>NC_089827.1:56820355-58020355 GCF_035046505.1 Tiliqua scincoides
GGGGAAGAGATCCAGAGTATCTTTCTGTTACCATGAAAAAACCCTAGTTTGGCCCCCACGTATACTGTGTTAGGCTAATGAAACTTTTGAAATTCCAACAGCATAAAAGCAAAATGCATGTATTGAGATTACGTTGGTGATCATTCCATGACTGTGGACTAATTTGCTTTAGGGACCTGCAGAAACTCACAAATTAGCATGTTCTGAGGCACAGTAAAACCTTTTTGCTTGGTGATAAGGATGCTAACCAGCACACAACCTGAATGGACAATATGCTTGGGGAAACAGATTTTTTTCTGTTACGAATTAAGCTACCTGGCAGTAGTCTTGATGTGGTTATGGCTATAGCTATTTCAGGGACATTCTGCAGTTGCTTTTGAAATGTCAAGATAATAGAACAGTAACTGGCAGTGAAGGAAAGGACCTGGGTCATATGATGTGGTTTTGACAATGTGTCATCAACAAGATTGGAAGCTGCCTTCTACTGAGTCAGACTGTTGGTCCAGATGGCTCAGTATTGTCAGCAGTGACTGGTAGAGACTCCATTATTTTCCAACAGGAATCCTTCTTAGCAATACTTGGAGGGGCTGGAGATTGAACTGGGACCTTCTGCATGCAATGCATGTGCTCTGCTCTGAGCCACAAATCCCCCCCCCCCATTAAAGTCAGAGCATTAAATAATCACTGGTGCTGATTGGCAGAACTGTTTGTTGAGCTAGAGATAATATTCTGTGGTTCCATGGTTCCTGAGCAAGCTGTACGCCTTTCTCAGCCAGTCCCTGGCTTTGATTTCCACTGTCCCAGCTTCCATGCTTGTTTTTCCATATAGCAACCATTTTGATACACACATGCAGTCTGTTCATGGTGCAGAGGATTCAAAAATGGTTGTGGTATAGAAGGAGCAGGGACAGCAACTAGTTCCCTAGGGCTTTTTGGGGAGCAGGTTTACAGAGTTACATTCCAAATCTGTTCAGCTCCTGCTGAAGCTGACCACACAGTCCTTGTGTGTTGTCACATAGTCTGCATGTCATAGTCTACAGTCCACGTGTTTGTCGTGTATAGATGGACAACATTTGGCAAAATAACAGCGAAGAAAAGGAAATTGGGCCAGATGGTTTGGTGTTGAATGCGGAATGAAACAAAAGCATCATTAAGTGAATGGAGACTGTAGTAAAACTTGGCTAGACAAAGGAAAATAGGGGGTGAAAGGAATACTGAGTTAACAGATGGGAAAAATAGATTGCAGAGACGTTAGGCGGAAGACTGAGTGGGTTGGATTGTGGAAGTAAATTACTAGATCTGGGTGCCTTGGAAATAACACTACTGCTGTTTTCAACAAGAGCTCTCCGCTGAGGTAGAAATAATTTGAACCCACCCAGATCTAACAGTTGTAGGAAGCTTCATCATCAGCTCACAAAGGGTATGATCAAGCCACAATGAAGCACATTCCAGTGGGAGAGTTAACCATGTGATTGACTGTCTTCTGTTAAAACTCATGGAATTTTAAAATGGCAGGCTTGTGCCCCTGATCTAGATTCTGTGTTTGTACCACAAGTAGAGCTTTTGACCTTATCTCTCCTCCCCACATCCAGCTTTTCTCCATAGTTGTATTTGGTTCCATTGTGAATGAAGGCTACGTCAACCAGTCGGACGAAGAAGAAGAGTATTGCATCTTTAACCGCAACCAGAATGCCTGCAACTATGGCGTCACCGTGGGAGTCTTTGCTTTCATCAGCTGCCTTCTCTACCTGGCACTAGATGTCTACTTCCCACAGATCAGCAGTGTCAAGGACCGCAAGAAAGCTGTGCTCTCTGATATTGGTGTATCTGGTAAGTGTATCAGCATTATATGGTTTCTTTAGTGATGGTGTGTTCACTGTGTATGAAATTAGACAGACTTCTTTATTCACAATTTGATAGGCCACTTAAGTGAGAAAAAAATTTATACCCCTTTTAAAATCATCAGTTCTCTTTGGATTTTTCTGTGGCTGCTATTTCCACTTTTAGTATTTTTTTTTCTATCTGTTCTTGTTTGGGGGCCTCTCTTGCGTGCAAATGATCTCTGGCATCTCCATTTCAAAGGATCTTGAAAAGCTGCTCTCAGTGAGAGAAGGCAGTAGTGGGCTGGATGGACCAATTGTCTTTTTTTTTTGTATATGACAGCTTCATATTTCTTTATTTCCCATGTTGTCATTTCTGACCTCAATTCTAAACAGGTTCTTTGCCATTTGGTTCATACCTTGATGAACTTTGTTTTCAAAAGAGCCATTTGTCTTGCATTTTAGCTACAGGTTGTGTCTCGTTATGCTCTGATTTGGCATCCGCTGATTTGACTCACTCCTGATACAGAGGTCCATCTTTAAATGCCTTGTAACAAAGAAAAAAAGTGCCAAAATTCCATTTCCTACCTTCGTGCTGTTAAACTGCACTGGTTGCAAGCTTCTTGGGGTTAAAGATAGCTTTAAAGACCCACTTCTGAGTTTCTTGCTCTTCCATTGTCGCACTAGAATGCATGAATATAGATGCTATACCACATTCAGCCATAATTTCATTTCATTAGATTCCATTATCCACCCCATCTAGTGGCTGAATGTAGTATAGTGTCTATACCAGCCATTTTCATCCACTGTGCCATGGCACACTGGTGTGCTGCGAATGGTCCCCAGATGTGTTATGGGAATTTGGGAGAGGATTATTTATTAGTAGGGCCATTGGGGGATGTGAGCCCCCACTGGCAGCATGGTGTACCTTGTCAATTGTAAAAAACCTGATGGTGTGCCTTGACAATTTTAGTGCCTTGCCAGTGTGCCGTGAGATGAAAAAGGTTGACAAGCATTAGTCTATATTAATGCATTCTAGGGTGATAATGCAGGAGTAAGAAACTTGGAAGTGAGTCTTTAAAGCTATTTTTCCACTGATTTGGTATCCACTGTTTTCTTTTAACCTCTGAGGGTTCTGGAACAGTACACAACCTGTACTTTCATGTTCAAGGGCAAGGATCAATATACATCCTTGTAACAAACTGACTGTACATTGCTTCTGTGTTTATCAGGAACTGTTTCACCAGCAAAACTATAAAATGTTGATTTCTACTGCACTGTACTGGCTGGCAAGACACTGTTTGGCCCAGTGACTTGCCCCCCTCCAAGCAAGTCACTGGGCCGAACAGTGTCTTGCTAGCCAGTACCTTACATATACGTGGATGAGAACCCATGAGTGATCTTGGAGTCCCCCTGCTCTCCCCAGAGTTTTTCTGTCTCCAAACCTACTGTTGGAGATTTCAAGAGGCAGATGAATACAAGAATGCACATTTGGGTCATCAGTTTCTACCCACTGGGAGCCAGAGTTAACACCCCGAGTGGATTATGCTTGGTAATTTCACTACAGAAATTCAGCCTAGCTGTGAAAAGGATATAATAAGTTCTGTCTCTTCTCATCTCCTGTTTTCATGTCACCACTTGCAGTATTATGGGGAGAACTTGCTGATCACACATAAAGAAGCTGCTCTTTGAAGCTGCTTCTGTTTCACAATTTCATCTGTCCGTGAAGTTAGCAGTTGTGCCATGCTGTGTCGGATGTTCCTAGAACAAATTAGCTATGGGCTAAAATGGATTCCAGCAGACTTCCTTTGAGGCAGAGGTTCAGAGATCAGTGACTGCTCTGGTACAATTGATTGTACAGTATGTGCATGCTGAATTTCTGTTGTTGAAAAGGACAAGCCTTAAGTGACCTGTGGGAGAGTTGTACCTCTCCCCGCTCCTTTATAGTGAATAAATGTAGTCTGAAAGGTTTTCCCACCACGAATCCTATTCCACTCCTGCACCGATAAATGTCATGTTTTGTTCAGCAAAACACGTTATCTTGAGCAAAATAAGCATTTGGGAAATACCTTTTCAAACCTTGTTGTGGAGGGATGTAGTATGCTGGATTGCAGAGCCAAGTGCTCAACCCAGCTGCCGATTGATTTTTGTTTGTTTCTCAAGAAAATAGATATTAACCTGGGGCCAGTTTCCAATATACCAAATTAAATCCTCTGAAGGCACCTTTGCAACATTGATGCACATCCTGGGGCTTTGCAGGGTTCTGCTCAACCATTGACACTCACAGCAAGTCCCAAGTTATTTTCTGCTTCCTGTGAACCATAAGAATCGAATTAAAATGAAAGTGCAGTGAGGAAGCCCAGAGGCTGTAGTCCACCTAGAGCTGCCATAGCAGTTCTTTAGATCAGTGCAGGGAATATTCTACCAGAGCAACAGCCAAAGGCCCTGGGTTGGAACTGAAAATTGTTGCAAGTATTTAGAGCTCTACACCTAGTATTTTCAGCTGGAGGGTGTGGAGTCATGAGAAAAATCCTTTTTCTCTTTCCATGTCACTTGTTGTTTGCCTGGCTTCTCTCTCTCTCTCTCGTATTTATGAAGCTTCTTGTTTCAACACGTTTCTCTTCTCCAATTCAGCTCACATTTGGTCTTGCTGCCACTTCTCCTTTGCCTGCTGTCCTGTCATTGTGCTTTTCCTCATCGTGTTGTTCACTTGCTCTCAGGCCCAGTTCCAATGTAAATTCGTAGACTTAATTTTAAAAAAATATTTTTTGTGTGGTGATTTGTAGACTTAATTTATTGACTCTAGGAGCACCAATCACACAAATGAACCTCCTGATTAAATTGGAGGTGATCATAAGACTCTCTTATGAGATGCACCAGGAGAACAAATGAGTCTCTTTAATGCTTGGTGATTCTCATAAAATGGTGAAACTCTTAAGCCAGAGGTTCTCAAACTGGGGTGTCACAACTGGGGGACAGGGACTGTCTTTTACTTACATAACAAAGCAGCAGGCTCCCAGGGGTGTGGGGAGCCCCACAGAAGCCTCTGCAGGGCTCCCCAAGCCTCAGAAAATGTAAAAATAATGAACACGGTCTTGTGATCACAAAAACCAGAAGTGGATCGTTATTATTTTTATATTTTCTGAGGCTTAGGGACCATGTGGAGGCTTTCACGGGGCTCCCCCGTACCCCTGGCTCCCCCAACAACAGCGTGATCCTAAGGATTGTGTTGCTTCATTTCCCCCTCCCCTGCAAGAACTTACTTTGGGAGGTTTACTCCCAAAAAGTTTGAGAACCCCTGGCTTAAGCAGTGGGTCCAAAACTTTTTAGCATTAGGAACCACCTAAAAATGGTTTACTTTACCAGCTGCTTCATGTTGACTACTTCATTTTTAATCCTTCCTTACTCCAGGGATCTCAAGGTGGCATATATACTTCTTCTTCCCTTCTTTCCATTTTATCCTCACAATAACCATGTGAGGTACATGGCTGACTGGGGGTTAGAACCAGAGTCTATCTAGTTCTGGTTTAACATTCTAACTAACCCCTATACCAGACACTCTTCTCTGCCAAGGAACCTCTGAACACAGAAAAGGGACAAATTCTGGGACATATTCTAGTTTGCATTCTCAGTTCATTGACCAAGCCTATTCGTGCGCCTCACCATGGCCCTACATATACTGAGACTGGCAGGCTCAAACACACCTCGGGCTCTTCTGTGGCTATCGCTGGTATAGCTAAGAGACTGGACTGTGAATCTAGACTTCGTAGTTTAAATCTTGCCCCTCCAGTGAGCTCTCGCTAGGTGAAAGCAGGCAAGTCTTTCTATTAGTCTCAGCTCTTCAGCTGAAATATAGGGATAATAATACTAGTTTTACACAGTTGTAGTAAGGACAACATGAAAAACATACACAAAGCTCTTTTCATGCTCAAAGTGTTCTATAAATGCTAAGTATCATTATAGATTAGCAAGGGGAGCATTGGTACTGAGGGGTGAATTACCTTTCAGGAAAATCTGCCTGCCATGGCTAATCTTCTCTCATCAACCTTCTCTGATGAGTTCCAGCAAACTGCAGGGTTTCCTAGAACACAGTTACAAAACCTCTGAAAGTTTTTCTAGCTCGGAGCCCTTATATCACCCAGCTACCATTCTAACCTTTGTTTGCAATGAAAAGCAAATCTGTGTTAAAACTATTTATTCACACTAGAAACCTAGATTACATATTTTATATCAGGGGCTCTAAAATAGGCTGATAAATTATTGCTATATTTTTACCCCACTCAAGGAATTCAAGACCCCCACTTTTATCTTTACACCAACCCTGTGAGGTAGGTTAGGCAGAGATTGTGACTAGCCCAAGGTCACACTCAAGTTTTAGGATTTGATGCTTAAGGTTTTAAAATTTAAAGCCTCTTTATTTAAGTCGCTATGATATGCATGGATTTGAACCCAGGTCTTCTCACTGTAAGTCCAACACTATGGCTCTCACCTGTGTAAGTTGGATTGTTTGAGTTAGATGCCAGGAATCCCCTCTTACCATACTGAGGAAAGAAGGCATCAGTCACTATAGAGCAACTATCACCATTTTCAGAGATTACACCCTCCTGTATTCTGTGCCCTGAAAGGTGGCATCTACTTGAGGTGGTGGGGTGCGTGTTTGTGGTGTTCTTTAAAAACACTTTAATGTACAGGGTGACCCAAAAGTAGGTGGACAGTAGGTGGAATAAATGTTATCATTTACTGTCCACCTACTTTTGGGTCACCCTGTATGTTTTCTTGGGTAAAGTGGTTACCTAAATCAGTTTAGACTTTTTAAATAGGGCTTTTGCCGGAGTCTGAATTGCCTTCCTTGCTGTTGCTTCCTATCAAATGGTATTCCATGGTACGCTTCCTCTGAATGGTCATATTGCATTCCCCTTGGATTTGTCTAATCTTCTAAAGCCATCTAACATAGTGGCCATCATCACATGCTGACGTGGCCAAACACTTTCTAGTTCTCTCTGAATTCTAGTATTCTGGAAAAGGGAGAAAAAATTGTCTCTTTCCTCATTGTGTGTAATTTTACAAGCCTTCGTCTAGTCAAATTTTCTTCTAAGCTAAAAAGCCATGAATGCCGCAACCTGCCCTTGTAGAGAGGTGACTGCAGTTAAAAATTTGAGAACATCGGGGGTTATTAGAAAGTTTTAAATGGAACCCAGATTAACCTATCTGCACTCTCATGGTGGGTAGAAGTGATTTATAGGGGTACCTGGGCATGGTGCCTTCAGAGAAATAATATGCATGTTCAGCTAGTGTCATGATGACTGTCAGGCTGCACATGTTCTCTATCATTAAGACTCAAATGGTTTCCCTTGTCTTCCCTAAAGTAAAGCATTCATTCATTCATTAGACCTCTTTACCCAATGAACCTGATTCTGAATGAACTCAGCTGTACTTTCCAGGCATAGTCTCCTTTTTTTTCCCCCTCGAATTTTATTGTTTTACATAAACAGAACAAAAACAAACAAAAAAGAGAGTATACCATCGGTATGTGCTTATGAATTGCTTTTAAAAAAAGGAAAAAAATATTTATACATATACGTGACCAGAGTATCTACTTATCAACACTTCATGCGGCTTATGTTGTTATGTCAAGGAATGGCCTCCAGATATCCTCAAATAAATCCATACGCAGTTGACGCCAATAGGCCATTCGCTCGAATACTGATAAATGTAAAATATCGTCCGTCCATTGGGCATATGTAGGTGGGCATCTCTCCTTCCAATGAAGTACTATAAGTCTTTTTGCTACCGTGAGGGCACAGAGAGTCCACTCCAGTTGTCCAGGTGTGAGTCTCCAGATAACGGGTAGATAATTAAGAATTACATACATATCCGTAAAAATTAAAGGTTGCTGTAGCCCTATCTTTATAATATTAATTATTTCATCCCTAAAGCTTACAATAACAGTACATGACCACAACATATGTGTAAGTGTAGCATTCAAACTCAAACATCTCCAACATCTAGGTTCCTTACTAAGTCCTTTAAGAAGTAGCCTCTGTGGTGTCCAGTATATTCTAAAGAGTATTTTTTGCTGTATTAGGCGTAATTTAAGATCTCTAGATATTGCCTGTATATTCTTAAGTGCCACAGCCATTCCAGGCATAGTCTCCTGCAGCTAGTGATGTACATTTCAACCTGAACAGCATGAGTGGAGCATTAGTTCAGTGCCTTTTCTCTTTTTGGTTCTTGGTTGTATAATGTTTGCAAGCAATTTAGGGAGAATTTTCCTCCCTTGTAGTAAATTCTGTGGTGTGGCTAGCTAGCATACAACCAGGATACTATATGAGAAAGAAGTTGGATGCTGCAATATGTGATGGAAGGACATCTTAGAGACTTAGACAGATAGCTTAATCCTCCTAGTCTTGATTACTTGGAAGTAAGTCCCATTGCTTTCGATATGAGTTCCAAGCACAGTAATGATATTTTCTTGAGAGCTACTGTTGTATAATGGCTGAGAAACTTCACTGTGAAGCAGAAGCCCTCAGCTTAGACCTGTCATTCTTAGTGGGAACCATATGTCCTCCAGGGAGCCTTGGCACATTTGAAGGGTGCCACAGAATGAAAACTGTGAGAAGGGGATTTTATGTTTGTCCGTGTTATATCCTTGTTAGGATGGGGGTCTCTGGAACCTGAGAAGTGTTCCTAAGGGGCTATAGCTAGAAAAGGGTTGAGAATGGCTGGTTTAGACCTTAACTCTGCCATGAGCTCACTAGCTGGCTAGTGGCTATGGACAGATTGCAGTTCTTGACCTCCCCCCTCCCCCAATAGGGGACAGTAATGCAAATCTCTCTTACAGGAATGTTGGTTAATGAAATCATGGCTGTGAAGAGTTTTGAACCCACCTGGACACAGTGCGAATGTTACTATTGTTAATACGCTTAGAAATGCAGCCTACGTGCAATATAGATGATGGGCATCCTGATGGCTTTCTTTGCTGGTCCCGTTCTCAGTATCCGTGCATGGATTGGGAATTATTTATATTGTATTGTCAGTATACACGGTGCCTTACGCAGAGTGAAAAAACAGGTCCCTGCTTACAGTCTAGATCAGTTGTTGCCAAACTTTTAAGCACCAGAACCCACTTTTAAAAATGACATTCTATTGGGGACCCACCTAGCTTTATGAGATCAAAAAAATTCACTTTCCCAGCTGTTCAAAGTCTCTGTTTTTTAACTATGTAGGGGAGGGCACCTTCTGGAGTGTGTGTTTCAGCTTCATGTTCTTTGGATTAGGATCATTCTGGTGGCTTTGCTTTCCCCTTTGCCTGGTTTTCTTTAAGAGCTGAGGCACATTTGCCTACCTGAGAGTAAATGCGCACATGCAAAAGAGGTCACACTGTTGTGTGGAGCAGTGTAGGCCATTAGGCCCACCTTGTCCAGCATCCTGTTACCCCCAATGGCCTACATTGCTGCACACAACAGTCTTTCAGAGGCAGAGTGCCCCTGAACCCAGAGATAGTACTAGTCATTTTGACTTGTGTAGTCATTGCTAGACATCCTCCATGAGTGTCTCCACTTTTCTTTTAAAGCCATTAAAAAAGTATAAAAAAATTCAAGGTAATGGGGGCCATCACCGCATTTTGCAGCAACAAATTCCACAGACTAATTTTCTTTTCTGTGAGGAAGTGCCTCCTTTTGCCCATTCTAAATCTGGTACCATTGGGTTTCATTGAATGATCCATGATTCTGGTGTTGAGAGAGGGAGAAAAACTTCTCTCTACACTTTTCACATTGTTCGTAAATTCATAAGCTTCAATTATGCCTCCCCCCTTAATTGCTTTTTTTCCAAATTGAAAAAGCCCCAATTGTAACTTTTTCTTACAAGGCTGGTACGCTGGTTCTCTTTGATAGTGTTGGTTGCCCTCTTTTGCATCTTTTCCAGTTCTACAACATAGGAGTGTTCCTTCATGTCATTCTTCCTGTGTTTTAAAGAAATGAATTGCACAAGTATTCCTTTGTCTGTTAATATGCAATGAGGGAAGCAATCTTCAGAAAGAGACCTAGCACTGAAACATTTCTAAATGGGGTGCATTTATTATGACCTGCAATTTATGCTGTTGCATGTTCTAATGTTTCATGCTAAGACTGGAAAGGAACAATAGCTTTGAAGAGAGTTGAAAGTTATTTGAGAGAAAGGTTTCACCTTCCTGGAGGTGTACACATATGTTTGGTGTGTGTTTCGTCCCAGCATTGCCTCTGATTAAGCAAATCTGAAACAGTACAAAAATCTATAAAATCTGTTTACCAGAGGCAAAAGTGGAATAAGTCTTCACAAGCACAAACGTTCATCTTTAACTTTAAGAAGAGTTCTCTGTTCCCCCTACAGTGCTCTCATCCAGTTCCTTTCTTTGTAGAACTTCTGAGGCTAGAACTCTGACACATTCCTGTTGCTTTATTTTTTCCTGTTCTCAGGTGTTAGTGTTTTCTGCATTCCCAGTACATGTGAAACCCATCTTTTAGAAGAGGTATAAAACTCAGATCCTACTAGTGCCTAGCTAGTCTTACTGAACACAGTGGGCTTAGTTATGAGCAAAATAAATAACATTGTTTTCAAACACTTCTAGTTATAGATTGGGTGGCAGGTCCTACCCTTAAAAACAAGAAAACTAAGCCTTTAGGTTTGGAGAAGATTCCAGCAGCAATGTATGCAATTTGGCTGCAGTGTTTAGTCATATGGCTTAGTTCTGCCATAGAGGGGCAACGTTTCAGGAATAAGCAAGTGGCAGCACTTTTGTGAGGTTGAATAGACCTCACGTAGAATGGATGCACCAGTTAAGACTTGGGGTGAAACTCCCTGTGCGCACAATTCCACATCATATGCCAGATCTTTCTCCTCTAGAGTGGAATTCGCATTAGCTCGGCAGTTGCTCGTTTCTGAACTCGAATTGTTGGTAGAATTTGTAGGGGAAAATGGGATAGCTATTGTTTCCCATTGCGGATGACCCAGGACATGGTCTGAGGACACATAATGCAGCAACTGTACTGAAGCAAGGAAGGTCTGGGTAATACCTGGATGGGAGACCTCTTGGGCATTCTTTGTGCGCCACTTTGAGTTTGATCACGAAAGAAGGGCAAGTGATAAATATCATCATAAAATAAATGCCTTCTCTCAAAGTTTTTCTCAGCTGGGGTTTTAGGCCCAGCTGGAGGGGGAGGGAATGGGCCAAACAAACACTAAAGAACACTTTGAGATCCTGTAGGATAGGAGATGCTTGGAGAATTGAGAACTAAAATTGATACCTACTTTTGTTCTTCTTTCCCCTCCTTCCTTCTTCCTTGACTTGGTGGCTGGTCTCCCTCCAGGCTTGTGGGCGTTCCTCTGGTTTGTCAGTTTTTGTTTCCTGGCTGATCAATGGCGAGTGTCAAAGTCAGAATATAACCCACTGAATGAAGGAGCAGATGCTGCTCGAGCAGCCATTGCATTTTCCTTTTTCTCCATCTTCACCTGGGTAAGTAACACTATCCTGAACCTGGCTGTGGATTTCATTGGTAAAAGAATCCTGTTGCCAGAACTTCTGGTCCTATTAGATGTGACACAGCTTCCTTTTTGCAGGCCCCACTAATCAGAAACGTATACTGTATATGTATTATAGTTTTATCGCACTCTTTCTCCAAGGAGCTTGGGACTATGCCTAATGTTCTTTGTTGTCCCTTTTATCCTCGGGGCAACCCAGTGAGTTGGGCTCAGGATCATGTTGCTTGATCCCCACATGTTCATTTTCAGGTTTGAAAGAGTTCCCATATGCATAACTGTTGGTTGTGAATTTGTAATTTTCCAGCATTGTGTAGTTGTACACACAGGAGCTCTTTTCAGATCTTATGAACGTGTAGTGGCTGGGCATAAACAATTTCCAACCCCTCCTTGCAATCATCCCCCCCCCCCATTTTATACTCTCAACAATCCAGTGAGGTAGGCTAGGCTCACTAGAGTGACTGGACCAAGGTCACTCAGTGAATTTCATTGGCTGAGTAGGGGTTGAACCTGGCTGTCCCTGGTTCAGTTCCTCACTCTGAATCTGAAAGCTTCTCTGGGACTCCCCTGAACTTCTTCCTGCTTCCGTTCCAGCAAAGCTGAGGGGAAGAGTCCATATTCAGTTTAGGACAGGGTTCCTCTGGCATTAGTCATTGGGCCAGAGAGGGCAATGTGAGGCTGTATAGAGGCTATAGTTTCATAGCACTCTATAACTTGGATGGGAGAAACTGTAGCTGCAGTCTTTTCTGCACAATACTTTCCTAAAAAAATGTTGGTTATGTCAAAATTGACAATGTTCTTGTCACTTTCCCTATTGCTTTTGACCCATCTGTTCTCCTCTCCTTGGTATTATGCCCTTCTGCTCCTGAAAATGACTTCCTGTTGATTCAAGGAGAATCTCCTAATGATCACACCCCTGGACTGGATTGTCTTCTTTTAATTAGCATTTTGCATTTTTTGTGACACTTTTAATTAAAACAAAAAAAAAATTGGTTGGTAATTGTGACGTAGCTATTTAAATAATCAAAGGTTTAAATTTCTTGTTGGCAGTATTTGCTCAGAAGCCTCTATTCAGCCAACAGAGTTGATAACTGGAATAATTTTATATAAAGTTGCTTCTCTCTAAAATACCTGATGCAGTGTGCAAATTAACAGCACAGTCTAAACATGTTTACTCAGAGGTAAGTCTCATAAGAGGCTTACTCCCTAGTATTTAGGATTGCAGCGTTACTCAGGTAGAGTTGTCTATCTCTTCCAGGTGGGTGGGAACACCCATTTATTGTTAATTTGTAGGTATTAATTCACTGTACTATGTTTACATTTAAAATTGCTTATGGTCTGGCTATGAAACAGAGCTTTTTTTTTTTTTTTTTTTTTAAAGGCATCTGTGTACATCTGAATTAAAATGGGAACTCTAGGCCCAGCCTCCTACAGGCTAAGAGTCCCAGAATGACTGTGGTGACTATCTGTGTAATAAAGGCTCATTTAACTGTTTTTCTTTTGCCTGGAATGCTACTATGGCATCAAAGCTAGGAAGAACTTTGTAGTGGCAATTGCTCTTGAGGGCTGCCACTTTTCTCAGTGAGGAGAACCCTCTACTGTCTGTCAGCATGTATACACTGGAATGTATATGTTGAAATGGAATTTTCCATTGTCAGACAGAGCTGAAACAAAAAACATGAAATTTGTGTCCACGCACTTTAGGCCAACACTTTAAAAAACTGCAATGGAATCCAGCAAAAGCAGGAGGTAAATTTATTAGGAAAAATCAAATCATGATCCCAACACACTTTGAGCGTGTGATTTTCATTGAGGACCAGAAAATAAATACCAATGTGCCTTCCTAACCCTTTATACCTTTTAGGACAGTGCTATTCAAACTGGGGCGTTGCAACGCTCCAGCCTGAGGGCCCCGCCTTAAGGGGTGGGGGCAGCCTAGAGGCGGGGGGAAGGCAGTGGCGCGATCCCCAGGATTGCGCCACTCAGGGGGCTGCAGGGGCTTGGGTGCACTTACCCAAGCCTCCTGCAGCCTTCCCAGGGTGTGGGGAGCCCAGCGTGACTTCTGGCAGGGCTCCTCACAGCAGGGAAAGTGCATGTGGAGCGATCGCGCTCCACTTCCTCTTTAACGGGGGCGGGGCACGATTGCTCCGCATCCACGATTGCTCCGCCTCCTCCCCCTGCCCCTGCAAAGACTTACTGGCTCTCAAACTCTCCCAGAGAGTTTGAGAACCACTGCTTTAGGATATAGATTGCTTTTCTCATTTCTTGTGTTTTACAGATAACACAGGCCAACACACATTTTGCTTCCTTAAACGTTACACCAATTCCTGTGTATATTTGGGGTGCTGATTCAAAAAATGGCATCCTATCACGTTTTGCCCTATCACGTCTAGTTTTGGAGATATAGTATAGCCTCTTTAGTGAATGGTTCAAGCAGCTTCCTTATGAGGAAGCCTACATCATGGCTTCCTCATGAGGAAGCTGATTGAACCATTCACTAAGGAGGCTATACTATGAACTAGATGTGATAGGGCAAAATGGATGCCATTTTTTTGAATCGACACCCCAAATTCATATCAAACCACCATAAAGTTTGGGAAAAATTTTTCTGACCCTCAATTTTGTAAACCTGTGTAATGTTTGGTGATACAATATGCTAGTCTTGTTTAGCTGATGTACTGTATATAGGTTAATAGAGTAATATTCATGTGTAGTGCTTGTGTTTTCCAGCCCCTGGTGCTCAAAATTCATTGGAACCATTATTTCATTCTTCCCAATAATTTGTCGCATCTGTAGATTCTGTTTGGGTTTGTGGTGCTGCTCTCTTCACTTCTCCATTTAAAAAGCCTGTTCCAGTGACCAGAATATACAGTATACCTTTCTAAAAGAGGATATTTTCCTCTTCTCTATCATTTTTCCTGTATTTGGCAACTATGGTTCATTTATTCAGTAACAAAACTGAAGGATTTGTAGCCCACTTTCCCTCTCTCAAAGCTCTTGCTTATTATATTCACCCTCTGCTAGTTGCCCTGCCCAAAGTTTGTTTGTCCTCTTAAATGCAGTGTATTTTTGTAAATGAGTCTTTTTAACCAGAGCAGAGACTAGTATCCCTTAACTGTCATGGCTGCTTGTGAAAAGAGAGGGTATCCCCAGTCATCACCACTGCTATATGGGACTTTGACGCTGTTCTTCTTAGCCCCTAGGAGCCTTTATTTCAATGAAGCGGTCTTGCTTAATTCCCACTCTCAGCAGCTCTCATTTCTAATGCCTCTTGTTCCACCCTATTCTCTCCCTGCAGGGCCTCCTGGCAATTCTGGCCTATCGGAAACTTGGAGAAATTACCTTTCAGGAAGAATACAGCACACTGTTCCCTAGCTCTCCACCAGTGCTGCCCTAACCCCAGTCCCCAATAAAGGTTGGGCATATCTGGGAGGAACTTGTTGGAGTGAAAATGTTCTCCACTCTTCAAGCTCAGGGGCAGAAAGGAAGATGATAGGAAAAAAAATGTAGGATGTGTATGCAGCTGGGATGGTGAGGTAAAAAATGATCACCAGCACTCCTTGGAATTCTGAAGGCCCACTTCTGTCCTTTTAGCTCTAAACGGAAGTAGAATGTATATAACTTCTCCTCTTCATACCCTTCAACTATTTGTGCCTTCTTTCCCCCCCCCCCAACTAATGCTAAATAACATTATTGTGCCTTTCTCTCAACCTCGATTTAACCACAACAGGTCACTGCCAAAAAGTCTCCTCTATTTCTACTCTTCTATGTCTCCTGACCTTGCCCTTTCCCTGACGCAATGCACAAGCTAATGCTGTGGGAGGACAGCTGAAGAACTGTGACCCCCCTGAGCCTTCCTCCATTCTTCTTGTACCAAAGAACATTGCACAAACAGAGTTTTGGAGATGAGGCTGTGCCTCTTCCCCACTGCTTAGATCAGTCTTGTATGTTGAAAATGTCGATCTGCTTTGTCTTGCCATCTGCCAGCATCCCTAGTCACCTAGAACAACTAAAGTTGTGCTTGTATGGGCATGACATGACCCTGGAAAAGGCGGGTAACCCTTTCTCCTGGTTCCAGCATGTGTGGCCCCTCTTCTCCATTTCAGCGTTGGAAAGCTGACAGGACAGTGTGGCGTTTGTCTTGCATTGATCTTGCACTCAGCCCTATGAATGAGTCAGGGGTCTGATTTGACCTGTAACCCCCAGCATGTGTGGGTTATGGGTATTGGATGCACTAAAGGAACATGTTCACACAACTGTAGCCATGGCCTGCCTCCTTCCAGGCTCTTCTTAAGACGGTGAGACACAGGGTGGAAGGGAAATAGGCTGTTAGAACTCACACAAATGGTTAAGGAGTTCTCCCAGTTGCCCTTATTTGGTCTGTGGCTTCTTTCCTGCACTTGTGCTCTCTGTAGGGTGTGCCAAATTTTTGTGCTCTTTGGAACATGCTTGCGTTCAGCTTGTTAATTTTAATATGTCTCATGGACTAATGTATGTCTTGTGCACTAACCAACTACTAACCCAGCTTTTGTTTGTTTCTCCTTGATATGTTTCCCCTCTCTTTTCCCATGTCTTTCTCCTTCCCATTTTCCAAAATCTCTCCCATGCTGCTGCCACATCCTCCTCTAAAGGTGGGCCAGGCAGTTCTGGCATTTCAGCGATACCAGCTTGGTGCCGATTCAGCCCTCTTCTCTCAGGACTACATGGACCCAAGCCAGGAGGCCGGCATGCCTTACGCACCCTACACAAATGAGGATGACACTACAGATAACATGGGGACATACCAACAGCCGCCTTCGGGAGATGCTTTTGATGCGGAGACACAAGGGTACCAAACGCAGGACTATTGAGAGCCAGTGGAGCCCTTCCCTGTACCTTTCCCGCTGCCTGTTCCCCTCTGCCACCAACCAGCCGAGGTGCAAAAAAATGTGTGTACCAGAGCAGAAGGTGGCTGTCTGCCACTATCCAGCCTTCTAGAGTTTTTGTTTTTCTTTTTTTAAAATGAAAAACCCAACACCTTTACCCTTCTCTGAATTCTCCACCAAAACCAAATTTTGTTGACTGCAAAGTATTTTTACTTTCTATGCTACAGAGTGTTCTTCTTTCTCTCAGTCTTTACAGAGAGTTGCTGTGGGCAGAAATCCAGCTTACACTTTCTGTAAGGAGAAGAAGGAAAGGACCTCAAGATGGTGTGATGGAAGGCACTCAATAGGTGGAGGCTGAGTGGGTTAGATGGAGTCTGAGGTTGACAAGTCTGTGCGTGAGTGCAAGTAATGAGAAGTCAGAAGGGGGATTGGATAGGTAGGCAGACAAAACTGAGTGAAAGGAGAGAGTTGGCCTGGAAGGGTGAGTGCTGTAAATGGTGGAGGAGGGTGTTCATGGCATGCAGGTAGAAAGGACTCAAACAGATCTGATGTTCCCCTAACTTGGATCTCGAAGGATTGCTGTGTTCAAGACCCACAGCCACTCCAGTAAAGTTAATGGGACTGTGTTGAGGAAGACATTAGTCTGGCTAATTCTCATGAACATTGACCATGCTTTTTGTGTGGCTTAGATTGCCTGCATTCTACCCGTGGAAAACAGAACATGTCCATCTCAAACTTAAATTGTAGTTGGGCTTTTTGTGTGTAAAGCCTTGGAGCATCCAACAGGGTGTCCAGCTGCAGTCTGAGCCTATAGGGGAAATGTTACATAGCCATTTCACTAGGAGCAAAGGCAGGGTGGAAAAAAAGATAGGCAAAGTGGTTGTGAGCACTAACTGAGTGGGTACTAGGCAGCTTTTTATACTAGGATTCCCATTCCACAGTGAATTAATATTCAGGCCGATGAATTTGTCTTTGTTTTTGTTTCTTAAACATGGAGGAAAGCTGTTCAGAGCATATGTATGTTGGAAATAAGTGGAGGGGGGGAATTTGCTGGCCCCATCAAAATCACAGAAATGTGCAGATTTGAATTAAATTTAAACACACACATCAGAGGGCTGATTATCTTTAGGTGTTGAGATCCAACAAGAATTGACTTGTCCGCTGGGTTTTTGCTTGTGACTGTCCCATCATGTGCCCTATTCATGACTTTCCGTGATCCTTGGAATCATGTCGAATTGCAAATCCAAGAAAGAGGCCATTCGTCCGCTTGAATTCAGCTTTCCAGGGCTGCCACCAGAATTATATAGTGCAAACCAGGGTTCAAATGGGAAAATAGCTATATACTTCCACAACGGTCTGGAAAATCATTGCTCGGTTAGGTTAGGTTACTTGGTTGCATTTACGGCTCAGCATGCCAGAGTACTTTGTAAATCCCTATTGGGATGAATAAAAAGCTCAGTTGAACGAAAATGGCTTTGGCTATGCTACGGCTCATTGGAACACTCTATTTTTTTTTCCTAGGCTGCTGTTTTTATTGGTAGTTTATGAGGAGTTTGTGCTCTTGGGTTGAATTGTTAACACACCCAAAAGGATTCTGGAGGCAATAGTTGGAATGGCTTCCCAGGAGCAAGCCATACTTTCAGGCTAGGGCAGTTCGAGGGAGTTTGATCCTCTGCAGGTTTACTTGAAAGAGAACCCAATCCTGTTCCTTGGGACTCATTTCTGAGTCCATATAGGATGTTGCCCACTTCCGTGTGAATGACATTCTGAACTGTTGTGCCAGGATCAAAAGTGCCTCGAAACCACATTCCCAGCTAATTTGTAGTATGGTTTCTACAGGACAATGTTAACATGACAGTGAACACACTCTGTCTTCAGTGTATTGAAGCAAAATCCAACTCTGCATGTTAACTTACCCTGTGCAGCCGTCCTCAACTATCGCAATCCTTTGACATCATAATGGAGGAGAGAGAATTCATGGGGCACTCACTTGTGGGGAAAAGCTAGCCTTAAATGCTGCCATTCTGCTGCGTAAGCACCATGGCCTGTGCCCGGTGCAGAAAGGACTAGAACAGGTAAAATGGGTTGTGGTAGTGCTACCTTTATGAGGTTCAGGCCTGCACATTTTCGGCAGTAGCGGAAACTAGTGGTTCTGGTTGAAGGAAGTTCCATACACTTTGAGTCTGAAGGAAGTGCTTTGAGCAGCAAACCCCTCCTCCCCACTTTAGCAGGTCTCCTGGGTCACTTTAGCAGGTGCCCCAGTTGGTCTGGAAAGAAAGAAGGGGTAGGACAGCATAGTAGCAGAGCACATTGATTGGCTACCTTCAGGTGAAAAAAAAGAAGAGGAAAAGGTAGAGGAAGAGAAATGATGGCAGCATGACCATTCATCTCCCCTCTTGCCTGCCAGTCTCTTGAAGATGCATCCTTTGTTGATGATTAGAGGCTTGAGGAGGGATCCCCACTCTTGAGAAGCTGAAGACCGCTGATATAGAGACCAAAAAAAAATATTCTGAGATTTTTTTTTCAATTTTACAAGAACAGAGAAGTATGTTCAGTTCTAATGTGGAGCAGGCAATCTGTCACTTCTATCTTCTGTGGTCAAGAAGAAAAAGTTGGCATTCCCATTTGAGCACTTGCCCTTGCTAGGAGAAAACACAGTTTGTGTCTAATGCACCATAAATGTAGCTTGTGTCCCATCCACTACTGTATGTTAGTAACCCAATCAAAACTTAACTTCCCAGGGCATCTTTAAAATACAAAGAAAACATCTTCCTGACTTTAGCAAAAGTCTGTTGCAGGACATTCACAGAGCCAGTTTAAAAAAAATAAGAATCTGAGATTAATCAGTTTTGGCATGTCAGCCCCTTGCATCAGCCTAGGAACAGAGGAGTATAGAAAGACATCTGCAGCACAAGAAGGGAAACCTTTTTTGAAATGCCTGGATCTCCTGTAGTTGTTTTTTTTTTTTAACCTGTAGCCTTTAACATTAAAGGAGAAGGTGTGGAATGTCTGTCAAGGGCTGAAATGGAGAGGAGCTGTTCCAGTGGGTATTATGGCTTTACCTGTAGTGTGGTCTGTGTGGTGGTATGTATGCTGATTTGCCTCTTCTAGACCCTTTCCATTGGCACCATCTTAGAGACTTGTGTGATGAGAGCCTAGTTGGGAGGGGAGAAGAGATAGGATATTTGGTTGCACCTTAAGAGGGACTATGTTCCTTACTTTATGGTTCCAAATGAAAGCAATACTACATAGGGCTTGAGGACAGGGGATATGTTTCTCCACCCCAAAGCTTCTCTTCCATTGGGATGGCCTAATATTTAGGCAAGCGGGTGGGTGGGAATTTTACCGAGGGGGTTTCTTTATCGTTGAGGTTAGGAAGAAGTCTTTTCATGAGACTGAAAGCTTGGGAGGGAGGGAAATCCAGTGTTGTCACAAAGTTTTATCGGTGTTGGTTGCATGCTTTCATGTGGAAGGGGAGAGTTTCTATTCCTCCGCAGGTGTTCTGTTCTCTAAACAGAGGTTAAACCTGGGTTCTGCCTTGGGAGACAGACCAAGACTATGTCAACTACAAGCAAACAAATGGAATCTTAATAGAGACTGGTTTTTGTACCCCTTCCATGTCACATATGGATTAATTCCAACTCCAAACAAGAATATTTTTCTGTTACCCATGGTACCCTTCAAAGCTGAGAATCCACAGACATGGTGGAGCAGCGTAAAGTCACGGGCTGCAGTTCAACAGAAAGGTGTACTTAACAATCATTGATTGCAAGTGGTAGAACACATCTGTGTTGGATTGTGGGCATTGTGCTCATTCAGGAAGAACTTTCACATGAAAATAAATGTACCTGTGTTCTGCTTGCTAAACCCATCTGCCTAATGATCCTCGATTCTCTTTTGGTACAATTTCCACTTTGCCATGTGGGTGTAGAGAGAATGTGTTTGGGTATCTTTGTGCTAGGTTTTTTATTCTTTGAACAATAATAGGAAAAAGTGGCCCAGACACCAGCAGTCATGCAGCAATGAAGACCTTTTTGACTGCTCAAAGCATTTTTTGCACTCAGCATTTCATGGGTCATGGAGGACATTCTGGTTGCAGTTGGGTGGTGGTTCTTCAATCAGGTTTCTGGAGCTGTTTGATATTCTGTGAAACTGCAGGTAGTGGCACTGGGGCCTAAGCACTCACTGTATGGTGTCCAAGTCACTTGTCGCTTTAGAGTAGACAGGTTATACTGGCATTTTTCTCAGTAAACAAAGTGCAGGAGAGATGATGATCTCATGCATAGTGGGTGTGCCCTAGGGAGCTTTAAATATGGTTCCTCAGCACATCTCTGAGTGTGTTTTGCACTTTGTGTTTCCATTAAGAGGCAGGGCTGTAACCCAACTTAAAGTGAGATGAAAAACTTTCTTGGGCTCTGAAATAGTGTGAAGTTTTGCTGGCGCTTGTTCAGGTTAGCGGGGCACAAGTTGTTTGGGCCTGCTATGCTCCTAAGTGCCCTGCTAAGAATGAGAGAAGATCCTGGTGGATGTATATATAGAGAGAGAAAGAGAGAGAGAGAGATCAGTCTCTAGAAAGGTGCCATTACAGTGCACAAGCAAATGGGCAGAAGGGTGCACGAGCTTCAGTTGGTCATTCCATTTCCTAGGCTCCTGCAAGCAAAAGAAGGTCTCTCTTCCGCTCTAGATATACAGGTACCCTTAACCTCATTCTTTCTTCACCTCCTTCATCTTGGGATTAAGCAAGAGGGGAGTCTCAACACTTGATACTGCCAGTCCCAAATACCTTTAGAAGCATGTCAGCAGAACCTCAAATTATCAGGGCAGGCAGGTTGGTGGGTCTCCTTAGGAATTGGAACTGGGGCATATTGGAGAAGAACTGTGGCACAAATTGGTTCATTTGACCTCATGCAGCATACACAACCATTCCGTCTTGACAATCTTGCTGCCCCTGGGGTACTGGTAACTTCATGGGGGTCTCTGCCCCCCTTGCCTGCAGCATTACTGCCTTGTATAGTATGTATATTATATATGAAGATATATAATATAATCTATATATATGTGACAACGAAAGGGTGGCCTGCTGCACGCAGGATTCCCCCAAATGTCCAGTTAGTTCCAAACTCCTCCCCGGCTGATCCATACTCTCCTCTCCCATACGTTCCTCCCCCACCTCAACCAGCTAACATAAACCTTGCCATGTTGGCACCTGTGTTTACGATGTCCTGTATATTTGTGGTTTGAAAAAAAGTGAAGGTGGTAACTACTGGTGTGTCTTATCAATAAAGTTATTACATTCAAAAATGAACAAAAAATGCAGCGAAGGTGTGGACTTCTTTCTTTCCTTGCTTAACAAAAAATGGGGAAAAATAGCTGAAAATTTTGTAGGCGTAGCATATGATTTCTCCACTCAAATTCTTCCACTCTTAGGCCATGTTTGAGTGGTAAGCATGCAGTGATTTTTAACACAATTGAAATAACCCCACGTTTACCCTTTTTTTTTTACCCCTTACCTACAGTTGTAATAACCCCACATTTACTCCTCATAGCCTACTTGAATAAAACTGGCTGGCTAGCTTGGCATTCAGGCCTAGACAAAGGCTTTTTGTCTGAGAGATCGAAGGATGTCCCTCTGTGGCTGAAGTTGAGACACAACATTTTTAGAACAATGAACCCAGTTATCCTTGCTGCTTTTAATCCGAGCATTAAGGTTAATTCCTCTCTGGGATTGAGCTCGGTAGAAAAAAATTTCAAGGTTTTGCAAACAAAAGCTGGCTGTTCGCTAATCAGAGCTAACCCAATGCTGTCACCAAGAAGTCTATTTCTGACTAATCAGCAGAGCAGCCTTGCACTTCAATAATCACAATTCTTTAATAAGGCAACACATGAGTGGTTAGTGCTTAAGCAGTGATTTTAAAGATTAGAAAAAGCAACCAGCCCACCCTAAAGCAAGGGAGGAGGGACCCCAGTTGTCACTGAAGCAACACTCAGTTTGCTGGCGTGAATGTAATTCAGATTGTGAAGGTTGGTGGGATTTCTTTTTATATGTCTGTCTTCATCCTAGAACCATGAGGCTGTTATCAAGTGGCTACCTTAGCTGACCTCAGATATTGCAATGGGCCATAAAGGAGATGGCATCCAAAGTAGTTCATTTGTTTATGGAGCACCATCAGTGAATGTGCTTTACATAGAGAGAAAAGACAGATCTCTGTCCCCAAAGGGCTTACAATCGAGATATTGACATAAGGGAGACAGAGAGGGAAATGAAGGTAGGGTAAATGGGGAAGCATGCGTAATTGTTATATGCACTTAGTAGGAAAGAATTCTAAGAGGCAGTGCCAAATATTTCATGGAAAAAGTTTCTAACTCATTTTTTGCCAGGCCCACAGACCACATTTGGTCTCTGTTGTGTATATGCAACATTGGGCAGAAATTGTTCTTAAGAAACATGATGGATATGAGTGAGGAAGCATTGCACAGGTGTATCAAGTAAAGTTTCAAGCATAAAGTGCAGCAAGAGAGACGTGATGGAGTCATTTAAGGGAGCAGGAGACCTTTGGAGGGTTGAGGATCATGGAGCTGGAACAGCAAAGAGCACAGGCAGGAGTGTAGTGCGATTTAAGAACTGAGAATTGGAGCGGGACCAGGCCATGGAACCACAAAGGTAAAACATTGGAGGAGTGTGTTGCAATAATAAATCCTGCAGAGTTCAGTTGGTATACATTCTTCAATGTCTGCCTTGCCTGCCTTCCGTAGCGCTGAAGGCAATATATGTTGGGTTCCCAGGCAGTCTTTCACTCAGGTTCTGTTAACCTGCACATGCCTGATTTCGGAAGCTAAGCAGGGTCAGGCCTGGTTAGTACTTGAATGGGAGACCACCTGGGAATACTGGGTGCTGTAGGTTTGTACAGGTTTATACAGTCTTTCAAGACTGAAGGTTGCCAACCATTTGATTAAATTCAGACCTGTTTGCTGCAGTGTGTTCTCAGGCCATGCCCTGTGGCTCTAAGTAAGCATGCTTAGGATTGTAGCCTTCACTGTGCCCGGAAGGCAGTACAAAACCCTGGAGCACTCAGCGTATTCTATCGTTTGCCTATCCGTTTCTCTAGGATGCCCAGTTTTGTACCAACTTCAGGCACTGAACTGACCTCAGGGCTAGTGGCCCACAGAATTTCTTCCAACAGTTTAAGTCTGGAAGGAAGGCATATATTATGGGATGGTAGGACTTTGATGCCTCCTCAGTGGATGGAGCTATTCCAAGATTTAGTTTCTGCCTGAGTGCCAGGAGCACCCCAAGGTTTTAAGTTTGAATTACCAGGGGAGGTGAGGCTGAGCACCACCAGTGATGATTGCTTCTGGATCCAGTTGACTTCCAGTACATTAGCATGACCAACCAGTGTTTAAAAAAATTAAACCAAAGAATCAGACTTAGAGAACAAGAGAGATGAAGCAGGACGCCACCTGCACTTCACTCCAGATCTCCACAGAATGTTGCCCAGCAGCCTCAGTATACATTTTGGAGGCAAATCAGAATACTAGCAAACTTCAGAGGGAAGATCCAAGTAAACCAACACTGGCTTCTGACAAGAGAGAATTCCTGTTTTATAGAAGTATTGTAACCAGGACCTGGGCTCCCCCTCCTGGAAAAAACTAGTCTTGAGTCCAAAACATATGAAGACCAGGATTCAAATAAACATTCATTTGAAACCCAGCAGAAGGAAGTTTGCTTGTGGGTGATTCAAAATAGAGATGAAAATCCACTCCAACACTATGCACCTGATCTCTCTCACTAGAAGTAGTTTAACTTTCTAAAAGGGGCAGTCAAGCTGTCTGCATGTTCACAGAGCTTTGTCACGTGGATGGGCCCTCCTGACCTACAATAACATTCACCTGCCACCTTCACATGGTTTATGTACATGTCCATTGCACATGGTTTATGTACATGTCCATTGTTCTGTTGCCAGAAACATAGTGTTATACAACCATTCAAGTACAGTATGGGATTTGGTATAAAGCAGGCCAATGATGTAATCATTCAAATGTGATGCAACATTTATTATGAACGCTGGCTTTTTATTTTTAAATGTTGGTGGCTCCCAGCGTGAGCAAGGAATGGCAAAAAAGCACAATGATATCTTTGGAGATTTAGGTGCATTTATCTTTGTAGTTGTTTATACAGCACTATCAGCATATGTTTAAAAACTGAGAGATTCCTGCTGTGAAGGCGCTTCCAAATATTAGACAATTCTCACTTGGGAGGTAAAGTGGGATATAAATTTGTAAATAAATAAAATAATACGGCCCTCCCTTGAGGGGTGGCAGCTTCAGGCTTGTGACATCTACAGAACTTTCTTTGTTTTTAACAAAGGCTTGTGACATCTTGTCAGGCTTGTGACATCTACAGAACTTTCTTTGTTTTAAATCAGAAGCCCAAGATTCATCAAGCAGTGCCATGCAAAATCATGGCTGATAGAGGTAGGTAATGCACTTTGAATTAAAGAACAGAGGGAGCCTCTGAGCACATAGTCCAGAACAGAGCCCATGAAAGTGAGGGGGGGTAGAGGGGCTAATTTGTACCTGGTCTCAGGGTCAAAAAGGGGGCCCAGGAGCTGAAGGACGGGGCCCAGAAATTTCCTGGGATCTTGCATTTTCCAGGCTCATTCGGACTCGCTTCCCCTGTGGGATGCTGGGGGCTGTCACAAGCCATATGCGCCAGGCTGAGGAATGCATACATAACACAGTCTCAAATCTGGGAGGAAACTGGCCTGCTACAGTCGCTTTTCGGCTTGTGAATCCGTTTAGCATGAAGGAGCGTTTAGGAGCCCAGGGACACAGCTGCAGGGCTACAGTTGCTGCAGAAGAACATCTTGGAGTACACAGGGCACTTTCCATTCTAGCATGAGCCTAAATACGATGATGCTAATTTTCCACAATGATTTTCTATATTTAAAAGATTTTAGAGAGTGTGTTTAAGAGTGTGTTTGGTTTTCCATCTTGCAGGAGTGTTTCTCAAGGTTTGACCTCTGCCATACCACTTCTCATGGTCCACCTATTCGAGGTACCACCGAAAGTAGGTGGTGATATCATCACCAGTTACTTCTGCGTTGGGAGGTCAGATGAGACATGACAAACACACCTGTAAAGGGTTCAGGGTGGACAGGAGGGCTTTATTGGGCATGGAAAAGCATGCTTGGAAACCTTCTACCGCTTCTTGTTGCATCATGTTCTTTGCCTCGCTGCCGGGTGGCTGGTGTCCAGGGGTCCTGCAAGTACCACCAGACATCAACTCACGCATCACTGGTTGAGAAATACTGTATTACGGTGTCTGGCTGCGGATGCTACGCAGGTAGGTAGACCTGGGCTCTGCAGCAGGAAGCCTGGTAGACCTGGGCTCCAAAGACTTTTCTGGCTGTTGCCACCCCCCTGCCCTCTTCTGCCCCCTACCTACCCCTGTTCTGCAAATTCCCATCACCACCCTCCCCCACTCTGTTGTATGCCTCCCACTTGGGAGGCAGCCCCCCCCCCAACTTTGCGCCCCCTGATTACATTCCTCTTAGGGTCCCTGGTCCAGAAATTGGTTTCTAGTGCCAGCACTCATCCCAAAGCCCCCCCCTCCCTGCTTCCTTCCTTCCTTCCTTCCAGGTGATGCATCATATAGAGGAGGAAGGAAGACACCCCCCTTTGTGTTCTTGCTGCTGCTGGACCACTGAGAGCCTGGAATGCAGCTGCCAATCAGCAGAGCTGCCGCCTGCAGTACCGCCCTCCGACCTCCAGGTGGCGCTGTGACCAAGCAAAGCCTTCTCGCCTCCGCGGGCGCTCTAGCCCCCTCCTCTCTCTGGCTCAGGGCAAGGGCGCAGGAGGCCTGAAGCTTCTGCTTCAAGATGGCGGCGGCCAGGAGGAGTCTGGTGCAGAGTGTGAGTGGCTGGGAGGGGCAGGCCAGTGCCCTCTAGCCAGGGTGGGGTGCCCGAGAGCCCCTGGGAGAGGGAGGGGGTGCCACTCCCGTGAGATGGGTGGAAGGGGGTGCCTGCACCTGGCTCTGCTCCCCTGCACCAGCACCACCACAGTCAGAGGCAAGAGGGGCTCCTGTCGCTTTAAGAGCTGAAAAGATACTAAGAAGACAGTTTGGGGGGTGCAGTTTGCCATGCCAAGGACCAGCCCTGCCTGCTGAGATTCCCTCTGCCACGCACCTGTTGACAGACTGGAGCCATATCCTCACTGACTTCTGGTTACCTTGTTCCCCTCTGCATTCCCTGGGTGGCTGCAGAGAGTGCAAGAGGGGTGTGTGTGTCAGCCAGCCCCTGAAAGAGCTCCTGCACCTTTTAAGAGCTGCAGAGAGTGGCTCTTCCTCCTTTTATGCAAAGGCATGAAAAAAGCAAAATTGCCTTTTATGTGGCAATTGCAGTACCATGATGGATAAAGCTCTTCCTGGGGATCTTTTCTCAGCTTGGCTGCATGCTTAGTGTGACCAGATGCATAGTAGGACAGAGTGCCCTTACCTTTAACCATTGTATAGAAGAGGAGATTTTGGTAGGTGCAGCTTTTTAAAGCTTTCCATGCTGAGCTGCATCTACCAAAATTCCCTCTTCTATACAATGGTTAAAGGTAGAGGCACTCTGTCCTCCATTGTATCTTGTCACCCTGAGTCAGTCTGTGTGTGTGTGTGTGTGTGTGTGTGTGTGTGTGAGTGAGTGAGAGAGAGAGAGAGAGAGAGAGAGAGACTGATTCAGGGTGACAAGATACAGTGGAGGACAGAGTGTGTCCCAATAAACCTCAATAAGCCTCCTAATTTTGCTAGAATGGGGAAAAATGGGCTGTTAAATATCTGGCAAGCCACAAGATGGGCTGTGTTCAACTTGGTGGCTGACCTTGTTCCATAGGTTGACTTTTTCCAGTTCCAAGGCAGCTTGAAGTGCTGTTTGTGGGTGAACCACTTCGTTGACACACCCGATACCCATAAGGAAGAAAGGAATAGGGCCCACCCCCAAGCTGATCACCTCTGGTCCAAGCATAGTGGAAGGATCAGAATAGGGGAACAGAAGTGTTTGAGCTTCTAGCCAGGTCCAGTCCCACATCTAAAAGCTGCCTCTTTCATGAAGTACTTGAGTTGGGAAAACTGACATCTGGAAGAACCCTAGAACACACTCATCATTTTGCAGAAGGGTAGAGTTGTGTCGGTTCTTCCATATGCCTTGGGTAAGGGAGAGAGAATACATGTTCCTTCCTCCTGCCTCCTGAGAAAGGAATGTTACCCTTGCACAAGAGGTGTCTTCCGTCCCTGCTGCTTTGTAAATAGAGAAGAGTTCCAGCTTCTGCAGTGGTAACTGCTCAGCAAGCACAAGAAAGAACTTAGGTCAGTTCATGCAGTGCACCAAAAATATGTATATTATGCATGGAGGAAACACAGCAGTTTTTTTAAATTTTATTTTGAGACCATCATAAATGGTCCACAAGCATCAAACAGCAGTAGCCAAATCTTTACCAAGTCCTCACGTTAAGCAGACCATTTGCCGAGCACCATGTCAGGGTCTTATGTCTTGACCTAGCTAGCAAGTTTCATTGTAAGAGGTTGTATTCTCTTACCTTCCTTACAGCAAGAAAGCTTGGATGCTCATCTCTGGTTAACCAATTTGGTTAACCAAATTGACTTGAATTTTGTCAAGTGTACACATTTGGTCCCTGTTGCATATATGCAGCATTGGGCAGAAATGGCTTAAGCTAATTAAAATGCATGAAAAGTCTCTGACACTGTTCTGCAGGACCAGTTCATAGTCAAAATCTAAACCTAGATATTTTTTGCTTAATGCAGCAGGAGCCGGGGGGGGGGGGGTTGAGCAAAAAAAAGGCAAGGAAGCAGGTACATCATGAGAGAAGAGATATAAGTGTATGGGTGAAAAAATAACATGAAGATAACTGCAACTAAGGGATTGCATGCCAGTGGGAAGGACTCAATAGGGGTTTGTCAGCTCATTTACTGCAATACTTAAATGAAGAGTATAATATTTCAGCTTCTGCAGAATCATTATTCTTGCAATTGTTGAAAGAAGTTCCATGGAGACTCTTCTTTTCTGATCCAGGAACAAACAAGCTGGACAGATGACTTGCCACCTTGCCAGCTCTCTGGTGTGGGTTCAGCCCCAAACCGTTCCTATACTACAGATGGAAAGGGGATAGAAACCCACCCTTTGGAGGATAACTGGTTAAAATTCAGGTAAGTCACCTGCAGGTGTAGGTGGGATGGTTCAGTACCTGGATTCAGGCTGCGTTAGGCACCAGGAGGTCTTGATCCAGCCCTGGGCTTGTGGGTTCAGTTCCCAAGCCACATATAACAAATGCTACTCTCTTCACCTCTCTGTGCTGGCTCCTTTTGTAGAAGCGAGAACAACTGCTACCTGTACGGCGTCTTCAATGGCTACGATGGCAACCGGATCACCAACTTTGTGGGAGAGAGGCTCTCTGCAGAGCTCCTGCTGGGCCAGCTGAATGCAGACCATGACGATGCTGATGTACGCAGAGTCCTGCTGCAGGTAATAGTTCTGACTTTGGGCATGGGTTTGTGCCCCTTTTGGCAGCAAGTGAGACAGGTGGATCTGGGTGGGGAGATGAGAGATGACAGATACAGACTGGTGGCATCCTCTCGTTCAGTGCTTTGCAGCTGCTGTACCTCCTGTTTCTAAGTGGCAACCTGGGGCAGTGCCCATCTTGCAGCCAGAGATGGGAAGGCCTTTCCCTTGTAACACTGCCTTGTTACTGTGTGTTTGCGGTTTAGAAGCTGCCAGTGGCAACAGAAGGGATTCATATATGGCCTGATGCTATATGGAGATTAGGGGCGTGGTCTGGTGTAGCATACTTTGCTGAAGCAAATCAGGGGTGAATGTTGTCTGTCCCTGGGTGGGAGACTGCCTGGGAACGGGATGTACATTGTCCTGAGTTCCACAGTGAAAAGAAAGCATGGTATAAATGTGATAAACACCAGAAGGAGCCCAGAACATCCAGAGCTTGGACGTGATGGTGGATGAACATCAGCATTAGCTTGCCAGGCTTCAGGGGCTGAGAATCACTGCAAAATGTGGAGATCAGAGGGCAAGCTAGGAGCCACCCAGTACCCTGTACTACCCAGGGAATGTACCATCCAGGGGATAACATTTAGTAGTTATCTAGGACATGTCATGAGTTTGAAGTGCTCCAGGACACATAATCTCAGTCCTTGCCACAGTCCTGAACATAGGAAGTTCATAGCAGGTGCTCTGCCACTGCGGTACAGCCCCAACCCTGTACAGTTTGCCTGTACTGTCATCCCTGTATTGCAGATGTGGGGCTGAGACTGAGAGAGAGCTTCTCGAAGACCAGGGCTGAGGTGCGAGCTTGGCTCATGGCCCGCATTCTTAGCCACCATTTTACAATGGGATGGTGTACATGGGAATGGAAAGGAGACCTTGTTGGGACAAATAGACAGGCTGCCCACTGTTGGAGCCTCTAGGAGCGCAACATCCTCTGAATCATTATTCTGGAATGATGAAATGCTTGAGACCAGAGGGGACTGGCACAAGGAAAGCAACAAGACTGTAGCATCTTCCCAGCAGCAAAATTCTCTTCAGCTTGAGTCTGTTCCAGGAGCCCCAGAGAAGCTTCTGGAGCTCCCATCCTGCTGAGCCATTGCGCAGGAAGAAGTACATAACAATAGATTCTGTGCAAGCCATACAAGCTTCTGTTCTAGTACATTCTTGTATTGACATCCTTCTGGGCTTCTTTCCAGGCTTTTGATGTGGCGGAAAGGAGTTTCCTGGAGTCCATTGATGATGCCCTGGCAGAGAAGGCCAGCCTACAGTCCCAGCTGCCAGAGGTAAAATTTCCTCCTGACAAGTGTTATTGAATGCAGGGAGCATTCATGGTTCACTTTCTTTCTGTGAGAACCTGCCACGTTCACTTGAAGGATGAGGGAATAGCATCGTCCTCATTACTCATGTTTTCATGTTTCAGACTGCCACCCTCATTGGTGCTATTTGAAGACTTATCATTCTGGGCCTCAGAAGCACTAAGCAAGAGAGCAGCTGGAAGTCTTGCTTGGCAACGCTGACATAGTTGCCATAGGCAGGTTGAAAGACACAGCAGGGCACCTTGTTTGATTATTTTGCACTATATGCCCCAAACCACACCCTTTTACACTTCATTTTGTGATCCAGAAGAGATGCAATCCCCTACCTCTCTGTTAATAATCACTACGTCACCTTTCTCCTTTTTGGGGGGGAACTCAAGATGGTTTACCTCTCAATGAAACAAAAACATTGTTAATACAAAAATATAATCAAACACGTCAGCAATTGCAACAAGATCAAATGGAGAAACAAAAAAATTAAACTAGAAAACAACCTGTGGAAAGAGGCTTCAGTCTCTAATATAATAATGGTAGGGAGGGATACAGTCACAAAAGATCAGGCACAGAATTCCACGTTTTGGGGGCCACCAGTGGGAAGACCTTTTTGTGTGTCACCAGTAACTTCAGAGGCAGCGGGACACACAAGAGAGCTTCCCTCCCTGACCTTAATGGATGGCTAGATTATCCAGAGGGAGGTGGTTCTTCAACCATCTTGGGCCCAAGCTGTTTAAAGTTTTAATGGTAATTATCAGCATCTTGCATTGTGCCTGGAAACAAATTGGTAACCAGTGCAACTGAGACATGACTCAGTCTTCTTGCACCAGTCAGCATTTGAACAGCTGCATTCCGCACCATTTTTAAGGCACTTCAGAAACAGCCCCGTGTGGAGTGCAGAGAATTAGGATCACCGCATCGTGCCTTGAAAGAGGTAATCATGAGTACAACAGTATGATTATACCATCAGGCACAGCTAATAGGTAGAAATGAAATAGGGTTCTTTGTATTATGCAAGAGTTCTCTGCAGGGCCTGTCAAATGTACGACTGTTGTTTTGAGGTGTGTATATACAGAGGACGCCAGAGGTGGCTTACATACATATGGCACTGATCATTATTGCAGACTTGCACAACTCTTTGTTTTAGGGAGTCCCCCATCACCAGCTACCATCTCAGTATCAGAAAATCGTAGAGCGATTGAAGGCTATAGAAAAGGAGATCTCTGGAGGAGCTATGGCTATTGTGGCAGTCATTCTTAACAATAAACTCTACATTGCCAATGTTGGTGAGTTCCTCTCCAATACGCTTTTGATTTGGTGTTCCCCGAGTGCCACACTGAGAGGTGAAGAGGAGGGTGGTTGCGTTTGCTTTCTCTTTTGCTAGATAAACCAATTTGTGAACTTTTGCCACAGAGTGGTAGTGATGGGTTGCATTGAGGGCACCTGTGTAGGCTGCTGTTTCCTCTCTGTTCTCCCTCTTTGCATCATGCACTCCTTGTTTGCAGGAACAAACCGTGCCCTCTTGTGCAAATCAACAGTGGATGGGTTGCAAGTGACACAACTTAACATGGATCACACCACAGAGAATGAGGATGAGCTCTTTCGCTTTTCCCAACTGGGTGAGTACTGTGTCCAGGGATGGTGGAGCAGCAAGCCAGAAGGACTGAGCTCAGCATACAGCTCAGCCATAAGAGCAGTGGTTCCCAAAGTCCTCTGTAGGACTTGGGAACCAGTTAAGTCTTTGTGGGGCCCACCAGTTTGGGAACCACTGCAGTAGAGGAAGACCTGCCAGAACATGGTCTTTCCCCCCGTTGCTTGAACCATAGAGTTGTGGGCTGTCTAGTCAACCCTCTGCATTTCAATGCAGGAAATGCAAACTAGAGGCTCCCCAAAAGTTAGCTGTCTAGCCTCTGCATGGAGGCCTCCAGCACTGGAGAGCCACACCCTGCCCCTGTTGTTCGTGAGTTCTGTAATTGGCAGCATCCAAACAAAGAATACCTCAAATTATGATTCTTTCAGCCCAAACCTGTGCCAGCCTCCACCAGTGGAATGAGCACGTACACTGTCGCAAATGTACCATAAGGCACATTGCACCAATGCAGAGGCCCATCCCACTGGTGGAAAGGCCTGTGCTAGCCTCTCACCATTAGTCGGAAACTAGTGCCTGCTAGAGCAGGTAGGCACTCTGCAGGCTGGTGGGAGGTCAGAACAGGGGTAGGGAGGGGTGTAATGGGGCAGGAGAGGAGGGCGGATCAAGCCTGGGAGGGCGCGAAGAAAGCTGCGGAGGCCTCTGACATATCCTGTCCCCCCTCCTAAGCCTGAAAGCCCAACATGGAGCTGCTTGAACTTGTACCTGCAGTTTCACTGGCACAGATTCGAGTAGCCCAATAGAGACTTTTGGGGCTGAACCCAGGGTAAGGGCAGAAGGTTCTCTTGCCTTGAGGAGATCTCCAGCAGCCTCTATTCCCACAGTGGATTCAGTAGAGGCTGCGCTAGCCTCACTGCAGTGTGGGAATTTGGTTAGGATTGGGCTCTTAATTTCCCTTTTCCCACTGTAAGGGCACTGCCTAGCAGAATTATCTGAATATTGGAAATGACTAATAATTGAGGAAAGAGTCTGTTGGCATTATGGACTGGGAGGTCACTTTTAGCCTTCCCCTCTTCCAATGAGTCAGGATGGGTAGCCATCAGAAACTCACAATCAAAACTTTTAAATATTGGCCTGCTTATGGCTGTATGTATGCATTAAGGAAAGAATGCAGACAAAGAAAATCACTGAAGAGCCTGCTGTTCATTGCTGCTTGCCTGATTAAAGATGCAATCCCAAAGCCACATACTAGGGAGTAAAGCGCATTGAACACAGTGGGATTCACATACACGCCTGTGAATGTACGCCTAATAAGTGGCTTTGGGATTGCATCTTTAATGGAATCCCACTGGACTGGGCTGCAGTACGGCATTGCGTTGTTTCCAAAAATGCCCTGGTTCCGACTTTTACTGACCACTGGAGAAAGCCTGGTTGTTTTTGTCAGTTGTCACGGTTACCCAGAGGCTGCTAGGATGCACACTTCAGCCTGTCAGCAGCAAAGTTGTGTACAGAGTGAGTCAGTCTCGGGCAACTGTGGATTTCAATTCTGGTCTGCTGCTGTTTTTGAAGAGGTGTTGAATCTGGATGAAATTTGCTTTGTGGAATGTGATGCCTGTTTATCAAGGACCAAGAAATGGTCAGAATGGGTCCAGGTTAGAGGTTGCTGTTCCAACATTTTATTATACTAGACAGATTCAACAGTGGATTTTTTTTCTTTGGTCCCTGTCCTTCCCCTGAGTTCATGAAGTTTGCTCTTTCTTAACCCCTTTGTATCAGATGGTTTCTTTATCCAGCCTGGCTGTTCACCCACCACGACCTTGCTGGCCCCTTCTTAGAATCACTTGTTCAGTCCACAAGCCAGTCTGCTGTTCTACAAGTGTAGGAAAAACAGTTTTTAAACTGCAATTTAAAGGGAGGCTTTTTAAAAAGTGGACATCGCTATCCCTGGTTTTTGGATCTGCAGGGGTTCCAGGGATGGAACCCTCGTGGATGCCTACGGTAGGCCTGTGCAGTACTAGGAAAGCTTGAAAGAGAAAAACAATGGTTTTTGTGCAAAGCCAAGGAGAATTTGCCCATCCCTCGTATGACAATCTCAGGCAGTTATGCCCTCTCCTAAAGAGCAACCTTTGGTAGCCTCTGTTGATGATCAGTTGGTTAATGATCAGATCAGGCCTGGGAGGGAAACAGGATCAGAGGCAGTGGAACATGCCAAATCCCGGGCCCCTTCCTGTACTGATATGCATACTTGGATCAACGCAGACTTGCGCCAGTGATATCGCTGGTGCAGGTCTGAGTTGACCCATTGCGGCTGCTGGGGCCTACCCTGGGGCAAGTGGACTAATGTCACCTTACCCCAAGGAGACCTCCAGCAGCCAAAAATCTCCCATGGGATGTGGCATAGCTTGTGCAGGCGCTGTTATATTGCCGCATGGGGATTGGGCTGTTAGCTGCAGAAAGCCCTTCCTGTCTTGGAATGCAAATACAGGAAGTGCAATCTATGCACTTTGTGAACTTTTAGTTGAAAAGCGGTATATAAATACTGTTAATAATAATAATAATATGCATCAAAATCAATGAGCTGGTTCTTTATTTTGCAGGTTTGGATGCCGCAAAAATAAAGCAGGCAGGAACCATATGTGGGCAGGAGAGCACCCGGCGCATTGGGGATTATAAGGTCAAATATGGCTTCAGTGATATCGAACTTCTCAGGTGAGGGAAGACCTGATGCATGGCTTTATTTTTCTTCATGGTCAGCCCATCCAGCGATCGCCTGCTGTGGTGAATTGGTGGGGGAGCCCATGCTTGCTCACCCAGCGCTACCACTCCTCCCTCTCCTGGATTTGAAGAGGGGAGGACACCAGAAGAGAGAGGAGATTGGTGAGCTAGAACCCCCACCTCTGTCCTCTCCTCCACACTTCCTTTTCCATTTCCTTGTCTTCATTTTTGAATCCAGGGAGCTGGAGGAGGAGCAGCAGAGGTGGTGGCTGGAGTGCTGCTGGATAAGAGAAGGAAGCATTTGGGGTGCCACCTCAGGTCTTGGGCTGGCCCTGCTTTTCTTGCCCAGCTTTTATCCTTCTTTCTCTTTCCATTGCTCTGTTCAGGACTGACTCCGCTTTTTCTTTTGAAGTGCTGCAAAATCGAAACCAATCATAGCCGAACCTGAAATCCACGGAGGGCACCCACTAGATGGCGTCACAGGCTTTCTGGTTCTCATGTCTGAAGGGCTCTACAAAGCTGTGGAAGCAGCTCATGGGCTTGGGCAAGCCAATCAGGTAAGAGCTCCAGAGCAAGGCTGAATTGCCTTGGTATCAGATGCATTTCTTTATAGACTGGTGGGGTCTGCCAGAGTTCTCAGAGTGACAGACCAATTATATCAGAAAATTGTCCTGGAATGTTTGAGCAATCAGTGCCCATCATCTTCTCTGGGTAACACTAGCCCTAAGTAGGCATTAAGGTAGTGTGTACAAACACCTGTGGTTGGGAGTCTCCCTCATTTTCATAGGGAGCATCTCTTCTCCAAGTGCAGTGTTTGTCACTGCAGAGAAATGCTGTATTTGTGGTACAGGCTGGGCTTCAGAGCATATCAGTGCAGGGGTCTTGTGGTCCCGTCCCACTGCTTCCCCCCCACCATATGTGCCACCCAAATGTCTGCCGAGGGCTTCTGTAATGACTGAAATGAGCCAACATAATAATTACATGTTCATGAAACTTTACCCCTGCTGCACAAGAGCTGCACATGGATAAGTAGCTCCCGTGTGGCAGGAGCATGTCAGAGTCCCCAGAGTCATCACAGTGGGATCCAGATTAGTTCCTCAACTCTTTCCTTTCTAGGAGATTGCAGCCATGATTGCCACAGAATTTGCCAAGCAAACCTCGCTAGATGCTGTGGCTCAAGCCGTTGTAGATCGAGTGAAGCGCATTCACTGTGACACGTATGCCAGTGGTGGGGAACAGTCTAAGTTCTGCTCTTGGCATGAGGACATGACACTGCTGGTGAGGAATTTTGGGTATCCGCTGGGTGAGATGAGCCAGCCTATGCTGACGCCGACACAAGGTATGGGGGAGGAAAACGTAGTGAGTGAATGAGCGCGTGCAAGAGAAAGGGAAGCAGTTCATAGTAAGGACTCCACTGAAGAAAGTGACATATCAATTGGCACTGAGACTCCAGTTTATCTCAGGACATGTGGTGCAGAAGCCAGGAGGGTGTGCTAGAGAGGGAACTGCATAAGCCTCTTTTCACAGGGTTTCAGGACTATGGTTAGTCATTGAAGCCAAATAATTTAGTTTGATACAGGTATAAGGGCTTTCTAAAACAGGGGTGTCCAAAGTTTTTGGCAGGAGTGCCACATCATCTCTCTGACACTGTGTTGGGGGGGGCTGGGGGGAAAAAGAATTAATTTACATTTAAAATTTGAATACATTTACATAAGTTTACATAAATGAAAATATTAAAGATGAACTTATATGAATGGATGAAGGTCTTGCAATAGCTCAAGGCCTATAAAAGGCCTTGCACAAAGCAAGGCTGGCCTTTCCTTTACTGCTGCTACTGCATCACAGACGTGAAACAGCAAGCAGTGGAAGAAGCCCTCATCCCACAGCTCACACGAGAGGTCAAACAGTCGCCCTCATGCTGAGAGCAGTTGCGTCGGGCCAGTGTGGGCTCCAACAAATCTCTGGAGGACCAGAGGCTCATTGGAGACTGGGGGCTTCCTGAGGGCCACATTGAGAGGCCTCGAGAGCCGCATGTGGCCCCAGGGCCGGGGTTTGGGCACCCCTGTTCTAAAGTGTCAAGGAGTCACCAGAGGCTGACAGAGGGGAATAGTGCCTAATGCTTAAGCTCCTGCTCTCTGCTTTCTGGATTTATTGGATCAGCAGCTGAATATGGGAAGAAGCTGGTAGATCTGTGCATTACCACCATCCCAGGCTAAAGGAACTAAGAGGGGTCCATTTAGGAAAAACCATCCCTCTCACAAGAGCACAGAACCCCATGCAATAGCAGCTGCAAGCGATCAGTTGTGACAATCCATGGAATTTCCCAAGAATATGGACTAGGTACACAACGAGTCAAATTATAACCAGTTTATTACAACCTTAAAAAAAAAAGGAATTAAACAATATGGGGAAAGGAGTGGAGGTACAATAAGCAGGCTGACAAAAAATGCCTAAACTTGGTTGGATGGACACAAAAGACAAGTTGACTAAATTGGAGATAGTAAATACGAATACTTGGCAGAGGGAGCTGGGAAGCTGCTTAAGAGCACAGCATACAAATTGCCAAGCATCAGGAAGTTTTAGGGTGACTTGGAGTGAAAATTAATTTCCTGAAGGTGTCTAGCTAGAAATACTGTCCCTATTGCTAGCTGCTTAGGTTGTCCCAGTAATCCAAGTCCCTGCACTTAACTGGAGAGTAAATTGATGTGCCTTCCAGGAACCTGCAGTTTGTTTCAACAACAGACCTGGCAAAATGCATCCAGGCATCTTTGTGCTTGATCTGAAGAAGCCTAGGCTGGTTGACCAAGGTTATCTGCCTGAATGAGAAGAAACCACCTGGCCACTGCATTTGACCCTTTTGCCAAGACAAGAGGGTTTGGCTGACCAATCAGTGGGCATGTTGCAGTTTCAGTAGGGGCTGTGGTTAGGAACTGTTGTCTCTGGGGAATAACCAGACATAAAGAAAGACAAGCAGCCTGGCTGTTTGGAAATGGTGTTTCAAACAAAGGCTACTGCAGGAGAATGTTCCCAGTAGGTTTTAGGATGCTGAAACATCACAAAAGTCTCTGGTGGGTTGGAAGTATCAAAAAATACGTGCATTTAAAAAAAAAAGCAAAAACAGGTATTTCTTACACCAGCCTCACAACAATCAGTTTTCATTCACCTCTCAGGAGGCCGTGTTTATCCTGTGTCAGTGCCTTACTCCAGCACCCAGAGCACAAGCAAGACCAGTGTCACATTGTCCCTCGTCATGCCTTCTCAAGGTCAGATGGTCAATGGTGCTCACAGCAGCTCCACCTTGGATGAAGCCACACCCACCCTCACAAAGTAAGTGTCTCAGTCTCGGGAGGCAGTTTGCTCCTCCTTTATGTTTGAGAGAACGTTTTGCTTTCCTTGTGCCTAGTGCTGATGCTGCAAGTTGCAGTCCTACCAGTTGGCAGCATGCAGAGTCCTAACGACTTATTATATTGCTGTCTGTTTGGGTCTGTATCTCTGTTGCTGAAATGCAGCCTCTCATTCCAGTAGCTCCATGTTGTCAGGGCTCATAGCAATTGGCGTGGCTCTCGGTTATCCCATTTCCGGATTGCACAGGTGTTTAACATGAGTCTAAGGCTATTCAGATGAATGGGGCGCTATATTTGGAGGATAAGCCGTACCTAATGTAGAAAAAGCATCCTCAGAGCAACCTTGTTCCTCTGCAGTGTCACAGGGGACCTTGGAGTGCAGCTCTTGCATCGCATTTGGCTTTGTTGGCAGCTGCTGCACTCTGGCATCCCCTGTGACGCTGCAGGGGACTGCAGTCCATATTCATGTCTCTCAGCCACCTTGTGCTTGGTCCTTGTAGACTCTTCCGAAAAAGATCCCATCTCAAGTAGCCACTTAAAACAATTTGGCATATGAAACTGACATATTGAATTGGACCCAATACTGGGTCCACCTAGCCCGGCGTTGTTGCTGCGGAATGGCAACAGGTCTCCCAAGTCTTGAGGCAGGGGTCTTCCTCAGCTGCGCCTGATTCTTGAGAGCCTTTTTCATTGGAGATGTCAGGATTGTAGTGTACAGGCAGATTTGAACTCAGCACCTCTGTCTTGGAAGCAGAGCTAGCAGCAGTGGTTAAGCAACTCCCCACAGCCTTTCTGTGGTAAGGCCTGGCATTGAAACATACTGCAGCCTTGAGGCCAGGCTGTCCTTTGATCTACATTAACGATTGGACTACTCTCCAGAAAAATGGAGCTGCTGGAAAATGGAATTGCTGCTTTGGCAGGCCAGGAGCGAAGGCAAGAATGCTGTGGTGCTTCCCTCTTAATTATGTTTTTAAAACACATGAAAGTGTGCCATCCTATGTATTTGTAGGCAATTTCTGCAAAAAGACTGAGCTGGGCATCAGGTCTTCCCTGGTCCTAGTCTTACTTGTGCCATGACTTCTCAGTAGGTAGCCTTAGGCAAGCCTCTGCCTCAACCCCTCAGCTACAATATGGGGATGGTAATATTCACCTCACAGGGTTCTTGTAAGGACATCATTATGACTTAACATATGTGAAGTGCTTTGCATGCTCAGAAACACTATACAAATTCTAAGTATTGTTGTTTTTAAGTACAGGGATCCCCATTATAAGTGTCTCTGTTATATGTTTCCCTGTACTTAAGTCCTTAATCTTTGGAGGAACTAGATGTGAAAATTCCCTGTCGCCCTGCCAGCATATCTTCTTAAAGGGACATCCCTGATAGCTAGCTCTTGCCATTGCTGGGCCTGTATATACATCTTTCTCCTTCCCACACCAATCTCTTAAAAGGACATCATTTATTGCAATATTGCCAATTTTGGTATTTTTATCATCATTAATTAGAACAAAAAGGAGAGTAACCTCTGGCTTCTGCCTATTTCACTTAACACTCTCCCTCAGTATCTAATGCTGCCACCATCACTTCCTGTAATGGCCACAGAGGGAATGCTGGGCTCCTAGCATTCCCTCCACTGATCTTTAGAAGGGGAGGAGATGGCTGCACTGGACATGAAGAGGAGGTTGGGGAGGGCTTTCCTAGGTATCCAGTGCTGCTTCTGCCACCAGTGGCTGGTGGAGGGTATGCTGGGAGACTAGCATTTCCTCTGTGGCCTTTAAAGGGAGTGGTGGCAGTGTGCGCTGAGGTAACTGGAAGTGGGGAAAGTTTGAAGGACTTAAAGGGGAATTCTGGGCTCCCAGCATTTCCTTTTCCAACCATTAAGAGGAGAGAGAGGAGGCAGCGACAGTAGTGTTGGATGTCATGGGAAACAGGTAATCTCTCCTCCCCTCAGTGTTTAGTGTCTCTGCCTCCTCCTCCTCTAATGGCCAGTGGAGGGAATGCAAGGAGCTCCACATTCCCTCTGCAGCCATAAGAGAAAGTGGCAACACTGGACGCTGAGGAAGAGGGGAAAGCACTCCCCATCCCTGCTTCAGAGGGGAAACCCTCCTCTCCAGTTACCTCTCTTCCTCAGTGTCCAGCTCCTGCGCTTCCTCTAATGGCCATAGAGGAAATGGTAAGCGCCCAGCATTTCTCTGCGGGCCATTAGAGGAGGAGGTGGCGACGATGGCACTGGGTGCCAGGGGAGAGATGTGAGCCCTCCCATCCTCTTCTTGCATGCTACAGTGACAGAAGAGGGTGGAGCTGGTTTGGACTTCACAGTGGCAGAAGGCTGAGGGGGAAGCATATGGGTGCAGAGTGCCCCCTGCAAACTCACTTCCTGGGATAAAGTTCTCAAATCGCATCATGGGCAGGCTGCCCCGTAGCAGGTGTGCTGGTTTACATGGGTTCAGGACTGTGCGCCATTCCCTAAAGTTCCTGTTTCAACATTATTCCATTTTTTAATGGGATAAAATTCCCCTCTTTTAGTCCAATAGATGACATGGATGTACACAGAGTCTTCATTAACCCCTGTGTACATTTGTTCTTATGGAGGAATTTATAAGTCATTCTGCCAAATGTCTAAGCTTTCTAGTCCCTAACCATGACATATAAAGGGGATGCCCTGTATTAAGTTCAGATCCTTCCCACCTCTTCACATTTCCCTATTTGTCTTTGGCCTCACCTCCAGTGCATGCTGCTCTGGGTTCAAGCTGATATCCCCTTCTTGTGCAAGGTTTAGAAGTTTCATGCATGATTAGGAACTAAAGGGAGTCTAGGTGGAGTTTCTAGCATTCAGGTTGTGGTGGTACTTCTGTTGACGCGCAGACCACCATTGCTGTTCAACCTCAGTAGTCAAAAGTTTCCACCTTTTGCTCCTCCTTGACAATACGCTTGGAATAAAGTAAACATTAAAACCCCATAATTCCCTGTTGCATATGAAGATACTGCAACTGTTTTGTTTTCATGATGTCCCAGGGAGGGGAAGGGATTGCATGTTACATGGATAGCAGGTAGAGATTTCAGATTGCTTGTACTTTATCAGTTGAACTTATTGAAGTAAAAGTCTCTCTCTCTCTCTCTCTCTCTCTCTCTGGCCACATCTGCAGTCAAAGCCCAACAGTGACCCTCCAGTCTACCAACACTCACACCCAGAGTAGTAGCTCAAGTTCTGATGGGGGTCTCTTCCGTTCCCGTCCCTCGCACTCTCTCCAGCCAGACGAAGATGGGCGTGTCGAACCTTACGTGGACTTTGCAGAGTTCTACCGCCTCTGGAACATGGACCACAGTGAGCAGGGGGCTCTCACTGTGTCTTAAGGCAATGAGATCAACCTCACAACTCCTGTTGGAAGGGAACATGAAGCCTGGTGAGGCAGGAATGATTTGTCACTTGGCTGGCCACATTCTGCATTCTACCAAAAAACATTATCCTCTCTGAAGGACGCAACTCATGTTAGGACAGGTTGTTGAAACCATTTTCCTCATCCACTTGCCAGGACATGCACATGGATACGGCACCCTTTTCTAATTGTCCCTTCCACTATGAAAGCTTGTGGGCATTAGAGAGAGTTGTGAACCCTTCCTTGCACCTCTGGTATTATAGACAGCTGACAATCGGGGCTTTGTTGTAAGAAGACAACAAGAGTGCAAAAGGACGTATATTGTTTGTATATACGCTGCTCTTCAAGATTTGAGTCTGAAAATACGGCATCATATTATTGACATTTGACTCCACGAAAGATACCTCTGTTTTGCAGAATAAACTGTAACTTATAGCTATTCCTCTCTTCGTTTTTTGATTAACATCTGTTTATCGCTGCAGTGAATTTTAGAACAGATGAAGCCATGGAAAATTTGGAATCCTCAATTCCCTGATAGGTTTGTGTCTGTGTGCTCATAAGCCTCAGTTTTGGGGCTTAGGAATCACAGAAAGTTACTGCTGGAAGAAACCTTGGAGGTCCAGCCCTTTGTTCAATGCAGGCAGTTGCTACAGCATCCCTGACAGGTGGCCGTCAGCCTCTGTTTGAAAATCCCCAATGAGGAGGAGCCCATTATTGCACTAGGCAGACTGTTCCATTGCCAGACAGCTCTGACAGTTAGAAAATTCTTCCACTTCCTATGGTTGTGACCCTTTGCTTCTAGTATTGACCTCAGGAGGCAAAATAAGTTCTCTCTTGTGTGTTTCTTCTGTGTGTCCATCAGATACTTGAAGACTATTGTATCTCTCCTCTTCTCCAGGCTAAACATGCCATCTTAGTTGCTCTCCTCTGCACCTATTCCAGGTTATCAATGTCCTCTTTAAAACATAGTGCCCATAACTGCACATAGTATTCCAAACGAGGTGTGACTAGTGCAGAATAGAGTGGAACTATTATTTCTTATTATTTCTTATGAACTGTACTTTTAATGAGCCCAGTATTGCATTAGCTTTTTATTTTATTTTGCAGCTGCATCACACTGTTGGTTCATATTTGGCTTATGGTCCCTTTGTAGCCCAGTCCTATGCATATCTAATCATAAGCAGCTCCCATTTAGTTAAATGGGATCTGCTCCCAAGCAAACAGTATTGACTTCAAGGTAACTGGACTGTAGTTTTCTGCATCTTCCTTTTCTCCCCTTTCTAGTGATCGGGATAACAGTTGCTTTAGTCCCCCAGCACTTCTCCCAATATTCAGGAATTTTCACAGGCAGTGGCTCCAAGATCACATCTGCAAGCTTCCTAGGGTGTAGTTCATCTGGCCCTGAAAACTTACATGAATTTAAGGTCACCAGGGATTCTCTTCCTGTTTCTTTACCTTTCTTGAGCCATGATGCCCTCCATGCATCTCTTATCAGCTTTCCACCACATTTTCCCTTGTGGGAGAAGACAAGTGCAAAATAAGAACTGAGCAACTCTGCCCTCTAGCCTTCAGCTGTTACCACTTCACCACATTCTCCAAGCCACAGACCGATTGCTTCCTTGGCTTTCCCCTGGTCTCAGGCATAGCCAAACTTTCCCTTTTTTGTTTTTCTTGGCATCCCTTGCAAGCCTCTGCCCACCTTCTCAAGGTGTTTCCTCCGCAGCTGCCCCAGGTGCCATTTTTCAGTGCAGGTGCAGCTGGAAAGACAAGAGTTGAAAGAAAGAGTTGAAAAGGTGTGCTCTCCTTACCCTGTAATGTGAGGCTGGGATGAGCTAAGAAGCCTGCCTTTTCTACCACTGACCTGACGTCTTAAGAGGTGGGAAGGACAATGTAGGCGGGGGCCATGATTGGTGCAATGAATTGGATTTAAGGAGGTAGCATTAACTAAAAACATAAACCAGGCTAAAATAATGCCTCATTCATTGTCTGCCACGATTACTAATAGGAGGAAGTATTGAAACAGGCCTCCTTTGGATAATCTGCTGCAGTTCATTCAGTGGGGAGTTAGAGGCTTCTCAGGATCAGACAAAAATGTAGTAACATTTATAAAATGTATTTGTAAGTTTCATAGCTACAAAGCAGTTGCTTAGAGTACATCGGTCTGTCCTGCTCAGTGGCGGGTGGTGCGCAGATGTTCTAGCCAAGAGCCTGCTCTTGATCAATCTAGCGATAAGAGGGATCATAGCAAGCAATTGCTTAGTTCTGTAAGACCAGATTTCTATCTATCTGATTCAGCTTGGTGTGGGGTTTAGTAATGCCTTGCTCTTAGGCAGGAAGAAGAATTCAGCCCAGGAAAACAACTTACCATTTACGCTTGGGGAAATAGCCGTCTCTCAGCAGCAGAATGCACTGGGTTCAATTACTGGCATCTCCAGGCAGTGCTGGGAAATGCCCCAATCTGAAATGCTGGAGAGCCATTTCCAGGCAGCCCCACATGGGCAGCCCTTCGTGGCCAAGCTGCTCTGTTGGTGGTATAAATACAGATGGGCATATGCTGGTTTAAAAAACAAATGTGGAGGGCTACTTTTATTCTTGTGGTACTTCATTCTCCAGGAAGGTTAGAATGGAGGGCGTAGGAACCAGGAGATGGCACTAGTAGAATATGCTGGTCTCAGCGCAAGGGAAAGTAGGCTGGAGGTTGCTTTAGCAACACCTGTCTGGAACACAAGGAAGTGGGAGTTTTATTCTTCTGGTAGTTCGTTCTCCAGGAAGGTTAGAATGGAAGGCGGAGGAACCAGGAGATGGCACTAGTAGGTTTGCTTTAGCAACACCTGTCTGGAACACAAGGAAGTGGGAGTTATTGGGCCTGGTTCAGAAAAACAGATCAGCAGCATGCATGGCAGGATTGGGGGGGGGGGGGGCTGGACTACCCTTGCAAGCCATGCTGCACTTCTACTGGGCTAAGCACAAAAAAATGTGCCCTCTGTGCCCATGTGGGCAGCAGTTCCTGTGACGGTTGACTCACAGCTGCCTGTACCTCAATGAACTTGAATTCACACCAACGCGGCCTGGCTCATTTATTTCTTTATTTGCATTTGTATCCCACCCTTCAATGTCTGTTCCTGTGATCCCTTCAAACCCAGGAAGGAAGTAGTGTTGAGGAATGGGTGAAGCAAGGACTTTTTCCAACAGCAGAGCAGTAAGAGCTGGGCCTGTCAATTAGACCATTATCAGATCGAGCCATCTTGGAGACTGGTGCTCCACCCCTTTCCACAGAATCATGTGCTCAAGGCTGCATTCACGATTCCAGCCTGGGAGCTGCCTGATTAGGGGTTTGCAAACAGAAGAAGAGCCCTGCCTGATCAGTCTAGAGGCCCATCCAGTCCCGTTAAAGTCACCCTGTTTCTCAGCTGTTTAGCAGCTGCCTCTGGGTAGCCCATAAGCAGGAGATGAAAGCAGTGAGAGTGCCGGATTAAGACTGAGATCCAAATTCAAATCCCCTCTGAGCCACAAAGCTCACTGGGTAAACCTTGGGCCAGTCTCTGTCTCTGAGCCCATGGGTCTCTGAACCCCATTCAAGGGCCAAATCTGGCCTGGAAAGGATTTGATGCGGCCCGTGGCATGTGGTGGGGAAGCTTGACTGTTCAGGCCCACAGCAGCCTGCTGATGGACCAAGAATGCAGAACCTTCTGCAGAGAGATGCTTTTGCTGAAGAGGCTTTCCCAAAGATTACCCCAGAAGGCGCAGAGAGAGAGAGAGAGAGAGAGGCAAACATAAGAGTAACTTCTGCCTGATTCTCAACTCCCAAAATTATAACACTTTTAATTTTGGAAACCTGAGAGGAGTTTCAGATACATTCAAATACCTTGATCAGTCTACTGGCCAATCAGTCCTGTCTCTCCAACACATACTGAAAATATACTTTTTCTTTACAAATTAATTTTTCAGATTTCTCCCAACTTTTCTCTTTACTCAATTGTTCCCCATCTCTTTATCACAGCATTCTTTCCCCAATCCCTCCAAATAATTTCCCATCAACACAGAATTCTTTCCCCAATCCCTCCACATAATTCCCCATCAATTTTTTCCCCCAAAATATTCTCTACCATGTTCCTCTTTTCAAAAATTAATTCTCCCAAAATTTTCAAAATCCATTCCCCCCTCTTCCGTCTCCAATATATTTACTATTATTTAAATTTATTAACTTTTCAGCCCTCAGCACCGTGTCAGATATAAGCTGTGGCCCTCGTGCTGAAGTTTGGAGACCCCTGTCTTAGCCTAACCTACCTCATAGGAGTGAGGAAAAAATGAGCTGAGAGCTGAGACCATGTACACCACTCTGCAGAGGAAGGGTGAAATATAAATGTAAGAAAATGAATGAAAATGAAGCTGAGTAAGGCTGCAATCCTATACACATGTTCCTGAGAGTAAGAGCCCCATTGAATATAATGAGACTTACTTCTAAGTAGATATGCATAGGATTGCACTGGAAACCACTCAAGGCTGTGATAGAGACCAGGCTATGGTCGTGCAAGATGCTGCATTCCTAGGGTGCCACTTGCACGCCATTTCCAACATGAAACTGAAAGTAGCTGATAGACCCATTGAGAATTGTGGGATATGCTTCTTACAGTACGACAGTAGAAACATTTGTTCCCTGGTGCACAACCCATTGGCAAGAGAAGTCAGCTTCAAGAAACAATTCCTTGTATGTTGGAGGTGGGACAAAGAGTTCACCTACACACTCTCTCCTCTCCATTGCAGCCTCCCAAGTCCACCTCCTTTCCAGTCTCCCCACCATTACAGCCAGGCAGCAGTTCCCACAAGCTACCTGCTTCACCAGCAGTGTTGGATGGAGACAGACATGACTGAGAAAACAGATCCATTTAAAATCACCGTGTTCAACATTGTGGCTCCCATCATTGTCAGAGCCTGTAGCAGAACGGATAGATTTCAAAACTGGAACTAAGAATGCCAGGGTGGGCAGGATTCTTGAGGTGGTGACATCTGCCATCTTAGGAGTATGTGAGCAGAAGTCCTGTTTTTAAAAGAATTACAAGCACAGATGACTTGGAGGATGATCTATGAAGTGTTGTATTAGTATTAATAAATATGTCTATACCCCTTTTCAATGAGAAAGTTCCCAAAGTGGCTTAGATTAGAAAGTAAATTAATGAAGTTCATAGGGCAGCAATTTTCAACCCGTGTGCTGTGAATGACCTGCAGGTGTGCCGCAGGAGTTTGGGGGAGGGTCATTTATTAGTAGTGCGATTAGGGGACACGAGCTCCCCACTGACAATGCAATGTGCCTTGTCACCTGAAAAAAAAACTGATAGTGTGCCTTGACCATTTTTGTGCCTTGTCAGTGTACCGTAACATGACAAAGGCTGAAAATCACTGTCATAGGGTGTTCAGCTTGCAGATCGTAGGATTGAACAGCTTTTTGTTCTTAATTATGCATTCTTCCTAGAATTGTCTCTGTCCTCTGCATTCATAGAACTGTCATCTTCGCTTTCACTTCCAGCTTTAAATAGTGACATCTCTACTGTCCCAATACCGACAAAAGCAGAATTCAAAATACATAACAAATATATTGTAAGCTGGTTTTGTGAGTGTGCGTGTATGTTGATGATTCATATAAATTGATGGTATCTGAAAACTTACGTGCCTACTTTTTCAGGCACACATTAAAGAATGCTCTTACAATCCTACTGAGGTGGCTGTCAGCATTTAACAGGGTTCCCCCCCCCCCCGCAGACATTCACAATTATATATTGTGTGCAAGCATGCTAATGGAGATAGAGCAGTAGAATTTGGGAGGGAGGCTTAAATGATGCATCAGCTTGGACCACCCATGGACACAGTCAGTAGTTCTCTCACAAGTACAACTGAAGTGTGCATGAGAGCTATGCTAATTGCATAAGCAGCAACAGCAGGATACAAAACCCATAAGGCAGTGCAAGTGTGAAGGCCATGTGCCTGAATGAAAAAACCTGGGATGGATCAATACACAGTATTGTCAAATACAAACAGCACAACAGTGCAAAGGAAGCCAATCCAGATTGGAAGCCATGTCAGATGAGTAATTATCCCTCCTCCTCCCTCCTCCTTCCTCACCCATTTTGGAAAACTTCATTAACCCATTTCTGCCCAGCCCACCGGTGTACACATTTGATCCCTGTTGCACATATGCAACATTTGGCAGAAATGGGTTAAGCAGAACCCCTACCCTCACTCTAAATTCTACATTAGGTGGACCACACACGCAACCCACACTCTTACCTTGCCCTGGCCCAGGCAGCCTTTGCTGCTGTTCTTGCCAACCATACTCTGCCATCTTTGAACCTCCCCCCACCTTCAATCCAAGTAACATGCCAATAAAATAAGTCCATGACTTGCACAGGTTTGGTATTCCCTTGACACAGAATCTGGCTGCTTTTCATACAAAGTACATCCCACCCCATGTACCCGCCAGCCTACTAGGTGTGCTGCTAGTGTCTTCTCCCAACAATAAAAACTGTTGGCATCCTTCAGTCTTGGAAAACTATAGTATTGTGCTCTGAATGGTGGTTCTGGAACAGAGTGTCCTCTCCAGTGTGCAAAGCCTGGGTAGAGTAGATATGGAGGATAGGCTGTTTCCCATGCAGCAAATCCCTCCTCTCCACGTCGCTGAAATGGTCCAATGGAAAGGCAGAAGCCAATACGGTTGGTTCCAGCGGTGTCGCAGGAGTTGCCAGAATGTGACTGCATTCAGCCATGAACTGCCTCAGGGACTCCGGCTCCTGATTTTGCCTCGAGGTTGACTCCTGAAGCCTCTTCCATAACTGGATGTAGCCACAAGGCAGTGGAGGTTTGGGATGTCTGTGGCTTAGATCAGCTAGTCACGGAGCCCACCAGAGGACAGGTGACTCTGGATTTAATATTGTGCGGTACGCAGGACCTGGTTAGAGTTGTAAACGTTACTGAGCCATTGGGGAACGGTGATCATGTTGCGATCCGTTTTGATGTGCACGTTGGGGGAAGAATACCAGGCAAATCTCTAACAAAAACCCTTGACTTCCGACGGGCGGACTTCCCTCAAATGAGGAGGCTGGTTAGAAGGAGGTTGAAAGGGAGGTAAAAAGAGTCCAATCTCTCCAGAGTGCATGGAGGCTGCTTAAAACAACAGTAATAGAGGCCCAGGAGAGGTGTATACCGCAAAGAAAGAAGGGTTCCACTAAATCCAGGAGGGTGCCCGCATGGCTAACCAGCCAAGTTAGAGAGGCTGTGAAAGGCAAGGAAGCTTCCTTCCGTAAATGGAAGTCTTGCCCTAATGAGGAGAATAAAAAGGAACATAAACTGTGGCAAAAGAAATGTAAGAAGGTGATACTGGAGGCCAAGCGAGACTATGAGGAACGCATGGCCGGCAACATTAAGAGGAATAATAAAAGCTTCTTCAAATATGTTAGAAGCAGGAAACCCGCCAGAGAAGCGGTTGGCCCTCTGGATGGTGAGGGAGGGAAAAGGGAGATAAAAGGAGACTTAGAGATGGCAGAGAAATTAAATGAGTTCTTTGCATCTGTCTTCATGGCAGAAGACCTCGGGCAGATACCGCTGCCCGAACGGCCCCTCCTGACCAAGGAGTTAAGTCAGATAGAGGTTAAAAGAGAAGATGTTTCAGACCTCATTGATAAATTAAAGATCAATAAGTCACCGGGCCCTGATGGCATCCACCCATCTGTAAGGGTAAGTCTTGCCTCACCAACCTTATAGAATTCTTTGAAAAGGTCAACAGGCATGTGGATGCGGGAGAACCCGTGGACATTATATATCTGGACTTTCAGAAGGCGTTTGACACGGTCCCTCACCAAAGGCTACTGAAAAAACTCCACAGTCAGGGAATTAGAGGACAGGTCCTCTCGTGGATTGAGAACTGGGTGGAGGCCAGGAAGCAGAGAGTGGGTGTCAATGGGCAATTTTCACAATGGAGAGAGGTGAAAAGCGGTGTGCCCCAAGGATCTGTCCTGGGACCGGTGCTTTTCAACCTCTTCATAAATGACCTGGAGACAGGGTTGAGCAGTGAAGTGGCTAAGTTTGCAGACGACACCAAACTTTTCCGAGTGGTGAAGACCAGAAGTGATTGTGAGGAGCTCCAGAAGGATCTCTCCAGACTGGCAGAACGGGCAGCAAAATGGCAGATGCACTTCAATGTCAGTAAGTGTAAAGTCATGCACATAGGGGCAAAAAATCAAAACTTTAGATATAGGCTGATGGGTTCTGAGCTGTCTGTGACAGATCAGGAGAGAGATCTTGGGGTGGTGGTGGACAGGTCGATGAAAGTGTCGACCCGATGTGCGGTGGCAGTGAAGAAGGCCAATTCTATGCTTGGGATCATTAGGAAGGGTATTGAGAACAAAACGGTTAGTATTATAATGCCGTTGTACAAATCTATGGTAAGGCCACACCTGGAGTATTGTGTCCAGTTCTGGTCGCCGCATCTCAAAAAAGACATAGTGGAAATGGAAAAGGTGCAAAAGAGAGCAACTAAGTTGATTACAGGGCTGGGGCACCTTCCTTTTGAGGAAAGGCTGCAGCGTTTGGGCCTCTTCAGCCTAGAAAAGAGACGCTTGAGGGGGGACATGATTGAGACATACAAAATTATGCAGGGAATGGACAGAGTGGATAGGGAGATGCTCTTTACACTCTCACATAATACCAGAACCAGGGGACATCCACTAAAATTGAGTGTTGGGCAGGTTAGGACAGACAAAAGAAAATATTTCTTTACTCAGCGTGTGGTCGGTCTGTGGAACTCCTTGCCACAGGATGTGGTGCTGGCGTCTAGCCTAGATGCCTTTAAAAGGGGATTGGACATGTTTCTGGAGGAAAAATCCATTATGGGGTACAAGCCATGATGTGTATGCGCAACCTCCTGATTTTAGAAATGGGCTATGTCAGAATGCCAGCTGCAAGGGAGGGCACCAGGATGAGGTCTCTCGTTATCTGGTGTGCTCCCTGGGGCATTTGGTGGGCCGCTGTGAGATACAGGAAGCTGGACTAGATGGGCCTATGGCCTGATCCAGTGGGGCTGTTCTTATGTTCTTATGATCAGAGTTTTCCTTCTCTTAGATGAGCTGCCTTCCCAGTCCCATCTACCCAGTGGCTTAGTTGCCTCTTACGACAAGTACAGCCAAACTTATCCCCCAGTACAGCCTATTCTTATCCCCCAGCCCCCAGGGGTTTCCCAGCAATAACTGCACCAATAACATACCTTATTTTTCACTCCTGACCAGTTACCCATTAAATAAGGCAGCCAGGGATTTCAGAGAGAAGTATAGGAATGGCTCAAACACAGAGTAAATTTAGGTCAGGCTACACTCATGTCTTCAGCATAATTGCCTATTTAGTAAATGCAGGCATTAACATGGTTGTAATAGCAGCACAGGGGAGGTGCTGATGTATTTATGTGGTGCCACGAAGAACAAGGAGAAATCTCTCTTTCTTTCAGTGCTGCAGAGGGGGATAGAAGTGGGAAGAATGGGCCTGAAGGGAGGGCGTAGGTGAAAGTCTGCAGCAAACAGGATACTATCAGAGATGTGTGTTGGAATATATTTCATTAGCAAGGTACAAGCCGAGATCAACAAAGGAGACGGTCAGATTTCCAAATGTGATTCCAAACGTATCTGAACAGTAACCGGCATGCAGGGATGGCAACTACAATCTGATCCTAGGGAGGTCAGAGCCCAGGAGCCTGTAATGCAAGGGAAAGAAATTCAGTCTCACTGAAGGGCTCACATCCTGCACAGGAGGGTAGGGGGGGAAAGGCACAGTTGCATGGTTGGCAACAGCGTTCTGAGGCTTTCGGGAGTGCGCCAACTAAATGGGGAGCATGCAGGGCAAAAAACAGAGCCTGTTTTGCTTAACAACATAGTTCCCTACACTGACAAAATAGACCAATAGGTAATCTGGGAGTGGTGGGTGAGAGAGGGGGGGGGGCCTAGAGAGGAAAATGCAAATTGATATAAGGATCAGAGGTGGAGGCACTAGTTTTTAATCTAAAGCAGATGACATTGGCAGCCATAAGATAGACACGCTCTCAAAACACCTTGGGGGGGGGAGGAGTGCAGGTATAAATCAAGAAAAGGGATTGCTCCCAGTTTCCTTCTGAGAGCATGAGGCAAAAAGAATGCAGTGCCCCAAGCCAAAGCCATGCTGTGGGAAGGGAGATCTGCAGATGGATGAAAGAGGCGGCTGGGACCCACTTTTTGTTCCTGGAGAACAAGCTCGCAGTGGGGGCCACTTGTGACAGCATGTCTCTGACCACAGTGAGGTCATCTCTGAAACAGCAGTACAACCTCTGTGTCTCAAATCAAGCAAGGACTTGAAGGAGCTGTTTCATCTCAGGGTTGACCTCAAAGCAAATCTCAGTCACCAAGGTATGAATTGGCTCAGCTCAGGGAATAAGTAAGTGGAGTGGGAGACCTCTGGCTTCCATGGATGCCCTTTGTATTTATATCCTGCCCTTCCTCCAAGGCAGTGGTTCCCAAACCCTTTAGACTGGAGACTTCCTTGTCCTACTGGGCCATTGGCCATGACTCCCCATTAGGGCAACAATCCTAAACATTGTATAGGGTGGCAGGGTTTTTGCAAAGATTCTGCAGCTCCCTTGGCTGGTTTCCACAGCTCCCTGGGGATCCATGACTCACAGTTTGGGAACCACTGCTCCAAGGAACTCAGAGTAGAATTCTAGGGCCAAACTACATACCCTATCATTCAAAGACATGCTGAAGTCTGGCAACATTTCTTTTATTATCAAATAGCATCTGTGAGACTGTCCTGATCCAGGTATGTATGATGCCCATGGATTGGGGGGGGGGGTTATCCCTTTTCCCTGCAGTGATGGGTACTTAGATGGACTCAACTGAAGTCACACAAAAATGCTGTTTTTGACAACTCATGGACGTCACTGACCCCAACTCAACTCATGACTTGGGGCCAGTGAACTGAAAAAAGAATTGGACTCAGGGCACAATCCTAACCCCTGGGTTAGTCTGGCACAAGTCACTTGCGCTGACCTGAGGGTGTCACAAATGCGCGGTAAGGCACATTTGTGCCAACTCAGTAGTTGGGGAGGCTAGCGCAAGGAGTCCAGGCCCGGCGGGGTAAGTTTGTGTCAGCCAAGCTTGGACGACACAGGGGTCGGGGGTGTGGGGAGGAATTTCAGGTGCAAAAATGGTACAGGGGCAATAGCTTACAAAGTCCTACCCATGTGTCATCATCATCCCAATCCAGATTGCAGGGAGAGGGGCTACAGCTTTCTTTCTTCTCTTTTCGGTAACTGCTGGACTACAAGATGTCTGGGGGTGAACAAAATTAAGTGAGGCACAAAGCTTGTGATTTCACACTCTGCCAAATATACCCAGTTAATAAGCACATCAGCATTCAACGTTATTTGTGGGAATGTTCTCTGAAGTTCTACATTCTGGCAGGTATGAATGAGGACCTGCTAAGGCACAAAGTGTACTGACCCATTTAGCAGCTGCAGTTCCTTCCTCAGCAGTGGCATCATTAGGGTTTGCATTACCCGGTGCAGGAGCCCAGCGCATCACCCCCATGATGGACTTCCTCGCGTGTGTGCGGGACAATGCTCTGGGCAGTGGACATGGTGCACCATTGCCCAACCCCTACTGATGTTTTCTATAACTTTTGACAGAATTATTTCAACATAGTTTGTTTCATTGCATTCTGCATGAAATTACACATCAAATGATATATAACATGATGATATTATTCAAAAATACCATGATTTTAAACATTTGGGTCAATAGTGTTGTCACCCCCAGTGCGTATCACCTGGTGTGGCCTGTACCTCCCTAGCGACGCCATTGTTCCTCAGCTTCTGTGGCCCCAGCGTCTTCAAGAATGCTCTGCCAGCAAGTCTGACACATCTCTCCCCCATAATACCAACTATGAAGCACACATTGAGAAAATATACACCAACTTCTTGGCTCACAGCACCTGTGTTCTTGAGCTGTTGTGTACCAGTTACTGATGTGTATTGACAGTGTACCTAACATTGGCACATGCCTGCTAATCATCACAATTTGGCTGTCAGAAAGAGCATGTCACAACTTTTTTAGGCTGAACCAAATTTTGAATCGAGGAGCAGCTTGGTGTTTCAGTAGTGAGATGTGTGATGAGAGCATATTTGAGGCATTTTTACCTTAAAAGGTATGCTCTAGTTGCAGGAGACCCATTGGGTCAGCCTACAAATACTTAGGTACCAATGTTTACAGTTCCCAAGAGACTGAATACGACAATGTGCGAGTGAGCTAAAGGCACACAAAACCAGCAAAGTCCCACCAGAGATGGACGTTCAATTCAAACACAGTGAAAAGCGATGGCAGTTTCATTTTAGCATCTATGTTTAGCAGTCTTGGGCCCAAAATCAACATATAAACAGAAACTATGCATTTGCTTTTTTCGTACTGGAACTTTGGTTTCTGAAGAGACTCAAGTTCAATAGTTCATTTTGCTCTGAAAGTCAGGCAATTGTTTTGACTTCCTTCCACATCATGGTTCAAGCCTGCTGTTAAAGGGTGGAAAGATTTTCTGTCTTTTTGCCGGGTAGATAAGAAGCATCTCAAGCTCCAATGTCTTACTACTTGAGAAGAAGCTTACAAGGGCCACAAATAACCCAGAGAATTGCCTGTCTACCATTGGATGCACAACAAGGCTCTAGGATTCTTGAACAGAAGCCCCTCTCTCACACCACAGTTTCATAAATCAGGTAACCAGTGCTGCAATGGTCAATCTTGAAGTACAAGAGCTCATCACGACAGCCACACATCTGATAACCGCACCCCACTGAGACTATGCAACAACCAAACATCAACTTTAACTTTCTTCACTAGAGGGTCTTCTTCTCTTGTGACTTATTCTTGTTTTGAAACTGATTGTGCTTTATGTAAAGATAGCATATCCAGAGATCTAGTTTTCACCTGAACTCTTGAGTGTGGGTTGCAGCAGTTTAAAGCAAATGCATTAAAACTGAACTGTTTTTAAAATCCCACATATGTATTAAACATATCTTAGAGTGCTAGCCTCTGTATAACTATGCAGCAATCACCCCATTGTGTTCAGTATCAAAGGTCCTAATTAGGATTTTCAAAGCATTTGTTCTGCATGTACCTGCTCTCACTTGGTGGTAAGTTTTATTTAGGATTGTATGACCTGATCCACTGCAGAGGTAGTTGAGCAGTCAGAATGAGGGTGCCATTTATTCCCCCCCCTTAAGTTTTACTCCTTCACCTGTAACTGTAGCCCGAAACACAGACATTTAGGCTGCAGTCCTATACACATTTACCTGGAAGTAAGTCCCATTGAACTCAATGAGTCTTACTTCTGATTATACATGCATAGGATTGGGCTGTGAGACACTGTCATTTTCTATGATCAGCTTGTCTGCAAACCAGGAAAAGCTTCATATGGTTAAGAAGTTGGTGGTAGTCTGCTGTGAACAGTGCTGGAGCAGAAGCATCATGAAAGGAGGGCAACCCTAGTTGAATTGGATGACCTTTGTCCCATCTAATGTCCTTAATTAAGGAGTATGAGGAAAGTGGCTTGCATTTGTCACCATTGACCTGGTCTCAGAGCCTGAGAGATAAGGCTATTTAACCAACACCTTTGATCGGGTTTAACAATGTAGAACTTAAAAATGTAATCCAAGGTGTGTCTACTCAGAAGTAAGTCCCACTGTGTTCAGTGGAGTTTACTCTCAAGGATAGGATTGCAGCCTACTTCCTGTTGACTTCAGTGGAAGGAAGTCACACATGTGTACTCTTGCTGAAGAAAGTGGGGCTTGAATGTCTGTCAGTAATGTGAGCTGGACTGTGTGTAAATTCACCTAATCTGGGACTGACTCTTTGCAGATGTCACCATAGAGCCTTCATCTAGGCCAGGGGTCGGCAACCTTAAACACACAAAGAGCCATTTGGACCCGTTTTCCGGAAAAAAACAAACCTTGGGAGCCACAAAACCCTTTTGACATCTAAAATGAAGATAACACTGCATATATAGTTTGCGCTCCCCTCTTATAGGTCCCAGTTATATAATACACTCCCCTCTTAGAGGTCCCACTAAAAATCAGGTCCAGACCCACAGTTGGAGAACAACTGTTTTAGATTGTGCACAGGTGAACTGCTTGTGAAGGATACTGTCATTCTTTACTGTCATTTACTTCTGTACTTTTGTAAATGCCTTTACACACAATACTACCTCTGAACAAGACCACTTAGTACTACTTAACACTGTTCACAAAAGTGCTCCTGAACAAACAAGCTAAGAGTTCAAAACTGCAAAAAATAAAAGGCATACTAACAGTGATTACTTCCCAACCATGAAATATGCTTTGGTGCTACATATACAGTATGTTACACATATAGTATACAAACATATACAGAATGCCATCTGGTGCAGGGGTCTCCAAACCCCTTTCAAGTTTCCAAGTGAAGGAAATGGAGCAGTGAGACTGTGAGTGAGTTATGGGGGGGAATGCTGGGTGGGGAGCTTGAAGGCTGTAATCCTGTGCACACTTTCCTGGGAGCAAGCACAATGGGACTTACTTCTGAGGAGACACGCACAGGATTGTGCTCTGAGCTTGGGAGGAGGACAGAGCAGCTGCACTCAATTGCTTGCTTTTGCCTTGGCTCCCTGGGGTCAGGGCTGCTTGTGGGAAGGGGGGATCATCAGGGTGTTCAATGGGACTTACTTCTGAGGAGACACGCACAGGCTTGGGCTGCGGCTCCGGCAGGAGAGAACGTGCGGAGGTTGGGGCTCGCTGTCGGCGGAGGAGCTGCTCCGCCAGCCGTTCACGCCCCCTCCTATGGGGCGCAGCCGCAGCCCGTATGCTCGGGCTGGTGAGCGGCGGCTGCATCACGGGAGGGGCGAGCCCCTCCCCCAGGACGGGTTGGTCCCACACAGAGCCGCAGCCAAAGGCTCAAAGAGCCGCTTGCGGCTCCAGAATGGCAGGTTGCCAACCCCAGATCTAGGCAGTGAGGATCTGGATGGGGGCTAACAAGCTGAAATTAAATCCGGATAAGACAGAGGCTCTCCTAGTTCAGAAATCCTCGATGCAGGTGCTGGACTATAGGGTTGCGCTGAATGGGGTTGCACTCCCCCTGAAGGAGCAGGTCTGCAGCTTGGGGGTCCACCTGAACTCACAGGTGCTCCTGGATTCCCAGGTGGCGGCTGTGGCTAGGGGGGCCTTCGCTCAGCTTCGGCTGGTGCGCCAGCTGCGGCCGTACTTGGATCGTGCAGACCTGGCCACGGTGAACCATGCCTCGGTGACATCGAGGTTAGATTACTGTAACGCGCTCTATGTGGGGCTGCCCTTAAAGACGGTTCAGAAACTGCAACTAGTGCAGAATGCGGCAGCCCATGTGATTACTGGAGGTAGGCGGTTTGACTCTGTCAGTCCGCTTCTCCAGAGGCTGCATTGGCTGCCCATTTGTTTCCCAGCCCAATTCAAGGTGCTGGTTTTGACCTTTAAAGCCCTATACTGCTCTGGGCCAGGGTATCTTAGAGATCGCCTACTCCCGTACAATCCAGCTCATCCTCTTAGGTCATCAGAGAAGGCCTTTTTGCAAGTGCCGCTGCCTAGGGAGGTACATGGGGCAGTGGCAAGAAATAGGGCCTTCTCAGTAGTGGCACCAACATTATGGAATTCCCTTCCCCTTGACTTGAGAATGGCTCCCTCTCTTGAGACTTTTTGGCGAGGCCTGAAGACCCTTCTGTTTAAACAAGCCTTCTGAGTTCTCGGCCTTTTTAACATCTTTTAATATTTTTTACAGGCCTGATTCTTTTATGATTTACTGCTGCTCTATGCTCTTTTTACCTGACTATTTTTTATCTGACTGCTGTTTTTATGATATGTGTTAATATGTTTTTATTTGTTTTAAATTATGTTTTTAATCTGTTTTAACCTGTTGTAAGCTGTCTTGAGTCCCTTCGGGGAGAAAGGCAGGGTAAAAATAAAGTTATTATTATTATTATTAGGCTCAAAGTCTTATACGCACAAGGCAACAGTGAGTCCATGAAAGTATCTATTCCTTGTTCATGTCACTCCCTCTTTGTCAACAATGCATTTAACAACCTTTATCATGTTTGCTTGGGTTACTCATTCTAGGAACTTCTCTACTACCAAGAGTGCAAACACTTCCACAAATATTCTGGCAACACCCAAAGGCACAAATATGTTGTTAACAAAGACAGGATGAATTGTCGGGGCAGGTAAAATGAATAACGTCTAACTGTAGAGATACAAGTAGAGTCACGTCGAGGTCAGGGGACTGATGTATTGACATTATCAAGGAGACACATGTATGGGCATGATAGTTTGCTCTAATGGCCCTTACATGCACCTGATATGTCTCAGATCAGTTTTCTCTTCTCCATTCCAAGGATGTGGTGGGTTCTTATAGCACAATGATTTGCGAACAGTGTGTCTTGAGAGGAGCTGAAGGATGTCTTGAAAAATGGAGCTGCAATCTTTGCTGTACCCACTGCTATGGGATGGGAAAGCCATGTGCGGCACTGAGCACCTGCCCCTCTCTGCCAATAAATGGGCAGCGGTGTCATCTCAAGGAGCAGGGAGGAAGCATGCACCAAAAATTCAAATGCAGCTTGCATTTGCAGCTGACAGGCATGGGGGAAATTCTAGAAGCAACACTGCTGCTCCATCCCTGAATTTTCACTGGGGTTGCCAGCTCTGACTGAAGCCATTTCTGGAGATTTAGTTTCCAACTTGGTGTCATGTTGGACATGCCTGAAGGTCCTGCTAAAACCTTCAAGCCTGCAGTAGTAGTGACCTGGAAATTCATGATGATTCCTGGAGACTCCAAGCCAATCTTGGAGGGCTAGCAAACTCCCAGCTTGCCTTTGCTGCCTGCCACATCTAAACTGGTTGGGTGTTGGAAGTATCATGGGAACTCCCAGGATCCTAGTCCCTACCCAGTCAGTTTAGAGGAAGTGAAAAGTAGCAGAAGAGAAGGAAATTGGGGGGGGGGCACAAGAGGGGGGGCAAAATTTGGGCACTGCTTTGGGTGTTGGTTCAGCTTGTGCTGGGCCTGATCTCTCTTGAGTATTGCATGTCAGAACCTGGAGGAGGAGGGAACTCCCCCCTCAAGCTAAGGAGAAAGGTTAATATGGGGAGTGTGTGTGTACAGAAAACAGCAGTTTTTGGAATTCACTGGGAGAAAGGGAGGGAGAGAGAGAGAGCACTGTGAATTCACACCTTGGTGTGCATCTCTTTCTGACATGAAGCAGAGGATCTGCGGCATTGAAGGAGTGCACATGCTGTTTGCCTCCATGCTCCAGTCAATGCTCTACTTGTATATTTGAAAAAATAAATCAGATATTTATATTACAAAAGTCCCACAAGCCTGCAGTACTCCCTCTCCCCAAAGGAAGCCCACACCAAGTAGCTCTGACTCTTGAACATCTCACTGCTTGGAAAAGTGGGAAGAGTACTGTATAACAATACTATGAGATGGAGGGATGCTGGAAGACAATATTCACTGGGGTGTACTACAGTTGCAAGGAGAATGCCTGTCCAATGTTTCTGGAGATGATGGGGAAAACACGTCTGTTTGGGAATGCATAGTGTTATGTGGCTCCAGTTTTAATCCAGGAAAACAAATTGCACTCCAGATACTAAAGAAGCTATGGGGCTGTAGAGAAGCTGAACGGATTATTTGCACCTCTCTCCACTACAGAAGAAGTAGGATAGGTACCTGTGTCTGAACAGACCTTCTCAGGGAGCAAGTCTGAAGAACGGAGTCAAACAGAAGTTACAAGGTTCTAGAGCAGTGTTTCTCAAACTGTGCATCAGAACCCACTAGGTGGGTCACGAGCCAATTTCAGGTGGGTCCCCATTCATTTCAATATTTTATTTTTAATATATTAGACTTGATGATACAAGTATGTTACTGCATTTTGGGAAGTGTAGCAGACCTGTACTTTTAAGAAGCTACTATGAATATTCTTTTAACAATGGTCGTAAATGGGACTTACTCCTGGGTAAGTGTAAGTAGGATTGCAGCCTAGGATTGTGAAATGTTTCCTGCTTGATGATGTCACTTCTGGTCATGACATCACTTCCGGTGGGTCCTGACACGATCTAATTCTAAAAAATGGGTCCCGGCGCTAAACGTGTAAGAACCACTGTTCTAGAGCATATTGACCAATTAAACATAAACGTTACCAGATGGCACCCACCCAAGTGTTCTTAAGAAACTCAGATATGAAACTTCTAACAAAAATATGAAACACCTTTACCCCTAATTTCAGATCATTCATGAACAAGTGAAAAACCATCTGTCCCAAGACAGGTCCTTGAGGGACCCACCTTTTTGTTTTCATTCACTGTGAAAATTGCCTAGTTATTTGTACTCTTTGCTCCCTGTTGTTTAACAAGCTACCAATTCATAAAAGGACCTTTCCTCTTATTCCATGACTGCTAAGCATTCCCAAGAGCTGTTGGTGAAGGACTTGGCCCAGAAATTTTTGAAGTCCAAGTATATAATGCTGGCTGGACTGCTTCTGTCCACAAGCCTGTTGACACTCTCAAAGAACTCCAGCAGGTTAGTATGACAGGACTTACCTTTGTAGAAACCATGCGGATTCTCCTTCAGGAAGACTTGTTCTTCTATATCAGCTATTTTCAGCTATTGGTGTGGCGTGAATGTTCCACAGATGTGCCAGGGAAGTTTGGGGAGGGTCATTCATTAGTATGACCATTAGGGGGTGTGAGCCCCTAACTGGCAGTGTGGTGTGCCTTGACAATTTTAGTGCCTTGTCAGTGTGTGGTGAGATGAAAAAGGTCAAAAATCACTGTTGTATAAGCTTAATAATTTTATCTTTAATTTTATTTTCCATCGGTTTATCGGAAACAGACATTGCTTCGACTGGTCTATAATTTCCCAGATGCAAGCTGATGACTTCATATGTCATTGGTGGACATCTGGGAATACAGAACTCCAAACTGTACAGGGCTGGGCTTGCCTGGGTTTTGAGCTGCATAATGATAACAGGTTAGTGACTTCACATAATATCTCAGCAGAGAAATGCAATCAAGAAATGTTAAGACCTAAGCAAATAGCAGTGGTTCTCAAACTTTTAGCACCAGGACCTACTGTTTAAAATCACAATCAGTGTGAGACCCACTGGAAGTGATGTCATGGCCAAAAATGACATTAAATTAAAATGTGAAACAAAGAATTAAATAAGGGGAAACCAGCCCTGTTCCACCAACTGAATTTTCTCTGTAGCCTGCCTTCAATGACACCCCACCACAAAAAAAAAAAAAAAACAGTAAGATTTTCAGCCCTACTCAGTGCCCAGTTCAATTTAAGTTCTTATATTTAAATCATATCACTATCAGGACCCATCTAGCTTTACAAGTCTAAAAAAGAAAAAAAATTCACCTTACCAGCTCAAGCCTCTGTTTTATTCTTTTTATGGGGGGGGGGAGGTTGCCTTCTGGAGCATTTGTTGAGCTCCACTTTCATCAGATTGGGACCATTCTGGTGGCCTTGCATTCCTTTTTGCCTGACCTAACCATGAGCCAAGGCAGGTTTGCTTACTCATGACTAAACTAAACCATGTAGCTTACTTTTGCTTTCCATAGGGCTTAATATACAGGTTGAGTCTCATTATTTGTGAGGGTTCCATTCCCAGAACTCATACGGAGGGCAAAAAACGCACTAAAGCAAATCAATTCAAAGAACAAAGTCCTTTTGCTCAGGTGATTTAAAAACAGCCTTGCTGACCTTTGGAAATGCTCACAGAGGCAATCAGTCTCTCTCCAGCGCTTAGACTTTACTAGGAGATAGAACATAAGAACAGCCCCACTGGATCAGGCCAAAGGCCCATCTAGTCCAGCTTCCTGTATCTCACAGCAGCCCCACCAAATGCCCCAGGGAGCACACCTGATAACAAGAGACCTGCATCCTGGTGCCCTCCCTTGCATCTGACATAGCCCATTTCTAAAATCAGGAGGTTGCACAAACACTGGTTGGTTGCTAACTTTCCATAGGGCTCCATGCATTTGCCTTCTCAGCTATCAGGTAAAGCTTCATGACCCACCAACAATCATGTCACAACCCATCATGACAACCCATCATGACCCATCATGAAATGGATTGCGACCCACAGTTTGAGCAACTCTGAAATACACTCCAGTATTGTTTAAAAAAAAAAAGCCGTCAACACAAGAATTGTCTTTCTAGGTGGTTAGTCAGCTAGGCACCTGGAATTCTTCCAACTCCTACGAAGGCAAGAAAAATACTCTGGCCAGGGTTGGCAATGGAAGGTTGCACCCTCCTCCTTCCCAGGAAGATCACCATGGCAAGAGAAAGATCAACCTGGCCCCAGCCATCAGAGCAACTTCCTCCCTGCCAGGAATAACTCTGCCTGATGTCCTGCGATTGTGAAAGAGAGAAAGGAGGACACTTTGGCCTCTGCCACCAAATAGACAACATCTGTCTCGCACACCAAGAACACCAGCAAGGGAAGGCCAGCCTGGCCCCAGCTAGATACAAATGCCTGTTCACAACTCACACTTCGTTGCAGCCTTGTCAAGGTGATCTCTTCCACTCCCCTTTTCCTTGTGTGTCTCCTTGTACTTTCACTAGGCAAGCCTGAGGGCAGGACCTACCTGAATCTCATTTTCATTGTCAGTGCTCAAATTCTGACCTCAGCACCACAGTGAATCTTGACTATTGATGCAAGCTGCTTTGGAGCCAATGTCTGAAAGTAAAACAAAACTAGAATAAATTAACTATCAGGTTTAAAACAAAACTAAAAAGCCCCTCCAGTATTCCCCAGTATACTGTCCTTGTGTTTTTGCTAGCTCCCTAATCTATCAGCCCCTTTTCTACCAACTTCTCTCACTCCTAGGCCTCATGTCGGACTTTTTCCTGAGCCTCACTTTTTCATCCCCCTGAGTTCCATACCTCCACCTCTTCCACCCTAAAGCTTTACCTGACCCAGTATAAGCAGTAGAATTACCATTCTTTTCTATTTTATTTTTATTCCAGAGTTTTCTTGGGGGGGGGGGGGTTATACAAACAAAAATTGAAATAAAAACAATACTAAATGAACCATAGTTATATAACACACCCAAAATAAAGCAAACATCCCTTATTTCTCAACAGACTACACTTTTCTTAGGTATCAGTATCTTCTTACAGCTATCATTTGTGGCAGGTGAATAAGAGGGGTTAATCAAAGTCACCTGTGCCAAGTTAGGTGTGCATTGGCCCTGAACAATCATCCCACAATAGGTGAATAGGGCCATATGTTGTTGGGGCTTTGTCTCTACAGGGGGTTTGCCTATGTTGCAACAGCCAGACAAGCAATTGTTCTAAGAAATTGACTTTCTTGACTGTGCTTGACTTGAACTGATGAAATGGTTTGTTCCAGCAGAGCTGTACTCCTTATGCTGCTGTGTGCAGGTGCAGGTCCCTATTTCTAGTTGCCTGCCATTTTGGCTGTGGTGAGTAACTAAGTAACAAGCTGTTGTTGGTTGTTTCAATCAGATTTGATAATAGCTACTTTGTGGCCTGCTCAAGGTGGTGCCCAGGGATCTCTCTTATCTGGTTGTTTGCTAACTGCCAAGCTGATTGGATTATTAGATGCTCTACCTGCATGTACATGGCTGTTCCTCTTTGTTTGCACCTCAGTCTTGACCAGCAACAACTGACAATTATGGGGGGGGGGGGGGAGAAATAGTTGGGCATCACCAAAGAATAACTTTGAAAACCTGTTCTTTGCAACCTGCCTTTTCTTTTTCTGCAACAGAAGTTGTTCAAGGTGCTCCACTATGTATGTATTTATTTATACTCTCTCTTTTTTTTTATTAAAACTGTCCCTGGTAAGTCTTAATAATAATCTTTTGTTTGATGCCTTCGCTTGCTTCTCCATTCCCTGAGCAATGGGGCAGCTGGAGCAGAGTTCTTCCTCAGGCAGGGAGGGGCAGCCAAGCCCCTTGCAGCTCCTGTTGGCCTTCCCCCAGGGATCAGTTTAAAAGTTGCTCTGCCACCTTTTTAATGTTATGCGCCAGCAGTCTGGTTCCATTCTGGTTCAAGTGGAGCCCGTCCCTCTTGTACAGGTCCCGCTTGTCCCAAAACATTCCCCAGTGCCTAACAAATCTAAACCCCTCCTCCCTACACCACCATCTCATCCACGCATTGAGAGCCCTGATCTCCGCCTGCCTAGCTGATCCTGCGCGTGGAACAGGTAGCACTTCAGAGAATGCCACCTTTGAGGTCCTGGCTTTCAGCTTCCTACCTAATAGTCTAAATTTGGCCTCCAGGACCTCCGACTACACTTGCCCACGTCGTTGGTGCTGACATGCACCACAACTGCTACCTCCTCCTCAGCACAGTCTACCAGCCTGTCTAGATGAGAAGTGATGTCTGCAACCTTTGCACCAGGCAGGCAAGTTGCCATGCGGTCCTCACATCCATCGCAAACCCCTCTCTCTATGTTTCTAATAATCGAATCCCCCACTACAAGAAGCCCCCAACCCCCCTCCAGCCAAGGAGTATCCTGAGTGCGTTCAGATACGGGCCCGTCCCCTGGAGAAGGGGTCCCCCCAGGGGATTGTTTTCCTCCTCTCCAGGATGATGCCCTCCAGCCCTGAGACTTCCCACCCAGGCAGCTGAGGAACTGCACGCCTGAGGTTGGGATGAGACCTGATCGTCTGTGTCCAAACATTTTGGCAGGAGGGCCACATCATCTCTCTGACACTATGTCAGGGGCCGGGAAAGAAAGAATTAATTTACATTTCAGATTTGAATGAATTTACATAAATGAATATATCAGAGATAGAACTTATATGAATGAATGAAGGTCTTGCAATAGCTCAAGGTCTATAAAAGGCCTTGCGCAAAGCAAGGTCAGCCTTTCCTTCACTACCACTGCTGCATCACAGCCATGAAACAGCAGGTAGTGGAGGGAGCCTTCATCCCACAGCTCGGATGAGAGGTCAAACAGTTGCCCTCATGCTGAGAGCGGTTGAATTGGGCCAGCGCAGGCTCCAGCAAGTCTCTGGAGGGCCAGAGGCTCATTGGAGACTGGGGACTCCCCGAGGGCCTGATTGGGAGCCTCTGAGGGCTGCAAGTGGCCCCCGGGCCAGGGTTTGGGCACCCCTGGTCTACTACAACATGTTGGTGCATTGCTTCCCTCTCATCCTCCACCATACATAACCACCTAGTCCAGGGGTCAGCAACCTTAAACACTCAAAGAGCCATTTGGACCCATTTTCCAGAAAAAAAGAAAACCGTGGGAGCCACAAAACCCTTTTGACATCTAAAATGAAGATAACACTGCATATATAGTTTGTGCTCCCCTCTTATAGGTCCCAGTTATATAATACACTCCCCTCTTGTAGGTCACATTTATATAATACACTCCCCTCTTATAGGTCCCACTAAAAATCAGGTCCAGACCCACAGTTGGAGAACAACTGTTTTAGATTGTGCACAGGTGAACTGCTTGTGAAGGATACTGTCATTCTTTACTGTCATTTACTTCTGTACTTTTGTAAATGCCTTTACACACAATACTACCTCTGAACAAGACCACTTAGTACTACTTAACACTGTTCACAAAAGTGCTCCTGAACAAACAAGCTAAGAGTTCAAAACTGCAAAAAATAAAAGGCATACTAACAGTGATTACTTCCCAACCATGAAATATGCTTTGGTGCTACATATACAGTATGTTACACATATAGTATACAAACATATACAGAATGCCATCTGGTGCAGGGGTCTCCAAACCCCTTTCAAGTTTCCAAGTGAAGGAAATGGAGCAGTGAGACTGTGAGTGAGTTATGGGGGGGAATGCTGGGTGGGGAGCTTGAAGGCTGTAATCCTGTGCACACTTTCCTGGGAGCAAGCACAATGGGACTTACTTCTGAGGAGACATGCACAGGATTGTGCTCTGAGTTTGGGAGGAGGACTGAGCAGCAATTGCTTGCTTTTGCGCTGCGGCTTGGGCAGGAAGGAACATGCGGCAGCGGGGGCTCGCCCTCAGTGGTGGTGCGGGCTCTTTGGGCAGGAGCTGCTCCCCCAGCCCATTCATGCCCTCTCCTATGGGGCGCAGGCGCAGGATGCGTGGGAGCTGCGCTTGTGTGCTCAGGCTGGTGAGCGGCGGCTGCGTCGCGGGAGGGGCGAGCCCCTCCCCCCCAGACAGGTTGGCCCCGCATGGAGCCACAGCAAAAGGCTGAAAGAGCCGCTTGCGGATCCAGAATGGCAGGTTGCCAACCCCAGACCTAGTTGAATTATGAATGCTACTGCAGGTCTTTTGAGTGGCAGCTCTTCTGTAGTACGCATGTCCAAGTTCGTGGTGTGAGTCGACAACAGTTAAGAGAAATAGTTAAGGCTGCTTTACTAACACTGCCAGCATTGTAAGGGAATGCAGGTTAGGCAGGCCATTGCAAACTGGATGATGAATACAGCAGCCAAAAATATGTTTGCAATACCTGAGTGTTCAGACTGGTGCGTGCATGAGAGAGAAGAGCAAGTACACAAGAATGGCCTCATTTTTAATTTATAAAATGTTGAAGGGTTCTGTTTTCCAACCTCCAGGATCCTGTTCCAGCAGCTCTCCAGTCCAATATTTCTGTTTGCCTTGCTGCTCTGCCTCTCCTTCCCATCAAATCTCTTCTCCCTTTTCTGGACCTAGGCCCTGTATATGGTTTTTGCAAAGCCTTTCTCTCTCCATTCTGTTTCTGTCTCATTCACTTATCCCTCCCACAATCACATTTGCTCTTCTCGGCTCATTGCATTTTTCTGAAGCTTCTCTGTCCTGTCCCTCGTTTTTGTTAGCTCCCCATTCCTCCTTGGCCTGCTTGTCGGCCATCACCTGCCTGCCCAGTGCCTGTTCCTGCTTATTTCAACCGCACACAGCTCTTCTTCAACCCTGTGTGGAGGTTTTCCACACAGCCAAACTCTTGTTTCTTACAAAACCGGTAGTGGCCACATTCTAGCACTTGGGGTGTGTCTGCATTGGGTCATTTTCATAGGAGATGTCACTGAAAAGAGTACAGAGTTGATTATCCTTGACCAGAACTTCCACTCCTTGGTTTCTTGGCAGGACAGCTGGCATTTGATTAAAGAGGTTCTAAAACAAAATGTTTGCTTCACACACAGCCCAAAGAAGAATTTTGAGTACTCAAATCCTGATTGCTTTCTGACATTTTAGTTGGTCCTACTTTAGCTTTTAGATTGTTTTCCCTCCCATGGACCAAAGTGGCTATCTCTGATCTTTAATGCTCTTGCAATCTCCTTCGACTAGAGTCCACAAAGCTCACCATGTTCCTCCTTGTGGCCATTGTTCTGCCCTCCCTTCATTACAGATAAGATTCCCTTTTCTTAACATGTACCTCCAGCAGAATTTGTGCATTTCCATCAGCTTGCCACTATCCATTATTAGAGGGGCACATTCTTGACCTTCACCCACCTTGACTACTCCCAGCCCTTGGATCCTGGTGGCAGGAAAACATACTCATGGAAGAGGGGGAAGGCTCAATAGAAGTGTAATTAATCAATATGGTACACAATATGTGTCTGCAGGTGGCCTACGTTGCCTTTCTGCTTGTTCCCACATCTCTGAAAATGTCTCACCTTTGTAGGAACCTCATGTGACTGACAAAGAAGAACCTGCCAGGCATTAGAATGCTAAACCACAGGGCGGCACCTATCACTCCCACACACAAAGCACAAGACCCAATTACACCCTGCAAATGAGATAATGTGGTGGTTTTTGCTCAGGGTGCTTAGAGGTTACTGACAATCATTAGCCTCCACCCCATCTTGTCATAACTAAAGTTGCCTGGAACTATAGAATTCAGCCTTTCAAAGGAGATGCACCCTCTGTTTCTCCCTTTCCATTGTTCTCGGAAGGATTCATTTGTTCCCAAACACATGTGGGATGGAGTGGGAGGGAAGTATGTATTTTTGATGGTCAAGTTCCATCGCCTCATCCTAAGAACGGGTTAGCTCGCTGCTAATTTGAGTGGCTTGCTGTGTGTTTTTAAGGAGAAACCAGGCTTGGTCTTGTTTCTGCTGCAAGCCACAGGAATTTTTGCAACTGAGTGCTATAGAAAAAACACCTGCCTCTCTTGATGCAAAGAACAGAAGCAGAGAAAGATGATGTCAGTTATAAATGTAGCCAGAAAAGAACCAAAAATGGAGAGCATGCCAATAAGTTCAGGCTTATTTATGCAGCCAAGGTTCATGGCTGTCAACTTGGAGATCATGCTGCAACAACAATCTCATCCACATAAGTAAAGCTTTTCAGGGTGTTTCAGCCACCCACCCTTGTTGGCTGTCTTGGGTCAGTCACATGTCACAGAGAGCCATTTCAGAAAATGCTTGCTGGCCACTTTTTGCAGGCTTGCAACCTGAGTGTGCTGTGAGCACGCATGTCCCACACACATCCTGGCACACCGGCAATGAGGGCCATTTGTCCCAACTGCCCTCATAACATGTATTGCTGATATTTAACAGTAGATTTGGCAGGGCCAGCCTATCCATGTTCAAAGTACAGGTCTGTAACAGTTCCCCAAATGCAATCACATACCATGGTAGCATCAAGTCTAATATATTAAAAATAGAATATTGAAATGAATGGGGACCCACCTGAAATTGGCTCGTGAATGGGTCCCGACCCACAGTTTGAGAAACCCTGCTCTAGCCCAACACTTTCCACAACCTACCTTTTGTATCCACCATATGTACAAACATAAAAATAGCATTGCTGGATCCGATTGCAGATCCATCTAGCTGGCACTTTGCCTCCAAAAGCGGGCAGCCACATGTGCAGCGAGACACACTAAGAATGTCTTCTAAATATATACAGTAGGTATAAAATCAGCCTTTACCACAGGAAGGAATCATCTGCTCTGAAAGTACATCTCCCCCACACAGCTCAGCATTGCACCTGAGTCTCTTGCACTATAGCAGAGAAAATTTGGCTTTAAAAAGAAATGGAGAAGGGGGGGGGGAAGCAGCTGGAGGGGAAAAAGAAAACACTGCTGTGGACTAGGATCCAAAGAATCTCAGAGATATTTGATGCCTGAGTGGCTGAATCAAAAGCCATTGTCAAAAGCAACACAGTCAGTTATTTATTCAAATGTACTTTGGAATGCGTCTCAAGTCGTCTGCCAGGAAAGTCTGATGAGGACAAATGTTCTGCATGGGGTCACAGCAGACATTCCCCATGCCCCCACCTTATGGTTTTGCACATTATTAGTGATTGCTTAGATTCCAAAAACAGAAGCTTTTCTACCAATCAAGAGTTCGTGTGTGTAAATTTGCCAAGTATACAGTTCTGTTGCAGAAGCCCTTTCGTCTTTGGCCATTCCAAATATTGTATAGAGTATCTGTAGTGGTAGAATGCCCTCCATTATGATTGGTGAGGGGTGGAAGTGGGAATTCTAGATTACAAAGATGACCAGGAAGGAAGAGGGGTGTGCAGGTGTGCCTGCAAGCATCCATATTGTATCCTCACTGTGGGATCTCTGTCAATGTCAGGAATGGGCACCAAAACAGCACCCCCAAGTACTTTCCTTATTCAGTAATCTGTGAGAAACTGAAGAGGCACCCTTGAGATTACCTAGATACTCGCCTAGGAGTCTTCTAACAGAAGACTCTGCCTTTGCACTGTTTTGCACCAGAAGTGTGCTGAGAAATTCTGGGTGATTGATCACTTTCCATATTATGTTTCAGCTTTTTTACTATGCTGGTTTTCAATCACTGGTTCATACATGAATTGATGACCAAAAACTAGCTATTGGTGGGGCTTTCACAGCCAACTGGCTACCTCCCTTCCTGCCTTGCTGGTCCTTGCAAGGCATTCCTGTCCTGCAAGGCATTCTGGAGCATGACCTGCCTTTTTCTACCATTATTCCATTCTTTTTCAAGTACCCCTAAAGGTCCTGTTGAGTGTCCCTGGGAGTACGTGAATACCAGGTTGGGAACCACTGTTTTACTGGTATATAGTTTACAGTGCACTTACTCTGATAGTGCTTACAGAAAGGTGATGAAGACCAGAATTTAAAAAGAATAAAAATGTATCTTATGATCTTTTACTATACTTTTAATAAACTAGAGACTACAGTTCTTAGGTAACAATTAGTGGTGGGTTATCTTTCAGGATCTGGCCTCGAGTAAAATCAGACAAAACTATAGTCAGACACCCCCCTAAGTTTAACCCCCGACTTATCCAAGAGTCATAGACAATTCCATGATTGTTGGCTCAAAACTTGCCTTCGACTTATCTGTGGGATCGACTTATAGGCAGGTGTGTGTGGTGAATCTGCCTGCCTCCAGTGACTCCTTGTCTGGGGTCAGGGACCAGTTTTGTCCATCTCAGCTGAGTCCCTGACTGCAACCTGTTCACTTCGTGCTGTCACACATCATGGGAGCCATCAAGATCTGCTTGGGTTGGCAGAAAGTTCAGCCCCCCTCATAGTCCTGCTAGAATATTTATTTAGGTCAATTCAACCCTGCCTTTCTCCCCCCAAAAGGGAGAAATATGGAATATTTGAAAATGATGAAACCTTTGGTTCTTTTATACTGAGGATTGCACTACCCTGTCTTCATATTATCTGATCAACCCTTTGTACTCTCATGGCTGTTTATTGCCTTTTACTCCTCCTCAGGCCACAGTTAAATCATTAACAATTCCCTTTAAGAAATTAGTACTTGAAAGATGGCATCAGGGCAGCATTCCTTAGCAGCTGCCAAGGCCCCAGTGCCCTTTGAACCCCCAGGGCAGTTTGACCCCTGAGCTGCCATTGCTTCTGTGCCTCATCATGACTTGCCCACCTGCTCAGAGGAGAAAGCAGGGATGGTGTCAAGGAACAGCAGCTACATGTGTTCTCCATCTGTGTTCTCTATCATGTGTTGCCAGCACATGTGTGCTCTATCTCTGGATAGAGAGATTTCAGGCAGGTCCCCATTCATTTCAATACTGTATTTTTAAAAATATATTATACTTGATACTACCATGGTAAATGACTGCATTGGGGGAAATGTTATAGATCTGTACTTTAACAGGCTAATATGTATATGCTTTTAACAATAATAGTAAATAGGACTTAATCCTGGGTAAGTGTGGGTAGGATTGCAGCCTAGGATTGTTAAAAATATTCCTGCTTGATGACATCACTTCCAATCATGACATCACTTCCAGTGGGTCCCAACAGATTCTCATTCTAAAAAGTGGGTCCTGGTGCTAGAAGTTTGAGAACCACTGGTGTAGGGAACTTACGCCCACTTTAGGCTACTTAGTCCCCCTGCTCAAACACAGCTAACTCTAGTAGTGTGCAAAACTACTACTGAACCCCAGCACCAACTGGAAGGTAACCAGTAGATAGCTTGCCTCTGGGGCTGCAGAGGTCCTTCTTCCTCCCTGCTCCAGTCAGCAGCTTCTCCAGCCACAGCAGCACTTTAGTTTTTAGCAGCCCCCAGGCAGGGCAGCCATACCCTAGCCTCCAGTAATCTCTGTTCAGTTGGTCCTCAGTAGTCCATCCATCATTCTGTCCAGCCATTGATCAGCCATGGAGTCCCAGCAGCTGCAGCAGTCACCCCAACAATCCTTCCTCCCATACCATCCTTCCTCCAGGTGCAGCTTTTATCCCTGAGGGCCCTGTTGCCTTCAAGTGTCTGCAGCTGTGCAGCACACTCACTGCATTCTAAGGCCTTAGTGTTAACCCCATGCTTCCCAGACTTGTCAGAGCAAGGGGCCAATGTTGAGACCACACCCTGTCTCCTCGGGGAATCTTGCATGTTTCCACTACACCAGGAGTCTCTAAACTTTTTCACTGAAGGACCGCATCAAATATGTGGTGCAATGTCCAGGGCTGGAAAAAAAATTAAATAGAAAATTTAAATAAATGCATTAGAGATGAAACTTAGATGAATGAATGAATGAATGAATGAATGAATGAATGAATGAATGAATGGGCTCAAATGTCCAAGATTTCTCCAAGTACCAACACAGCCCAAGAAATAAAGCACTCACTTTAATGGACTCCCATTCCCCTCCCCACCCCACAAGCACACACCTGGTTGTGTTTGGTCATCTGGGCCAGAGGCTCTCAGGGGATCAGAGGCTGGCCACGGGCCAGATAGAGGCTTGCTGGGTAGAGGCTTGCTAGCCACCCTGGGTCCCTTTGGGGAGAAGGGCGGGGTATAAATAAAGTTTATTATTTATTATTATTATTGCTGTGGGCCATATCTGGCCCCAGGGTTGGGGTTTGGAGATCCCTGCACTACACAACAAGGGCCCAATCCTGACTGCTGCTCAGAGAAAGGGCAGATGAGCATCAGAAAGCCCACCAGAGGGTGGGACGGTTTCCCCAGATCATATATTGGCCAAGTGTTCCTCAGAAGCTGGGGTTGGCCTTGGTTACTGAGAAAACAGTAGAAGTTGTAGTGGTAAAGTTTAAACCTACTGAGGGCAAGACTGTGGCCTTTGAAAAACCAGATCTGAGAAGTTGCTTCCATTGGATGAAAGCTGTCATTGTGTGGTCCACACCCAGCTGAACATGCTCTTGAATAGGGGGTGGGTGTTTGCCCTCTAGTCATGCTTCTCCCTGGGCCTAGACAAGTTGATCTTCAATGCATGCATTTACCACTGTAACATTTACATTTCTTCACCAGCAGTGCCTTGGTATTATATCCAGTAGCACTGGATGGACCCATGATAACTCCAAGCATGCAAACTTGGAGCATGCAAGCATGCAAAACAAGCATGCAAACTTGGTTCATGCAAACTTGAACCAATGATCAAGGCTCAGTTTGGACAGCCCCAACTCTGCCCCCTGTTTTTGCCTTCTAAGCTGAAGGGGGGGAGGGGAAGGAGAAATGTTCTCTTCAAATGAAGCATCAGAAAAGGACAACTTTTTCTCCTGGGGGAGGGGGGAAGTGAAGCTAGTAATAATTATACCTGAATGAAACTATGCAGATAGGTTTTTAAGAAGGAAGGTTGTTGGCACTAAAACTCGCACGGGGGGGGGGGGGCAATCGGTTGGCTGGTTGTTGCGCTAAGTGCAATGTCAGGTGGCCCTTCCATGTGCCTTGGGCTCAAACTGAATGCTTGTGTAAGCAGATTCATGTGTGTGTGTGTGTGTGTGTGTGTGTGTGTGTGTGTGTGTGTGTGTGTGAGAGAGAGAGAGAGAGAGAGAGAGAGAGAGAGAGTGAGACACAGCCGAAACTGTGGCAGGGGGAGTCACAGCCAAACTCCCTGTGCAGAGTTTATAGCTTCTAGAAAGCCTCAATTTCAGCAGAAGGTTTGCAAAAGTAAAAATAGCAGTCAAGAGGAAGGGTGCAATCTGGATAGTAACTGTAGTGGGGACTAAGCAAGTACCAAAACCCTCTCCCCCCTGGTTCCAGGCCATTTTGCACAAACACGAATGTATCGGAAAAGAACAGGTGCAAAGGAGTGACAACAGGATGCAGGTCTCTTGTCTTGTGTGGCTTCTTGAGGCATCTGGTGGGCCACTGTGAGATACAGGAAGCTGGGCTAGATGGGCCTTTGGCCTGATGCAGCGGAGATCTTCTTGTGTAACAGAAAAAATGGGTCCAAAGCCCACATTTGATCTAGTTTTAGCCTTAATGATGTGTATTAAGTGATCAACATCTTGCAGAAATATCCATGTTGAATCAGATTCATTGTCCCTCAGAAAAGTATATATATACAGTCCCCTTTATATGCGAATTTGCTGTGAATTCACTTATCCATGAAGGGGCAGAACTGCCACTCATCTCTTGTTATCTATGTTCTCATAATCCATGAATACTGTCAGTGCACTGGGGGGGAGGGCTTGGCATAGCTGCAGGCTGGCAGGTGGGTTGCAGAAGGAGGAGAAGAGACAGTGGCCTCCTCGTGAGCAGAAGGCAGTGCCAGCATCATGCAGGGGGAAGGGAGAGGAAGAGATGCCTATACAGTATACGGCCATTGGGGGAGAGGGTTGCAGTAACCATATCCAGTCAATTATACTCCTCATTTTTTAGAAAGTTGTCCTGATTAAGTCAATTTTCTGCATCAAACAGGCATTGGTTTTGGCCCATGGAGAGTTGATGGACACATATGTATCTGCTTCCAGACTTGCTCCCCCATCTTATGCACCATCTTGGGGACTCCAGCTGAACCTTTCCAACCCTACCAATGAGGCAGGGCATAGATGACAGAGGCAGAAATGAGAGGCCTCTGGAAGGCTACTTGTGGGTTGCTCTAGGACTGGGGCAAGCCCAGGGAAAGACAGGTGGTGGAGGAGGCCAACAATGGGTGACGCAACCCCTTCCTCACTGCTGAACTTGGAAGGCCTTGTTGTTGGGCTAGCAACCTTCAATGAGTCAAGGGACAGACAGCATGGAGGAGGAAGAATCAGATGTAGGGAAAGTTGATGACCCCTTGCTATCACCCAGCCCCATACACTTCAAGTTAAGATTCAGGTTTGTAAAGTTCATAGAGTATATAGTGAAGAGGGTCCCCTGGAACGTAACCCCATTTTCCCCATAGGCTCAGTGATTCAGTATTTGCTAATTTGGTATCCACTAGGTTTTCCAGGAACCTAAATGACAATTGATTGTATACAATGTGATGTGTTCCTATGAAGCTGTCTAAAACAGCTTCATAGGAAATTAGACCACTTCATCCAACTCAACCAATACCGACTGCTTCACCTTGCTAGCAACTCTTCCTGGTTTTACAAGCAGAGCTCTCTCTTTCTCTCTCCAAGTCCTGCTCCTGGAGGTGCCAGGGTCTGAGCCCAACACCTTCATGCAAAGAATATCTTTTGCTATTAAATTATTTTTCTTCCCCTTCTGGTCATCGCATCATATGGCAATAAATTTCACAGGACAATTATGCATTGGGTGAAGAGGTTTTGGCCACTTCCTGCATTTTCCCCTCTATTGTAAAAAGGGAGCTTTTGAAAGCCTTAAAAGAGATGACGTGGGATAGTCTTGAATTTATCTGAACTGTTGATAGCAACTGGGATGGGGAAAAAAACACACCAAGGAAAAGTAAAGACTGCAATCCTCGCATTTTTCCCCTTCTGTCTGCCTTGAAAAGAGCTACATGAAGTTGAAAAACCTCTGCTTAGTCTAGAACTTGCATGCTGGTAACATTGTCTATGGTAATTACTAACACTATTTGGTGACTAATGACATTGGCGCTCCCGTCAATCAATTGGGCCTATGGAACAGCAAGTGATGAGTGACTCATGTGCCTGTGCATGGAAATGAATTCCTTGGAAATGAATCCAACAACTCGAAATCCAGAATGACTGGTCAGGAAGTGTTGGAACTTTAGGGAGATGCATCCTATACAGCAATACCTTGACATTCAGTGCCTTGCTCTTCAACCATTTTCAGCTATAACCACACTTCAAGTTTCATCCACGTGCTTTCTTCTTTTGTTTGATTTCATCCAACATTTCACAGTGTTCATATGTATCTTTTATTTCTAGTCTTTTGAGTTTCTCATGCACTTGCATGTGTTATACAGTTTGGACCTTGGTATCTGCGGAGGATTCATTCCTGGACCCCCTCCGGATACCAAACCCACAGATACTGAGATCCATGGGTAGGCCCATAGAGGATCTCTGGACATGACCAGAAGTGCCTTCTGGTTGCATCCAGAGGTGTTCAGAGGTGATGTTATGTGCAGCCTCCCCACAAAGGCAAAGTTACACGCAGCCTCCCCCACACCTCTGAATGCAATCAGAAGGCACTTCCAATCAGGTCTGGAGGTCCTCTGTGGATCTTCCAGCTGTAGGTTCAGAACCTGCAGTGGATCAAATCTGCAGGTTCCGAATCTGCAAATAAGGAGGACCCACCGTATAGTTGTTCACGTTTTTTGCAAGCTAAATAATGCTACGCTTTGACATTCATCCATGCTCTGGTCCCTTGCCAGATCAAAGTACAAAGTATTGCTATCACTTTTAAAGTATCACCTTTACTCAGAATGAATGGCAACCATTCACTGATATGAAGAAAAGAAAGCTGGCACACTGTCAACATGTAAAATCTGTGGGCAGCCAACAGGGCTCCAGCACCTGTGCTCCTCTGAGACTGTCTGGGCCTATGCTGTGGAGTTCTTTGGTGGCTGCCTTTATTTTTTTACCCATAATACGCCAACACTACATGGATGCTATATTGGGGTGGGGGCAGTCTGGGTAAACAAAAAGGTGGCGGCTGCTTGTACAGTTGCCAAGAGCTTTGCTAACTCTGCTACCACCACAGAAAGCTCCCCTGAACCTTTTGGGGTTCTGCCTGTGGAGCAAGCAGTCCACCAGAGGGTTTATTGCTGGTGTCCCCAGCAAACCTGGAGCTGACGTTGAAAGAAGGAGGTTCATTCATCGCTCATGGAGAAAACCAGGTTGTTAAAAATCCATGTTAAGCTGATCACAGGTATTATAAGAGAAGGAGAGCTAACTCAAAGTATGACCTGTGAGGATGTCAGTGGGCCAGAATGAGGGTTTCCAAGTGACCGATCAGAGACTCCTCCTGTGCCACACTACAGCAAGAGAGGATGCCACTGCTGCCCCCCCCACTTCATTCTTCCCTTGGTCCTGTCGCCCACCTGTTCCCAAACTTGCTGTGCAGCATACCTGAAGTCCTGCTCATTACAGCAGGTGGGAAAAGAAACCAAGAACAGGATCCAGAAGGGCCAGAGAAGTGAAACTGCAGCTACTTGTCTCCCACAGCAGTGAAAATTTAAAGGTACAGTGGTGAGTTTCTGGAGTGCAACCTGGTCAGCCTAGCCAGAATTGAGCATTTACTCCTGCAGACTCTTCCAAGTAATGAGTAGGAGTTCTTGTCTACACAAATCTTGGGGATGATGATATGTACTGCTCGAATTATGGAGAAGTTAGCAGGAACCCTAATGAGACCCACAGGATTTACCCTCTAGGTCCCTCCAGTTACTGCTAAGTCAGTGGTTCTCACACATTTAGCACCAGGACCCACTTTTTAGAATAAGAATCTGTCAGGACCCACCAGAAGTGATGTCATGACCAGAAATGACATCATCCAGCAGGAAAATTTTTAACAATCCTAGGCTGCAAGCCTACCCACACTTACCCAGGAGTAAGTCCCATTTAGTATCATTATTAAAAGAATATATATAGTAGTTTGTTAAAAGTACAGGCCTGTAACAATTCCCCCAATGCAGTCACATACCATGGGAGCATTGTCTAATATATTAAAAACAAAATATTGAAATGAATGGGGACCTCTATAGACTTCTAAAAAGAGTCACTCAAGGAACCCATCACAAGGATGGCCTTACTATGAAGCAACCTGAAAACAGGTGTGTGGAGTGGCATCTTTAGATGGGGCAGTGAAGCTCAGCCCATCTGTTCACCACCTGTCTCCAGCCTGCCACTCCACTGGGAGCTCTGATCCTCTTCTGACATGAAAGAGTTGGAACTCTCAATTTGGCTTGCAAAGCACCAAGTGAGCAGGGAGAGGTGATCTGGAGCCCAGCCACCCCTTTGCTTTAATAGAAGAGTGGTGTATGGGGAAAAAGTATGAAGCAGGAGTCAGGTTAAAAGAAGGGAGTTGGGAAGGGACAGTGTCATGTTGCCCTCCTTGTATCCCTCCCTTTGGCTATACCCCATCCTGGACAACATCACTCCAGCTCAATTAGATGCTGGTAAGGTAAAAAATTTCATGATCAGCTCCAGAGTTCTTTTGAAGTATGAATAATCTATTATCCAATTAACATTGTTTTTCACCAATAAATCTCTCCTGTTACACCTGACAGGCATTGCATACCTCAGGGTGTGCTGGCAATGAATGTGTGGAGATGTAGGCTGACATCATCAGCCATATGTGATAATGATACAAGTTGGGTCTGACATAACCTAGTAGATAAGTGGCTTACATGCTGGATCAGGCCAAGGTGAGAGGGGGAATGGAGCTCCGAGACATTTCTTACAACAGAAGCAATGATGTCATCAGTCAGAGCACTCAGATGCTGTCTTTGAAGCTTTTTTCCAAATGATTTTAGCAGGAGAAAAGCATCAGGGTCAGCAGGAGGCAACTGAGAAATTTGCCTAGGGGCATGTGCATGTCTAGGGTCTAGAGACAGACCATAGTCTTTAACAAGGCTGCCTGAGAGACGGTACCTCATGTTACTTTGAGGCTGCAATCCTATCCATATTTTCCTGGGAGTAAGTCTCACTGAACACAATAGAACTTACTTCTTCTGAGTATACATACATATGATTGTGCCCCGAAGACCATAATCCTAGGCTAATCCTAGCCGCCTTGGGTCCCTTCGGGAGGAAAGTGTATTGGAATTGCGGAAGAACTGGCGAGGAGGTAGATGTGGTGTCAGCAGTGGCCCCTTTAAGGGTAAGACCTGGGCATCCAGCAGAATGTGCTGCACAGCTGCAGCCACTGGAAGGTAATAAGGCCCTCAGGGATATAAGGAGCACCTGAGGCAGAAAGGGTTGGTGGGTTTTGAAGGAGTGCAGGTTGGAGGTAGGAGAGGAGACTGGCTTGGTTTATGGCAGGGGTGCTCAAACTTTCAACTTTAGGGATGCTGGACCTTTAACAAGTGTATAGAAGAGAGAATGTCAGCACGTGCAGCTTGTCATCTGTGGGATAACAAGTTGCACCTGCTGCAATTCTCTCTTCTATACACTTGTTAAAGGTCCAGCATCCCTAAAGTTGAAAGTTTGAGCACCCCTGGTTTATGGAATTGGGAATCAGACTGGATTGTGTCTGGACTTTGGCTTTGGACTTTGATTTGGATACCTTGACTGATTGGACTGACCTACCTGGAACCTGACTTTGGGGCTTGGGATTTGGCAAAACAGAAAGGCAGGATATAAATAAATAAAAATAATCTACCTGGAAATAAGCCCTACTGAACACAGTACCTAATTTACCACTTATGTTTCAGATATTTAATTCCATTTTTAAAATTTTCATACATTTGGTTTTAAAACAATTGCAACCCACTCCGAGGGTTTGGGATGATGTGAACTAGATTTTTAAATGAAGCATGAAGTCTCAAAGCAGAAATCAGAGATGGATTCCTTAACGGAAAAAAAAAATTAAGTGGTGGTTATGCAATTTTAGTGCAGTGAGTGGGGAGATCAAGACTAACTCCTGGACTTCAAAATTGGCCACTCCAGCACAACCCAGGACCAGGCTTCCTTTGGGAGAGGTTTGCAGTGCCTTTCTAATATTTACTGTTTTGCAAACATGCAGGCTTGGACACTGGATGGTGTTAGGTAGCATGTGCTCTGCAAGCAATATTGGCTACATGTGTTTTATAAGTATGTCTGCTGCTGCTAGTTGCCAGTTCCTTGTCCTAGATTCCATATTCTCTCTAGGATCAAATCCCATCTCACTGTTTCTTCCAGAATCTCCAGCTCACAACAACCTTTGTCTCCCTCATTGACTTGCAGAGGGAGAAGGTGAGAAATGGCCCTATGCCTTAGCCAGGAATGTGGTCCCCCGCGACTTGTGAGTCACAGCATGCAACTCTTGTGACTCGACCCGTGAGAAATTTAGAGTCATTTTGAGCTGAGTCATGAGTCACTTTGAGAAAGGCTTTGAGCTGAGAAGGACAAAAAAATAAAAAATAAACTCAAACCTTCCTGCTCCCCTCAACCCCGCCCCCCACCCCAGCTCCTGCCTCCTGGAATCTACCCTCCCACCACATCTGCTGCTGTCCTTCAGAATCCTGCTTCCGGATTGCCTACAAGGTTTTTGGCACAATGCAGAAGTGGCAGCTGGGAAAAGGTAAGCAAGAGTACACACATAAACAGGAGAGGTGGGACTCAAGTTGTTTGGAGTCTTGACTCTTTTTTTTAGAGCGTCTGGCCCCAAGTCGCAAGTCAAGTTGGGGACCTTGACATCCATAATTCAACTCCAATTGAGTCTGTGAGTCAAGTGCCCATCCCTGGCCTTAGTTGCTCCCCTCAGGTAAATTTACTTCAGGGCTCTCAGGGCCTCAATGAAGGCTCTGATTCAGGACCATCAGGAAGTTGTTCAGAGCTATTAACTAGCTGCCCAGTTTATTAGCTTAGCAAAAGAACTTGCTGGCCAGCATTCCTGATTGCTAATCTGTTACACATAGCAAGAGGGTGGAACAAGAACCATGGGACACTTGAGATCCCAGGGACAGCAGGAGTCAGTGCTGCTGATGGGATGAAAGGCCTGAGAGCACATATATGAGTAACCAGTTAGGCCTCTGCTCTGGACCATGCAAAGAAGAACATTGGACATTACGCACCCCAATCTTATCCTCCTTCCCCACCCTTCACCCCTGCAGATGCAGCCACACCAAAAAGGCATGTGCTGCAGGGGATGGATTAAGAGGGAAAAGGGGAATTATTTCCCCTTACCCTTCCATAAGTCTCTCACTCCCCAGTGCGTCAGATGGTGCAAGCCCAAGGAGAAGAAAGGGGCCGAGAGCTTCCAAATGGAAGGTATAGGATCTGATGTGCTAGATAGCTACCATCCCCACTCCCTGCCCATCCCCACCACTACTTCACTTGATCTGGCAGGGTCCAGTAGCAGTGGTGCTGCTGGATCTTGTAGCAGCATGTGCAAAATGGCCACTGACGGAGCACTGAATGCTCCATCGGCATAAGAACATAAGAACAGCCCCACTGGATCAGGCCATAAGCCCATCTAGTCCAACTTCCTGTATCTCACAGTGGCTCACCAAATGCCCCAGGGAGCACACCAGATAACAAGAGACCTGCATCCTGGTGCCCTCCCTTCCATCTGGCATTCTGACATAGCCCATTTCTAAAATCAGGAGGTTGCACATGCACATCATGGCTTGTAACCCGTAATGGATTTTTCCTCCAGAAACTTGTCCAATCCCCTTTTAAAGGCATCCAGGCCAGATGCCGTCACCACATCCTGTGGCAAGAAGTTCCACAGACCAACCACACGCTGAGTAAAGAAATATTTTCTTTTGTCTGTCCTAACTCTCCCAACACTCAATGCTGTCATTAGAGGCTCTGCATGACATTCCAATTCAATGCAGGATTGGGCAGTAAAACTCAGGGACAGGGTACAGTGTCTAAACGGTATCTGTCAGCTAGGGTGATAACTAATAATATGTATACATGCTTTACTGCCATGTCTGGCTATAAATACAAATCACTGATTTGTATCAGGAAGCCAGAAACATAAGGAGCTTAAGCAAAAGGGAATTAGAGGAAGTTAAAGAGTAGAAATAAATCCTCCAGTTTTTCCCAAGCAGACAAGGTTTTTCAACAGTCAGGCATCAGAGGATGCACTAATAAGGGAACCAGATGAACAAACCCTGAAAGCTATAAAGTGATATGGTCTGTTTATGGCATTTTAGAAATAAAATAGGCATTTACCTTTCATCACTCCTGAATTGTATGTATGGGCCCATGTTACAAGTTTGTACCAAACTCCAAGAAGTGCTGTTTGGGCAGTGGCTTCATCCCTGCTTTTCTTGTTCAAACACACTTGTTTTCTCTTGGGACTCTTTTCTTTTGAATGTTTAAGGAAGTTGGTGAAACATAACCTTGGCCAAGTGTGGTCATAAAGCTAACCTTTGCCATTTCTTAACAGCATATTTTTCTATAAATATTTTGGCATGAAAGTGTCACTTTGCTGCAGCCCCAGTTACAGTTGTGTTCTCTCTCTCTTTCTCTCTCTCTGAAAATTAACACCTTGGCGCCTCTGGTGGAGTTGAAGCTTGTAGTTTGTCCTCGTCACCCTGCCACCAAATCAGAACTAAGTCAGCAAATGAACACCTAGATGAAGAGCTACCACCTGAAAGAAAGATACTCTCTGTTTTTAAAAGATGATGAAAGGACACGAGAACAGCTGGGTAATGACACAAGTTACAGAGGACCACCATGGATTGACATTCACTGGACGTTATAATAAACATCAATAACATCCTCTTGAGGAGAGAGAGTAAAATTGACTCACTTAGCAGTAAGGAAACCAGGAAGTAGATGAGCAGTAGAAACTTCCTGTTCTCAAGAACTAGACTTTTCTGTAGCATAAACAGCTGGTGTACGCAGCCCAGGTCAGTACAAAACAATTTTCCTCATTTCAATCAGGTCAGACTAAACAACTTTCTTCAAGCACACAAAGGTCATAATGAAGTCAACGCTCGAGGTCAGTGGTTCTCAAGTGTTTAGCACCGGGACTTACTTTTTAGAATGAGAATCTGTCAGGACCCACTGGAAGTGATGTCGTGATGGGAAGTGACACCATCAAGCAGGAAAATTTTTAACAATCCTAGGCTGCAATCCTACCCACTCTTACCCAGGAGTAAGTGCCATTTACTATCATTGTTAAAAGCATATATAGAGTAGCCTGTTAAAAGCACAGACCTGTGACATTTCCCCAAATGCAGTCATATACCATGGTAGCATCAAGTCTAATATATTAAAAATTAAATACTGAAATGAATGGGGACCCATCTGAAATGAGCTTGTGACCTACCTAGTGGGTCCCAACCCACAGTTTGAGAAACACTGCTCTAAGTCATAAAGGTTCAGTTTTAAAGAGGTCCAGTTTGCTGGAATAGTGGTAAGAGACACTATTATGATATTCTGGGCAAATTACCTAATTGTGGTTCCTATTCAGTTGGGGAAATGTGTAAAGGAAGAGGTGCGGATGCCTGTTTGCTGAGGATATTGAAGGCAAAGTGGAAATATCCTACTGAGAGAGGCCTACATTGAACAAGGAGGGAAACAGCATGGAATTAATCTATCCAATGTCTTTTTCTATAATTTTGACTCTGCTCATGGTGGTCATGGGGCAAGGCAGAAAGGGGACCAAGTCTCTCTCTCTTTTTGCTCCTACTGCAAGCACTGTGATGCACTGCTCCAGGAGAAAGGTGCAAGTTTAGGAACATGCTGCAATGCTTTCTAGGGTGGGGGTGGGGGGGTCAGGCAGTGGCAACACAATGCAGGGCAATGTTGAGGGACCAGCTCTGTATTGCATGTATGAACTGCTAGGGAAATGCTGCTGTGGGCTGTGGGAGGGCAATGTAAAGTACAATAAGTGGGGAATCATGCACCTTCTCTTGTCCCCTTGGAATGCCTCTCTGGTGCTGTAAGACGAATCCCCTGCAGATGAGGAAGCAGATGGCTACCACAATCAGCTCAAGGTTCCTCCCCACCTGAACTTTTCTTTAGGCCTTCTGGGAAAGCTAGATCTTAATCAGGCTGGCAGAGTGATTGCAAGAGAGAAACGGTTAGCAAGGTCTGATGGGAACGTTCAGAGATTGCTACAAAGAAAAAGAATGCTTTGGGGGAAGTGACTGTATTTCACATACTTGCAAAGACCAACCTCAACTTGCCATTGCACAAGGAGCATCCTTTCTGAATTATTCAATCAGACAAGTCATGATATTGTTTGATGTGGCATGGCATGGCACGGCATCATGGAATGGGACGTGTGTGATGACCTTTAACTTGTGGTGTAGTCATACTGTGTACTGGCACTTAAGGAGTTAAAAGGAGAGCCAAGAATGTCCAGGAATCTTCACATGTTCCCATTTTCCTGATTGACTTTATTTGACTAGGTCCTGGGGCTAGGAGGACAATGGGATTTAGATAGGAGACATGGAGCCATCAGAAGCTTTGTAAGGAATTAAGGGCCCAATCCAATCCAGTTTTCCAGGGCTGGTGCAGCTGTACCAATGGGGCATGCGCTCAGAGTTGGCACCCGCCAACAGCCCTACAGGCTGGCAGGAGGTGCGCGGGGCTGGGCTGGGCTTGAGAGGCGCTCCGGAGCCTGTGCCGCAGGCAGGTGCAGTGAGGCTCTCACAGGGACCTTTCAAGGTGCGCTCCCCGGCGCCAGGCGCTCAGCTGCGGGCAATCGGGCGCCGGCACGAGGCCACATGGTGCGCAGCTGCCGCTCCAGCCCCTGTGAGTGGCGCAGCCAGCGCTCTTTAACAAACAGTTCGCAGAACCAATACGTACAATAGGAAACGGTTCTACAGAATAGGCGCAAACCGACTGGGGTGGTGGTGGACAGCTCGATGAAAGTGTCGACCCAATGTGCGGCGGCAGTGAAGAAGGCCAATTCTATGCTTGGGATCATTAGGAAGGGTATTGAGAACAAAACGGCTAGTATTATAATGCCGTTGTACAAATCTATGGTAAGGCCACACCTGTAGTATTGTGTCCAGTTCTGGTCGCCGCATCTCAAAAAAGACATAGTGGAAATGGAAAAGGTGCAAAAGAGAGCAACTAAGATGATTATGGAGCTGGGGCACCTTCCTTACAAGGAAAGGCTACGGCTTTTGGGCCTCTTCAGCCTAGAAAAGAGACGCCTGAGGGGGGACATGATTGAGACATACAAAATTATGCAGGGGATGGACAGAGTGGATAGAGAGATGCTCTTTACACTCTCACATAACACCAGAACCAAGGGACATCCACTAAAATTGAGTGTTAGGCGGGTTAGGACAGACAAAAGAAAATATTTCTTTACTCAGCGTGTGGTCGGTCTGTGGAACTCCTTGCCGCAGGATGTGGTGCTGGCGTCTAGCCTAGACGCCTTTAAAAGGGGATTGGACGAGTTTCTGGAGGAAAAATCCATTATGGGGTACAAGCCATGATGTGTATGCGCAACCTCCTGATTTTAGAAATGGGTTATGTCAGAATGCCAGATGCAAGGGAGGGCACCAGGATAATAATATACAGTATTTATATACCGCCTTTCTTGGTCTTTATTCAAGACTTTATTCAAGGCGGTTTACACAGGCAGGCTTATTAAATCCACGCAGGGATTTTTACAAATTGAAAGAAGGTTCTCTCTTTCAAGAACCACCACATTCAAGGTGTTACACTCCGATCTGGTTTAACATTCTGGCCTCCATCCTCCCACGCTCCGAGCAGATGGAACAGCTCAGCTGCAGCTTGACAGCTGCTTCAAGGTCGCACGGTGCCGGTGGCCTCGAACTGGCGACCTTGTGGATGTTAATCTTCAGGCAAATGGAGGCTCTACCCTCTAGACCAGACCTCCTGCCCAAGGATGAGGTCTCTTGTTATCTGGTGTGCTCCCTGGGGCATTTGGTGGGCCGCTATGAGATACAGGAAGCTGGACTAGATGGGCCTATGGCCTGATCCAGTGGGGCTGTTCTTATGTTCTTATGAATCCCACCACTGCATGCGCTGCATCCTGCAGTGGGGGGGACACATAGGCCTCCTCAAGGTATGGGAACATTTGTTCCCTTATTTCAGGGCTGCATTGCGACTGGAGCTGGAAAGTTAGATAGGATTGGACCCTAAGGCTGTAATCCCAAACATGCTTACTAGGGGGTGAGCCCCACTGAAAATGGTAAGTCTGAGTAAACAGGCTTAGGATTGTGCTGTAATTTTCTGAACTATTGAAATGGGCATCCCAATTCAATTGGAATGCCCCATTGGTGGAATGCCCATTCTGCCAATGCGGCAAAGCAGCCGCAAAGCATGCTCCAGTAGTGCCCAGGGTAGCGTGCTGCCAAAACACTGGCGGAGAGGCTGGAGAAAGTGAAAAAAACACCTGTTTAATCATGCCTGGGTTTCATGCTCTCCTAGCATGCTCTGGTCAAATGAGACGCATCTGACGCTCTGTATGACACGAGGGGATTTCCGTAACAGTACCAAAGCGAGTGAAAAGAAGCACTCAAAGAGACTGAGAGGGAGAGGCAAACTCTATGGTAGAGAAATCTGTACTGGAAGAGAAAGCAAGTGGGGGGGCCAACTGACTTTGAAACTTGACAGCCATTGTCAAGCCATTGTAGAAAACCACTGCAGAGTTCCGCAAATACCACAAAAGTCCATAAAAGCTCCCAATGAGTGCAGAAGAGCCTTGATGTGGCATTTCTCCATTTGTTTTCTGGAAAGCTTTATTAAGGCACCCCAGCTTCAATCACTGACATGCTCCTGGCCTGCATTGGAGAGAGATTGTCTGCCTTGCTGTTTGCTTGGGTGGAATGTTCTATTGTTATGCAGCATATTTTGTGACAAAGTCAGAGATAAGAGCCCTGCTAGAGCACAGGAAGGGGCCATCTTGTCCAGCATCCTGTTTCTAATAGGGGCTAGCTAAATGCCCGTACAAAGCCCACAAACCATGAAGGCAACAGCCATTCCCTTTGTTCCCTTCCAGTTGGTCTGCAGAGGCACCTTGTTGCTTATAATGGTCCATGGCTAATGGCCATTTGTAGATCTATCTTTCATTAGTTTGCCATCTTCTTTAAAGCCATTTAGGCTAGTAGTTGCCAGCTCTTGTGGCACTCAGTTCCACAAGCTAGCTGTGGTGTTATGTGATGAAAGGCTATACTCCTGACTCTCTCAGAGCATCACAAGAGTGAAATTGGAGTCACTCTGTGCTGGCTGTCAGCTGCACTGCTCTACATTAAAGAGGCTGTGAATACACTAGTGTCTTATGCAACACTTATGGTAATGGATGAACTGTTGGGGGCTCCTCCCACTCTCCAATGTTCTAACTCAGTGGTTCTCAAACTTTTTAGCACCAGGGCTCACTTTTTAGAATGACAATCTGTCTGGGACCCTTCTGGAGTGATGTCATTAACCTGGAGGTGATGTGACAGCTGGAAATGACATCCAGTGCCATCATTGTGCCATAGTAAGTGCCATCATTTTGATACCAGAGCCTGCTGCTTTCCTGAGAATGCAGCAATAAGTTGGGCTATTTCTCAGCTATTTTCCAATAGCAAAGTGAATCAGAAAGAAAAAAGCCTATTTACAATCTTGACTCAAGCAAAATAACCACACAACCCTCCCCCTTTCCAAAGAACCATCTTCCCAATATCGAGGGCATAGCACTGGAAGCCCTTCCTTATCCTTCTAAGCTCTGCTTAGCAGCCAAAGGGCTCTCTCTGTGCACTTACCCTGGGCATTTGGTGGCTTGTAGAGCCTCTCTCATAGTCGGTCACAGTTGACTGCCTCTGACCTTGCAGCAGGGCCATCAGCATCACCAAACCCATCCAGGTTCACAGCCACTGGGGCAGCAGCCAACAGGAGCGGCATCAAGCGGGCCACCAGAGCAGCCAGGCCAAGGTTCCCCACTGCCAACGTCTAGGTTCCCCAGGGGCAAGGGCTTCTCCCACCCTGACAGCAAGCCATTTGACCATCCAAAGCACTGCAGTTCTGGGTTCCTAGCAAAGTCAATTGGGGGTGGGGCTGCCCAGAGGGCTACTGTACTATGTTGAGCAGGGGCGCTGTGATGAAGGGAGTGGCACCAAGGAGAATCTGGAAGTGAATTTAGCTTTACAGGCAGTTTAAGCCTGTATTTTCAGTGGCAGCTACATTAGGTGCTACGCAACCCACCTGAAATTGGCTTGCCACCCACCTAGTGGGTCCTGACCCACAGTTTGAGAAACTCTGTTCTAGTTCAACACTCTCCTCCCCTTCCTCTCTGTTTCTCTCTTCCATTTTCCAAGCCACATATTGGAAGGAGAAGGAGGAGCAAAGAGGCAAGTAGGAGGATAGAGATATGCACCTTACATCAATCTACCTCCGGAGGCAACCACTTCAGTTGACCTCATGGATGGTCGGCCTGGCATGTGCACAGTTGCCTCAGCATGTAGATTCCATAAGTGAAAGCCAGAACAGATTGGCTCCAACCTGCAGGCACCATGCAATGTGAAAGATGGGAAGCTAAGCCCGTATTGACTTCCTAGCTTACTTCTAAAAAGTTACACTCAATATCTGCGTGTTTACTCAGTAATGTGACATGATATGAGGGTATGACCTTATTATCTGTGAAACAGCCAGAGAGAACACACAGCACATTTACAGGCAGCGCTCTCCGCTGTGACACTTCACTGCCTGGAAGCCTGAGTATTACCATACACAAATAGCAGTAAACATGATAGCTTACATTATTTTCTTTTAAAGCCTTTCCACCCCCCCCCCTTTTTCTTCCCAAGAGGAGGCACCTCGGGTGGCGTAGGGACAAAAACAAAACAAAAAATGAACTCAAATAAAGCAAACCACCTGTTAATAACAAGAACCAGAGGAGGTTCAAACTGACCCCCCAATTTTGCAGCCCACTCCTTCAAATTCTTCCACCCTACCACCCAATAGGATGTGTGCATCCACCCATGCCCCCCCCGGGGGGGGCATGGACCTTACCACCTTTCCTTTTTGGGATTAGTTTGATCATGAGAATCCTGGGAGTAGAACCTCTCTGCTCCCAGCATTCTCCCTGCCAGCCATTTGACAAGAAGTGGCAACAAAGCTGGAGGAGGTGCACTAAGCCCTTCCCATCCACCTCTTATTTCCCCTGCCAGTCTGTCACCTCCCCTGGCTTGCCACTAGGGCAAGGGGTTCAAATCAGGTTCAGGGCAGGGCTACCCCGGCATACTCCACAGCAGAGCATTATGTCAAATCAACAGCAAGGAGTAAACTTCAAAAGTTTGAAAAGTTTTGGATCATCTAGTTCAAAATTGCCTACACTGACTGGGAGCAGGTCTCAAGGGTTTCAGACAGTGGTCTGTTTAAGCCAGTGCGTTTCCAAACTGTGAGCCATGTGTCACCGGGGGAGCTGTAGAATCTTTGTGAAAAACCCACTTCCCCATACAATGACTAGGATTGTAAGCCCTAATGGGGAGCCGCAGCCACTGGCCCAGTAGTTCAAGGGAGCCAGTCAAAAAACTTTGGGAACCACTGGTTTAAGCCCTATACCAGAGACTGAATATAAGACCTCTTGTATGCAAAGCAGCTGCTCAACCTCTGAGCTGTGGCCTCTTCCCATGTGCAGAGTGCTTAGCAGCAGAGGTCTGATTGGCTTTGAACAAGCACAGGGGTGTGTAAGGGAGGGACTAAGCCACATTACACAACATTAAGAGCGCAATGGAACTTGTACATATCAATAACAATTCAAAAAGTGCTCAGAGGACAACTGAATTATAAGGTCATGCTCTGAAAGGCTATTTTTAGTGCCTGTCATTTTGATCATGTTCCAGTATCTTTGCAGAAACTCTGAAACAAAGATACATAAAAGAGAGAGACTATACACGCGTGTATGTGTGTAGAAAGCTCAATCAATTATATTTTTGCAAATCCTATCAGGATATTTTTGATTTTTCAGAGTGACTTTTTCAAGATTAGCAAAAATAATGCATTTTGAAATGAAAGGAAGTCCTGTCATCAAATCTATTTCATTGACTTAACTAAATTTGCTTTAAAAGACTCATTGAAACTGGGGCATCCCTCTGCGGTAAGCAATGCCTGAAAAAATCAGACCCAGCTACCTACACTTACCTTAATTTCTTCAAGTGTACAACTTCCATATCGAGTGTTGGATATTATGAAAATAATTTGTATCAAAGGTGATTGAGTGAATATGCTAATTGTGTTTCCCAGTGGTGGTGGTGGGGAGTTAATTGTTTATTCATTATTGCTGTAAACTTTAAATATATGTAGATTTTTAACAGTACATTGGCTAACACAGATATCGAGTTGAAGAAGTGGCTAAGTGATGCAAAAGGAAGAAGAGACTATTATCCTTGTCTACTTGGTATTTTCTCATGTAATCAGCATTTAGTTTGTACTGAATGAGTATCAGATTTCTAGACAGGAACTCCAAAGGATGCTTGTTATCAGATTCTAGCTTAAAAGGATACTTGAGCAGCTGAAGACCTTGACCACTTGATGAAATTGTATGAAAAGGTTAAGTATCAAAGTTCAGTTGGGGAATGTTGAAGCCTTAAGGAAGCTAATGAATGAAGAAGTCATCACATTTCCAGATGAGAGTTTATGGTAAAGCAGAAATGAATGGTTGGCAACCTTCAGTCTCGAAAGACTATGGTAAAAGCATACAGCACCCAGTATTCCCAGGCGGTCTCCCATCCAAGTACTAACCAGGCCTGATCCTGCTTAGCTTCCAAGATCAGACATGTGATCAGGCATGTGCAGGGTAACAGTTGCTACATCAGAAATGAATGGTGTTAGTGAAAACCAGTTCTGGCCATGTAGTCAGTGAAATTTTTCATGTCTTTCTCTCCTGGCATCTCTTGAAAATGACGAAATTCTCCTCCTTGTCTATCCTTATGGAGTCCATATCACCACCACTCCTAAGTTGAGCAAACAATAAAAAACTTTTTTAAAAACTTGCCAAGGATGTTTGAACTAATTTAAGATATTTTTAGGGTGCTGAATCCAAAAATGGCATCACTTTTGCCTGACTGGCTCTACTTTTGTAGGTACAGCATAACTATCTTATATGCTGATTCAAGCAGTTTCCTTGTGAGAAAGTCGATGTCATGTGAGTATCTGTATGTCAGAACAGCTGGATGTGCACGGACAGTACATCTGGCCCCTACTGTCCAGATATCCAGTCCAGTACTGTCCTACTGTCCTACTGTCCAGATATAGGACTAGGGTTGGCTCATCCATGAGGCCGATTGGGGAGGTTGCCTCAGGTAGCAGACTGACATGGACAACACTCCTCCTCTGTCTACATGTGCCTCCACTGTTTCTCCTCCTTCCACTTCCTTCCTCTTTTGCTCTATCCTCCTCTTCCTTTTTCAATCCAGGAAGTGTGAGGAGCAGAGGTAGGTAAAGTGTATAAGCCTTTTAGAGGACAGTAGTCCTCTGCTGTTCCCTGGCTCTTCACATAGCCCAAGACAGTGATTCTCAAACTTTTAAAACTGGGACTCACTTTTTTAGAATGACAATCTGTCAGGACCCACTGGAAGTGATGTCATTAACCTGGAAGTGATGTCATGATGGGAAGTGACATCACCAAACAGGAAAAATTTTAACACGCCATATGACAGAATCAAGTCAATTAAGTAAGTAAATTAGGGTGCAATCCTAACCCCTTATGTCAGTGCTTTCCAGCACTGGCATAACAGTGCCAATGGGATGTGCTGCATCCTGCAGTTGGGTGTCACTCATGGAGGCCTCCTCAAAGTAAGGGAATGTTTGTTCCCTTACCTTGGAGCTGCGTTGCCCTTATGTCAGGGCTGGAAAGCCCTGACATAAGGGGTTAGGATTGCGCCCTTAAACGTTTACAATAATTATATGTTTAAACGTTTATTTAAAATAAAGAACCCTCCTAATCCTCCCAAGCAGTTACTGATCTGTTTAAAAAAATTTCCCAAACATCCCAAAGACTGAAATCCTATTTACACTTAAATGGGAGTAAACCCCATTGACTATCATTGTTAAAAGCATATAGGTTGTAGCCTGTTCAAAGTACAGATTGGTAGCATTCTCCCAAATACAGTCACGTACTGTGGTAGCATCAAGTCTAATTGATTAAAAATAAAATGCACATTGAAATGAATGGGGACCCACCTGAAATAGGCTCACAACCCAGTTAGTGGGTTCCAACACACAGTTTGAGAAACACTGGCCTAAGAGGATGCCTAGAGACCAGCTCACACATGTTGCAGCAATCTAATCTGTTTGCATGATTGTACAACATTTGAGTTTGTATACTAGAACGCAGCACCCTGATGAAGTTAAGCAGTTCATGGGGTAGGAGGAATAACAGCCAGGGGCAGTACTGCAAAATCAAAGAGCAGAACAAGAAGACTTAAGGCATGTTTGGTCTGGTTTGGGCAGGAGGTCTGGTCTAGAGCGTAGAGCCTCCGTTTGCCTGAAGATAACATCCGCAGATCACCAGTTCAAGGCCACCAACCTTGAAGCAGCTGACAAGCTGAGTTATTCCATCTGCTCTTTGGTGTGAGCGAAGCGTCTTGGCTGCGCTCCATGTGAGAGATGAAGGAGCTGCTTGTCAGCTTGCGTGGGAGGAAACTGGAGGCCAGAACATGATACCAGATCAGAAAGATCCATCTGAAATGTTGTGGTTCTTGAAAGATAGAACCTTTCTTCAATTGTAAAAATTCCTACAGGGATTTAGAACAGCCTGCCTATGTAAACCATCTTGAATAAAGTCTGAGGAGAAATCTGACGACCAAGAAAGGCAGTATATAAATACCTGTATTATGATGATGATGATGATGTTTGCCAAAAATTTTTATGTGATTGTGTAATGGAACCAACATTATGAAAATAGCATATTGCATGCTTTTAATATGGGCATTCTATCATATGACTGAAGAGTTAACTTTTTCCATGTCTTATAACTCAAGACATTGGGAAGAGTGCTGTAGAGTGGGCTTGACTGGGAGGGAGCTAGAGGTCAGTGGGATGACCTGAGGCTCTGTCCAGGAGGAAGGCAGGTGTTTAGTCCCAATTCCTGGAATGCTTCCCTTTTCAGCAGCAGCACCAACTATGGCTGTTGGTATCCATGGTTGTAATAAGTAGATCAGTAGAGAATAATTTATGTGCAGATGTACTGGTTATATTGTGCAAAGAGGCACCTTTTAAAGTGGTGACCTCTTATATTTAGCAGGAGGAGCGCAACTGTCCCTCTTCACTCCTCATGGCATCTTTTCCAGAGATTGAAAATATCTCTGGAAATCTTCAGTATTTGCTTTTCAGTATTTGCTTCAGTATTTGCTTTTCAGATTATGAGCCCTTTGGGGACCGGGAATTATTTATCAGGGACTTGCAGCGGTGGGGGGAGGGGGCAGGTGAGGCAAAACCGCCCATGTCACTGCAGCTGTGAGTACACAAGCACTCACAACCCATGCACTCTGAAAAGCAGCTGGAGTGCTTGCACACTAACAGTGATGGCGGCGGCAGCATTACTTTTCAGAGAGCTCTGATGGGGCAGTTCTGCCTCACCTGCCACCCTGCACTGCATGTCCCTGCCATTTACTAATTTATTTTACTATGTAAACTGTGATGTGAACTACTCTTGTTGAAAAGTGGTCTATAAGTAGTCTTAATACTAGTACTAGTAATATTTATTTCAAAATATTTACGAGCTGCCATTTCCTTCCACTTGAAAAAGTGGCCAGGGTGGCTTACAGTATTTTCCCCCTACGTATTATTAGAATAAAAAATGGGAGGGGGGAGTATTCCTCACTGCCTATTCCTCCTCCTCCTAGGCAGACACAGTTCCGCTTTCAAAAGACACAAGCAGGTGGAGGTGGCAACAATGACTCTTCACTGTGCTGACATTTCCCTCTGGTCCCTGTAGGTGATACAAGGTAAGTTAAACAATTCACTTTGTTAGACCAGCTTAGCATAGCATGTGAATGTGCAAGCTTTTAAGTTTCATAGAACACTTCATCAGGCTGAATGGAAAGGGAACAGTATTTCAGGTATAATTTCAGCCATGCAGCAGAAAAGCATTTGCATTGCTGACAAATGGATTTTTTCAAGACAGTCAGGCTTTGCCAACACAGTTGTCTTCGTCGTCATGACCCAGATACATGTGATCTTAAATTAAGCCATTGCCTATTGTGTTGAGCAATGGATAACTTCAGCTTTTGGAAAGCTCTTCCCTGGTAACTTAGCATCAGGGAAGTTTTAGCTTTCTGGTCATAGGAGGAAGGCCAGGCCAGGCCAGGAGTGGGGTAGATGTACTGAGGAACTGCCCTTCAGCCCCTTGCACGAAAGGAGATTGGGGCTCACGGTCTGTTGGTCCATGACTTGGACACGCAGGTTGGAGGTATTGAGGGGCAGAATATAATATGTACACTACCTCTGACCCCGTACCGAACTAGCAGCCCAAGATCTTCGCTGATGGGCTCTGGCAGCTATCTAATCATGCCAAGGTCTGGCATAGGCTGTGAGAAAAAGGATACATTTTTCTTCCCGGATATGCCTCTTAAGAGTGTGGCACACATTTCCATTTAAGAGGAGAACAAAGGGATTTGAATAAGCAGTAGCTATGCCAAGAAAAGTGAAGTCATGCCAAGACTGTTTGCCAACAGGTTGTGGGCAATTTTTAGCCTCATTCATTTTGCAACATGAGTTCATTTGTGATGTCTAAAGCACCCCAGTCCTACCTCTGCAAAATCCTTTCAGGCATACACCATAGAAGTAGACAATACAGGCAACCCCTTCCCCCATCTTCTGTAGCACCACTTCCTGCTTTCCCTGTAGGGCCGGATCTATGGATTGTGGCAATGGCAAGGGGTGGGACTTGTGGTATTCTCTTGAAGCTGTGGGACCTGTTGCAGGTGGTGTTATAGAAGCGATGAGTGCCCATTGTGCTACACCCATCTCACTAGCATCTCTGGTAAACAGATCTTACAAGGTTTTGTAAGGTTTCAAAAACCTATAAAGCCTGTTTGACCACAGGTGACAGTGGGGCAAAAATAAGATAGATGTATCTAAGAAGCTTAAACACACAGGGGAAATGCTGTCCTCTCCATTCCAAGATTGCCTCTCCATACCAAGATAACGTCCTGTTAAGCATGCATTAAAGGCATAGAGCAGGGGTGCTCAATAGGTGGATCGCGATCTACTGGTAGATCGCGAGGCAAAATGAGTAGATCGCGGAGTGCCGACCCCCCCCTTCAGGTGCCTCTGGGAGGAAACGCCAGGAGTAAGTCCCATTGTACTCAATGGGGCTTACTCCCAGGTAAGTGTGGCTAGGATTGCAGCCTCACGGCCTAATCCTAGGCATGTCTACTCAGGAGTAAGTCCTGTTATACTCAGTGGGGCTCAAGGTACACCAACATACATTGTACACATAAATGTTATATATTATGATGGCGCGAACATTGTAAAAAAAACTCTGGTAGATCTCTGGGCCTTGCTGGGTTTCAAAGTAGCCAAAAAAGTGTGAGCACCCCTGGCATAGAGCCTCTGTCAAAATTAACGTGGCAGTTTTACCTGTAAGCAACATGTTTTGATTCTTCCTCAGTCTGGTAGTTCTTCATGGGTATATTGCCATCTGATAGCTGTTCACCGGCTTGTGTGAAATGAATTACTGGGCTCTGCTCATTGCCTAATGGGATTCGTGTTTGCATAACAGAAACTACCAACACAATTAGGTCTAATTGGTCCCACTTCCCAGCAGTCTCAGAAGAGCAGTCAAGGATTAAATAGGAAGACCAGGATGACTAAAACCCCACTTTGCCACTGTAGACTATCCCACTGAATCAAGCCTGAGGACTTCTAGATGCGTAGAGAGCATGCGCTGTTGCAGGCTGTGAGGTGCCAATATCAGAAAACAGGGGGTCTGTGCCCTGGTAAATCAATATCCCCATCTGGGGCTTTTGGAGATGTCTTGCTAAAATGATGCGAGTTGTACATTCTTCAGTCCGCGCCAGTCATAAAAGGCACTCTGGCAGCATGCTCAACTGGAGCCCAATGGCGTAACTAGAGGGGGTGCAAAGCATGAAGTTTGGCAGGTGCCTGAAGGTGCTGTGTGAGTGGCCTGTCCTGTTCGGAGCCATTTTCAGCAGTGGAAGCAAAACGGAGGTGTTCAGGCACCTGCAAAACTTTGTGCTTTGCACCCCCTCTAGCTATGCCACTGCTGGAGGCTTCCCGCCTATGCCAGTGGATACAGAACCACCTGCCTGTCATGAACATGTACAGTTTAGGCCTAGGTTAGCATGTGAAGCCTGAACCAAACTAAGGCAGTAACGGAGAAGTGGCTAGCGGTTCCTAGCTGCAAGAATGTGAGTAAACAAACAAAAAGATTGTTGTCTCTCCTTTGCTGGCCAAAAAGGACAGACAACAAGAATTACAACCCATTGGAATGTTTAGCACCTCAGTAGACTGAGGGGCGCCGGAATGGAATGCAGCTATGGATCTCCAGTTGGGAGGAGTGAGAACTAGGAGGACTAGCAACCAGACCCACTCTGAGAAGGTTCTGGCCTCAAAAGTTTCTGATTGGACAGTCTAAATAAGTATGAAGTCACCTCAGTACTATTAGCATAAGAAATATAATAATGAGTGCCCCAAGGGGTATGTCCGCTTCTTCTTGGGCAGAGTTTTTGGGTGCAACATCCTGCATGCTGTGAGCTCCATTGTCCACCATGGGCATCTGGCCTCACAGGTAGCCTGGAGCTAAGAGACCTACAAGAGTAACTGACCCAGGTGAGAGGTAGGTATTAATAGAGATAACCAGCTAGCTTTATTACTTTATTGCTGATATGTTTCCTAGATGTTTATGCCTCTAGCATTTGATGCTTTATGTAACCTTATGTACTTAATAAACTAAAATCTCTTTTACCAGTTGTTTCATTGTCTGTTGGGGACAAAGGTTCAGAATCCTGTTTAGCCGTTCAGCAAGCTACCAAGTGCTCATTGAGGTCTAGTAACTTGAGGACTGAAGCTTTAATTGGAGAAAGAGCTCAGTGCCTGCAAGGGATAGAATTAAGCCTAGAGGGTCTCAGTGTCCCTGGACTGAGACACTGGCACGTACAGGGTGGTGGCAGTACTACTGAACAGGGGGCCTTGAGGGCTTTAGGGTTTGAGAACCAAGAACTCTGAGCACCCCAACCTCCCCTAAGTTTGTGACACCACCATTGACAGTGAGGTGGGGGTGGGAAGGCTATATAAGCTGTCTGATTTGGTAGACAAAAGAGAATAATACAGCAGTTTCCACAAGAGAACCACAATGACTGACTCTCAGCATGAGGCCTTGAAGGCAATTTATGTTTTTTCTTTTGCTTCCTTTCCCCTTACTGCAAAGGTAGTACTAAAGTGTTAAGGATGATATCCCATTTCTTGCAAGCACCTAAGAACAAGTATGCAATGAGAGGAAGGTTGAGGGAACCACAGCAACAGTCCCTTCCTTTATGGTTTTGAATTACTTTAGATAAATGAGAACTTGAGAGGGCAGGAAGGGGATCAGGAAGAATATTCAGTTGACACAGTGATCTTCCTCCATTACCTTCTGACATATTCTAATAGCTGAGTACTACAAACAACACAGTACCTTGCAGCAGGGAGCCCTCTTTGGAACAAACTGCTACTTTGGGGAGATCTTCAGTGGGGAAAACAGCACAGGGGCAAAATGTTAACCCCCCACTCCTTATGTGCCTTGGTCCTGAGCCAGATCAGGTCTCACATCACTGCTTTTTAACACCAAAGGCACTGTTCTGGGTTACTCCCAAGGTTAAGCAGGTCAATTAATTACGGGTTTAACACAGCATGTAGTTTTGCCCTTGGTGATGGTGATTTGTGCTCATGTTTGTGTGTGGAAAGCATCCTCAGGTCAACAACCCTATATCTGGATAGGTTATGGCCAACATGCATCAGAACAATCATCTCAAAGTATTTCCCAGTGAAATGCATCTGGGAGCTGACAGGGTAGGGGTTTCAAGAACAAATGGCCCAATCCTAAAGAGGCCGGGGAAATGTTGGCCTGTCTCTTCCACTGGTGCTGACTGCCATTTTGTTGAATCTGGTTAAAGCTCTGTCTGTAATGTGCAGTGAACCCATTAAGTGCTTATTTGTATTGATTAATCAATTATCACTTTCAGGCTGGCTACACAGATTTACACAGTGCCTAAGATAGTAGGACACAAAGCACAAGCGCCACCCATGCAAAACTGTGATTAGAAGATCTTTGTGTCTCTCTGATCCAAATGTCCAAGCATTTAGGTCAGGAGTTGACCTGTGTAGCCTCTCCCCCCCCCCCCAACCCTGGATCCATCTTGGCTTGGCTTCTTCATCTTCACTCTTGCCAGTTTGCATGCTGTACTCCAGTACCCAATATTCCATGTCCAGTATGCAATACTGTTAGAACCCTAGTACCATCAGCACCAGCACTCGGTGTCTGTGTGAGTGACCCAACAAGGTGCATTTCATGTGCTTTTTAAATATCACTTTTGTTTCAGCATGCTTCTGATTTCTGAATTTTATGCTTGCTGGTCTGTCACTTTCTTTTATGTTCCATTTCGTATTCTTGTGCAATACAATTGTTTTGCATTTTTGGACTGGTTCATGGTAATTTGATGGTTGCTATATTTTTCAGGGTCATAAATTGCTTTGCACGTCCTTTTGACAAAAAGTGGATAAAAATAATAACTTAAAAAAAATCTTATTGCATTACTTAAAAAAATCTTATTGCATTACTTTTAGACATGTGTACATCTGTATCAAAGCTGTAAATCAATTAACTTTTTTTAGCCAATATCCCAATCTTGTGTAACTTTACTGGGGGCTGACTCCACCCAATAAGGGCCCAATCCTATCCAACTTTCCAGTACTGATGTAGCTGTGTAAATAGCATATGTGCTGCATCCTGGATTGGGGGGCAGTCACAGGGGCCTCCTCAAGGTAGGGGAACATTTGTTCCTTCACTTTGGGGCTGCACTGCAGCTGATTTGGTGCTGGAAAGTTGGATAGGAGTAGGCCCTAAATGTGTATAGGATCACAGCTGTAATCTCCAGCCTTTAATAGCAGATTCATCTATTAAATGTAAACATACACTATTTGTATGTATTTAACCTCCATATAAGGTGATTTCTAATTTAATAGATACAAGGCACTGCTCACTGTGAAAAGGGAAGGAAATCTTTTGTGTTTTCCTTCTCATACCTTTTTTCAGCAACCCACCAACACTAAAACCACATCAAAAAAATAAACATTGCCCTCAACTTGCAGCCCTAAATTTGGCCCTCACTCTTTCTTGCATTTGCTGTTCTTAGGCTGCAATCCTATACATACTTTCCTGGAAGATAGCCTTATTGAACACAACAGAACTTACTTCTGAGGAGATATGCATAGAGACAAAGGTATTTTTAAACCTGCACCCACTTAAAATTGACAGGTGCAGGGCAGATGAACAAATAGCTCAATTGTTGGGGCTTTGCTTTTCCTCTACCATCACAGGCCATATTCCCACCAGTCTTTCACCCCATCCAACCCTGCCAAAAACAATCCATGTCCATGTAATTCAGACTGGGAGTTAGGGGGACCCTCCCACCCAGGGTGACCAGATACAATGGAGGACAGAATGCCTGTACCTTTCACCATTGTATAGAAGAGGGGATTTTGGCGGGTACAGCTTTTTAAAGCCTTCTGTGTTGAGCTGCACCTGCCATAAGCTCCTCTTCTGTACAATGGTTAAAGGTATAAGCATTCTGTCCTCCACTGTATCTGGTCACCCTGCTTTCCCATAATTTGAACATGGATAGGAACCAAGGAGTTAGAGGATGATGTTGCATTGGGCTAAAGGTTTTGAATAGTTAGAGCCAAAACCCATAAAGTTTATATAGGGAAAACAAAAGAGGATGTACAGTCAGGCATATCAGAAGATAAACACAGAAATAGCATTCTAGCAACACATTGTTCCTGCTTAGATGTGAAAGGTTTCAGAGCACAGCATGAATGCCTGTAGAACCAGAATCCGAAAGAAGTTATTAATCATCCATGCAGATCAGACAGACAAAAAGTGAATCTCTCTGTTCCAGCACAGGGTTGCTGGAGGGGAGTCCAAAGGGCCCAAGGCCTCTAGGTGCCTAGGGCAGCATGCCAAATTCTGCCCCCTTACCCATTGATGTGCTCTTCCTACTCTCTGGGTTGAAAAAGGAAGAAAGGAAAAGAGCAGGAAAGGAGGTGTGGAAGCACACAGTGATGTTCTAAGCCCATCTCTCCCCTCTTGCTCACGCTTTCTTTTCTTCAACTCAAGGAATAGCAGGAAGAATAGTGGAGGTGAGTAGGCGGACAAAGGTGGGCATTCCCTGAAAAACTGTTGCCTGAGGCAACTCTCTCAAATGGATGGGCCACCCCTGCAACAGATGGGCAAAACTGAAGAAAAAAAACAAGATCTGGAGAAGAATGGTATACAAAAGCATACCTTTTTAATGGAAGCATCTAAGAAAGAGTGGTATGATTTCTTGTGATCATAACCCATGTGATTTGGAACCAATGAAAAGGCATTTCAGTTACTCTAAAGCAGCCATTTTCAGCCACTGTGCCTTGGCACACCGAAGTGCCATGGATGGTCTGCAGGTGTGCTGTGAGAGTTAGGGGGAGGGTCATTTGTTAGTAGAGCCATTGCAGGATGCGAGTACCTGCTGTCAGTGGATGTGCCTTGTCAATTGTCAAGAACCTGATGGTGTGCCTTGACCATTTTAGGGCCTTGTCAGTGTGCCATGAGATGAAAAAGGTTGAAAATTGCTGCTCTAAAGTTAGCCAAAAGTCTCGGAGCTGAGTCATGTAATGGTAGATGCCATGTAGGAGGTAATTGTCATGTATGAGAAAGTATCAAAATTCACAGCAGAAGATAATGACTGTATCATATTGTCTGTGCAAATACTTAATGAAATTTTAAATGGAAATGCAAAACTTTCCTTTTCCACAAAGGATTGTGGAAGGATCAATTGATTGATTTTAATCAGCTTAACTATGTCTTCTTTTTTCTAATGAGAGGCTGTGGAGTGGGCCCAGGAGAGGCGTGGGATTACTAGAGGAGGCCTCTGCCATATCCTGTTCCCCTTCCTGAGCCTTTTCCCTCCCCCCCCCCACATACACAGCGGTTCTTGGACTTGCACCAGTGATTTCACTAGTACTGATCTGAGTAACCCCATTGGGCAGGCTGGGGCTCAACGTGGGGTAAGGGAGCAAATATTCTCTCACTCCAATGAGACCTCCAACTTGCTCAGTTCCAACACTGGATACAGTGTGGGCCGTGTGGGCCCACTGGGCCAGGGCTGGATAGAATTGGGCCGCTCATCTGTGATTGCAGGACAGACAGGGTTCAGATAACCTATGAAATAAACATGAGCCAAAAAAATATACCTAGAGTTTTATTCAAAGAAAGTGAGTCATGACTAAGTTCCATTGAAATGAATGGGGGTGTTAAGTCATGACTAATTGGTCTCACCGATTTCCGTGGTGCTTGGTTATGGCTCACTTTCTTTGGTTCCAACCAACAGTGTGCCATCTATGAAAAAAACATGAATGGAAAACAAGATACTATAGCTCCCTTGAGGAATATTGTTGCTAATATCACTTATTTCTCAAACTACTATACTTTGTTGCTTGGAAAATACAGTTTTTCCCCTCAGCTAGTGCTTTCCTTGCCATAGTGAATGCTTTTCAGAATGTGCGTACTGGAATGTCAAAAACCCCAATTGGATAGCGGCAGTGTCATCCCCAGTGTCTAGGATACAACTGCTCCCACCTGTACACAGGGGCCATTTTTGGAACCATGTTTTATACACAATAGCTAATGTGCTGTGTATATAAAACAAAATGCCATGTATTAATATGAGATTATACATACTATAAGGGTGCAATCCGATACGCGCTTACCTGGGAGTAAATAGCATTGAATTCAATGGGACTTATTTCTGAGGAGACATGCTTAGGATAGCACTGTAATATTAATTATGTAAAAGATGTGTTTTACCTCTTTAGAAGCTGTGCTCTAAGGGCACAATCCTAACTAACTTTCCAGCACGGAGGCAAGGGCAATGCAGCTCTGTGGTAAGGGAACAAACATTCGCTTACCTTGGGGAGGCCTCCATGACTGCCACCCAACTGCAGGATGCAGCACATGCCCCATTGGCACAGCTATGTCAGTATGGGGAAGTTGGTTAGGATTTGGGCCTAAAGCAATGTAAAATGTCCCAAGCACAGGGACACTAATGTTGCTTTTAAAAAACTAAAGGGCCCAATCCTCCCCAACTTTCCGGTGCTGATGCAGCTGTGGCAACAGGCCACACACTGCGTACTGTGGGGGGGGGGGGAACAGTCATGGAGGTCTCCCTAAGGAGAAATTTCTTCCCTTACTTTAGGGGTGCATTGCAGTTGCATCAGCACCGGAAAGTTGGCTAGGACTGAGCCCAAAGTCTTGTTGTTTGAAGTGGCTCCATTCCTTTCAATGGCGCATGGTCCCACCTCCAATCTGAGCACGAACTTCCTCATATTCCATTAATGATAGACCATTGCTTTTAACGCCATCACCTGCCCCATTCCACGGCAAGATTAATATTAGTATTGGAGACAATCAAGCACACTTAAGTCCCACAGATTTCAGTGGGAGAGATCAAGACGTGCTTCATTTCCCCCTGTTCAAATCAATGAGATGTGGAAATGCTTCACTCTGGCTGGGTTGTGCTTACGGTTATTAGTTATCAACAGTCTCATTGTTTCACACCTGCACAGCATTTCTGCTCTGCCATATTTACGGGTTTTGCCATGTGATCTCAAAGCATTGCCCAACTTCACTCTCCCGCCTTCTGTTAACAGTTGCGGTGTTTATGATAGACAATTCACCTGTGGGAGAGAATGTCCACTAAGTCCACACCAGAAGCACTATTTTATTTCTCCCTTGAATTTATCTCCATGTTGAAGGCCAAGGTGACATTCAGGGAGTTCCAAGACAGTCACCCATCTGGACTCTGGTTGGACTCAGAGAGGCTGAGCTTCATCAAGCTGCTTCCCACACCAGCTCTAAATGAGTTGGTCCCTGCTTGCTGCTGTTCGTTATTCTTCCCTGACTTTTCCCCCTTCAGCATGCACAAGTCCACTTCATTGTGCAAGTTAGTGTTGTTTGCACACAATTCACATATGCTGCTTTCTACTGGGTCAGAACTTTGGTCCATCTAGGTAAGCAATGCCTTCTCTGACTGCCACTGGCCATTCAGGGTCTCAGATCTCCCAGCCCTGCTTGGAGACACTGGGAATTCAGCATGGGAACTTCTGCAAGCAAAACACATACTGTACTCTACAATGGAATCACAGCCCCTCCCTGAATGGGGCAGTCGTATTCCTCCTATTCCTTCCCTTCTCCAAGCAATGGAAACTGGGCTTTCTATAATTTCTATAGGTCATTAGTGGTGCCTTTTAAATGTTAATTTTCCTGATCCTGTGTTATGTTTTCCTTTGGCACATACTTCAGTTATATATGTGAACACATTTCCATGAGTCTTTTAGTGCTATTCATTCATTCATACATGCCCTGCCTTTCTACCCCACTAAGGGCACTCCAGGGCAACTTACAAATAAAACAATACTAAAACATTGAAATATACAATAAAAACAATTTAAATAATAAAACACAATAAACTTGGGTTATGGTTTTGTTTCATAAAAAAGCACAACTCCCCCCCCCCCCCCCGTGTCACCATACAAAAGCTTCCCTAAATAAAAAGACTCTGCTGAAAGGACTCCAGAGAGGGGGCTGTTCTCAATTCCAGGGGGAGGGAATGCCACAGGCAGGGCGCCACCACCAAGAAGGCCCTATTTCTTGCTGCCATCCCCCTCACCTCTGCAGGTGACTGTACAGTTAGAAGGGCCCCCTCTGATGACCTGAGAGATCAGGAAGGATTGTATGGAAGGAGGTGGCTTTAAAAGTCAAAACTGACACTTTGAATTACATAGCAATCCTATGTATGTCTACTCAGAATTAAGTCCTATTTATTTCAGTGGGACTTACTCACAGGTAAGTGTATAAAAGCATTGCAGCCTTTCTTCTGTTTTAGGAATGTTTTTGCTGCATCTAATTGTTCACTCTGTTTTTTCTTCTTCTTTTAATGGATGGATGGATCTTTGTATTTATTGTAGATATTTTAAATACTCAAGTAATAATTTAAAAAAGAAAATGAAAGCACCTAGCTTTGAGTGTCAATTGCTTGCAGTACCGCTGATGTTTTAATAAAAACAATTCATGCCAAAAAGGAAAAACCCAAACCAAAGCGGAGGCCTCCACACTCCATTAACCATATGGATGTGAAAACAACAGTGTATTGAGACACCTTAATGACAAACAATACAAATATAACATAAACCTACGCAGCAGTACATGTGTTGAGTCTTTGAGACACCAGAAATTTCTCTGCTGCATGGGCTACCACAGACTCACATGTTTGTCTCCTATCCAGTCCTCTCCTATATATTGATCACGTTTAAGGCAGCTTTTGCCCAAGGAGTTCAAGGCAGTACAAGTCAGAAGACCCCAAGGGGCACAACTTCTGCAGCAGCAACACCAAGGCCAGAATGAAGGCTGATCCCTGGGAGGTATGAATGAAAAGGTTACTGATGGACAGCTCCAGCAGGGTCTGCCACTCACACACACCCACACACAGCAAACAAGGGCAGATCATGCAGTTCCTTCTCTTCCTCCTGCATCGAAATTTCTTTCACTCCACATCACTTGGGCAATCACCCATGAACATGCTGAACCACAGTGGGGGAAACACGTGACTTCCACTAACTAAACTTGAATTGTTGAGCCAAATCAACAGAGCAATGTCTCTCCTGTCCCCAACACATGCTGAACTTTCGGCTGGGGCCAGTTTTCAGGAGCATGTAGTTCAATTGTTACCAATGTCAGTGGCTACTGGCCTGAGCTGGTAGTTCCCTTTAAAGCCTGAATCAGTCATGCTTCAGACCAGGATACCTAAAGGACTTTTCCCCTCCCCATCAAATCCGCTCACTACTTGACTTCAACTTCTGCATGTCCTCCTAATTTCAGGTGGTCAGTATGGTGATGCATGAGGAAACCTTTTCTGTTGTGGCCCCCAACATGTGGAATTCTCTGTCTCAGGAGATCTACTTGGTGCTCTGTCAAACTCACTTCCTTCAGAGGGCCACAGTTAGCATTCATGGTGCCTGCTGAGAGCCAGAAGTGACATCATTAAGCAGAAAGTGACATCATTAAGGAGATGATGGCCTGATATAAGCACTTTGGTCTTATCTAGGAACTCATTAGCCACAAATGACAGACGAGAAAATGTGCAAATCTTGTTCATATTTTCAAGATAGGAGAGAACCCAATTATCAAGCTGAAAGAGCCCAATTAGAGGCCAGATGAATTGCTTCTAGGTGCCATATTTGACCCACAGGCCATATGTCTGACACCCCTGGAGAAAGTTTATAAAATAAAGAAATGGGCCACCCAGTTCTAAGGAAAGTCCCGTGTTGTGATGCAGCAGTGCAAGTGCAATTTCCACCGTATCCAGTGCAAAAATTGTGGCTGCTAGAGGTCAACGTGGGGTAAAGCCCCAATAGCTGCAATGGGGCTAGTCGGATGTGCGCTAGTTGTATCACTGGTGCAAATCTGAGCTGCCCCATGTTGGACTTCCAAGCCCAGGAAGGGGGATATGATTCAGCAGTTCCATAGCCTCCATTCCCACCCCTTCCTAGGCCTGATCTCCCCCTCCCCTGCTCCATTCCACCCTCCCCTGCCCCCCACTGGCCAGTGGAGCAATTACTTGTTTGGGCAGGCACAGACACCTATTCTGACTGGTAGTGGCAGGCTGGTGCACAGCTTACCACATGCACAATGATCCTTTGCACTGCTGTAACATGCCTTATGGCATATTTGCAACAGTATGAAAGCCTGTCCCACTGGCGGTAGCTGATTTAGGATAGGGCCATAAATAATTAGATAGGAAAAGGTGGCTTAGTGGCAAGGAGATATCTGTTCAGCATTGGAGAAGAGCACAATTTTAAACTAACAAAAGACTATGTAGAAAAATGTGATTTTCCAGAGCAGCGATTCTATTTTGCCAGGGGGAAAAAAAAGATACAAAGCAACAGGTAAATAATAACTGCACATTAATGCCTGAGGTTGAGGATGTCTAAGAATGACGCCCCAAAATACTGTCACAAAATGACCTTACCTGTGTCTAGGTCTTGGAGCAAAAGAGAGGAGATAAACAACAAACACCCTGAAGCCAGTGGTTCCCTAAGTTTTGAGCACCGGGACCCACTTTTTAAGCACTACTCTGTCGGGACCAACCTAGATTTACCACTTTTAAAAAAAGATCTAGCAAGAAATAATATTTATTTACATAAGTAATGATGACCAGAAAAAAGACCCTCAAACCTTTATCTCCCAATATTTACACATATTTGCAAACTTCAGGAGCTCAGCTCCTTGCAGGGCAATTAGCAGCTCTCTTGCAAACTGCAGGAGCTGAGCTCTTTGCGGGGTAATAGACAGCTACAGTGTCTGATTTCTGAATAGCCTCAGGCCAGGAGGCACTGAGTTATCGAGTCTTTCCATCACCCTTTGGCTACCCGCCCCCCCTAAATCAGGTCGCGACCCACCAGTGAGGTCCCCACCCACAGTTTGGGAATCACTGCCCTGAAGCCATTCACAACACTTTGGGACAGGGTCACTGTTGTGCCCATTTTACAGAAGGTTTCATGGCCCAGCAGAGATTCCAATGCAGGTCTTCCCCAGGCTCATTCCAGCACACCGCTCGTCGCTCCACCACACTGGCTGTTCTCCTTCCAGGTGCCTTGGAAGGGATCCTCCTCTCTCCGCCTCTCCCCCCTGTGGGGGGCGGAGGGGGCTGTGCTCGGTGCATTCTTTCGCCTCGTCCAAGTGGTTGCCCCAGCCAGACACTCCCCAAGCCCACCCACCAGGCTCCTCCCCCCTCCCTCACTGGGCTTCTACGCACAAGGAGCCCCTTTGTATTCCCTTCCATTGCAGAGGCAGAGCAGGAGCGCCAGTGGAGCCAGGGGGCAGAGGGAGGTGGTCTGGAGCGGCAGGGCTGCCAGCAGTGGCTGGGCAACCACCGCACTCAGATACCCAGATCGAGAGACGTGCTGGGGGGGCAGGGGCGGGGGGGCTGCTTCCCAATCCCATCCCATCCCAGCTGGAATCCCACCTAGCCAGAGATGGTCACGATGATCATGATGTTCAGATGACCCACAGCCCAATCCTAGGCACGTCTACTCAGAAGTAAGTCCCATTCTAGTCAATGGGGCTTACTCGCAGGAAAGTGTGGCTATGATGGCAGCCTTCATCTCCCTCTCTCCCCCCTCCGATCTCCCTCTGAGCTGTCCTTGAAACACCCCCCCCTTTGGGCATACGGGGGTGGCAGAGATATTTTTAAACCCGAGGAAGGATGGAAGCAGTGGCGGGGGGGGGGAAAGGCTGTTGTGATCCGGCTGGGCGGCAGGAGGTTGGGGGGCTGAGGAGGAACCAGGGGGCAGAGCGGTGCAGGCAGGGGGGGAGGGGGAGGAGGGCAAGCGCGCGCACCCCCCCCGGGCTTTGAATGATTGCAGCAGCCCAGGCAAGAGCCCAGCCCGCCGAGGGGAGAAGGGAGCAGCCTCCCCAACCTGCTCTCTCCATCCCTTGAGCATCGGGCTCCCTCCTTTGGCTGCTGCAGGGCGAGGAAGAGGAGGAGCCTGGCTCCCACTTTATGATTATTATTAGCGCGATCGGCGTTGGTGTTTCTCTGGGGCAGGGAGGTGATTCCCGCTCCCTCGCCCCCAGCACCACCACCCCCTGCCTGCCCGCCCCCTCCCACCCCTGCAGAGGCGGCTGCTGCCGCTGAAGGGGAGGTGGGGAAGGCGGAGGGCTCTCGCCTAGGCTGAGCCATGCCGGGGGGCGGCCACGGCTGCTGGAACCAGGGATGGGGCGAGACGCCGCCGCCGCTGCGGATCCCGGCAGCATCTCCCCATCAGGGGCCCCGGAGGCAGAGGAGCCGCCGCCGTCGCCGCCGCTGCTGAGAGACGACGGGCGATGGGTGAGCGTGGGCGCCCCACACCCCTCCCCCTCCTTCCCCGCCCTCGGCTGCCCCTGCCCTGACCCCTCCTCCCCATTTGCCCCCGATCGTCCCCTCCCAGCGCCTCTGCCATCCTCTTCCTCTCCTCCTGCCATCCATCTTCCCTTTCCCCCCTTTCCCTCCATCGTGCCTCCTCCTCAACACCCCACTGGTCCCTCTCCCCACTTTCCCCTTCCCTTCCTCCTCCTTCCCCCCTTAGGTATCCTTTCCTGCACAAGCCCTCTTTGTGCTTGATCAATGGGGGGGGGGGGGAGAGAAGTTCTTTCGGGAAGGGATTCAGACCAAGTCATGCACCATGACTTGGTGATGTGGTGAAGAGTGACCTCCCTGCTGTGGTGATGGTGGGGAGGTCACTCTTGGTCCAGTCTCAAAATCAGGCCAGCGTGGTGGCTTTGGGAAGCAGACCACCTCCCCCAGGCCACCCATGGCCAGTGAGGAAAGCCAAAGTGCTTCTCATCTGCCCCCCCCCTTACCTACCTCTGAGACTTTGAAAGAACTGTGTGGGGTGGGAAGGGGCTGCTGAGGATCAATCCCCCCACACTGAAAAGCCCTGCAGCTGCATGTGTGGGTTCAGTGGTGCGGGGATGAGAACTGGGTGGGGGGGGTTGCTTCTCAGCCGCAGTCAGGGAGACAACCCACCTGTATCTGCAGGGGCAGTGGTGACCCGGGTAGACCAAAGATGCTCCCCCCCTGCAATGACTCCACGACCCTAGCCTCTCAGGGTGGAGGTGGAGGCTGGCGGGCAAAGCAGATGTTTCCTTGCAAGCCCCTCACTTAGCCTCTCACTCCCCACCCAACTTGCAAAAGAGACACACACCTCAAGCAATGCTCCAGGCACAGCCACTGCAGCAATGGCCCATCCGCTGCCCATGCTCTCTGTGCCAGAAGGGCACTGGTGATGCATTTGTGCCAAGCCTGCAGTGGGGGGGGGGGGGGTGGAAGGAAGGAAGGAAGAACAACATTTACTAGTATTGAGGATGGTATAGAATAAACAAGCACAGAGATGGTCCTTCCTCCAATACCCAGGTTAATTCATTTTTTGAAATAATCCCTCATCAGGATTTAAAAGGCAGGTGGTGAACCTGAATCTATATAGGGCTGCTCCTAATGCTTAAGGACTTGGTAGCCGGAAATATTGATATTTTTGCATGGTGGTGAAGCAACAGTCACTGCGTGCGCCTCTGTCACTGTGGGATGTGATTGTCTGCACGAGCACAACAAAGGTGTTGTGGTGGGGGTGGAGAGCATGCGCTGCAGCTTACAGAAATAGAGACAGAAAGTGAAGGGGAAAGGAAGCGGAAGGGACAGAAAAGAGGACCACCTTGTGCTTTGGTTTCTCTGGGGATTGTGGGGCTTTGTGCATCTTCTGAGATGCCGAGGCTGAAGCTTATCACTCGCCACCTGAAGTGGGCTTAGTAGATTTGCCAGGAGTGAAGGATTCCCAATGGTAGAAGGTGTTTTAATTAGGAGAGCTGTCCCACCAAAACCATAATAACAAACCACTTGGCATAATTGCCTCAGTAATCCTTACACAACCCTGTAAGGAAAGTAAGGGCCTGATCTTATCCAATTGTGTCCAGTTCTGGTCGCCGCATCTCAAAAAAGACATAGTGGAAATGGAAAAGGTGCAAAAGAGAGCGACTAAGATGATTACGGGGCTGGGGCACCTTCCTTATGAGGAAAGGCTACGGCGTTTGGGCCTCTTCAGCCTAGAAAAGAGACGCTTGAGAGGGGACATGATTGAGACATACAAAATTATGCAGGGGATGGACAGAGTGGATAGGGAGATGCTCTTTACACTCTCACATAATACCAGAACCAGGGGACATCCACTAAAATTGAGTGTTGGGCGGGTTAGGACAGACAAAAGAAAATATTTCTTTACTCAGCGCGTGGTCGGTCTGTGGAACTCCTTGCCACAGGATGTGGTGCTGGCGTCTAGCCTAGACGCCTTTAAAAGGGGATTGGACGAGTTTCTGGAGGAAAAATCCATTATGGGGTACAAGCCATGATGTGTATGCGCAACCTCCTGATTTTAGGAATGGGTTAAGTCAGAATGCCAGATGTAGGGGAGAGCACCAGGATGAGGTCTCTTGTTATCTGGTGTGCTCCCTGGGGCATTTGGTGGGCCGCTGTGAGATACAGGAAGCTGGACTAGATGGGCCTATGGCCTGATCCAGTGGGGCTGTTCTTATGTTCTTATGTTCTTATGTTCTTAATTTCCAGCGCTGATTCAGCCACAGTGTAATAAGGGGAAAAAACATTCCCTTACCTTGAGGAGGCTTCTGTGACTATCCCCCCCCCATGCAGAACACACCCCATTGGTACAACTTCATCAGAGCTGGAAAATAGGATAGGATTGGGCCTTTAGTATTGTTGTCCTCATACTGTGGAGCAGCTGTGGAGCTGAGGCTAAGAAGGAGTTTGTGGCAGAGATTTGAACGAGGAATGTCCTTGACAAAGACCAACTGAGACAACTAAATAATCAATTAATTTCTTTGGTTGCAGACACAACCTGATGTCTCTGGAGCCTGCTTCCTCTCCCTTTCCCCACATTACTTCAGCTCTGTCATGTTGAACAAATACTCTTCCTCATATTTCTTCAACTCTTCCTCATATTTCTTCAACTCAAAGCTGACATCCTGATTTGGTTATTCTAAACCCTGAAGCTGTCTAACTGTGGTTTACAAACCAGGTTATGAAATCAGTCCAATCTTGGTTTTGCATTCTGGTTCGTAAACCATAATTACACTGCTCCAGGGTTCAGGCAGCACACAGAGTTTAATGCACCAGCTCCTGGGTATGATTGAGATGTGAAGCTGTTGTTTAGCCAACCCAAAATTCCTCAAGCACATGAACTGAGGAGGTGAGGTCACATTCAAAACCAAACACATTTAGAAATGGCTCAGTGTGTCTGAGCTGGTTCCCACCTCCATGCACATCAGACTATCTCTTATTGCTTGAAAGTGTTTTTTTTGTGAGGGGATGTTATGATACAGGTGTTAGTATTTGTGGTGTTGTGTTTGAGCTGACTCATTCACAGTTGCAGTTATGTGATCACCATGCATGTGTGAATCGTCCCTTCGCCTTCAGAGAACAGTACACCGTACACTAGTGAATCTCCTTTCTTTGAAGTTCAGTCACCTTATGAGCCCTCCCCCCCATACACACACACACACATGTGAGACCTCTCACATGCTGATGAGAATGGGGGAGAACTGAGGGCCCAATTCTATCCTACTTTCCAGCACCAGTGCAGCCACAATGCAGCCTCGAGGTAAGGGAACAAATGTTTCCATACCTTGAGGAGGCCTCTGTGACTGCCTCCTCAACACAGGAAGCAGTGCATAACCCCATTGGCATAGCAGCACTGGCAATGGAAAATTGGATAGGATTGGGCCCTGAGTCATCTATAAATTCCAAAGCACCTGCATGCGTTCTTGAAAACAGAAATGTGAATCATTTACTATACCTAGCATCATCCCTTGCAGCAGAACTCAGGTCACCAGGAACTTCATATTCCAGAACAACATTCAATTCACACTACTCTTCCCTCTTCGTGCTGAACAGTCTTAGGACATAGCAGTCCAGCTGACGTACCAGTGGAGTAACACCACTAGCACAGCATCAGTGTGGGACTGTGCCTTTACTCTTTGGCTCTTCCAATCCCCCTCCCACAACTCTTATTTGAAGAAAGACCCCATGTTGTTCAGAACTTCTTCATCAGAATTTCTTAGGCTGCAGTCTTTTCTGTCTCTAAAGAAGAAATCTATAGCTACTTCTCATCCCCACTCCCCTCAAATGTTTCCTGAGATGGCACAACTCCTATAGGATTGACCCATGTTGGCAAGGCATTCAAGATCAGAGATGATCACAGCTCAGAATGGGTTGCATGCCCTTTGAAGAGAGACTGTAGCTTCTCTTGTAAAGCAGGTGCTTTAACTGCAGTGGGTTCTGGGTGACACCCCCAAGTAGGACATTCCTGACACCCCCAAGTAGGACTAGGTAAGACCCCTAACCCAAACACTAGGAAACTGCTGCCAGACAGTACTAGACAATATTGAGCAAAGTGGACCACTGTTTGGAGTCAGTGTAGGATCATTGTTTCATCCTGTGCACATCATGATGATCAGCTTTTCAGAGATTTGAAAGCAGTACACTAGAGCTACCAGTGCATTCAGATTCATGTGTCCATCTTTTCCTGCCCTGTTATGGTCTCAGGTCATACAGGTGTTGCAGGATATCTTGGAAGACATCTTTTACAGTGACCAGAGTGAGACAGAAAAAATGATACTGCAGGCCATAGCTCTACTGTACTTTCTCCAGATCCCCGAGAGACTATCATTGGTGCTCAGCCAGAATGGAACAGGGGGCAAGGGGTCACAAAGCTTTATTTTCAAAGTAGCTTCCATTCTTAGTACCAAAATAACAGCTGGATACGATTCTTTGATGCAACAATAAAGGCAGGGTCATCTTTTTTTTAACACCAGGTCTAGAAAAATGACTTCCTTTGGTTTCTTTTAAAGGGGGAAGTGTCCTGATCTTCCCCTATTTGATGCCCTTTGAGAATCCTTGGGTCTCTGCAGCAAAATCCAATGGACAGTAGACTTGGAATGAAGCCTGAGATGGCCATAGGCCATGGCAAGACTCCCAATCTAGTATCATTGTGAACCTTCCTGCTCTAGGTGGTTTTGCAGTAAGGATGGGAAATCTATTGCAGGTGTTGACATCCCTCCCTGCCAAGGTGCTGGCTGTACACCTGCATCCCTGGGTGCCGCTTCCTGGATGAGAGGGAAGATTGGATAGTGTGTGCAGAGCCAATTGGAGCAAGGGAACCTGCCCAACTTCCCTGTGGGAGCTGGCTTGCTTTAAGAAGGCTGTTTCCCAGATTGGTGCCCAGGCAGTTGCTTCTAATACAATCATATTTCTCTGGGTCTGTGATGCCAGCTTGAAATGCCATAGTGTCCCTCAAGCACTTTCAGCTGCTTCATGGATGTGCCCTGGCCTTTTCCTCATGGAAAATGTCAGAAAGATTTTTTTTGAAAAGAAATGCATCTCTGCTCTGAGTCCTGGGATTTTCTGTATTTATATTTCAACACAGACACCAGGGCAATTGGTATCAATGTGTGAGGTGCCTCTCTGCATGTCTTGGAGGTAGGCCTGGATTTCTGACTGTCACCCATAAGATGGAAATCTACTCCAGATTGGTCAGGAACAGAGTCTTTTTGGAAGCTGCACAATCTTTCTGCACCCAGAGTTTGTGTGATTGTGACTGAATTGCCATGCGCATGTTTGCGGATTGGTGGTTATATTGTGTAAAAAGTAAAGCGGCTGCTTGCTGCTTGTACAATATACATCTGTATTTTCTAGGGAACTGAAAGTGGTGCATGCAGATGACTATGGTATACACATGGCAGATGGAGAGACCTAGAACTAGAAAACATTATAGAAACTAGAAAACATCCTATGTTTAACAACTATGATTGCCAAGTTTTTCTGACAGGATAGCTGTACCTTTTATAGTGATGTAATATGCAGAAATTCACCATGACTGGATATATGCAACCCTGTGTATGGGTTTTAGAGGTAGCCTATGAATACCAGATGCAAGGGAGTGGCAACAGGATATGGATGACTTGTTGTCTTGTGTGCTTCCTGAGGCATCTGGTGCATTACTGTGAGATACAGGAAGCTGGACTAGATGGGCCCTTTGGCCTGATCCAGTGGGGCTCTTCTTATGTACTTATGCCTATCACATCACTGCATCTCAGTGTTTGGGTAAAATAAAAAAGCTTCACCTGGTGAATTTTGGTGGTCATGGAGCTGTTATAGGCACAGAAGCCTTTTCAGAATCAAGTTGGCAGCCTCAAGAGCAGTGCGCCAGGGGAAAAGTGGCGGCTAAGGAAATTCCCTTTCTTCTGGGCTTTCAAAGAAAGGCTGGACAGGCAATGAATAAAAGCGTGTGACGAGAGATGCCAAAGTTTGCATTATGCAAGCCTTTCTCAGTTTCTGCACGTGTGCTTGTAGGCTTTTGCCTGCTCCTTCATTGGCATGGACTCCCTCTTTTCCAACGTGTGGCAAATTATAGCCTCTGCCCCTTCCTTGTCTTGCTGGTCCGTAGTACACTGTAAGACTCCAGGGAAGTTGCTGTGTCACTTTGGTGTTGTGTACAACAGCCAGCTTCTGGCTCTGCATTTGTGCAAATAATGAGCGTATGCATAGCCTGATTTCAGTATAAGCCATTCTCTTTCATGTCCACAGCTGTGCACTCAGTTATCAGCTTAGGTCAGTGGTTCTCAAACTTCCTGGGAATTTTGCTCCTGGGGCAAGTCTTTGCAGGGGAGAGAGTGAGGGCTGTGATGTGATCTCCAGGATTGCATTGCTATTGGGGATGTTTTTACTTACAGCTGGCTGCACGATGTTGCTCCCCACACCTCCTGCAACATCCTGCAGCCACGTGCAAGTAAAAGCACCCCCCTTCCACCCCTGTTAGCAATGCTAACTTGGGGGGTCATGTTGCTGCCATCGCCTCCTGCCTTTAAAGGGACGGGAGAACCTTTACAAGAACTGGTGTGTCGCAACCCACCAGTTTGAGAACCACTGAGCTAGGTATTGAACTCTGCAATGGGAGATGAATCTTAACCAGATACAGTACTGATGAAATCTGCTACTATAGAATGTTACTGTTGCAAGCTTTCTTGAGAATAGTACCCTAAAGAGTAGGGCACCTGCCCTCCTTTCATCCCAGCTTCCCATCAGAGCCAGGGGTGGGCAAACTTTCAACTTTAGGGATCCTGAACCTTTAACAATTGTGTAGGAGAGGGAATTTCAGCAGAGGGAATTTCATTTCACAGATGACAAGCTGTACCTGCTGAAATTCCCTCTCCTACACAATTGTTAATGGTCTAAGATCCCTAAAGTTGAAAGTTTGCCCACCCCTGCATCAGACAAAGGGTAGCTTACATGAAAGAGAAAGAAGTGTGGGGTGGGGATAGTGCAGGGCTCAATCCACCAGGAAATTCTTCTGCCGAAGGCCCATCGAAATGACTGGGACAGCGTTTCTCAACTTTTGTCCCCCACTGCACCACTTTGTATGGACCACCTAATGGAAGTACCACAGGACGTGGCTGGTGAAGACCTCATTGCCAGTTATTTTTGGGAGACCAAATGTGGGGAGGCCTCATGTAATGTGACAAACACCTGTAAGAGGCTCAGGATGGATGAGAGGGCTTTTTCAAGTGTGTGAAAAGCACACTTTGGAGCTCTGCCCCTCAAACCAAGTTCTCCTACAGATGTTCGTTGCGTTGTGCCACTGCCAGGCAGCAGCTGTCCGGGGGTTGCATGTACCACCAGACACCTCCTCAAGTACCCCCGGTGGTACCTGTACCACTGATTGAGAAACACTGGACTAGGAGGAGCCAGTGAGCCTCCCAGTGTGTGTTGCCCAATGCTTGCTGATTGGCAGTGCTTGAGGTGGGGCTTCTTGCTCTGAAACAAGCTCTTTGTATATTGTTGGAATCTGTAGCCCAGTCAGAATGAGATGCAGTCTGAGGAGGAGGTGGTGCTGCTAAAGGCTGGTACAGCGTGCAGTAATGCCAGCATGCCGTGGAAAGGGGAGAGTCATTGCCTGGCCCTGAAGACTGACTCATATCTCTGGGTCAGATCATGTGCACTGAGGGCGAGTAGGCATTCTTAACCCATCGACTGTGACTGTACGTACATGGGCAGAAGCAAAGAGTGCTCCATTGCCCTCCAGCTGTCTTCCCCGTATGCTCTGCTGATGGCACATGCAAAGCAGAGTGCTGGGTGGGAAATGTACTCTAGTGGTACAGGTATGTATGAGGAATTGCCAGGATTTTCTGCATCCTACACAAGAAGGGGCAAGCAAGAGGAACAGAAGAGGTACACTTTCTCCCTTTGAAATCAGAAACAATGTGGCCTGGGAAGACTTGGCCCTGACTCCTGAAGCCACTGATATGCCAGCAGTCACTGCAGTCAGAGGCCTGGATCAGGTGTTGGCATGCCTCCAGGGCAAAGCTGACCAGCAGAGTTATGCTAGCTCCGAGAGGCATTTACATGTTAGAGTTGCGGAATACAGTACTGGGCTGGTCTTCACCATCAAAGTGTCCTTTGCAGAGTGCCTCTTTGCACCATTGCCCTCTCACTCACATCTCCTGGTCCCTGCCCTCTCTCATTCCTTACCAACCTGGCCTGCAGTGGCTCTTCCTGTTTTTCTTCCTGAGTGGTGCCGTTCAGTCTGTCCTAGACAAATGTTCCAATACGTGGTTAGTCCTGCTAGGGCACAGGAGCTCTCAGGTAGGTGGTTAGATGGAGCCTCCAGAATTGCAACTTCAGATGTTTTGGTGAGATGGGCCTAAAACAATTTAACAGGGTCATTGAAAGACTTGTGCAAGGCTGCTAATGAATTGGATAGCAGAGCCCAGGTGGAGTTAAGTTGGACACTAAGGACATAAAGGTTGTTGGAGGTCAAAAGCACGTAGATGTAGGAAATATGGATTTTAAATCCTTAAGAGAAAAGCTCGGTTTAACAAATAATGTTCATAATAAATGCAGCAGGGTTGATCCACAATAGATGGTCCCTTTAAAGGCAGAATTGGACTTTTATAGTGTCCCTTTGGCAACATTTGTTAAACACCTCCTCAGATTAACAGGTACATCCTAGTCCCAAAATGCTTATGTTGCAAAAAAAAAAAAGTTTCTTCTTGTCTGAGGGTGACCTGATACAGTAGAAGAGAGATGTGAGAGAGGATTTGTATGACAGACAGAGATTCAAGGGGTGTCAGCGATTTCCCATCATTCTCACCACACCAAGAAAAGCTGCACCTATTTAATTTCTGCTTGTTGTACAACTAAAATATGCCACTGTAGTGTTGTGAATGGATACTCACTTGATAATCTTGGACCAGTCGCTATCTTGCAGTGTAAGCTCCTTCACAGGCTCATAGTGAAGATGGGGAGGGGAACCCTGAGTTCCTTGAACAGGGGTGTCCAAAGTTTTTGGCAGGAGGGCCACATCATCTCTCTGACACTGTGTCGGGGGCCAGGGAAAAAAAGAATTAATTTACATTTGAAATTTGAATACATTTACATAAGTATACATAAATGAATATATTAAAGATGAACTTGTATTAAAGAATTAAGGTCTTGGAATAGATCAAGGCCTATAAAAGGCCTTGCACAAAGCAAGGCTGGCCTTTCCTTTGCTGCCGCTACTGCATCACAGACGTGAAACAGCAAGCATTGGAGGAAGCCCTCATCCCACAGCTCACACGAGAAGTCAAACAGTCGCCCTCATGCTGAGAGCAGTTGCATTGGGCCAGTGTGGGCTCCAACAAATCTCTGGAGGGCCAGAGGCTCATTGGAGACTGGGGGCTCCCTGAGGGCCACATTGAGAGGCCTCGAGGGCCGCATGTGGCCCCAGGGCCGGGATTTGGACACCCCTGTCCTTGAAGGAAAGGTGTGATAAATAGAATGACATAATAAACCATCACAGTCCCTGATCCTTGTAGCCACCCTCATTAAGAGAGATTAGGGAGGCCAAAGATTTACTAGGGGAGGCATATGGGGTTCTCTACCAGTGTTGCCATTGGCTCAGGAAGGAAGTTCATTTTACTTGTTCTTTACCTCCCTTGAACCTGACTAGTGACTCATAGATCCCAGATGGAGAGGCTGACATCAGTCAAGAGATACCCCTTCCTTCTCTTTGTAAAACTTTCACTACCTTTAACTGCTTATGGAGGTAGGCACCCCCTAGCCCTGATACCTTTAGCTTAATTCACAGCATGCATCATTTGAGACTTGAGCATCTTTCTATATTCACCAGTGTCTAATTTCTAAAAAGAAAGGTCCTGGGATGGAAGTGGTGGCTGCTAAAGTAACCGGCAGCCATGCCATCTGTTTGGGAATCCCAGCTTCTTCATCTTGAGTTAGTGAGGTGATAGCAGAGCCGGCCCATTGATGAGGTCAGCTGAAACTGTTGTTTCATGCACCAGATTGATGAAGGGGGGGTGCTCATCTCTATCTCCTTGCCTTCACTGCTGCTCCTCCTTCTGCTCCATGGGCTAGAAAGGAAAGAGAGGGCAGCAAGGTGGAGGGGAGGGCTGAGTGAGAGCATTGGAGAGTGGGAGAAGCAGAAGCTGGCACATCATTGGGTAAAGCTGGCACATCATTGGGCAGGAGGTCTGGTCTAGAGGGTAGAGCCTCCATTTGCCTGAAGATAACATCCGAAGGTCGCCAGTTCGAGGCCACCGGTACCGTGCGACCTTGAAGCAGCTGACAAGCTGAGCCGAGTTATTCCATCTGCTCTTAGCGTGGGAGGATGGAGGCCAGAATGTGAAACCAGATCAAGAAAGTAACACCTGAATGTTGTGGTTCTTGTAAGATAGAACATTCTTTCAAATTGTAAAAATCCCTTCGGGGATTTAATAAGCCTGCCTATGTAAACCACCTTGAATAAAGACCAAGAAAGACGGTATATAAATACCTGTATTATTATTATTATTATTATTATTATTATTATTATTATTAAAGGGGGCAGCATTTGACAATGCTATCTCAGCTGTCAGGAGGTCTTGGGCCAGCCCTGGGTTATAGTTTCTCCTTAGTGAAGGGATAGTACATTGTGTATGCTCAGAGGTTTTTCTTTCATTTCTTTCATGAGTGCCAGGGTGCAGCTGTGGTCCTGAAAACAGATTCCATGGCCGACCTTTGCGACCAATCAAACCCTGACAGTTGCCATTAGCAGAGTGCTTTGCTTGTGGTCTCAGTTATCTCAGGTTTGAAGGGTCTTGGGTAGCAAGGAAAGCCCTCTACCTTAGGCCTTGGAGAGCTGCTGCAATCACAGTAGTTGGTCTTGGGCTAGGTGGGCTAATCAAATCAAAGGCAACTCCATGTGTTCATATGACTTCACAGCCTCATACTCTTGAGCAGGAGTGTCCAAACTTTTTGGCAGGAGGGCCACATCATCTCTCTGACACTGTGTCAGGGGCTGGGGGGGGGGAAGAATTAATTTACATTTCAAATTTGAATAAATTTACATAAATGAATATATTAGAGATAGAACTTATATGAATGAATGAAGGTCTTGCAATAACTCAAGGCCTGTAAAAGGCCTTGCACAAAGTGTTGGGCCAGTGCAGGCTCCAGCAAGTCTCCGGAGGGCCAGGGGTTCAATGAATTCTGGAGGCTTCCCGTGGGCTGGATTGTGAGTACTATTAGTAATAGTACTATTAGTACTATTACTAGTAGCACTATTCGTGTATTTATTTAATACCCTGTAGTAGACTGCCTTTCCATGGCCTTGACATGACTCACAACAGCCACAACAATTAACTGGGACCTTCTCCTGCACAATGAGGGTTGCCAATTTTTGTTTCGATTGGTTCTGCCCCAGTCTCCTTAACACAAGCCTGCCATGCAGATAATTAAACCAGTGTAGCATTTTTCCAACCCTTTCTCTCCATACCAGAAAGAGCTTCACTTGTTTAACGTCTGTGAACCAGTTAAAGAGACAGGAGCAGAGTCAGGAACAAAGGTGGCTACCCCACATGCAAGTCCCACTGAAGCACACATGTTCTATCTGGAAGACAAGAAGAGTCTGTCCTTTAAGAGGACACAGGCTATGAATTGCCCAGACCAGTCATTCCCACAGTGGGACACACTATGTTGCCATGAAAGAACTTCTTGTGTGTTACAAGAAGGAATGACTGTAATTCTGTAGTTACAGTAGAGGCTCAATTGAGTCAGAGGTATCCACCTAATGAGGAGGATGCCCGTCACATCTCTGCTTGATATGCTGCAGAAGTACCCACCCTTGGAAGTGGCTGTCTGTTGTGTCATTTGAGCAGACAGCCAAGCCACAATGAAACTCTAACCCAAGCTCTGGTTCAGAGATGTTTTGTTCTGCAGTGAACTGGAACCGAAACCACGTCTCTTGGTTGCCCTGTACCTGAACCGAACTCAAACTCCTAAACTCAAGAAGTGGTAGCCAGTTCAGAATAAAAGGGTGCAGAAATCAGGCACTCCATTTTCAGTTGAATGATGAACACTCTCTGTTCCTGTTTTTATTTTTATCCTGCGGTGTGTATCTTGTTTGTTAGAACCTTCTGAGAAATTCAAACAAAGATTTTTTTTCTCTCAAGTCAGATAGTTACAGTCATGTTCTTTTTAATGTCTGAACTAGAGAGTTAAAAAAAATCCTGATGGACCTGAGCCAGAACTGAACCCACTTTTGTGCTGTTGGGTCATTGCTCTGGGCTTCCCTACTTTCCATCAGAAAAGAGCGTGCAGAATATTGACTTGCCCAGAAGGTCAGGGAATGGATAATTCTTTGGAGGGTAGTAATTCCTACTTGCAACACATTAAAAATCAAACTTTTTAAGTGGAAAAGTGAAGTGAACCTCCACTTTTAATTTGGCAAAAATTGAACTTCATATCAGAAATTCTGGGAACCTTGGTCTAATCCAACCATTTTCAACCACTGTGCCGTGGCACCCTGGTGTGCCGTGAGTGGTCCACAGGTGTGCCACGGGAATTTGGGGGAAGGTCATTTATTAATAGGGCCAATGGGAGATGTGAGCCCCCCCCCCAGCAGCATAGTGTGCCTTGTCAATTGTCAAAAACCTGTTGGTGTGCCTTGACCATTTTATTGCCTTGTCAGTGTGCTGTGAGATGGAAAAGGTTGACAATCACTGGTTAATCACATAGGCCAGTGTTTCTCAACCAATTTTAAGGGTGGTTAAAATTGAGGTGGTGTCTGGTGGTACTTGTGAGACCCCAGGACATCTGTCACCTGGCAGCAAAACCAGGAACATGACACAATAAACAGCAGTAGGAGGTTCAGCTTGGTGGGCAGAGCTCCAAAGCATGCTTTTCCAAGCTTGAAAAGCCCTCCTGTCTACCCTGAGCCTCTTATTTGTTTGTCATGTCATATCTGGCCTCCCAACCCAGAAGTAACTGGCAATCATATCATTGCCAGTTACTTCCCGTGGTGCTTTGAATAGGTAGACCATGCAAGTGGTACGATGGAGGACAAATACTAAGAAACACTGACGTAGGCCTTTTGCTCCTATAGGCCTCACTCTTACCAACAGCAGAGGAGGTGTAAAACTGGGCTGTGTCATATCTACATCAGGGTACTTATTAAGGCTCATGTGATTGAATGCGCTTCCATACAAAGAACATTTCCCTGCGCATAGTAAAGGAGATGTCAAGGAGGATTCAAGCCCAACTTTCTCCCTGGTGTGTGCGAGGAAATATTTCATTTTAATGCGCAGATAATTCCTCTTCAGTCAGGTGAGGCTTGCAGACCACAGTCCAGAAACAGATTCACCACCCATTCGTTTGTGAGAACTGAGCCATAGTCCTGATTCGTCTGATTATGTCATTGTCTGCGGCCTTTTTCAAAATATGGGATGCCAGTCCGAATCCCAGGAACGTTTGGGTTCCTAAATCATTTGCTTTGCTTGAAAATTGGGGGGCAGTGCTAACTGAATAAAACCCAGTTTATGATCTGTAGGCCCAGCAAGAAGCCTTGCTGTGGCACTGTCTTAAAATGACCTTCTTCTGTAAATGGTACAATATCTTTGTGGGTAAGTGGCTTTGTTGACTTCCTCTACGCTGCATTCTTGCAAAGGTATGCAGGGACAGGAATTGATACAAAGACAGGCAAACAGGTCACAAGAAGTCTAGTCCCTAAGGCATTGGATATTGTAAGTTGATTGTAATGTGCTGTAGTTGGAGCTGCCTTGGAAGTGTGTTTCTGAAGCTACATTGGGGGAAGCCCCCCCCCCAGAGCAATAGCAGGGCAAGCCACTCCGAGTAGTGTACAGGGTGTCCATAAACAGGTATAACATGCAACTTTATTGTAATAATCTTTCACAGTTAGTGGCTTCAGATGCAGGATTTCATTCAGGTTCATGTGGTATAGGGTAGCATTAAAGGCACTCAATGTGCGCCCCTCTGGTTGCTCGGCAAACATAGATGTGATAGTCCAGTTCGGTCCAGACGCTCTGCAGCATATCTGGAGTTATCATGCGAACTGCTTTAGTGATCGAAATTTTCAGCTCCTCCAGGGTTGCAGGTAGTGGTGGTACGTAAACTGTGCTCTTCACGTACCCCCAAAGAAAGAAGTCACAAACAGTTAGGTCCGGTGACCTCGCAGGGCACTTGTAGAACACCTGATCATCTCGTCCAGCACGACCAGTCCATCTGTTTGGCAGGTGCTCATTGAGAAATCTCTTGACAGCGAGATGCCAGTGCAGCGGAGCACCATCTTGCTGGAAAAGGTAGTCATCACCCTCAGCAGCTAGTTGTGGAAACATCCAATTGTTCAGCATCTCCAGGTAACTTTGACCAGTAACAGTTCCTCCCTCAAAGAAGAAAGGGCCATACACTGTCCTCTCTGATACGGCAGAAATGAAATAACTGTTGTTAGAGAATAGGTTCACAACATGTTTATCAATATATTTGAATTAGTTTAGATATCATAACATCGTGAAATCGGGGAGTGTTTTTGTGGACACCCTGTATAATAGGACCCTCTCAACAACAACCCCAATGGCAGCCATCAAATACTCTTCCCAAAGAGGCTGCACTTGCACCATCCCTGTTAGCCATCAAATGACAACTGCCTTGTTGCACTCTGGGTGATAACTGAGATTAATGAGCGATCTCCTGATTATCAAGCCTCTGTGGGTTGTTAGCTGCTAGTTTTGGGTTGGTTGCTTGTGGTTTTGTTTCTGCAGTGTATTTAACCCATTTTTGCCCAACCCACCTGTGTACACATTTGATCCCTGTTGCATATATGTAACATTGGGCTGAAATGGCTTAAGATATGTTGTAAGCTGCTTGTGGACTCCCCTGGGCAGAAAGGCAGAGTATAAAGCAGCTTTTTAAAAAAAACAACAACTTGAAAATCATTTTTCAAGTCAGTTGCAGACTGATTTGTGCTGGAGTTTTGGAGTTTTATTTATTTGCTTGGACTTACTTGCTAGGAAATGTTTTAGGATCTTAGCCTACAGATCTATGCCAGTTTTAAGCATGGCAGTGACTGTAATCCTGCAAGTAACATGGGAACAGGAGGTCCTGGGCATTCATAGCAGTAAATATCCTCAAGTATTCCCTCCTTTTGCCAGATTTCCACTCTCTTAAAGGGGCGGTAAGTAATGTCAAAGCTTAGGTAAACCCCAAATTAGCAGAAAATTAAGACAGATGCGAATTATGTGTCATTCAAGCAAACATAATTAAGACATCTCACACTGATGGCCAATTTATGTCAATTAGTTCCAGGTGGGAAGGAAGTGTCACTACCCCCCCATTTTATAGAGCAGGATGGGAAACAAAGGGTTTAAGGAAGAAAGACTTCTGGAGCTTGCAAGCCTCTAAACAGAGTAATGGCTGGTTTTCTTATAAAGGTATATGGGATGCATACAGGGCCCCTCCCTTGGCAGGCAATACAAGTTGCAGAAAGTATAGAATACCAAAGCTTGCAGCACAGTCCTAGGCATGCCTGCTTGGAAGTAAGTCCCATTGTATCCAGTGGGGCTTGCTCCTAGGAAAGTGTGCATAGGACTGCAACCCGACAGCACAATCCTATGCATGTTTACTCAGAAGTGAATCACTTTGTGTCCAGTGCTTACTTGCAGGAAAGTGGGCACAGGATTGCAGCCTTCGACCACAGCAATGTCTTCAGCATGGAGCTGTTTTTGAGGACCTATCAGAAAGTACAAGTGGTCCATAGAGTGTGACTTGTTCCACCCTAATTGTTGTTTTGAATCATTCCTCTTGACTGGCAGGCTTCTCTGCTGGTTGCTTTTCAGATCTCTTAGAGCATTGTCCCCCATTACCATGATCTTATTTCGTTGAACAAGCATACTGTAGTGCTAAAGCTTCTGGATCATGTTTTTTGGGGGTGGGGACGTAAGTAGTCTTTTGTATTTAAAGAAATCACCCTTTTAAGGGTAAAGCATACTCAGAGAAGGAATAACATGCAACACTAACTGTTAAAGTGAAGCTGTTGTAATTGCGCAGTTGCTTTGGAGAAGTCCTTGTAGATTTCGTTAGGAGTCCAGTGAGGCAAGGCTACAAACTCTTCAAGCAGTTGAACTGTAATTCTATGTATCTGTGTGGGAATAAGTTCCATTGAATTAATGGGAGTTTATTTCCCAGCAAACATGCCAAGATATGACTGTAAACCCTAATCCAGGATATTTTAGGTGCTTCATAAACTATTATTAAGTGGAAACAAGTTCCATTAAGTTCAGTGGAGCTTCCTTCTGGGTAAATCCCTAGGATTGTGATGTGTGTTTTTTTTTTTCCTTCAGTAGTTCACTAGAAGTGGGTGGAATGACCTGGGAGCAATTGATGTGATGATTGATGCCTTCTGCTTTTCATGAACCTGCACCTTAATGTATTTGTAGGGTTACTCTTTTGGAATTACTTCTGTGCTTTTAGTGGGCAAACTGTGCAGTTAAGTGTCTTCCCTGCATGAAGATGCTGGTGAGGAGAAAAGCTTTACCTGCTGAATTTTCTGCATGTTAGGAAAGTGTTAAAGATAGATGCAATCTAGCAGGAAAAAGCAAACAACCCCAATTGTGCCATCTTCTGGAGGTGGGCTTGTGGAAATGGGACCATGCCCCACTTTTGAAACAAGAACACCTCTTTCCTTTCTTTTCCCTTCTCTCTCCCATTAATTTATGTGGAAGTAAGCAGTGTCAGTCTCAGTGGAACTCCAAGTACTGCAGCGTGCTTTGAATTGCAGCCCAAGAGGTACACTTGCAACCCAATCTTATACAGAGTTGGGTAAACCAGTGACCTAAGTGCTCTACATAGGCTTGGGCTGTTAAGCATTAAGTTCTTTTGAAATGGGTAGAAAGGGCTTCTCCATAACTGTGCTTGGGAATGGGAGCTCACTTGAAATGTACCTGTTAATTTCTTAAACCACACTATTGGAGACACTCATTAAAATGGCCACATTGCAAAAAAAATTAAAAAAAAATCCCTTGCTTGTCTGCAGTCTTCTGTTTATAATTGCAACATTGGCTATAGTTACAGTAGGATACTTATAGCATTAAGAATAATTAGGAAGGAACTGCAGACAGGACTGTATGAAAACACCACTCTGGCACACATTGGTGCCTTGAAAATCCAGCAGAATCCTTAGTGCTTCTTGTTACTAGCAAAATAGTCATGATGAGTATCGCTTTCCATTTAAGCCTTAAGGTCTATTTACACTTCAGACTTCTGCTGGTTTATATACCACTTCAACTGTGACAACTTTCCCTTGAGAATCTTGGAAACAATAGTTTGAGGTGTGGAGAGTCCTTGGGTTCCTCTCTGTGCAGGACAACAAATCTGGTGTTCCCTATAAAGAGAGAATTATTTAAAGTCACTTAAATAGATGACTGAGATTGAGGAAGCAAAGCAAGCATGTCTTAATGCAAGTCAATTTGTCTTCTTTGAGATGAGAACTGCAGAAGGGGTGACTCTTCAGAGGAAGGCAGAGCATTATGTGTTGACAGAGCATAGAGGACTGATGCTAGCACCACCATAAGGCAGTTTCAAGGAAAAAGCAAATCTCTATGCCCCAGAGGCAGCACAATTAAGCAGAGGACAGTTACTATCTGACTAATTAGCAATGCTGTTAAATATTCCCTCTTTCTCTACCTAAGGTATGTAGATTTTCATTGATTGGTGGAACTCTGCCTTTTCCAGTCCTTCCCTGTTTGTCCTCATTCAGTGGCTTAAAAATTTCTTACAAATAAAGCCTGCCAGCATTGTTTGAAAATGACTTTACTTGAAATTGGGGGCTTAAAGATTTCCATGCAGGACAGGGTTGTGATGTGTGGCCTCTGGGCATATGATGTAGTCACTTGCTGAAGCTGAGCAGACGTTAGATCTGCTTGGTGGCTTCTGACTTTCTGGGAAAGTCTGATGTCTGTCACCTTCAGTTCTGTGAGGGAAGAAAGAGGGAGTAGAAATGTAACAGATAAATCTAGTGGTTGCCACATGAGACAGCTTGGACAGGTACAATTCTCTTGACCCTTTACTGTTGAAAAGCTGACTAAACTCATTCAATGTTCATAACTACCATAAGGCTACTGGGCAAAGTTTTCTGGCAGTTAAGTGTAGCTATATGGACAAAGGTCTTGCATGCCCAAACAGAGAGAGTTATATAGCTACTTAATTAAATTTCTTCTAGCCAGCAGTCGGTGAGTCTTAGCTAATCCTCTGGTCCATAATTGGCAGCCAAATAAAAAGGTGGAATTAGGCCTAAAGCTGTTGGCCCGCTTCAGAAAAGTTTCCAAATGTAAAAGGTGCCACAAATAACTGAGACTCCCAGGAGCACATTTACTGGGTATTTTTTGATATGCAAATGTGCACCAATGGTTGCAGAAAAGATGCAGTCAGCTAGCAATGGCAAGGTGAGACCATTCTCTTTAACCTGTGAAGTTGACCTGCCTAGGAAGTGGAAGATTGTGGCATTTTGGTCATAAATGTAAACTCCCAGTTGCTCTGTACCCAAATCTGAGCAAGGTAGGATCTCTGGTTAGTTCCCATTCCCACTTGTGCAAGCAAGTCCCTTGGAAATCAAAAAACTGGCATTACTTTCATCTCTGTGAAACAGAGGAAGCTGTGTTTTGTTGAGTCAGATCATTGCTCAGTCTTTCTCAGTGTTGTCTGTGCTGACCAGCAGCAGCTCTCAAAGTTTTCAGAGAAGAGTCTTTTCCAGTCCTGCCTGGAGATGTCAAGGACTGGACCTGGGCCTTCTGCATGCACAGCAGGAGCGATGCCATCGAGTGTGGCTCTAGTGGTGGTACCGAAGTCTTAGAAGCAGCGGAGGCTTTTTGTTTGGGCGAAGTGAAGAGTAAAAATCATGCAAGGGCTTTTTTTACATTTTGGAAAGTACATGGGCATGCCAACGTTGACCCCTGCCCGGCACACGTTCCATATGTGGAACCTCCCCATTAAGGGCATGTTCTGCCATAGTATGTATTTAGTGAGAGATGTTTGCCACACCCTTCATCTGTTGCATTCATGCATTTCTTTCCGCATTCTGAAAACTATATGCATCTCACTCAGTTGTCAGTCCCTGCTGTTGTGAGCATACCCGCATTTGAAAGACTGGAATGATAGGATGGCTTTTGCATAATTGAATGCCTCTTTCATAATTTATCAGCTATTTGTGCGGTGGAATAGTGTCTTCTGGCTTCCTGTAAATACTGGAGATTGTATCTCCCCATTTGAAATCAGAGTGGTGTGCAATCATTTTCACTGCACTTCTGTGAAGAAAACATTCTGAGTCTTGGGGAGGGAGAAATGGAATTTCCATTGTAGGGAAAATGGTGTACGAATCATGTCATGCATGAATCTTAGAAAGGGATGAATATTTTGAATGAGCTTGTTCTCTGCTGTTTAGGTAATGGTATTACTAAGGAATTTCTAGTTGCATTAAAGGCAATTGATGCTGTTCAAACTTGGTATTTGGGGCTTCTGGGGGCTTAGACTCCCTGCTGGGTTTTGGCACAAACTACTGACAGCACAAGCCTATGCATGACTACTCAGAAGTAAGTCCCATTGAGTTCAGTAAAAATGACTCCCAAGTAAGTACATATAGGATTGTAGCCATTGTTGACTAGTGAATTGCAGCCACTGCTAGACTAGGTAAAGTGACCAAATTGGTCCATTCCAGAGGAATAGCTGCTTTGAGGCTACTCTGTGTATAGCAGCAAAGATAGATCCTTGCATTTTTGCCACTGTTGGACCAGGGTTTCTTGTCAGGTGTTGAAGGGTATTTGCATACTTGAAAAAAAGCAGTGCTGTCCAGGTGCAGTTTTGTGGTGGCTGCAGGGTGCACATTTTTATTGCAAGTTTTCAGACATGCAAATGCTCTTTATTGAAAATCCGGTCTACTGGCAATAGAAACATAATGTCTTCTCGCTTCCTATGATGTATAAAGTAACCAATATGTTGCAACACTGATGGTCAAGAATCTAGGCTTGGCCAGGCTAGGCCGTAGTTTAATGGTAAAATTGCTTATCTGAAATCTGAATCTTGGCTCCCTTGCGCAAGCCTTCAAAGAGCATCCTGTTTGAAACACCCATATTAACTCCAAGCCTTGGGTGTCACAGACACACAATTGGAGAGTTATGTCCCTTGAGTGACTCTTCAGTATCCAAGTGGTGAGAAGTGGTCATCCTTGCTGATGCCCTTATGCTGGGGAGACATGGAAAGTCCCTCAACCCCCCATTCTCTGAATTTAAATGTTGTCATCTAGCACACATAAGGTGAATTTCTTGTTGAACTTCAAGGGAGAATGTTTTCCTGTTTTGCTCAGGACCTTAGAATACAGAGCCTTCACTCTAACCACATCCTATACAAACTGGCAGGTTGTGAGTCTTGTCTTCATACTGCAGAGTGAATAAACTCTGTGACTTGACCTCATAGCTTAATAGGCCTGCAAACCACTGGTCAGTTGCTCTTATTGCCTGAGAACCATATTCTACCTAAAGAAGGGCTATACGGGTCAAGATTCCAGATGCATGCCCACCTGGGTGGGAGACTCCTCCTTTTTTAGGAGGACGGAACCTGAGAGAACTGAGAAACTGTCAGCTGAACTTTGTGGTTAAGAGAACTTGCAGATGGCGGCTTTTTAAATTCCCCCTTTGATCAGAAAGTTCTCTCTGCATGGTGTGCTTAAGCTTCATCCCAAAGAAGCCTCTGGACCAAACTTGACCTTCTCAATACGCTGGAAAGGTAAAGGGGGGTTGTGGTTGGTGTTGTTTATGGTTGAGGCTTAATAGAACTTGGGGTTGTGATGTCTTGCAACTGAACTTTTCCACTGGTTTGTTATGTCCATGTAACTTTTTATATTTCCGAGCTGTTTACTTGCAAAGTGTATGCCAGCTTTGGGATAAGTGAGTTGGTTTGCTCTGAATGGGACTTCATGTTATAAAAAGTCAGCTCTGGTCAGTTTGGGTCAGAGACTATCTTAGAATGTTTTGTGGCGGTGGTCTCTCAATTCAGCATGCTGAATTTTGCCAATAAATGCCCAGTTACTTGTTCAGATTGGAGTGTTTATTTTTCCTCACCAGGGAAGACCTAGGCTGCCCAGTGAGGGCAGTGGTCACTATTTGACCGCTGTGTAAGTGGCCCCTCTCATGTGTTAACAGAGCCATTCTAGACAGTGATGGCAATGTGCAAACTCATCAAACCAAATGACGTCTCCTGCACATTGTTGTCACTGTCCTGAATGGCTCTGACAGTGAGTGGGAGGGGCTGCTTACATGATGTGTTGTGGCGCCTGCAGTACTTATCATTTTGCCCCCCTCTAGCTATGCTACTGAGCACCTATAGTTATCCTGAGAACCTGCCTTATTCCTCACATTTATATCCCATCTTTCTTTCAAGGAGCTCAGAATGGTCTCTGTGGTTGGGGTTACTCTCCTTGCCCTCAATTTTGTGAGACATGTTAGGAGATGAATGACCAAGAGTCATGGTCCAAGTGGGGACCAGGAATCCAGGTGCCCCCACAGTCTAATTCCAACACTCTAACCACCACACCACACCAGCACAGGGATACATGCATGTACACACACATAAGCATTTGCAAATGAACAGGTTTCTAAATCTCATTTTCTTTTTGTTAAATAACTGCACCTTGAAAATATTTCTTAGGTATTTAATGATTCTCTAGTGATCTTTGCAAAATAAGCTGTGAAAAAAGTTCCATGATACTTCAATGCCAGCATGAAAACTATTCCTTAATTTGAGACTTTACTAGATAGGAAGGCAAAAGCAATTGGAATTGCTATTTTTATCATTGAGATGGCCAATTCAATACTGATCAGGGGCAGGTTAGTTTAACAGCACAATCGTAAGCATGTCTACCCAGAAGTGAGTCCCATTGTGTTCGGTGGAGCTTACTCCCAGGAAAGCATGTTAAGGATTGCAGGCTAAGACTTGTGGCTTAACTGTACCCATATTGACCTGAACCTCAGTCCCTAGTGCTGTGTTTTCCAATTGTGTTGTTCAGTGCTTCAGCAGCTCATATTGCACAATCACATGGTGCTGTTAAAATGTTTGGGGTCATGTGAGGTGATCAAAATAGTCTCTAATAAGGTGTTGTAGTGTATAGTTTGAAGGCTAAATCTTAAGACAATAGTGCATATTTGAATTCCATTTTTATGTACCGGTAGTTACATTTTCAGCAAATCGTCCCCAAAGGGCTGCACTATCTGAAATGTGCTGAGACTTTGTTTGCTCTTTATAGACCTTATAGATTCCTTTATTGTGGATGCATAGCCAACCTGCATTCCATTTAAGGTACAGTATTTGCGCTGGAACTGGTTCCATTCCCCTAAAGCAGCGGTTCCCAAACCGTGGGTCCAGGACCCACCAGTGGGTCTTGGCTCAATTTTTGTGGGATCGTGAAACTGACAGGGTAGATTAGGTTATGTACATCAAGGGTTAAACAAGCTAATACTGGGGATCACTGCTGTGCAATCATCATTAAAACCACACCCCTTGGCATTTATAAATTAGTCAGCAGCCTCTAGGGCCCTTAGAAGGAACCACTGCCCTAAAGTCAGTGGGACAACTTCTGCTTTAATTGCAGTCACTGAAAGGGCTTCAACCAGCAGCGCCATTTCTTTGAAGAACTGATCACTTTTGATTAAACTACTAAGCCAGCCATTGCAGCCCTGCCCGTTGGAGACCAGCAACCTCCTCTGTCAGAAAAACATCTCCAAGAGAGCATCACATGCCAGCTTCCTAGAGCAGGTGCTCTTAGAGATGGTTTTGAGTAGCGCTAACATAGTTTGTGTGTCATGTATCCAGTACCTTTGTCTGGAAATGTTTTCTCAACCACCACCATCACTACTATTGCCAATGAAGACAGAATAGTATTTTGTGGGCAAAAGTTATTCAAAATGTGTGATCCCTTGAAACTTTTCACCGAAGGGAGGGGGTGAGTTTTATCCCACATCATGACCTGGCGCCTTTTATGTTTGACAGCTTGTCCTCCTTGATCTCCCATTATCTCCTACAACCTGGTTGAAATAACAATCTTGTGACAACTTGAAGACAAGCAAATGTATTGTAGCATAAGCTCTGGTTGTTTTAAAGACTACAATAAATGTTAATCTTCAGGGTGCCACAGGACTGCTTTATTATGAAAGATGCTAAACCAGATGTCTTTAGAAGGCACATTCATGGAGGGCAAGTCTGCCAATGACTGCTAATAGTGCTGGCTATGTGTCGCCTCAGAATACCAATTGCTTGTCCCAGTTTTGGGCTTTTCAAAGGCATCTGGTTGGCCACAGTGTGAAATTGAATGCTAGATTAACTGGACTCCGGATCTGGTTCAGCCAGGCTGCTCTTCTGCTGTTTGATTTTGTAACAGACTCAATGTGGCTGCCCCCTTGGAAGTACCACCGAGTGCTATTTGACAAGGAAAACCGAAGTGCCTAGATCAGGAAGTGGTTGTTTTTCTCCTTGACAGGCCTGAACCAATGTGCTGAGAGTGTGGATTTGGGGGAATCACTGGAGAAACTAGCACTCGGATTGAATCTGCCAGGTGCTGCATTGATTGCTGTGCGTGGGCTCTCGGCTCGTGTGCTGGCTTAAAATAGCCACTCTTTTGCCTCTGAAAGAACGGAGATGCTTTTTAAAAAAACCAGCTGCTAAATCTTGCTGGTGAGGTAAGCATACTGTAAAATGTTTGCCTTCGGCTTAGCAAACTGAAAACCATCAGTATTCATTCAATGTATACCCCTCTTTTCTCCTGAATGGGCACCCAAGTGGCCATACGCTAAATAGAGACCTTAATCCTGTTGCTTAGAGCCCTTTTACCACTAGAGCTTTGTTACAGGTGGGACAAAGGTGCGTCTCAGCAAATGAACAATACTAGGTGATCAGAGTCCATGCTGACTCGGACTTTGTTGCAGGCTGGGACATTTCATTCTTTCTTGCTTTCGCTAGTAATGTGATTTTTTTGTAAAGGCATGGGGGTGGGTGGGGGGAAGCCTTACATAACGTTGGGGCTGAAGTGACTGCCATGGTCTTGCCAGTACTCAGGAGGAGGAAATGGAGAACAAAAGAAGGCTGGAAAAATAAATGCTACTTCTTGGATCAAGTAAAAGTCCCTTGAGCTAATATAATGCTTTCTGGAAGGGCCTGTGCTCCCCTGCTACAGTTAGACTGTGATTAGAGGAAAAGGGGGGGGGGAGAGAAAAGAGACCCCCACTAGACTAATGTGTGGAGTCAGGTTTCCCTTTCTGCGTGTAGTGAATGGGGGGCAGGGACTTCTTTCTGCATAGGATTGGCTTATCACCAAGCATTCACTGAAGAAGAGAAGGAACTGCAGGCTGCCAAGTAGGGACCCCTGCAGACTGAAAGAGAGAGGGAAGGGAGGGGGGGAAAGGAGGAGACTGAGCTGCTCGATTCCAAAACAGTAATAGAGTTGCTACTGTGGGAAAGTGAGCCTACTGCCAAGCCTCAAGTGAAGCAACGACCGGGGTGTGTGCGAGCAAGCCAGTCCCAGCCTTGTGTTCTTGCCCCGTTTTCAACACGAGTTCTGCCATTAGGGCCGTGCTGGCCCCGTCCTCTCCCAGCACTTCCAGAAACCTGCACTAAGAACGAAATAAATCATTAGGAAAATTATTTTTGGTTTCCAAAAAGCCATTTAAAACAACAATGATCTCTTGGGGCTCTTCATGACAGCGGAGGAATGATGGGAACCCCGGAAAAAAACCCCAGGATCTCGGAAATCATTTGGCTGAGCAGAAGCTCTTGGCCAAAAGAAAGTCAAGAGGCTTTTTAAAAACATTCTTAACCCCAGTGTTGAAGTCAGTATTCTTTTTTGCCTTTGGGACGGTTCTGTTTGATTCCCCCCCCATCCAGTTGCTGTAGCAGCTGTATTGAAATGGGTGATTGACTCTGCTTGTCATAACCCATTAAATGCAAACCTGGTGGCCACTACTAAACTATGAGTACTACTGGATCTTTATGGGCATTCATTAGATAGGTGGGGCTTTAACAAGGAAAGGTAAACTTCCTGCTTTCTATTAAAAGCTATTGTATTTTCCATCTGGCTATGGGGACCGGTCTTCAAAATACAACACAACTGGATTGTCACAGAGGTGGGATTTCTCCCCCCTCCTGTTGCATCCTCTCAAAGGAGTGAGTGAGGAGAGGTAGAAGAAGAGTCCTGGGGAAGAGTGTTGTGCTTTGAAGCAAAATGCTTTCCTGTAAGAACCAGGTTGTATTAAAACGTAAATGTCTTTCTGGTGTGGTCCAGTTGGCAGAGAAATTATATGAAGTAGTTGAAGAAGTTGGAGGCCTTCCCCTCCAGAGCAATAAAATGGATAATTTAGATGTCAGTGGGGAGTGTTACTGCCTTGGGAATCAAAAGTAAGTAACACAGTGGTTCCCAAACTGTGTGCCATGGGGCCTGAGGGTGCCCACAGTGAACTCGCAGGGGCATCACAGGAAGTCCCCAGAGGCCTCTTCTTTCTGGCTGTCCCAGGTGCTGCCATCCTGGATAGCATGAGTTTTTGCGCAATCTAAGGTGGCAGCACCTGGGAGCGATGGGAAGAAGAGAATGCCTCTGAAATAAGGACATCACGACCAGTTTGGAAACCGCTGGAGTAACCCATCATGTGGCTGTTATCTGATGAGCACTGGGGCTGCAAGTTTCGGAACCACATGTTGTCAATTTGGAGTTCTGTCAGACACCTGAGAACTGGAGGCTGCATGTGAGCATTTTAGAGTATGGCTTGTGGCACTCTACCTGTCTGAACATCGACCCTACACAGCAGGATACTGAGAATTTATGACCCAGTCCTACTGGGAATTGGGCTGGCATGCAGAGCCCTTTGTGACAGCGGAAGGTACTTCCACTGGCTGCCAGTGGAGCATTCAGTGCTCCATTTGTGGCCATTTTAGGAGTGCTGGCACATGAAATCGCAGTGCTCTAGGTATGTTGCCAGAGCTGCCTACACCTGTTGGAGCAGGTAAAGCAGCAGCAAGGGTGGGGGCAGGGAGGCTGCAGGAGGAGGTGAATCCAGCACTGAAGGCACGTGCCATAACCTATCCCCTCCAGCAGTAGCCTCCCTGCCCCCTTTCTGTCCTCAGACTCGCACTAGTGAAATCTGTTTCTTCCACATGGATGCCACAGTGGCCTCTTCCTGGCTCTCCTGGGTGCCACCATGTTGGACCATGTGAGATCTAGCTAGTGCAGGTCTGAGGAGACCCATTGCAGGTTGGGAGACTTATGCAAGGGTAAGGGGATTTAAATCCCCTTTCCCTGCTGAAGCTTTCCATCCCTCCCCCTGATACAGCGCACCTGTTTTTTGCCTCATCTGTACCAGTGGGGGGGGGGGGCGGGGGAGAATAGGGCTGGGCTCTTAGTCATGTAGGAAGTAGATACAGTAGCTAGTTTGTGTTCCGTGTTTAGCTGAGCAGATGACATTGCAAGGAGGTGGGATTTGGGTGCATATGCTTGGGAACTGTGTAAACTGCAGTCCCCGTTGCCCAGAGACACTGGATGCCCCTTGGCCCTTCCAGGCAGCTATATTACACTACTATATCAGTGCAAAGATTTATGGCTTCATTTCGTCCATAGACCAGTCTATCAGATACCCAGTATAAACAAAGAGGGCAAACCCTGAGAACACTTCAGAGATGAAATGGCAGTAAAATGAGGGTGTGCTCTGGATCTGAGCTGACCTGCCAAGGCTGAATTATCCTCACAAAGTGACAAAGGACAAACCGATAAGAGAGAACTGGTTTTCTATTTCTTCATTAATGTTTTGTGTAAGCAAGTGTGCATAAATGGGACTAGCTCAAAGGTCCATAGCTTATCGAAAGGAAAAGCCCTGGTAACTGCCTATCTGGAACCCCATGAGGAGCAAAATGAGGTAGGTTGCATGGGTGAATGCAGCTGAAAATTAGGGAGAGGGAAGGATTAAACAGTCCCTCTTGAGGATGAGATGGGATAGTGCTGCATGGACTATCTTCTTCTTGGGGTTTAGGAATAGGGGAACAACGGATGACCCAACTCATTTCTGGGTAATGCTGGAATCATTTCAATGCGGTCTATTGGAAACGTCAGAAAAAGGGCCTTGTTGTGCTTGCTATTGAGATGTATTTTCATCAGCATGGAGTCTAGATTCTCATCTTCCAGTGAAGGACACTGGCAATGTGCAATATGTGGGAGGGAGCAATTTGTGTGCGCCTTCCCCCCCCCCATCAGTGGGTGATGTTTGGCTATGTGTGGGACCTCACTCTTACTAGTTTCCCTATTTGTTTTCCTTTTATTTGGCAGGAGACTTCTTAAGCTCTTTGTTCTTTCTAGTATTTGTTGTATCCCACCTGTGTGTGCTCAGGGTTTGTTTGAAATGCGTGACAGACAAATGCTTTCTTTCTTTATCTAATAACCTTTGGTCTTGAACACCTGTGATTCAGGGCCATTTCTTACATTGATCTGAAGAAGGGTTTCTCAAACTTTGAGGGAGTTTTACTCCCTCAGTAAGTTCTTGCATGGGAGGGGCTAGGGCAGCAACACGATGCCCAGGATCACGTCGCTAAGGGGGGTGGGGGGGGTGCTTGTGACTTACTTTACACGATGCTGGGCTGCTGCAACAGGTTGCAGGAGGTGTGGGGAGCCCTGCGCAGCCCTGCACAGCGCTCCCTGATGCTTGGAACCTGCAAAAGAAGCGGGCGCAAAGCACTTCTGTTTGGCAGGAGGTGCTTTGCGCCTGCTTCGTTTGCAGGTTCCAAGCATCGGGGAGCGCAGCTCAGGGCTCCCCACACCTCCTGCAGCCTGCTGCAGCCCAGCATCGTGTAAAGTAAGTCACAAGCACCCCCCCTCACCCCCTTAGCGACGTGATCCTGGGGATCGGGTCATTGCCTCCCTCCCCTTCCCCCGCCCCTTAAGAGTTACACGAACAGGTGAGTCGCGACCCACCAGTTTGAGAACCACTGATCTGAAGAAAAGGAAAATTGGACAGAAGTCTCTGGAATGTTAACCCACCCAGAGGCTAAAGGATTGTGCACTCTCTCTGACAAAAGGAATCTGTGGTATGTAGAGGTGACACTGGGGACTCCTGTTCTTTATTTGATGGCTTTAGGATGCTACAAACCATGACTCCCAGAGTTTGGTTGAAAGGCAAATCCAATTACAAAAATGTCTTTCTTAGGTGAGGGACCAAATTGATGATTGGCAGCTGACATCCGAGTGCCGAATATAGCCATCAGCTCCACAGCAAATTTTGAGACAAAGGAGGGAGAATTCAAGCTTAACAGTACTGTATAGTTTCCTTCTAACACCATCCAAGTATCTTCAATGTGTGTAGTAGAATCATGGTCTACTCACTGGGGGAGTGGCAGCCTTGGTGGCCTACAGAGGCCACCTTTCTCCTGAGGTTATATGCAGAGTGGCAACCTGGAGTTCAGTGCGCAGTTTCACAAAGTGCTACAGGGTTCATGCCTGTGCCTCAGCTGATGGCACCTTTGGTAGGCAGAAGGTGGCACAGGAGGCCACAGTGTAATTCCCACCTTTAGAGAGGCACTGCTTAGATATATCCCAGATGCTCAAGACTGAGGCACTCTAGAACTACTGAGAAGGGGAATTCATAGGCAATCCAACATTTCCCCTTTTATGGCTCTAAGGATTGGTTTCTGGAGCCATGTGATAACAGACTGTGGGAGTATAAAGATTGCTTGAATTAGCGAACATTACCCAACCAACCACGATTCTGTTGAAAAAGCTTGGATTTGCTCACTGAGCCAGGACTTGATCCAGGATCTATTACAAATGCCAGGAATATATTGAAATAATAGCCCAGGATTGCTTCTGAGCACCTGCAGAATGTATTTCCCTTACCAGTGAGTTACTACAGCCATCCCTATGTATCTGGGACTAGTGAGGGACTTTTAGGTTAAAAGGGTATTTTGGGGCATGTTGAGTTCTCAACCTCCCCAATTTAAGATACATGGAAGAATCTCTAATAGAGTGGTCTTGTATTGTCCTGGTAGCAAAGGAGGTATCATCAGGAGCCTTGATGCTAGTTAGGTTTTTTTTCCCTAGGAGCCTTGCTGGTGTGTGAGGCTGTTTTCATAGTTCTGCAAATGCAGAGATCTTTAAAGAAGGAAGGATGTGGTCTTTGTGTAGTATGTTATGTACGTGAATGAATGTTGGGCATGCTTATATACTTTTCCTTGCTGCCCCCATGAGGAAGCATGCTTCAAGGACTTCCCAATTGAGGCTACAGTGTCTGAATCAGCCCTGATTTGGTTATTTATAGAAATGGAGCACTAAAGCTCATCTTTCAGTACATAAGTGGTATAAATGAACTCGAGGCAAGTAGCTAATCTTTAAACATCCACGTGTGTGGCATCAAGAAATTTGACTGGAAACCCTGGCCGAGCCAGATTAGAGAAACGTATGTGCAGAGGCTGTGTGTATTATTATCAGTGTTTTCTCATGACAATCTTAATGTCGTATCTAGTGTAATATCTATAGAACTGATACAGCTGGTAGTGGAAAAGGGCTCTGAGTTGTACATTATACAAATAAACATGGACTTTGTGCAGGGAAAGCGCCCTCCAGGTAGACCACAGCTGCGATACAAGGACATCTGCAAGAGGGATCTGAAGGCCTTAGGAGTGAACCTGAACAGGTGGGAAACCCTGGCCTCTGAGCGGCCCGCTTGGAGGTAGGCTGTGCAGCATGGTATTTCCCAGTTTGAAGAGACACTTGGCCAACAGTCTGAGGCAAAGAGGCAAAGAAGGAAGGCCCATAGCCAGGGAGACAGACTAGGGACAGACTGCACTTGCTCCCAGTGTGGAAGGGATTGTCACTCCCGAAGCGGCCTTTTCAGCCACACTAGATGCTGTTCCAGAACCACCATTCAGAGCACGATACCATAGTTTTTCGAGACTGAAGGTTGCCAACGAACTGAGTTTAAAGAAATTGCTGCCTTCTGTTACTGAAAGAGCAGGTACTGGGAATTATTAATGTACTCTGTCACTTTTTAAGGGTGGGGGCAAGTCCTTTACTGTAATGCTCAGAGAAAAAGAGAGATTACATTGAGTTTGAAGCACACAGCTCTATTGGAACAAAGAATCTTAAGACTAGATAAATTGGTGTGTAGTGCAGAGAATCCTGAGTTACAACTTGCTGGTCAAAAACTCTTACTATTTAAGGATTTTTTGGGGTTGCTGCTACATGCAGGACTGGGGGTTAGGTTGGTTTTTAGAATAAGAAGGGCTTGGGGTGTTCTGTCTTAAGGGAATTCTTTCTAATCAATCTGTAGGTAAACAGGGTTGCTTCCAAGGGTTAGCAGTGTCAGCTAAAATGCAGATCATCCCAGTGGAGCCAGGGAGATGTTTGTAATCTTGAAATGAAGTTCACATACGTTAGTGCAAAATGCACTATATTAGTGTATATTATTACTATATTACTATTAGTATATATTATTACTATATATACACTATATTAGTGTATATTTAAATTATATAAAAGTATAATAAAACGTAGATCTTTTGATACAAAAGTCAGAGGTTTCTGGAATTGCATTCATGGAGGGCAAATACAAAATACAGTGGAAACATCAGTATCTGCAGGGGATCCATTCCAGGACCCCCAATGAATACCAAAATCTGTGGGTAATGGAATCAGCAGGTCCTGGTGTCTCTAATCCTCCAGAGACGATGGAAGCAATGCTCCCATTGCGTCCAGAAGATGTTCTGAGGCCTTTTAAGACCTTTGCGAAGCTTTGGAAGGTTACTTCTGATTTTTTTGGAAAAAACAGATGTTTAAAGGCCTTCAGAGGGAAGCCCGCCTTGGTTAGAAGTGACCTTCTCACAAAAGAGGGCCTTCTGAGATCCACTGAGGCCATGTGCTGTTTCCACTGTTCCTGGGAAAACAAAACAGTTCATCTTGCGCACTAGCATACATTGATGTTGCCTTATGAAACTGTGGTCATGTTAGTTGGTATCCAAGTCTGTATTTCCTTTATTATAATGTGAGTACATAACATAACCAGGAATGGAAAGAAAAAAAGGGTAGGGGAGATACAGTCATAAGACTTTAGGTTGTGAACACGTCTGCCTGCTTGTGCCTCCCAACATCTAACAGTGATATGAGGCGCTCATATTATAGCCCATTTCAAAATGTGACAACTGAGAGCCTGCCTGAACCCCTCTGTGATGAGGAAAAAATGAGGCAAATGTGGGGGTTAGCTGTTGCAAATCCAAGATAACCGCACTTCCTGCACCAGGAGATGTGTCATGCGTGCAACAGTCTCTTCATTGAAGGGGTAAACAAGCATGACACTGCATCAAAACCTCTCTGTTCTGGATGGTTATGGTAGTAAGACATTTAGAGATAAGACTTGCTATCTCCCTTTTAGGCTGAGCGGTGGTCTGGTAATGTGGCGGGCTCCTTTATGTCTGAAAGAAGCTTCTTACGGTGAGGTAAAAAATAGGGTGTGTGTGTTTGTGGGGGACAGACTGCGGCTGCAATCCTATCCACCCTTTCCTGGGAGTAAATCTCATTGAACACAATGGGACGTACTTCTGAGTAGACATGCATGGGATTGGGCTGTGAGGCAGCTTGGGAGGAGGCAAGATGGCCTGGTTGTGTGGCAATGTGGCCTACAGGGTTCTGGGCAAGATAAGCTGTGGCACCTCTTGCTCAGACAAGGAAGCCTCAACTTTCTCACAGATGGTCCTGCTTATGTGTAAGTAGGATTGCCGAACCTTGATTGGAGTTGGTTGTCTTGCCCGGTTTTTCAGATGATTTTATTCTGGGTGTATGAAGCATAACTAGCAGTTGCAAAGTACTTTTGAAGTGCTGTAAAGACTCAAAATGGATGATCAATTAGCCTTGTATGGTAGATTAGTGGTATTGCCTTGTGGTGGGTTTGGGGGCAGAGTTAAGCAATAGTGGCTTGCTTAAGAATTCAGAGGAGAAACACATCTGAACTGTGGAGGTCTCTTAGCCACCATGCAACACTAGTTTTCTGTATCTGGGAAGAAGATGGCCCATGATGTGTAGACAGAGGAACTCTGTGGGTTCTGATTCAGCTCTTTTCTTTCTGTTTTGCACAAATGCATTGTCAATTGCCACTCCTTTCTGCCTAACTGACCACAAGCATGTTTAAACCTGATGGTGGCTGTCACTGTTTTTTCTTTTCTTTGCAGGTGAGCATTTCTGTACTTGGAGGTGTTTCCCTGCTTAGATGAAAAGGGTGCCCCACGCAGTGAAGTGTCTTGAGTTTAAAATGTCAATAGAAACCTTAGAAAGTCTAAATAGCAACATCACAACACCTCAGCTGAAGCCATTACCCTGGTGCAGCATTAGTGACTTAAGGGTACAGTCCTGTACACATTTCCCTGGGTGCAAAACCTAACAAATTCAGGCTGCAATCCTATCCACACTTACCTGGGAGTAAGCCCCATTGACTAGAAAGGAACTTACTTCTGAGTAGATATGCATAGGCTTGGGCTCTTCCTGTGATTTACTTGCTTTGGTGTAGCCAAGAATAGGATTGTGTTGCATGAGATTGTCTATTTATTGGGGAGCCCCTGAATTTAATCTTACCTCTGCCACAAACTTGCTAGGTGACCTTAGTTAAGTCATTCCATCTCAGTGTGTCCCTCTCTCCCTGCATGTGTAATATGGGGGTAATAATGTTTACTGGGTTATTATAAGGATTGCAGCCAGATAATATACCTGAAGCACTTTGTACACTCCAAAGCACTGGAATTAATTCGTAGAGGACAGGGGTTTTAGCCTCTTGAGTCAAATGGACGGATGTTTTCTTGGCCTGTTTTCTGTCCCACAATGTTCAAATGAGACTTGTTCTCTAGCAGTGCTTGAAGAACAGGGGTGGGGCAGAGGAGGACGAGCCACATTAGCTACTGTCTATAGAAGGCTACAAGTTGAGCCATGTTATGGCTAAATTAGGAAAGTCAGGGTGTTGGGCTGGTGGATTTTATTAGTGATCATCACTACCTATTCTCCAAGTCCATGTACACAAACTTGCAATGTGATCCCAAATGCACTTACTATGTATGTGGTGCTAGACTAGCGATGAATACTCTTTTCCAAAAGTCTTGAACCGAATACTTCACAAGTGTTAATGCATTTGGCCAAGCTTTCCCTCTGGCCCTTCTCATATGTGATGGCGGCAGCATGAGCACTCTGGCCAAGCTCCCGCTATCGCCATGCTCCAGTCTTGCCCTCTCCCCATTCACAGCCCTGGGGAGTGTTTGCCTGTGCAGACTGCAGGGAGCGATCTTCCACATGGTTGCAAGTACTCAACTGCCAGCATTCACAGTCTTGGGGAGAAACTGTCCTCACTGATGTTTGCCTGTGCAATCAGGTGCTGTCTGTGAGGAGAGTGATGGAGCAGGGTGGGCTTGCTGGCAGGCTGTTGCACTTGGTAAGTCTCTGTGCTTGCAGAACAGAGTTTCTCTGATAACCTCTGCATGGATCATTTTCACCTACATCAGGGTTCTGCCTTGGCTTTTTGCTTTTTATCATTGGTTTATCAATAGCAACTTCCTAGATGATTACTCTGCTAGCTGGGCAGAGGCCCTTTTTCAAGTGGCACAACTCTAGCAGGGGGAGAGTAACTGTCCCTCTTCACTCCAGCACAATGTCTCTTCTAGTCACTGTTTGCTGATGTTTCCCCTTCATCTTTTTAGATTGTGAGCCCTTTTGGGACAGGAGGTCATTTTAAAAATTATTTTGCTACGTAAACTGCTTTGTGATTTTTGTTGTTGTTGTTGAACAGTGGCATATAAATATACTTAATAGAATAAGTTTTTTTTTTTTTTTAAAGGCTTCTGTTAAATCAGATGGTTCATACCATGCCAACTTTCATGGTTAATTATTTCCCTCTTGGCACAGAAATACCCTGGACATGTAGGAATTTTCTTCATCTCTTTTAGATTTATGAAGATCACTTACGCCTGAAGGCAAAAGCCCTCAGAACTGAAATCCTGCAAATGAACTGGTCCATTCAAATATGTAACTTAAAAAAAAAATCTTATCCATTTGTCTTGTTCTGCAGGATCAACAGAACTGCCATGCCTTGTTCTAAACTTGTCCTCACAGGCTCCAATCCGGCTAAATGATTATTAATATGTCTTGTTTCTTTCAATGGGAAGTACTGCTCAGTCTTCTACATATTTACTTGCAAGTTACTACCACTGAGACCAGTGGGGCTTACCCCTGGGTAAGTGGGAATAAGTTTGCAGCCTTGGTCCTAATGGAACTTATATGGATTGGGGCCATAGGTTTTTAGTTAAACTAGATTATTTATGCATTTTTACACTGCCCTTCCTCCAAGGAGCTCAGTGTGGTGTAAATAGTTCCTCCTTTCCTTTTGTACTCACAAGGACCCTGTGAGATAGATGAGGCTGAGGCTGACCCAAGGTCACCCAGGAAGTTTCATGACTGAGCAGGGATTTGAACTTGGATCTTCCAGGTCTGAGTTCATCTCCCAAACCACTACACTATCCTTGCTCCAACACATAAGCTTCATGGGCTTTTGAAATCCTGTTAAGGATCCTGTTCATGGGTTCTGCCAAATTAAAAGAAAATTACATCATTATTAAAAACCTAGTCATAACTGATACACATCTCAGGTTGCTCTAATTGTAATGAGAAATTTCTTCTTAATTTATTCTTTCTAATTTATTGTGCTATTACAGCGTATTTCCTTCTGAATTTCATACATGTAATTCATTTAGTAAACAACTATGCAGGGCTTCTTCTTTAGCTGCTCAGTTTTTTAAAGGAAAACATGATCCTGTAATGTTGCATGGCAGGCAGGGTGACACAATGATGCTGTCGCATCACCCCTGCACCATTGCATCACCCCCCAAAATGGCTCTGATTTGAAGCAAAACAGAGGCACAGGCAGATGGGAGAGCACTTTAATGCTCCGCTGGCTGCCCTGAACACTCGAGCGATGATGAGCGATCCACCTGGCTATCCTGGAAATAACCATTTTTGTAACTGTAGCATGAGCTTTGCATGGGATGTTCTTGTCCTTGGAAGACAGGGAGAGAATTCTTAGTCTAACACCCATAAGACTACACTGACCTTACTTCAGCATCCACATTGAGAGGCCTGTCTCTGACACTGTAGCAAATACAACGCATATCACATGGCAGCATAGCTGTCCCTACATGCACCTGAACTAGGTGCCCAAGCTAACACTTGTTTCTACAATCATAAATGGCAACCTGTATTCTTTGGCCATTCTCTGGGCTCTTTAGGATATGCAGGAGAAAACGCAATGTTTTACTCTTTCTGCCTCTGTACTATGAGTGTAAAAGTTTTGGCCTAAAGTCAGGGTGGTTGTAACTGTTACTGAGAGAATTGTACTAAGCAATTTACAGCACAATCCTATGCATGCTTCCTCTGAGATACATCCCACACTGTTCAGTGGGACTTACGCCTAGGAAAAATTTAAGCCGTGCAAGAAGGAGCTCAGCCAACATATTTCTGAGAGCCACATGCAGTTCCTGAGCTACAATTTGGCCATCCTGGTAAACAGCTCATCTACATTAAACCTACAAATCTGTGCAAATTTATGTGGGAGTAAGTCCTATGACTTCTGAGTAAACATACTTGTGCTCATAGCTTGTGCTCTAACATGTGCTTTTTATATATACATAAGTTTTTCCTCCACCTCCCAGTTTGTATATTTTTGTTTCAAACTATTGTGACTCACTAAAGGAGCTACATTAGAATATGAAACACTGTATAATATATTTTGAAGCAGGCATACGTGGTCTGAAAAGAAAACCCTCTAAGAAGAAATTTTAAAGTTGATTCTTGTTGTTGCATAGTTTTATCTTGACATGGCTATGAGAAATATGCCACAAGCTTCTGCATGTCAAAATCCACTACACTACTGTTAAGGATTAGTCTACCTGTTATTTTATCAACTTCTTTGCACTCTGTTTTGGCCATAAGGTCCTGATGCTTCCAGATTTAAGACTCGGTTATGTAAATACTTAAAATACTCTTTTTCTGCTTGATGCAGATTCAATCTACTATTCAGATTCTCTAATTCAGCAAAGGGGTTTTGTATGTGCGTGTTAAAGAAAACCTTGTAATGGCTGTCATTCTATTACAATTTCTCAAACTTTCATTGGTGTATTAACCTTTTAGGGAAAGGACAGTATGATACAGATCTGTGTTGGCCCCAGGTGACATGAAAGCATATCAAAGATTCCTTTCCTTTTCCAGTATCCATGAAGCAAATACCTCTGGTGTCAACTGTAAGGGTGCTCAAGACTGTACTACTGTAGCCATGGAGAGAAACTCCATGATTGACAAGCATGGGGTTCCCAATTCTGTATGTGCCTGACAGTGCTATTATAGGGGGAGGAGTGGAATCTCCAGGGGAAAAATGGATGGACAGAGAGCTCAACTTTGCCTCCATCCATTGATGCTTTCCTGCAAATCCTCTCCCAGTTGTGCTTGGTTAATTTTTTTTCCTGAGCCAGAGCTGAAAGTCTGGGGTGGGGAAGTAATATTTGCAGGGGATAATCAGGCCCTTAGAATAGGATGGGCTGTGGATATCCCAGGTCTAGCAGTCATCCCAGCTGGAAGGCCATTAAAGCTAGCATGTAGTAAGCAAGGCATGTATAAGAATCTGAGAGAAGGAAGAAAAATTCAGGATGGAATCTGACAGATTTCAACTCTAGCAAAATTCTCTTTCCTCCCTTTTTTGACCATGATTAAACAATTGCTGTTGACGAGCAAAAATGTAACATGACTCCTCCCCCTTTTCTCCCCCCCCCCAATCTTGTTTCCATTCCAGGATGAAGATGAGACGCCACAAACTCTTTTTGACTCTGTGCATGGCTGGTCTCTGCCTCATCTCCTTCCTTCACTTCCTGAAGGCTCTCTCCTATGTCACGTTCCCCAGAGAGCTGGCATCGCTTAGCCCCAACCTGGTCTCCAACTTTTTCTGGAACAATGCACCAGTCACACCTCAGGTCAGCCCTGAGCCTGTGGGTCCAGATTTCCTCCGTACACCATTGTACTCCCACTCGCCTCTGCTGCAGCCCCTGTCACCCAGCAGAGCTGGTGAGGAGTTGCACAAAGTTGAATTTGTGCTGCCTGAAGACACTACAGAATATTTTGTACATACCAAAGCTGGTGGTGTCTGCTTCAAACCTGGCACCAGGATATCAGAAAAGCCACTCACAGGCCGGTCAGATGATAAAGTAGAGGGAGCTGCTTCGGGGCGTATGGGCCGGAAACCCCTAAGTGCCAGTGGGACAAGGAGGCGCAAGTGGGTGGAGTGTGTGTGCTTGCCTGGTTGGCATGGTCCTAGCTGTGGGGTGCCAACCGTGGTCCAATACTCAAACCTCCCCACTAAAGACCGACTCGCCCCAAGGGAGGTGCCCCGGAGAGTCATTAACGCCATCAATGTCAACCATGAATTTGATCTCTTGGATGTGCGTTTCCATGAACTGGGTGATGTAGTCGATGCCTTTGTAATCTGCGAATCAAACTTCACTGCGTATGGAGAGCCCCGCCCACTCAAGTTCCGCGAGATGTTACTCAATGGCTCCTTTGACTACATCCGACACAAGGTACTCTATGTCTTCCTGGATCACTTCCCCCTTGGTGGGCGCCAGGATGGCTGGATTGCTGATGACTATCTGCGCACTTTCCTGACTCGGGACGGCATCTCCCGCCTTCGCAATTTGCGACCTGACGATGTCTTCATCATTGATGATGCAGATGAGATTCCCGCCCGCGATGCCGTACTCTTCCTTAAACTCTACGATGGTTGGACAGAACCATTTGCTTTCCATATGCGCAAATCTCTCTATGGATTCTTCTGGAAGCAGCCTGGCACCCTAGAGGTGGTATCTGGTTGCACAGTGGGAATGCTTCAAGCCGTTTATGCCACAGATGGGATCCGTCTTCGCAGGAGGGAGTACTACACCATGCCTGGCTTTCGCCAGTATGAAAACAGCACAGGTCACATCCTGGTACAGTGGTCCCTGGGCAGTCCGCTTCACTTTGCTGGCTGGCACTGCTCGTGGTGTTTCACACCAGAAGGAATCTACTTCAAACTGGTTTCAGCCCAGAATGGAGATTTCCCCCGCTGGGGTGACTATGAGGACAAGCGAGACCTCAACTATATCCGGGAGCTAATCCGGACTGGTGGGTGGTTTGATGGCACCGCTCAGGAATATCCTCCTGCGGACCCCAAAGAACAAATGTATGCCCCCAAATATCTGCTGAAGAACTATGAGCGGTTTCGTTACTTACTGGAGAACCCGTACCAGAAGGCAAAGGGGGCTGGGTGAAGGGAATGGGACTTGCATGGGAAACTAAGACTTTACGGAAAAAGGGAGAAAGTGGGGTGTGTCTTTTGTTTTTCCTTCTCTTTCCCTCCACCCCACCTTCAAGCTGGGGAAGTGTACATTCTCTCCAGTCTCTGTCTGCCCCATTGGTGGGTGTGGGGTTCCAAATCAAGTTTGAGGATCAAACAGGAACCGATCCAGACAACTAGTGGGACCCTGGCACAGCCCCTCTTCCTCTCTTGTAGGAGGAAAGAAGACTCTTATGCAGGTAGCCAACAGGGCAAACACCCTCATTGTGTGAGACAGGGAGACGTGTAGGAGACTGCAGCTGGACATATGGTGATGTGAATGTGCTGAAACCTCTACAGCCTTTACCGTTTAGGGGAGGGGGTGTCCAACTCCACCTTAAAAGCCAACCCTCTCTCTGTCATTTGAAACTGATGACTCTCCCTCAAGCTCCTTCTAACCTATTGGCCTAGAGAGATTTCAGACAAGGCAAAGGGGGCTGAAAGCATACAGGTCTGAATTCTTCTTGCTTTGCTCACTTTGCAGAGCATGTGATGAAACTTGTCCAAAGAGCATGCTGGTACTGTGTGCTTATTGAAGCTAGAATAGGTGGTTGGCAACTTCACGAAGAGGGGCATGTGTGTGGGAAAGGGTGAGAGAATGTAGGCGATGACAGGAGTCATTGTGCTAATCTTGGGTATGTATATTTTGTGGGCTTTGCAACATTAGAGTGGATGATGACATCAACTGTGGAAGCATGGTAGCGCCAAAGAACTCTGCTTTCCATCTGTTCATGAACATTCAGGGAAACCTCTCCCAACTGCCAGGGTACAAAGGTAGGAAAGCTGACTAGCTTGCTTGCTTTGTTAGATGTGTTGGTAACCAGCCTCTAATATAGAAGCAGGGCCTATCATCCACAGCTTTGCAAGGAATACATCCATCCCGGATACACCTTCTTTCACAATGACAAAATGTGATGTTTACATCTACACTTTCAAGTAAAATGGGTGTCACTTTAAGTTGCTTTTGAGAAATGAGGGAATTAAAGAGATATGCTTGTCCACCTGCTACTTCTAGAAGAGAAGCATAAAGGTACTTAGCTCTGTGATGTTTTGAGGACAATATATGGTTGCTATATGGTTGACATGCATAAGCTAGATCTAGAATATAGTATTCATAGGCAGGTAGAGAAGGAGGGTGAATGTCGGATGGATGGATGTAAGAACCCAACAGTTAGATCTGGGTACTGAACAATTGTTTGCATCTGTATTCAGTGCAGTGGCCCAGTACATCTCTGGATCACTTTATGGAGTTTAAATTAGTCAGGGTGAAACATACCGCAAGCTCCATGTTTTGTTTGCTGCTAAGGAAATATGTGAAAAGGTGAGCCATTATGCTTACTGTGTGAAATTGGTGTGTGTGTATATGGGCAGTAATAAGGAGGAAAGCCCTGCTATCATAAAAGAGGTTCTTTCCTGTGGAAGAAAACTGCTATTCTGACACGTGTGTGTGTGTGTGTGTGTGTGTGTGTGTGTGTGAGAGAGAGAGAGAGAGAGAGAGAGTGTTTTTCTGTCTCTGGTTCCCAACAGTTTTTGTATTCTTGAGTCTCTTGTGCACATGCTTCCTAGTCCCTCTAGTAGACTCTGAAAATGCTGCACCTGTGCCATAGCTTTTTTCCTTGACAACATTTCTGATGTTCTGTCTCCATGATGCACTCAGCCAGTCCACACTCGAGCATTTTCATGTGGTGAAATTGGGATGTACTGACTCTCTTTGATGCAGTGACTGGTCTTGCTAGTGCTCTGACGTCTCCAGAAATATTCACTCCTCTTCTGGTGGACAATGTTCTGGAACATGGCTTTGAGCCTGGAGGTGGTGAGCTATACGCTTGTTGTTTACTGGGAGACTGCTTCAGCAACTGCAGGATGCTTCCTTGTGCCAACTCAACCTCATGTTTGGCTGCGCCATGTGAAAATGGTTCTAAATTGACCCCTTGCTTTTTAAAATGAAACCAATTCCCTTTTATTACGCAGTTACAGAGGACAAAACACTGCTGGCCTTGCGTGAATCTCTGTTCATTTTTGTTGGGGTGACAAATGGCTAAGCTGATGCCACCACTTGCCTTGCACACCATGATGAGCATTCCTAATTGGTGCGCTTTCTTAATCACATGCACTCCATTGCATGGACAGGCCATATGCTTTATTTTTCCCTAGATTATTAATTTGGCAAATTCTGAGGCACAGTGGAGAAGGGCTCTCTAGGAATGATGGTGCCTTGAAGAGCAGTCTTCAGGCTGCTCTGCTAAACGTAAGACAGGAACAAAGCAGCCATTGGCGAGGAATTGAGGCTAATGAAGCATTAGTGGCTCCCCCCCCCCAGTGACCACACAGGGAAATGGAGGATATGGGTGATGGTGGCGGTGTGTTGCTTTTCTTTTCACTCAGTCTTTTTGGAGGAAGGGGGAACTAGGCTTTGACCTTCAGCTCTTACGCTCTTCTCTGCCGGTTCTGACGGGACAAAGGAGGCTCCTTCATGACTGGTGCATGTGTGTGGGAGATGCTCTCAAAGGCACTGTTGTGACGTGGAGAGCTCAGCGATTTTCCTACACAGCAGGCCCTGTTTGTGAGCCTGGAGCAACTCTGAGATGCTGGGTTTGCATTCTAGAGAGATGCCCAGTCAAGCAACAATGACCAAGGGGACCACTTCGCTGGGCCTCAGTATTGTGCCACTGCTTCATGGAGACACTGCCCTCCTTGTTCCAGCCCAACTCCCTGTTCATTGTCGATCTCCCTGCTTGCTCTGTGTGCTTTGTGTGCATCTTGGCTTTTGCAATTACTGCTCATGAATTCGTAATGTTCTCATCACGGGAGCCTCTAGACTCCATCTGTCACTGAGGCACAGTGGAGCTGTTCCGAGCCCCTTCTTTATCCTTTATCCCTCCCCTTTCCTCTTTTCCACTTCCTCAATTTTCTCCCCTCCTCCACCCTTGTGTGCAAGGAACAGATCCCATTGTAACTGGATAAGTTCACAGTGAATTCCTTTGGGACTCTGAAAGGACTTTTTGTTCTTATCCCCTTCCTTGACTGCACCAAAATGAAACTTGAAACTGACCTTTGGGTTGGGGGGGGGGGGAAGAAGAATTTGTTGTAACAGCTTTGTTTAAAAAGAGGACTTTGCATATGGTGGCTTGTCCTAAAACTTCCAGTCTAAGGATGGTCTATTTAATTTATTTATTATGTAGCTAGGACCAAGTTCTGCTAAGCCTACATTTGAGGAACTTTGCACTAATGGAAAGGCTTTGGACTTCTGCATTCATGCCCTTAGAGGTGGGGATGGAGAGGCAGTGTAGGCTTAAAGATAACTTACTTTTTTAGAAATGCCTTGGCAAGTCAATATTTTAGGCACCTGAGATGACTCTCCCTCCTCCCAACCTTGTAGCAAGTAGACAGTCAACTTAAGCAGCTGACTTGGGCATGTATCACAAAATGAAATTTGCAACTGCCTGGTGCTACTTAAAATGTGTGCCAAATCTGAAAGTTGCTGAACAGGTAAAAGGAAAGGAGAATGCTGCTTTCATATACCAGGGAGGAGAGCTGTGTGATGACTAACTGGAAAGGTCTTGGGCAAGGACCTTAAGTGAATTGTGCATGAGTTGATGCAATTGATGCAGAGAAATGGAGGGGGGGGGAAATACAAGACCTTCTGTGTCAACTTAACTGAACTTGGCAGGTATCTTGCAAAAAATCCTGGCACATTTCGCACCCAACTGCATGTTGTTTGGTGGTTTTAGGCGTCGCACCCCATTTTGGCACACAGCTGTGATGGTGTACCAACCGGGAGAAAATTAAAGTGCCTGCTGCATGTCCTTGGCTTATCTTCACTAGCCCTGTTTTGTTTTCATTCCAAGCCTTTGGATCATGCGTGCACCACAGTGCTCAGTGCTGCAGCCTTACCTGCATCACTAGAGATGGTGTTAATGGAGGTTTGAAGGGAAATTTATAGTCTTTGCGATCATTTTAATACCCTGCTACCTGGAAGTGTATCAGTGTTTCTGGGCATATAATATGCTACACCCATAAAGTTGCACATAGAGCTGGCTTTTGCCTGCAGGAGACCTTAAGAATGGCATGGCTTTATCTTGCTTCTTCCTCTCCCCCCCCCCCCCAAGTGGAGGAGGCTAGGAAGCATATCTCCTGGGGGCTTACACTGTTTAGCCAACAACTGGACTTTAATTTCCCATTTGCTCAGCAGCCAGAGAAACCCTCTCTCCTGCAATGCCCCATTCCACTTGGGGTGCTGACAAGATTGAGGAGTGGCATATTTTAGTGCTTCCCTGTGCTTAAAAAAAACTTTCCTTTAAGTTTCTTTAAATTTTAAGTTTCAAAACTTAAAAAAAACTAACACAGAAAACTAAATGAGAGGGAGAAAAGTCACAGCCTTGCTTTTTGTATGCTAACTTAATGCAGATCTAGATTTGTCTCCGGGCCCCAGAAGCATCTTTGAAGCACCCAACCATGGACTTCCCCCACCTGTGACCTGCAGTGTTGCAGTCTAGAAACAGTGTTTCATCTGCTATTTTTGTGCAATGAGTATTAGTCAACAGCTACTTCCATGTACTCTTCAGTATATTTTCACCTTTAATACCTTGAACCATACAGGATACAACCTAAGTTACTCCTGGCGCTAGCAGATACCTGACGGCTAGCCACTTGTGCTCATTCTTTCAATCTCTCTCTTACTCCTATGTTAAAAATATTGTGTTCTCTGTTACTGTAGATGCTCTTCACACCTTATCAAGTTGCACAAGATAACACTGGCACTGCGTGGAGCACTGGATAAGCTGTTCATTTCATTCTGTGTGTCTTTGTGCATTCCCAATTGAGTAGCTGCACATTCTGTCTCTTCCAATATCTCTGCTAAGGCGAGGTGTTCCATTGCTTAACAGAGAAATGGAAAGAGGCATAACTGATGATTTTCCAGTAGCAGGCATGCAAGGACATTCTGAGTCACTTTTGGTGAAAAAAGGGTGAGGTTTAGATTGCTGCTGGGTTGAGCTCTGAGCTGAACTAGCTGCCGTGTTCGTTAGCTGCCTTGCCTTGTTTGTTTGTCATGGTCTAGCTTCTGTTAGTGAAGAATCAGAGTGACTGAACAGCCATTGTGCTTTCTGTTGGATTGTGAGGAACAAAATACTGTGGTTTTATAATACCTGAAGCTGAGTGGTTTGAGAGGGAGTGGGGTGGAGCCCTCTATTTATGTCGCCCTTCAGAGCTTTTCTGTCACTCTGGGAAATTTTCAAAAGGGAGGTGTGTAATTTTGGTGACAGAAATGGTCTTCACCTTAGTGTGAAAAAAGACATCGTTCTAATGCATTACTCTCACACTGGAACTAGCAGGGCTGGAAATGGCCTCAAAAGGCCATATATATGAAGAAAAATCAACAAGGGTATATGCCACTGTCCAGCATAGTAATTGCTAATGAAACAATCAAGCAGTATTCTGCAGGACACAGACCTGGAAATGGAGCCCTTTCTCCAGGGAAGGGGATGGTGTCTCATTCTAGTAACCTGAATGGCTTTTGGTGCCCCCTTGGCTAAGGATTATGTGGGACTTGCCAAATAAGTAGAACAAGCCCTTCAAATTCTAATTTATAAAAACCAATATTAACAGTTTTTGTAAGGATAAATCAAAGTGTACATTCTGAAATCATTTTCTCTGTAAATGGTTGGATTTCATTTCACCCTTAAAGGGATGTTTAAAGAAGGAAATAAAACAAAATTTCAAACCATGAAGGACAACTGACCTGTGTCACGAGTTTTTTTTTTTTTTTTTTTCAACTGACAATGGAAGATTTTCCTGGAAGAGAAAGATGGCTTAGTTCTTTCAGCTTGGAATGGATTGCGTTTGTACATTTTCTCATCTTTAACCTCAAGGAGCCATGCCTAGTCAATTGAGGGAGCACATGAACAGCTAAGAGATTTCCTTCATAAGAGCATATAACCTTCCTTCTAGTTACATCCTTCCAGTTAACAATAAAGCAGTAGCTATATTTTTAGTGTAGGAACAGACTCAGAATTGTCTAGCAAACAGCTTGATAATACTGTATAGGAGTGAGATTTTGTTTCATCTCAACTGAAAGGAGGAGCAATAATCCTCTGAAACAATGCAAGCTGTGATGTAATGAAATGCTGAATGGAAAGTTTCCAATTACCAAATCCATAATTGATGTTGATAGATCAAGTACTGTAAGCAAAAGTCTTGCGTAATTTTCTAACCTGATCTCAGTTAGCTACTGTAACTGTAGTTAATATAAAGGTTACAACGTCTGGACACCATGTTGAGGTAAAAGTGAAACTTATGTTGGTATCCCCCCCAAAATTCCTTACATAGTTGCCCCAGAGCCTTCGCAGACAGAACTACAGCAGTAGACAGTTCACACACATTGTGCAGCGATTGTCACCCATCCATGATTCAGATAAGCCAACTGTGGTAGGTGGCTAGTGGTTAGCATCTGTAATGTCATTAACGTGCTTGATTTATTCTTCCCCTGCTATCCCAAGCAGCAAAATGCCAGAGCATGTTTTATAAATGTTTGTACAGCATTTGATTTTTTTTTTTGGGGGGGGGGAGATATGATAAAGCAGAAAAATGAACAGGCATCTGCAGAAACACATATAATTCTACTCTTTTTTTTTTTTTTTAAGATGGTCAAAGTATCGGGGTAAAATTGAGGCTTGATCGATTTGCCAGTTCATCTGTGTTCAAGGTGAGCTGTGGAGCCAGTTTCATGCTGCTGGTGGAAAATACCCATCTGTTCAAAAATTCTGTCTTTATCCTAACACATCATTCTTAGAAATGTCATAGAGTATCATTTTGCAAGAACTTGAATTCCAATCTCAAACTCGAGTATTAACATTGCTCTGGTTTGTAATTGCAGAGCTCTACTTTATCATCCAGCTGTTTGCAGTTATACATTACCCAATGCCTCCAAATGTTAGAAATCAAGTCTTGGGTCAACTATAGTGGATAAACATGTTTACACGAGTCCTTACTAAGTCTGGAAAGCATTTTTCAAAATTAACCAATTTAAGCAAACTTCAGGTACTAGATGACAGAGTTGTCAGTCATTATAGTAACAGCTTAGGTCTAAACTATCTTTGCCTGGTCCTGAGACTGCAGAAGGGAAGGTCACCTTGGTCCATGCCATGAGTCAGAGGAACCAGAGGCAGGTGGAGGTTGCAGGAAGGATGGTGTTGGGAGCTCAGGCACTGCACATCAGAAGACCCACCTGATCAGGCTCCAAACCCTCACTGCTGGTGGCGATTGTAACAACCAATGCACCAATTGGGGGAGAGAAGGTCAGGGGCGTCCCAGAACAAGGCCTTCCTTCCCTCTCCAGTGTGCTAACTCCCCTCCTCCCAAGAAGGTCGTGGCAAAGAGAAGGCAGCCTGGCTCGACCCATTGGGTGGATCATAAAGTGGTTAGTAAATGTGCTTCCTTCCCCCTCTCCCCAAGAACTCTGCTCCATTGGACAGTAGTCCTCAATCAGGGGAGGAAAGACTGGCCTTTGCTGCCAGATGCTGAACCAAGGGCCACTGAGTAGCTTTTTGCATTTTTAATCTGTTGCACACTGCTGATTTGATCTGAAAGCTGGGGTATATATTATGAGAAACAGGGAGTGATAGCTACAAATAAACCTCCCTAAAAGCAGATTAGGTGTTGCAGCCTTATTGTGGAGTGGGTTCTGAATTCCTTATGGTTCCTTAAAACAATCTTGGCTAAGGTGTCTGGCCCAATACCTTGCCTAATTCAAATTTTCTCTGACTTGGCTTTCTCCTGATTGCGAAGTATTTTTATAATCTCCCTCAGCTTCAGGTCTATAGATAACTTTTTTTTCAAGAGAAAAGGACTCTGATCCCTTAATTAAAACTGAATAATAAAGTTTTATTTATTATTCTGCTTGATGATGGTAGGCCAGCTTTTGCAGTGACGCTTTGGAAGTTGGGAGCTTAATTGTGTGAGTTTTTTTTTTCTTTTTTGGATTGTGTAATTATTTTTTAATGAAATAAAATAAGCTCAAAGATTTTACTCAAATAAAGGAGGTGGTGGAGCTTTCAATATGGCCTGCTATTCAATTATTTAAGAAATCATGTTTAGGCTGAACCACAGCCAAAGTGGTGACTGCCATATTCAAGATAACACTCTAGGAGCTGATAAGGCAGGCAAAGATTAAACTGGCTTACTGCTGAAGTTCTCAGTGTCTTCAGTTCTTTTGCTGCTTCTCATAGCAGCAGATGCTCTATGCCAGTGGTCTTCAACCTTTTTCGTGCCACCACTTCAATCAATCAAGTGGGAGGCTGGGAACCCACCACTGATCCTGTTCTGCCCACCTCACTGCTGCCCACTCCCTGCCCCATTACACCCTCCCAGCACTGTTCACTGTAACCGAGTATTCCTTATCTCAGAGAGCAGAAAAAGTCAACCTGAAGCCTGGCACTAGTGAAAGCTATTTTAGCACAATTGCTAAGAACCTGGACTGGGACACAATCTCCTGGTACCTGGAAGGATAGACCAGATGCCTCCCCCTTTACTTAGTGGTGCTCTAGTCCGGTGGTCTTCAACCTTTTTCATTCTTGTAAGTTGCCATGACCGAGGCTGTAAGACCCCACTGGGGTATTGACCCCAAGGTTGAAGAACACTGCTCTATGCAGTATAACAGTGGAGGGGGGTAGCAACAACTAATGGCATCTCTCCAATTGCCTCTCTTCATTGTATAAGCATGGGAGGGAGAATGAGAGCTAGCACACTTAGTTAGAGGAAGGACGATCAGCACCTTTTTCAGCAGTTGTGCTGCTGGAAGCCAGAGGTAAGTACTGCCTGGAAAGAGATACCACGTAGCACAGGTGCTTGAAGCTATTTTTGGTGCTTTGGAGTGGTGGTTACTGTGGCACCCAACACAAAAAGATGCAGTCCTCTTGTGGCTTGCTGGTGTCTGGTGTGCTGATTTGGCACACCTGAGCCTCCCCAAACATATGTCTGAAAGTGAGCTTCTCTGCTAATGCACCTGATGCCGATTCTACTCTAGATCTTCAGCAGAAAGGACCCCATTTCAGCTAACGTTTCTGCGAGAGGTCTAGTTTCCATCTGTCTGGGAGCACTGGTGCTGGTGCACATACAGATGTAAATGCAACTAGAGGACCAGCAAGCGGGTGCTTTCTCCCTCCAGCTGGATTTCCAATAATAAGAGGGCTTACCTTGGCCAAACTGGAAACTCTGAGCTGGCCCAGGAAGCCTCCCCCTCTCACCACATACAAAAAAGGAAGAAAAGCCACAGTCCATTTTGTCTTTCTGGGGCTTTAAGAAGCGGCACTCTTGGTGGGGCACATTTTAAAGCACAGAACTCAACCTCCCTAAAAATAGCTAAGCCCATTTGCTTTGAAATGTACACTACTGCACTTGCTCCCAGTGTGGAAGGGATTGTCACTCCCAAATCGGCCTTTTCAGCCACACTAGACGTTGTTCCAGAACCACCTTTCAGAGCGCGATACCATAGTCTTTTGAGACTGAAGGTTGCCAACTAACACCTCTACAACCCAAAGGGAATCTCCACAAGATACATAACGCTATATTAGGGCTTACCTCCTCTTCGAGCCAATCAATAAAGTGCAAACGGAAAACAAGCCCACACGTTGGCCTGCTTAAGTGTTTTGCAGACCAACAATGGGATTACTCAAAGAGCTTGAAGTTAAGGGCATGTCTAAAAGCTTTGCTAAATTTGGGTCATTCAGTACAGTCGGGAACATTATGATCTGCAGAACTAAATTTAACTTTATATAGCTAGCTAAAGTGTTGGAAAGATTGTGTCAATAAGGCAGGGACCGATAAGTTTATTGGATTTCCAAGCTCTTTGCTTATTCAAATCCCAAAATCAGGAATTATGGCTGGGCACTTTCTCTTGCCCAACAGGTGGCAGCAACTATTAATACACTTTAAACCCAGCAACTACAGTTCCAGATTAGCCTCCTATTGGAGGCAATTCGCTAATGGTTTCTTTCTTCTAATCTTGATGCTTTTGTCCAAGCATGATGTTCAGGGAGACCAAACCACAGCTCAGCAGCAACAGGTGGTTCTTGAGCAGTCTCAGGTATACATCCTGGGACTGGCAGTTTCATAATGAGTACAAATACCAGCTGCAGTCCTATGTACACTTATTACAACAGAAGTCTCTTAGGACTTCTGAGTAAGCGTGCTTAGGTCTGGGCTGCGTGTGTGATGCTATGTGATATTCAAGGACCTGGCTCATCCACCTTCATCATTCCTTCTCCAAGCCACACAGGCAGCACAAGAGTATCTGTACGGATGAATTTTGCTCTCCTATTCCTTTATTGTGGTTAATGGCCACCAGTGTTTCTTAATCTTTGTATGTTATATAGTACTCCTTAGAGTTTTATCTTTTATTTGTACATTTGATGTGTTCATGTGTTTTGGAAGCTGTTTTGGGTGCCCATCTGGGAGAAAAGCAGGGCAAAAATTTGAATGAATAAATAAATAATAAATAGTGGAGGCAGCAAGTTTGGGCAGAAAAGAAAAGACACCATGATCTGCCTGATTGATGGAGGGAGATCCAGGATCTTGGAGGAAGGGCAGAAAAGAGAGAGAAACTGTATTTTCAGGATTTGCTGAAGGTGGAAAAGAGTAATAGCTCCGAGCCTGCTGAGAAGTGATGGGGAGACTTCAGGTTTGTGGGATCAACCTTGTTTACTGTTAGAACCCTGAGGTCCACCAAATGTAGCCAAGTGCAAAATAGAGGCTGATGCGGGGGGGGGGGGGAAGAGAAGGATAAACAAGAATTAAGGAACTGGATGCCTCTGGACCCCTGCTTTCAGATATATTGCAAACCACACAGAGATCTACCAATTGACTCCTGTCTTCCTTCTCCCATTGTAGCAGAAGGGAAGAAAAAGTGGCAAGAGACTGTGCTTGGCAGCTCTTACCTAGACAAAGATCTTAGTTTCGTGGCTAGACAGCCAAGGAACTTTGCCAGATCTGTTTAAGACAGTGGAGTGGTCAGCTACTGGCAGGCTGGGAAAGGTCCTTGATTGTCTAACTAAAACATAATGTAACTAAAATCTTTGTTCAGATAAGAGTGCCTTATTATCATTAACTGGAAAGGAATGTTAGTAGCCGGTGGTGGCTGAATTAGGAGAGTCAAGACAACTGAGAAGACCATGAGGTTCCCCTGACCACACAGCAAGATGGATTTAATCAACACTGATGAGGATTTCCATGCGATACTGCATCTGTGCAGCTCTTGGTCCCAGCAACTAAAATGACTGCATGGTCAGTAACTGCCAATCTGTAGGGCTGCTGGGAAGCAAGCTGGGACTGTACATTGCTATATGTTGCAATGTTGCTCACACTGTAGCCATGGTTAGAGGAATCTCCAGCTGACAGTTCATGTTCCACATGCATTGTAGCATCTAGGAAACCACTTGTGTAGCTTATACATATTTGTAGTTTCCCCATGCTGACTGAACTTCTTCAGTGCCAGTCCATGACATTTTCCTGCCTGAAGTTGAGCACTAGATGTATCCCTCCCTTTCTTCCCCCCCTTTTTTACAATTAAAATTATACTCCTTCTTTCTTTCACATTTTTCCCCCTTCCTACTTTCCTTCCCTTTCTATTGGGAAGGAAAGAGGAAAAGCAACATGGTGCCATTTTGCCTTTTGTCCTCTGCAGGCCAGCCATAGGGTGGTAGTGCTGGGTGGATTGATGTACCATTCCTGAGATTGGGCTCACAATATGTTGCCTGAGGTCATGGGCTTTACCCTGCTTTGTGGTAGGGTTGGCCCTGAATACCTTGCTGAAAAGCCTAGTTGCTGAAGATTTTCACCACGGTTCATCCAAGGGCCTTCAAAACAATATGTCTCTCAGGTCCTCCACCAAAGGAACACAGACTTTACAAGGATAAAAAGGAATATCTGAAGTGATGTGTGTCACACAGCTGAGTGCGAGCAGTAATACATCTTCAGTCTGCAAGAGGAGAAGCAGCAGGGTGAGTCTAGTTGTCTTCACTGATACATCCTTTTCAAGATTAGGCTAAGAGAGTTATTTCCTGCCCAGCTAACATGCAATTGCCCTCAGTTCTGTGTTGCACTCACTGAATTCTATTCAGTGGCCTGTAAAAATGACCTGGGTAGACCTGAGAACCACAGTTAAACTTCAAAACCACAGTTAAGCTTCAGAACATACAAAGCTTTCTGGAAACACAAAGTCTGGCCTTAATTCTTTCAGCTAGCACTCCTGGTACTGCTTCACTGACTTCTTTTGAACTGTCCCCTCCCAAGTTTCTGAGCTGACTTACTATACAGGACAGGGGCTCCTAGTAGGAAAGAGACAATTACCTTTCACTGCCCTCATTCCATTCAATCCACTCCCTCAACTTTATTTCATCTTCCCCATCCCTTCCCATTTCTCTCCAAATGGGCCCCTTCCCCTACTTGTTTGCTGAATGACAGGCCCTAGCAGTAACCCCAGTCTGCTTCAGGCCAAGGAATGACCTGTCAAAGAGGTGATGCAATGTCACCAACCTCTGCCCATGCTGAACCAACACCACCACATCAAGCGGAACCAACACTTCTAAGATCCAGACCCACAAAACGCCTATTCCAGGAGGAAAAAACAACAACAAGTGGGAGCTATGCAGCTGGCCACATACTCTAATGCTACTTCCACATTAGCTGGAAAGATTGGGGACAGAGTCTGGCTTGAGGTGCATCTTCCTTCCCACTCTCCTTAAGAAAGCTAGATCAGCTGGGGGGAGGGGGGTTTCAAAGCAATCAGCTGAATGAAAGCATTTTTCCCTGCTTTGCAAATGGTGTCTTTTGTACAGAGAGATCAATGGAGGTGGTAAACATGACACCCTGCCATCTGTAAAGTCATTTTTTTTTTCAGACAGCATTTTCACAGCCAAAGCATACAAGGCAAAACAAATCTCCAGCAGAAACCTTAAACCACCACTGTTGCAAGCAAATGTTAGGCACATAAAACCCAATCCAACAGAAGCTGAAAAACAGAGCAACATTTTTGTCTCCTAATCAACATACCAGAAGCAAGTATTCAACTTCTGCTGCCTCCACAGCCGAAACAACAAACACTCCCTGAACTGCAGAGTATTGGAGAGAACCTGCTTCCATCCAAGTCCTCTCCTGGCACCAGCCCACAGGACCAACCTGCTAAGCCAAACGTAAGCAGAACTTCCAGAACTCACACTCAGGATTTCATAGCACTGCTGCTGCTCAACAGAACAGGGAGCCCAACCCAAAAGAAAGGAATGAAACAAAATCACCAAGCCAAATTCTAAAAATGATCTCTGATTCACAGGAACTGGTGACAGAGAGAATCCAACTTGTCACTGATTTGGGGCCAACAGGTGAGTGACAGCTCTGGAAAGGCACGCCTTGGCACCTGGGACACTGTGCCGAATTCTGCCCCTCCCTTCCCTGGTGATGCACCAGCCTCTGCTTCCTGCACTCCCTGGAGATCCCACTGCTCTCCTCTCCTCCACACTTCCTATTCCACTCTGTCCCACTCTTCCCTTTCCAATTCAGGGAGAGGGAGGAGGAGCAGTGGAGGGGAGTGGGCAGACAGAGGTGGACGCCTCCCTGCCAGTGGTGACAAGTGGATGTATTACTTTGGCCAGATGTTGACTTCAATGGAGAGGGCTTTGGAAATATATTAAGCCATTTCTGCCCAACATTGTGTACACAACAGGGACCAAATGTGTATACTTGTGGGCTGGGCAAAAATGGATTAAAGGAAATTAAAAGACAAATTTGCAAAAGTAGCAACAAGAAAAGGATTGCATTCACACTCTTGTATTACTTTTCAGTGCCTCTCCAAATATATAAGAAAAAGTTAGAAATGATAATTATATTTTTTTTGCTCTATGCTTTGTGAACTTTTTTGTTGAAAAGCAGAATACTGTGTATACATATTCATAATAATGAAGAGTGCTACAGTCACTGGGATTCTGCAGAAGGTCCCAAATTGTACTGAGTGAACCAGTGTTGGATGGAACCTAACTTAGCAGGGTAGATACTGGTGGAAATGTTTATTTTTCACATTTTTATACTGCCCTTCCTCCAAAGACCTCAGGGCAGTGTGCACAGCTGCTCCCCTCCTTTTGTCTTCACAGCAACCCTGTGAGGTAGGTGAGGCTGAGAGAAAGTGACTGGCCCAAGGTCACCCAGGAAGCTTCATAGTTGAGGGGGGATTTGAATCTGGATCTTCCAGGCCTAAGTCCACCTCCCAAACCACTACACCAGCCTGGCTCTTGCCATGCAATCCACCACCCAAGCTGCTTGCTGCTAATCAGGCGCACTTCAAAGAAACTGAGGTTAGGTTCAACATTCAAAGAAAACTTTACAGTTCCATGATAATTCATATGTACAGCACCTGGTTATGACCAGGCAATTCCTATCACTTATTGAGGTCTGGGAGCCCTAAGTAGCTGCATGAAAGTCTGGTGGAATGGCGACTGGGAGCAGGAGCTCAGCAGCCTGCATCCATTCTCTTGGACGTTCAGGTGGCAAGACAGCAACATGGTCTAAAGGGGAAGAGGAAATGGGCAATGGGTAGACCTTCTGCGATGATAATTGAGAGGGGACCTGACACATGCAGGTTGGTGCTATCATTCAAGAGTTAACCAAGCTTCATACAAAATTGCGCTGAAACTGGTTCCATCCCTCTAAGGCAGTGGTTTCCAAACTGTGAGTCCAGTACCCACATGAATGTACATCAAAAATACAACCGGGTAAAATAATTCTACTAAAATTTTAAATAATTCTGTTAAAACGGGATTCAAATTCGTGACTTCCTGTGTCACTCAGCTGAAATGGTTACTCAAAATACTTTCCAATTTTTGTATACATTTGTGTCTGAAACGGTTTCAACCCAGTCAAGAATCAGGGATGAAGTGTACTTTTAATGAAGTACAGTGTAATGATTTTCAAAGGAAAGATGTGTAGCATATATCTACTCTGCTACAGTAGAAAGTACTGTAGAAGTATTCCTGGTACTTTTGCTTCATCAGTATTCCTGCTTGCTTCAAAGTATTCCTGGTGCTATAACTGGTCACCAAGTGAAGGAGTGGCAGAGTTTAACCAAAAGATAAACAAGTTTATCTGGCAAGATTTAAAAAAACAAAACCAGGATGAAATATAATACCATCATTACACCAAAGGCAGAAGGGGTATTAGCTTTTCTAAGTATCTTATATCAAGATACCAGCTGTCTAAATTGGATCACTGGTTGGTACCATTTGAAAGACAAGTATGTGGTTAGATTAGATTAGAGCAAGCCCTTACTAAGATCTCTCTGAAAGGTCTGCCTGGAGTTTTCTTACATGGCTACTCAGAATTTCACTGGGAAGGAAGTAGTTCTATTATTAAATCTTTGCTATTTCTTTGGATAAATACAGAAGATATCATCTGCTGGAAAAATCCACCTCTGTTTTGGTTCTGATGGATGAGGACTTTCAGAAAAAAGGTCTGGGTCTGTTTTCTGGCTGGATTCAAATTACAGAACTGTTTCACGATTGGATTTTTAATAAATTATGCCCTATTTGTTAGAAGGCAGTGAGTTTTCCCAACTTGAATATGAATATCTGCAGGTATATCTGCCATGTACTAAGTAATTAGCTGTTCCAAATGTTTTACAAGGCCATTAATATCATTTGAAAAATGGTGCTGGGAGCCTTAAATGCAAGACTAGGCATACTTTATTTGCTATTTACCAGTTTTTATTGCACCATGGTATCAGATCCGAGGATTCTTATATGGCTAAATGGTCAAAATGGTCAGACACTTTAGGGCAGGGGTATCAAACTTGTTTCATCCAGTGGGCTGAATAGCATTCACCTGCCGAGGGCCGGAGGTGATGTCTTTAAGCAGGAAGTGATGTCATTAAGCAGACTCTGGTCAGAAATAAGCACTTTGGAGGTTCTAGCAGGAGAGCGCAGCTATTGTATACCTTTGACCGAAAAACAGTACACCCCTATCTGGGATGGTCATCCTCTTCCACTGAGCAGCTTCGGGAGGGATGCACATGGAGAGGTGAGGGACGAAGGGGACACCAGCCTAGCCAGCCAGATCAGTCGAATCAACCCTAGCAATCAATGGGGTGACAGATGTCACAGCCAGATCACCCTTACATCCAAATAAGCACTTTGTTCTCTCATAGAAAATCATCAGCTGCAAGTGAGAGAAGAGAAAATGTGCAAATCTTTCCAAGATATGAGAGAGCTAGTTATCACATTGGCTGCCCTTTCAGCAGCACTGCTTCTGCCAGCATCACTTTGCAGCTCCGCAGCTGAGAGGTGGTCTGTGAAGTGACACTCTGTGGTGCAGCTGAAAGGCCAGCCCACATGATGGCTCTCGCAGCACCTTGGCAGCATCATCTCTTCACTTGGTCTGCCCCTTGCCCCTTACCCCTGAGCATTCCTTCTGAAGCCTCTTTCCATCTCTCCCTCCCAGAGCCTCCGTAGAAGCACCGCTGCTGAAAGGATGGCACTAGGACAGCCCAATTAACACAGGGCTGAATAAAGAGCTTCCGGGGGCCGCATCCGGCCTGCGGGCCTTTCATCTGACACCCCTGCTTCAGGGATTAAGCTTATTTTGCAAGATTGCACTACTGTTTGGTTTTGTATCACCAAGTATTCAATTTCTTGTATCTTAAAAAGAAAACTGTTACAAGGTTATTACTTTCTAGCACTTATTACTTTTAAGAGTTTCAAAAATGAATTCAGAATGAACCAATTCAGTAGCACAGCCAGAGAAGGGGCAAAACAGTAAGGACAGCAATGGCAATGCACAGGCACTCCTCACTGAACCAAATGGTATCTCTTATCATTCACTGCCCAGAATGGCCTCTGATGGTGAGTGGGAGGGGCTGCTTACACAACATGTTGTGGCACCTGCAGTACTTACAGTTATACTCCCCCTAGCTATGCTACTACTAATGCCTGTTGGAAATGTTGTCAAATGGAGGCAGATTTCTTTTGTTGGTAGTCCTACAACAAAATACAACAGTTTTGGAAGTAGATAGTAAAATTAATTTCAGAACTTCTGAATATTAAACTTACAGCCCAATCCTAAGTACCAAGAACACAGGCACTATGATTGCTGCACCAGTGCTGGATGTCATTAAAGTGCCATAAAGTCATTTTCAACACTGCACCAGTAAGTGGCACCAGAAGGAAGGTAAGAATCTGGGTCCAGCTCTGTTTCCCCTCACACAAGTTCATGGCGAAGTTCCGAGTTCAAGGAGCTCTTATCATTCCACATGATTATAGTAGCTAGGATTATCTTGACCAAGTACTGGAAGGCAGCTATTCTACCTAAACTCAGAAGTGTTGGTGAAAATTTGTGAATTTGGCCATAAGAACTTGATATTTAAAAACTAAGAATAACCCAAGAGTAAGCAACAAGCAAGTAAGTAAGTTTGGAAAACTTCAGGCAGCATTGGAATGGAAACAACAGTTAATTTAAGGGAATCTGTTAATTAAGGGAATATCATATTTTCAATGGAGCAAAAGCATTAAGGAAGTGAAGTAAGAGAGAAAGGTGAGTGTGTGTGCTTCCTTCTTTTTTTAGAGTAATGTTTTTTCCTGTGTGTTTTTTTTTAATTCTCAACTTTGTTTTGTGTTAGCCTGTGCTGTTTCTTTTTTAAATTGTTTTGTTAAATCTAAGTTTTTCTTCTTATTTGCATTTGTAGATAATGTTTTCTTTGAGTTATTGTAAACTTGAATACCTAATTAAAATTTTTAAAAAAGGTGATAAGATATGAAGAAATGTAAAGTTCATTATTTTGAGGTTAAAATCTTAATGGGGTGTGGCTATGGAGGGGAGGGGAAGTTATTAGGAGGCCCTGCACTTAGAAATGCATCACTATACCACTCTTGTCAGCATAAGAAATTGTGTGGTTTGTGGAGATTAAGTGTGTCTGAAGAGGATACCTATGCCTCCATGCCACATATTTGCATTTGAAGAGTATATGCTGAGTTGGCCCAGCCATGGTGCAAATGTTGCAGCTTATGCCAAATGGTGGGTGGTAGGGGAGTGGCAGACTTGGGATGCTCCTTCACCCTGAGCCTGTGAAAGAGGAACATGAACTCACCTTTTCAGTTCTCTGTAATCACCTTGCATGGGAATGTTTCATGTCCATCCAGGGTGACCAGATGTCATGACTGCAAAAGAGGACCAGGCACCCCAAAATGTAGGGCACTGAAGAAAAATGTAGGACATGACAAAATAAAAGCTAAAAACACTCATGTATATGGATTTCATGTGGTTAATTTAAACACTTTATTACTTATTATTAAATTTAAAACTATATTACGTATAATTTAGTAATTCCAAGAAGGTTATGTGCTGTCTGCAGGGGTCCACTCATAGGGAAAAGAAGGACATTTAAGTTCTTTACCAGGACACAAGGCTAAAAAAAGAGGTCATGTTCTGGAAAAAGAGGACACCTGATCACCCTGCATCCCTCTCTTTCCTACAAACAGGAAATGAGAAAGTTTCACCAAATCCAGCCTCTCCCAACAGGTACCAGAAAAGGTTCAGGGTCTCACAGAGCTTCTTCCTCTGCTCCTTCCCCAAAAGGCAGTGTTCTTCAACCTTGGGGCCAGGACCCCAATGGGGTTGGGGTTGCAGCAACTTACGGGGAATGAAACAGGTTGAAGACCAATGGCCTACAGCTCCACCATGTAAAGGGGGAGGCATCTGATGAACCCTTCAGATACCAGGAGATGGTGTCTCAGTCCAGGTTCTTAGCAGTTGTGCTAGAATAGCTTTCACTAGTACCAGCCTTCAGGGTGAATTCTCTGCTCACTCTAATAAGTATATTTGGTTGCAGTGAACAGAGCTGGGAAGGCATAATGGGGGCAGGGAATGGGTCCTGCAAGGGGGTCAGGTTCGGCAGTGGGTCCCTCAATCTTATACTTGATATTGATTGATTGATTGGGGTCATGGCACAAAAAAGGTTGAAGGCCACTGCCGTAAGGGCAAGGGGGCTTCTATTCGCTACCCCTCCCTTCATTCCAGCTCAAGCGCATAAAAGGCACCCAAATGAATGAAACTTGCAACTTGTTTGTTGCAAGTTTTCCACTCAACAGCCACAAAGCGGCACCACTGAGCTCACCCTTCCTCCTCCAGGCAAGGAGAAAGAGCGCCTGCCCCCCTTCCACCGAGTGCAAGCCAGAAGTTGTCGCAGCGCCTCGGCTGTGCGACGCTGTCCTACCTCTATGGCCTCGATGCTATTCAAGCCAAGAATCTGGGCAAAGAGATGCAGCGCCGTAACTCTCTCGTAAGACTTCGGGCTCCGCATCACAGCCGACAAGCCTCCTGCCCGTGCGTGGGATGATGACAGTGAATCCAAAGCACGTGGGTCGGATGAAGGGCTCCTTTTGCTGCTGCTTGGAACTTATCACGGCTAGGTAGCAAAGCAAGGCCGTGGGTTGGGAGCGCCTCCTTCTCCTGCACGACCTCAGCTTATGGACACGTGTCCAGGACAGACCTCATTCACACGACCAGGTCCAGCGGAGGACAGGGCGCCTCTGCCTTGTATGGAAGAGGGAACGCTGGCAGGTGCGGCTTCCTAAGCCTTCCATGCGGAGCTGCACCTGCCCACAGTCCCTCTTCCAAACCCCTTCAAGGTACAGGCACTCTGTCCTCCCGGGCTCTGGTCACCCTGATCCTCACTCCTCCACGCGTTCAGCGTCACGTCTGAACAGCGCTTCTAGCACTTCGTATCGAGTTGAGGGGCTCCTCGTCGCTAGTTTCGGTTCCTCTCTCGCAAATCTAAACGGGGAGAGCGATGCTGCTGCTGCTGCTTTAGCTTCTGCCCATCTGAAGCTCCCTTAGAAGAGGTGAGCCCTGGAGAAGGCTGCGATCCTGCCCACGCTTTTCTGGGAGGAAGCCCCATTGACTACAGTGGGGCTTGATTCCGAGTAGACACGCCTAGGATGGGGCTCTTGGGCTGCCATCCTGCCCACACTTACCTGGGAGTAAGCCCCATTCACTACAGTGGGACTTGCTTCTGAGTAGAACTGCACAGGGTGGGACTCTGAGGCTGCCATCCTGCCCACGCTTTCCTGGGAGTAAGCCCCATTGACTACAATGGGACTTACATCTGAGTAGACAGGCATAGGATGGGGTTCTAAACTCCATGCCTGCTCTCAACTTCTTCGCTCTGTGTCTGGCCGGTGACTTGGAGCCAGACCCGATGCCTGTCTACTCAGACGTAAGCCCCATTCTAGTCAATGGGGTTTACTCACAGGTAAGTGCAGCCAGGACTGCAGCCTCAGAGCCCAATCCTAGGCCTGTCTACTCAGAAGTAAACCCATTCTAGTCAATGGGGCATACTCCCAGGAAAGAGTGGCCAGCAGCAGCTCTCCGAGCCTCCCCCAAGCGGAAGAGGAAGTGAGGCATGTCTGGCCCTGCAGCCTTCCTTGGTTGCCATGGCGAGGAGGGTTATGCCCCGGAAGTGAAGCGGCCATGTTGCCGAGTGACCCTCCGGCGAGCGGGAAGAGGTGGGGCTGGGGAGCCTGGAGCGCCGCGGCTCTCGCACCGTCAAGGTACCCGGAGCAGCCACCCGGCCCAGAGTTACTGGGAGGGAGGGCTCCCTCGCCCCCCCCCGGGCTCCCTCAGGGGCCTCCCTCTTCTCCTCCTCTTGGGCGCTCGCGGGAGCCCCATTTCTTCTTGGGGTGCCTGAAGGAGGGCGAAGAGAGGCCGGGCCTTGGCCTTTGTGGGTGCCTTAAGAAACACTCAGCCCAGTAACCTTCGCTTCGCCTCCCTCTTGAGCTGTGGGTGGGGAAGAAGTCAAATGCCCATTCAGCCAGCCTGCGTGTAGTTAGTCTGTGGAACTCCCTGCCACAGGAGTGGGGAAGTTCCTTCCCTCTCACACAACACCAGAGCCAGGGGACAGCCACTAAGACTGAGTGTTGGGAGAGTCAGTACAGGCAAAGCAAAATATTTCTTTACCCAGTGTATAGTTAGTCTGTGGAACTCTCTGCCACAGGCTGTGGTGATGGCATCTTGCCTGGACGCCTTCAAAAGGGGATTGGACAAGTTTCTGGAGGAAAAGCGCATCGCAGGCCACGATGGGTATGTGCAGCCTCCTGGTTTTAGAGGTAGGCTCCCTCAGAATGCCAGATTCAAGGGGGGGGGCACCAGGATGCAGGTGTCCTGTGTGCTCCTTGAGGCACTGTGAGATACAGGAAGCTGGACTAGGTGAGCCTTTGGCCTGATCCAATGGGGCTCCTCTTCATTACATACTTATTTATGCCTCTTCTTTCGACCCCACTGAAGGCTCTCAAGGGCCCTCAAATCCAGCACAAACTGCATGTTCTCATTTGCTGTCTTTTGGGATTTCATGCAAGGCACCTGTACATATGTGAACAGACTCTCTGCTTTTTTCCCCTGAAATCCTTGGTTTTTGCAGATCCTTTCACATGTGCCAAATAGAGCAGTGGTTCTCAAACTGGTGGGTCATGACCCACTAGTTTGAGAACCACTGCTCTGTTTGGCAAATAATAATAATAATAATAATAATAATAAAACTTTATTTTTATCCCGCCCTTCTCCCTAACGGGACCCAGGGCGGCTAACAACATATTAAAAAACAATAGAATTTAAAAAACATTAATACAAACAGATAAAAACATTTAAAAACACACTACAGGGCCATAAAAACAGTAGTCAGATTAAAAGAGTAAAAGAGCAGATCACCGAGGAATCAAGCCTGTAAAACTAAAAGATGTATAAAAAGTTAAGAAGGCCAGAAATCAGAAGGCTTGTTTAAACAACAGTGTTTTCAGGCCTCGCCGAAAGCTCTCAAGAGAGGGAGCCATTCTCAAGTCAAGGGGAAGGGAGTTCCATAATGTTGGTGCCACTACCGAGAAGGCCCTATTTCTTGCAGCCACCCCCCGGACCTCCTTGGGTGGCGGCACTTGCAAAAAGGCCTTCTCTGATGACCTGAGATGGCGAGCCGGATTGTACGGGAGTAGGTGGTCTCTAAGATATCCTGGCCCAGAGCAGTATAGGGCTTTAAAGGTCAAAACCAGCACCTTGAATTGGGCCTGGAAACGAATGGGCAGCCAATGCAGCCCCCGGAGAAGCGGGCTGACAGAGTCAAACCGCCTGGCTCCGGTGACCACACGGGCCGCCGCATTCTGTACTAATTGTAGTTGTAACACTAATCTTCATGTAACACTTCCCCCATCCCTTTAAGGGGCAGGGGAAGGGGAGGGAGGTAGCAACACGAACCCCAGGATCGCCCCGCTAAGGGGGGCGAGGGGGGTGCTTTGCACTTACTTTCAGAAGGGTGCTTTGCACTTACTTACTTGCACTGACTTTGCACTTATTCCCCGCACTTACAGGAGGTGCGGGGAGCCCTGCACAGCACTTCCGGAGGCTTGGAACATTCGCTAAAAGCGAGCGCAAAGCACTTCTGTTTTGCAGGAGGTGCTTTGCACCCACTTTTAGCGAATGTTCCAAGCCTTGGGAAGCACTGTTCAGGGCTCCCCACACCTCCTGTAGCCTGCTGCAGCCCTGCCTACATAATGTGAGTGCAAAGCGCTCCCCTTAGTGATGCAAACCTGGGGATAGTGCACTGCCCTAGCCCCTCCCCCGCAAGAACTTACTGAGGGAGTAAAGCTCCCTCAAAGTTTGAGAACCACTGAAATAGAGTATTCTTTCCCTTTTTTTTGGAGGAAAGAATGGAGCAACCACACTGTGTACCACATTACATGCATCTTTTTTTGTATGATGCTAATATTCCCAAATAAGACACCCTGCCACCACCAAGTGGCCAGAACTTGATATGGGTGGGCTTCTCTTCTTAGTTGTTGATGCCCTAGTTCTTCTAGACGAGAAATAAGTAGGCCAGAAAAATAAAATATAGCAACAAAAGAGATTGTTTCATTTTTCTTTCTCTATTTTGTAACTTTAGTTCAGCCTCCCTCTACTTATCCTCCATGGCAGCGTGGACGCGTGAAGCAGTGCTGAACCTTTACCGCGCTCTGCTACGTCAAGGACGTGGCCTGCGCTATACTGACCGTGATTTTTACTTCGCCTCAATCCGTCAAGAGTTCCGAAGAAACCAGCAACTCGAGCGGCTTGAAGATAGAGAGAGGCAGCTGGAGAAGGGCCAGGCTTTCTTGCGCAGCAAACTTGGGGGATTAGTTTGAGTGTTCTGCACTCCCCCACTACGCTATCCCCTTTCCTTTCCTTCAGCCTGCAATCATCTGATCTAGATGGTCAATACTAGCCGTCTAGGACAAATCTGAAAAAGGAAACTTGAAAGGATCTTGCCTCTTTGCAAATGCATTAAGCCTCAGGTGAGTTTTACAGCCACAGAGTGCTCTCTTAATTCAGTGCCTTAATAGATGGTTGCATATTTGTCTCTAAATATGGTGCTTTGACTCATTTAAAAGTAACTCATTTAAAGGAGTAAAAACAGTTCCAGGAGCTTTGTAGATGACTTAGTTCTGCCATGTACCTTTCCTGTCCTTCCAGAAGGAAATAAATACAGTAGAACCTCCAAAGTTGACCACCTCTCTATTATGACTACCTCCTTAAGTTGACCTAATTTTCACAGTATGGACAGACACTGCAGATACACTGTGGGAGACCAACCTCTCTATATTGACCACCTCCATAAGTTGTATCTTAACCACTTCGACCATTGCACAGAGTATTAATTTACCCTCCTTAAGTTGCCCACTGAACTCGATACTGCTTGTGCATAGTGAAGCCACTGTCCTTTCACTTTGGTTCCCATCACCAGTGCATTACATTACGCTTATATTGAAACACAACTGCTATTTTGCTGCCTGCTCTCGGTTAGGAGAGATCCTTCTGGAGCACTTCACAATCCCTTCTAGTCTTCACCATTCAGAAAAGTTTAGTGTCATCCACAAACTGGTCCACCTCCCTGCTTATCCCTGTTTCCAGGTCATTTATGAAGATGTTGAAAAGCACCAGTCCCAGGACAGATCCTTGAGGCACTCCACTTTCCACCTCTCTCCACTTTTTTTTAAATTGCCCATTGACACCCACTCTCTGTTTCCTGGTCCTCAACCAGTTCCCAATCCATGAGAGGACCTGTCCTCTTATTCCCTGACTGTGGAGTTTTCTCAACAGCTCTTAGTGAGGGACCGTATCAAACACCTTCTGGCATTTAGTGAATCTGAGGAGACCCAGTGGAGGCCAGGCAGCCTAAGTAAAAAAGTGGGGTTTTTTTTTTAGCTGATGGGGCTATGTAACATGCTACATGCTGTGGGCTGGCAAGGGATAGCATTGGTTTGCTTGTCTGCTCTGAAACCATATTTTTTTTTAACTTACAATTTTTTTTAAGCTTATGAATTTTCAGGGGTTTTTTAAACACTGATTGTGGGCCGTTTACTCTCCGTCTCTTGATATAGATATAGATGATATAAATAGTAAGCATCACAAGAGGATAAATTCTCATTGATATTTGCAATAAAACTTTTTAAAAATCCATCTAAATAATAACTTGGCCTTGCATTTGTTGTCCTGGGAGCTAAACATGGTAATATTTAAATGCCTTTTTCCCTGTATGTTGACCACCTTCCTATGTTGACCAATTCCTTCAGTCCCTTGGGTGGTCAACTTAAAGAGGTTCTACTGTATCTGCTACTGACACTGGGGAAGCCCCCATGGAGTTTTAGTGGCTTTTGGTAGTAGCAGGAGGATTTGGTTCTGCACAGTATTGTCAGTTTTCATAGTGACTGCTTTTAGGACCTAGAAGCTAATTTGCCAAAAGTAGGTTATACTTTGTAAAGATTTTCATGCTTTTGTTGCTTACATGTGCCTCATTTGCTTTGGAAACTTGTCTTAGCAGTATGTGAAGCAGTATAATGCAAAAGAGAGCTGGATGGGGAAGAGTCGGTTTAGAACCGCTATCTCTGAGTTTGGTGGATGACCTTGGCCAAATCTCAGCCTAAGCTAACTCACAGAGTTCTTCTAATAAATAGAGTTGTAACTACTCTACTCTACAGCACCTGTACAACATGAGTTGTACAGTACAACATATGTTGTACAGGTGCTGTAGATTGTGCACTTCAAATAATGCATTGTAGTTCATTTTTTTGTAATAGCCTGTGAAGTAGAAAGTCAAGCAGACTGGAGAAATGAAAGGTGTATAACATTTGTGTATATTTTTCTCCCCCCATGAAGGAGCAATGGCAAGCGCTGGAGAGCGCAAAGGAAAGAAGGATGACAACGGCATTGGAACAGCCATTGACTTTGTACTCTCCAATGCTCGGCTTGTGCTGGGTGTGGGTGGTGCTGCCATGTTGGGGATTGCTACCTTGGCTGTCAAACGGGTGAGTGTGGAGAAGGGTACCAAATGTTCAGGGGTTGAAAGTTGTGACCAACGTGTGTGTTGGAGGCTTTTGAACGGATAACACATTACATTTTGTGTTCTCCCACTATATTGCTTCAGATGTATGACCGGGCAATCAGTGCTCCCACCAGCCCCACCCGCTTGAGCCAGTCAGGAAAGAGAAGCTGGGAGGAACCAAGCTGGCTTGGGTCATCCTCACGATTGCTGAGCCAAGATATGAAGACTAATCTTAGCCGTTCTCTGCAGACTCTTCCCACTGATTCTTCCAGTTTTGAAATGGGTGAGAGGCCATTTCAAACTCTTCAGACTATACTGAAATGCTATTCATTATAGAAGTTGGCTGTGTAATTTGTTTTGAAGCAGACTTCAGTGATCAGATACTTCAGCATGCTACTCTGAGAAAGGATACGATGTATTCTTGTCAAAATATTTTGTTCAAGGCATATTCAGTTCAGTGCAGGGAATTTGTATCAACTCTTCAGTGAAATACTGTGATCACTTATTCTGTTCTCTTTGTAACCCTGTAGACTCAGGCAGATCCATGAAGGATAAATCATCTGTCAAGAAAAGCCAGGTGGAGCTGAAGAAGTTGCGTCTTCGAATGTCCTTGCAAGAGAAGCTGTTTGCCTTCTATCGGAGGAAGGTGGCCATCCCAGCAGAAGAGCAGGCTCAGGCCAAGCAGGCTGCTGTGGACATCTGTGCTGAACTGCGTATCTTCCTCCGGGCCAAGCTTCCAGACATGCCTCTGCGGGAAATGTACTTGAGTGGTAGTCTCTGTGATGATTTGCAGGTATCTTGGATTGATCACAAATTGTTGAATAGCCTGCAGAAAGAATGACAAAGGCAGAGAAATGTTGGCTTCCCTTGCAGATGTGTAGTTTCAGCACCTGGCTATCTGGTGTTCTGGATTTTGGTGGAAATGTATTTGTGTAATTTGGTCTTGAAAGGGAAAAAACTTTCTCCCTGGGTCTGAAATGTGCTTTTCTATTGCCGTTTTTGCTGTGTCCTCTCTTCCTGATTGTTCAGTTCTTGAATCTTCGTTTTATCTGTTTGGGGGACTCAGAGTCTTTTCACGTCTGTTATCTTCAGTTGGGAGCCCATCTTTGCATACTAGCTTGATGGGAAGGCCACTCCTTAGTGAGGAATTCACAATGGACATAGTACTCTTAAGTTAGCACCATGACAGGGCTCCTACACGTATATTTTGTCTGGGATGAAACTAAAATTTGAGGCCATCCCTGAATGCTGGTGGGATTTCAATATTTTCTTCAGAAAATATTATTTTGGAAAGTAGTTTCAGACCATCATTTTTTAAGTTTCTTTTAAGTTTATTTGTTACGTTGTATTCATGGAAGAGTTGCTATGTTCTGTTGAAACGATCCTATCATCTGGCTTGTCTGTTTCTCAGATGCTTAAGATTCTTCTTAGGTTTTAGCTGAATGAATATTCCATCTGAAGAGCTTAAGGCAAATTACAACACATGTAACACTAAGCACAATCCAGAGATTGTTCTCTGAAGGCGTAAGCCCCTTACGCCAGCCCGGGGGTGTTGCAAACGTGCCTTATGGCACGTTTGCACCTTCTTCGGCCCACAGAGGCCAACTCTGGCCACCATGCCATGACAGGTAAGTTTGTGCCAGCCATATTGAACCAATGTGAGAGTCTGGGAGACGGGGAGAAGGTGAAACACAGCTGTTCCGGGGTGGGGTGAGGGCGAACAGCAGGTGGTCCTGTGGGTGGGCCGCAGCTGAGCAGGAGTGGGGCCAGGATCTGGCAATTGTGATGTATCCTAACCCCAGTCCTGAGTGACCTGGCGCAGCTCCAGGCTGCTCTGATCTGTGCCACCTCTTTAGGTGGCACAGATCCGAGTAGCCCAACTGGAGATGCTGCCGAGTTACCCGGAGTAAGGGGAATGTATTCTCCTTGCCCCGGGCTGAGCTATACGCAGCCCCCAACCCCGCTCTGGCTACTGTGCAGGCCAGCCGGCCTCCCTGTTCCAGCTTGGGTGTGGATTGGGCTGAAAACATAATGTCAAGACCAATGGTTCCCAACTGTGGGTGGGGACCCACTGGTTGGTCACAACCTGATTTTTGGTGAGTCAACAAAGGGTGAAGGGAAGATCAAATAATTAATTGCCTCAAGCCCTGAAGCTATTCAAAAATCAGATTCTGTAGCTGCTAATTACCCTGCAAAGAGCTCAGGTTCTGTAGTTTGCAGGATAGCTGCTAGTTGTCCTGCAAGAAGCTGAGTTGAAGTTTGCAAGCATCTCTTCACCGGTGTGGCCAACTACCTCCTGGCTCCCTCCCTCCAGCATGCTGCCTCCTGCCTCCCTGTAATGCCTCCGCCCATCTTCCACTCGCCTCCCCCCTCCTTGGAACGCCGCCTCCCCCCAAACCTCCACTTACCTCTCTGCTACTCAGCGGTTCACGCAACTGCCGAGTGGTGGAGGTTGGGTGCCCACCCGGCAGTAGCCTGGCACTGGCCAGAGCAGGGCTACCACTGGTGCTCACTCAGGATTGGGCTCTTAAACAGCTTGACTTCCTTGCAGTCAAATGGCTTATGGACAGAATGATCAAGGGAAGGCTCTTGTTTACTTGAAGCACAAAAGTCTGCTTTTACAGGTGGAGCCTATTTATCCACGTTAGTTCCGTTCCGTGACTCGGTGCGATTAACAAAAAATGCATTGTGCTAAATTCCATTGAGTTACGCAAATACACTGCAGCCTGACGCTTCCGGATGGAAGGAAACTAAGGTAGCTGTTATCAATCCCCTCTGTACTCAGCCCTCCCCATTGCCAGCTGCCTGGCTTCTTTCACATGGGATGCTGATCTTTTAAGTGTCCAGCCCTATGTGTTTCTACTCAGAAGTAAGCCCCATTGTAGTCAGTGGGGCTTACTCCCAGGAAAGTGTGGAGAGGATTGTAGGCTAAATCTCATGCTTTGCTTGGTGGGAAGGCTTGCTTGTGTAGCCTATCCCAATGGGATAGCCTGCACCAATGGGGGGGGGGGTTGCTTGTGTCGGTGATTGTCTGCACCATCTCAATGGGGGGGGGGGAATTTGGCAAACACTCCCTGAGTTTTTTAAAGCAATCCCCTCTGTTGCTACCACACCTGCCCCTGTGTAAGTGAGAGAGAGAGAGCTCTACCTCGCTGTACGTGTTCTGGCTACAGAGATTTTTGGGCCCCCCTCCCCTCTTCAGCCTCTTTGCTGGCTCAGGGGCTCCAGTAGTGTTACTGTTCCATTGCAAGGGGAACCTCTTCCAGGGCTATTTCCCTGCCTGGGAGAGGCAGAGCCTTTTTGCAGTATTTTGGGCTGCCTGGAAATGGAGCGAGACTCCAGTGCAGGGCAAAGGTGTGTGTGACTTTCAGTTGCCCCACCCCATTGAGAGACAAATCCAGATACATCAGTGGAGTGGAGTGGAGTAATGAATGTTAAGACAGATTCCATCTCAGTGTTTCTTTGGATTCCAACTTTTTCTCTGGTAGTTGTGATCTTTATTGGCCTCGGATATTTAACTTCTCCTTTTCTCTTCTTCTCTCCCTGCCCCCACAACAGGTTGTGACAGCAGATCACATCCAGCTCATTGTTCCTCTGGTGCTAGAGCAGAACCTTTGGTCATGCATTCCAGGTGAAGACACCATCATGAATATCCCTGGTTTCTGTCTGGTTCGTCGGGAAAACCCAGAATACTTCCCTCGCGGCAGCAGTTACTGGGACCGCTGTGTGGTGGGAGGTTACCTCTCTCCCAGGTCTGTGGCTGAGACCTTTGAGAAAGTAGTGACAGGCTCCATCAATTGGCCAGCAATTGGGTCTTTCCTAGGCTATGTGATCCGCCCAGCAGCACCTTTGGAATCTTTAATGCTGGAGGTCCAGTATGAAAAAGACCGTCATCTTCTCATAGATTTCTTACCATCTGTGACACTTGGTGACACTGTCCTGGTAGCAAAACCACACCGGTTGGCCCAGTATGACAATTTATGGCGACTCAGCCTTCGGCCTGCAGAGACAGCTCGCCTGCGGGCCTTAGATCAGGCTGACGCTGGCTGCCGTTCCTTGTGCCTCAAGATTCTCAAGGCCATATGCAAGTTGAACCCTGCGCTGGGTCACCTTTCTGCAAGCCAGCTCACCAATGTCATACTGCACATGACCCAGGAAGAGACTGACTGGTCACAAGATGTGATTGCTGACCGTTTTCTGCAGGCATTGAAAGAACTAATAGGCTATTTGGAAGCAGGAGTTCTTCCCAGTGCTCTGAATCCAAAGGTGAACTTATTTTCGGAGCTCACTCCCGAAGAAGTGGATGAGTTGGGCTATACTCTGTACAGTTCTCTTTCAGAACCAGAGGTCCTGCTGCAGACATAATAGCTGCCTTATGTGTGAAAATGGTGTTGGAGCTACCTGCCAATTACAGGTCCTCTGTGACACCTCCTGAATGATATATGCGCACCCTGCCTATTCTTTTTGCAAGCCCATCCCTTTTTATTATTGTACTGTGGATGGTCTATTAGCTTCTTGGTGCTACTGGTCCAGTTCTACAACCTTCAAAGCACTTGCCTGATGGGAGAAAGAGGAATGTGGAACTGCTGCTCAGAGATGGTTATAAAAGTCCTTGTTAGTGTTCTAACTGCCTACCCCAGCACTGTGCTCCCTTTTTTTTATTTCATTCACTTATCTTTCTACAGCAAAAACTGTCACTCCCACCCTAGAAAGTGTGGAACTGGGCCAGTAAACCATTGGCAGTTTTAGGAAGTGAGGTCATGTATTTTTTTTCCCCAGGGCCTTCTTCCAATTGATTATTTACTTTGTGAGGAAGGGATGGTCCCTTCGTACCTAGAAGTGCATGGCAGTTGAAATAGAGCAGTGAATGTATTTGTGTGAGCTCTCTCTGTGCATTGATTGTATTTATAGCATTTCAGAGAAAAGGTGAGATTTCTAGATGTTTGCACACTATGTAGGTTCTTCTTGCTGAACCTATATGTGGAAATCTTGGTATATCTGATCTACAGTACACTACTCCACCCATCTAGTGCCCTTTACTTACCCACAAATATGATTTTCATTGGACCCAACTCGGAAAAACTGGTAATGGTGCTCTTAGCGCATATAGAAGAGCGCATGTGTGTTGGGGTAACTTTTCATTTGTTGATACTGAGATTGTTTGTCAGTTGTGGGTGCCGATTTCCTGGGAAAATCAGAACTGCTAGGGAAAGGCCTTTATTGATCCTCATTGTGACACTGAATGAGGAAATCTGAAAATAAGAAGCTGTTGTCTCAAAAACTTTCCCTCATGAGCACTCCAGCTCTGAAAGCAGCTTAACCATACAGTGCATGAAGGGCTTTATAGACGGTTTTCAGAGATCTTCCACCTTTTTAACAAAATGGAAACTAGCGGGCAGTTTCATATGTCTGCTAAGTGAATATTAGGTCAGTAAAATTATTAGTCATAGGCAGGTGTAGCAAGTAAAGTTTTCAGGGGAGGGTAAGCAAGTCTGAGTTAATGTCTGCCATCAACATTGCACTTCTTATACTCTTGAAGGGGGGAGGGTTTTTACAGTCTGGTCTTATAGCTAGGAGGCCACCTTTCTTCTCACTGCCATTAAGTTATACAGCCCTGTTCTGCCTACCTCCTGCGATGATGAGCTTTAAAGTGTCCACTCATTCTAGCTATATCTCCTGCTCTGCAGACATGAAATTGGCATTGGCTGTGACTGTGCTTTATCTCTCAGGAATACTTGGTTGTATTAGGGCTGCCACCGCCCAAAAATGAGAGGTTGTGCTCTAAATGGAGAGAGAGAGAGACTGTCTTTTTAACCTGTCTGACAAGTATTACCATAGATGAATACATACAGCTTTGCAGATATGGCTCCCCTTTTGTGAATACCCATCCTTGCTACTGAAAGGCTGCACAAATACTGAGATAATTTGCAGGTGTGGGGACGCAGGAGTCAGTGCCCTTCCTTGTTCTTCCTTTTTTAAAGGTGGTGCTTATGTTAATGAGGCAAACTCTTGGTGTGATTCTAGAGCACAGGATTCAACCTGTAAACCTTGTTTAAGGAGGTACTTCCTTTCACAGTCTGTCTTCCTAAATCAGTTTGCCTGCTGGTCAGTATTTGTCATGCAGAAATAAAACAGTGTTGCAGTTATTTTAAACTTCACTAGACTTCCAGCTATAGACTTAGAAAGTTGTGAGTGAATGTTTGTAATCTGTACCTTGGAAAAACTCCAGGTTTTCCCCTCTCAGTACTGGGTCTATTTCTCTTTGCTTTTCCTTGATTTTTTTCTTCTCAGCCCTCTTTTCAGTATGAACCTCTTTGCTTCTCCCCCTGCCCCACCATGAGTGAGGGGGAAGATTTTAGGTGGACAGAGAATATATATATATATATAAAGATTTTTAAGAGTAGTTTGAATCCCCACTTTTCACCTGCATTGTTCCTTTCCTTATTTGCTCTGGTGCGTGCTTCAAAGTCACAGCCTGAAGAAGTGGATAAGCATTGTGGTGAGAGGGAGATACTGAAAGGGCATCTGCAAAGGTAGGAAGAAGAATCTCTTATCTCTTTCCTTCTCACGTTAAATGCATATCATTACATATGTATGTATTGCTTGTTAGAAATCCAGTGGATAGATGTTTTGACCATATGGTGTTGCTACAAAGGCGAATGTGCATTGAATGTAGGCTGAGGCAATCTCTGTTCCCAGCAGAACACTCTTTTGTTTATTCACTTATCACTTTTGATGTTCCAGTCAAAAAGAGAATGAATTGTTTTCTTCTGAATAATCTAAGAAAGGGTCTGAGCCTACTTCTCAATAAGACAGGTACTCATCATTCCGCATGTAACCAATAAAAGACCCAGCCATTGGGATTCAACAGGAAGTTCAGAAGAGATCATGGGAGGGGGAGAAATGGAACTGAACTATCCATTGGGTGATGCATCTTGTAGTAAGAACCTTGCACTAATGCTATTATATGACTAGCAAATTCAGTCTGAAGAACTGTTATGCTGACACCTATCAGTATTCACTAAAAATGCATGTGTTTATGTTGATAGTTTAAAGCTGGGAGGGTTCGTTCTGAAGCATTTGTGGACTCCTGTGAAACATGAGGACAAAGTGTAGATGCTGGCCAGTAGTGTGAAATGTAGCTCATGACTGTTTTCCAGAATCACAGGGGAAGGAGTGTCCATTGCATCAAATGATTATCATGGCCCAGAACTCCAAATCCATTGTATCTTTGAGTGTTGAAAATGCTTTGGCATATTGCCTTAATGTCTGAGTCACACAAACCAATATGATTTATACTTGAGCTGCAGGATGGGGACCAACTAGCTCACCTGTGGGTCTCTGTGGACCTCAAACTCCACTACTGCTCTTCCAGGTCAAATGAAATTTTTAATGTAAAAAGTAATTGTCTAAATGAAAGGTTCCTTCTGGTGTCTGTGTGCTCATAATACTGCAGGTAAAAGAATGTGATAACTTCAGCCTCTCTCAAGCCCTAGTGCTGGGGCCTCAGGGGCAGACAGAGGAGGGTCGTATGCATGGTCTGACAATGTGTGGACTTCTGAAATAAAATAACTTTCCAAACCATTTTGGCTGTTTTAAGTGTGTTCAACATAGGTTGAGTCTCTTTTCTTGCATTCTGAGTTGAGAAAAAGGGGAAATGGCCTTTGGGCCGTGGACAACCCAATCCAAAGTGCCACTTGAGCTGGTGCAGGCCCCTTGCCCCAGCTCTCTAGTGTCACAAACATGCCATAAGGCACGTTTGCGCAGACTTGAGAGTTGGCTAGGCCAGTGTGGAGGCCTGTGCTGGATTTTGATCCTTTACTGGCCAGAGTAGGTAGGTTTGTGCTAGGCAGTGCAGAGGGTGGGAGAAGATGGTAAGAGAACATTCCAGGGTGGGGAGGGGTTGTTTCTGGGAATGGGGAGGGTGGAACAGGTGAGAATTCATGCCCCATTGTTACTATAGCACTAATACTTTTATCTCATCCTTCCTCCAAGGAATGTAGAGCAGCACACAGGCTCATTTTATTCTATAGAATGGCTGTCGTAGCACTAAATTCGGATTTCGCTTACAGAGCATACCTGTATGCATCTTGTACCTTTCCAGTGCAATCTCCTAGCTTTCTTCATTGTGGGATGGTATCCCATCCACTACAAGCAGGTTGTGATGAAGTCATGTCACTGAAAAGGAACTGACTGAATTAGCCTGATGAATACGCAGAAAGAGGCACAGGTATGGTAACACTATTGCCTCCAGATTGTTTAATATGTTCCTTGTCAGAATTGTAGCTGTCTGTCTGCTCCGCCTGCATATTCAGGAGGCCACACCAGTGGCATAGCTAATGATCGTGTAGCCTGGTGCCAAGTTCAGAATGATGCCCCTGAAGTGATGTCACACTTGGGCTTTTAAAAAAGTGGAAATTGGAGAAAACCTGCCTCCTCCCCCAGAAGCTCACTACCCACTTGCTCTGCCGCCACCCCCCAGTCAGTGGCATAGGGAGTGCATCTACCTGCTACCTGGGGGTCAAAGAAGATTTTGTAGCCCCCCACAACAAAATAAAATTTAATTTAGTACATTAAAAATGTGCCATTTATTGGTTAGAGATGCTGTACTGGGCTGAAGAGGGACAGTTATTCTCCCCTTGCTAAATATAAGAGGAGCACCACTTGCAAAAGTGCCTCTTTACCCAGTTAGCAGGGTAACTGTATTATGATACATGGAAATGAGAGCAGACTCTCATTAATATAACTCTGTTAATATTACACCTTATTGGTTCCATGCTATGTCATATAACTTCTCATTGGCTCTCAGAAAAATCAGTCTCATAGGTCAGTTTTGAGTTTAAAAAATCCACTTTCTGTTCCATAAGGCAGTTGTTTTCATTTTATGGTTAATGGGCTATAACGTTTGATAGAATACATATATTCCTCTGCAGTTTGTTTCATTGCATTCCGCATTAAATCATCTTTCCAATGATATATGATGGTATTATTCCTACATACCAATTTTTTCACAATTTTGGTTACTAGTGTCAAGCTCAGCTTGTTACCCCCTAAAGCTTGATGCCCCTAAAGCTTGGTGCAACTGCTACCCCCCCGCACCTTCTTAGCTACGCCACTGGCCCACACCCCTGTTTGGATGTCTGCTTCTGGGTAATGTAGTTATGCATGCATTAAAAGCTTTCTGTCCTGTGTGGCTCTTAGCTGCCTACTTGGTCTGTCTACATTTCTCTCCCTTGATTGTTTCATTTTCTTTCCTAGCTACAGCTTCCATCAAAGTGCAGGAAGGGCTTTACTATTACTTCTGATGAGAAGTTTGGCTTTCAAACTGCCTGTCCCAGGTTCCTAGAGGGCCTGAGGCAAAGCCTTGCACACCTCATGGGTGTGGTTCCTCTGCCAGTGCCCAACTTTTGATGCTTCCCTTGTCTATATGACACAGCTGGCAAGAAGCTTTATGGAGGCCTATTTTTGCAATTGGGCATGGGAACTTCTAAATGCATACTATTTGCAGCCTCCTTCCACTTCTTTATGGGAAAGGTCCTTTCAAAGTGGTCAATGAATAAAAGAAGTTGCATACTGGTTTTAGTTTATGGCAGTGCAGAGCAATTATGGATAATGTGTTGTGATTTCAGTATAATGGGATGAGATTAAAAAAACCCATGTACGTATTCAGACACCATCCTGTGAAAGTGTTAGAATTTGGTATAAATTCTAGTTCAGCCCCCCCCCCCCTCATTTCCCCTAGAAATTTTTCAGTTGGAGGATGGCCACCTTGAAATTTGCAGGAGAATGTCCAGACTTGGCTTGTTGAAATGCTCTCCAACAGGTTTCTGGCTGGTGTCATTCCTGATGAAAAATCTGTGCCCAAGTTAGGACCTGTGTGTCCTATGTAGACAGCAAAAGAGCACTGTGCCAGATAATAGCATCTATTGCCCTGGAGAAGGGGTCTCCAAAGTTTTCAGCACAAGGACCACATCATATATCTGACATGGTGTCAAGGGCCTGAAAATAAATACATACATATATGGTGAAAGGATGTGCTGAGAATTTGATTGAATACAGTAAGTGGGTGGGGGTGGAAGGAGGAGGGGAGCAGAGTGCAAAATTGACTTGAACAGGAAGAGGGAGAATGGATTTTTTTCATTAAAAAAAGCATGAAAAGGCATGGGTATACCACATTCAGCCATTAGAGGTGCTGCATGGAATGATTACATTGTATTATATTGGCACCTATAGTGGCTGAATGCAGTACAGGTTGTCCCTCGTTATCCACTGGGGTTCCATTCCAGAACCCCTAGTGGATAAAAGAATCCGTGAATGAAAAAACAGTGGAAAAATAGATTTAAAGACCCACTTCCAGGTTTCTTGCCCTTCCATTGCTTCTAATGGAATAAGGTCGTGCCTTGACATCTGCAGGGGTTTGGTTCTGGGATACCATAAAATGTGTTAAATAAAAGCAGTTTAAAAAAAATTATAAAGTGCATCCCTTTACAATTGTGGTTTAAAAACAGCTTTTCTTACTGTTGTAGAGAGGTAGTCAGCAAATGAGAAATTGCTGCTCAGCTGACAAATAGAATGATCGTTTACATGACTATCTCTCAACAACACTAAGAAAAGCAGTTTTATAAACTGTGCTTTTAAAGGGATGATTTTTTTCCTCTTTCTCCAGGGATCAGCACATTCCTTCTCATTTGCAGTGGCCATTTGTGTGGAGTCAAATCCATGTATAACAAGGTTGAACCTGTATACAGGTTGAGCCTCATTATTCACGTGGGTTCCATTCCAAGCACTCCCCTGGATGGCAAAAAATTCACTTTAGCAAATCAATTTAAAAAACAGTTTCTTTGCTCCTGTGATTTAAAAACAGCCTTGCTGACCTTTGTGATGTAAGATAAGAATTATTAACAAGACAATCCATCAGTCAGTCCTCCAAGAGCTTACAAAGAGCTGAGAGCTTACACTCAGCCCCTCCCTTCATCAATGCATCAATGCAAACCTTTCTTTCACATGCTCAGGGGGAAGGGAGGGGTCCACTGGGGAGAGAAGGATTGATGGATTGTCAGCAGCTACCCCCCCATTAAGGAGGCTATTGTTAAAGGACTGTTCAGTTTTTTATACTGATTTTAAAGGGATGCATTTTCCCCTTCTCCAGGGATCAGCACATTCCTTCTCATTTGCAGGGGCCATTCCTGTTGAGTCAAATCAGTGTATAAATAGGCTGGACCTGTATATCAATGCTAGACCTGGAATATACCAGATATTTACCTCATTCAGCCACTAGAGGTGCTGAATGTAATGCAATGCAATGGAATGGAATGGAATCATTCCATTCAGCATCACTAGCAGCTAAATGTGGTTTATACCCATGCTGATGAAACACAAGGAAGTGCATCTTTGCAGCTATTTTTAGCCCTGAAAGCCTGGGGAACCAAGCGGGCTGGATAAAATCTTCTGGAGGACTGAATTTAGAACACAGGCTGGGATTTGGAGACCCCTGCCCTGGAGGATGAGCAAGTGAATGAGCCCTTCACAGTATAGTTGATACTGGTAGGTCCTGTAATGGTGTTGCCTGAATATATATGGGAGTAATGCTGGCGCTGCAGTTTGTGGCAGGGCCTACTCCCTGTGTTTTATATAGTCATTGCTGGTGTACATGCCCCACAGTGCATTCCACCACCCTGCTTACTGGAAAGACAGGCTTGGTGGCAGGCATGCAGTTGCTTCACATCCCACTCTTCCTACTACTGGTATCTTTGCCAAGATAGCCTCTGTGAGGGAGGGAAGGGGAAGTGTCTGTCTAGACTCTTTCTCCTCTATCCCTGCCAGAGGCCATTGAGAGTGCTCCAAGTGGCAGAAGTACTGCCACTCCTCTTAGTATCTTGGCCACATTGGCCTCTGGAGAGAAGAGAAGCAGCACCAGGATGGGCCATAAGAACATAAGAACAGCCCCACTGGATCAGGCCATAGGCCCATCTAGTCCATCTTCCTGTATCTCACAGCGGCTCACCAAATGCCCCAGGGAGCACACCAGATAACAAGAGACCTCATCCTGGTGCCCTCCCTTGCATCTGGCATTCTGACATAACCTATGTCTAAAATCAGGAGGTTGCGCATACACATCATGGCTTGTACCCAGTAATGGATTTTTCCTCCAGAAACTTGTCCAATCCCCTTTTAAAGACGTCTAGGCTAGATGCCAGCACCACATCCTGTGGCAAGGAGTTCCACAGACCGACCACACGCTGAGTAAAGAAATATTTTCTTTTGTCTGTCCTAACCCGCCCAACACTCAATTTTAGTGGATGTCCCCTGGTTCTGGTATTATGTGAGAGTGTAAAGAGCATCTCCCTATCCACTCTGTCCATCCCCTGCATAATTTTGTATGTCTCAATCATGTCCCCCTTCAGGCGTCTCTTTTCTAGGCTGAAGAGGCCCAAACGCCGTAGCCTTTCCTCATAAGGAAGATGCCCCAGCCCCGTAATCATCTTAGTCGCTCTCTTTTGCACCTTTTCCATTTCCACTATGTCTTTTTTGAGATGTGGCGACCAGAACTGGACACAATACTCCAGGTGTGGCCTTACCATAGATTTGTGCATTATAATACTAGCCGTTTTGTTCTCAATACCCTTCCTAATGATCCCAAGCATAGAATTGGCCTTCTTCACTGCTGCCGCATATTGGGTCGACACTTTCATCGACCTGTCCACCACTACCCCAAGATCTCTCTCCTGATCTGTCACAGACAGCTCAGAACCCATCAGCCTATATCTAAAGTTTTGATTTCTTGCCCCAATGTGCATGACTTTACACTTACTGACATTGAAGCGCATCTGCCATTTTGCTGCCCATTCTGCCAGTCTGGAGAGATCTTTCTGGAGCTCCTCACAATCACTTCTGGTCTTCACCACTCGGAAAAGTTTGGTGTCGTCTGCAAACTTTGTCACCTCACTGCTCAACCCTGTCTCCAGGTCATTTATGAAGAGGTTGAAAAGCACCGGTCCCAGGACAGATCCTTGGGGCACACCGCTTTTCACCTCTCTCCATTGTGAAAATTGCCCATTGACACCCACTCTCTGCTTCCTGGCCTCCAACCAGTTCTCAATCCATGAGAGGACCTGTCCTCCAATTTCCTGACTGTGGAGTTTTTTTCAGTAGCCTTTGGTGAGGGACCGTGTCGAACGCCTTCTGAAAGTCCAGATATATAATGTCCACGGGTTCTCCCACATCCACATGCCTGTTGACCTTTTCAAAGAATTCTATAAGGTTCGTGAGGCAAGACTTACCCTTACAGAAGCCATGCTGACTCTCCCTCAGCAAGGCCTGTTCATCTATGTGTTCTGAGATCCTATCTTTGATGAGGCATTCCACCATCTTACCCGGTATGGATGTTAGGCTGACCGGTCTATAGTTTCCCGGGTCCCCCCTCTTTCCCTTTTTAAAGATAGGCGTGACATTTGCTATCCTCCAATCTTCTGGCACCGTGGCCGTTTTGAGGGACAAGTTGCACACCTTAGTCAAGAGATGTGCAACTTCATTCTTCAATTCCTTAATAACTCTTGGGTGGATACCATCAGGGCCCGGTGACTTATTGATCTTTAATTTATCAATGAGGTCTGAAACATCTTCTCTTTTAACCTCTATCTGACTTAACTCCTCGGTTAGGAGGGGCCGTTCGGGCAGAGGTATCTGCCCGAGGTCTTCTGCCGTGAAGACAGATGCAAAGAACTCATTTAATTTCTCTGCCATCTCTAAGTCTCCTTTTATCTCCCCTTTCCCTCCCTCACCATCCAGAGGGCCAACCACTTCTCTGGCGGGTTTCCTGCTTCTAACATATTTGAAGAAGCTTTTATTATTCCCCTTAATGTTGCTGGCCACGCGTTCCTCATAGTCTCGCTTGGCCTCCCATATCACCTTCTTACATTTCTTTTGCCACAGTTTATGTTCCTTTTTATTCCCCTCATTAGGGCAAGACTTCAGTTTATGGAAGGAAGCTTCCTTGCCCTTCACAGCCTTTCTAACTTGGCTTGTTAGCCATGCGGGCACCCTCCTGGATTTAGTGGAACCCTTTCTTTGCGGTATACACCTCTGCTGGGCCTCTATTACTGTTGTTTTAAGCAGCCTCCATGCACTCTGGAGAGATTGGACTCTTTTTACCCTCCCTTTCAACCTCCTTCTAACCAGCCTCCTCATTTGAGGGAAGTCCGCCTGTCGGAAGTCAAGGGTTTTTGTTAGAGATTTGCCTGGTATTCTTCCCCCAACGTGCATGTCAAAACGGATCGCAGCATGATCACTGTTCCCCAATGGCTCAGTAACATTTACATCTCTAACCAGGTCCTGTGTACCGCACAATATTAAATCCAGAGTCACCTGCCCTCTGGTGGGCTCCGTGACTAGCTGCTCTAAGCCACAGTCATTTAGCACGTCAAGAAATCCGGTTTCCTTATCGTGACCAGAACACAAATTGACCCAGTCAATATGAGGATAATTGAAGTCCCCCATGATTACAACCCTGTCCCTCCTTGTCACCTCCCTGATCTGTTTCCTCATTTCAAGGTCCCCATCCGATTTCTGGTCTGGAGGACAATAGCACGCCCCCAGTATTTCATCGCTGCACAAGCCTGGTAATTTAACCCACAGAGATTCTACAGTGGAGTCGGACCCACCTTCAATCTCTACTTTGCTGGATTCTATCCCTTCCTTAACATAAATGGCCACCCCACCTCCAACACGCCCCTGCCTGTCCCTCCTATAGATTTTATAGCCTGGGATTGCGGTATTCCACTGATTCTCCGCATTCCACCAGGTTTCCGTTATGCCCACTATGTCAATGTTTTCCCTTGGCACCAGACATTCCAGTTCTCCCACCTTTGCTCGTAGACTTCGGGCATTCGCATAAAAGCATTTGTACACAGAATGCCCCAGGATGGGCTGCTTATTCGCTCCTTTGTCCCCGCATCCTCTCTTTGTGCCAAACCGTCTATCACATCCCATCACGCTACCTTTCCCAATTTCTTCTCCTACTCTGCCTTTGTTGTTCTCTAACCTCCCCATCCTCATCCCATAGGGATGAGGAGTCTCGAACCGGATGCCCCTCGGCTCCTGTCGGCCTTCCCCCAGGGATCAGTTTAAAAGCTGCTCTGCCACCTTTTTAATGTTATGCGCCAGCAGTGTGGTTCCATTCTGGTTCAAGTGGAGCCCGTTCCTCTTGTACAGGCCCCGCTTGTCCCAAAATGTTCCCCAGTGCCTAACAAATCTAAACCCCTCCTCCCTACGCCACCGTCTCATCCACGCATTGAGACCCCTGATCTCCGCCTGCCTAGCTGGCCCTGCGCGTGGAACAGGTAGCACTTCAGAGAACGCTACCTTTGAGGTCCTGACTTTCAGCTTCCTGCCTAAAAGCCTAAATTTGGCCTCCAGGACCTCCCAGCTACACTTGCCCACGTCGTTGGTGCCGACATGCACCACAACCGCTACCTCTCCCCCAGCACTGTCTACCAGCCTATCTAGACGAGAAGAGAAATCTGGCCCTTCCAGATTTGGGGGGGGGGGAGGCCTACAGGATTCTCCCGGGAGAATCCTACTGGCAGCTGCAAGAGTCATGGCAGCCTTAGTTCACTTACAGCCCAATCCTAACCTGTGCAAGCAAATCACTGGTGCAAGTCTGAGCAGTCTCATGTCAGCAGATCTGGCCTGGGAAGGGGGGTAGCACATGTCAGCACCAGCGATTCCATGCTCTCCTGGGTCCAATCTACCCATAATGCCCTGATTCACCCCCTCCCTGCCTTCATCCTTCCCCCACCCCTGCACTGCTTGTCACAGCTCTTTCCTGCTCCAGTGCACATTCTTCCTTGCACTGCCATCGGTGGGATGGTGCAGGCGTTCCCTCCAGCGCTCTTATCTTCTGCACTGTTGCAATATGCAGTATGGCATGTTTGCGCTAGTGTGTGCCAGCACAGCAGTTGCTGCCCCAGCACAGAGTAAGTATAAGTGTACCCTTAGAAACTTGTAGAAGCACCATACAACTCTAGATTTTCCTAAGTTAACTCTCACAGCTGTCAATCGTGTAGGGTAGGAGGACCAGGGCCCTGTGGGAGTTGTGGGTTTCTGGCATATGTCCAGGTAGGCCCAACCCCTGTAGCTGCCCTGATGTGTGCCTGCTGCTTCTTACACCCAAATATTTCTCTTTTATACTTTTCGCAGTGTTGCTGCTGCTTATGCTAAAAATGGAAGAAGTAAACATTCAGAAGTATGCAAAATTGTATGAAATGTACTCAGGTTTTGCATGGCGACTGCCCAGGGGGAAGAGTACTTAGTTCTGCCTGGGTTTTCTCAGATGTAGCAACATTTCCTTCCTGTCCAACAGTCAAAACCAGCTTCTGTTTCAATAAGTGAGGGTGGAATGTAGCAACAGAATCATGGGAGGCACAGTTCTTTCTTCTTCTTCTTCTTATTAACTATTTATATACCGCTTTTCAACTAAAAGTTCACAAAGTGGTTTACAGAAAAAAATCAAATAACTAATGGCTCCCTGTCCCAATAGGGTTCACAATCTAAAAAGATGCAAAAGAACACTAGCAGACAGCCACTAGAAAAGACACTGATGGGGTGAGGTGGGCTAGTTACTCTCCCCCTGTTAAAAAGAGGAGCACCCACTTGAAAAAGTGCCTCTTACCTAGTTAGCAGGGGTAACTGCTATGGCTAACTTATGGCTCAATCTGAGTGGTTATTGCTTAACAGAGTGAAAGGATTGGTTTGGAGAGACAGCCCATACACTGAAAATTAGATCCATCTTGTGCAAAGGGTAGCAGTCCTCAGCTTGAGTCACAGTCCAAAAGCCTGGTGAAATACTTCTATGTAAATGTGCATAGACTTGCACTGCAAGGTTTTCAGTCATCTGGCCCTTATATGCCAGTTTGGGCTCTTGGAAGGCTGGCACATCCATGAAGCTGACTGAGGCTGCCTCCTGAGGCAGCAGTTTAACAGGGGGTACGCACAACTGTCTGCCCACACTACTGCTCCTCCTCCTGCTCCCTGGACTGTGCTCTCCTAGCACTTATACCACCTTCTGCCTGCAAGGGGTACACATTATATGCCAAGGTAGGTGAGTAAGTAGTAGAATACAATCACTTCCTGTTTTGTATATTACTACAATTAACAATGCTAATGATATTTTCCCCCAGTGTATCTTTAAAAAAGCATTCCCATTTATTTTCAATTCTCTTCTTTGACTAATGACTATGAGCTCATAGGCATCAGCTTAAAAATAATAGGGTATGAGGGATCTCTGTTTCAACAATTATAATTTGATATTAAGAAAACAGCAACATGATTGTTGTATCACTTGAAATAAACTTAAATATTTTCTGAATTCTTCTCAGACTACATTTGTAAGGAAGCTACATTATTTATTATTTATTTATTAGTAGAATTTATATCCCGCCTTTCCACTCCAGAAAGGAGCACTCAATCTGTCCAAAGCACCCACTTCGTGCAATGCACTGATATATATGATGTTTTGTTGCATAGTCCCTTGTGTTCTGAGCATCACATCACATTTCCAAACAACTAAACAAACCAGGTTGACCTGTATCAGTAAAAATGATCTGGTACAACCTTTTAAGCAAATAATAGAATTGCTGCCCTGTCAATGAATTCACTGGTGTCGACATGTCTATTCTCTTCTCAGTCCTGGGTAATGAAATTTCTTTTCCTATTTTCTCTTAAAGACTATTTCACTCAGGGGAAGAAGATTAGCAGGAAGTCTCTAAGAAAAGTACATCTATGTGGGTTTTGAAACCAGTTAGTAGGCACTGCTCCAGAGAAACATGCAGTGTTTGCCTGTACTGGGCAGCCCAAAAAGGCCACAGAAGAATTCTGAAGCCTTTATAGATAGTGAGCATGTACATTTTGACACACCAAAGCTTTTAGCAGCTACGTCACATGAGCCCAAGGTATTAATAGTGTGGCAAAGCGAGAAAGCTGCAAGCAGGTGCAGTGTACACACTTGTAAAAATGACCCTGCCTTCAAGGAATTGCACCCCAGGTGAATGATATAACACCTGTCGATATAACAGTCAAATGACAGAATTGCTCTCGTGTAACAACAACCAAACTGTCAGCTGCAGAATGAAAGAACAACGAAAGGGAAGGATAGGACTGGCAAAGAAGAGAAAAGATGATGGAGTGAATTGTTGACCGGCTGCTACTGAGTTGCAGCAACCCCTGGGAAATTTGGGGAGTTTGGATGACTGGGCCTCTCTACTTCATGACAAGCACAGGAACCACATTTGTCTCCCCCTCAGACTTTAAGGCTGAATGGGAGGCAGGAATGCAGTTCCTGTGCTTGTCATGAAGCAGGTAAGTTCAGTCAGAGTCACCTCCAGCGCAGATGCTGTTTGCATGCTGGGCACAAACACCAAGGGATTGGTTGTTGCGAGGAATGACTGCCACTGCTGCTAGTGGCTCTCCTGGCAGAAAGGACTGGGCCTGCTGTGCACTGCCCCAAAACTTAGCAGCTGTTCTTGCCTCTGTGTCAGCTCTTTCTGGTGGAGGGGGGGGGGCATAGAAAAAGATCTGGGTGCAACCAGGCTACCTAGAAAGTATGTGCAAATCTGCAGGCAGCCAGAGTTGTCTCTAACTTGGTTGTTTGCTTGCTCTTACAAGCAAGCATGGTCTTCAAGAGGGAGAGCGCAGAGCAAGCAAGCAAGCAGAGCCAACAGTGGCTTCTAGGGGCAGGAAATTGTCAATGGAGAGCAAGCAACTGCTTTTGTAAAGAGCAGGGGTGCTCACACTTTTTTGGCTCTAGAGCTACTTTGAAACCCAGCAAGGCCCGGAGATCTACCAGAGTTTTTTTACAATGTTCGTGCCATCATAACATATAACATTTATGTGTACATTGTATGTTGGTGTACCTTGCATAACCGCATGAGCCAATATTGCACAACACAACATAATTAACTATAAACATTTTTTGTAATTACTTGAGTTTACTTTGATGACTTGCACTGAAGTGAATCAGCCAAGGATGCATAGTCTGGACAGTAGCTGCTGACAGCCAGCCTCAAGCACACTTCCAAATGTTCATCAGTCATGATGGAATGGTACTTGGACTTAATGATCTTCAAGTAGGAAAAGGCTGACTCACATAAATAAGTGGAGCCTTTCCTGCCTCAGGTGCTCTTATATCCCTGAGGGCCCTATTGCCTTCAAGTGGCTGCAGCTGTGCAGCACACTCTGCTGGATGCCCAGGCCTTACCCTTAAAGGGGCCACTGCTGACACCACATCTACCTCCTCACCAGATCTTCCTCGATTCCAATACAAGTGGGGGGGGGGAGCAGATCTCTATACAGACCAGTGCAAAAGCAGTGGAAAGGTGTGGGGGAGGGAAGATCTCTATATAGACATCACAGCAAGACCAGTGCAAAACCCCTTGCACACAGAACCAACAGATGGAAGTTGGGGGGGGGCAGATCTCCATACATACCAGTGCAAAAACAGGGGAAAGGTAAGTCAGCCCCAGTAGAGTCAACGGGGCTCACTCCCAGGGATGCGTGGATGGGAGAGAAGCCTGCCAGCGGCTCCTCTCCGGGTCTACTCATGAGTCAGCCCCAGTAGAGTCAATGGGCTCACCCCCAGGGATGCGTGGACAGGAGCTCACTCCCAGGGATGCATCACTCCCAGGGAGCGTCACTCCCAGGACGGAGCTCACTCCCAGGGATGCGTGGACAGGAGCTCACTCCCAGGGATGCGTCACTCCCAGGGAGCGTCACTCCCAGGACGGAGCTCACTCCCAGGGATGCGTGGACAGGAGCTCACTCCCAGGGATGCGTCACTCCCAGGGAGCGTCACTCCCAGGACGGGGCTCACTCCCAGGGATGCGTGGACAGGAGCTCACTCCCAGGGATGCGTCACTCCCAGGACGGGGCTCACTCCCAGGACGGGGCTCACTCCCAGGGATGCCTGGACGGGAGAGAAGCCTGCCAACGGCTCCTCTCCAGGTCTACTCACGAGTCAGCCCCAGTAGAGTCAATGGGCTCACTCCCAGGGATGCATGGACAGGAGCTCACTCCCAGGGATGCATCACTCTCAGGGAGCTCACTCCCAGGACGGGGCTCACTCCCAGGGATGCGTGGGCAGGTGAGAAGCCTGCGATCGACTCATTTTGCCTCGCGATCAACCGGTAGATCGAGATTGAGCACCCCTGGTAAAGAGCACCCCTGGTAAAGAGCAACCACCTTCTCCTCTTGCTTGCCTGTGTTCTTTCTTTGTGTGGTACTGCAGAATCCCCAGTTAGTCACCCAGGGAGTACAGATGAGCAAGAAAGGAGAGACCCCTTCCTTGGGGGAGCAGCTGTTTCCCCCCCCCCTTGCTCATTCACCTTTTACCTCAGGCAGGACTGTGCTGATCAGGAGGCTGACTTGAAGCAGTTATTTCAATGGGTGGGCAAAAAAAGGCTTGGGGTGCCCTGCACTGTCCTGAATGCCAGCCACATGAATCCACTTTCTTCCCGCTTAAAGCAGACAGAAAGCAGATAATCTCCTTACCATACTTCTTGCACAGTTTCCATAAACTCCTTCATTTACACAGTCTGGGCATTGGCTGGGCAGATCATCTTGGAATGGAAGAAGACTCCACTCCCAGTTGTTTGTTTCAATGCAGTCTCATGGAAGCAAGTGGAAGATGGAGGTAGCAGCAGCAGCACAGGTAAGGGGGTGCTACAGGATTACTGGGCTGTATTCTCCACCCCTCACCTTGCTTATCTGGCTATTTCCTTAAACAGTCAGGTGGCATCAGCAGTGGTGGCTAAGGGCATGTGCGCAGTAAAGAGTGCAAGAGCAAAATGTGGGAGAGAAATTACCGAGGTTTGGCAGCGATGGAGAAGTGGCACCAATTCAGACAGCAGATCCACTTGGACCACCCTGATTTCAGGGAAGCACAGCTGGGAGGACAGTAGCATGATAGTTGTTTCAAGGAGTAGCTGCCACTGCTTTCCATTGCTCAGAGACATAACTTGGGCAGAGGCGACACCAAGGGGGGGGCACAAACCTGCTGAGGCCATCCAAGATGGTGGCAGCAGTGAGATAGCACCAAGGGGGCCCACAGCCCCCTTGCCTTCTTGGAAAGAAACTGTGGTGGTAGGAAGTGAAATGGCATCCACTGCCACCTCTAAGCAGCAGCTGCTTAGTGGTGGTGGCAGCAGCAGACATGATCTTGCATCCTGCTACCTGCCCCTGTGCCCTCTCCTTTGGAAGTAACAGTTGTAGCTGGAAGCAGAATCGCACCACCCCTGCTGCCACCTCTAACAGCAGCTGTTGCTTAGGGTGGCAGGGCGGCATGATCTCAATTCCTGCTGCCACCATCCCTACCCCTCAGTGCCTTCTCCTTTGGGTAGATGGAAGAGAAATTGCACAAACCCAGGTACCACCTCTCAGCAGAACTGCCACCTCCCCATGCCCTCTCCTTTGGAAGGAATGGGTGTGATGAGAAACAAAATGCCCCGCCGCCACCTCTAAGCAGAAGATGCAGTCCCCATGTCCTCTCCTTTCACACAGGCCCCTGCTGCCACCTCTAAGCAGCAACTCCCCCCTCCTGCCTGTTGGAAAGAACAGGTGTGGTGGGAAGTGAAATTGCACCGCCTTCCAAAGGAGAAGGCATGCGCAGGGTGACCAGATGTCCCTCTTTTCCCAGGACATGTCCTCCTTTTTTAGCCTTGTGTCCTGGAAAAAGAACTTAAATGCCCTCCTTTTCCCTGAACATGGCCTTCTTGGAATTAATAAATTCAGTGTAATATAGTTTTTAATGTAATATAATAAGCAATATAAAGTTTAAATTAACCACATTAAACCAATGTACGAGTGTTTTTAACTTTTATTTTGTCATGTCCCACATTTTTCTTGGATGTCATCAGGGACATGTGGTGGGTGGGGGCACAGGTGAGGCAGAGCTTCCCTGCTGGAGTCCTTCGAAAAGTGCCAACACTGTGGGAAGCATGGGGGGGGGGGGAAGGCAAGTGAGGTAGAGCCTCCCCACTGGAGTTCTGGGGAGGCAGGTGAGGCAGCGCCTCGCACTGGAATCCTTCAAAAAGTGGTTATGTGAGGCGCACAAGCACTCACAGCCCACGTGCTCTGTGTGTGGGTTGTGCGTGCTTGCACACCTCACACATGCTCTGCGCATGGGTTATGGGTGCCTCACATGGTGGCAGCGCTTTTCGAAGGACTTCAGTGCGGAGGCTCTGCCTCACCTGCCTCCCCACCCACCACCTGCCCCTGGTTGTCCCACAGTTTGGGGTGCCTTGTCCTCTTTTGAGGTAATGACAACTGGGCATGGGGTAGAATAGAAAGATGACAACTGTTGCCTCTAAGCAGCCCCTAAGCGGGCTGCTGAGCTGTGAGGGAAGTGTAAAGAACAGCTTCCCCCTCCCGCCACCGCCTCCCAAATCCATCTTTCTGCCAGTAGCCAATAACAGCTCAACGTGCACGTGAATACGGCACTGTCAGCCAATCAGATTCGCTCATGCCCACGTGCTCTCTCCAGCCTGGGAATCCACCTGCGCAGCCAGCCGTCTTCAGACCAGGCTACAGTAGCCAATAGCAAACCATCCGTCCGTTTTCGCGTCACGTGGTCTACCCTGAATTGAGGCGCCGGGGACTGGTATTTGGGTCTCATCGCGCAGTATAGTCCCAGTAATCTCTCCGCCGTCTGAGGAGTGTGGCCGAACGGTTCCAAATTCGAAGCGCGGCGAATGGCTTCTTGAGCCCTCTTAGAGCTTTAGAGGCGGTGTGTGGGGAAAACGCAGTCCTTGGGCCGCATTCGTTTGACTTCGGGCGACGGTTGGCGGAGGGATCCCAAGTTTTGTGAGACATCGTCTGCCGGATCTCGTTCGCTACATAAACTGCGGACACCGACGCCTCCGTCTCGTTGTCTGGGGAAAGGAGAACGCCTGACGTGGCAGCGGTGCAGGTTCCTGCACGGGGTGCGGCTTTGAGCGACCGACGCGCGCTTTCAGGTCCCGCAGCCGCCGCCATGGCTGGGTAGTGGCGGCAGTGAGAGCGGCGGCACCGGCCATTGCAGAGGCGCAGCATCAGCGACCGCGGCCTCGGCACCTCCAGGCGTCTGCAGCCATGGCGTGAGTATGGGGGGGGGAGAAGAGACTGGCCCACTCAGCTAGCCAGGGGGTAACAGGAGAGGCACTAGTGGCGTAGCTGGAGGGGGGAGCACTCCGGCTGGCGTACGGCTCCGTTTTGCTCCCCCCGCCGGGATAGGCTCCGAAGGGAGGGGCCGCTTGCCCGCCTCGCTGAGGTTACCGTCCCCCCTCTAGCTACGCCACCGAGCATCCTATGGATGAAGAACCTTGGGGGGAGGGAGTGGCTGCGCATGGAGGAGTCTCATCAACCCATGCCTGCCCAGCCCACAGGTGTATGTTGCGTCTAGGCAACGTTGGGGCAGAAAAGAGTCGGGGGAGGCAACGCCAAAGGGATGAGTGGAGCTGGATCATGCTCCCAGCAGCGGGACACCTGGGGGGATGGAGGGAAAGGAAGAGGCAGACATCAGGGAGTAAGTGGGTGGGTGGGTGATGCAATAGAAGCACTTAAAAAAAGGCCCCCTGCTTGCTTAATATGGCTGGCTTAATGAATCTCTAAGGCTAATCGGTGGGTAGACGGTTTCCTTTTATGTCTCAATGCAAACCCCCTGAGATCCAAGTCATCTGTACACTTGCATTCCCTCCTGGGCAGGGTGACCGGACATCCTCTTTTTCCCCAGGGCATGTCCTCTTTTTTTTTAGCCTGGAAAAGGACTTAAAACGCCCTCCTTTTCCCTCTAAGCAGGCGGCATGTGGTCTTCTTGGAATTAAAAATTATACACAATGTAACTTAATAATACTTATTATTAAATTAAAAGCTATATTGCATAGAATTTATTAGTTATACATAATGTGTTTAGATTAACCACATAAAATCAATATATTGAGTGTTTTCAGCTTTTATTTTGCCACATCGTACGTTTTTCTAGGGTGCCCTACATTTGGGGTGCCTCATCATCTTTTTGTGGTTATGATCTTTGGTCACCCCGCTTCTGGGTGCAGGTAACTTTGCCTGGTAGCAAAAGGGAAATTTGCTATTTTTGTTTTCCCCAAACAAAAACCAGGTACTTCCCTGGTACCAGCTTAACAGGCAGGAATCTTAATAGACAAAATTTTCCCTAATGTGTAATTAGGGACAGGAAAGGCTCACCAGATAGATTTTTTGCCTGTTAGTGTAGCTGTTGCACATGGGAACTTAGGAAAGAAAGTGACAATCCTATTGCTTCAGATGTGGCTATGTGTGTTTTAACTGGATTGGTTTAACTGATTAGGAAAAGGGCTGTGGGATTTTTGAGACATTCCAGTTCATCCTTTTATAGGTTTTCTGTATAGCTATTTGTGGAAAGAGTTCATGTTCCTTTCCTGTGGTCAAGAAAGGAAAACTATTTGACAACTCTAATCAAGGTTGACAGTAGTGAAGAAAATAACCAGGATGTCATGACTGGGTTAGCTAACCTTGAGAGAAACGTGGCAGGATACAAAATGGCTGCTTACTTATAGGGTGGGGACATGAACAGCAGGCAGATCATGAAATGGCTGCAGCAGCTGCTGCCTAGTGAATGCATGAATCAGGCCAGACAAGATGGTGGGTGGAGCTGTAGTGTTGCTGTGACCATATATGGTTGTGAGGAAGTAGAGTGGGCTGCTTCACAAATTGAGAACTTCAGAGAGATCCTAGTTGGCGCTATTGTACACAGGCTGCCTGGTATTCACAAGAATTTTCTTGAAGAGAATTGAGTGATGAGAGCTCAAAAAAGCAAAAGCTGTGATCATGGGAGGCATTGCTACAATATCAAGTACAGCTTTTCTTTCACAGTAGAGACAGCTCAGATTTGATTTCAGTAGTTACCTTTTTAATGGCAAATCATTTTGTTTCTGTCTTTCAGGTTTTTTAAGGCACCACACAGCAGCTTTGCTGTAATCGACAAAGACACCATCTACTTGTCTACACTTCCTGACGACAAAGTACTAAAACTTGGCCAAAATGAGCTTCTCAAACACAAAGATGTTGTTGGGGGACTTTCTGTCCCCCTTCAACCCGCAGTGTTTGGTGGCTGAAGAAAGTTTGGGACTCTTAGATGACTACCTGGAGGTGGCCAAGAACCCCAGTTCGCATGGGTTCTCCAGCGATAAGGCTAAAGTGGGCTCCTCCAATTGGCTGGCTGGGGATAGTCTGAACAATACCACAGACAACAGCCAGGGTAAGATACCACTGTAGCTGCAGATTATGAACATTCTGGAAATGATGGTTTTTGGATTCCAGTTGCATGAAATAAATGCATAGTGTATGTAATAATTAAAAAGAGGAGTATTTGTATAATCCTATAGGAGGAGGGATATCTACAGGAGAGAAAATATTTTCCTTGAACAATGGTCAGTTTTCTAAGTGAGATGATTTTTTCTTCTTTGCAGAGGATGCCTTCTCTGGCATGGATTGGATGGTGGAGAAGATGGATCTGAAGGAGTTTGACTTTGATTCGCTGCTTGGTATGGATGACCTGGAAGCCACCGTCTCCCCAGATGAGCTCATGGCCACGTTGGAAAACACGTGTGATCTGTTTGACCCTCCCATTGAAGACATTCCCAGCAAAGAAATGCCACCAACACCAGAATCAATTATCAGTCCCCTGAAGTCTCCCCCTGGGGCAGTTCAGGCAGCCCCACTGACCCATTTGTTGCCATTTTCCCTCTCTCCAGGGTCACTGATTTCAACTGCAGACCATTCTTTCAGCTTAGAACTAGGCAGTGAAGTAGATGTTCTTGAAGGAGATAGAAAAACAGAAACCCATATCTTAGTGGTAGTGATTCCCAAGTGTGAGATAGAGGATGAAGTGCATTCTGACAATGACAGTGGAATATGTATGAGCCCAGACTCTTACTTGGGGTCACCACAGCAAAGTCCCTCCACTTCTATTAGTTCCTTCAGCGATGGCCAGACAACCACAGTCCTGTGTGAAGGCTCTGGCCGGCACAAGCCTTATGATCACCCTGCAGAGAAGGTAGTTTTGGCAAAGGTAAAAGGAGAAAAAAGAGTAGACAAAAAACTGAAGAAGATGGAACAAAATAAAACAGCAGCAACACGCTATCGGCAGAAGAAAAGGGCAGAGCAAGAGGCTTTATCAGGAGAGTGCAGAGAACTAGAACAGAAGAATGAAGCCCTGAGAGAGAAAGCAGATTCCCTGAGTAAAGAAATTCAGTATTTGAAAGATCTGATGGAAGAAGTTCGTAATGCCAAGGGTAAAAAAGTTAAGAACCCAGACTAGGGTAGTCAAGAGTAGCTGTTACATGCATGTATATAAGAGCCGAGTGCAAACAGCTGTGTATTACTGCTTAATAAATTATTTTCTAGTATATATTTTGCCTAGACTGAAGTTTGTTTTGAAGCATGCTTACAGTAGAATTAAGTTTTGAATGAGCATCTTGTTGGCTTCCCATTCTCAAACTACTGGGAATTACAAGCCTCTGGAGAGACATTTACATTTTCTAATGCTTCCATAACAGGCCATAAATGTAAGCATTCTGAAAACTGAAGGGGAGAGGCTAAGAGGAATTGGGTTGGTATTACAGCACAGGTCGGTGGCTGCTGTGAGTTGTGTTCTTGCCATGTTCAACATAAAACTGCACTGTAGTGACCCAACTTTGTTTTGTTAGGTCAGTGCAATGCTGGTTTAATGAACTCATTCCCTTGATAAAGACTTGTATATTGAATGCTGATCCTAGTGGAGACAGTTTTTAATCCATGTGTTGACAAACTCCTATCATTCTCCCTCATGCTGTGTGACTGCATGCTACTTGTCTGCAATGGTTGGGAAAACTAGGCTGAATGAGAAGGAAGTACAGCAGTCCCTAATACCGCATGCTTCACTTCAAACAACTGCAAGAAAAGGAACCAGACTAGAGGAAGCTGATTCTGACTCCAGTTCTCCTATCCTATGCTTCAAAGGAGGAAGGGGGAATGATGCTTCTCTGCCCTTCTGCTCATACAAGTAACTAATCACAAATTGTCTTAATGAAAACATGGTATTCTCTCAAAATGCAGAATATTCTTCAGTTTTCCTGTGAAGTTTCTGCTGAATTGCCTAATGAATACTGCTTTACTGGGAGTTGCTGCAAAAGCCTTTAATTAAGCATAAGAATTCCCCCTTAAGTGGGAATTTTATTGCATTGTGGGTTAGTCAGTGTTCACAGTTGCAGGCTCCAGGGCTTTATGATACACTGTCTCACTATAATAGCCCTACTTAATTTGAAAGAGCCTTCATTTCTACATTTTTGCCCAGCAGAACTTGCAGGTAGAGATTACAAGTCTAAGCTAACTAGTTAACTAAACATCCTGCAGGTTTGCTGTTTAACAAACAGTGTTATGTATCCTACCATAACTAATGTGAGACTAGTTCACTCATGTTCCACAAATGTTTGCTTAGTAAGACAAAAGCAGTTTCTCTGTAAGGTATGCAACACACATCAGAATGCTTTCACTGGATATGGCTTTGAGATACACAATGGTCTGCATATTAAGGACCCTTTGCCAAAGTTTAAATTTGTCAGCTGCTTTGTCAGCTGCAAGGGTAGTTGAAAGGAATGTCCAGAAATATTACCAGCCACTGGAAGTAATGTTAACAGCTTGTCCCATAAAGTGGAGCTTTACCTACTGATTTTGCTTTTTTGTGCACTGTACCTTTCATTTGTATAGGAGCTCACTTACTGCTTACTATGAGACATCTGATTAACTTGAGAAAAATTATTTTGACATGGAGAAGTGACAACTGATACCCTGTGCTTTTGAACAGACTTCCAAAAGAGCTGAATGTTTTTGGCTGAATTATTTAATACATCTTCGAACAATTTAGCAAAAAAGACTCTTACACCAAAAAGAGGAGGGAACTTGGTTTAGTCACAGAAGTTTGAGAAGCTACTGTTCTTGGTAGCAGAAAACAGGCTGACGTTTTTAGTTGGGCGATACACTTCAAACAGAAGGAGCTGTGTCTGTCACAAAACAAAATGCCACACTACATTCAAGAACACAATTATGCTAGATGAAAGCTGTCTCCATACCAATCTTTGCCATTGTAAAAGGTAATACAATTTTTCACATGACCATCCTCTGATGGAGACAGAATATATTCAGCTATCAGCAAGTAAATGGAGGAAAAGAGATGAACTCTTTGTTTGGATGGTCCCTGAAGTAAACAAAGCATGTACAAGGGGGCCCCTGTTTTTGCAGTTTCAGTTAACTACAGCTCCCCTTGCCTCTGGAGGGTCTTTTGAGCCCAGCAGAGGTCATGTATCAGCCTGCAAAGGTGGAAAAGTCACTGCCAGTTTTGGAAAAACTGGGTGCTGTTTTTATACCTTTGGAAGTCATGAGGGCTGGGGAAAGATCATGTATTTTCCTCCACCTGATTGGAAGTGATTTTTTTTTTGCCTCTGACAGTCATTCTGAGCCCAGCAGAGGCTGTGGGCAGATGTGTGGGCTCAGAAGACACTGGAGGTTAGGGGAGCAGAGCTCCCCTAGCCTCTAGAGCAGTGGTTTTCAAACTCCAGGAGAGTTTGAGCCACTGTACTTGCAGGGGCAGGGGGGGGAGGCTCAGGGAGGGGCTGCAGGGGCTTGGGAGCACTTACCCAAGCCTCCTGCAGCCTCCCCAGGGTACAGGGAGCCCGGTGCAAACCTTTGTTAGAGCTCCCTGCAGCTTTGCATGTAAAAGCGGAGCGATCGCGCCCCGCCTCTGCTAAAGCGGAAGTGGAGCTTGATCGCTCCACTTTCACTGCTGCGGGGAGTCCTAACAAAGACTCGCACCGGACTCCCCGCACCCTGGGGAGGCTGCAGGAGGCTTGGGTAAGTGCTCCCAAGCCCATGCAGACCCCTGAGCAGCGCGATCCTGGAGATTGCGCTGCTGCTTCCAGGCTGCCCCACCCCTTAAGGCAGAGGCCAGGGCCCACAGGCTGGAGCGTTGCGAAAAGCCCTGCTCTAGAGGGTGGGGGGGGGGTGGAGATGTATCCATAGTGGGTTCCAGAACAGAACCCCCTGCAGACATGGGGGTATGCCTGTATTGGTGGTTTGACACTATTGCAAAGGACTGAAAATAGTCAAAAGTACACAGTTCTATTGCAGTACGTTTCTAAAACTGCATAAATACACAAGCTAATCTGCCCCCCCCCAACACTTGAATAACTCCCAGCATGATTCAGTCCAAGTAGGCCAAGAGCTTCTGCTTTACTTCTATAATGGGATAGGGTATATGGTGCTTTTTAAACGGGATCAACCTCCAACTTAAGAACAATTCCAGAAATAGTCAAATGAGAGACCTTTTCAATTTACTAATAAAACAAGTTCTGCTGGATTGAGTGTTTCTGCTTAAGGTTCTATTGTAGTCACCACAGACCTATAATTATTGAGGGGAGTGACTTCATCCTATTTGTGCCGGAAATCCTCTCATGGAGCAGAAATATCTCAGCGACAGCCTTAATTCCAAAGCAGACGATCAGTGGGCATCATGCTTTCTTGGCAACAAGGAGATCTGGATTCTGTCCTCAAAACAGAGTACAACATCTCCACACGAAAGGTCTAAACTGATTACATATAAACATGACTCCTAACCACTTACTTAATAGAAGCAGTCTTTGATGTTTTGCTAACTGAGAGACAGTTTCTTTGGTCAGACTGCTCCAGCTCCCCCAAAGTATTCTTTCTCAAATCTCTGGAAGTCTTCCTCAGTGAAGACAGTGCCTTTAGGCTTCTTCTCTGCCTCCTCCTCAGGGCGGTCTTGTGATTTTCTGCCTCTATTTTGGGCCAGAACCTTCAGACACAACACAGAAGGAAATGAAGACTTGCATCCTTTACTGCTACAGTGTAAATAGATATGGCATCATATCTTAATCTTACTTGTCTCAGCTGCAAACAATACTTGAGCACAGAATACTGTCTGAAATACGCAGTCCCCATCAGACTAAGGCAAGAGAAAATTAATAAACTCAGTCCAAGAGGGTTATACCTTGCTTTGCTTCTTAGACAAAAATTCAAAGTCTGATTCTCAAAAGGGCTTTGTGAATATACAGTGGGCCTGCCTTATCTGTGGAATCAGCACCCACTGATTTAAGTATTCATGGATGCTGAGCCTGTTGCTGGATGGCCACAGAGGACTTCTAGAACACAACTGGAAGTCACTTCAAATTTGCATTGACGACTTTGTTTTTGTTTGTTAAGTGGCAACCTTAAACAGTTGGATGCTGAAACATCAATTTCTTGTCTGGCAAGATTTTTTTCAGTTGGTTTCCTGTTCTCACTGGCAAGGATGCATTACAATCCTATAATAGAATCAATCACATCTCATTTTGGAGCCAAGGGACTGTGGAAAGATGGGAAACAAATGTATAGCAATTTTAAAAACTTACATCAGATTTACATTCCAACTGAAACAATCTTTAGCAATTTGGGAAGAGTCTATTTAGATGGTATATTATTTCCAAATACACAGAAAATTTACAGCCCAATCCTATGGGCCATTTATGACAGCAGATCTTTTAATCCACAATAAGTGATCCACCAAAGGCGCAAACACTGCAGCTGCTGTTGTGTCAGGCCACTATTCTGCACAAAGGAAATGTTGCACTGCCATTGCATGCGAAGGAGTTGCAAGCAGAAACAGCCAGAAGTTCTTTGTGCAAGCCAGAAACACCTGGAGGCTCCTCCAGTCAAGGTGAGATGGCAGATGGGGCAGTTCAGGAGAGGATCAGGGTGGGGATTGGGCTGGATCAGAGGCATGTTGAGGGTGGGCTGGGAGAAGATCTCAGTGGCAATGACAATATCCTATGCCCCCAGTGCAGGTCTGACACACACTCTTGAACCTACTTGGATTTATGCCAGCAGAAGAACCGGTGCAGATCCAAGTAGGCCCACTGGGGACCAGATAGTGGCAGAGATATCAAATAACTGCCTGATCCCCAGTTAGCCCATAACATACAGTAGAGGCTGAATCAGTGCTGCTGCACACTTTAGACTGGTCCTAGATAGGACTGGGCCATTAAATACTTTGATCTGAATATGCTGTCTGATAGTAGTGGGTCTGAAATACCTTGATAAAAGTCATATGGGGAAAGCTATTAGGATTAACTTTGCAAACGTAAGTCTCAACACACTGGAGGCATGCTCGGTTTACTCCCACCACCTGAACAGTAGTTTTAAATTTTACTCTTGCAGCTACTATTGTAGAACTTTGCCCATTTTTCCAACACTGCATATATACCTCTTAAGAACATAAGAACAGCCCCACTGGATCAGGCCACAGGCCCATCTAGTCCAGCTTCCTGTATCTCACAGTGGCCCACCAAATGTCCCAGGGAGCACAACAGATAACAAGAGACCTCATCCTGGTGCCCTCCCTTGCATCTGGCATTCTGACATAACCCATTTCTAAAATCAGGAGGTTGCGCATACACATCATGGCTTGTACCCCATAATGGATTTTTCCTCCAGAAACTTGTCCAATCCCCTTTTAAAGGCGTCTAGGCTAGATGCCAGCACCACATCCTGTGGCAAGGAGTTCCACAGACCGACCACACGCTGAGTAAAGAAATATTTTCTTTTGTCTGTCCTAACCCACCCAACACTCAATTTTAGTGGATGTCCCCTGGTTCTGGTATTATGTGAGAGTGTAAAGAGCATCTCCCTATCCACTCTGTCCATCCCCTGCATAATTTTGTATGTCTCAATCATGTTCCCCCTCAGGCGTCTCTTTTCTAGGCTGAAGAGGCCCAAACGCCGTAGCCTTTCCTCATAAGGAAGGTGCCCCAGCCCCGTAATCATCTTAGTTGCTCTCTTTTGCACCTTTTCCATTTCCACTATGTCTTTTTTGAGATGTGGCGACCAGAACTGGACACAATACTCTAGGTGTGGCCTTACCATAGATTTGTACAACGGCATTATAATACTAGCCGTTTTGTTCTCAATACCATTCCTAATGATCCCAAGCATAGAATTGGCCTTCTTCACTGCTGCCGCATATTGGGTTGACACTTTCATCAACCTGTCCACCACCCCCCCAAGATCTCTCTCCTGATCTGTCACAGGCAGCTCAGAACCTATCAGCCTATATCTAAAGTTTTGATTTTTTGCCCCAATGTGCATGACTACACTTACTGACATTGAAGCGCATTTGCCATTTTGCTGCCCATTCTGCCAGTCTGGAGAGATCCTTCTGGAGCTCCTCACAATCACTTCTGCTCTTCACCACTTGGAAAAGTTTGGTGTTGTCTGCAAACTTAGCCACTTCACTGCTCAACCCTGTCTCCAGGTCATTTATGAAGAGGTTGAAAAGCACCGGTCCCAGGACAGATCCTTGGGGCACACCGCTTTTCACCTCTCTCCATTGTGAAAATTGCCCATTGACACCCACTCTCTGCTTCCTGGCCTCCAACCAGTTCTCAATCCATGAGAGGACCTGTCCTCTAATTCCCTGACTGTGGAGTTTTTTCAGTAGCCTTTGGTGAGGGACCGTGTCGAACGCCTTCTGAAAGTCCAGATATATAATGTCCATGGGTTCTCCCACATCCACATGCCTGTTGACCTTTTCAAAGAATTCTATAAGGTTCGTGAGGCAAGACTTACCCTTACAGAAGCCATGCTGACTCTCCCTCAGCAAGGCCTGTTCATCTATGTGTTTTGAGATCCTATCTTTGATGAGGCATTTCACCATCTTACACGGTATGGATGTTAGGCTGACCGGCCTATAGTTTCCCGGGTCCCCCCTCTTTCCCTTTTTAAAAACAGGCGTGACGTTTGCTATCCTCCAATCTTCTGGCACCGTGGCCGTTTTGAGGGACAAGTTGCATACCTTAGTCAAGAGATGTGCAACTTCATTCTTCAATTCCTTAATAACTCTTGGGTGGATACCATCAGGGCCCGGTGACTTATTGATCTTTAATTTATCAAATTATTATTTGATAAATAATTCTTGTTTGACTCTTATTCTTGTTTGACTCAAGTAAGATGAAGAAGGACTTCAAAGTGGGGACGACAGTGGTTGCTGGATGGGTGTGACAAGTGCAAGGCAGGAAAACCAAACTGAGAAATACCACCAATATAAAAATCCTCTCTCTTAAGCCGAGAAAGATTTACTTGGTCATAGTCTCACCTTTTGAGTGATGGTGTGGTCTGCAGTGAACTGACTACTCATCATGTACTTCAGATTTTCTCGAAAGTGGTCAACAGCCTGATGTTTCCTATATTCCTCTGGGAAAAATGTGAATATGGTTGTAAGCATGCTTGTATGTGGAATAAGGACACAATAAGGTTGGCACAGGGATGTTCTGCCCAAATAGAACATTATTGCAAAACCCAACTACTGCATTTGTTACTGCATAAAACAGGTGTATGGGTACTTCTAGCCTATGGAAAGTCTGTTAATTCTTTATACAGAATGGAAAATAATTAACATAGGTTCTGTTTCTCTCTTCTGGCAAATAATGGGTAATTACAAAACATTCAACAGGTTAAACTCTTTATTATAAGAAGCAGATCAGCCTAAGGAGACAGGGAAGTGATGGTAATGAAAAGCTATATAACATTGTAACTACTGCTATGTTTGTAAAAATGTATCTTGGGTCCTAGCCACAATGTAACAGGCAGATACAAAACATGGACAAATGCAACTCTGAACGTCCATGTACACCTCTCATCGGTAGCCCATTTGTGACTGGCCACATGAAGCATATAAAATACAAATGGTACAGGCAGTGAGCGTTTGTGGTATGCCTGGCCAGGAGCAGGATTGCTTGTGGCCCTGCCCATGCACTGCACCACAACTAAGCTGCACAACCCCTACCAAAGGTACAGGTGACAGCATGTGGAAAGTGGTTTGCACTAAGGCAAAACTATTCTACACTGTGAATCTGATTTCGGCTACAAGGAAAAAAAAAAAAGCAGATGACCACCACTCATTGGTATAGCTCATCATGGGAAACACTGAAGCAAGCTATTCCCAGGGGATTTTGTTCCTGATGCTTTGTTAACTTAGAAAAAAGTATCAACTGAGCAAACATCTAAGGACAGGTCTCATTCAGAAAAGAAATTATTCTTGCTGTGCCCGACTTCTCATCATTTATTGTCCGTCATCCCATAGAGCAGTGTTTCTCAAATTGTGTGTTGGGACCGACTAGGTGGGTCATGAGCTAATTTCAGGTGGGTCCCCATTCATTTCAATATTTTATTTTTAATATATTAGACTTGATGCTACCATGTTATGCAACTGCATTTGGGGAAATGTTACAGACCTGTACTTTTAACAAGCTACTATGTATATGCTTTTAACAATGACAGTCAATGGGGCTTACTGCCAAGTAGGTGCGGATAGGATTGCAGCCTTTGGGATGTTTAGGGAAATGTTTTTTTAAACAGATCAGCAACTGCTTGGGAGGGTTAGGAGGGTTCTTTATTTTAAATACACATTTGAGCTTATAGCTAATTCAAACTTTTTGCTCACTCACTCAGATTTTGTCATGTGTGGGAGGTTGTTAAAAATTTTCCTGCTTGTCAATGCCACTTCTAGACATGACATCATTTCCAGGTTAATGACATCACTTCTGGTGGGTCATTCTAAAAAGTGGGTCCCAGTGCTAAAAAGTTTGAGAACCCACAAATAGAGGGATACAATGTTTCATGCTTAGGTATGAGCTACTCCCTAGAGTAGTGTTTCTCAAGGTTTGTCCTCTGCTGTACCACACTTCAAATGGCCCACTATTCAAAGTACCACTGGAAGTAACTGGCGATGGCAACATCACCAGTTACTTTTGAGTTGGGAGGCCAGCTGTGACACAACAATTTTTCAGGTGCAGAATGCTTTGGAGCTCTGGCCCCTGAGCTGAGCCCTGCCGCTGTTTGTTGTGTGGTGTTCATGGTCTCGCTGCCGGGTGGCAGGTGTCCTGGTAGCGCACCCAAGTACCACTGGGGGCACACCCAAGTACCACTGGGGGCTCACAGATTGAGAAACACTGCCCTGGAGACACAAGCGACCCTGGCTGCTAGCAAGCAAGCCTGCCTGCCTGGGGGTCTCAGCCCAGACCCAGAACCCGGCCAGGCCAGGGAGGCTTCCCTGACAGACAGCAAGGAAGAAAGGGCTCCTCGGCCCCGCTCTGCGGCTCCCCGCCCAGAGCCTCTCACCCAGCGCAGACTTGGCGCCTCTGCCTCTGCCCCTGACCGCGACCTTCTCCCTCTGGCGCCCGGGCACCTCCTTCTTCTTCCTCCTCTTCAGCCGCCGCTTGTCGGGCGGCGCAGCAGCCGCGGCTCTTCTGGGCGCTGGAAGGAGAAACACTCGCTGAGCAAGGAGAGCCCCTGCCCAGCCCTCGCCTGCCCGCCCCCCCAGCCCCGTCCGCTCCCAGCACCTGCCGGCGCCTCCAGCAGCTCCAGACCCTTCCTCAGCAGAGAGGCGGACATCTCCCACGTGGACGACACAACTTCCGGGTTCGTCTCTATGTTCTTGCCTAGGACGGGCCTTTCCACACCGGTCCCGCCCCTTTTTCCGGTTTCCTCACCATAGAGAGAGGGAAGGACCGCTCTAGGAAGGACATAGAGAGAGGCAAGGGCTAGAGCGACACACGCCAGACCTCCCAGTGGAGCAGAGGCACCCACTGGCCAGGAGTGTGTGCTCCTTAAGACCCCCTTAAAAGCCACTTGGAATAATAAGACCTTAGTCAGAAAGAAGATAAGAGGTGCCCCTTATTATTATTATTATTATTATTATTATATTAAATAATTTAATGTATTTAAATTATTTATCTATTTAATTATATGAACTAATAATTTAATTTTTTATTTATTTGTTTATTTAATTATACTGACTAATAATTTATTTATTTGTTATTTATTTAATTAATTATATTAACGGATAATTTGATTTACTTAAATTATTTATTTATTTAGTTATATGGACTAATAATTTGATTTACTTAAATTATTTTTTTATTTAATTATGGACTAATAATTTAATCTAAATTATTTTAAATTTAAGAGATGCTGCCAAGAACAAAAAATTACTTTTCAAACCCTGAAGTCATCAATTAAACATCGTCGTAAGACGTACAATATTTACAAACCAAAATGCGTGCAGTCGAATTCAGACAACTCTCCCGTGCTGTAGTTTAAAAAAAAAAAAAGGCCATCGTTTCCGAAATGTTTGCAGGGATCATTGCATGAGCTCTGTGGTACACATCAAGGAGGGTGGGCGTGGAGAAAGTCACAAAGGAAGAATCCTCTGTATTGGTTAAATGGAGCATCATGTAACAAGAGAAATCACAAGATTTTGGTAATTAAGGAATTGTGTTTTAATCAGTATGCATTCCTGAAGAAAGCCTTGAATCAGCCGTAGTGACTGAGGACCTACTCCTGTCTAACTTTCCAGCACTGATGCGACCACAATGCAGCCCTGAGGTAATGGAAAAAAGGTTCCTTTACTTTGGGGAGGCCTCTGTGACTGCCCCTCAAACACAGGATGCAGCACATGCCCCATTGGCATGGCTGCATCAGCACTGGAAAGTTGGATGGGACTGGGTCCCTACTTTGTGTTACCTTCTGGATTATACCCTATTTTGCCTGTCCTAAAACCTGGTTTTTATACAATGTGTTATCTAGAATGATGCTTCATGGCTTCCCTGTGACTGGCATTGATAAATAGGTCCTCCGATAGAAAACCAGGTGCAGTATTCAGTAGCCACAAATTCCCAACATGATCTAAATAACATGCACACATGACTTGCTTGGTGTTTAGCCCTGCAAAGGTTCTGCTTAGCATGTTCAGCTGTACCTTCGGCATGGCCCAGCTTCTTAACAGGCGGACCCAAGCAGACCACTTCTTCTTATCGGGCATCAAGATTTCTAATAGAACCACATCCTGATCATGTTTACTTGCAAATATGTTCCATTGATTTTGATGGAAATTATTCCAAATATGTATGCCTAAGGCCCAATCCTATCCTTGAGACGACCTGGTGTGTCTCCACATTCGGTGCTCTACCTGCTGATGGACATGCCTCGAGGTTTTGCCTTGAGGTTGACTCCTTTTCCATAACTGGATATAGCCACAAGGCATTGTGAGTTTTCCTTCTCTTAGATGAACTGCCTTCCCAGGCTAACGAGTCCCACCTACCAGGTGGCTGTTTAGTCACCACTTATGACAAATACAGTCAAGCTGAATAGTGACAGCATAGAATACAGATTACATTTGACAGCCAATCACAGCACACCAATCCCAGTATATAAGACCCTGCTAAAGATACAGCAGCTTGGATGATAAGACACGTGCTACAGGGCTATACCTCCCTGGGCTCTCAAAGGGGAACCATGGTGAAAAGGCACTTTGCACAAACAACCTCTTGTCCCTCACAACATGTAGGAATTCTTATTGCAGGCATTCTTGCCCAGGAGGACTCCAGACACAAATATCCAACTGGAACTCCCGCCTCACCACCCAACAGAGAAACCAAGCACAATGCACCCCACACAGGCGAACAAAGGTGGGGAGGGAATTCTATACTCCAGTGGTATTCAAACTGGGGCATCACGACGTTCCAGCCTGAGGGTCCTGGTCCCTTTCCCCTTAAGGGGTGGGGGCAGCCAGGAGGCAGCGCCGCTCAGGGGGGCTGCAGGGACTTGGTACACTTGCTCCACTCTCACTTTCCCTGACCTGGAGAGCCCTGCAGGTGCTCGTGCCCGGCTCCCCGCAGCCAGGGACGGCTGCTGCAGGGACTGGAGGGTGCACCCCAGTCCCTGCAGCCCGGTCAAAAGGGGAAGTGGGGCAATTGTGCACCGCTTCACCTTCCCTGACCTGGGGAGCCCTGCCGAAGGTCACACAGGGCTCCCCGCACCCCCGGGGGGCTGCAGGGGTCTTGGGCAAGTTCCCAACAGGGAACCATTCGTGGCACGTACATGCTGGTGGCACCACCCTCCCTCATTCAAGTTACAATCAGGCCACTTTTCTTGGACAACAATAGCTGACGGTCCCTCATTCTTGGTTCTATTCCGTTCCTCCTCCTATTCTGATTTCAGCCTACTTGGCATGCTCCGCAGTGTAGCATTTGCAATAAATGGATGACTTTGGAAGCCCTTGTCCTTGGAATGCAAACACTGCCACTATTAGGAGAGCTTCTCATTACATTTTCTGTTCTCAAGGAACCAAATTGATCTTTGCCTTGCCAGTGCCAGACAGCATCATTTGTGCCAGTTCTTTTAAGAGTTTATTGACCACAAGTTTGAATTAATTTTGTTGGTTTATGATTCCCTTAAATGCAAGCAAAGGTGTATTTTATACTGGGTGGTATGCTTTTCAGCTGTCATGTTATTTTATGTGAATGAGCAGTTGAAACACCACTGCTCAAATTAGATTCAATACTTGGAGCTCCTAGAAGGAATTTGCTCTACCTTTTTCCCCACGTAAAAGACTTCCTCTTGCTTTTGGCAAAAATTGTGCAAGGTTCCATTTTATTCTCTTACAACCCAATCCTGTGCCAGCTGGGCGCTGGCACAACGTGCATTGAGTGGCGGAGGCTGGTTTACAGCAGTCACAAAGCAGCATCTGCCAGTTTGCGCTGCCAGACCGCTAGTGGAGAGGCTGGAGTGGCCTCCTGTGTGCTGGTGGATGACTGAAGACCTGCCAGGCAAGGGGTGGAACGGGGCAGGGGAAGGCAGAACAGGGGAGGGGTGGGTGGGGCAGGGTGGTGATGGCTGCAGGGAGGAGGGCAGATCAGGCCCAGGAGGGGAGTGGGTTTGGTGGTGGCAGCACATACTGAATCCTGACCCCCTTCCTGGGTCTGATTCATCTTTCCAGATTAACACGGACTTGCACCAGCTATAGAGCTGGCACAGCCCATAGGGGCTTACCCCAGGATAAGGGAACAAATGTTCCCTTACCCCAAGGAGGATTCTCAAGGCTGAAACTCTCCTGTGGGATGCAGTGGAGCCCATGCGCTGTAATACAGGGCACCACTGTATTACCGCATGGGGAGTTATGGAGGTTGGTTGTTGGCATCCTTCAGTCTCGGAAGACTATGGTATTGCGCTCTGAATGGTGGTTCTGGAACAGAGTGTCCTCTCCAGAGCGCGAAGCCTGGGTAAAGTAGATATGGAGGATAGACTGCTTCCCATGCAGCAAATCCCCCCTCTCCACGTCGCTGAAATGGTCCAATGGAAAGGCAGAGGCCAATGCGGTTGGTTCCAGCGGCATTGCAGGAGTTGCCAGAACGTGACTGTGTTCAGCCATGAACTGCCTCAGGGACTCCGGCTCTGGATTTTGCCTCGAGGTTGACACCTGAAGCCTTTTCCATAACTGGATGTAGCCACAAGGCAGTTATGGAGGATTGGACTGTTAATTTCTAAACTCATGTTCAAACTGTAGCACCTCTTACTTAGCCCAATAGTAAAGTGGACAGCATGGGCTGATTCCCCTGTCCTTGAAAGAGGGATTGAGGCATAGGATGAACAGGGGGTCGCTAACTAGAGTCAAGTGTGTAGTGAAGCAGTCAAAGGGGTTGCACTCCTGCACATCCAGCTATCTATTTTGCAACATGACTCACATCTTAGGATGCCGATATTACCTAACTCTCAGGATTGCTTGCCATAGCTTGGTAAGATGCCAGTGTGCCTTGAACAACCAGGATTTGGGCATATGATGCCAGTCCACATTCAGTGCAGAAAATGGCAGCTGAAAGAGAAGACGGGGATTGATAAAGTGTTAGTAAGGAGAAATATTCCACTTGCCTGGCCAATTTCATGCTGGGATTGTGAGAAAAGTGAGAACATTGTGGTCAAGTCCGTGATTAGGATGGCTTGGTGAAGACCACTTTGTTCAGATAAGCCTTCAGTTCAAGGAGCTAATTCCCCCTACTGCCTTGCCTCATCAATGTTCTGCTTTGCTGTTATTTTAACTGTGTTTTTAGCATTTACTGGTGTTGCTTGTTTTTAACTGTGTTTGTTTGCATCATTGACATTTTAACTTCTTCCATATGCTGCTCTGAGGGGCATATTTTTTGTTTTTAGTCAAAAAGCAATCTACAAATGAAAAATACATATATGGAAGGTGATTAGTCTTATATCTAGACTGAACAGCATGGTTCAAAGTCTGGAGGGTGATGGGTGAACCTGTTTGAGACAGTAAGGGCGCAATCCTGTCCCACTTTCCAGCACCAACATAAGGGCAATGCAGCTCCGAGGTAAGGGAACAAACATTCCCTTACTTTGAGGAGGCCTCCGTTAGTGCCACCCAACTGCAGGATGCAGCACATGCCCCACTGACACCACTATGCCAGTACTGGAAAGTTGGTTAGGATTTGGGCCTAAGTGCCCTCTGACTGCTGAGAGAATTGTTCATTCAAATAAATAGGATTAGGGTTATAAAGCACCGCACACTGAAAGTGGTAGAGAAAATAATAAAGGTCTGATCTGGGGAGGTTTTGAGAAGATAGAGGTAACTTGCTGTATGTGATCTGGAATTGCAAGCTTATGCGTGGGAGGCTTCACCTGTGACAGTGACATGTCAAAAGGACAGACCTACAAAGCAGATAGTGTGGGTGGAAGCAGACAAATGTTTGTAGATCCTTATTAGAACTTTCAAGAAGGTTCCACCTTCCACCCTGACAGGGCACAATCTGCTACTGCATGAAATGAGAGACAGCTGCATAAGCAGAGGTTGCAACACATTTCTGATATCCATATAGCCTGATCCTACCTAAGTTCCCTGCACCAAGGCAGCAGCTCTGGCATGGCTTGTGCTGCATCCCATGGAGGAATTGAGCAGGTGGAAGTCTCCTTGGAGTAAGGGGACATTCATTCCCTTGCCCCAGGGAAATGCCCCAGCTGCCACTGTAGGTCAACTCGAACTGGCACCAGCAATATTGCTGGTGAAAGACCACGTTAATCTGTGCTTGTGGATCAGACCCAAAAAGGGAATGGGATATGACATGTGTCAGTGCTGCTGATCCTGCCCCCTCATGGGCCTAATCCGCCCACCCCCACCCTGTTACATCCCTCCCTACCCTTCCCCCACCCCTGCGCTGCACAGTGCCTGACTTACCTGCTCTGGTGGGCATCCTGCACCTGTAGGCTTTAGATGATGCTTGAAAGGGCTCCTTCAATATTTCACTTTGCACTTCTGGGATTTTTGCAAAAAAATTTTGGGGTCACTTCATGGCCAGCAAGGTTTAATTGATTCACATTTACCTGCTCAGAACAAAATGGAGTTGCCTGGTCCGTCTTGTATCGGTGTGACACAGCCTGGATGTGAAATATGATTTACTCTGAGACCGGCACACTTCCATTAGCTACAGTATTATACATTTTCACCGGAATAACATCGTCTTATGTGTCAACATCCAACTCTGTCATTTCTCATATTTATCTGTATTTGCCAACCGGAGGTAATTTGCTCTGCAGTCGCTCTCCCTATAAAGAGATATGGATCACTGCCTTGCTATACTGCAGGCTTGTGGTGCAGGCACTTCGGGCTTTTAACTGGTGACATTGCTTTGACGAATGTTTTCTGTCCTTGCATTTACGGCTGACTGGATGCAAGCAAATGGGTGGCAATTCCTTCGCATTTGCTTTTGAATGTTTCAAGTGTGTAGTTATTTCTGTCAGTGGGGTGTGTGTGTGTGAGAACTTCTACCACTTTTATCCCTTCATCGGTCACAGAATTCCTATCTCATTTTTAATTTGCTCTTCTTTCTTTAGAGATGCTTAGAAAGCAGTGGTTCCCAACCTTTAGGAGCCCATGGATGACTGAGGCAAAAGCTGGAATGGTTGTGGACCACATGCAACTCCCTGCATACAAAAAATTTGATTAAATTTGGTAGTCTGTGGAGAAGCACTCAGCAAGACCATTTTAGAAATGGGCTAAGTCAGATGCAAGGGAGGGCACCAGAATGCAGGTTTCTTGTTGTCTGGTGTGTTCCCTGGGGCATTTGGTGGGCCGCTGTGAGATGCAGGAAGCTGGACTAGATGGGCCTATGGCCTGATCCGGTGGGGCTGTTCTTATGTTCTTAAGACATTGGAAGGCGGTGGCTGTGGGTTCTCCGCCCACTCTGGAGGTCCATCGGGAAATGATCGCTTGGCAAGATGCTGAAACTGTGGTTTCACAACCAGCTGTGGTTGTGCATGTCCATTCTCTGCCCTCTCCTGTGGTCTGTGGGGGAGCACTCCATCAGTGAGATGCTGGAAGTGATAGAAGGAGACCATCTTTTTTTTTGAAGACCTCGCAGACCACTTCTCAGGGTCTCACGGACCACAGGTTGGGAACCACTGTTATAAAGAATGAAATATCCAACAAGGCTGAAAAGGATAAGCAGGCAAACTACTTGGACTTCAGGCCAAACTGCACAATACATTAAAAACATAATTGGCCCTTGCGTGCTTGTTTTTCAAAGTACAATAACAGCTGGGAGGGAGGGGCTGAGCATGCAGCACAAGGGAAGGGGTTTTCAGCCTTTCCCCTACTAGGATCCCAATACAGATCCCTCTCTCTCTCTCTCTCTCTCTCTCTCTCTCTCTCGCAACTGGCACAAGATGGGGGGGAGTATATTTTCAACCATCTTCTCCTTTTTCAAGTTTACCTTCCAAGAGCTTAATCCATTGGGAAAATCCTCCTACACTAGCTCCACTGGAATGAATGAGAACTTAAGCAGAGGAACTTGTTCAGGGTGACCAGATGTCATAACTGCAAAAGAGGATAAGTCACCCCAAAATGTAGGACATCCAAGAAAAATGTAGGACACGGCAAAATAAAAGATAAAACGCTCATACATTGATTTCATGTAGTTCATTTAAACACTATTTTACTTATTAAATTTAAAACTATATTACATAGAATTTATTAATTGCAAGATGGCTCTGTGCTGCCTGCAGGGGCCTAATCACAGGGAAAAGGAGGACATTTAAGTTCTTTTCTAAGACACAAGGCTAAAAAAGAGGACATGTCCTGGACAAAGAAGACGTCTGGTCACCCTGAACTTGTCAGTCTGTGATTTTGCCCTATCAACCCACACGCAGCCCTGTCTGTTCAGAGGAAGGCACTTTTCCTTCCTCATCTCTTTTCTTTCTTTCATTTGTTTGAGACTTACCCTCTCCTTGGCATTTCAGTATTCTGTTGTTGTTATCAACCTGTTTAAAACATTTCTGTCCAGCCTCTCAACCTTAGTTTTTAGAGGCAGCTCACAACTGAAATTTAAACATCGGAGCAAGACATAAAACTAGAGGGTCCATCCAAAAGTGATGACAGAATGGCTGGGGAAAAAAAAAGACAGCAGAAGCATTCCCTGAAAGTTTAAAATAACTCAGTCTTTGGAGAAAATCCTAGACCCTGTTAAAAGTGTAAATGAAAAGCATGTTGACCCGGCACATTCAGGACATTAAGGAGGGTGCTGAGTGGATGGACAGGGGAAGGGTGTCCTAGATTGAAAGTGCAACAGCCCAGAAGACCTGATTTTCTGTTGCCACTTCACTTTCAACTGTGGGAGTGCTCTATGCCTGGCCTCCAGAAAATATCTCAGTAGAAGGACAGGTTCGTCTGTGACTAGGAGGGCTTTCAGGAACTCAGGGCCCAAGCCAAGAGTTTTGTAGGTCAACATCAGGGCTATGAAATGTACCTGCAGACAAATTAGAAGTCAGGACAGTTCTTTAAGAACGTTGCCTGTTCCTGATGCCTGCTGGGAACTTCGTTGCTGTATTCTAAACCAACTGCAGTTTCAAAATGAACTCCAAAGGCGGCACCAGCAAATGTGCAGTGCAATCGTCAAATGCAGGACCTTTCTGCCCAGTCAGGTTTCTTTGCACAAGAAACATCCACTGATTATTCGCTGGTGGCGCACCACCAGGGCCTGGATGATTTCCCTCAATGTTGTACTTCCACTGTGCAGATGTTGCATTTTCCAAGCGCTCAAAAGTGCAGTAATTTGCATTTTTTCCATCTCCCCCTCCTTTTAACCACCACTCCTAACTAGATCTGTTTCCTTGGAAAGAGAATGGAAACATTACAAGCTCTGGTTGTCAACTTTACTTTGGGACAGCCCTTGCTCTCTTTCGCCACAAGATGTCGCTGTGAGGCTGAAATTCCGTTCTGTGCCAGCCACAAAATCTGTGCAAAATGTTTTTGCCTCAGTCCTTTGAAAGAGGATGGCAGAGACTAGTAGAGGAGGATGATCTATGGTCAGTTTTGTGCATCCCGTGCAAGCGCCAGTGTGTGGACTGGGTTCTGCCTTTCTCAGTTTTGTTTATTACCTCTTACAGTATTTCTATAGCAGTTTCTAACTGGACAGTAATGGTTACATTTCTCCTGCAACAGCCCTGTAAGGTTGGTTGCTAATACACTCACAGGGAACTGTGCCAGGGAGAGTGTGAGGTGCCCGAAGTGAAAAAGAAAATTCCTGGTTGAACAGTGACTCACATCCACATCGGTTTGGTTCACTCATCCATTCTGATTCTTCCTGCTAGTGCTTTTAGGGTGACCTGATGCAAAAGTGGGCAGGGGTCTTGCACCTACATGATTGAGACATATAGAGTTATGCATGGGATGGGTAAGTTGGATAGAGGAATATTCTTTTCCCTCTTGCATGACACCAGAACCAGACAAAAGAAAATATTTCTTTACCCAGTGAGTGATTAGTCTGTGGAACACCTCGCCACAGGATGTTGTGATGGCACCTGGCTTATATGCCTTTAAAAGGACGGATTTCTGGAGGAAAAGTCCATCACAGGTTACAAGCCATGGATCAGATGAGTTTTAAAGTAGCCTACCTCTGAATGCTGGATGCAGGGGAGTGACAGTAAGATGCAAGTATTTTGCTGTCTTGTGTGCTCCCTGATTTTATGCCAGTAAAGGTCTTACTGACTGACTGAGTGCTCCCTGAGGCATCTGGTGGGCCACTGTGAGATACAGGAAGTTAGACTAGATGGACCCTTGGCCTGATCCAATGGGACTTTCTTACGTTCTTAAAGCGTCAAGGTGCAGAAAATTCTGTTGAAAAAATATATATCAAATACCTTTTATATAGGAGAGGGATGCAAGCACATGCAGCCTGTCCTGATGGGGTTAGAAAAGCAACACTGAATGAAATTCCAACCCCTAGCCAAGTCTTAAAGGTACAGAAACCTTGACCTTTGCATCTTGTCAGTTTAGGTCAGTGGTCTTCAACCTTTCTTGTGCCATGACCCCAATATATAAATAAAAAAATACACTATGAGACTGTGGCCTCCACTGTCAGTCCCAGCCCACCCTGTTGCCACCCACTCTCCATCTTCCTAATGCCCTCCTAACACTGTAACCAAATATTCTTATTAGCAGGAACAGAAAAAGTTACCAGGAAGCCTGGCACCTTTGTGTTGGCAACCTTCAGTCTCGAAAGACTATGGTATCGCGCTCTGAATGGTGGTTCTGGAACAGCGTTAAGTGTGGCTGAAAAGGCCAATTCGGGAGTGACAATCCCTTCCACACCAGGAGCAAGTGTAAGTCTGTCCCTGGTCTGTCTCCCTGGCTATGGGCCTTCCTTCTTTGCCTCTTTACCTCAGACTGTTGGCCAAGTGTCTCTTCAAACTGGGAAAGGCCATGCTGCACAGCCTGCCTCCAAGCGGGCTGCTCAGAGGCCAGGGTTTCCCACCTGTTGAGGTCCACTCCTAAGGCCTTCAGATCCCTCTTGCAGATGTCCTTGTATCACAGCTGTGGTCTACCTGTAGGGCGCTTTCCTTGCACGAGTTCTCCATAGAGGAGATTCTGGCACCAGTGAAACCTATTTTAGCCCAACTGCTAAGAACCTGAGCAGGTCTGGGCACAATCAAATCTGGCACCTGAAGGGGTACACCAGATGCCTCCCCCTTTCCTTGGTGGTGCTCTAGTTCAGTGGCTTTCAACCTCTTTCATTCCCATAAGTTGCCATGACCCCACAACTGAGGCTTCGCTGCTCTATTGGGGTTCTGACCCCGAGGTTGAAGAACACTGGTCTAGGTGTTTCTAGTCATTCAAACAGTATCCTGACTGAGAGCCACCTGTGTCTTGTCCAAAACCTGCTTTGTCAGCTTGCCCTGGTCCTGGGCAATCCTCCTCTTGCCTAGGCTTTTCCACTGAGGGAATCCTTCTGTAGAAATCATCTTATCTGCCCCAGAAGAGTCATAGCTGATGCTAGCAGACTGCCTTTCCTTCTCACTGATATGCAACTCAGCCTGACTTGTGGGTCTCTGGGCGCAATCCTAACTCACTTTCCAGCACCTACATAAAGGCAATGCAGCGCTGAGGTAAGGAAACAAACATTCTCTTACTTTGAGGAGGCCTCCATGAATACCCCCCAATTGCAGGATGCAGCACATGTCCCATTGGCACAGCTATGCCAGTGCTGGAAAGTGGGTTAGGATTTGGGCATCCCTCTTTTGCTGCTCTATTTTCTGCATGATCAGTGGAAAAGCTCTTATGGTGCACACCCCGCCCCCTGAATCTCAAGCCAGTATAATACTGATGCCATGGGTTTGCTGTCCTGAAGTCAGCTTGCATCTTTTCCATGCCTTGGCTATTAAAAAATAATTGCGATGGTGTTCTTCATGGTGCTTCAAGGGCAGATCTGGTGTCTTCTCCTGTCATTCACAATTATGAGCTGATTCTCTTCCTCTGTAAGGTTGACTGTAAGGATTAATTCACCTGTTCCCCTCTTTCCCCTCTACCTCTGTTAATTGATTTCAAACACAGTTTATTTTTTAGTTACTTGAGTTGTGTGACGGTGTGTGGCTGCAGTCACCCTCCGTCAGTGGCGTCACTAGGGTTTGTGTCACCAGGTGCAGGAGGCCAGCATGTCAACCCCGATGGACCTCCTCCCATGCAGTAGGTGTGGCAACACCCCACGTGGTGGGCATGGTGATGCACCAGCTTTTTTGGCTATCACTTTTGATAGAATAGAGATATTTCAACACGGTTTGTTTCATTTCATTCTGCATGAAATTATGCATTGAATGATATATAACATGATGGTATTATTTGAAAATACCAAGATTTTAAAATTTTTGCCCAGTAGTGGTGTCACCCTCCCCCCCCGTATCACCTGGTGTGGCCTGCTCTCCCTAGTTATGCCAATGCTCTCCGTGCAATCCCAAGCACTGGTTTGTTCACCTGGGTGTATGTCCAACTCCCACTCTCCTCCACATTTCTCAGCTGCAGCTTAAGACGGCATTGAGTGCCTAAGAAGGTATTGTGGACCTTGATCCTGTAACAACATCGGCAATGGGCAGCAGTCCTGGTAGCTGAGTTAGAACTCATGCCATTGCGCACAGCATGGCAAAAGCTTCCTTTGGCAGGGGTGCATGCTCCACATCTTGTCATGCTCTGATCCTTGGAAAAATGGGATATTCCTGCTTTGATTGGAAGCCTCAGTAATAAATAGCTCTGCAGTGCACACAGCCTGCTACATCTAGCATTTGAGCCCAGTCCAGAGAACTGTAGCACTTTGTGAATTCAAGCCCTTTACACTTGGGAAGGCCTTTGTACAACTTCTCCCTTCTGGCCTGAGTGGGGAGGGGGGCTAGAAAAAGGGAGCAAAGAAGCAACCAGGAACGGGGTTGCAGTGGCTTGAGCTGGCAGTGTGCCTCGGGCACGCGATGGTCCTGACCTGCTGCATTGCTGGAAAGAGAGCCAAGCAGTCAGTGCGACACTCTGTCTCTGTTAGCAAACAAATGATGCCCGCTTAGAGGGAGCCAACATGCAAACCCAAACACCCATTTGTATTCCATCCCACACACAAGCACAGAAGGGTGGCTGTCCAACTAAATGGACAAAAATGCCTGTTATGGGTCCGGCTGAGTGGGGGCCGATGATCTATGTCTCATTCCCTCATAACGGCATCTTCAGCAGCCAGCAGTTCAGCCAGCCTCTCTTCCAGCCTCCCAGCTTTTACGATTCCTTTTATTTCCCCTGGCCTGTTTCCTTTCATCTCCCCCCTCCCTCTCCCCATGTCAGTCTCTTTGTACTCCATTTTCTACCCATCTCTCCTCTCCCATCCACCCCTTGCTCTTTCAGCAAGATCCAATCATTACAGAAAATTGGGTAGAGCTCCACATTTCTGTGTATGGAGCCATTTGCTCTGGCCTTCCCAGTCTTGGAAAAAGGCTAGAGAGGGAGAAATTGCAGACCTTTCCTGATCCTACAGGGACTACAATTCTTCCATACCATTCTGATCTTGTTTAAAAAAAAATTATATATATTCTTCCCCCCCCCCCCCCACACACACTTATTAGGTCTTTCTGCTGACGGCAGTGGGGCACAGGTGTGTAGCTGGGGATATTTTTATGTACACACAGTAGGCACTAGAGTGAGACAGGTGTGTCTTTTCGGTTTCTCGCCTGCACAGTGTTTGGAGAGATGTGGCCAGCTCTGGTTCGGGTTGCAAAGATGTAGGTGGAAAATCAAAAGCTAAATATTGGCAGGAAAGAAGCAGGCAGTTCAGGGTACCTGGATTTGAAAGGCAGGGCCTCCGAGAGGAATTTTATCAGGGGGTACAAAATTTCTTTTGGGCCCCTTTGCGAAGGGGGGGGGTGAAACCGAGCAGGGGAAGGTAGTGACAGGTGAGCAGAACAGGGGCAGGGGGGGTGAAGCAGGGTGAGGAGAAGGTAGAGACTGTTCGAAAAGTCTTTGGAGCCCAGATCTAGCCACCATGTGGCGTCAGTAGTGTTCCAACATCCCCAGTCATGGTAATGTCTCCAGCATCCCGTACGGGCAACAAGTCTGAGTAGATAGGAAAATGTCAGATCCCAGGAAATTTCTGGGCCCTCTCTGTTGGGTCCTGGGCCCCCTGTTTTTCCCTGGGCCTGGGTACAAATTACCCCCTTTACCCCCCTCTCCTAGGCCCTGTTGAAAGGTCCACTAAGAAAGAATGGCTGGACTTGTAAAAATGGAGACAAGTGTGGATGTATCACCCTTTTAGGGTGAGTGCGTAAATAGCCTGTTGAACAACATATCAGACTGAGAAAGAATTCAACCCTATTCATGTTCATTCAGAAGCAAAGTTGCCCTCTGTTCAATGGGACTTATTCCCAGGCAGTGGTGTGGTGGTACCTTCTGAAGTGCAGGAGCTTGTCATGATACTTCTCTGAGACACCCTCTCTCTTAGAGCCATGAGTTCAGTAGGACATAGGTAAATTTGCATATATTATAGCCTTAATGTAATATGAGTTCCATGCTGTCTCTCAGAAAGTCCTTGGGAAAGACACCAGAAAATGTTAAAACCTGCAGAGGTCTTCTGGCAGAGAAAATTTTGTGAACAATCAAGTAGAACTGACAGTATTTGAACTTCAGTAGCCATTGTAGTTGTGCTCTGTTCCTCCAAGTGAGTTGAACCATGTGCAAAACATGTGGAGTGGCCCATCTGTTAGGTAGGGTGATCAATGATAGATGGGGGGTGAGAGGGTGGCAGATTCAGGGTATCCTTTGCCCCCGAGTCTGCAGCCATCATTGCTTCCCTCCAGCCAGCTGCAGATACAACCTGCATTGATCCACTTTCCATCTGGTTAAAGCAAGCAGAAAGTGAATCTCCTGCCTCCTTACTTTGCTGCAGGCATGATGTCTTCAAACAAAGTGCAGGACTTTTGGTTTTAATTATGGGCACTGTGTGAATGAAGGAGCTCCTTCATTAAATACTGTTAGTAACAATAAGAAGAAGAAGAAGAAGAAGAAGAGAAAGAGGAAGAAGAAGAAGAAGAATTTGCATGGGTCTTTAAAATCAAGCCTGAAGCCCTGTACTTCTGTAATTGAAGAAACTATGCAAAGGAGCTTGTTAAGTGGCTTCCTTTAAAAAAAGAATGTGCAGAGGCAGTGGATTCGAGGCAGCATTGGCTGACTTTCTGGGTCTTGCCACCTCTGTGGCTCTGCATTTTTGCCAAACTTCATAACATTCAACAATTGTGCCCGTAAGACATACTAAAGACCAACTGCAGCCACTGGGCAAAGGGGGGGGGGGATTGAAGCCAGTGATTCAGCATAACACAGGGTCAAATCACCCCTTTCCCCCACAGCCCTGATTTAAATTCCCCCCCCCCCACCCTTGGCTTCCTTTTGACAAAGAAAAAGATGTTGCAAGTTCCAATCACAGAATTCACATGTCACATCGAGTTTGGTCCATATTTTCCTAGGCTTCTTGGACACGTGAGTTTGTACTGGCTGTCTGCCTGGCTGGGGGTCTGATGACTTTTTGCGTGAAAGGGGAACTTGGAAAGATGCCTCACAGAATCACAGAACTGCTGGGTTGAGAATGTGTCAGCTCCCTCCCTTTGTCCTTTTTGTGCCCTTGCGTTGGAGACATGCTGATGCCCTACATCTAGGAGAGCATGCCCTCATCCATCATCCCAGTCAGCACTACTGCCTCCTTTACATGTCTTGTCAAACATCCCTGGACTGTCTAAGGGCCCAATCCTATCCAATTTTCTAGTGCCGGTGCAGCTGTACCAATGGAAAGTTGGATAGGATTGGGCCCTTAGCCTCCATTGCTTTGTTGTGTTGTGGGATGTCAATTAACCTTCCTCATTTTGGCTGTTTTCTCATATGACCCATAGGGAGAGGCAGACCTTGTATTCTTGGGGAGAAGAACAAGAAGAAGTTAGCAGGGATTCTTTTTGATGCAAAAACGTTGGGATCTCCTTTTGGAGATCACCAAATGATATATCAATGGTTTAGTGACAAAAGTAGAATAATAGACACATGGAAGGGGAGAGAAGTGACACTCCTCTGGGGATCATCTGAGAGGACTTTGCAGATCTGTAACAGTCACTTCTCCCACCAGCTCTGAATGGGGAAGACCTCCTGGAAGACATTTGTCCCTCACCATTACCCAGGGTCCTGGCTCTCATTTCTGCTCTGCCAGGCAGGGGGCCTGCATACAACTTTGCTTGATAAAATGTCAGGGTGCATTAATGTCCGCTCCATCATGGTGCCGTCCAATTAATTTTTGATTCCTGCAAATGAAGGAGGGCAGAGTGGTTAAATGGGGTCAGCTGAGTGGAATGGGGGGGGGGCTTGTTCTCTGAGCAACCCTAATCAGAAGCACAGGCTGTTACTAAAGGGAAACTTCCAGCTGCCTAAGACTCTTTTCTCCCTTCCTTGCTCCAAGTAATCAGTGCTGCTATGGAAACGGCCCTAAATGGTCTGCGTGTAACCAAGGGATAGGTGCTGGGGACTGGGCAGCTGTGGGGGTGAGCTACACAGCTCCTCACCATAATATCACCAGGAGGGCTCTAGGTTTTGATACTGAATGCTGTACATCTTGAAATCAGAAAGCACAGATGATGGCATCACAGTAACCATGCTCACTGGGCAACTGTGGGGGTGAGCTACACAGCTCGTCACCATAATATCACCAGAAAGTCCAGATGAAAGCCCATCACAGCAACCACATTCATTTCAGATGTTTGGTTCCTTTGGTGGGGGGGAATATCTGTTGATTCCAATTGCAAATGTTGCTCTTTTGCATACATGGGAATTGTTTGAATTCCCTGGTGCTGGGACATGAAAGCAGGGCAGGGAAGTGTAAGGAAGATGTTAATACATGCAATGTACATGTACATTGAAGCACATGCAAGAAGGCTGAGCACACTCAGTCTTAACTGATGTGAACTACTGGGCAGTAGGCAGAAACCCCAGGAGCAGATATCACAGTACAATCCGATGGGGAGCTGTAGAGGGGAAAATGAAGAACTGCAAAGTACAGAGAACATGACACCTCCTGGCCTTCACACAGGGCTGGTCCAAGATCTCTGGCACTCGAACAGGGTGCCAGAACTGCCACCCTTCATTAGTAGTGCACCAGCCTTCACTGCTTCTCCTCTATGCCCCACTCCCTGAATTTAAAAAGAAAATAAAGGGGAATGGAGCAAACATGGAAGTGCGAGAGTGGTGGCATAGAGATTCTCTGACACCCTAGCCCTGAGGTAGTCAATCTGTGTGTCCTGCCTCCCTAGGGAGGCGTGGCTAGCCGACAGGGGTGTAGTGAGGCATCTGGGGAGAGAGGTAGCCACAGCTGCTCTGCTTTGCTCTGCTCTGCTCAGCTGCAGGTGCTGCTTCCTGATTTGCTACTTTCCTGAGGCTGAGAAAGAGGTGGGTGGGGCAGTGTGAAACATGGTGGGGGGGAGGTGGGAGAGAAGGCTGGCTGGGTAGCTACAGAGGTACCGCATCTCATCATGGAGCTCTCTCCATGTGCAACCTTGCCCCAAGGACTACATTTCCCAGTGTGCCCCTCGCCCTGGGCATCCTGGGATTGGTCAAGGCTGGAGGAGACGAGAAGAGTGCAGAGGTGCTGCATCTTATCAACACAGGGCGTGCTCCTGGCAGGCTTCAAACTGGGAGGGTAGAGTAGGTTTTGCTCCCAGGGATGTCCTGAGGCATCTGGGGGACAGAGGTGGGCACAGCTGCTCAGCTTTTCTGTGGCTGTGAACAAGGTGGGTGGGGCAGTGGGGTGGACGTGTGAAACATGGTGGGGGGAAGTGGGAGCGAAGGCTGGCTGGGCAGCAGTGGAGGTGCTGCATCTCATCAGCACAGGATGCGCTCCTGGCAGGCTTCAAACTGGGAGGGAAGAGCAGCTCAGCAAAGGAGGGAGCCAGCCAGCCAGCCAGCCTGCCCTTAGTGGGGTGGTGGTGTCCAAATGCCCCAGCCTGCATTCCTCCATCTTGCTTGGGGGGGAATGGAGTGGCATCTGCATCTGCTGAGGTGTATGTGTGTGAGCAGCCCCCATCTACTTCGGGGTGACTTGTAATCTTGCTCTGTGTGGCTGCAGTCCTTTCCACACTTTCCTGGGAATAAGCCCCATTGACTCAAATGGAACTTACTTCTGAGCAGACCTACATAGGCTTGGGGTCTGTGTCAGCTTAACGAAGGATCCTCGCCTTTCTCTTTTTCCTCCCCCTTCAAAAAAGAAAAAAGCCACTCTTGATGGCTTTGTCTCCAAAAATTGATTAAAAATAAAAATTCCCATTCCTTTTCAGCCATCCCCTTTTTCCTCCTGCCTCCTGCGGAGGGGGGTGGTACTCTGTTGGCTGCTATTGTAAGACAAAAGGCACAATCCTAGCTAGGTCTACTCAGTAGTAAGTCCTATTTTGTTCAATAGGGCTTACTCTCAGGTAAGTGTGGTTAGGATTGCAGCCTCAGCGTGCTGGCAGCTGTTTTTTTTTTTTGTTTCTAGTGTATAATTATAACACCTTCATCCCCTTTTTGGGGGTAACTGATGTGAGATGTTGTAATGGGGAGCCATGGCCAGTGGCCACAAGGATTAGGGGAGGCGCAAGCTGGAAGAGTTTGAGAACCACTGGTCTAGCCAATTACTTTCCTTTCCTCCATACTTCTTTTTTTGATTACAGTGTATGGGAGCCAGAGGAGTACAGAGATGGACGCACCTTCACCCACCATTAATCCACTGCCTGGATTGACCATCTCAGTGAGCCTCATGGGTGGACTGCCCCTGGCCTCACAAGAGTGTCAGTTCTGAGCCTTCTTTGAAGTTTAACCCATTTCTGCCTGGCTCACACGTTAGATCCCTGTTTCGTACATGCAACATTGGGCAGAAATGACTTAAAAATAACTGACTTGGGTCCAACTTTTGTAAGTTAGCCTGTAGCCATTTTGTGGCAGCTGTAGGAACAGAGCTTGTTAGTGGACTGGAAAAGAAGCTGTTTATCTTGACTTTCACCTTGGCCGGGTGAGAGACCTGAGAATGTGCTGGATCCTCAAAATCTTGCTAATTGGGAATTGGCTGCAGCCTTGATTCTCCAGTTGGGTGGGATTAGAGTGACAGAAGTAGCCTCAGGTAAGGAGATCATTTTCCAAAGGCTTCAGCAGAACTGGCAGGCTAAGAAGTAAGGTATTAAAAAAAATCAAAACCCTGTAATTAAAAGGGGTGAACTGCTCTTTGCTGTTCCATCATGGATGGCTGGTTGTATCAGCTGTCGTATGGTAGGTAGAAGACCTACCATGTGCTCATGCTCAGACGTTGGAAAGGTTTGTGTGAGTGCTAGGGCTATATAAGTTCAGGAGCTTAGCTTTCTTAAGCATACTGTCTCTAATTTGCTGAAATACCTAAATGTTTTTCAAAGTAACAGGTAATCTTAGTTTTATTCTTTAAATAAACCATTTTGTTATTATGGGGGTTGTGTCTGTGTGAGTACAAAGGAACTGGGTTCATCCAAGTCTAGTTTAGATCACTTAGGGCCCACTCCTATCCAACTTTCCAGTACTGGTGCAGCTGCAATGCAGCTTGGGATGTTCCCATACCTTGAGGAGACCCCTGTGACTGCCTCCACACCACAGGATGCAGTGCATACCCTATGGGCACAGCTGCACCAGCACTGAAAAGTTGGGTAGGATTGGGCCCTCAATCTGCTACTGGAATGAACCAGAGTCTTGAGGCTTGAGTCCTTGGAATTTGGTGCTTTAGCTGGTGAGTTACCCCATAGGACTTCAGCTTCCCCTTGGCTGGAGGACTGGCTGTTTAGAAAGGGTGCTGATACTTACCACTCTGAGGACTTGTTTGCCTATCTGTTTAGTATGTGGCTAAGCAGGTGTATGTGCAAAGGAACTTGTACTCAAAAGTTTGGCTGTACTGCCTAGGAGTTGTACACTGCACACTCTTGGAGTGTTTGGATGCTTGAGCTAGTAGGCAACACAAGAACAAATTGGGAACATGCATTTCTGACTCACTGGGGGTATTTAACCAGTGAACCAAGAGTGTGTAAGGTTGAACAGGGAGACCCTGGAATGTGACATGTTCAACAGGCACTGTTTTGGAGCATTCCTTCATAACTGCAAGGTATGAAACTCTTCAGAACTCTTGTGTGAGGAGATTGCCCTGGCTATGAATAGCAGGTGCTGTGGAGCCCAAATTGAGAGTCCTGCCAATCAGGTATGCTATTTTGGAGCACCATGTTAAGGTTAGTGTTTGAATGGGATGATTGGTGTAGGATCCCTGTTTTGTCCCAATATGAGCAGGTTGCAAGAAAAACAGCAAATACAGCAGAGTACTTTCAGCAGATGTATTGAGCAAGGGATATCACAAGTAGAGTAGTCATTAAACAGTCCAAGAGTCAGCACAAAGAGCAGTCAGTCCAAGTATAACAAATCCAAATCAGTTTCCAACAATACACAGTCAAAGGTTCAGTCCATAATTCAGTAATAACATATACATATACATACAGTATCCAGCCTCCTCAGTCTCTGGCAGCAGTTCCACAGATATCACCAACAACTCCCCTACTGCTGCACTGGAAGCTCCAGCAGACTAACCTTATGTAGTTAGCTTAGCCAATCAGTGCTGGCTTGGTCACACCCAGGGTGTGTCAGTCCCAGGTGCCTGCTGATTCTGCTGACTCAGCAATCTACACCTGCTCCCTGAACCAACTTGTAAGCTGTAGTTCTGCTTCCCTCAGAACTCAAAGCTGACACACCTGGGTTGCTGATCAGAGATGGCACCTACAAGCAGTTGGAAGTCAAGCCCAGTATCCTCCTGCTCTTAGTCACGTCATCCTGTTTGTACCTCATTCTCTTCTTCTGTGTCTTTGTTCAGCTAGGGTTTTGCTGCTACTCTCTGTCCTTGATAACCCAACTTAATTCTCAGTAAGTCCAATGAGGGTAGTGCTATGAAATGGCTGAGATCATACCAACTGATTGGTGGCAGCCATCTTACTTCTCTGTAGCCAGGGCAGACAGTATAGTGCACTAACACACTCCTGTCCCTTAGAAGTTCCACTTTCTAAAAAGGGGTTTACTCCCTAGTGTTTAGGGCTGCAATCCTATGTGTGCTTACTTGGAGTAAGTTCTATTATATTGGGCTTCAATCCAATGTGATATATTTGGGAGACAGCCTCACTGAATATGGAGACTACTTCTGAGTAAATAGGCATAGGTCTAGACCAGGGGTCGGCAACCTTAAACACTCAAAGAGCCATTTGGACCCGTTTTCCGGAGGAAAAAAAACCTCAGGAGCCACAAAACCCTTTTGATATCTAAAATGAAGATAACACTGCATATATAGTTTTTTTTTTTTTTACCTTTATGCTCTTATAGGTCCCATTTTTTATAATGTAGCCCCCTCTTGTAGCTTTTAGTTAGTTTTGTCATACATTCTTGTCCTGTGTTTTCAGACGCCTGGTCCTCTATGGTGTTTTGCCCGATTCCAAGGCCATTCTCTGCCTGGAGAATTATGCCCACTTTAAGCAAATTAGCTCCCCTTCTTTCCCCCAGCACATGACCCTGGTTCTGCCCTGCAGTCCTGCTGGACCCCACCCCCAGGGTAGCTCACCTTTTCAACCTGCAGAGGTCCTCTCTCCTGCCAGCAGCCTCCCACCACTACAGCAGACCCTGGGTCCTCAGCAGGTCTTGGGCACAGCAGCCACACACCAAACTCCAGTGTCTCCAGCAGTCCATTAGTCACAAAGTTAGTCAGAGTATCCAGGGCAGAGTCCAAAGTCAATAAGCCAAGTCACAGTCCAAGGTCAGATTCCAAAGTAAATCAGTCAGAGTATCCAAGTCAAAGTCAATAAGCCCAGTCAATCTCCTCTCCAACCTGCACTCCTTCTCCAACCCACACCCCCCCTTCCTGCCTCAGGGGCTCCTTATATCCCTGAGGGCCCTATTGCCTTCAAGTGGCTGCAGCTGTGCAGCACACTCTGCTGGATGCCCAGGCCTTACCCTTAAAGGGGCCACTGCTGACACCACATCTACCTCCTCACCAGATCTTCCAGGATTCCAATACATATGGTGGTTATGACATCTGCTTATCTTACATGGATACTAAAGAACTCCCCCCACCTTCCAGAGGCTACCTGCTAGAAGGAAAAAAGGACACAGACTCCAGAAGTGGGGAAGAGAAGAAGCCAGAGCTGGGGGAAGGTGGGGGGGGCAGCCACAGGCCAGCTTCTGCCCTGCCTGCCCTCCCTCACTTAGGCTGCAACCCTCTCCACACTATCCTGGGAGTAAGCCCCATTGACTACAATGGGACTTCTGAGCAGACAAGTTGGTTGGAGCTCTCAGGTTGCAGTCCTCTCCACACTTTCCTGAGAGGAAGCCTCACTGACTACTTGTGAGTAGACCTGCATAGGAGGGGGCTGAGGTTGCAGCCCTCCACACCTTCCTTGGAGGAAGCCCCACTGACTACAGCGGGGCTTACTTGTGAGTAGACCTGCACGGGAGGGGGCTGAGGCTACAGCCCTCCACACCTTCCTGGTAGCAGCCCAGGGACTACAGCGGGGCTTGCTCGAGAACAGACCTGCTGGGCGTGGGCTCCCACTCACCCGTCCTTGTGCCTGGCCTTGAGCAGGCTCCAAGGCTGCAATCCCAGGCACCCTTTCCCAGGAGTAAGCATCATCCGCTGTAATGGGGCTTACAACTGAGTAGACACGCATAGGAGCAGGCTCCAAGGCCGCCATCCCAGGCACCCTTTCCTGGGAGTAAGCTTCATCCAATGTAATGGGGCTTACAACTGAGTAGACACGCATAGGAGCAGGCTCCAAGGCTGCAATCCCAGGCACCCTTTCCTGGGAGTAAGCCTCATCCACTGTAATGGGGCTTACAACTGAGTAGACACACATAGGAGCAGGCTCCAAGGCTGCAATCCCAGGCACCCTTTCCTGGGAGTAAGCTTCATCCAATGTAATGGGGCTTACAACTGAGTAGACATGCATAGGAGCAGGCTCCAAGGCTGCAATCCCAGGCATGCTTTCCTGGGAGTAAGCTTCATCCAATGTAATGGGGCTTACTACTGAGTAGACACACAGGATGTCTCCTCTGTTATGGAGGAAAAGCCTCTCCTTGCACTGAGTGGGGACCTGCTCAGGGAAAGGCGGGCTGGCAATGGCTGAGGAGGAGGGCGTCCTGCTGGAGAGTTGGGGAAGGGAAAAACAGGGAGCTTAAGCCTGCAGAATAGCAAAATTGAAAAGGGAAACCAATGCGGGGCAGGTGGGGGTGAAGGGAGAGGAGGGCAGTGAGCTCAGGGGGCGGAGGGAAGCAGCCTGCCCTCCCAACACAGGTGCCTCCTGTCACCTCCTTTGCCACTTTCACCAGGAGGAGCCGCAGCAGACAGCTGAAAGAGCCACGTGCGGCTCCAGAGCCGCGGGTTGCCAACCCCTGGTCTAGACTACATGTTTATACCAATGCTTACTGACAGAATACTTAAGGCACTTTATAGTTGTGAAATATTCAAATATAAGGCACTTCAACATTATATGCCACATATGCCATATGATGTAAAACTCATTGCCATCATAAAACTGACCTTAAGAGGGATGTACAGATGTCATTAAATACCTGAACATGTTCATTCAATGCACTCTTTTAGAAAGGGCCTTGAACACTTGTTCCTAAACATTTATAAGTTCTACTCCCGAATCGGCCTTTTCAGCCACACTAGACGCTGTTCCAGAACCACCTTTCAGAGCGCGATACCATAGTCTTTCGAGACTGAAGGTTGCCAACTATAAGTTCTACTGAGGTGACCTCTTTGTGTAATGATGGTTATAATATTGGAGCAACAGCTGAGTACAGCCTTCTGATTTCCTCCACAGATCTTACCTATGGATTGGTTGATGCCCTATAGCAGTGGTTCTCAAACTTTCAGCACCAGGACCCACTTTTTAGAATGTGAATCTGTCAGGACCCACTGGAAATGATGTCATGATTGGAAGTGACATCAAGCAGTAAAATTTTTAACAATCCTAGGCTGTATCCTACCTACACTTACCCAGGAGTAAGTCCCATTTACAATAATTGCTAAAAGCATATATATAGTAGCCTGTTAAAAGTACAGGTCTGTAACATTTCCCCAAATGCAGTCACATACCATGGGAGCATCAAATCTAATATATTAAAAATAAAATATTGATAAGAATGGAAACCCACCTGAAATTGGCTCACGACCCACCTAGTCGTGACACGGCTCACGACCCACAGTTTGACAAACACTGCCCTATAGAGTTGGCCTGAGGTCTCTGTGAGTTGGCACCAATCTGCAGGTGCCACTGAGGGCTTCCCCAGGCCTCCTAATGCATTTAAGGCATTAGAAATGTTACTTCTAGTTGTTCAAAAAACCAGAAGTCATTGTTTATTACCTCTGATCATCATTTCGAGCCTGGCAAAAGCCATGAGTGGACTTGTGCTGCATCTGCTGAGTGCAGAAGACCCTCCAGAGGGTGGGGGAGGGGTATTCCCTGGTATCCATGGTTTCACTTAACTAAAGGGTGGGCATCCGGAATGGATACTGTGGCATGTCTATATTCACACTACAGAAAGCTTAAATACAAGCCTTGGGGGAAAAGTTTGGATTTCAGAATAATCAGGATTTTGGATGTCTGGATGTGGGGTAAACTACCTGTATTATTTCTCCAGGATATTTTTATATCACTTTTTTTTTTTTTTTGCATAAAAGGCCTTTTCACTGAATGATTTTTCACCACATGATTACTAAAAATGAGGAAAATGAAAATTACCATTATTGCTTGGGAAGTTGCATCACATTAAAACATGGTTATTTTCAAGTAGCTACCAAGCTTCCTCTGACTGCAGGTGTGAATCTGCCCTAAGATCCAGCACTTGAGAATTGCAGTGCAACAGCTAACATTTGCGAAGAAAGCCCAAGTGCCTATTCTGTACGTTCAGGTTCCACTTAGCCAGTGGTATGGCTATGACTGCCAGAGTGACGTTGGTATTTAGCAAGTAGCTGGACTAAGGCTCCAAGATGCTGACAGCATCAAGCTGCTACTGGAAGCACTGTGGCTGAAAGGCTCTTGGAATGACTTCTGTAGGCAGAAGCAGAGGGTACAAATCAAATGGAAACTCCATCTGCTGAGTGTATGGTGTCCGTTCTGTGTACTAATTCAGTGTTAGCAGAACTGAGGGGTTAGAGGTGTCCCACACAGCAACCTGACTTTTGTTTCAAGCTTTACAGGGACAAAGAAAGAACTACAGCTATTTTTACAAAGGCAAAAACAGCAAGACAGGAAAAAACCCCAAAGGAAGTCCAGCCAAAGTAGGAGAGAGCAACCCACAAGCCCTTAAACTAGGGACCAACTCCCTCTACTGGTGGGAGTTGGATGGCTGCACTGGGTGGCACTGCTAACATGCTGTCACCACTCCAGCATGCAGATAGTTCCTTGTGCCATTGTAGTGGCACTTAAGAGAGCATGCAGCATTGTGAGTGTTGTCGGTGCAGTGCCTTGGGGAAGGAAGAACTCTTGGGGATGTTAGAAGAGGTTGGTCCGTGTGTGATCAGTAGAATGAACTGAGCATATTTACCAGCAGGTTTAAGATTACAGCCTAAGCTTAGGGTGAGTTGCTGTATCAGGGCCTAGAAGAGGTGGGTAAAGGGGGTGATTTGTACCTAGGCCCAGGGTCAAAAAGGGGGCCCAGGAGCCAAAGAAGGGGGCCCAGAAATTTACTGGGATCTGACATTTTCTTATCTACTCAGGCATCTCGTGTTGCCTGTGTGCTGGGGACACTACCACGAGTGTGCAGCTGCAGCTACTGACAAGCCATATATGCTGGGCCGAGGAATGCATATATGACACTCTTTAACACAACGTCAAATCTGGGAGGAAACTGGCCTGTTACAGTAGCTCTTTGGCTTGTGAATCTGCTTACCATGAAGGAGTGTATAGAAGCTCAGGGACACAGCTGCAAGACTACAGCTGCTGCAGAAGCAAGTTTTGGTATGCACAGGACACATTCCATTCGAGTGTGAGCCTAAATATGATAATGCTAATTTTCTGCATGATTTTCTATATTGAAAAGATTTTAGAGAGACTTACGAATGTTTTTGGTTTTCCATTATTACTGTATCTAGCTGCGGATGCCATATGGGTGGGTAGAGCTGGGCTCCAAACACTTTTCCTGCTGTCTCCATCCTCCCCCCCCCACCGTTTTGTCCCTCTCTGACCCCATTCTGCTTGCCCATCACCACCCTCCCTTGCTCTGTTTCACCCCTCCCCCTTTGCAAAGGTGCCCAAAAGCAACTTTGTATCCCCTGATAGAATTCCTCTCAGAGGTCCTGTGTAGTATCCTGGGGAGTAGATCAAGGCCTTACAAATGTTCTGCCTTGAGGAACTCTTTCCATTTCAATGTATCTGGCAAGCAATCACTGTGTGCCTGCCATGGACGCCCTGGGCATTGCAGAGAATTTGTGGGCATATTCTAGGCTGCACAGTTCATGTGGGAACAAGCCCGACTTTTGGATTTCATCTGTCAATTCAGTGCATGCCCTGGAACACACCAAATGCTCTTCTGTCGTAGCACATTGCAAGAGAAGGTTGGAAGTGGTAAGCAAGCTGTCTTTCAGGGAAAATTGCTCTCCTCTATTGGTCATTAAAGAGCTTCTCCTAAGCCTCCAAAGTGCCCCTGATTCCCCTGAACAGAATTAGATAACCACTAGACTAGATGAATGGTCTGGGTTCACTAGGCTCTGATATGAGAGCATTGCTGAAATGGAGAGGATGTATGAACTTAACAGTGTTCGCATGGGAGACCACTGAGAGCCCCATGAAAAAAGCTCTGAGTTTTCTAAAGAGCGAGTGGGATCTTTCTAGTCATAAAAAAAGTTAGCTTCTAGCATTTTGTCACATGTTAGAATGACCAAGAAATGGACTTGTGCAGCTAGGAGCAGCCTTGATTCTCAATGGTGGGATCCCAGGGGACGGGGAGCAGGTCTAGCCTCTGCCCCAATGATGCACCTTAATAGCTTAATTTGAGAAGCATGCATAGACATGTGGTCATAGAATTTGGGGGTTCACCGCAGTGTTTTTGCAGGAGAGGAGAATTCTAAATCTCGGGCTGGCTCATCCATGGGGCCAACTGAAGTGGTTGCTTTAGGGACCATGTGGCTGGTGGTGCCCACCTCGTTCCACTCACCCCTTCACCTGCCATTCCTGGATCTGGAAAAGGAAGAGGGGGAGAAGTAAAAGAGCTACAGCACTGAGACCACTCTCCTTCACTTTTTTTTTCTCCACCCCCTTCCTTTTTCAATCCAGAGAGTGGGAGAAGCAGAGCACATCACCAGGTAAGGGAGGTGGCACTTGGGCTGTGTGCCTACATATTATTATTATTATTATTATTATTATTATTATTATTATTATTATTATTATTATTATTATTATTATTATTTTCAACAAAAGTTCACAAAGTGGTTTACAGAGAAAAATCACATAACTAATGGCTCCCTGTCCCAAAAGGGCTCACAATCTAAAAGATGCAAAACACCAGCAGACAGCCACTAGAAAAGACACTGATGGGGTGAGGAGGGCCAGTTATTCTCCCCCTGCTAAATAAAAGAGGAGCACCCACTTGAAAAAAATGCCTCTTACCCAATTAGCAAGGGTACATAGGCTACATCTCCACAAATACCTGCTCCACGGCCACATTGGACAGACAAAAAGGACTACACTATATTGTAGCTCCTGGGGCAGGAGTGGTGTGGCGTGGCATGGGCTGTCCCTGTACTAGCCGTCTTTCGACCCCTTGCTGATCCTGGCTGAGAGGTCTTGCTGCTCTGTAATTGGAATTCTGGATCCCATTGCTCAGTTGTGCATCTGATCGGTACCTGAAGCATGCTGCACGTTAACTGTTAATGTGTGCCAGGGCAGTGATTGTTCTGTGAGTCTGCTCCAATTAAGATGCAGCCTTCACCAATGGTTAGGTGTGTAAGAGGCTGGGGAGGGGGAAGGTAGGTTGTATATGAGAGAGACAGTTCCGCGTTAAGTGAACCCACCATTGAGCATTGGAAGCCCTGTTCAGACATATGGTGACGTCTGACAGCAACTAGCCAAGTGTTTTCAAGATGTTCTCTGCATGAGAAATAAAAATATGCTTGTTAAACCAGCTTTTTACTGCTTATTCGCAGGGCTGTGAAGAAGGCACCACAAAGTGTGAATTGCAATAAGCTGGTTTCTGTAGGAAGCTGCTAAGTTCTGTGACAGTAGTTGAGATTCTGCAACTTATAGCAAAATGAGCAATGGATAGATTTATCTGTCACCATGTCTTGGCATTGGGCATCGTTTTCAAAGTCTGTTCCTAGCCCAGGTCACTACATTCCCACTTTGTGGGTTCTCCGTCTTCTGTGTGCTATCTTCAGGTTCCCCTCCCTTCTGGCTGTTTACCCATTAAACAGGAAGCCCGTACAGTTCAAACACCGGCAGCTCATGGTGTATTCCGTCCTCTCCAGGGACTGGTTAAGGTGCAGTTCATTATCACTTCCCTGTTAATGTGAGATTTGCAGAGACTTCCCAGCATGGTGCAGTCACCCACCTGCCCTCTGGAACCGTCTCCCTTCTTGCTTCTTAGAAGTCCTAACTGGCATGATTGGGAGGTTTCATGCAGGGGGTCCATTTTACTCCAATAAAACATTTGGATGGGCTCCAATAAGATTATATGGGCTGTTCCCCCTTTAACAGATATATTTTTCTCTCTCTCTCACTCACCCTGCCTTCCCGCTCAGCCTTCCTGCCATGTTCAAATTGAAAAGCCAAATGAGATTTCCAGGCGGTTTGCAGCTTTTATGATTTTGTGTTTCTCTCTTGCACTCTCCCTTTTTCAGCATTTTCTTAATTTATTTCTCTCCCTCCACGCCCTCTCTCCTTCTATTCACTCTTGCCAGCTGCCTCCTTTGAATATGGTTTATAAGGAGGGCAGGAGAAAATCATTTTCTGCCTTTTTATTTTATACAGAGTGGTTTAAAAAAAAATAGATGCAGGCTGAAGAAGAGAAGTCTTAGAAGTGTGGCTGTGTTTTTTAAATGTCACCTCTTTTTGCCCTTTCTAAATATCTGCCCATCTGCTGAAAGTGTGTCATGGTTATTCAGCAATATTTCTCTTCAGCCTGAGAAATTGAAGGGGGAATAATTATTCTATTGCTGGTGATCAGATATAAGATAATGCCTAGAAAAGGGGGTGCTGCAGTGATGTGGAAGTTCAGATTTAATTAAAAAAAGCAGGCAGCACTTCTCTGCTTTGTGGATGCTAACTGCTGTGTCCACTTGGCTGTGGTGCGGAGGGCACATCTTCCCTTCCCCATCTGAGGCCCTGATTTAGCATCAGGGCTTCTTCACTTCAGGGAACCGGTTCTTCTTGATTTGCCTCCTACTTCAGAGGAGCACCCCATCTTACAGATGTAGTTCACAATGGATGTGGCCAAACCAGTTAGGCCTCCCTGTTGTTCTTCATGAATTGTGAGTGCACTCCATCATGCATGCACCACAAGAGAGGAGGACTGGAAATGTTGGGCAAGCTGTCTTTCATTGTCTTCCATTGTTGATCTTGGCCTTGAGGAATGCTTGATAAGCTTCTGAGCTTATCCCACTACGCCTCAAGGTGTCACTGGAGCACAATTTGGAAACCACTGAACTAGTCAGAGCATCTAGTCCCCACAGGTCATTTCCTAACATACTCTGTCAGGGCTGACCCTCCCTGGTTGGTCTGGCAAACTTGAGGAATTGTATGCAGAGATGGGGCATAAATAGAAACAGATTCATAGGATAGCAAGGTTCTGAGGCTGTGCCTTTTGCTTGGAGTGCTGCTATTACAAACCTGTGTCACCTAAACCTCCGTCTGACAACAACTTTTCCAAATCCATCCTCTCTGGATGGTCCATGTGCCTGCTATTTGTGTAGCATGGTTGAATTATGTGATATGGGGCATGCCTACGTGTTTATTACCTTTTAGAGAGAGGAGGAACCATTTGTCTCAACATTCTAATTGTGTCCTATTAAAATGCAAATTTGGGTTTATGGCTTGGAATTGTCAGTAACATTGCCATGGCAACAGGAGATTGAGGGTGGGGAATTGGAAGAGGTGGGCCTGGTGCATCTTTTCACAGAATCCCTGCTGAATCACTCCAGGTGACTGAAATCCCCTATCCATTGTAAGAAGGCCCATGATAAATCCAATACCTGCTAGAGAACAGGGGGCTCTCTGCAAAGTTCTTCTGATACTGCTGGTGCCCTTGCAGGGCAGTTCATTGACTGATGTTGCTCAGTTGCCTCCATCCCTCAAGAAACAGTGGCGGGCACTTTAAGAGGAAGGCCACCACCCCCACCCCTGATAACTGCTCTCTGAAACTGAGCACTGGTAGGAGATGTTTAAAAATGGTTTCTTTACCTACTGAAACTTTTAAGTGTCAGCCAGATGAAGGAGCACAGAATATTTGAACAACTTATCACTTTTGTGCATCTGCTTTCAGATTCTTCGCTCAGTGATTTCCTACTGCAGAGAGTTCCACAGATCAGAAGCAGCTTACAGAAAGTAAGTCCGAAATGTCTTTCATTGGCTTAGACACATGCTGCATTTTATTATCACAGTCTGGGGTTCTGACAAGTTCTTGCAGCCTTCAAGAAGGTCAAATGGTGGGAGACCTGGCAATATTTCTGCGGTTGGCTCTTTTATCCTATTCTTTATTTTTTTGTTATTTGTTTAAACCATTTCTGACATAGTTTTGTTTGCTGAGGGATATCACTGGGCGGCGAGGAAAGGAGAATGGAAAGAAAAATGAGAGAGGAGTAAATTATTTTACTTTCAAGGAGAAATTGTGCATCTCTGCTTTGATTGTTGACTGAAAATCTAATAACTAAGCAGGGCAATAAAGCATGAAGGTTTGTACATTATCTATGCTACTGTAGTCACAGATGCTGTGTCTCTCCCAACCAGCTCTTCCTTCTGTGTCCACTAAAAGGCTTAGCTCTTGTCACTATTTCTAGTGTCAGAATTAAATCACAATATCTGCCTGTGGACCAGAAATTGTATTGGTTGTGTATATGCCTGAGAGCATGAATCAGACTCTGGGATCAGTGACTGCGCTGAGGTTAGAGCTCATTGCCTACAGAATTTACAGAATAGAGCTGGGGAAATTCCCCAGGTCTTTGTGGCTCGGCGCGGGGAGACCACTGATTTAGAAAGGAGCTTAAATATTTGTGCACTTGTTTTCCTCCCTAGATATCACAGAGTATGCTGTTAAATGTCATTTACAGAATGAGTCAGAATGAGGTCCTGAGTCCAGGGGCCTTTCCAGTTGACAGAGAGAAATATTTAGTTCTCAGCACTATAGTAGCTTTAGTCTCAGTCCAGGCCCAGTGGTGCCAAATGCCCTCTCATGCAATTTTTTTTTTTTTGGGGGGGGGAGTAACTGCAGTAGAGGAGAGGGTTTTGTTGCAAGCAGAGCAATTACACTTGTTGGTGGTTGCCATGTTCATTTTTACAGGACTAGTTGAGCGTGTTCAAGTTTCCTTGGTATAAAAACCTTATATGAACCATCACAAAATGGTGTGTGTGTGATGGGTCAGAGAACTCGTGTCATTTTTTGTGCCTGTGCTGTTACAGGCCTTAGCCGACAGGCAACTGTGATGTGTGAACATTGATTTCACCACATACACGATTTGAAATAGGTGCACTGACAGTAACAAACAATACTACATTCTAAGTCCTGGGTAAATGTGATATCTCTTCATCACATATGTTTCCTTCTGGGAAGGAAACTGGATTCCTAGCAACAAATGAATTACTGCCGCATGTTTACAGCACAACAGACAAAAAACCCTGTATGTTTATCGCACAGAAAGATGACAGCAGGAAGGGTTTGCTTAATTGTTCTCTCGTGTGTTTGTTATAGAGCAGGGGTCTCCAAACATTTTGGCCAGAGGGCCGCATGAAATATCTGGCGCAGTGCTGAGGGCCGGAAAAAAATTTAAATATAAAATTTAAACAAATAAATTAGGGATGGAACTTAGATGAATGAATAAATGAATGGGTGGCCTCATTCACTCAGCCTCTCTGGCCCTCAGAACACCCTCCAGATGCAATCAGAGCACAGCTCTGGTCATGTTCAGTTGAGTGTTCAGTCCTCTTTCAGGGGACAAGAGGCTGGCTGTGGGCTGGATAGAGGCTTGCTGCAGGCCACATCTGGCCCCCGGGCTGGGGTTTGGAGACCCCTGTTATAGAGCATCCTAATAGATATGTGAGGGCAAAGTTTAGATCTTGGTGACTGATAATCTAGTCTGGCCCATCCATGAGATTGGGGGATTGGTGAGGCTGGCATATCTCAACCCACTTGACTATTTCCTTAGCTCCTTTTCGTCCTGCTTGCTGAATTTGAAAAGAAAGAGAGGAACAGAGCACAAGGGCAGGCATGGAGGAGAAGAGAGTAGGGGGCTAGATTGCCTCTAATGTTCTAGCCTTCTTCTCTTCTTCACACTTCCTTTTTAGATGCAGGTACCTGTGGACACTGCAGTGGGTGCATTGCTGAGTAAAGGGAGTGGCATTTAGTACACTACCTGAGAAGCCAGGGGGTCTTAGGGGAGCCCTGTGACTAATTGGGCATGGAAGGAGTCCTATTTATGCAGAGGTTAAATGAGCTGACATCAAGGAGACTTGATGAAGGCACAGGAGAACATAATACTTCCAGACATTTGGAATGATCCCATACTTCAGGAGGTCTGGTCTAGAGGTCTGGGCAGGAGGTCTGGTCTAGAGGGTAGAGCCTCCATTTGCCTGAAGATTAACATCCACAAGGTTGCCAGTTCGAGGCCACCGGCACCGTGCGACCTTGAAGCAGCTGGCAAGCTGCAGCTGAGCTGTTCCATCTGCTCGGAGCGTGGGAGGATGGAGGCCAGAATGTTAAACCAGATCGGAGTGTAACACCTTGAATGTAGTGTTCTTGAAAGAAAGAACCTTCTTTCAATTTGTAAAAATCCCTGCGTGGATTTAATAAGCCTGCCTATGTAAACCGCCTTGAATAAAGTCTTGAATAAAGACCAAGAAAGGCGGTATATAAATACTGTATATTAGTATTATTACTTCCTTGAGATGTTGCCACCCTTCAGATGTAGTACTCAGATTGAGCCAAATGGATGGGGGAAGGAAAGTGAACTGCTTGACAAAGGTAACAATGAGTGAATAAATCAGAGTATTTCTGGGATCCCGGTCACACTTAGTACTATGTCAGTGTGATGCTGACCACAGTCAGCCATGTGGTTGTCTCAAGTGGCCACCATCTCACGTGTGGTCAAACAATGATTGACCGCTCAGGCTTGTGCAGTGTTAGCACACCAGCAGCATGTCGTCTCAGGCTACAGAGGACCACTTTGTTAATGCTGTGCGCGCCTGGGCTGGCAGATACAGTCAATCCATTTTGGAATGCATGCTGTCCTGTGTCCAGTGTCACGCATGAAGCCGTCCTCAGTTAAATTAACTAAAATCACTGGATGCCAGGAAATGATACTGCTCTGTTTGGTTGTTGTTAGTCCTGAGCTATGGTTCTATTTTCCGTAGTTAGTCATCATATTGTCAAAAAGATACCAACAAAAGATCAGAATCTAGAGGAGGGCAGTAAATGTCACAAAGGTTTTTTAAATTGTGCCATTGGTTAGAAGAGATCATGCTGTACATGTTTTTTGCAGCAAGAATTGTACAAAAGTAAATCGCGTGTTAGTTATGGAAGAAAGAAGTGATACTGTCTAGTGTGCTGCACACCTAGTGTAAGACAAACCGGAGACATTGCAAAATAGGAAAATTAACTGAAATTAATTATATGGAGGTGAAATGGACCATGCACCATGGGGCTAGATACGGAAATGTCAGCCATTGAGTGATTATAGTAATAAATATTGTAGGGTTTTTCTCCTAGAGCATCACATTTTCCTTCTTTCACAATGGCTTCTTGTTTTTCTGCAGTTCTTTGTCTTGTTTTTAAATGGACAGTAATCACGTAATTTTTTTGCCAACAATTTTTTTGTAATGACTTTGCCAACAGTCTGAGGCTAAGAGGCAAAGAAGGAAGGCCCATAGCCAGGGAGACAGACCAGGGACAGACTGCACTTGCTCCCGGTGTGGAAGGGATTGTCACTCCCGGATTGGCCTTTTCAGCCACACTAGACACTGTGCCAGAACCATCTTTCAGAGTGCGATACCATAGTCTTTCGAGACTGAAGGTTGCCAATACAATACAAATCATGTAATATAAAAGGTATGTAATATTAATCAAGACCAGCGCTATTTAAATGGTTCATCAATGATCTGGACTCGGGGCTGAGCAACAGGGTGGTTAAACTGTACAGATTACCCCAAGTCATTCAGGATGGCTTAAGTGGATTCTGAAATGCTCCAAAATGATATCTCCAAACTGGGTAATAAAATGTCAAATGAATTTCAGCATCACAAAGTGTATGGTGTATTGGTATAGTATAGTGTATAGGTGATGTGTGTGACTGCATTAGATATCTGATGGGCTCTTGACTAACCAGGAAAAAGATCTTGGGGTCATGGTGGATAACTCAATGACAGATCAACACAGTGTATTGTAGCAGTTAACAGGGCAAATAAGACAGCTGCTGCTGTAATGCTTTTATATACATCTGTGCTGTGGCCACACTAGAATCCTGTGTGGAGTCCTGGTCTGGGGAATCTGGGGGAAAAATGGTGGCTGCTGGCATCATACTGCTGTAGTAGCTGTGGTGCTGCTGCTGTTGTGCCAAGAGCAGGGAGATTGCCTCCCCCAAACAATTTCAAATAGTGAAAAGATTTCTAAATGAAATAAATGATGTTCACATTATCTGGACCTCTCATGTTTGTTTTCTAACTTGGAACAAATGAAATAAATGGACACCATGCTGTTCATTTCTCTCCCCCCCCCCCATTTGTTGGCGTTTGAATGCAGACCCCTACAGTTTACTTGGGTCATGAGAAAGGTCGATCCCATCCACAAAGCCAACTGGGGTGGTAGCCTCAGGCAGTAGATCAGTGGAGGTGCCCACCTCCTTCAGTCCCCATTTGTCCACTGCTCCTCTTCTTCCTCCCACTCCTTAGATTGGAAAAGGCAGTGGGAGATGGAGTGGAAGAGGAGGTGTGGAGGAGAGTGGTGGGCTTAAAAAATGAGAGGCATTCCTCTCCTTCATGCTTCCTCTTCTTCTCCTCCCTCTCCTGCTTTCCCAATCCAGGGATGAGAGGAACAGAGGCTGACACATTCCTCAGTAGGAGGGAGAGCAGCATTTGGCCTCCTGCGTCAAGATCAAATTGAATTTGAGGAGGTTACCCCCTTGAAAGGCTCCTCAGTATGATCTTCTTGACACCCTTGCCTCCACCCTGGTGAAGACAATAGCAAAAGTATTTATTGCAGAGGGTGTAGGAGGCTTAGCTTTGGCTGAAAGGGACAAAAAAGTTATGGGTAAAATCCAAAGGAGGGAACATGGGGGAGGAGAAGGAAAGAAAGCGGCTGCTTGTGTAACCTTCTAGTCACTCAGAAGACCCTGACCAGTAAGGGAAGATTTCCTAATTCCATATGCATTATCCTAGTGACATCCTGTTTGCCTTAGTGATGAGCTGGGTGTCTTCAGCGCAAAACCTCTGCCTGGTATTATTGCTCATGATTCCCAGTGTGCATCCTTCCTCCATCCCACTCTTTAAGTGATATCACTTGTGACATATTATTTTCTCTGCATCGCACCAGGGAGTTGTAGGGATTCCAATTCTTAGCTGGCTTAGAGCTTCAGAAACAGAGAAAGAGAGAGAGGTGTTTTTTTTTAACTACTTGGCTGCCAAACAAGGCTTTGCTCTCTTAAGAAGCAAGCTGTATGTGTTCTGCTCACCCCCCCTATTTAGAGGAGCCTCGAATTCTGTGTGCTTTGATCATCCTGGGAAAGAGATTGAGAATAAGATGCCACGTTCACTACCAGTTTAGTGTGCAATTATTCCTAGTAACTTATGGCTTTCATCACCAAAAATCTACTGTCATTATACAAAATGCTGCAATTGTCCTCCTGCTCCAGCAATTTGTTGATAAATCAAAGCAGCATTGGTGAAGTCTTCAGTATTCTTTCATCACCTTAGTGTTAAATGTTGGCCGGCCTAGGAGAGTGGAGAATATATCATTGGTAAGCTAAGAGTTGGTGTCATCTAGTGGGCAATGTCTAACATGGATCTGGAAGCCCTTGGGAGACGTCCAGTTACTGGTATGGAATAATTGATAGGGCCCAATCCTATCCAACTTTCCAGCCCCGATGCAGCTGCAATGCAGCCCCGAGGTAAGGGAACAAACATTCCCTTAGCTTGAGGAGGCCTCCATGTCAGCCCCCCCCCCCCGCACTGCCAGATGCAGTGCACGACCCATTGGCATGGCTGCATCAGTGCTGGAACATTAGTTAGGATTGGGCTCCATCTATATCTCCACCTTAGTTCCCCTGTTGTGAAACAGGGACCCACCCTGCATGGGGTAGTTGTGGGAGGGGGGGCAAATGCAACCCAAATGTTAATGCAACAGGTTCACTGTGGGCATTGTTCTAACCAACTTTCCAGCACTGACCTAGCTGCAATGCAGACCCAAGGTAAGGTAACAAACATGGCCTTACCTTGAGGAGGGCTCCTTGACTGCCTCTCCACTGAAGGATGCAGTGCACACCACATTGGCACAGCTGTGTCAGTGCTGGAAAGGTGGTTAGGATTGCACCTTTGTGACTTAAAATGGAAGTCTGCTAGGTTAGTAATGGCACGCTGGCTATCTATGGGCTGCATCTTTCCTTCCAGTTCATTCTGGGTTGGGTCCTTCACTGGACCATCTTGGGTTTCTAGTGAGTTGATGGCCAGAGAGGCTGCAGCTCCCAAGGCTTGACTGAGGAGGCTCTAGTTCTTCAGGCTGAAGTTGGGTTGTTATTTTATATTTTTCTCCATCTTGTATACTTGAAGCAAGAAACAGTATTTTTTTCAAACACAAATTCCTAGATGAGAAATGTTAGTTACACAAACATTAGGTGGGAACAGCTTTGTTTGACCGTGGCCTATGAGCCTGAGCATTGTTAGTTTCAATGCCACAAACATTCCTACACACAAGAGGCTTATGTTCTAAGTTGCTGGGCATCACTGCTCTAAAAGCCAAACTAGCCTTGACATGAAATCCATTGTTAGAAAATGGACTTAATGCAAAGGGGAACTGGAAGAGGTCCTTCTGTCAGGACAAATGAGCTGCATTGGCTTCGAATCCTGGAGGAGGAGAGTTGAGAGCGGGGGGGGGGGGAAAGCTGTGAGGACAAAAGAAAGGGAGGGACTATGCACAACACCCTGAGCTCCTTGGAGGAAGGGCCATATAAAGTTGTGAAAGATACATAAGTGCCTAGTTGGAGTCTCCCCCGCCCTGGCCAGAAGCAAACGGGGAGTCTCCCAGGGCCCCCAGAAAGTTCTTGGAAGAATTCCATTGGTTACTGTGGAAGTTGCAACAGCCCCAAAGTTCAAATATAGAAACGAGATCTACTGTGCATATTCTCCTAAGTTGGAGGATGCTTCAGCTTCTGCAACAGCCAGTGACAGCTTGCAACAGGTTGTGCGAGCAGGACTGTCAGAGAGTGATGGGCCCCCTATCCATGCCTCAGTAGTTCTGCCCTCTGGAACCAGCACTGCCCTAATGCATATCTGCCCAAGTTCCACATTCTGCATTCCAGCTTTAGAAGAACATAAGAAGAACCCTGCTGGATCAGGCCAAAGGTCCACTACTATTATGTTTAAGGCAATGGCCAACCAGATGCCCCTGGGAAATTCACAAGCAGGACATGTAAGGAATAGGCCTTTCTCAATGTCGGTTCACTGGAACGGGGATTTCATATAAACCTATGACTTGACTAATAGTGATAGAGCACTCCTTCATGTGTTTGTCTAATATCTTTTTTGTCTCTTTTAATGGCATCCTTGTGTCTTGTGGCTGTGAGTTCCATAAACAAATTATTTGTGTCAAGAAGTCCTTTCTTTAGTAATCTTTTACCTCCCATAAACTTTGTTGGGGTAATCCTGGGTTCTAGTAGGATGAGAGAGAAGGAAATGTTTTCCATCCATTACCTTCGCACCATGTGTAATTTTACAAATCTCTATCATGTCCCCCAACCCTTTAGTCGCTTTTTTCCTAAACAAAAGAGCCCTGAGAACTTTAATGTTTTCTTGTCAGGAAGGTTCTTGGCTATTAACTCCTTCTTCAGTGTATCCATCCCCTAGTCACGGTGGTGGAGGATGGGGGAGAGGATGTGTGTGTCATCATGGTTGGTGCACTCCACAAGGAGTGAGTGCACCACAAACTCCCATTCAACATGGCACTTAATTTTCCCTCCACAGGGTGGTGTTCTTGTGCCTTACACAATTCTCTGTCCTACCCTTACCCCCTGTCTCTATGCCCTGACTACTTGTCCCTAGTTCCCTTCTGCCACCTCAGTCCATGTAAAAAATATCCATATTTCTTGTAAATTCAACTTGCACGTATATATTCTCTGCAAATTTGATTAAATCAGTATATTTCATGGTAAGCAACAAATTTAGGCTGCCTGTGGCAAATTTGGGTATTTCTATCAAGCCCTTTCCCCCATCACCATGACATGAAGCTTATCCTCATTCCTTGAAGCTAACATTGTCTGCTCTTATTATATTTAATCAGACAAGGACAGGTTGATGATCCTCCCTACTTAAATCTGTCCAGGATGGGCCACGCAGGCCTTCACCTTGGTGTCATAAATAAATTGCATGCTGTCTGCCATGCTCTGACACCCTTAGGCAGTTCTTGTGCGGTTTTGGGAAAATTGTAAGTCTAGTTCTGCTTGTGAGAGTCTAATTCAGAGGCTGGAGTTTCCCAGTAGTAACTCTGAATTCAGAGCTGTGACAGCTGGTGGGGGAATGAGCCTGGGTAGGCAGGTAAACAGACAGTATTTTTGCATCCAGGAGAGAGCAGAAAAAAAGATTCACTTTCCTAATGTTCAGACCCCTCCACATTTTGTCTCGGCATCTAATCTGAATCCTCCTGAGTTATGGTGGATGAAGATATAAAGGTGTCTGCTACTGAGTCAGGTCATTGGTCCATCATGCTTAGAATTATCTGCTCAGATTGTCAGCAGTTCTCCAACATCTTTCCCAGCACTACCTGGAGATATCAGAGAGTGAACACAGGACCTTCTGCAAACAAAGCATGCACTGCATCCCTGACCTATACTATCACCCTTAGTAGGTAGGGTTGCTCCTGAAATTCTCTAATATTGGATGCCAGGTACTCAGCTATGTCCATGGATCAAGATGGATAGGAAAAGAATGCAGCACCAGAGGGCAAGTGGCCGTAAGCCCCCTCCCCAGACTGGTAGCCAGTGGTGCAAGGGTTGACTATATAAGCCGTTCATGTGCTTGATGTCTTTGGTACAGGGCAAGAAGGGGGGAGATTGATAGTGTCATCATAGAAGCAGCAAACAGAAATGCGTTTCAGGTTTTGTACAGAAGGTTCGAAGGCTATCCTGCCCACCCTCTGGAGAGAACCAGGCTGCCACAATTCCCCATGTGCATCAGTTAGAAGATTTTAAGATCTAGTGCTTGACTGATGCCAACTTGTAATCACACAGAGCCTTCTGTGTAACTCAATAATTAGTATAAATTAAATTTGAATTATTTTTCAAATCATTGCCATTTAATTGTCAGCAATTATTTCAAATGTTACAGCCACTCTCAAGTTCACAGGAGGTGTTCTGTGAGCTGGTTAAGATTCCTGATGAGGGAAGTGCTGGTTTAATGGCAGCCAACCGGGCTGTCTGAATGCAGTTGGGGAATATTCAAGGTGGGCTAATTTCTGGAGGGGCAGTTCCTTGAGCTTGGAAACGTGAGAGGATGTGATGGGCAATCTTAGAAGGTGTAGGAAGAAGATAGTTGGCTCTGGTAAGGACATTGTGGGGAGGCAGTAACTCAGTGGCAGAGCACCTGCCTTGCATGCAGAAGGTCCCAGGCCCAATTTATGGTATCTCTGGGTAAGATAGGGCTGGGACAGACCCTGTTTGAAACAATGGAGGGCTGCTGTCAGTCACTGTGGATAATATGCTGGAGATAATGCTGAGCTAGATGAACCAATGGTCTGATTTGGCACAAGCTGAATGAAGTGGTTATGTGATTGCTTCACTACATGCAGTCTTGCAGCTCATCCTGCTGTGAGTCCTAGGCCGTGGTCTGAAGGCACAGGATAACACTTCGGCTAAGTGCCACTAACTGGTTAAGGTATGACCAGATACCTGGATGGGAAATCCAGGTAGTACTTCTGTCTGGAAAGCCCTTGGATGCCACCCTGAGTTCCCTGATGAAAGGCAGGTAAGAAGTAAGTAACTACATTTTTTCACACCATGGAAGAGATGTTAAAAGCGCAATTATGCTGTCTGTTGTGGTCAATGTCATCCAAGTGGTGAACTTGATGTGAGCTGGAACTAGTGCATGATTCCTTCATTGCATGTCAATCTCCATGCAGATCCACCCCTCCCATCTTGACCTGTCAGTTTAGGAATGCATTGTCCTTTTGCCTTTGTTCAGGGCTAGAAAGCACTTTCTAGGATGTGGCTTACTGTTGGAAGTCCCCCAGTGTGCACAGAAGAGAGCAAAAACTGAGGAAACCATCCAAATAGGCTACAGAACTGCAGCTCTTTTCTTGGTGCCTAAGGTTCTAATGGAGGGCATGTGTGCCTGCCTGAAGGCATGAAAGATCCAGCCTTCTGTCCCTCTCCTTTTGCTCCAGCTACCAAGACTGTGCCATCCAGACAAAGAATTTAGCTTTGTGTTCCATGAAAACTTGCAATTCTGGCAACTTAATCACCAGGCTTTTGCAGCAATGTCTTGGTCCCCATCTCTGAAAAACGCCACCCCTGACTTCAGCCATCATACCTGTGTCAGTAGAACAGGGCTGAAACACCTGAAGCCCTGCTCTCTGTCAGTGACAGACCCGGGCATATTCTGACAGGAAGTCAGGATTCATTGTCTCTGTAAGAAACCAGGGAAAATAAGTCTGGTTACTGTGCTGCCTGGCAATTTTACATTCATTACATATTGGCTTACATTTTTTCTTCCTTCCTTTCTCTCTTATTTCCTTTGCTGCCTTCTCTGGAATGGAGCCTCCACCCAGTGAGGACTTCTTAGGCTGTCCTTTGCTGGAGGTTGGGGGAAGTGCATGAATAACAGTTGACTCATTCATTGAGGTTGCATATTCGTTATTTATATTCAGAAAAGGTGTATGTCACTTTTCTGCCCCCTCCTTTTGACCAGCTGCTGTGACCCTCCCTCCACTGCACACATTCCTACAGAATGAGTAAGGCAGTGTTTCTCAAACTGTGGGTCAGGACCCACTAGGTGGGTTGTGATCCAATTTCAGGTGGGTCCCCATTCATTTCAATATTTTATTTTTATTAGACTTAATGCTACCATGGTATGTGACTGCATTTGGGGAAATGCATTTGGACTGCATTATAGGTTATAGACCTATACATTTAACAAGCTACTATGTCTATTCTTTTAACAATGATAGTAAATGGGACTTACTCCCGGGTAAATGTGGGTAGGATTGAGCCTAGGTTTGCTAAAAATGTTTCTGCTTGATGATGTCACTTCTGGTCATGACATCACTTCTGGTGGGAATCTGGTGGGGACAGATTCTCATTCTAAAAAGTGGGTCCCAGTGCTAAATATCTGAGAACCACTGGAGTAAGGAAATTACAATGTGCTTCTGTGTGCAAAAGAGGCAGAAGGATGTGGTCCTTCTCTGTCCAAGGCTGCAAATCCTGTACTTATTCATACCTGGAAGTAAGTCCCATTGAGCTCAGTGGGTCTTACTTCTGGATAGACTTGCATAGGATTGTACTATACACATTTGCAATGAAGTTGGGTGTTTCACTGGAACCCCAGCATTCTGTGATGGGAGTTAATGATGCCAACCAATAACTGGGAGTAGTGGTAATTCTGTAGTGGTTCCTGACACCCAGAAGACTGCAAATCTACAAGCATTGATTTGGTGATTGGAGAGCTGCCATTGCCATTAAGCAATAGGAAGCAATCATTTCAAGGGGTGTCATTTTTCTGCCTCCAGTCTGGGTGATTTGACTTGTTGGCCTTTTGGGTGCAAACACTTCTAAGGCAAGCACTGGGTGATTGCCAGGAGTTGGCTAGGTGTCAGGCACCTTTGCCTACAGAAAAAGAGCTATTTTGCATTTCATGCTACATGTCAGGAATCTGGTCTGTTTCTGTTTCAGCACCTTGGACAGATCCATAGATATCTATACAGCTGCCTTGGAATTCTGGGCAGTATGCACACTTGGTTAGTTGATGCCCTTCAACCTTTGACAGACGTATTTTCCTGCCCCACCGCCTCTTCTGATAGTAGCGGTGGGTTGGCATAGATGACAACCTATTTCCACTTGAGACTAAGCGACGGAGGAGGGTGGCATGCACTGGGTGGTGTGGTAGTCAGAAGCTGGAAAATGGATACTCAAGTCTTGTGAGTCCTCAAGTTCAGGAGGATGGAGCCATATCCAGAATAAAGGGAGATGATCAGGTTTGGTTTTCGGTAGAGATAAACCAGTTCCTGGTTGGAAATCTGCAGAGGGAAGGGGAAGATAAAGGACGACTGGGTGAAGGGATCGGCTCTTTGGTTAACTCCCAGTGGAGCAAGTATCAGAAGCTGGAGTCAAGGCAATGGAAAGCAACAGCTTTCCAGCAGTTCCCTGGAGTCAAGTGAGAGCATTTGTTGCTCTGCAGCCAGGGTGGTGTCTCTAGATTTCCACCCCACCCCACCCCCACCCCAGAAAGTTGTTGAAACTTAGAGGACATGGTCTGTTCTTCAGGTGTTCGCTCCAGTTGGAGTGGAGAGCAGATGCTTGGAACCCATCAAGCCAAATGCAATTCTTTATGCTGCCACAGGGCTCTGATTGAAGGCAGGAACTGCAAGCTGAACATCTCTGACAAGACCTGCTATTTATACAAAACATCTGGGTCATCCATGCTGTTTATTCTGAGCAAGAAAGGGATTCAGCTTGGGACAGTTCCCTACCCAGTCCTGCCCCCTGACTCCCACAGTATTAGTACGTGCTGGGTCTAGCTAAATTGACCGAGACCAGAAGAAATGGCCACCCTCCCCCATCTTAACCATTATGAGGAATACATGCCTTTGACAAAATGACTACTTTGTTTGGATGATTATGGTGCTGTAGCTATATCGATTGTGTAGAATGAGAGAAATGGGGGAGGATTGCAAAGGAGCGAACCTTCCCTCAGGCTGACGCAGGACTTATTTGCATTGCTGATACACAGCCCTTGTGTCTGCTTCTTCATTGCTTCCACTTTTAATGCACATTTTCTTTTCCCTGTGTCCATATGAGCTGGATTATGTACACTGGATGCATCCGGATAGGTGGGTGTAGTTTGCTTGTCTGTCACTCTTCTAGATTGATTATTAATGTTTGTTATTTTTAGTCTGTCATAACAGCACAGTAAGACAACAGCAACGCACGGGGGGCTGGGGGAAGACATCTGGACAGCCAAGGGTAAGGACCTGGTTGGTGCTACCCCAGGCAACATTTCTCAACAGTTTGGTTCCCTCCTGGGTTTGACTCATTTGACTTTGGAAGTCACTCTTTATCTCTATGGAGGAAGCTAATTTTTCTCATTAATAACGGTGAAGATTAAAAGCAGCAAATGACAACTGAAATACTTCTTTGACAGTTGTGATGGAGTAACTGAGCAGGATTTCCTTCTCTAGCCCCCCAATGGGGAGAGCCTCCGCCTCCCCTTGCAGCTTCATAAGATGCCGCAGCCTAGGTGGGAATGGATAGCCCACTCATAGAGGAACGACAGCACAGAAACCTTAATGGGTAAGGTGATGGATGGGTGTCCCTTGGACAGAGGTGGAAGAAGCTGGGTAGCAGGAGAGTGTCTGCATAACCTTTATTTTAGTGAAGTTGATCCCTTTTATGTCAAGAAGGGGCTCTAGGACCATATGGTTCAGTTAAGTAGGTGGAGAAATCTGACCTTCTGCCCTGGGGCTGGTGCCTGCTGCTGCTGCTGTTGCTGATGGCCACAGGCCCTTCCTTCCTGGTCATCATGCTTCCTTACAAAATTATGCATGTACAGTGTTACAAAAATCAAATGTTCCAGGACATTGCAAACAATATCCAATTTTCAATTGGTGTGTGTGCTTATGATCCATCACAGTTCTTCCTATGATATGTTAATTTTTGACTGGAGACTGGTGGTGGACCAAATTCTTGCATACCACTGTGATACAGAATACATGTATAAAGCCTGCATGCTTCCACCTTTCAATGCTAGCAGCCAGCTACAATTGCAATGTAGTCAATCTACATGCTGCATTACACACATGCTTGGAACTGGGGGGAAAAGGGGTTGAAAGATGTTTTCCAAAGAACTGTCACTAGCACTAAATGTGAGTTCAGATATGCCACCCCCGCTTACTCTCTGACTGAAGACGTAAGTGTGAGAAACCCTGTGAATTGGGTGGCACGTGGGGTTTGCTGCCTTTTGCATGACTGCAGCCGCTGGAAAAAGTGCATGCAGCAATTGAGGAAATGGCTGGCATGGTTTCTGTGCACTACTTGGTTCAGGTGAACATTTCTCCATGTAGACATTTACTGTACATGATCGTATGGAGAAAATAAGTGGGGTTGCAGCCTTAAGTCATTGTCTTGCTAAACTGTAACTCTTGGTGAGAGAGTAGCTTTAGTGCTGAAACTTTTGCACATAGTGTGCCGATCAGGAGAGAACGTGGTACAGGTATTAAGTGCATATAGCACAAGCTGTTAGCAGCAGTGAATCATGGTGAAGCAGCAGTGCAGTCATTGAAGGAATGAATCCACCTAAAATTAGTCAAACTGAACATATCCTAAAGGTTGCTTCACACATCATTTTTTTACATGATTCTAGATGCACATTGTGCACCTTTTAAAACTATACTATCCAAAATAGCTGCATGTTACTTTCTAAATTGTGTGTACTTTATGGAGAAATATGGTGGAAAGGTGTGGCCCATTACATATTTGTTCCTTGCATGTACCATAATGCATGTAATAGCTCTTAACTACAGGTCGTATTAGGGGTTGGCCAGATAGGGTCCTTGCAGAGAGAAAAAAACCAAGGGATGACCCAACATGATCTTCTGCCCTCTGCCTTTTCTGAATTGTTGATGCTGCTCATGCACCTTCTCAGAACTAAGGCAGAAGAATCCCACTCTTTATCTTGCTCCTTTCTGCACAGTCTTTTTCTAGAAAACAGGAAGTGCAGGACTGCACGTCCGGTTTCATTTAAAGGGACTGCTCGAGGAAGGGATGATGTGACTAGGTAGAGAGGTGGAGTGCTGCTACCTGCATGTTTTGTTTTTTTTGATGCAGGAAGGGACCAATCAGCTTCCCTACCCACTCCTCTCACTATAAACAAATCAGGATTGCATGAAGAGGGGAATGGGTAGGGAAGAAGAGGATCCACTTCTTGCTTGCTCTTAGAGAACGGAAAACAGATCATTGTAGTCTCAAGGTGAAGGAGGCCTGACTCTGCCACTCCCCCATCACTCACAGCTTGACATGAGCTCCATTGTTTGTATTGTGGGTGGGGCCAGCCCATTAGCATGCCCATCAGCAAGCCAACCTGACCAGGCTGACCCCCCTGTACACTCAGTACTGATGGCAGTGTCCAGTGAAGCTCTAGGGGGTGCATACCCTCAGGGTCCCTAGCCAACTGGCCCAAGCACTGGCCCTAACTCCAATCCTGCCTTTTGATGACTTGATATCAATCACATTCCTAATCTGTGCCAGGTTTATATAATGGGCCATTTGTTTCTTTCTTTCCAGGTAAGCTCTATATTCATATTTGCAAATGTCTTTGAAAACATAAACCATCTAATAGAAAGAATAAACTGTTAATGGAAGGCTATTAGCTGGAATAGATGCTTCTTAGGAGAAAAAACAAAACGTAAGACCCTTTAAAAAACCTATTATAAATTTCTACCCCACCTTATCTAAGGCTTAAAGTTTAGCTAACAGTCATAAAAATCAATAAATCAAATCAATAAACACAGCGAAACAATTCACAACCATAAATATCCTAATTAAACTGCACTAAAATATTTAATACATGAGATAACGCAGCTCAGAGAAGACCAAACATAGCCATTATAAAAGACTATTAAGTGCCTGTCTAGAAGTCAAAATTGCTTCAAATTGTTGCTTGCTGCATTTGTCTCTAAAGGAAATGATGAAGCTGTAGGAATTCTCTGAATACAGATAAGGTACTGATGGTTATGGAAACAGCCAGTGGATTGTGTATCTAAGAGGAAATCCTTGTCTATTTTGTTTTTTAGCAGAGCCTCCTGGGCTTCCTCAATTTGTCCCCAGAGAGAGGCAGCCCTGTTTGTGTGTGAACTCTGTCTGTAAAAGACTACAATGAACTTTTGCAGCCACAATGCACTACTTTATACCCACAGCCAGCCTCACTAAGAGTTTACTCTTAAAAGTCAATCAGTCTGTCCTGCAGCCGTCCAGTTCCATAAACAGGGATAAATAGTAATTAGTATGGTAAATAGTTTGGCCCTGTGTGTGTGTGCTCTGGTTGCAGTATCCTGGTAATTACTGCTGGCTCCCTGCCTGAGTACTCCTGCCTCCTGATTTCGCGCTCCAAACAGCCTTGCCAGCCTGATTATCACTGGACGCATGTGAACTGGCAGCTTGCTCTCAGCTGTCTCTTCCGTTAGCTCACCAGGGAGCAGAGCTGTAGGGAGGGGCAATGGCCCAGGTGCACTGCACTGAGGGAAATGAAGGGCCTTGTCAGTGCTCAGGGCTATTGATTTGAGGCATCTTTAATGCTCATCTGAGCTCTGCTGAAAACTTCTAGGAATGGATATTTGCAGCTGCGTGCAAGTGCATCTAGTCCTGTGCACACCACCCACTGGCAAGTGTGCCTCCTGTGCTGGCACTGACTGCCATAAAGCAGTCAGTACCGGTCATAAAAAGTGCTCCAGTGCGCTGCTGGCCACTCTGAAAGGAAGGTCTGTGCCTTTCCACCCACTCCAGTGCTTCACCTGCTGCTTGCTGGAGCAGATAAGTCAGTGGGAGAGGCAGGAGGGGTCGGGGAAGGGCAGAATGGGGTAGGGAGGGTGGCAGCGGGGACAAGGGATGGGCAGACTGGGCCTGGGAGTAGGACAGGATGGGCAGTGCTGGCGCCGTAGATCTCCTATCCTTCCCGGACCCAATCCCGTGGTGCTCGTCCATGTGGACCTGTGCCAGCTAATGTTCCCTTAGCAAGAGGAGATCTCCACAACCACCCCTTCACCATAGGATGCAGCAGTCACCATTTTGGCGCCCCTGCATTGGTGGTGGTGGGGAATGGATGCGATTGGGCTATAAGTCTAACAAACATTTCGCAAGCCTACACCCTTCTTATATGCTTGTTGGGGGGGGGGGGAGAAATCAGCCTGCTTTTGTCATGCAAGAAACTGCTGAGACTGCACACCCTAAACCTGAACCCAGAGTTGGCCCACTCCAGCTGACCATGGAAGTAAAAGCAGTGCCTCAGCAGCCTTACAGGGGCCTTAATGAGGAAGCCAGCAATAAGGCCATTTTGATTCTGGGTCAAGGGCAGGATCATTTCCTCCAAGCTCCCTTTACTCTTCAAGCAATTATGTTTTGGGGTCTGCACTATCCTAATTCCTCCCATCCTGGATTTCGTTTTTGTTTAAAATCAGAAGTGTGGCTTGCATCTTAAAATGAGGAAAGTTTGGGTGGAATGAAGGAGGTACTTTTTCAAGGCTCAGCACCTGAAATGTGGGATGTGTCTTGTCTGTCTCTATAACTGGGGATTTTTCTCTTTTGCTCACACAGCCCTCACCCCTTATCGTAATCCCCCCTTTTATCCCTTCAGAAGAGCCACCCAGCCAGTCATCATTTCCCTGCAGCTAATCCTGGCCTCAGTTCTGTAACTGGCCTTCCCAGGCAGTGCTTGGTTGGAGCTGGGTCTGGAGGCTGCTCTGTAAACTGCACTGAAGCTGAAGTATGCAAAAACAATTGCACACGCCTGATTAGTTTTCAAGGAATTTTTGATTGAGATCTGGAGTGTGGGAGGGGGAGAAAATTAATCTTTGAGTAGATTGTTTAGGGCCACCTGCTGCCTCTAGAAAGCAAGGTGACCCAAACTAAGGAGAGGACCTTCCGGTGAATGGCCTGGATCTATTTACTGGGGTTTCTGTGTTGTATGGGCTTCTGTTTGTGTGTTGATCAGACAGTTGTCTGAAATGAGGTGTGTGTGTGTGTGTGTGCAGGATTGAATGGTGCTGAATCATGTGTTAGGACCCCACCTGCGCCAAACACTGCTGCAAGGCAGAAGCTGTATGAAAACATCATGTTTTATGAAATATAAAGGTGTCACCATATCATTTTAGACTCTAGTGATACAGGCATCTTTCAGTAAAGCTGAGCCTCTGATTCTGGCAACACTGGTTTTTACAAACTGTAGTTGATGGCTAATTCCAATTTGTTACCATTCTAGAGCTATTAGTACCGCTGTTGTCGGAATCTGTACCAGTAACTTCCTGGACAAGTGGTGGATTGTGCCCCAAATGATATGCTCCCTGTCCCTGTCCCGTACAGTTCTGGATTTGTTCTCAAAATTTGTATTTTGGTTTTTGAAGGTAAAGGTTGAGTGTTTATTTATCAAGTAAACACTTATAAATTCTATTTAAAAGAAAAAATGTTTTAGAAAAACAGTGCAATGCTACCTTGCTTCATAGTGCTTCCCCTTCAAGGGAAATTTGTTCTGGTTTTTAGTCTCTTTTAAAAGTAAAACCAATTAGATCAGAAGTTGCTTAGAATTTGGTCTTGTCAGTTTCATCACTGCATTGATCTGTATGGGACCAGAGGACGCAGTTTCAGTTAGTAATTAGGAAAATGGAGAATGAACAGACTTTTCCTTCCTATCCCTCTCCATTACATTTTAGACCTCTCAGGCATTGAGTACTGGATCAAGAATGGTGTCCCTGAGCTCACTTTTGGATCTTTACAGCTTTCATATCTTTTCTGCTGTGAGGCACACATCTGTCTCTGTCTGTCTTGGGCCCATGCTACCTTTCTTCTGGCCCTCTTGTGCGTTTTGCTGCACCCCCTCCTATCCTTTCCGAGAATCTAAAATATACAGGTGTGTATATTGACAGGGATCTCCATTGTTATTAAGCTAACATTCAGCCCTATCTAGTGCCTTTGTTTGTTGTGTAAAGAGACGCTGCCTGGCAAACACTAGCTGGTTGCACAGGCTACTGGAGATCGACTGCCTCTTCTTTGAATTAAGAGCCTCTTTGTTGTGTAAACAGACCCTCTACTGCAGGCTATGGAAGACCTGACTGCCTCTTTAAGAGCCTCTTTGTTGTGCTTGACCACCATGGTATATGTGGTCTGTCATTAAGCGGAAGATTGATAAGTGTGGATGGCAACCTTCAGTCTCGAAAGACTATGGTATAAGCCTACAGCACCCAGTATTCCCAGGTGGTCTCCCATCCAAGTACTAACCAGGCCTGACCCTGCTTAGCTTCTGAGATCAGACGAGATCAGGCATGTGCAGGGTAACAGTTGCTGTATTGATAAGTGACACACGCTTGTATTCTATTTTATTGTGAGCAGAAGCTATCCCTTGTTTCCCATCCCTTTGTCAGTTTTTTACTTAGAATTTTTTTGCGAAATGAAAACGTTCTGAATTTCAGTCACCCCCAGCAGCTTACCCTTTTCTTCTCTTTTTTATTCATTTCATCCACTAAAGTGATATGCTTGTATGAAATCACCTTCTGCCACTTATTGCCCCCTCCAAACATTACCATCTTGCCACCTTCTAAAGAACCATGACTGCACCGTTCTAGTGTAGCACAACCTTTTGTGGCACTTCAGGCTCCCAGGGCAAACCTGAGAGTTGCCCTTCATTTGCATATCACTTTTCATGAATGGCTGAAGGGTTTTGATCAGAGGGCAGTGCACACCCACTCATCCTGCTGTAGACCGCGATTGGGTTTTATACAGCTGTGTGCAAAATGCGCCAAAAGATTACGTATGCTTTGCAGGGGCGAGGGGTATCCGTGGAGAAAATACCATTGTGCAGAAACTGCTTTCTCAAGGCTTGCTTTTGCATTTGAAATGATGCAAACGTTCTGGACTCAGTGGAATTGTTGCTGTTCTTGGATCTTGAAAGAATTCATGGGGGAAAATGGATTTTTGTCTTTGCAGTTTCCAGGAGAATTTGACAATTAGCTGTTCTTTGTACTAGCAATCAGAGCTGCAGGTGTCTCCTTTTGGTGCTGCTGCAGCTTCTTACTACTGGTAAATAGTTAGGACACCATCAATCCAAAATTAACTGTTTTTAAAGCCCCATTGATTTCAGTCGAAGAGAGTTAAGCATCTGTGATTTTCATGTGCCTGGTTTGTGGTCTTAATTAGTACCAAGAATGCACAGAATTAGAGGTGGAATAGTCTCTGCCCAGAATACATAACATGTTGGTTGTTATTGTTGAACATGTGAAGCTACCTTTATACTGGGTTAGACCCTCAATCCACCAGTATTGTCTGCACTGCCTCAGAGCAGCTCTTTTGCGGTCTTTCTCAATCCTATCTGAAAATGCCAGGGATTGAACTTGGGACCTTCTCTGCAAAACACATGCTCCAGTACTTTGACCACTTCTCTAAGAATTATTTATCTCGTTCTATCTCTATTTCTCTAAGGGCATAATCCTATCTTGATCTGAAACAGGCAAGCCAGGAGGCTTGCGCTGTATCCAGCGCGAGTTAGGGCACCACAGTGGCTCAGCCAAAGGGAAAACTCTTTCCCTTACCCCTGGGTAAACCACTACAGCCTCTATGGTTCTCCTTGGACTTATGCCACCTCCTAACATGGCACAAGTCTGAGGGGAGCAGAGCGGCTTGAAGCTGCTCTGCACAGCTCAGGGAGTTGGGTTGGGATCCAGCTTAACTGCCAGATCTCAGCCCTGCCTCCTGCTCCCTGCCTGCATACCCATGGGGCTGCCCAGTGCCCAAACTCACCCTGCTCCTGAATGCCTCCCTCCCACCTCCTCCCTGCCCACCCTAGAGTCTTGCATCGGCCAAGCTCTGCCGATGCAAGACTCAGTTCTTCTGTTGGCGCGGAGGCTGAATTCAGCCTCTGCGCTGGCCTAACCAACTCACGAGAAGGTGCAAACGTGCCTTGTGGCATAGTTGCAACCCCCCTGGGTCAGCGTTTCCCTTGTGCCGGCCCAAGGGTGCCTCAGGATTGCACCCTAAGAAGCTCAAGGCAGTTCTCTGCCAATCATTGTAAACATCCTAGGAAGTAGGTTAGATGGAGAGGCAGTGCTTGGCCTAAAGTGACCTGGGAATGTTCAGGGCTAAATGAGGATTTGAACCTTGAGTTCTCCAGTCCTAGGCCAGTACTCTGACTACTGCACCACAGCGGCTATCAGCATGAAGGATAATAGAGAAGACGGCGTCAGTCAAGGGCTTGACACGTGCATAGGGAAGAATCGGCCCACCTCAAGGCCAAATTCTAACTAAACACTACCCACAAGGTGCAGCAAAGTCAGCACAGGTTCTGATGCATCCTGCAGGCAGCTGACCATGTGGGGACTGAGAGGTAAGACTTTTTTACTCCAGTGATTCTCACACATTTGGCACTGGGACCCACTTATTAGAATGATAATCTGTCAGGGCCCACCAGAAGTGATGTCATGACTGGAAGTGACATCAAGCAGGAAAATTAACAATCCTAGGCTGCAATCCTACCCATTCTTTCCCAGGAGTAAGTCCCATTTACTGTCATTGTTGGAAGAATATACATAGTTGCTTGTTCAAAGTACAGGTGCGTAACATTTCTCCGAATGCAGTCACATACCATGGCAGCATCAAGTCTAATATATTAAAAATCAAACATTGAAATGAAGGGGGAACCTCCTGAAATTGGTTCGCGACCCACCTAGTGGGTCCCTACCCACAGTTTGAGAAACACTGCGCTACTCCATACTTGGCCTCCTGTGGGTCTGTTCTGATTTACTTTTGCTGGCACAAGTCTGAGCAGACCTGAGGGCACAATGGTGGTCCAGGATATTGATGGCAGTGGTATAACTAGGGTTTGCACCAGCCCATCTGGGAGGCCAGCATGTCACCCACATGATGAACCTCCTCCCATGCAGTGGGTGAGGCAACACCCTCAGGTGTTTATGCCGGATCCCAACCCCCATCCCCAGGGCAAGTGGAGCAGCTTCAAGCCGCTCCGCTCTCCTAGGGCTTGCGTTACCTCCAGAGGTGGCGTAGGTCCGAGGAGACCCATAGGGGTGCACAGCCCTTACACACGGGTAAGGGGAAGAGCTTCCCCTTGCCCATGGCTGAGCCACTGCTTGCTGCAATCCCGCGTTGGATGCAGCGCAAGCCTCCTCGTTTGCCTGCTCTAGCGCGGGTTAGGATTGCCCTTAGTGTTCTCCATTTTTTAATGTATGTTTTAGTGTTCTCCATTTTTTTATGTGTGTTTTTGCTGTTTGAGAACCTTGCACACTGGTCCTGGACAAAATCATCGTAGCAAGTGCAATGTCACCATTAGCTCATTTGACTAGGAGAGGGGGAGACTTGGGTTTCAACATTATTTGTTATATTTTTACGCTGCCTTTCTTCCATGGTGGAACTCAAAGTGATGTTTATGGACTTGACTGGGTGCTCACCTTTCTCCCTGTGCTACCAAAGAATCTCCCTGTGCTACTAAAGGAACTCCCAGGCAGAGGAATTATGAGCCTGGTATCGGTACACTGCAGTGCCACTTTGCAACATGAGCAGAGCCAGTACTGCTAAACTTCAGCCCAGGTGACGTGGGACACCAATAGGAGCCTATCGTGGCATAGAAACAGTTGCTTCAGGCTTCCGCCCTGAGTAATATGCCTGACTGAGAAGCAACACAGGCTAGCCTCATGTGAAACCTGATCTCCAGTCTGTTTTTCACTGTGCCACTGATTCACGTCTGGCTAATTCAGTACCTGAGCATCTATCTATGTCTGATTGTCTTCCACATCTGCTCCTTTAATCTTTTGCCTGTGCTGAGATTGGATCCTAGATCACCTGGACCCTTCTGGATCCTGACACCAGGTTGTGCAAGTGACCGTTGTGGAGGGCACCACAGCCAGCTCAACATATTAAGTAGTACTTGGACTCACTGAAAACTTGTCCTGGCAACTTGGAGTGAGGCCGGTGACGAATGCTGTGGTTTTACATAACTGAACTGCATTGACTTCACTAAATAAATAAGCTGGATACTCTGAGAAGGTGAGCTGGAGAAGCTTTGTTGATTCAACTGCAGTTCATTTGTCCTTTTCTAAAGGGATGGTTTGGAATGTGAATGTCAGAAACTGGGAAGAAGGAAAACTGGTGCAGAGAATGTATAGTGGTATATAGTGCTTAGAATGTCTGATTAGGATTGGATTAAGATTGGATAGGGTTAGGAGACTTGGGTTCAAATCCTCATATAGCTCACTGAACAACACTGGGTCGGTCACTCTCTCGCAGCATAACAGGCAGGTGTCTGACAGGCAGTGTTGGCCCAAGAACTTCTGGCACCAGAATGCTCCCCCTCTGTGCCTGCCTCTTACCCTCCCACAGTAGCACAGCACTCTCCTCCACTCCACATTTCCTCTTCCTTCCTGACCCCCTTCTTTTTCCAACCCAGGAAGTGGAAGAGAAGGAGGAGCAGCAGAGGCAAGTAAGCGAACCGGGACAGGCACCCTCACTAATCTCCCTCCTGAGGCAACTGCTTCGGTTGGCCTCATGGAGTGGCCAGCTCTGCTCACAGGATTTGTAAGGGTTAAAGGGCACGGGGAGAATCACGTACATCTCTTAGGCTGCAATCCTAACCCCACTTTCCTGAGAGTAAGCCCCCTTGAACAATATAGGACTTACTTCTGAGTAGCCCTGGTTAGGATTGTGCCCTTAAACTCCTTGGGGGGGGGGGAGAAATGTGGTTATTAATAAAAATGTTTTAGATGGGATGGGCAGCTCCTCTAGCTCCATTCTTTTCCATTCCAGTTTCTCAGAATTGGCTAGGAATAGGTGAAGTGAACATAATTGATTTTTTTTCTCTCTCTCTTCATTCCTCTTCTGGGCTGGGTTGAGCAGATCGTTGTCTTCCCCCCAATTTTTCCTTTTGCTTCTGGTGAGAATCTGCCACTGTCTCCTTGGTTTTCATCAGATTTTACCAATTATCCTTCTTATCTGTGAGCCTAAATGGTCAGGATCCACAGCAGGTTGGACTCATCTGGGAGGAAGTGGTCAGGGTTTACAGTCCGGGATGTCTGGGGCATCCATGCAAGCTGGCACGAGGGAGACATTTTGCATCAAACCTGCAGGCTGATGCGGAGTGACAGAGCAGAAAGAGTTGAGCGATGGGGAAGGAAGGCGAGGCTAAGCTAGACAGCTGGGGGGCGGAGGGTGGAAACAGAGACTTGTTTCAATCTTGGGAATGTTTGTAAAAAGAAAAAAATGGAAGATTTCCTTTAATAAAAAGTCTCCTTTATTTAACCTTGTGTTTCTGTAAACTGTGTTTTTTAAAATTCTCCCTCTGGCTGCTGGAGCTCAAGCATCATCTCGGATATTTATATCCTCCTGTCTCTTCTCCTTTCCCTTCTTATGTGGAAAGCCCACCCAAGGGGATTGTAGGACACAAGAGGATTTAGAAACAAAGGGGCTGCCACACTGGATCAGTCAAGCCAGCCCAGAATCTTCTTCTCTAGCAGGGAAGCGGAATGAAATAGTATTCCAGCCACCTTATAGTGCAGTGCTAGAGGTGGTTTTCATGTAGTGACCATATAGTGACTTGGTGCTTTTATTTTTTTAACAGTGCATAATTAGACTGGTAACACCCAACATATGAGATACATTAAATGGATATTAACTTGGAGAAAGAACACCACATGGGGGGATAGTTGCCTGTCCTTGCTCCAGGATGAGCAATGGCCTATCTGAGTAACCAGATTTTTCCCAAATGACAGGGTGTAGTTGAGGGGGGTGGGGGTGGGGTGGAGAAGTAGCACTCTTGGACTTCTTCTATAACAGAAATGGTGATTTCATCAGCAGGAGTACTCAGCTGCTATCTTTGAAATGTGTTTTTTTTCCCCCCTCAAAGGAATGCACTTGAAAAGAAGCATCAGGCTTAGCACGAGGCAAACTGAAAAATCTGCCTAAGGACATTAATATCTAGGCCATCTTCTTTCCCGTGCTCTCAAAGTTTACTACTACACCTCTGACAATGGCTTTTACAGTTACCAAGTGATGAGAATTAAATAAAATTTAAGCTGCTTTAGGGCAGTGGTTCCCAAACTGGTGGGACGTGACCCAGGAAAGCACCTACCCCTGGTCCTTTAAGGTGTGGGGCAGGGGATGGCAGTGACTCTATCCCCAGGATTGTGCCGCTGTTTGGGAAAGAAGGAGGGGTTTTATACTCACCAAAGTGAGCGCTGTACACTGGAGGGTGTGTGTGCAGGAAGCTCTGTGAAAGTCTCCTTAGGACTCCCAAGGCTCCAATTAACTAAAAATAATGATCGGAATCCACTTTGGGTTTTTTATTGTAAAACCGGAAGTGGTTTTCAATCACTATATTGTGAAGGCTTCCATGGGGCTGTGGAAGCCTCGATGGGGTCCCCCCCCCAGAGGTTAGTGCTTGCTTATGTAAGTGTAAAATTCCCCCTTCTTTCCTGGCAGCCCAGGAGAGCTGCAACAAGGTAATGGTAAGGGATGGGGGGGGGGCTCCGCCTTTCTTAAGCAGCTGGGAAATAGAGAGATGGAGGAGCTGTGGTGGTGGGGTTTCTCCCCTCTTCTTCCTAGAGAAAGAAGGGGCTGCCGATACTGCCGCCTGGATCAGTGGTGATCAGACAGTGGATTGGAGTGCCTCTGGTGGTGGCAGGCTGAAGGTGGTGATGGGAAAATATGGGGTGTGAGGTATTCGCCCCTCATCATTTTGCCACTCTTCCAACTCACCGTTCAGTGCAAGGTCTTCAGGCCATGTCGTCAGTAGGCCAACCCTTGTTGGAGAGCCCTTCAGTAAACCAGTCCCAAGGCTGATTCACAGAGCTGTTTCCCAAATGTATCCTTGGAAAGGTTCTTGAGGAGTTGAGGTGACTGAAGCTGTGGTCTGAGGTTTTCTTCACAGGCTCAATTATTTAGTGCATCACAGGAAGATCACTCAAATGCTGTGCTAGCCCTGTAGATGCAGCAGTGAGGCGGTGTTCAGAGGACAGCATTGCAGCCTCAACATTGAACTGGGGCTTTTAAAAGAGAGAGAGAGAGAGAGAGGCGCAACGGATTGATGAAAGAGAAGAGTGGGCAGGAAAATGGAGACTGTAATTCACATGGGTTTGAACCAACCAGACAAAATTTAGTGGATAGTCTATTGCAGTGTTTCTCAACCAGCAGTTTGGGTACCACCAGTTGTACTTGAGGTTATGTCTGGTGGTACACACAGGACCCCTGTACCCCTGCCACCCAGCAGTGAGACCAGCAATGCAACATGATAGACAGCGGTAGGAGGCTCAACTTGGCTGGCAGAGCTCCAAAGCATGCTTTTCCATGCTCAAAAAAGCCCTCCTGTCTACCCTGAGCCTCTTACTGGTGTTTGTCATGTCATATCGGCCTCCCAGCCCAGAAGTAACTCATGATGATGTAATCACCAGTAACTTCCAGTGGTTCTTCCAATAGGTGGATCATGCAAAGTGGTACAGTTGAGGACAAACATTGAGAAATGCTGTATTGTCTCACCTTCAATTCAGAAACTGATTTTGAGAGAGAGGCAAACCCTTGGATGGGCAGGAAGGCAGAAAGTGGAGCACTGCTCTCTGCACAGCTGCATGACCCACTTAATGGGGCATTCTTGCCTCCCTTTATTTGAGAGGGGAATCTTTGGGCCAGACTTGGCCAGGGATTGCACACTCACCTTCCCTGTGATCCCTGCCAATGAGCACCCGAGTGCTGGTCTGGACTTGCTTTCTAGGCCCATCCCTGTTCTGCACTTACTCAGCAACACAGAATCTGCTATGGCCAGAAGGAGCCTCTGCCAGTCTTAGAAGCTGCCTTCATCAGACTGGAGGAGGAATTGGCAGTGGGAGGTGATGTCACTGCTGGAGCCCCCTACCCAATATCCGCCCATCCCTGTGACATTTCATGAGCCAGTAATTAGCAACTAAATAATCTCTGAGGAGGAGACTGAAGCACAGATGGAGACGTTTGTTCAAAAGGTGAACGGTGCCTCCGTCAATCCTATTTCAGAAAACCCAAGGATAGGAGATGGTTTCTCTGTGATCTGGCCACGACTGGGTAAGCTTTGAAAGGCTCATATGGTGCTGCGCTGCCTGAGAAGCAGGTATCTAATTGCAGTTTGCACTTCTGAAAAATCTACCTCTGAATGAAAAATAAATGAACACTCCTTGCAACAGAAGAATCTTCAGAAGTTGAATAAATTCACTGTAATGAAGGGTGTTTCAGTTAGCAGAAGGCAGAATGTGGACCCTTTGTTCTCGAAGGCAGCATTTGGACAGAATCCACATTAACCCAGAGTTTCTGAAAGCAACCTTTTAAATAGCAGTTATGCAGTTAGCTTGGCATTGACTTGAATCCTGGGCAAGGCAAATTTTGTTGCGGTGCACACAGCCAACTTTAGAGTGACAGCCAAATTAAAGGAGGTGCCCCCTACTTTTTTGCGATGTGTGACTTCTAAATGTGAATTTTTCCCATTGTATGTCTTAAGGCTTATCCTTGTAGGTGAGGGACATGTCATTTTTGTCTCCATTTTGTTTCTTTGATTTGGAAAATAAGATCTATGTTGGTAAAAAGAAGTGGTGAAAAGTGACCTTCTGACAGCATTGGAGAAATCAGTTTCTGAGCTAATCAGTTCTGCTGAGCTAACAATAAATAGAAATTAGGATCTGTGGAAATAGCTACAGCTGGAATTGGCATATTGGGATATTTGTGGAAGGCTAAGCAGGTAGATTTTCCTTTCAAACCCAGAGGAGTCAGTGACTGGCATACTTGGGGGCCCAGAAAGGCATTTGTCTCCAGGTCTGGATTGGCTGATAGCTCTGGGGGTTTGCTTTACTTCTTCATCCCAGTTTGTCATATCTGATCCTTCTTCTGTGGCACAGTGTACTTTGGTGGTGTTTCTCATCTTTCTGTGGCACACAATAAGCTAAACATTATGAGAAGGAACTGTTATGGTCCCTTCTAGCCTTGAATACATACAAACATACATACATCACAGCATATAGTTCTGTGGCTCAGTTATTCTGCAGGAAGACAAGTTTTGGTGATGTGACCAAGGGGTCAATTCTATCCTCCCTTAGCACCAGTGCTGAGCTCCAGTGCTGGTGTCACAAATGTGATGTAAGGTACGTCTGGAGCTGGAGAGGAGGGCCCGCTGGTGCTGGGCCAGAGCCAGCTGGCACTGGACCTCAACACCAAGAGGAGAAATCATAGGAGTGCCCAGGGTTAAGTCATGCCCCTGGCTGGTGGTGTGAGTTTTCGGGAGGGGGGGAAGCATTCCAGGGTAGGGGGATGGGGAAGGCACTGGCTTAGGAGGGGGGTTGGACCTGCAGAGCCCTGCTTTTCTGGATCCTGTCCTCCATGTTGGGCTGCAAAGCCCCACATAGGTTCTCCAGTCTGTGCTGGCAAAAAGCTGGCACACTCGAGTAGCCCCATTGTGGGGCCTGTGCTCTTACTCGGGGGAAGGGGATGAATGTCCCCTTCACCCAAGAGACCTCTGGCTGCCTTTGCAGGGCCATGGGATTCAGGGTTGTCATTTTGGTGTTCCTGCACCCAGTGGTCCTGCCAGGGATAGGATTGGGCTGTCCATACGCACCGAACAATCTGGCTTGGGCAGGTATGGTACATTCTTTGATAGTGATGGGATTGGGGGAAGTTGGGGCAGTGGGGACTCTTGGCCAAACAACTAAAGGATGGCATTTTGCTTCCTTGGCATGGTAAGGCATGCAGAAAATCTGGAAGGAGATAATAGCATGAAGCCTTATGCAATACCTGTAGGACTACTGAATAGTGGAATAGTCACAACTCTGTTCCAGCTCTTCAACTCAGAGGCATTTTGAAAGTAAACTGTGCTGATGTTTCCTAGTAACTCCTTCCCCTCTTTTGAGGTGGGAGGGTGTCACACTTTTGAAACCTTGTGGGGTGTTTTTAGAGTGAACTGAGGAACTAAATTGAATTCCACTCTTGGGTGCTCCCAACCACTAGAACACTAAAACACTCATTACTCTTCTCCTCTCCACTTCACGCATTGTCCCTTGCTTCTATTTTCTAAGGTTTATATTTCTGTAAAGAGTTTTCATTTCTTGACATGAGATCTGGGTATATTTGCGTCTCCCTTTGACTTCTTGCCACGTAACTAGCATATTTCAAGCCTTAGTGTATTTCAAGTGCAATCCTAGGCATGTTCACTTGGAAGCAAATCCCAGTGAGTTCCACGGGGTTTCCTTTCGTGTCTGTTTAGGATCTTAGCTTTAATCACCTGGATTGATTGCTCTTGACTGAAATAGTGTAGACTGGGATTTAGAGGCACTTAAGAGGTTCCTCTACAATCTCTCACCTTCTTTAGATTCTGCTAACTTGTTCTTTCCCTTCCAGTGTCCAGAAATCTGTTGGACAGCTAATAATCAAAGGACAGCCCTGCATGCCTTGAAGCCCCCCCCTCCATCAGATAGGTGATGGTTGTGTTGCGGGATCTTGGATGCTGCCAGTTTAACCTGTTAAGGTTATAAGAGATAGAACCTTGGCTTTCCCCAGGTGTGAGCAGGGTGCACAAAACAGCACACACAGCAGAGTCCTTTAAATGTAGCAGTTGTATTATAGAGCAAGGGTTTTCACAAGTAGAGTAGTCAGTAAACAGTCCAAGTCATATACGATGAGCAGTCAGTCCAGTATTAACAAATCCAAATCAGCTTTCCACAATACACAGTCAAAGTTCAGTCCACAGTCAGTATCCATCCATCCATCCATCCATCCATCCATCCATCCATCCATCCATCCATCCATCCATCCATCCATCCATCCATCCATCCATCCATCCATCCATCCCAGGCAGCAGTTCAACAGTTGTCTCCTACTACTGCACTGGAGGTTCAGCAGACTAACCCTTAAGTAGTCTGAATAGCCAATCAGTGTAGGCTCAGTTACACCCAGGGTGTGGTAGTCACAGGTGCTGGTTGATTCAGCTGACTCAGCAGCCTGCACCTGTCCCTGAACCAATTTGTTAGCTGTGTCTCTGGCTTTCACAGAGCACTGAGCTAACATAACCTTCTTCAATATCCAGTATCTCCTAGTTGATATATATGGATAAATCTAAGGTTCTGGAATCAGCTGTTGAATCAGATGATGAATTTTAGATGACTCCATTTCCCTTCTAGATGTCTCCATTTACCTTCCATTTCTGGAAATGCACCTTTAAGGCTATGTGGTTGTTCAGGTCTGGGATAAGACAGAGATAGAGATGACCAAGGTTTATAACACTACGCACGTAATGGAAAAATGGAGAGAGATAACTTGGGATCAATCAATAAAACTGGCTGGCAATAGGTTCACTGGAAAGGAGGTACTTCACACCATGCTTGATTTTTTTTTGTGGAACTTGCTACCATATGATGTGGCAGTCTAAGCCACTAGCTTAGATGGCTTTGAAAGGGGACTTCACGGAGGAGTGATCTTGCTTTGGTTACTAGGCAAAATGTCTCTGTGGAACTTTCATATTCAGAGGTAAGCATTGAATATGAGTTGCAGGGAATGGGCTGTTTCCTTCAAGGCCTGCTTGTGGGCTTCCCAGAGATGTCTTTGGGAAGTAGGATTGTGACAGAAGACAGACAGGTGCAGTATCTAGTAACTTTCATCCCTTTTTCTGCCTGTTTCATCTTGAAACTAGGATGGCAGCCCCTGCTGCCACCACTGTAGGGCAGGGGAAATTAGACAGAAGCTGCCTTGGGGAAAGCTTCATCCCAGTATGATAAGAAGCCCCCAAATCCCTAGGGATCCCTGGAAAGTGAAGTCAGGAGTGAAGTGGGTAGTCTAGAGGAGACAAAGCATTCATCTCCCTCTCCACTGAGTGGACTGAGACCAGGCAGTTAAAACAGTAGTAATAAAAAGTTTTATTTTTATTGAAGGGATGAAGAACATAAAAAAAAGAGGCATAAAGTAAAAGTCCAAGCAAGGCACTTGTGGGATCCTGGAAGGGTAAATAAATGAACATTTAGGATAGTTAGAACCAAGGTTGGCATGGAGGTAAAAAGGCAATGAACACTAATGTGTCCTATTAGATACTTCCCTGCCCTATGTATTTGTACTAGTCCAGGATCTTGGTCCTTACACCCATGCCTAGGTGGGCAGCACCTGCCAATGCATTCAACATATTGGAAGAGAAGCCAGGCAAATGCACACAAAGGTGCACATGTGTGACCCTGCTTTTTGTAACCTCTGGGTGTTACCTGAGATTTACCTCTGGGATTAGGTACTTGGGGGCCATCTCAGCCCCTTGACTTTCCCACTGTAGAGAATCTGGTGGGCTTCGTAGTCCAGTGTTCTGACCCAAGGCCAAGGCCAGCTGTGGGGAGGGAAGGAAGAAAGAAGAAGAAGAAGAAGAAACTGGCAACAATGATGCAGATGGCTACTACATCTGAGGCTGCAATTCTACCCACACTTACCTTGGGATTAAGCCGCATTGACTATAATGGAACTTCTTTCTGAGTAGACATGCATAGGATTGGGCTCTGAATGACACAGAAGCCCCTTCAGGATGCTGCTCTGCTGCAGGTTGTACCCAGGAAGGTCCAAAGAGATGCCCAGCTCTGACAGGTGTTGGTGTGCTGTGAATGGCTACCAAATGTAGCGTGTACCCTATGCAACATTGTAGGAAAACGGGCAGGGGGAGGAAGGTGGTGGCATGATCTGCTGTTTTTCTCTTCTCCATTATGGGGTTCCTCCTACCTATGTCAGTACTGTCATTAGCACTGCATTTTTCTGGCACTTAGGGGCATGTCCATTGTTTGAAGAGGGGACAGGATGTGGTGCATGTTGACTCCTCCTCTCCTTGTCACTCATGCCACGTCCCTCCTGTGTCACACCCCAATCTCCTCCCAGTTTTTAGCCTCTCCACCAGTGTCCAAGTGCTGTCTGAGCTACATCAGCATTGCTTTTGCCCAACCTTGAATTGCTGTCTGAGGTGTGTCTGTTGGCAGGTGCACTTTTACTCCAGCAGGGCTGTCTTTGTGCCAGTGTATGTAGAGATAGATCAGTGTACTGAGGATAGGATTGGGCCACTTGGCACTCTTTAACCACTCTGTTGTATACATCTTAGACAAAAGAGGGGAACAGAAGGAAAGGTGGAAGAATAGAAGTAGAATTTCTTCCACTTGAATTCAAGCTTTCTTCTCTCGTTCAAGAGAATTCCCTCTCTCTTACTTCATGCTGGTCATCTCTCCTGAACTCATTCCCTACCCTTACTGGTTGAAATCCCCTGTAATCCTCATTTGCCCTCCTTTTGACTGGCTTTCCAACAGACAAGTCACAAATGAATTCAAATCTCCTCCTGCCTGCTTCCACGGCCTTGACTATTATCCAGTGGGTGAGAGTTGGTCCAAATTCTGTTCCAGGCCAACTTTGCCTTATCTTCAAGGTCAGCATCTCAGCCATTGCTTGGGGTGGGGTTTTCCTTGTTCCCTCCTCCAGCCTTTTCATATGCCTGGCTATGCTTCAAAATCAGACTCCCTCCCCTAGGGGAATGTGCTCATCCTACCCGTTGGGGGTCATGGTGGCAATGCCAAGGAGGAAAGGACCACTTGTCTTCCAATATGACCCAATGACTGGCACTTCATGATAACTGCTGACAAAGACCCCGGGATAAGAGCTGTTGGGAGTCAGGGATGGTTTGGATTGGCAGAGCTTTGTGGCACACATGGTTGTGCATTGTAGTAGCATTAGCTCCACAAATCCTTTGTTGGTTTGCTAAATAGAGAAACCAGTGAGAGTTGGCATGTTTTTCTTGGCTTCCAGAAACAAAGAGTATTAGAAAAAGCAGAATTGGGGAGGGAGAGAGAGAGAGGCTTCTTAAAAGGAATTGGGAGCAGTAAGACGGAGAGGAATTGAATGCATATTGAAATTGCCAGACCAGAACAGAAGAAACTTCTCAATTTGTATATTTAGCTCAGTGAGGTATATACACAGAAATCTGCAGCCAACTCAGCCACTTCAACCCCTCCCCAATGGAGTGAGTCATCAGCTCTGAGATCTAAAGTTAGGCTCATGTCACAGCTTTATATTTTCGTTCTCTTTCCCTCTTGCTATTTTCAAGGGTGTGGGAAAAACCAAGCATTAATTTCTGGAAGCAGGAAAAAAAAGAGAGAAAACAAATGCTGCCAGCCATGGTGGGTGGTAGTGGCTGCATCATCCTTTACTGAGCTTTGCACACACAGAGATTCCTTTGGTATCAGGCTGGGCTGCATCCTGACCATCAGCAGCTTGGCATCTTGTGCTCATGTCAGTCGTGGCATGCACAGTAGTTGTGACTCAGGAGCTCATGCTGATGTGTAGAACTCTGGCATTTATTGGGGGCTTCATAAACCTGGGGCTTGTAGCGATCGGAGATAATAGTATGAAATCACCGACTTGGCTGGCATTAGCTCAGTATATCAGCCTTGAATTTATCCTTGGCTTCTATATAAGATCAAGCTAATAGTCCCCCACCACCCTGGGGAATCAAGTCAAAATAAGCCATTTGTTTAGAGTAGCATAGGAAGGCAGCGGCAAGGCCCGGCACTCTAATTTAAAGGCAATGTAGCCATGGGAAAAGCACCTGGGAAGACAATGCTTCAGGCATCGAATGTAAAAAGTGCTTACTTAATGCCTGAGCTGGTACATGTGCAGCATTTGCATGCTGGTATCTACAGTGACCACCACATAGTGCACAGATGCTGCATGTGCATTTTGATATCCTGGGCCAAGATGGCACTAGGCAAGGCATATTGAGAATGGTTAGTTTATCATTGGAGGCAGACGTAGCTGGAATAAAAGAGGGCAAGAAAGAATCTTTGAAGGATCACGAACAGACACACGTGTCAAGGGCATGACCATGTGAAGCGGCTTTGTATCGAGTCAGGACATTGGTCCATCTAGCTTCGCATTGTCTGCAGTGACAGGGGTCTTTCCTAGCCCTACCTGGACTTGACTGCAGCTCCTTCCAAAGAGAGTAACCCCTCTGTGCTCTCTCATGCAGAAAACTGTCTGCTCCCAGCTCTGGAGTCCAGTGCTGAGGAACTGACTTTCACTGAATTGGATAGTAAGGATGCGGCACCAGCAACTTTCAGATCTAACCTGAGCCTTGTTGTGAATCTGCTTTTCCTGAAGCACTCTGAAGGACTTTTCTTCACTAGATCTGTATTATTTGGGCATTTTCCAGCAACCCAGGTATGTACTCTGTATCCTAGAGGAGGCCTGCACCTTATTTTTCTGTCTTTGTTCCTGGTGTTGAGGCAGAGAGTCAGCAGGGACCGGCAATGGGAATAATTGAACTCAGGGGCTTCCTTATCATTGGCAGACATGGACTATCAGGAATGTTGAAGAACCTGGAAATGAGCTGTGATGCTTCATTATCCTTCCCTAAGGGGAGACTAATGGTCAGAAAAGGCATAGGGTAATCACTTTCAAAATAGTATGCTGGCCGCATGCAGTCCCCCACAGAGGGAAGAACTTAAACAGTATCTTGTTCCTGACTTGAACAAGGTCCAGGTTATTATCTCATTTCTAAGGAGTCTCTGCTCTGCTGAGCAATGAAAATGGTGTGTGCTGCTTCAGGTGGCAGAAGGATGTTCACGCTTCATTCCTGAAGGCTGCCTTGGTCTGAGCCCTCTGTCTAGCTCTAGCTATACCTGATGTTATCTTAATTCTCTGCCACCACGCTGCCTGCCCCTACCACTCTGTACTGCAAGTGGTGGCTGATATGGGACCAGTGCAGCCATGCAGTCTTCTGTAGAGCAGGAATTATGGGATGAACCTGCTAAAAATAGGTCTCTCTCTCTCTCACTCACTCACTCTCTGGCAGGTAATTTTATGTTTCCTCCATGCACTCTGCAGCATAGAGGTCGAGAGCCAAGCCAAGCACATGCCTGGGTAACTGCTGTGATCTTAGAGGGCAAACAGCCAAATGAGTCTATAAGAAAGAGACTCCATTTAATGTAGGGTCGTTGGCTGTTTAGGGGGAGGTTTGGGGCAGGAGAAGGCAAGGAAAGGTTTGGGGGAGGAAGGGGGAGAATGTTGGTGGCAATCTAGCTTGCTGGTTCCTATCCCCCTATCCCAGCCTGGAGCTGCCCCTTCCTCTCCTCAAACATATGCCAGCAAAATAGCTGTTGTTTGTCAAGAGGCAAGAAAAGGCAAGAGGGTGGAGGGTCACAGGCAGCAGCTGGAAGGCTTACCAGTATGGCATAATCCTTTACAGCTTTACTCAGAAGTAGTCCCATGGCAGCTAGTCATTCAATGAGCCTGCTGGAGCCGTACCATGAGTTTCTCCTGGATGGCTAGGAACCACCTCCCACTGCCTTCTCCCCTCACTTGTCCAGGGAAAAAACCTTCATCCAATGATCATTGGTTTCTTCAAAGATGGACAAGAGAGCCTACTCCTGCCTCCTGCTTGATGCAAAACCAAAACATTAACCCTTCCCTGCCTCCTGGCTGGAATTTTCCTGCTGCTCACCTGGTCCTCACGAGGTCTTTCACGCCGTGAAAAAAAAGTAAGCAAGCACACTCGGACGCAGACAAACTTGAGTCTGTTGGTTGTTGGAAACTCGAGTCTGTATGCATGTGGAATCATTTCCCAGTCGGTGGCCTCAGACTTGAATCAGTGCCGGAGTCATTGACAGGTCTGACTTGAGTGTACATGAGTCAGCGAAAACGCTGATTTTTGCAACTCCGAGTTGAGTCGCCTGACTCGAGTTCCCTTCCCTGTGGCCCCCCCACCATAGCATGTAGTGTGCACTCCATGGATGCAGCAGTATGGTATGGACTGTGGGGAATAGGGCTGAAGGGTATTAAATGCAAAATACAAAAAAAAAGTGGTACTAGAGTTTGAACTGTCCACCTCTCTTGCAGCTTATGAGTGAAACCTTTAACCTTGATTAAAATTTGGTAGGGCCTTAGAGATAAGGATAGGTAGGGGACAAACCTGTTGACAATTGTCAAATACGAGTATGTAGAAGGATTTAAGAAAAAAGAGCGTGAAGAGTTCCATATCTACTGTAGGAGTCTCACAGTAGGAGCGACTGTGATTAAAAGGTTCGTTCAGGTTAGACATTGAGAAAAACATTCTGATGATAAGAACATACAAAAAGCCCTGCTGGATCAGATTGAAGATTAATCTGGCTCAGTTTCTTGTTCCTCAGCATGGCCAGCCACATTCCTCTGGGAAGCTTACAAGCAAGGCAGGAAGACAACAGCCATTCCATGTAGTTTGTTCCAAGCAGCTGGTATTCAGAAACTTTCTGCTTCCTGAACATGGAGGATCCTTTTAGCTATGCTGGGCCATAGCTAGGAAGAGGTATGGATAGGCCTGTCCTCATAAATCTGTGGCCTTTGAAAAGGCATCTAAGCTGGTGGCCATACCATGTGTTGTCGCTGTGAGTCTCACAAACTGACGAATCATAGCCATAAGATGGGTGCACCAGTGAAACAAGCTTGTGGAATATTTGTCACCAGTGGTTTTCAAGGAAGCACCTGTTGGGGGAAATCTACATTTATGCTATCAGTGGTCATAAGAAGGTAGAAGAAAACCAAGCAGATGTTTATCAGAATACCATAGCATCAAATGGCAACAGTCCTATGCAAATCACGGTTGCTGTGTGGCCCTAAGGGTAAGTGCAAGGTTTGATATGAGCTTTAGGCCAAGGCTATGTAAGTCAGAGACCTTAAATTCCAGCATTTGGTTCTGGTGAAGCAGCTGGAAACTATGAAGTTTGCCGTTTCCCTTGGGATGTAGATGGTCATACATATTAACAATTGCAGGCCACAGTAAATGGAGGCATCAAAGAAGAGAGGACTCTTCAGGCCTACCCTAGAGATGATACTGACCCAGAGAGCCTCTTCTTGTCAGTGAAAATCTTCCTTCACTTCTTGTTCCCCACTGGTGTCCCCTTTCTCTGAAGCTGTCTGCAGTTGAGTCACAATAGACAGTAATTGCCCCCTCTAAATAAAATCAATAGCTGTCATTGAAGTCCATTTCCAGGAAGGATTCCAGGGCACAGGGCTCTTTAGAACTGAAATACAGCTTTCTCCCTTTATTGCTAAGCACCATTGATTCAGGTGATGAAAGGGAAGACACTGACTTCATTATTTCTTTCAAAAGCCATAGAGTCCGAGAGAAGGAGGGAGGCAGGTAGGAAAAGTCTGTTCAGAGGGCACTGGATGTTTGTGTGTCTGTAACCAGTTTGAATAAACTTCAGAAGGAGAAGGAAGGGTTCCATATCTCTAGATGTTAAATCAGAGTGTTATGACCCCTGATCCAAGCAGCAGCAGCTCAGATTTAGGGCCTGAGGAGGAAGAGCAAGCTGGATCTGCACGCAGGTCCAGATCTTGACTCTAGGCTGGAGCTGTATTTACCTTTTGTTTTCAAATGTATATCCTTCCCTTCCCAGTGGGGATTCTGGGTGACGTACAGTACAACAAAATAGTAAAACAAAGTCAAAATAAGCGAGCAACAGTGAATACAGCTGGCACTGAGAAGGCACTCTCATGGTCTGAATATCTGATTACGAGAACCCACAGCAGAGCTCCCCCTAAAAGATCTTACATGATGACCAGGTTCACGTGGGAGAAGGCAGCCCTTCAGATGCTTTTGGCCCTGAGGCATTTAGGGCTTTCAGTGCAATGTCCAGCATTTTGAACTGTTCTCAAGGCTTTAACCAAGAGCCTCAGGATCAAGAACACTCATAGGCCAAAATGCCTGAGCCTGACTCCCCTGAAGAATTAGCCCCATCTACTCCGGGTAATGTGTGCTCAGCAATGCCTGCTCACCAACAGTGGCTGCAAGCCAGGAGGGATTTTCTGGGGACAAGGAAGAGTACAGTTTAAGTCTCCTAGCTTGTCTCTTTAAAACTCTTCTCTGGCTAGACCTGGGGTCGGCAACCTGCGGCTCTAGAGACGCAAGCGGCTCTTTCAGCCATCTGCTGCGGCTCTAGTGTCCGGGTGAAAGTGGCGGCCCTCTCGCTGTTCCTGGAGCCCGTGAAGGCGGAGAGCCCGTGCAGCGAAGGAGAAGGCAAGAGACTGCAGGTGGGGAGGGACGGGCGGAGAGCCCAGCTGGAGGGTGGCTCATCACTCCGCGCCCCAGCCATGGCAGCCCCCCTCCCTCTGCTGATTGCCACGGAGCCTCGAGGACTTGCCCAGCCTCTCTCAGGAGAAGGAGGGCACAAGCCTGTGCGGGTCTACTCAGAAGGAAGTCCCACTGTGTTCCAAAGGGCCTACTCCCAGGAAAGTGTGCAGGATCGCAGCCTGAGGCGGAGAGGCTGTCCGCGATCCAGGCTGCTGGGGTTGCAATCCTATCTGCATTTTCCTGGGAGTAAGTTCCATTGATTACAGTGGGACATACTTCTGACTCCCAGTTCCTTGCCTGTCTGCTCAGAAGTAAGTCCCATTGTAATCAGTGGAACTTACTCCCAGGAAAATGCAGATAGGATTGCAACCCCAGCAGCCCGGATCGCGGCCAGCCTCTCCTCCTCAGGCGGATCACTGTGGTGGAGGGTTGGGGGGGCAGCAGGTTGGAGCTGTGTGGGGCAGCCTAAAAGGGGGGGGGCTTGGGCGGGTGCTGTGGGTCCTTCCTCAGATCATCCCCCCCGCACACGCAAGGGTGCGGGGGCAGGGGAACCTCTTCTGCGGGGCGGGGGGGCTGCGACGTTGCTGTCCCCTGCTGGCGGGTTTGCTAGCAACCGAGCGCCCAGCCTCATGCTTGTCTACACAGAAGTAAGTTCCATTGGAGTCAATGGGGCTTACTCCCAGGAAAGTGCGTATAGGATTGGGCTGTGAGAGCCCAGTCCCGTGCCTGTCTACTCAGAAGTAAGTCCCATTGTAATCAATGGAACTTACATCACCTGTGACGGGGCGGCGCCGGGCAGTGCGAGAAGTGCCAGGAGGCAGAGGGGCAGCGGTAGGACTCCCTCCGGGACCCTCATCCTCCGCTCCACCGGGCTGCAGACCAGAGATGCATGTCCAGCAGAGCTGCCCCCTTCACTGGCCAAGGGATGCTGCCCCACCCAGGTTGCAGCCAGAGGTAGCAGGAGAGAGGCAGAGAGCTGCGGGGACGAGGGCGAGAAGAGCCTCTCCTCTCCTTCCAGCGCGGCACCCGCTGAGCGCTCAAGCCCCTTCGGGCGGGATCCTCGAAGGGACGTTCGAGGTCTGCCTGCAACAGCTCGCCCACCTCCCCTCCAGGCTGAGTGCTGCGCCCTCCTGCAGCTACACCACTGCATGTGAGTATCCTTGGCAGGGGTGCCTGTGTGCCTGGGTGGCCCAAAGGCTGTGCTTTCTGAGGCACCAAGTCCTGATCAGCACATGCAGCCTTCCTGGGTTTCTCCACCAGTATACCCAGTGGTACCACCAGTGGTGCTTGACGGGTGTCTGGTGGGATTAAAAAAATGCAACACACTATAGTTTTTTTTTTTTTTTATGCATAGCATAAAGGTAAAAAAAAACCTATATATGTAGTGTTATCTTCATTTTAGATGTCAAAAGGGTTTTGTGTCTCCCAAGGTTTTCTTTTTTCTGGAAAATGGGTCCAAATGGCTCTTTGAATGTTTAAGGTTGCCGACCCCTGGGCTAGACAGTGGGGGTGGAGTCTAGTCCGCTGGACATTTAAGGGCTCAGTTGCACTCCATCTCCTGCCAGACCAAAGAGTAGTGCTGGAACTCTTGGTGGTTCTGTACCCCTGGCCGGGGCCCTCCTCATTGAGTCCTACTGGGGTTAGGGATATGTTCTTCATGAACTTAGACGTTCAGGCAGAAGGGTTGAGCGATTCCTACAAATGGAGCCCACAGCCACCGCTCCTTTTACCCCAACAATTTGGCTTCAGTAGAGCTTGGGTTACATATCTTTATATAACAACTAAGCTGCCCTCTCTTGTGGCATCTCCTTGCTCTTTTTCTCTCTCTGAAATCCATGTGTGTCCTCTTCATTTATGTTAAGATAAATCAAAACATTCTCCCTTTCCGCAACTGGGCTAAGTTCCTCTGGCTCTTTATAGATTTTTTTCCCCTATTTGTTTGAAGAGTTGGTGAGTCCACATTTAAAATAATACCAGCCAGTCTGGATCAATGGGCAGCCTTGTAGTTGGATCATTTTGTCTTTCCTTATAGCTTTTTATCTTCTTTTTCTTCCCTCCCCTCCCCTGATTTGTCTCCCTGTCTCTTTTCCTATCTTTTCTTCTCTCCCCCCACTGAGTTGCTTCACTGCCCTCTTTCTCTGCTCATCTATCTCTCTTGTTGATATTCATGCATGAATAAATTCAATTGCATTTTTCCTTTCCCCCCTGAAGGGGCTTGTTGGTGAATTGCAGACATTTGAAATCATAATGCTCTGATTTATTACTTGTGGAATAGAATTGAAATGCTTCTCCCTCTCCCAGTCTTTTCAAGTACAGGAATGACAGTGAGACTTCTGATGAGAGGGGAAAGGTGAGGACCATTCAGCATGGTAGCAGGGAATATGGATGGCCAGTTCCTACAATGAAATGGTACAGTCCTAATGCAGGAACTGTACCACTTCCAGTTTTATGAAGGGAGTAATCTGTTTTTCAATTTTATATATCTATATATCTATATATCTATATCTATCTATATCTATATATATATATATCTATGTGTGTGTGTGTGTGTGTGTTTAGATTATTGTGTACAGCTCTGGCTGCCATTCTGGGGTAGAGAATATTATTTCTAAATAAATCTGTGTTAAGTGGGGTAAAGATGTTCAGTGTAGTGAGACAGCTGACAAAGAGCAGCCCCACATGGACTGTACACCAGAATAAAGATTTACTAGTGAGGGGGCAAAGATGAAAGCTACGCAGCTCAGTAGTGAGAAGCATGGATGGCCAGTTCCAATATGCACAAAGAAATTATACAGCGTGATACCATAGTCTTCCGAGACTGAAAGATGCCAATGAATGAATGAAGTTCTCATGTAGGGACTGTAGCACCTCAGGTTTCATGTGGGGTTTTTTATGGTTTTCAAGTGGTTCCACATCAACTATTTTCCTCTGATGAGTATGTGTGAAGTGGGCTTCAACTGTGTGGGACAGGGTAAAATGATTTAATCAATATATGTAATTGATTTAAAGCACCGAAGGAAAAAAGAGTGGTTTTTAAATAATTCATTTAAATCAAGTTTTCCCATTTTGGAATCCATATATGTCCTGAACAAGAATACCTACTAACTGGTTGCTCTAACAAAAAAGCATAGCAGTTTGCAACTAAATAGAGCATTTATACATAACCCCAAACCTTTTAGTTGTGTAACCCTTAAGCCTTTTACATTGCAGAATTCTTTCTGACTAGAAACAACAGGCTGATTTCTTCTTGGCTTTCTCTGTAGACCAGCAAGGACATTAAGAAAAGCATTTATTGGAAGGATAAGCTTATAGAACTTCCTGTCAGTAAGGCTGATATTAGACAAAAGAGTGTTTCTCCATATGAAAGACAGAAAATATCCATGCTGATTTTGTTGGTAATTATAAGTATTCAAAATTTTGAAACTGAACCAGTTGCTTTTCTGCAATTTGCTGCAACTGGAATTAAAATGGAGGTACCACTCAGCAGTTAATATAGTACTACGGTCATGCATCGCATAACGGTGTTTCAGTCAATGATGAATCGCATATATGGCAGTGGTCCATAAGGTTACTGTATAATGGAGCTAAAAAATTCCTATCACAGAGTGATGATGTAGCTGTCATAACATCGTTGCGCAATGTATTATGTGCTTGTGGTGAAGTTGGTGTAAACAACTGCCACTTGTATAAAAGTATAGCACATACCATTTGTACAGTACATAATAGTTGATAATGATAATAAAAGACTATGTTAACTGGTTTATGTATTTACACTATACAGGCATGCCTCAATATTTGTGTGGGTTCCGTTCTGGAACCCCTTGTAGATACCTAAATCTGTGGATATGAGGGAACGCCTACCCCCAACCAACAGAGGTGAGGAAAGCTCTGCTTCCCTTGCCTTTGGAGGGTCCTCTGACCCCAGCAGAGGCTGTGAACATGTCTTATAAAGCATTAGGAGGTCCGGGAGCATAGGGGAGAGGCCTTGCCTCTGTTGGGGGAGTGTATGGGGAGCCCTGGGATAGTGTATCACTATCTTATTTGCAGATAAGTGAATTCATGGATATGTGATGTAGCAATCACAAAGAAGTTTGTGTAGTTGACACAAAGAAGACACGGAGGCTAGGATGCTCTGTTGAGTGCCAGGGGCGAAATGCTGCAACAGACTTTACTAAGCCCGCCCCTTAGCCTTTTATTGTCTCTCATTAACAATACAAAAGCAATGTCTAAGTTACCTTTCGGCCACTCCTCTTTCGCAGGCAGAAGAGTGCATTCCTTGCTTCTCTCTTATCTACAACTCATGACTCATCCCTGTGTCTTTCCCTGCACGGGGCCTCAAGATCTTCGACTTCTCATGACACAGAAAGCTTCCGAAGTTTTCCTTGGATGAGAAAGGAGAGAAGGGAGAAAAAGGAGGAGGGGGCGAGTGTTCTTGTCCAAAAGGGTGGTCATGTTTCATTGAAAGCTCTAAAACTCAGTGCCTGTGCACATTTACACTACTACATGTGATCCGCACATACGGCCCCTGCCCCCGTACTTTTAATAGTTATTTTATAGTGTATTCTACTTATAGTTATTCTACTTAAAAAAAAAGTTAATTGTAAAATGGTATAACATTGTTACGCCACCAGAAGCCTCATCCATCTCAAGTGTAGTAGGCTAAACCATCTACGCTTGGGAAAGTACACTCTATGATGTTTGCACAATCAGTGGCGGACCTGCCATTAATGAAAAGGGGCAAATGCCCTGGGTGGGAACCTCGTGTGCCTCTAGGACTGCACGGAAGCCTCCCTGTGTCACCTGACGAGGTCGGAAACTGTGCTTCCAGTTTGCTGGAAGTGCTTAGTTTAAAAGTACAGAGGTATCTCTGTACTTTTGGAGTGGAATTTCTTTTGTAACACTGTGATGTTTGATGAATAAAAACAAATTAATAAACACACAAGTACCCTAAAAAACTTTAATAGTGTGTTGTCCACACTGGACAGGCTGGAGTTGCAACTGAATTTTATTATTCCCCTCTCCCCCAAAACTACTTGGCTTGAAAAATAATAGGAGGAGATGGCAGAAAACACTGTAAGTCAATTCAAATAATTATCAATTCATTATGTTAATTTATATGAATATATTTTAGGATCCTGATCAAATTGTTGTTCACTAATTCAGGTTGAAAAGGGGACTAATGAGGCTATAGAGATAAAAGTTGACCTGTGAATGGCCTGAAATAGTCAGCAAGGAGTTATAGCGGAGGCCCTGAAACTCCCTGGAATTCTTTGTTCACATAACAGAATTTGATAACTGAGGTTATCATTAGGGGTATTATTATTAAGAATATTTATATACCAGTTTTCAACAAAAGAAGTTCACTGAGCAGTTCACCTAGTTAAGTAACTAAGGGTGCAATTCAAAGTGTGAGCTAGGCCAGTTCAAGTCCCCTGTGCTGGCACCCTGGTGTTGCAAAATGCTGTAAGGTACTTCTGCGCTGCTGGATGAGTCAGGAGGCTAGTGCGGGGGACTTGCGCTGGCCTCCAGAGGCCAAATATGGCTCCAGTAGTGCCAGTGGAAGATCGGTTTGCACTGGCAAAGGAGGATGGGGAAAGGCACTGGGGGGCTGTTCCGGGCCTGATAAGGGATGGAGCCAGAAGCCAACACTTAGACTGGATCCTAACCCCCCTCCCAGGTGGCTGACCTAGTTCCAGGCTGCTCAGATCTGTGCCACCTCTTTAGGTGGTACAAATCCTTGTAGCCCCATTCAGGCCACTGCTGCTTTACCCAGGGGAAAGGGATTCCCCTTGTCCCAGGTTGTGCTGCTGGCAGCCCCAATCCTGCATTGGATACAGCACAGGCAAGCTGGCCTGCCTGTTCCAGCGCAAGATAGCATTGGGCTGTAAATAAATGGCAGTACTGTGGCACCTTCTGATTCTTGATCATGCAAACCACGATCAAAAGGCCTGGGCTTTTGCTTTTTGCTTCTCCTGATTACTGGGATGATATGGTTTAATTCAATTGTTTGTGATGCCCATCTCAGTCTCTGGATTACAGGCAATTTACAAGTTCATAGAACATTTTATGTCATATTTTTAAAAAATGGACAACCAGATTGCCAGTAGCCCATTTATCAAAGGATTCAGAACATTTCTTTGTAGATCTAATCCCAATGGCATTGAACAAAATGTCATCTCTCTCGCAACACACTGAGAATTCTTCAGTAACTTTCGGAATGCCAGAAGGGAACTGTCTAGAGTTTACACCAAGAATGTTGAGACTGACATCTCTGAAAACCGAGACTCCTCTGTGGTCAGAGATATTTGCCAGTCTGTGCCTGTGTACTCTTCCTGTTGAAAATATTTGTATGACTCCAATGAGCACAATGCTTGGCTACCTTAGAATATTCAAAGCATAAGTATTCATATGGAAAGCATAGTGAAGCCCAGAACAGGGACATTCAGGTCTCTGAAATGAAAGGTGGGAATTCATGAAGTAGTTCGAAGATCAGAATGAGACTAGGAGCGCAAAATAATCTTAAATACAGGTTTGAGGTTCTTCTGCTTACAGCAACATTCAGATTCATATCCTTTCTTCTTGAGTAGGGGTTAGCAACACTTTTCTGCATAGGGGTTCTGTAGTTCTGTCTATAGTAAAAACACGTGCACATTTGTTTGCATGAACCTCCTGATTAGACCAAAGCGTTAAGAAAAAAGAGATAGGTATGGCACGGAAGGATGCTTGCCCAGACAAAGAATGACGCTCAAGTGTCTGCCCTTGGCGACATACACTAAGAGCCTTACAGAGATAGAAAGACGCACTTGAATTCTTTTTTAGGACCACTGCGGGTTGGGTGGATATATCTTTTTGGAATTGTGGGCCAGATGATGTTGGTTGGTGGCCCAGATCTGGCTTGTGGGCTGTAGGCTTCCTATTCCTGCAGGGGTAGGCAATCTAAGGCCTGCAGAGCAAATCTGGCCCATCACCCAAAGTCATCTTGCCCACAGTCTCTAGCCTGTAGCAGAGTGATGTGTGGACCTTGTAGCTTTAAACCACAGAACCTTCCCTTCCCTTCCAGAGATGATATGAACCATTGTTTGTCCTCTTCCTCCTGACATCCGTTCTAACTATCTCAAAACTGTCAACATAGCCCCAAACATGTTTTTCCTTCTTTTAGTTATCGTACACAATTTCTTCAGTAGATAATTTGCCGTTCAGGGCAGATTCATATATTATGAATCAGCCCTAACTTGTGTATTTAGCAGCTCGAGCATGTGGGGTCTGTTCACATGAATGCAGTAACATATGACTGCAGTCAACACTGCAGAGGTGCCTTCCATGAACATGGATTTTCTACTTTTGAAAGTGCTGAGCTCCTAGAAGTAGGCAGTGAAATCTTGCACAAGGATCTTCCTTATGCATCTCACTGCTGCTTGTGCAAGGAAGCAAGTGGACTGTAAAATGCCCTAGTAAAGGCTGATGTGGAATGAGTGGAATTGGCCCTTAGACTCCCTTTTGCTCTTGTCGCTCTCCCCTAATGCTTTCTAAATCCTCCTTGAACTGTGGTGTCATGGAGGGAATGCAGCAAAAAATCACGAGACCTTAACGTAGGGATGAATTGGAAGAGGCACTATTGTTTCTTGAGCCCGGGAAGTGATGCTCCTGTTCATGCACCCTAAAGTGATATAGGCCTTCTGTGTCTCATCATCTGTCATATTTCATTTCTTAGCCACGACAATCCCCAAATCTGTATTGCAGCTGATACTGCTCAACCAGCAAGGGCCAGGCTGCACGTTACATTAATAACATGCTTAGCTGATGTGCCTTTTTTTCTGAGCAAAATAGCAGCTGGGACTGGGAAGGAGGAAGGAATCGTGACCACAGAATCTTTTGCTCCTATTGTGATCCCAGTCCCAGACAATCATTTCCCTCCAAGACTCCTCTTTGACCTGGCAGAAAAGTTCCCATTTGGCTCTTTCTTGTGAGTAGCACTTCCCCCTGTCTGAAATTCATATTGCTCTCTGCTCAGTTTGACAGTAAATAAGACCATTGCCTCCCTCCTTACTTACTTCCTCTTCCTCTGTCATGTTCTGATCTCGTATTTTTGCTATTTTAAAGCATGGTTTCAGATGCATTCCAAAGGCCACTACACCCCATCCCTGATCAACATCAGAGGATGCACCACTGGGAAATGGATGTGAGGTGGAAGCCGAATCAGTTGCAAGGACAAAAGTAGATCACAGAGAGGATAGTAAGGATTTGCAGCCCCCTAAGGTTATTGCAAACTGTTGTGGAAAACCAGGTAGCAGAGGATACCTTGCAAGTAAAGTCAGCATGTGTATCTCAGCCTCATTTAGAGCCCTGGAGAGAGAAAGAGGTAACTGAGATGGAAGGACAAAAAGAGTCTTTAGCTCCAGGTAACTGAAGGCTGATGTACTTAGTTACTAAACAGATACTTGACAATGGAGAAGTCAAAGAAGTTAGACACAGTTTAATATTTGTTTTAATGGAAAACACTTAATACCATTCAGATGGTGCCCTCCAATATCTCAAAAACGTTAAAAAAAGAAGCAAACTCTGTACAAGAAAATCTTCTCATAACAGAAAAAAACCACAGTTATCTAAGCAGATAAATTTCCCCCTTACATCTCTCTAGGTTATGCACACCCTTGGGTTTAGGCAGGGGGAGATGTTGCTTGCTTTTTGGTGGCGGTAGTAGGCCCCACTGTTCTCTAAGAGCCGTTGTCTGAATTTATACTAAAATGATTTATACTGGTTGTGGTTCTGGTCAATTTACTTTAATTGAGTTGTAATTATTTGAATCAAGCAGAGGGTCATTGGCCCAGTGACTTTGATGGAAGTACAGTAGAACTCCCATTAGACTTGCTGCAAGGAAGTGTCAGGCTGTATGCTGGCATGAGGAGAGGATGGCAGGGGGACAAAATCTGCAGGGCTTGGTCTTCCAGGGGCCAGGACCATGACAAATAAACTATATAGTACAAAACAAATTTATTACAAAATAAATCTGGGTACTTCAATCTCAGCGTATCCAGGGCATTTCCACTACAGCATTTCCACTACAGCTTAAATCTACTTTCAGTGCACTTTTATTACCCCAATGCATTCTGGAGATTTTCGTTTGTTAAGGGTAGCCACTCATTCGTTAATGGTATTATTCCCTACAGAATGCTTTGGGGGAATAGAAGTGCACTGAAAGTGGATTAAAACTGTAGTGGAAATGCAGCCCAAGTCTTCTCCATAAGTACCAACATGTGTTAGTACAATTCAAACAGGGGAGAGTGAAACACCTGCAGAACTACTAGGCCCCAGCAGTTGATCACCCTCTTCAGTTCACAGAATTACCGGGCCCAATTGTGAGTCCACAATTTCTTTTAGTTTAGTGTATGTCCAGAATATATGGCATCGTATCAACTGTACGTGTGTTTTGGTATTGTTTGAAAGTGAAATTAGCAGTATGCCATACAAATACACATCTGGTGCACAGAAAAGGAAAAAAAAACAAAGAAAATGAAAAAAATTAAAAAGACTAGGCAAATTTATTTCACCTGGGCTTTGTTTCAAAATCATCACCTAGTAATGAGGGAGATAGTGAAAGCAGTCCTTGGATGCTCATGTATTATTGGAAGAGAAAAAAGCAAATGGGGAGAACTTTGCTGAGGTAGAAGAAAAGAAAGACAGTGGCACTATTCAATATAAGAAAATTATCCCATTCTGATAAATGTTTTCATTTAGTTTCAATCTTGCTCATGCTAAGTTAAAGCTGTCTATTTTAAACATCTGGTTTGCAGGGAAATTTAGGAAGGGAGGGGCAATTGGGCATCTTACTTTGGACCCTATACCAGCTCTCAGCAGCCCTCATTGTATAGTCCGATGAGCCATGCTCAACACCCCATGAGAAGTTAAAACAAAGTGGTTTAGGATTTGGGTACTGAAAGAACATCTTCACCTGTCTGGGCCTTCCTGTACTCCCCGCATTTGAAGCCCTGCTCTGGTATCCTTTGTCTTCTGCGATGTGGTGTGTTTCTAGTGGTAGCAGGGCCTTTATGAGGTAGCACCAACCTTTGGGAATATCATCCCTGTAAAAGCTGGGCTCGCCCCAACGCTGCACTTCTTCATGTGATATGGAAAAACCTAGCTTTTTTTGAGCTTTTGGGAAAGGCTGATGCACTAACGAGTGGTTACAGTACTTGGAAATTTTTGCACTTCAGTTGTGAACTGTGGTTTATTGTAGCTGCCTTCTTATGAGGTGTTTTTATGATGTGTTTAGTGATTGATTTGATTGTACGCTGCCTTGGGCCACTTTTAAAGAGCTAAAAATCTTTTAAAGTAAGTAAAACAAATACTAGCACAAATCTGCTGAAAGTCGGCCAACAGTGGAGTGCCAAAGGCAGGCTGAGCTGTAAACTGAGAGTGCGGGGAAGCGTAGCCACCTTATACACTGTGTGCCAAGCTCCTCATAGATCCACTCAACCCACATCCTCAACATGCTGATTTGGGCACGAACTTTGTAAGATTCTAAGAAGTGTGCAATATGTTGAAGCAGAAAGCCTCCAGCTTCAGTCAAAAATGGCCAAGAGAAAAATCATTTCTGAACTCTAGATGTGGTGTCTTTGTGATGCTGCTTGAAACATGAATCCGCTGGAACTGGGCATCAGATTTTCTCTGGAATGCTGTCCACAATTGAACTGTGTGGCATTAACATTGCGCATCAAGTTCCCCCAACGCCACAGAATACGGAACGTATAAAAGTGTCGAAAAATTGCATCGTTATGCAACCATAACTGTTCACATTTATGCTGCATCACGGGATTTGTAATATTTAGATGCGGACAAGAGTCAAGAAGATGTTTCGAAATGTCAGGAGAATATAGATAGCATGCAAATACAGAATACTTATTGGAACAATAAAACACAAGCAAAAGCTTCCTGGTTTCCTCATGGATAAACACCAGGCAGATTTGCCACAAGCATTGTGGAATTCAAGAAAACTGCAAAACAAGTGGGGGGTGGGGTGTTCTCAATTTGAGAAACCGCATGATTTGACTGACTGCCATTTTTTTTAATTGGCTGCATAGCCCATTGTATCCCATGGGTTCAGGGCAAGTTGCAGCTGGCTTGTTATTTGTTTACCTGCATCTTTGGCTTAATTTTGCCATTTGTACTAACGTATGTATTTAAAATAATCTGCCTAATAGGCCTTCAAGTCATGAGTGCAAGCACACGCCCCACTGCTTCTTGTAGGCACTGCAGTCGTCATGCCCCAATCTCAGAAGCATGACAAAGCATGATTTGCAACAAAACAGCAAATGAGGTTCAATGTATGTAAGTAATGCACATTTGGGACAAAAATCTCAGCTTCATATATACACTGATGGGCTCTGTGACTAATCGGCAAAGAAGCCTTGAGGTCATGGTGGACAGTTCTCAGTTTGGCCTAAGATCTCCTAGTGTTTGAGGCAGCATGCCAAATGCTCCCCCCCCCCGTCCCATTACCTGGTGATGTGCCAACCTTTGCTTCTTCCACTCCTTGGATCAGAAAAGAAAAAGGGGATGAAGCGGAAGATGAAGTGTGGAGGAGAGGAGAATGGTGTGCTCGAGCATCAGGGGAAAAAAGGCAGATTCTTTGCTTGGGATTCTCAGCAAAATGCTTTAAAATGATGGGCAACATTGCAATGCCTTTATCTAAATCTGGTGTGGCTTCATTTGGAATAGTATGTACAGGTCTGGTCATCCCTTCTCAAGAAGTACATTGCAGAACTGGAAAAGGTGCAGAAAAGTTGATCAGAATGATTAAAAGGTTGGAGCACCTTCCTTTGAGAAATGGCCACTAAAGCATTTGGGGCTTCTTAATTTAGAAAAAGATAAGGCCCCAGTCTTAACTAAGAGGCGCACTGGCGGAACATGCTTTCCGCTGGTGTGCCAAGTCTTTGCGCTGTAGCAAAAGCACTGTAAAGTGCTTTGTGATGACACAAAGGCTGCATGCGCTGGCAGGAAGGCCAGAGCCTTCCCGTACCATCAATGGGGAGAAGGATGCTCACCGGAGCAGATAAGAGTGGCATAGGGGTAGATGGGAGCGATGGGGGCAGGGGTGGATGGATTGGGACCAGGAGGAGGGTGGGATTGGTGGTGCCAGTGTGCATCGTATCCTTTTTGGGGCTGATCCACTGACACAGATGAACATGGACTTGCACCAGCAATATCACTGGCACCGGTCCAAGTTAACTTGTTGTGGCTGCTGGGGCTTATCCTGGGGCAGGGGGACAAATGTTCCCTTACCCGAGGAGACCTAAAGCAGCCAAAATTCCCCCATAGGATACAGCATAACCCTCATCAGTGCTGCTACATTGTCACGGGGCAATTTAGTTAGGCTTGGGCTATTCGACGGGGAATATACTGGAAATACATAAAATTACTGCCCAGGGTAGAGGAAGTGGGTAGAGAAAAGGTATTTTTCCTCCTCTCCCATAATACTAGTGAAGAAGCTCTTTTTCTGCTCTGGCCCAAAATTGCTGCCAAATAGCTTCACTGAGATCCTGATGAAAAGGCTTGGCAGTAGATTCAGGCAGAATGATTCTTCATTAATTCCACATTTTAATTTATGGAAATCCCTGCCACAAGATGTGGTGATGGTCCTGGGCTTTCCTGAGCTGAGACAGTTTTGAAAAGGAATTATTTTAATAATTTACCTATTTTACATGAATATATTTATCGTAAGAACATAGGAAGAGCCCTGCTGGATCAGGCCAAAGGCCCATCTAGTCCAGCTTCCTGTATCTCACAGTGGCCCACCAAATGCCCCAGGGACCACCCAAGACAACAGACACAACCTGCATCCTGGTTATGCGCCCTCCCCTGCATCTGGAAATCAGAGGCAGCCTGCCTCTAAAACCAAGAGCTTGCACATACCTTCTATGACTTGTAACCTGTAATGAACTTCTCCTTCAGAAATTTCTCCAATCCGCTCTTAAAGGCACCCAGGCAAGATGCCATAACTACGTCTTGTAGCAAAGCTATTATCAGAAGCTATTAGCCACGATGCCTGTGTGGAACCTCCATCTTCTGATACAGTATACTACTAAATGCCAGTTCCGGGGGGGGGGCACCACATGTTCCCTTCATGCTCTCATTGTGGGCTTCCCAGAGGCATCTGGCTGGTTTCTTTGGGAAACATGATTCGGGACTAGGTGCACCATCGGTTGGATCCTTCCAGCATGGCTTGTACATTTATCTGTTTGTCTAGTCCTGAGCATATTTATCATAAGGAAATTGCACAGTGTTCAGTGAACATGTGAAGTTCGCTCAAGCGCTTGGGTCAGTTTGGTTCAGTATTATCTACGTATATAGAACTGCTGTCCAAGGTTTCAGGCCGGGGTGTTTTCCAATGCTACTTGGGAACAGGAAGGACATTGATACATGGAGGTCCCAATCTTAACTAAGTGTTCCACAAGTGGAATGCACGTTCTGCCAGAGAAGGAGTCACTGAGATGGTGGAAGTGCCAGTGTGACGGCGTGCATGACGAGGCTGCCAGCACACATGACTGGCAGCCATGCACACATACCAATGGATTAGCCGCCGCCACCAGTAAATTGGCAGCAGGGGCAGGCAGTGGGAGGAATAGTGCGAGGAGGAACAAGAGAGTGTCTAGGTGGTGAGTGGGTGAGTGGGAGGCAGAATAGGAAGGGAGGGGTGGGTCCCCATGGCACTGGTGTGTGCCAGAATCCCGTTCTCGTTCCTTCCCCCATTCCCTCTCTTGTACTCTCCTTGGTACTGCACCAGCAAAATGTCTGGCGCAGATCCAAAGAGACCCATTGAGGCAGCAGAGGCTTCTCCCAGGGTAAGGTAACAAATGTTCCCTTGCCTTGAGGAAACCTCTGGGGCTGCCCCCCCCCAAGATGCAGCATGTGCTCAGTTGGTGCTGCTGCAGTGGTGGGGTGGTTTTTAGTTAGGATTGGGTGGCTAATTGCACCAGCTTATGATACAGGCCATACCTTTGCCAGGTGATATCCCAGCATATGTCCCGAAGTGCTGCAATCTTCATTTAGGAATCTAGCCCACAAATCCCCACAACCAACTATTTTGTCTGCCCTTAAGTATATACGCAGGTATATACTCAGGTATATTTTCTAGGAAAATACTCAGTCTGATCACTGACTGGAAATGACTACTTGAGAGTCCAAGGAGAGGCTTTTAGGTAAAATTCATCCAATGCTTGCTTTACACAACATACAGACGGAAACTTGAACTGAGCTGGGTAGGGTAGGAAATGCCTCAATATGGGTGGAGGGGAACTAGTCCTCTTGATCCCAGCAGTGGGGAGCTGGGGCCTAAAAGGGTGAAGGTTTTGATGGGGGGAAAGGAAGAGTTTCACTCTAAAGCGGCATTTCAGTAATTGTAGGTTTCCCCTAAAGACATTTGGTGTCACTAGAAGGACAGCATTTTCTCTCTCTCTCTCTCTGTGATTCTGTAGCTCTCGCAGTGCCATCCACTGAACACACCGAAAGAGGCAGGGAGGGAGAAAGGGAAGGCAGCAGGCAGCGCCAGCTCCTCTCCCCTCCAAGCTTGCCCACCAAACTTCTCCTCCACCCCTCCCTGCCTCCCTCCTTCTTCGGTGGCTCACCTGGCTGTGCTCTAAGGCAGCCGGCCGGCTGGCTCTCCCTTGCCCCTCTGCTCCCACCCTTCCAAAAAGACAGCAGCCCCTAGACCGACAGGGAAAGACAGTTTGAGCTGAGGGTCTGCATCCTTTCTGAGTCCAGCCTGGGAAGAAGCACCGTTTCTTAACATGCATTTCCCCTTCAAGCCTTCGCCTTCCTGCCTGCACTCACAGCTCACAGCTATGGATCTAACACAACTGCCTGCATTTCTCCTGCATATTCTCCACTCCCCGGTGCTCAGCTGATCCTCATCATCTTCTTTGGCGGGGGTGGGGGGGCCTTTTTCTGGCTGGGGATTTTTTCAGACCGTCTTCTTTTTAAAACTTCTCTGACCTGGACTTTTTTTTTTTTTCTCCCCCCACCTTGGAGATTTCTCTTCCATGCAAAGGTAGGTAGGAAATGAGCACAAGTAGCTAAGCTAATGTCCTGCATCTTTTTCTTTTCTTTAATGGAAAACTCAGAAACCCTTTCCCCTGAAGCATTGCAGTTTAGCACCTGTTTCCTCTTTGGGCAAGGGAAAAAAAAATCAGGCTAGATGTGTCTGTAATACTGGCAATTTTTTAAAAAAAAGTTATTTCTCTCTGTGAGGGGCTGCTTGTATTGGCTAAGTGATAATTGTTGGGGAGAATGGGGACATGGAGCATGTATCAGGTCTATCTGCAAAACACAGGAAAAATGTGTGTGAGTCCCTTTATGCATGTTCATGTGTCTAAAAATATGATACAGCGAGAATGAATAATCCAAGGACATATGATAACTGACATGGGTGCTTTTTTGTTCTGTGGGGGTGGGAAATGGTGGGGGATGTTTTCAAGAAAACCATCTTAAGTCAAAGAGACTCTATATTTAACTTTTGGTTGAACCATCTCATTGTGAGATATGTTTTGATCAAGATGCTTCTCTGTCGCTGTTCTCTAGCCTGAATTGAAGCAGACGCTTAAAGCATTTGGATTCTTAACAATATTTGGTGCGTGTGTGTATGTGTTTTGATCCTTCTGTGGTTGTTATTTCCTGGCAGTTATTTGTGCTGTAGCCCAAAGTGCCCCAGAGAGGATAGCAGTTGGAATGCACTTTATAATGTATCAGATGATTAATTATTCTCATTATTCAGAGCACTTGGAAGAGCTGCTTCCAAGAGGGGCAAGTTTATGAAGTTACAAAACAAAAAAACAAGAAAAATCATGTATACTGGCAAATATTTAGCAACCTCTTCCTCCCATCTCTCTCTCTCTCTCCCTCTCTTCTTTCCACTTCCCTGCCTGTGTATCATTTTGTAACACTTAAGTGAATTCAGTTTGTTTCATGGTAGCAACAGTCGGGTGAAAAGTAGCTGAAGCTGTGGGGGGGGGGGATAATTTCAGGAAGAATCATTGCATAGTAAATGAAAGACGCCACTGCCACCGCAAACAAATCACAGGTTGGGTTGCTTTTTCTCTCAGGTAGGAAAGGATTGATCAGATCGGTCTGGTATTGTCTGGTTCTGTTTCAGGCTCCACTTCTGCTTCTATCTCCTAATGGCAATAGTTGGTTGTCTGCGTTTTAACAAGCTTGGTGATCTCATCAAAATATTGGGGTGGTAATTAACAGCCCCCCTTGGTCTCTGACTCTCAACTTGGTCTCTGACTCTTATTTTCAGCCCCCTCTTCTCATTTTTTGGGAGGGGGGTTATGATTTTTTAGTGTTGTATGTGTTTTTGTTTTTTTGCACCAGAAAAGTAGGTCCCTCCTTAGAGTGGAGCTGGAAACACATCAAGTGGTTGTGTCTCCTATTCTCCCAAATCAACTTCTAAAACAACAAACAATCGGGATGGCGGAAACCTGGTCGTTGGTCACTTCAGGTGTTTTTGGGAGCAGGATGGACCTCTGCTTTAGGAGAGGGGCAATTTTAAACAAGATCAAGTAGGTCTGTGGGGCTTGGCTACAAAACACTATGGAAAATGTCATGGTGGTCATAGCATATAATCCTTTATGAGCTTAATTTGCAGGGGAAAAAACACACCCTTCCCTTTCAGTCTAGACAAGCCTGCCAGAAGGTCACCCTCTTTATGCAGGGAGGGGGCAGGTGCCCCTCGTGCCAGTGACACATGTTCACGCATCCTTGTGCGCCTGACTAGCTTGAGATGAAATGTCACATTACCCCACTTTAGAAAGGGGGCAGTAGTTATCCAGCTTCTGCTGGCATTGTGTGCGTGGGTGTGTATTGTTGTTGGAAAGAATGGAGAAGGCAGGTTTCCCAGGCATCTCACTCGAAAGCATGTGTCTGAGCACTTGCCAGCTCAGTCCACAGACAGAGAAGCACCTGCCTTTTCCTGTTGTCCTGAAGTATAACCTCCATGTGCAGTACTAGTGGAAATGAGACCCTGATGGATTTAGCCTGAAGACGTATCCGTAGGTCCTCAAGGCACGTGGATATGCCTGAAAGTGTTTTCCCTCCACTTTCCTCTTTTAAGTTTTTCAGCCTTTGCTACTTATGGTGCAAGTGTCCCAAGGCAAAGGTGGTCAGAGCTCTCAAGATTTGTGTGCACTCTCCTGTATTGTGGTGTTTACACCATCATCTGTCCCCGCATTGCAATAGCTAAATTCTAGGTAGAATGGAGCCTGGATCAGGGCCTATAACTCATGTTTTATACTCCCCCAGTCAGTATATAAACAGGAAAAGGCTCACAGAAAGTCAGTCAAATTCTGCAGTGCTGGGGAAAGACCATTGGTCAGCAGTAGAGCATGCAGAAGGTCCCAGGCTCAATTCCTGGTGTCTCTGGGTAGGCCCTGGAAAGACCTTGTCTGAAATCACAGAGAGCCATTCATTGTCAATGGGTAGACAACAATGAACTAGATCTGATTCAGTGTAAGGGTGCTTCACATGTCCATAGAGCCATTTCAGAGATACATCCCATTCTTCCTCCAAGGAGAGCTTCAGGTGGCAAATGTGGGGTTATCCTATTGAATAGATAAATTGGGGGGAGGGAGGGAGAGAGAGAGTTCCCAAAGCTCCCACCTAAGCTTCATGGCTGAGTAGGAATCTGAATGCAGGTCTCCTCAGGGCTCTGCAGCCCCTGCCTCAATGACTGTCAAAACTACATTACATTTTGGACTGTTTATCCCCAGTAGGGGATTACTCACCACTACTGAACTATTTCTATTTATGTCATTTACTAAGACTTCTTTTGCTTGGGGAGTGTGACAGTGATTCATAACCATAAATATATGTGAATCAGGTATTTCTCTCTCTCTCTCTCTCTCTCACACACACACACACTCACACTCACACTCACACTCACACTCACACTCACACACACCCCAGTCATTGTTCCTTTTAGCCCATTGATCCATCAGGATTGTTTACACTGTCTGGTAGTGGCTCTCTAGGATTTATGACAAGGATCTTTTGCAGTCCTGAGAGGCCAGATGTTGAACTTAGAATCTTCTGCATGCAAAGTAAGCATTCATCTATCACTGAACAACTGCCCCCTCCAAATGTCAGATGTTAAAGACCCCAATCTTTTACCTGTCTTGAAATTGACTAACAAAGCTAAGTGAAACAATCCAGTCTAGCAAGTGACAATGTAGGGACACAATTACTTAGAAGTAGATTGTACACACCTTAGTACAGTGTTCAAAGGGCAAAATATATGCAGAAGTTCACAGGGTGTTCCCAGATTTCTCAGGTGTCAGGTACACTGATGCAGTGTGCTTAATACCCATAGCTCTGTGGTTTTCAGGGCTTGAAACCTGCAGTAAGTCTTGGCGGGGGCAGGGGGGAGGCAGCAGCGTGATCCCCGGGATCGCGTCGCTCAGGGGACTGCAGGGACTGGGGTGCACTCAGCAGTCTCTGGAGCAGCCATCCCTGTGTGCGGGGAGCCCTGTGCGAGCGCCTGCAGGGCGCCCCAGGTCAGGGAAAGGGAGAGTGGAGCGATCTGCTCTGCCTCCGCAAAAGCAAAAGCGGAGCGCAATCGCCCACTCTCCCTTTCCCTGACCTGGGGAGCCTGCAGGCACTTGCGCAGGTCTCCCCGCACACAGGGACGGCTGCTGCAGGGGCTGGAGGGTGCACCCCAGTCCCTGCAGCCCTGTCAGAAGGGAAAGCGGAGTGATCGTGCTCCGCTTCCGGTTTTGCGGAGCGGGGCGCGATTGCTCCGCTTTCACTTTTCCTGACCTGGGGAGCCCTGCCGAAGGTTGCGCAGGGCTCCCTGCACCCCCGGGAGTCTGCAGGAAGCTTGGGCAAGTGCACCCAAGCCCCTGCAGCCCCCCTGAGCGGTGCAATCCTGTGGATGGCGCCGCTGCCTTCCCCCGTCTCCTGGCTGCCCCCGCCCCTTAAGGGGTCAGAGGCCAGGACCCACAGGCTGGGGCGTCGTGACACCCCAGTTTGAATACCACTGCCATAGCCCTATGAGGCCTATGCCAGTACTCCATGCTTATCTCTTTCCCTCTAGTCCAAACAGGTACATTGGGGGATTGGTGTCACATGAGAGCATGTGGAAAGATGGTTGTTCAAAATCTTATGCAGTCTTGTGATTCTTTCATCAGTGCATTATTCCTACACTTGGATTTTGTGGTAAACTGTGCAGACAAGTGGGACTGTCTAGAAGTCACAGTCCCAAATCACTTGTGTAACCGGGGCCACAGTCAGGTGTAAGTAGTTTGGTAGTTTGTAAGTTTGCTAACTACTAGCAGGAATCATAAGGCCAATGAGGCAGTCGGCTCCAGCACCAGATTGGTGGGGAGGGGAGCACTTACCTACCTGTACTGCTGCTCCTCAGATTCCAAAAACAGAAGCAGAAGACCATCTAGTCCAGTGGTTCTCAAACTTTTAGTACCGGGACCCACTTTTTAGAATAAGAATCTGTCAGGACCCACCAGAAGCGATGTCGTGACTGAAAGCAACATCGTCAAGCAGGAACATTTTAAACAATCCTAGACTGCAATCCTACCCACACTTACCCAGTGACACTTACCCAGTAAGTCCCAGTGACTATCATTGTTAAAAGCATATACATATGAGTATGTAGTCTGTTAAAAGTACAGGTCTGTAACATTTCCCCAAGTGCAGTCAGATACCATAGTAGCATCAAGTTTAACATATTAAAAATAAAATATTGAAATGAACGGGGTCCCACCTGAAATTGGATTGCAACCCACCTAGTGGATCCTGACCCCCAGTTTGAAAAACACCAGTCTAGCCCATCACTGTCATTTACACTTCCTCTTCTGCCCAGTTCCCTTCTTCCCTTTCAGATCTAGGGAGAGGGAGGAGCAGTAGTGGATGAACAAGTGACTGAAGTGTTGTATGGGAATGATGTTTCAGTGCCTTGGGTGTTGAGAGGTCTTTGGTGGGCTCTGGTACAACATAAGAGAAGAGGGCAAAGACTTATTCTCTACTGTCCCAGTGGACAGGACTAGAACTAATGAGCTTAAGCTACAGGAAGACAGATTTCAATTGAACATGATCCTTAATGGTAAGAGCAGTTCAATAATGTAACCACCCAGGATGGGGCTGTGGATTTTCCCTCCCTGGAGGTCTTAAAGCAGAGACTGGACAACAGTCTTTTAGGGATATCCTTAGATTTCTTGCCTGCATCGAGCAGAGTTGGACTAGATGGTCTCTTTTGTGATTCTTCACATACTGAATAGGATGAAGACATTTGGAAAGCAAGAATTTTAAGACCTGTGGAATGAGAGAAGTCAACCAGGCTGTGTATCTGTCTGTTGCGTGTTTGTGTGTGTGGGCTGGCTGCTGGGCAAACTCCTGCTGTTCCACAGCTTGTTTCCCTCTGAATACCTGACCTTCATTTCCATCTGCTCTGAAGTTCCTGGGTTCCCTGTTTCCAAATCGAGTTCTACATTTCGTTCTTAACCGCAATATCTCCCAGTCATTCAGATTTGAAATCCCCACACGCCTCTGCCCGGTGCAATGCTCTCTTGATCTACAGCTCTTAGTGGTCCTGTGCTTTAAAAACAAACACACAAAAACAACCCTAAACCCTCTCTAAGAAATCATGTATTGCAGTCATCTGCTAGGATGGAAGGGGAAGAACCTGTGGCTTTAGGGAAAGGACTGAAATTCCAGTCACCAAGCAGAACAGTACAACAAATCACTTGTGTGCAGTAGAACCTCTTTAAGTTGACCACCCAATTCCTCCAAGGGACTGGAGGAATTGGTCAACATAGGGAGGTGGTCAAAATACGGAAAAAAGGCATTTAAATATTATCATGTTTAGCTCCCAGGACAACAAATGCAAGGCCAAGTTATTATTTAGATTGGATTTTAAAAATTTTTTTTACTGCAAATATCAATGAGAATTGATCCTCTTGTGATGCTTACTAGTTATATCATCTATATCTATATCAAGAGACAGAGAATAAATGGCCCACAATCAGTGTTTAAAAAACCCCTGAAAATTCATAAGCTTAAAAAAAATTGTAAGTTAAAAAAAAATATGGTTTCAGAGCAGACAGGCAGACCAATGCTATCCCTTGCCAGCCCATAGCATGTAGCATGTTACATAGCCTCAACAGCTAAAATAATAAATAATAATAAATAATAATAAACTTTATTTATATCCCGCCCTTCTCCCTAAAGGGACCCAGGGCGGCTAACAACATATAAAAAAACACATTTAAAAACATAAATTAAGACAAATAGCAGATAAAAACATTCAAAACATTAACAGCGACCTTAAAAAACAGTACTCAGATTAAAAGACAGAATAAAAAGAGTACAAAACAGCAAGTTACAGAGGAATCAGGCCTGTAAAAACTACAAAATGTGTAAAAAATGTTAAAAAGGCCAAAGAATCAGAAGGCTTGTGTAAACAGCAGTGTCTTCAGGCCTCGCCGGAAACTCTCAAGAGAGGGAGCCATTCTCAAGTCAAGGGGAAGGGAGTTCCATAATGTTGGTGCCACTACCGAGAAGGCCCTATTTCTTGCAGCCGCTCCCCGGACCTCCTTGGGTGGCGGCACTTGTAAAAAGGCCTTCTCTGATGACCTGAGAGGGCGAGCCGGATTGTACGGGATTAGGCGGTCTCTAAGATATCCTGGCCCAGAGCAGTATAGGGCTTTAAAGGTCAAAACCAGCACCTTGAACTGGGCCCGGAAATGAATGGGTAGCCAATGTAGCCCCCGGAGAAGCGGACTGACAGAGTCAAACCGCCTAGCTCCAGTGACCACACGGGCTGCCGCATTCTGCACTAATTGCAGTTTCCGAACCGTCTTCAGGGGCAGCCTCACATAGAGTGCGTTACAATAATCTAACCTCGATGTCACCGTGGCATGGATCACCGTGGCCAGGTCTGCACGATCCAAGTACAGCCGCAGCTGGCACACCAGCTGAAGCTGAGCGAAGGCCCCCCTAGCCACAACTGCCACCTGGGAATCCAGGAGCAGCTGCGAGTCCAGGAGAACCCCCAAGCTGTGAACCTGCTCCTTCAGAGGGAGTGCAACCCCATTCAGAGCAAGCCGATAATCCAGCACCTGCATCAAGGATTTCCGAACCAGGAGAGCCTCTGTCTTATCCGGATTTAATTTCAGCTTGTTAGCCCCCATCCAGATCCTTACTGCTTCCAGACAGCGCTCCAGGCCCTCAACCGCCACCCTGGAATCTGGAGGAAAGGAGAGATAGAGCTGGGTGTCATCAGCATATTGATGGCACCTCACTCCAAACCCCTGGATGATCTCTCCCAGTGGTTTCATGTAGATATTAAATAGCATGGGGGACAGAATTGAACCCTGCGGCACCCCGCACCTCAAAGGCCAGGGTGTCAAACAGGCATCCCCCAGCACCACCATCTGGGACCGACCCTCCAAGTAGGAGCGGAACCACCGCAAAACAGTGCCTCCAACTCCCAACTCGGCCAGTTGGCCCAGAAGGATACCATGGTCGATGGTATCGAAAGCCGCCGAGAGTTCCAGCAGGACCAACAGGGACGCACTCCCCCTGTCCAGTCCCTGGTGTAGGTCATCCACCAAGGCAACCAAGGCAGTTTCCATTCTGAAGCCCGGCCTGAAACCAGATTGAAAAGGATCCAGATAATCCACTTCATCCAAGACCCTCTGGAGTTGGGTCTCCACCACCCGCTCAATTACCTTGCCCAGAAACGGGATGTTGGAGACTGGCTGGTAGTTATTCAACACAGTGGAATCCAGGGAGGGCTTTTTCAGGAGGGGGCGAACCACCGCCCGCTTCAAGGCAAGCAGCAACGTCCCCTCCACCAAGGATGAATTGACCACCCTCCCCGTCCACTCAGCCAGTCCCCCCTGGGCAGCTCTAATCAGCCAAGCTGGGCAAGGGTCAAACAGGCAGGCAGACGGCCTCACACTCCAAAGGAGTCTGTCCACATCCTCAGGCTGCACAAGCTGAAAAGAATCCCACAACACTGGACAAGCAGTTGCCAAGGGGACATCATCAGACACTGTCAATGTGGCATCCAAGTCGCAACGAATACGATCGATTTTATCTGCAAAGTGTTGGGCAAACACGTCGCAGCAGCTGACCGTGTATTCCTCCTGGACTACCGGAGGGGCCTGATGGAGGAGGCCCCACACCACACGGAACAGCTCTGCCGGACGGCTATCAGCAGACGCAATGGTAGCAGAGAAGAACGATCTCTTCGCTGCTACCACTGCCACGGAGTAGGCTCTTTAATGAACTCTACTCCGTGTTTGATCGGATTCATCCCGAGTTTTCTGCCACCGTCGCTCTAGACGCCTGCCCTGCCGCTTCATCATTCACAGCTCCTCAGTGAACCAAGGAGCCACTCCGAGTCTGCAACGTGGCAGAGGTCGCTCGAGCAATCTCATCCAGAGCCCTGGCCATTTCCCCGTTCCAGAGGTCGACCAGGCCACAGATGAGGCACCAGTCTTGGCAGTGGGAAAATCCCCCAAGGCCCTCAGGAAACCTTCAGGATCCATTAGCCTCCGGGGGCGGACCATAGAAAATGGTCCCCCGCCTCTGCGGAACTAGGAAGTCGCAACAAGCCTAAACCCTCCCAGGAAGTGATCTGTCCATGACAACGGAGTGATCTTGATCTCCTCTACATCCAGATCACTGCCCCCGTGCCCAGCTGTGAACACCAGGTCCAATAAGTGTCCTGCTGTATGTGTTGGGGTCCAGATCTTCTGGGACAGGCCCATGGTTGTCATGGCAGCCATGAAATCCTGAGCTGCACCTGCCGCAGGGGCCTCGGCATGAACATTGAAGTCACCCAGCACTAACAGGCGGGGGGCCTTCAATGCCACCCCCAAGATCACCCCAGTCAGCTCAGGCAGGGAGACTGTTGGGCAGCAGGGCGGGCGGTACACCAACAGAATCCCAATCCTGCCCGGCCCTCTCAACACAACATGCAAGCACTCGAACCCAGGAGACTGCTGGACAGGGCACCTGGCAAGGGAGATGGACTCACGATAGACCACTGCAACTCCCCCTCCCCGTCCCTGCAATCTTGGCTGCTGCAACACCTGGAAACCTGGCGGACAAAGTTCAGAGAGACTAACGCCTCCCTCCACGTCCAACCAGGTCTCCGTAATGCATACCAGGTCGGCTTTCTCATCCAGGATCACATCCTGGATGATACAGGTCTTGTTATTCACTGACCTGGCATTCAAAAGCAGCAGCTTCAGATCCAGGGACTCACCGCCAGGACCACCAGGTATCCGAGAATTGGGGGAAGGACCAGAAGGGGAGATGATCTGTCTGCGATGAATTCTCCTTCCCCTATAACGGCCTGTCCGACCCCCACCACCATATCTCCCCTGGCCCATCACACTCTTGATAGTGACACCCTTCCCTTCCCCTGGGCTCCCTCCCAAGAAAACAGACATGTGGCGAGGCCCACCTTCTGAGACTGGCCTGCAGGCAGATCCTCTGCTATAAGACAGCTGTTGCTCCTCTCTCCCCTGCCGCAACAGAAGGGGAGGAAATCTGACCACTGTTGAATTGGTCCACTGTTCAAAAGGGCACCCGATCTTCTGGGCAAGAGCCCCTTTGGCTTGCGCCTCTGGCAAGCCCAGCAAGCTCTAAATACCTGGGGAGAGAGTAGAGCAATTAGGCAGGCCGGCTTGCAGGCTCCACCCCTCAGCTGGTCAGTCCCCCAGCTGGGCTCCTCCAGAGTAACTGCCTCTGGGAGTTAAAAAAAAAAACACCACTTTTTTACTTAGGCTGCCTGGCCTCCACTGGGTCTCCTCAGATTCACTAGATGCCAGAAGGTGTTTGATACAGTCCCTCACTAAAAGCTGTTGAGAAAACTCCGCAGTCAGGGAATAAGAGGACAGGTCCTCTCATAGATTGGGAACTGGTAGAAGACCAGGAAACAGAGAGTGGGTGTCAATGGGCAATTGACAAAAAAAGTGGAGAGAGGTGGAAAGTGGAGTGCCTCAAGGATCTGTCCTGGGACTGGTGCTTTTCAACATCTTCATAAATGACCTGGAAACAGGGATAAGCAAAGAGGTGGACAAGTTTGTGGATGACACTAAGCTTTTCTGAGTGGTGAAGACCAGAAGGGATTGTGAAGTGCTCCAGAAGGATCTCTCTAAACTGGAAGAATAGGCAGCAAAATAGCAGTTGTGTTTCAATATAATTGTAAAGTAATGCACTGGTGATGGGAAACAAAGTGAAAGGACAGTGGCTTCACTATGCACAAGCAACCTAATGTCCCTCACAACTTGGTACATGTCCAGGTACAATTGGCAGCTGGCGCAGGTCTGTTGGCTATGTGCAGTGTGCCCACCTATAAAAACCCTTTCACACACGTGCTAGCAGGCATAGGGGAGAGATTGTCGCGTGGCTTCTTGCTTTTCCAAGATGGGACAAACCAGACAAAACACAGGCCCACAGTATCGCGTTCAGTGGGCAACTTACGGAGGGTAAATTAATACTCTGTGCAATGGTTGACGTGATCAAGATACAACTTACGGAGGTGGTCAGTATAGAGAGGTTGGTCTCCCATAGTGTATATGCAGTGTCTGACCATACTGTGAAAATCAGGTCAACTTAAGGAGGTGATCATTATAAAGAGGTGGTCAGCTTTGGAGGTTCTACTGTATTTGCTTTTATCTGAAATGCAGAAATGTGGGCGTTTTTTATTTCTGTTTCTTTCTCATCACAGAAAAGAAAAGAAAAAAGATCCTTGCAATTAAAAAAAAAAGCTTTATCTCTCCAGACTCATAATTGTATGAATGCAGCAGAATTCATTAAAGTATTCAGCCTTTGGTTTGCTATAAACTAGGGTCTCTTTCTAGAACAGGCCCAGAAGTCTGTAGCCTGCCTCTTTTGCCCATATGCAAGTGTAAAAATAATGTTGAAGTGAATGTGCCTATACATAAATTCCCCTGTGGTGCATCAGGTTTTAGGACCAAGGCCCTTTAAGCTGATAAACACAATCCCATGTACATGTGACATGCCTCATCATTCAGTGATTTCTCACTGGCTGAATGTGTGAATCACCTCGGTTGAAATGCATTGTGTTTCCCCAGTGATTTTAAAGCGCAGTCTGTGATGTTTCAACTCAGGGGATTGCTTCTTACCCATGCATGGTGTTGCACTTGTTGAATGCTGAATGGGCCTATGCAAACCTGTCCTCTGTTCTCCTATCTGTAAAATGACATACATGCCTCTTAGTCTCTGCTTTGAGGCCCGTAGATGAAAGTGGATACAGATTCATTATTTAGTATTGATGTATTAACTGTTGAAGTAAGCCATTGCATGCACACCTTGTTCAATTACATTTGAAAGTATCAAGTGGTGGTTCCTTTTCAGAAGAGGCTGTTTTGTACAGAGCGTCTTACAATCGTGAGTTGTTTTTCTCTCCCAACAATCAGAACTTCCGTCTTATGCATCTTGGGAATGGAGGCAGAGAGCATATGTCGGGCAAGCAGAGATCCTTGGTGGCGCGCAGGCTGGCAGGGTGGTGACAGGCAGACTGGAAGCCAGCTGGAAGCCCAATGTCTTGAGCAGAGGTCACTAAATGATGGTCCATAGGCTGCATCTAGCTAACTAAGACATTTGACCGGTCTCCTGAGCCCAGCTGCGTTATAATTGCAAGCACCCTCCAACACACGCACACACCTTTGTCTTCTTCTTTCTTGCTCACCACCATGCACCACCTTGCTGAATGAAGTGATGTCTGGACTGGGTCATTTTCGCTGAGAGCCCAGGTGTGTGCGCGTGTATGTGTGTGCATGTGTGTGCGTGTGTGTGTGTGAGAGAGAGAGAGAGAGCGCAAGCAGACCCACAGCCACAGCAACCCAAGCCTCCCTTCATTTCTCCCTCCATCCCTACCTGCCACCATTTTCCTATTGTGAAAATACTGAGTTATGTTTAAAATGAAGATAACATTTTCTATATTTGACATGCTCCAGCCCCACCATAAGAACAAGAGTGAATGATGTGATCCTGGCAGCTGAAAGTTTGGGTACCCCTGGTATGGTAGCACAGAGGGAGAATGAGAACTTCAAGTCTTTATTTACTGCAGTGTACCAGACCAGCCCATTTGCATCACCTGATTCCCCATGATGGGAGGATCATGGTAAGCCCCTGGCTGGAGCGGGTTATAATTCCTCCCTTTGAATGTCCTGGTTTTGCAAGGAGCCAGTGCCTGATCCTCAAGGCTCCTAAAAAAGTGAGTCGCTCACTGTAACCAATGAGTTCATGGCTGAACTAAGCCAGCGCTTTCAGCATGTCATCAGTGAGATCACACTGGTTGTCTGCACCAATATTCTTGTCACTCTTGTCGATGCTTGTTGGGCCTCTGCTTGAAGACCTCCAGTGAGGGAGAATCCTCCACCTCAATCCATTTCACACACATTGCTGAACGGCCCATACCATCAGGAATTTTTTTCCTGATATCCAGTTGGAATTCTTCTCTTGCTGTTTGTACCCATTGGATCTAGTTCTACTTTCAGAGGCAGTTGAGAACAAATTTGTCTCTTCTTCCATAGGATGGCCCTTCAGGTATTTGAAGAGCACTATCATATCCCCTCTCAGCCTTCTCATCTCCAGGCAAAACACAACAAGTTCCCCTCAAACCTTCCTGAGAAGGCTTGTTCTGATCATCCTCATCACTCTCCTCTGAACCTGCTCCAGTTTGGCTGCATCTTTCTTAAAAGGAGGTGCCCAGAATTGGACACAGTACTCCAGGTGAAGTCTGACCAATGCAGAGTAAAGCAGAACCACAATTTCTGCCAACTTGGAAGCTACAGTTCTACTAATACAGGGTAAAATTGCATTTGCCTGCTTTGCAGCCGCATTACACTGCTGACTCATTTTCATCTTGTGATCCACTATAACTGCAAGACTGGTCTCTCATGTTGTGCTGCCAAGCCAGGTATCTCCCATACCTGCGCCTTTGGTTATTTTTATTGAACATGACACAGACCAGTAGGTTGCTTAGATTTAATTCTCAGAGAGTTGAATTCAAAATGCCTGCTCTTATGTACTTCATAAGTACACCTCAGGAACGTCTTAGGCAGCCTTAGGTCTCCATCTGTAAAATGGGAATATTGGCCTTCTTGGAATTGTTTTTGGGATTAACAAGATAAAGTTTACTCTGTATGTTATAAACTAAAGATCTTATATAAATGAGAGAGCTGGTATGGCATAGTGTCTACGGAGCTACAAATCAGGACTTCCAAACTTCAGATCTCACCACTGCAATGAAATTTCCAGGTGACCTTAGGCAAACCCCTCTTCTTTGCTTCCACTGCAATATGGGGTTAATAATGTCCACCCACCTTACAGAGTTGTAGGGACTATAATAAGATAATATGTATGAAGGCTTTTGAAAGTGCTTTACAAAAGTTTATATCTTCCTGTAATACGTAACTTGACTCTTGTGTGCTGGGGCAAAGAATCGTATCACCGACAGGCAGAGAGAAGGTACTGGAATGTAAGTCATCAGTCAGAAGCTTGCAGAGGTTAGAATCTTTTTGGAAAAAAACCCCAAACTACTCTTTAAGGGGCAACCCCCTGAAAAGAAAACGTTCAAGAGGATTTGCATGTACCTGGCTTACTGCTTTCCATTACTCTGAACATTCCATTTGCTGCCTTTGGAATTTAAGGGTTAAAGAGAGTGAGTAAGAAGTGACTTGATTCTAGAGAAATTTCACAGTGGTTTGGGCAGTCATTTCCTGCCCAGAAATGTGTGGGGCCAGGCAGAAGAACAACTCTCTTCACCTTGAGCCACATGATCCATTTGAAGTGAACTGGAAAGATGATTTGGGGGGGGGGGGAGAGAAATAAGGAGGAAATGGAAGAGATTAAACAAAAGAAAAGAGCCAAGTAGAAATAAAGTGGGTGAGTGAGTACTGCAGCCTTACAATCAGGACATGATTACTCTGAAGTAAGTCCCATGGAGTACACTTGGACTTATGCTGATAAAAAGTGAAGGAAAATGAAAAAAATTGTGATTGTGAGATGGAGAGAAAAGCTTTCTACCAAGCCCTAGCAGCCCCTAATTTTGAGCTATCAAAGCCCCATAAAGTCCAGTGCAACTTCAGCAAAATGTTGCCGTATGCACTCATATTAATAACAAAAATAATAACAAAGTGTATCTCCTTCAGGCTCCAGTGAAGTAAATGAAAGAGATCAAATCCTGAATTGGGACACTGAAAAATGGCTTTCCAACTCCTTCTCTGTTTATGTATTGAGAATTGTGATCTGTGCAAAGACATAAAACCAACCCTTCAGCCAAGAAGTCCAACAACAATTCCAGATCAGTGTGACTCTGGCTTGGTCTTGAGGGGATGGTGTACCACACAATGAACCAGGATTGCTGTTTTCTGTACCAGTTTTCCAAATGATCTTGGTCAGGACCCTATCTCAACAATAATGGTGCAGGCTTTCTCCGGATGAAATGGTCACCAGGGCCAGCAAGACCTCCTGACATGGCATGCCAAATGTTGCCCTCCTTATGTGTCAGCCTCTGCTCCTCCGACTCTTCAATGTTCTAGCTCAGCACTCTCCTCTCCTCCACATTTCCTTTTCCTCTCTGCCTGCCTCTTCCTTTCCCAATCCAAGGAATGGAAGGAGGCAGAGGAGCATTGGAGGCAAGTAGCTGGACAGAGATGGGCACCCCTCCACAAATCTGCTACCCAAGGCAACCACTTCAGCTTGCTTCATGCCTTGTGACGGACATGTTTCAAGCCGTTTAATAGCAACAGAAAGTGAAGACTTTACAAGGAAAGAAGGAATGGACTGATACAAGAGAATCTGTCTGGGGCTTGAACTGGGAACCTCTGAGACTTGACAAAGGGCACATGGGCTGGGCACATGTTGTTATGTCATCCTTATCTGATACCTGAGGTCACTGCTTCAGATTGCACCACTATGAGGCCGGCCCTCCTCTGAAACCAATGTACAGTTGCCCCAGGAACTGTGGAACTCATGTGGAAGCAACATGAAGGACAAGACCCATTCTTTAAGGACAGCAAACAGTTTACTACCAATACATATTGCAAGGTGTTGTGGCTAATGCCGTGGAAAAAAGACATGTATGCTCTATTAATGTCCAAAATGACCTTTGTCCAAACATGGAGGAGAAGAGGGAGTCTTAGTCTGCTGCTGTTGCCTGCATTGTCACCAACTCCCCTGCACTCCAAACACATCACTCTCCTCCTTCTGTCTCAATACTTTGTTAGCTGCTTTTCCAAAGTTAGGTCTCAACTGCAGTTATGGCAAGATTTGTGTATCTTTTCCACATTGTTCAGCTTACATTCTCAAGGTTGCTTTATGTTGCAGATATAAGGTAAACACACTTTTGTTCACACAATCAGGTTGGCAAAGAGACAGCTTCTTCTACCTGTTCAGCACACATGGAAGAGTTCTTGCATTTCTTTTAATCAGCAACCTAATTTTTTGTGTGTGAATTTAGTTAAATAAGGGTGTTCCAACAATCCACTGGATTAGGATCATTGCCTGTCTTTTTAAATATACTTTGGAAGACTAAAAAATATCTCTCTTCTCCATTAACCACAATGAACTGCAACCGTGGCTGTGATACAGTTACTAGAATTGATATTGTAAAATGCCTTCCTAATGATATTTGGAGCGTTGTGCGTTGCTGATTTTGGGTGATTGAATTTTGGTGAGTTAGTAGTTAAATGGACGAGTCTGCCTATATGCGTGGAACCTCAAAGCCCGTGAATGAGTTGCTTTTATTAGCTGCATCCTTCAATTTGATGGCGTTGGTGAGATTTGTACTGATTTCTGTGACTATAACTCTCAGCAAACATTTGTCGGAAATCTCCTAGGTATTTTTAATAGGTGTGCATCAAAGCCGCTAGCTATTTGCTTGGGTCGTAATGAATCCACAGAGCTAACACAAGTATTAAACATGTTCGTATCATGTGCCAGTGTTTCTCCTCACTCCAGTGATTCAGCACATCCACTGAAAAGCAGTGTCTGTGATGGCAGAAATGTGAATCTCTACCCTTCAGTTGGAAATCATTGTTTAACCCATTTTTGCCCAGCCCACAGGTGTACACATTTAGTCCCTTTTGCGTATATGCAGCATTGGGCAGAGACAGCTTAAGCAAAGTTAATATGGCATGAGTGCATCATCACCATCACTTCTGCAGCTGATCCTGTTTCATGACCTGCTCTCCCAGTGATTTTGGACTACATTCTGGACAGAGGCAGGTCGTGTGAGATATGGTGTAAACAGTGGAGCCTGGGTGTGTTTTCCTTAGAATCCGAGCTCTAAACTAGGCTGCAACAGGCCGAGTCATATATTTAGATCCAGCAGCACAGGTGAGCCACAGGTGGGAGTGGGGTGATGTGATGATGCTGGGCATCACCCCCTGCATCGTTTTGTCCCCCCCCCCAATATCTGGACGTCACTCCCCCACGTCTGGAATGGCTCCAATTTGAAGCCAAACAGACTCAGGTGGGCAGGAGGGCTCATCTTTGCTCTGCTCACCACTCTGAGCACTTTGGCGGTGAGCACAACACCGCCCAAATAAAAATCTAAAAATATGACTCGGCCCATGAAAGCATGGCAAACACATGGAATATCGTGGGGGGGGGGCCTGCCCCCTGCACCAGGGCCACTATGCCACTGTTTAGACCTTTTAGGGAGGGGCAGCAATTCAGTAGAAGAAAATCTGCTTTTCATGAACTTTCGGCCAGTCTCGAATATTCTATTCCTGGGCAAGGTGATTGAGCGGGTGGTGGTGTCCCAGCTTCAGAGGGTACTGGAAGAAACGGATTATCTGGACTCATTCCAATCTGGCTTCAGGCCGGGGTTCGGGGTGGAGACTGCCTTGGTCACCTTGGTGGATGACCTTCGCTGGGGAATGGACAGGGGGAGTGCGTCCCTGTTAGTCCTGCTGAACCTCTCGGCGGCTTTCGACACCATCAACCATGGTGTCCTTCTGGGTCGGCTGGCCGGGTTGGGGCCTGGAGGCACTGTTTTGAAGTGGTTCCGCTCCTTCCTGGTTGACAGATCCCAGAAGGTGGTGCTGGGGGACGCCTGTTCGGCACCCCGACCTCTTAGGTTTGGGGTGCTGTAGGGTTCCATCTTATCCCCCATGGATTTTAACATCTACATGAAGCCGCTGGGAGAGGTCATCCGGGGGTTTGGAGTGAGTTGCCATCAGTATGCTGATGACACCCAGCTTTATCTCTCCTTTCCCCCTGGTTCTGAGGAGGCGGTTGGGGTCCTGGATTGCTGTCTGGAGGCGGTTAGGGGCTGGATGTGGGCGAACAAGCTGAAATTAAATCCGGATAAGACAGAGGTGCTCTTGGTTCGGAAATCCACAGCTCGGGTACTGGACAATCGTCCTGCTCTGAATGGGGTTGCACTCCCTCTGAAGGAGCAGGTCCGCAGCTTGGGGGTTCTCCTGGATCCACAGCTGCACCTGGAGTCCCAGGTGGCGGTGGTGGCCAGGGGAGCCTTTGCTCAGCTTCGGCTGATTCGCCAGCTGCGACCGTACCTGAGCTGCGCGGACCTGGCCACAGTAACCCATGCCCTAGTGACATCTAGATTAGATTATTGCAATGCGCTCTACGTGGGGCTGCCTTTGAAGATGGTCCGGAAATTACAATTAGTACAGAACGCGGCTGCTCGTGTGGTGGCTGGACCACGTCGGTTTGACTCTGTCGAGCCGTTGCTCTGGCGGCTACACTGGCTGCCGGTTCTGTTCCGGGCCCAATTCAAGGTGCTAGTTATGACTTTTAAAGCCTTTTATGGCTTGGGTCCGGGGTATTTGTTATCTGGTGTGCTCCCTGGGGCATTTGGTGGGCCGCTGTGAGATACAGGAAGCTGGACTAGATGGGCCTATGGCCTGATCCAGTGGGGCTGTTCTTATGTTCTTATGTTCTTATTTGAGGGACCGCCTCCTTCCTTACAATCCTGCCCGGGCTCTTAGATCATCTGGGGGGGCCCTTTTGACTGTGCCGCCACCAAGAGATGTGAGAGGGGTAGCGTCCAGGAAGAGGGCCTTCTCAGTGGTGGCCCCCGAACTTTGGAATACCCTCCCCTTAGAATTGAGAACTGCTCCCTCTTTGTTAACATTTCGGTGTGAACTGAAGACCTTTTTATTTCAAAAAACTTTTAATTGTTGACAGGCTGGCTGGCTTTCTTGCTTTTTTATATGAGAATCCACGGGGTTTGTTTTTAGATTTTTAATTATTTGTAAATTGTTTTAATTATTGTTTTAATGTTGTATTTTTAAATGTTGTAAGCCGCCTTGTGTGCCCTTTGGGCATAAAGGCGGGATATAAATTAATAAAATAAATAAATAAATAAATGAAGAAGGTTCCAGTTTCAATCCCTGTAATCTCATGGTAAGGCTGGAAAAAATATCTTGTCTGAAACCCTAGAGAGTGAACACCAACTAGCATTGACAATACTGAGATAGATGGACCAATGGTCTCACTCCTTATAATGCAACTTATTATGTTCCTCACTTTGCTTGAAGGCATACTTTTTTTTAATTCATCAGCACATTTTTTTACTCTTGGACACACGCATGCCCTCCCTCATACCCAATGTGTCCCTTTGTGGAGAGTCTTTACTGGTGTTCTGCACATCTTACTGGTTAGGCTAGGCCTATTTGAAACTGCCCTCCACTTGGGAACATGACTCCTTTTGATTGGTGATGTGGGATTGGCCGCTCCACTGCAAATCCAAGGAGGTTTGAAGGAATAGCACAAAGAGTGAGATGTGCTCATATTCCATTGTTAGCTGAGTCTTTGCTCTGCAGAGCAGTGGCGTAGCTAGCGGGGGGGTGGGGCAGTTTGCCCAGGTACCACCCTTGGGGGGGTGACACCACAAATGACCCAACATCGCTAACATCACAAAGGTTAGGAGTAACTCCAACGTACCATATACTGTTGGATGCAGAATTTCCAGAGGAATGCAATGCAAAAATCCAGAGTGAAATATCTCCTTTCCATAAAAAGTTACGGCCAAAAAACCAGAAACCCAAAAATGCATGGAGCCCTATGGAAAGTGAAACCGAGCCATATTGCGCGTTTACTCTCGAGTAGGCAGACTTGCCTTAGTCTGTCCGAAAGAGCAGGCTGAAAGGAATCCAACGACACCAGAATGGTTCCTGTCCAATGAAAGCAGCCCCCCAAAAACACCCAAGAAGGAGGTCCCTCCCTCCAAGCTGACGAATGTATTCAGCCCTATGGAAAGCAAAAGGAAGCCACATGGTTGCGTTTACTGGCGAGTAGGCAAATGTGCCTTGGTTCCTGGTCAAGTTGGGCACAGGAGAGTGCAAGGCTAGCTGCATGGTCCCCATCTGATGAAAGTGGAGCTCAACAAATGCTCCAGAAGGCAGCCCCCCCCCCCCAAGAATAAAACAGCTGTAAGGTGAATTTTTACTTGTTTTTAGACTTGCAAAGCTGGGTGAGTCCTGATAGTGATATGCTTACTCTCCCCCCTTCCAAACCTGGATTCCCCCACAATCTCCCTTTCCCCCCTCCAAGCCTGGATCCCCCCCCCCACAATCTTCCTAGTGACCAAAATTCTGGAAATTGTGGCTTTTAGGAATAATACCATCATGATATATACCATTTTATGCAGAATTTCATCCATTGCTTGTGGGGAAATATTTACTGCATTTATTTTCTGGCCATTATTATTTTTAATTTCATGCCATGACTATTACTATCTCTGTCTCACCTACCTCACAGGGTTGTTGTGAGGACAAAATAAGGGGAGGAACCATGTACACCACCCTGAGCTGCTTAGAGGAGGGTGGTATAAAAATATGAATAAATTAATATAACATAATAATTAATTAATTACGTTGTAAGGGGTGACAAAATTTTATGGACCCCGGGTGTCAAATGACCTAGCTACGCCTCTGCTGCAGAATCCTTGGCATGATGGTTAATCCAATCCTATTTTAGGCAGATCTAATACTCTTAGAAAAGATAAGGAAGACCCAAACACGTTACAAATCTGGTAGAGCAAAGATTTCATTGTCAGTGACCATGATGGAGGCTGGTGCACAGTTGGAAAAGGAGGATATGGTCCTGGAAGGCTTCCCCAGGCCTCAGAATGCCTTATATGGCATAAAAACTTCACTGCCGGCTTCCCGAGGGAAACCAAAAGTTGTGTTCTTTGGTCCTTTTGGCCATTCTGAAGCCCACAGAGGCTTCAGAAAACCCTCCAGAGCACAGCTCCGGTCCCCTTTGGAGGGTTCAGGTGGGGCCATGTCTGACCCAATATGGGTCCCCTGGACCCGTGTTGAGCCAGATCTGTGGATGTAAAATCCACAGATAAACAGTCTCCACCTGTATTTTTTCCTAAGTGTTATGGAGAGGAACCTTCTGTCCTCCATCAAATGCCTAGAGCAGCGGTACTCGAACTTTGACGGAGCTTTACTCCCTCAGTAAGTCTTTGTAGGGGAGAGGCTAGGGCAAGCAACGCAATCCCCAGGATCGAGATGCTAAGGGGGGGCAAGGGAGGTGCTTATGACTTACTTTTAGAAGGCAGGGCTGCAGCAGGCTGCAGGAGGTGCGGGGAGCCCTGCACAGTGCTCCCCAAGGCTTGGAACTTTCACTGAAATCGGGTGCAAAGCGCCTCCTGCGAAAGTGCTTTGCTCCCGCTTTCAGGGAAAGTTCCAAGCCTCGGGGAGCACTATGCAGGGCTGTGCAGGGCTCCCGCACTTCCTGCAGCCTGCTGCAGCCCTGCCTTCTAAAAGTAAGTGACAAGCACACCCCCTCGCCCCCCCCAAACGGACACGATCCTGGGGATCGCTTCCCTACCTCTCCCCTTGCCCCGCCCCTTAAAGGGACAGGGGAACCTTTACACTAACTGGTGGGTGGTGACCCACCAGTTTGAGAACCACTGGCCTAGAGAAAACACTGGCCTCTGTGCGCATTGAAAGGGTAGTTAAAAGGAATATTAGGGAAAAGGCAGTAACTATTTTTCAGCTTCCTCTCTCATGATAGCACTAAGCATCCTGGCCTGAGGCAAGCAGCAGTGAGGACAGCTCCAATCCCTTCCCTCCTGGGAGCTTGCAGCCTCTCCTCCTCAGGTCCCATCCTACTTAACATCTTCATTAACGATCTGGAAGGAGTAAATAGCATGCTAATGAAATTTGCAGATGATAATAAATTGGAAGGTTTTTCGAATACCGGTGAGGATATAGGAATGATACAATGAGACCTAGAGAGATTAAGAGCCTGGATAGAAAAATAACATAATGAGATTGGGCTTCTTTTTTCCTTTTTTAAAGCATGTTAAAGTGTCTGGGCTGGTGGAGGGGGGATCAGAGGAGAGGTAAGAAAGTCTTAAGCATGTGATGTTTCTGCCAGCATTAAAAGGCTAAAATATCATGATGGGTCTATGAAGGGAAGAAATAGCAGAATGGTAGCAAATTTAGGTGTGAGGTTGTCATTTGTTGGTAACAAAAAAGAAAAGGCAGCACCCTTTGGGGTATTGCCCTCGTGAGAACGTGCTGTCTTTCTGGCTCTGCTTGTGACCTCTCTGAATAGTGTGTTTAATTGTTTGCTCTTTAATGTCAATAAGAAAATTAGAGAGATTTGATGAAGAACACAACTGTCTGGGGTGGGGGTTGGAAGGTTAATTGATAACAAAAGGAGTAGGAATTAAATTTGTATAGCTTGGCAAAGTAAAAGGGCTTGATGGGAATCTACAAGCACGTGGCAACTATAAATCTTGTGATCAGGGATGAGTCACTAAGGGTGGGCTGGGAGACACCGCTAGGAGCAACAGGAGGGAAATTGGGGGTTTGTCTGCTCTGCGAGGCACCAGACTGTAAACTTGCCTGGCAGTTCCAGGCATGTTCCTTCCCTTAATCATCCACTTGCCAAGCTGTACCTTTTTCAAGCTGGAGTATCACAGGAGCCTTTGTGTTTAACAGATGATGCACATGAAAAGTGTACATGAGGTCTGTTGTGGCTCCTATAGGTTTCTGACCGTAGGTCTCCCAAGACAGATTCCTCCACATAAAGTAATTGGGAGTCAGTTGGGGAAGACAAGAGAGGACAAAGATTACTTCTGATCCACTTGGGGACATGGCCAGATGAGGCTTTCTCCTTTCCTGCACTTATTTTCTTTGTCCCAGAGAATGACAGGGAAAAGCTACCATGTGGTGAATTTATCTTGTTAATGTCCATGGTTTTGTTAGGCTATTGAGTCACTTTAAATGTGCTAGTATGAGTCACAAATTCTACTCTTGACTTGTGCGTGAAGCACCCAGGCAACTTCTCTAGAATGAATTTAATGTGCAGTGTGAACATTCTGTCCCATTTCCTTTGGTGCCAAAAGGCTTGTGTGAATTGGCAAGCAAATCATATCAGGATCAAAGAGCCAGTTATTGAACTTTTTCCACATGCAAAGCTTGCTGCAATAATTGAACCTAAATCTTCTCTGTCTCAGTTTATACATTTAAGTCAGTGCTCCCCAAACATTTTTTGACTGGCGGCTCCTTTGACCTACTGGGCGGTTGGCTCTGGCTCCCCATTAGGGCTGCAGTCCATTATATAAGGCAGTGGGTTTTTCACGAGGATTCTGTGGCTCCCCTGGTTGATTTCCATGGAAACGCAGGAAGCCATGGATGCCTGGGGAGCAATGGCTCCCAGTTTGGGAACCACTGATTTAAGTCATTAGGCATCCATTTTTCATAATAAACCATAATAGTGATGTTAAAATGCTTGGGACACTGATGTAGGGATCACATAGCATATGGTAGTTTAAGGAACACACTGGTATGTACAAACATTGTATGGCGTTCTTAAAATTGTACTGGCTGCCTAGAACAAGAGTAACCTCAATCACGTGAATTGCTGCTGTTCATAGATGTGACCAGATCACACCAAATGTTACATTCATCCATGTGCACACTTACTCAGGGATGGAAAAGCAATGTGTGAACCTACCTGAAGAGTGGTATTGAATTGATGGATAATTTTGATTTTAATCCATTGCTGTACTTATGATGAGTTGCTGTCATTTGAGATCTTGGCTTTCCCTCTGCACTTTCGTCAGTTGTCACACAATGCAGGAATGATAGCTTGTCTTTCTGGAGGCTACAAAAACAGGTATATCTTAAGAAGGTGCAAACTGTTGTGACAATGATGCCCCACATTGCCAGCCTCTCTCTGAAGCATTTTTCTTGTGCTGTCAATGTGTTCTCCTTGTGGTCAGGCATCTTTTTCTCCTCTTTAAGGAGAGCAGCTTTCTGTTGCCATTTGAGACCTGCTTTCTCCACAGGAATCAAAATCCACACTCCGTGCTTCAGACAGCAAAACCAGCTGCTTTTGAAATAGGAAAGGGATGAGCCAAAGGCCAGCAGCTACTTGTGGTTACCAAATGAACAAATTTTCTTCACGTTAGCGTAAATGCAAGAGAAAAGATGCAAGGTCCGTGAAACTAGGGAGCAATTTCCAGTGACAGATGTAAGGTAACCAGAGATGTTTCAGGTTTATAATGGATGAAAAAAGCAGAGATTGCCCATTTCTGAGATTCAAAATCCCTGTATGATTTGGGGTAGATGCGGGAAAGGAGGCAGAAGAGAATGAGAAAGTGCATGTGTGTTAGCCCTGCTCCTTCTGTGAATGTAGCATTATTATTTTTTCATATTTAATATGGTTAAGTTTGCACAAGGACCCAGCTGAGTTGGCTTCCCTTTATCTATCTCCTGTTTAGTTTTTTTTTTTTAATAATTTCTGTTCACAAACGTACATGACTGAAAAATACTCCTACTGAATTTTGGAGTGTTCTTCATCTCATACTGGTCCTCAGATAATCTGTCCTGTCTTCCTCCTGTGGTGCTTAGCTTGTGTAAAAGCAGTGCTGTCCAACAGCCAATCCTAAATCCAGCAGCTCTTCTGGGTGCAGCAGTGCCAAAACAGCTATTGCTGCATCCATCAGCATGGCTGAGGCCACCGGAGGTCTCCTTCCTCTGAAGAAAGCCCCAAGCCCTACAGTGGGGTTTCTCAAGTCTGTGCCTTCTGAAGTCTCAAGTCTCTCAAGACTTGAGAGACTCCATGTCAGGCCTTCTGGCTCAACATGGAGTTCAGGATCTGGTGGAGCAGAACTCTACTAGTCCCAACCCCTTCCCACCCCAGTGCCTCCTCTCACCCTGCCCTCCCCTGCCTTGTTCTGCCCACTTCCCACCTCCCCCTGCTCTACTACTTAACATTGGTAGTTAACACTACTTAGCTGCTGTAGTGCTTAACACTACTTAACTGCTGGAGCACTGGGTGTCCTTCCAAGCAGCGCTGAGGCTCAGCGATGATTGGTGCTGCCCACTGCCAGAGGCCCCTGCTCTCTGGGTGCCTTAGATGTGCCTTATGGCACGTTTGCAATACCCAGCTCCAGTGCTGGAGCTCAGCACCAGCATTGCGACTGTATAGGGTTGGGCCCCTAATCCCCACAAATGAGAGAGGATTGTTCCTGCCTACCAGTGTTGGATTAGCACAGTTCCATTGGACAGTTACATCCTCTATGATTGTGGGAGAACTTTTTCCCACCTTGGTGATAATGAAAGTTGCTGCTAGCCAGCCACCCATATTTGCCCGCATCTGAATCTTTGCTTCCTGCATCTGTCTGTATTATGGGTGTGCATCTGAGCCTGTACTTCCAGGTGGCTGGGACAAGAAACAGAACCTCTGAACCAGGCTTTGAGCATGGAAAACTCTGATCCTCTATCCAGGGTATATTTTGTTAGAAGAATCTAGTTTGTTACGTTGTCATTTAGAGTGTTTACTTCTAGCTCGGCGTCTGTTGGTGGAGGCAAGTTCTAGTCTTCATCAAACTGTTTCATCCCTCTGTGTTATCCTTCAGCCTCTAAACATTCTTTGCATGTGGACAGAGAACTTAAATATGTCTCCTCTTGAATAATGGAATGTAGTAGCTGAATAGTGGCAGCAATGCCCATCAATAGGTTTTCCATCCCATTGCTTCTAGATTGGCCTGGTTGGTTTTGTGACAGCAAGTTGTATTTTTCCAGACCAACAGCAATACTATTAAACATTGAGTGGTTTTTTAAAAAGACATTTGCTTCAGGGCTGAAATCATTGCATATTTAATTAGTGTGATTAGTGTGGTTAGTACATTAATCACTAAGATAGTTGACATTTTTATTGGATTTCCGTAGGAACTATACCTTATGCAATACACCCAGCACTGATGGCATTATAGTAAAGGGGAGTCCTGAGAGACTCAAGTCTTCATGCACAGGTGCCCCACATGGTGTGCACCACCAGAGTAACACAGTTGAGCATATTCTAGGCCACAAAATGTTTCCAGGTACTGAAATGATTCTACTCATTTAGATTGGCCTTTGGCTCTCCTCAGCAGGAATGAACTATAAGTCTTCCTGCTCAGGTTAGAACTGGGAAAGATTATTGCTGTCTAGGCACCCTGGCTTGAACCTTTCCCCACAGCTTGACTCTAGATTGTTCACTCTTGGCATCCCAATTGATGTCTGTCCACATTGGTTAAGCTGTGACAGAAACACAGCAGACATAGCTTGACTGTCCTTCCCACTGTGGGACCTCCCCTCCATTGTGAGAGGGAACATGGCAGGTGTGTTACTACTGCTGGCCAGCTGAGAATGAAAGAATCCTGTGTCCACCACCATGATAAGGTCACAGATAGAGAAACCAGGTACACTGCAGTAAGCAACCTGTGAATAAGGTCAAAGCAAGTTGGCTTCTATACATCAGGTCAAAAAACTTGGTCTGACCTGGTAGAAATGTATTTCCGGTCCTGAAACATGTTAGCCAAGAGCCAGTTCTTATATTGCTCATCCCATGTGAAGGCCACCATAAACCATTGCTCATGGTGATGCTTCATATGGATGAATGTAAAGTTGGTGTTGTGCTTAACGTGTGAGCCAGCCCAAGGGCCAGAGAGTTGGTGCCTGTCATTGCTAAGGGTTTGCAATGTTGGGGAGAAAATGTTCCATGCCATGGGGCTATAAAGCCATGCCTTGTCCAAGTCGCCCCCCAAGGCCCCAGGTTCAGGGGATTGATGGGACATGGCAAACTCCCTCCTTTGCATAACCTTCCAGCGGCATAAGCAGACAGACTCTGGCAGGGATGCTTTAGGGCGGTTTATTCCTGTAAGTGCTTTAAGACTCATACAGCAGTCCCAAGTTCCGTCACTGAGCTGTGGTCACGGGGCTCAATATGAGTTTTTTCTCCTTTCCAGGTTGAATTTGGCAGGACCATTGGATTGCTGTGGTGGAAGAGAGCGCTTGGGCGCCCTCTGGCAATTCAGATAAGTCTCAGCAGGTGTCTGTGTTCCAGCGGGATTGGTGTGAATGTGGTGAGGGATGCTCCTGACTCCCTGTGAGGGGCTATGTGGTGCTCCTTGCCCCCGGGGGGTGAAATGACTTGTCTTGGCCTGACTTCCACAGCCCTGACAGGTTGGAGGGCTTGGCAACAGTTATTTTCCTTGCCAGGGTGAGGGGTTGGTCCTCCCCTGTTGGCTCCCCTCTCTCCTTGGGGCTCTGGCGTCTGACAGCGTAGGTTGCTGGCAAGTCCAGGGACAAGAAGCAGCTCCTCCATTCCCAAGGCAGCCAACCAGTTCATCGCCACCACAAACTCTCATGAGGGCTTGAGCAGCCTAGTTGGCTGCTTCAGTCTCTGCATCCATAAACCAACATAAACCTTGTGTCCTAGACTCTGCTTGGAATTGCATGGCCCAGATACAGGATTGGTTGCTTTGTTTTCATTCTGCTGCCCTACGAAGCAGCTAAGCTTGAGGTGGACTGATTGAGGGATTTTATCTAAACTGGCCAGGGAGGGGCAGTTCTCTGTCAGTGGGGAGGGGTGCTCTTAGTTTCAGGGTACCCAAACAGGTTAATCTGTCTATGTATTTATGCAATCTCTAATGAGAAGCTTTTGGTTTTGTAATTTGGAGTAGATAATCTGTTTGATGGAGTGATTCTCCTGGTTTTCCTTTAAAAAAAATTAATTCCCAATGAACTTCCAGGCCAGTTCTTGCCCCACCAGTGAGTGCTCTGAGACATAAGCTGTGTTTCAGTGCCACTGGATGAGGCCGTGCTCTTCACTCTAGCAGCAAGAATGTAAAAGTGACTCAGGCCCCGATCCTATCCCCTGCCACATTATAGCATGCAGCCGTATCAACAGAGGCTGTGCTGCATGATATGATGGGGAGGGAGGGCATAGACAGCCTGCAGGAGGGGAGTAGAAAATATTTTTTTACTGATCACCTATAGGTCTCCTAGGACTGATGTCAGCTTGTTAGCTGGGGCAAGTCCAAGAAGAGTCAGGAGGCAGGGTGGGCAGTAAAATGGGGGATTTCAGAAAAAAAACCCGGAAGTAGCTTTTCAGTGAGGGCTCAAAACATACCTGTTTTGTCTGGCATTTGGTTGATGGGTGGATGTTTGTGCCTCCGCAATATTGCTGTGGTTTGACTGCTTCCCTGGAATAATTTATTTAAGTAATATTTAATGCTTAGTTTTGACTTTTTTTAAAACTTATTGTTGTGATACATTGTACATTTATTATGTGATACATTGTACTTTTGTTATGGCCTTTGTGAGCCACAGAGGGCATTTGCTTTCAGCACGGGAAAGGCGGGCTATAGATTTTTTCAAATAAAAATGAATGAAGTGCTATTCAGAAGCGTCCAAGAGGCCTTCTGAGGTGCAGGGAGGTCGCACACGGCCTCCTGGACGCTTCTAAGTTATTTCTAATTTGAAAATGCACCCGTTGGTTTCATTCTGTGCGGAATAGAGAGTTTAGTTACCCTGTGCTGTCTTATAGGTAGTTTATGAATAATGCTACAAGGTCTTGTGTGTAGGAACAGAGGAGTTGTGGTCAACCCAATCATTTGACACCCTGGATGCTTCTTCCATGCTGAGGAGAGCCCATTAACTGGGCTCACCCCAGACAGGAGGAACGGTGTGGGCAGGCATCCTCTTTTGGGTCCCCCCCCCTTTCTGTTATGGAACGGAACCCTAATTCATTCTGCTTGTCAGCAAAGATTTTTCCACTTTTCCTGGCAGAAAACCTTTGTGTTGGCTTAAAAAAAAAGTTGCACACATAAGCAATGTGATTCTTCTCCCCCCCCCCCCCGCGTTCTTGGTGCAGTTCTCAGTAGACTGCACTTCTTAAGGGATAATCCTGGTGTCTTGCGATAAGGCTAGTCTTGCTTAGAAAGAAATGAGATGCAATTATAAAAATAGGGTGGAGCCAGGGATACAGCAAAGGGTGCCTATGGAATTTGGTGGGCAAGGCACAGGGCTGGAATACCTCATGGCATAAATGTATGGGAAGTCAAGGGCCTCTGTAGTCAGGCAGCAGGAGGTGCTACGTGCCTGGATTAAGCAACATTGATTGAATGTGGGCATATATAGCACTATAGCAACAAAGGAAAGTTTGTGGCTTGTAAGATCTGGGGAAGCCAGGAAAGATAACATTCAGCTTTTAGAGTGATGGAAGAGGATTATGAAGAGATAAGCTCTGTGTTTTGGATCTTTGTCACTGATAAATCCTGTCCATTGACAATTGGATTTTCCTGCAAGTTTACAATGCTTTTACATTGCAACATAAACCATCCCAGTGTGACATGCTGTTTCGTGATGCCTTGTTTATGACAACAGGAGGGAGAGGCCAACCTTTCTTTCCATCGCCCAGCAGACCAGAATGCCTTTGCAGACGGCACTGGGAGGGGGCGCGATGCCTCCTCCTGTCAATAATTGTGCTTCTTGCTTGTACTTTGGCACCTAAAATGTGTGTGTGCATTAGGACTCTTCTAGCGAAGGAAGAAAACAGCCATAATCATAAACATTTAAGTCGTGCCCCCATCCAGCATTAAGAGGAAACTATCGTGTGTGTTAGATTTTCTACAAAATATGGCTGAGAACAATATTTTCAGGTACTTCTTAAAACAGAGCCCAGAGATAGACATTCGGAGGGAGGGAAAGAATTCCACATGTTGAATAGCATAGCAAAAATTCCAGTTGCCAGCTGATTTGAGACACCAGGGTGGGCTTCCTAGGTAGCAGATGATGTCTGTGCATAGAGAAAATGGGCAGCAGGACTGGAGAGCTGGGGCCAAACTACATGTTATACAGGGCTGGCCTTGCTATGCAGCAACATGAAATGGCTGTGGAAACAGTGTGGAAAGGCACCCTTGGAGGGCTGGAAGACAAGCCTGTCTATCCACCGCCCTCTCTAGTTTACTGCTTCACTGGGGGCTCCAGTCCTCTTCCAACTTTCTGGGAGCAAGTTAGAAGAGGATTGCTGCAGTGGCAGCTTCCTTCTCCCCCCGACAAAAGCAGAAGAAGGAAAAAAAGAAGCTGCAGTGGCTCCAGATCGCTTGTCCCTGTCCACCCAGTGCTTCGAAAGATGATGTAGGCTGAGAGAAGCAACCTGGAGCCCACCCCCTTCCCTCTCCTTCCTTTCACCAGGAGCAAAGCAGGTAGCCACCCTTCTCTTGCTCTTCTGTTTGTGAATGTAATGTTAAGCTTATCGTTGACAGGCTCGGCACTGTCAAAGACAAACTTACAGCCCAATCCTAACTAGGGCAGTGCTTCCTGTTAGCAGTGGAACACCGTTCCGCTGTCGTAAAGTGGTTTTCGATAGTGTGCGTAGCATGCTACCGCAAACGGCAGCAGCACTGGAGGCCTTTTCTCACAGCCAGCTACCTCCAACAGGGTGGGCAAGCTAGCGGCGGTGGGTGGGTTGGGCGGAACGAGGCAGGGAGGGGGTGGTTAGCAGCAGTATTGTTGTGCTGTGGAAACCTAACCCCATTTCCTTGCCCTGTTCTCTCTTCCTTACTCTCCTCAGACCGCTTATTCTCCTCAGCAATTTTGCTAGTGCAGATTCAAGGAAACCCATTGGAGTAGCAGAAGCTTACCTCAAGGTAAGCGAACAAAAGTTCCCTTATGTTGAGGAGACCTCCATGCTGCACACCCTGCTGGATGCAGTACATGATCTTTATCCTTGTTCTCCTTTTTTCTCTTTCTTCCTCACCTCCAGAGATCATAGTCTGTATGTGTAGTTGGCTTTGACCTCATACTCCTCATGCTTCACATCTCACTCTGACATACAAAAGTTATTGTACTTATTCATACCTATTGTATGCTCACCGAAAACAGCTGTATTAGTCTACCCTTCGAGTTATTTTCAGAAAGAAAACTTGCATCAAAAGCAACAGCTTCTTCTGGGCTGGGTTCACAAGAGGATTCACAAGTCTCTGAGCAATCACAAGATGCTTCCCCCTCCCTCAAAAGCTCCCTCTCTGTCAGTTCTGAAATGAACCTCTTTTGGAAACCTGGAGACCTCACATTCTTGGGACCTCTGTGACCTCTGGAGTGTCTCCTGGACCGAACTTAAAAGCAAGCTTTGAGGGACATTTTAGGCCTACACTTGACCTGAGGGCAGCCCTCAAGCTGTCTCACATCAGTAATGGTGCCCCCAGCATACTAACAACTAGGGGCTCTGCAGGCAGCTTTCATTGGGGGCTTTATGGGAGCCAGTCCCTTGCCCGTGACCCCAAAATCAAGGTGCATTTGTCTATCTCCCCCCACCACACACACACACACACAGAGCCCAGCAGTCCTCAAATAAGTCCAACTATAATCTTGAGCTTCTCTCCTTGTTCTGTGTTCTGCTACTTGATGTACATTCACAACTATTGGCTTTTCTTCTGAGTCAGCCAGGAGTTGTAATGCATTATTGAATGACTTAAACAGCTGTTCCTTAGAGCACAGTGCCAGAACCAGCAGCACTTGGGGGCTACTGTGGTGGAGCCTTATGTCCTATTCTTTCCTACAACCTTTTGTCACCTTTTGTTTAATCTCAGCAATATTCCAGAGCTGTTCACTCTGCTGTGCGGAGCCTTATTTTGAAAAACAAAGGGCAGTGTGCACAAATATCATACCCTCTTCCATGCTCATTTGAGAGTCACCACATTTTTTTTTCTGCCGATTCTGTACTTAACACTGGAGCTTACCTACCAAAATCCAGTGTATCAGTCGGTATGTTATCATCTCTCTTGCTTAGGAATTTAATCTCACAAGTTCAGTAATGCAAGTTGAATTTTCAAGTTCTAGAGTTTTTAGTATTTGGGACTGAGATGTATAATAAAGCATATAAGTTTTCCACCTCTGAACATACTTTCTGAGTTTTGAGAACCTTGGCCTAGCATTAAGCTAGAATCTTGAAGAGTTTTGAAAAAGCATTTGAATGCAGCCTTGTATGCACCACATATGTAAAACCTGTAAAGTAGGCCCATAGACTGGATTGGGAAGGAGTGACGTGGTTTAATTCGGTAGCAGGGAAGATGACTTCTGTAACAGGGCTTTAGATGGGTTTTAGGGGATGAAGCAACAACTAAAAGGCACAATGGAGCAAAACTCTCCTATTTGAGAAGGCCAGATGTCTTATCACATGGTTAGAATTTGAGCTGAGTGGATCCATGCAACATTCAGTGTGTGGTGAAGTAGTTGGCCGATAGTGTCACTCATGCATAGCTCCCAGCACGATTCAAGTTTACAGTTCCAACATTCAGCCCACCACAGTCAATTTGCAGTGGCCAACATGGGTTGACTTGCCAACCAAACTGTGCACAGATCCAGTCAACCCACATCATCAATATGCCAGGGTAATATGGTATAATTATACCTAGATTGAGGTCTACCATGAGGTTTCTTGGCCATTGATATAGGTCATATGTAATCTGCATACAGTCACTGGAAGCACTTCAGCTTCCAGTGGTGTCTGTCCTGAGGTCTGTGGTACTGCTTCTTATCATTGTAAGTGTTTGTATTGAGCCAAAGTGAAGAAGAGGTTCTGAAAAATGCTCAATATGGCCTGGAACAAGGAGGACGTTGGTAAGCAACTCTGTTGATCCAACATTGCTTACCACCACAGTCAAAGCAAAAACAGTTACTGTCTGTATTTGGCGGTGCCTTGTGCTTCAGCAGTATCCTTTTTCCCCCTCCCCAGGAGTCCTCATTTTGTTCCAGTATGGCAGAACACAGCTCACAACCCACCTCTGCCTGGCATTCAGGGAATCCATCCGCTCACAACCCCACTCTGTGGCCTCTGGAGCATGTGGATCTTGGAATTAGTGAGCAGCCGACCCCTTTGGAGCAACCACCGCCATCCCCAGACCTGGGAGATGATGATGAGGACGATGTTGAGCCCCCACCGGATCCAGATGTGCCCTATCCTGATTTGGCCCCTGTGGTTTTCTTCTGCTTGAAACAGACCACCAGCCCCCGGAACTGGTGCATCAAGATGGTGTGCAACCCATATCCTTTGCAAAAGCTCAGGTTCTGCTTTCTAGCTTCTCCTTCCTCTCTCTGCCCTCCTTTGTCCTCCTGCCCTTGCAGAGCACCTGACAGGTAAGACACTGCGTTTCTTACATATTTAATGAATCACTTTGTTCCCTGCTTGCATTTAAACAGTGACTGGGCTGCTGCATTGTGTGATCAAAAGGAGCTGCTTGCAAAAGGGAGGACTTCAGAGAGAGCTCCTGTCGGTCGGAATCAGAAAATCAGAGATGAGGGGCAGTCAATTTAAAATGTATTTTCCTGTTGGTTTCCATGTTGGGCTCTTTGAAAGCTTAGAGCAGAGATGGTGGTAATATTCACCCATTTCTGGGAGAAATGGGCATGTAGATATTTTGTATATTTCCGTGCTACATTACAGTGGTAGATAAAAACTCTTTTCCACCATGTCCCAATGTAAATTCCACTTCATCTCTAGTCTAACAACCAAACTGGGGAAAAACATATAGGCATGTGTCTTGTGACTGAATATTTCCCCCCCTCCAGCTAATAGCAGTGTCAGGAGTGTGATTTGAATTGGGACCATGATGTGGGGGAAAGGGTTAACTCCCCCTCCCCTAGTACCATGGTCCTAATCCATCTTTATCCAGCAGCTATTTTTATCCAAAGAAAACAATGTTAGATGTTAGAAGATCCACTCATGTGAGGATCTCCAGCATCGCATGGTGCTAGTGAGCAATGGAAAACTAGTTACAGATCTCTAAGTACAGTAGGGTTTGTGAAGAGGACCGTGGGTGGATTGTGTTATTCTGTTGGCTTTCTACAGAGCTAAGATAGGATATGGAATCAGGTGAAATGCAAAGCAGATCTACTGCAGCAAGTCTTGCATTCATTTGAGCTTTATATTACACCACACACCATCAGTTTTTTGACAATCGACAAGGCACACTACACTGACAGCAGAGTCTCACATCCCGCAGTGGCCCTATTAACAAATGACCCTCTCCCAAACTCCCATGGTGCACCTGCGGACCATCCACGGCACACCAGTGTGCCATGGCACAGTGGTTGAAAATGGCTGGTCTAGATGGGACACATGCAAGGGCAGTAGTTTCTGGATCAGGACCAATATCAGCAGCTCAATTTATCTTGTGTCTGTCTTATGCAGTGTTTCCCAAACTGTGGGTTTGGAACCCATCAGTGGGTCGTGACCCAGTTTTTAGTGGTTCACGAAACTGACAGGGCTGATTAGGCTTTGTGCATCAAGGATTATACAAGCCGCTACTTGGGGGGGGGGAACACTTCTGCCCAATCACTATTATAGCCACACCCCTTGGCATTCATAAATTAGTCAGCTCTAGGTTCTCTAAAATGCTTGAGAACAACTGTTCTACTGTTTGAGAACCACTCCTTGAGAACCACTGTTCTAATCATAGAGATTAATTTTGAAACAGCTGCTGGTCTATTCAGCCTTGGCTTTTGGTGCATAGCTATATCACCTTTCTGAGACCAACAGCCACACTTCATGAACATTGCACCTGCACCAGCAAGAAACAACTGGGGAGCTTAATGTTCTTTAAGAGTTTTGGTTCTCCCTTTCCTGTCAAAAAGAGTTAACTCGCAATAGCTGACTAAAAGTCAGGGACCTTTTTTTTTTTCCTTCTGAGAAGCAAAAGCATTGGTAGGACTAGTCTGACAGAAGGCTTGGTTTCAGGTCTGCGATACCTGAATGTTTTACAGCCCAATCCTTAATTGGGCTTTATGACAGAGGAAGAGTAGTTCTACTGTCATCAGTGATCATATATAGTAGTTCTACTGTCATAAATGATGCATGTAGCACACCCGCTGGTGGCCATTCCGAAACTAAACAGTGGTGGCATTGGAGGCCTAACTGGGCAAAGAGGCAGTTTTTCAAGTGATGCTCCTCTTATATCTAGCAGGGGAAGAGTGACTGTCCCTCTTTAGCCCAGCACAGTGTTTTTCTTCTATTGGGTGTTGATGGCATTCTGCCTCTTTTTAGAAAGTGAGCCCTTTTGGGTCAGACAGCCATTTAGTTATATGAGTTTCATTATAAATTGCTTTGTAAACTTTTTTGTTGAAAAGTGGCATATAAATGTTTGTAGTAGTAATAACAAGGATATCAACATGTGAGGGAGTGCAGGTAAACCGGCGCGTGGGTGGTTGGTGGATGAATGGGGAAGTGTCTGGGTGGGAGTGTGAGCAGGAAGTGGAACAAGGTGGGAGATGGATCGCAGCAGCACTTGCATGTGCCAGGATCCTATCCCAGTTCCTTCCCCCATTCCAGCAAAATGGCTGGCACAGATCTGAAGAGGACCCATCAGGGCAGCAGAAGCTTGCCTTGGGATAAGGGAACAAAAGTTACTTTACCTCAAGGGGGCTTCTGGGACTGCCTCCCACCACAGAATTCATCACTTGTTCTATTGGTGCAGCTGCATTGGGGGGAGGTGGGGATTTAGTTAGGATTGGGCTCCTAGAACATATTTGCATTAGGGTTGCGGTCAACCACTTAAAGAATGTTTGGCTTATTGCCTGGAGAAAGGCAGTATAGAAATCTCCTAAATAATTTTTTAGTTGATTGATCTGCCTTTAAAACAGATTTCTAAAAGACTCGAGTATTATCTAAACCTTAATAATGTGATTTAAGACAGTGAAGGAAGTGTAAAAAAACATAGAATTTGAGAGTCTTGATCAGTGTGTGCATCTTTGCTATCTAAATATTATTCTGGTGAACTGCTGTGCGGTTGATCTATTGTCAAAGACAGATAATGGACTGTGCAACAGTGGTGGGTGGAGCAAGAGGGAAAGGAAGGAGACTGGAGAAGGATTGCTCTGTTGGTCTGGTTGTTGATGACTTCAGCCTCAGAAAGAGGCATCAATTGTGCATGTGAGAAAGGATGGATAACTCTGCCACTATTTGAAAGAAACAGGTTTCTTTAAAAGATTTTTCAGTCTCATTTTATAACCCCCCTCCCAAGAACGGATTCAAATTATCCCACTGCTTTCTTTCAGGTATTCATCTTTCTAGTTCTTGTGCATTTTTCTAGCCTCCACTTGTGAGTGCTGAGGAACATAACTGCTGCATGGAATTCATGATTGATGGATTCTTTGATGTTCATGTGCCTTGCTATTTCTTCTCTGTCCTGCATGGAGATGCGCACTCCCGTTTAGTACTCTCTCATGCAAGCCAGGGACAGATGTACTAGTCCACATGTTACCTTGGGCATCTTTGTACACTGCATGATCTTGCGCAATTCTCATGTGCTATATGCAATATGGGCAGACTTCAGGTTGATAGAACTTCTCAGGCTTAAAAATTAGATGCTCCTGTTATTCTTAAACCTAGTCAAAATTGGGTGATGGATCTTGAACCACAGAAACAATGGTATTTAGTGATTGGGGCACTAAATGAAGGAAAAAACCATTGGTGGTAGGCCAGAAAGTCTGACAAATATCAAAGAACAAATGACTAACAGACCAATTCTAAACTGCCTGGCACGCAGGGCTGCCACAGCACTGAAAATGGCTGCCACAGTATCATAAGTGCACTGGGCAGCCTTCCATTCGTCCCCTTCCCCCAGGTAAGGAAAGTAGACCCACAATGGGGCTGCTCAGTTCTGCAACAGCCCTCAGGTTGGTGCAGAATCAAAAGCCTCCATGTTCCACCCTCTGAGTTCTAAAGCTTATCTGGTTCTGCCTTCCTCCTGCCCCTTTCCCTCTCCCCAGTACACCTCCTCCCTGCCTCCCCCCACACACCCCACTTACCCCTCCACCACCTGACGATTTGGGTGACCGCCGAGCAGCAGAGTGCTGCCTTTCCACCAGCCCTGGTACGGTGCTGAGGGCTCACATGCTCTATTGCGGTGAGCCGGTGCTCACTGTTTAGCATTGGGCTCTGAGTCCGGAAAGAAAACAAGCCTAAAACCAAACATAGAGAATGAAAGCCAAACTAATCACAAAGCCAAACAGTAATTAGGAATTCAAAAGGAGCAAGTGAAGCCTACAGAGTTGCATTGTATTGATCACATTTAGATCCCCACTTTTCCCTGGAATTCTACATAGTGCAGAAAGCTTGTTCTGTTCTCACAGCAACTTTGGCTGCAATCCTGCACACTTACCTGGGAGTAAGCCCCACTGAGTACAGCAGGACTTACATCTGATCATGCATGCGTAGGATTGCCCTATTTGGGAGGTAGGTTAGACTGAGATGACCCAATGAGTTTTCTGAGTGAGTGGGGATTTGAACCCAGTTTTCCCCAATCTGTCCAGCGCCATTCCTTACACGGCACTGGCTTCCGATTTCAGGAGCATATTGCCAGTATCCTTGGATGGGAGGAGTACTATCTTGCATCGACATTCATAGCTGAAGAGTGTGTGATGTAGGCATACAATATAAATGCAGTATCCATAATCTCATCTGCCCACGGTGCCTTAATTGATCATTTGAGCATTGTGTGTACAGTATTCCCAAGGTTCCTTACAAATAAATCACACCTTTAAATCCTCATACCCTTTCTCCAACGTTTAGGGAGAGACAAGGAACACTTGTGTGTGTTTGTATGTGTGTGTTTCACCCACTTATTAGTTACAATTACACAAAGAAACTAAATGATCTGGCTTCACCATTGTTTTCTCAGATTCAGATATGTATTTAGCAGCGTGGGCTAAAAGAGCTGAATTGCAAATGCTGCACAAATATTTATTAGCAGATGTCTGTTTCTGTTGGACCGTTTTTAGGAAAGTATGGATTCTCACATTTGTAAACACTGCTTTGGCAAAATCTAGGTTTTTGGCTCAGTTTAATTTGTGAAAGATCAAAATTTTGGAATGAAGTGGGCCTGAGAAAATAAAATGCAAGAGTTTTCTTTGCATGTTTTTTTTTTTTTTTTAAATCAGCACTTAGGAAAAGTAACTGAGGTGGCAAATAGCAGCCATGTGTTTCTCCAGCCAAAAGAATATGCTGCTTCTCCTCAACTCGCCAAGTTATGACTGTCCATGAATGCTTTAGAGTAGTGGTTCTCACACATTTAGCACCGGGACCCACTTCTTAGAATGAGAATCTGTCAGGACCCATTGGAAGTGATATTATGACCAGAAGTGACATCATCAAGCAGGAAAAATTTTTACAATCCTAGGCTGCAATCCTATCCGCACTTACTTGGGAGTAAGCCCCATTGACTGTCATTGTTAAAAGCATATACATAGTAGCTTGTTAAAAGTACAGGTCTGTAACATTTCCCCAAATGCAGTCACCTACCATGGTAGCATAATCTATTAAAAATAAAATATTGAAATGAATGGGGACCCACCTGAAAATTGACTCGCGACCCACCTAGTGGGTCCCAACCCATAGTTTGAGAAACAGTTTAGAGAATCTTCATTTACTCTGCCTCACGAAGTCTTTGATGGATCTGCTCTGTGTTGACCTGGCTGCTTTGATGTCACTGAAAAACTTGTCAGCCCAGGTGCATCCTTGGGAGAGGCAGCTCTTTGTGTGTGTGTTGGGGGGATGACGACACGTGAGGCACTTTTAGAAATCTTACCATCCAAATTTGGAAGCTTATTTGCAATATGTATTAAACTAACTTTGTCTTAGGCAATATGCTGTGGGTGACACACCTTGTTGGTGGATCCATATCAGCTGAGTAGTCTTGGGACTTTTCTCCTGTAAGGGACAGAAAGCTGCCGATGTCTGGGATGACGAGACACAAAATCTTTAACCCACAGGAGTCTTGGTGTGTCTCGTAACCCCCAGTTTAAATTTATAGTCAGAGTGGCATAGGATGCTTTCATGTGTCACCTTCGCTTTCTGGCAACGCTGTGGCAAATTGCCTTGTTTGGTTTTGGTGCCATTCCCAATTTATGTATCGGAGTTGCTCAGATGCCCTTTTCATCTCCTCTGCTGTCAATGATGATCTCCCGTTCAGACCAGAAATAGGAAGCATAGTCAAAACAATGTAAAGCACAATGAGCTGAGACCCACACATACTGTATCTTCTGGTGATGTTATCACTATTTATGCAGCAGCATCAATATATGTGATACATTATTAATTTTATTTAAAAAAAAAAACTCTACCCCTCCTTTCTCCCTTTAGGGACTCAAGGTGGCTTACGATACATAATAAAAACAATCCATACAAAATATCATGATTAACAAACATTAAAATAAACCCAAGAGCATAAGTCACAAAACCTCTGCAACAGCCCCCTTTCAGAATGCAGCGATAGCCCATTCAGCACTGCTGCATCAGTGTGGGTGGGATATGAATAGGATTGGGCTGTAACAGCCCAGTCCTAAGCTTCCCTGGCACCCAGTGGTACAGCAGTGTCAAAGTGGCTGCTGCTATATCCTATGGGGCCAGGGAAGCTGCTGGAGGTCACCTCAGCGTAAGAGAACATTGGTTCCCTTACCCCTTGTCAAGCTCTGGTGTCCCTGATGGGTCTGCTTGGAGCTGCTCTAGCTTTTGAGTTGGCACGGAACTGAGAAGGCCCAGGATCTGTTGGCTGCCGCTGACTCTGCTCCCTTCTAGGTCCCAATTTGCCCTCCAGCCTTCTTTCCCTTTCCCCCCCGTTCCACTCCTTCCCCACCTCTCCCCACCTACCATCCACCTTCCCCCTGCCATCATTGCAGGTATACTTACTGCTCAGCAGTCCTCCTGAGCATTATGCCAATGCTGGTTGTCTCCCACCTGTGGGAAAGTGCCTTATGGCACTTTTGTGACACCCAGCACCTGTGTGCTGCATCTGAGAGCACAGCCCAGCACTGGGTAGCATAGGATTGGGTTACCCATGCTCTGCTCACCACAAAACACCCTCAAAAGCTTTGATTCCCCTCCCCACCCCGCACAGATGTTGCTTGGGCTTTCAACAAAAAGTGTTACTTTATCAAAAGAACAGTTTTTTCAATGCCAACACTGAATGAAAAGTCAGCTCCGCATTAAGCTGTACACAAAAGGTGGCCTCTCCAATCTGAACATTAGGATTTCATCCAGAGCAGGAATTGTCTTGGCAGAATTCCACATTGGCTTCCCTTGTTCTGTCTACCTAAAATTTTCCCCAGTCTTTCAATATCTGCCATATATGGATCCTGCTGCAATACTTTTCCTTACCAAAAGTGACTGTAAGTCATAAGAACATAAGAACAGCCCCACTGGATCAGGCCATAGGCCAATCTAGCCCAACTTCCTGTATCTCACAGCGGCCCACCAAATGCCCCAGGGAGCACACCAGATAACAAGAGACATCTTACACAATCTTACAAGATTAATCTTACAAGAGACACAGATAACAAGTCATCTGTGAATGAATCTGTTTCTTCCCGTGATAGATTTTAGATACAAAACTGCCTTTGGGGCAAGTTCTGCCTTTGGAAACTACTCATGTATAAGGTGTCAGTGGGCTCAAACCAGGGAATCTCGCTGTAGGGTCCAGTTCTACTCTGCACTGCTGGAACAGATTGCAGAGAGAGGGACTGACTGACCTGAACCTTCTGCTCTCCAGTGTTCCCTGCCTTTTGGAAGGAAGCGGACCTACAGCCACCCAACCCCAGATAAATCAGATGACCTGGGGAATAATTAATAATAATAATTAATAAATAGGTATTTATATACCACTTTTCTGGTCATTGGATTACTCCTCTGACTTTATTCAAGGCGGTTTACATAGGCAGGCGTTTCTAAATCCCTCAAGGGGATTTTTACAATCATAGAGGTTCTCTCTTTTAAGAACCAACAACATTTCAGAATGGATCTTCCTGGTTTGGTCTCACTTCTGGCCTCCAGTTCTCCAACGCAGACTGACAATCAGCTCCATCTCTCACATGGAGGGCAGCCAAGACGCTTCTTGCTCACAACAAGAGCAGGTGGAATCACTCAGCTGGGCTTGTCAGCTGCTTCAAGGTCTCGCCATTCTCAGCCGTTCAGGGAGCTGCCAGTCCTCGAACTGGCGACCCTCTGATGTTATCTTCGGGCTAACAGAGGCTCTACCCTCTAGACCAGACCTCCTGTCCACTGAGAGGAACCAACAGAGGCCCTGCTGGCCTTCTGTACATAATTCTTTTGGGCTTGGCTCCCCAGTCTGAGCAATTCTTTGGACTAACTCCATGGTCTCCCTTGCCTCACCCTGCTTTGCTTTGTCTGCCTGATGATGTATCTCAGTGTTATTCAAACTGTGCAGCGCGGCTTTTTAGGGTGGTGCCAGGAACTCAAAGGGGAGGCACGGGATGTCCTCTCGCAGCGATACAGTCACACCCCTGGGCAGAATACTAGCCCTTCTTCTGCCTGTCATCTGCACTTTTTTTTAAAGCAGAAGAAACGGGAGTTGCTCAGCTGTGAGCATGGCTGCTGCTGCCCCGCCCTCTTCCGAGCATGTTCGGCTTGCAGTCCTTAACCCTCGCTGATCCTTGTCTGGTTGGTTCCTAGTTCGTAGCCTGGGATCACTTCTCATCAAAGTGAAATCTCTCTTTTCAACCTCCTCCCTCTTCCACTCCCCCCTTTCAATCTCCAAACCTTCCCGCTTTCCTCCCCCTCCCCAAATAAAATGCTTCCTATTTTACCAGTCATCAGGACTCTTAAAGTTGCTTCCATGCAGTTGGCAAAGGGGGGGGGGGGAGAGAGAGAGAGAGAAGCACACACTTTACTTGGCCAGGAGCAGAAAAAGGGTACTGTTTTTAAAGTGATGTATTAATCTTGTTGTTTGACTAAAGAGGAAAGGCTGTATTTTTAAAGTGATGAATCTTGCTATTTGAAGGGAATACTTATCAGCCATTGATGAAGTGATTGCCAGCCCAATCACTTACCAGTGCACTTACCCAAGTCTCCTGCAACCTCCCTGGGGTGCGGGGAGCCTGGCGCGACTTCTGGCAGGGCTCCCCGCAGCAGGGAAAGTGGATGCGGAGCAAATGTTTAAAAGAGCAGCCGTCGCTTCCACATGCAAACATGAATCTGTGTTTTGAACACTTGGGTGCACCAGACTTTTTTCTTCCCCCCCCCCCAGAAGATACAAATATGAGATTTTAACAGCCATTTTGTTCCATCAAACGGCATAGATGCAAGCATCACACGCAAGCACACCCTGCAAGGCCCACAAAATGTGTTCCGAATGACTCCAGGGAAGGAAATGAATGTTGTTGTTGTTTTCTGGGTTCATTTCTAGGACAGTTTCCAGCAGGAGGTTTTGATAAAACGTTTGCAACTCAGAGGCCAAGCTGTAATCTGGTGGTAGCACACGAGGGAGTGAGGCATCACGTATTTGAGGGGAGTTATCATGCTTGTTAGCTGCTAGATACTGTCTGTGGAGTGCGTGCGGGTAATGTCTATGCGACTGAGTGAGAAGCAAATCAGCATCGATGCTGCTGTCTTCCTTGGGAAAGGATGCTGAAGTATGATTGTTGGAGCATCTCCCTTTCAAATCTTCAGCTTGCGAGTTTGCGAACTCTCTAAGAACATGGTATTAAAAACGGCAGATTGTTGCTGTGGAAACAACTTGTAAACACCCAATTCCTTCTGGAACCTCAACTTTGATGCTGAAGCTGGAGTGGAAGAAGCAAATTGTTTACCTTTGTGTTATTTTACATCCGAGGCTCTCTAAGCACAGCGGTGCTTTCAGCGAATTTAACCTCTCTTGCTTTCCTGATGGCTCACAAATCATGATGCTCTTCTAAGGGGAAGACTATGTCCATTGCTTATAGATTCTACTTTTATTCTGATTCAGAGCAGCAATAGATCACCCTGGCTGAAGCATCAACTATTTATTCACAGTTGCTGTTGTCCTGTTTCTCATTTAATTTTGGCGTTCAAAACTGTTTGTGGAAGTTTGCTTAACTTGGATGAGAAAGACTGAGGTGAGGAGAGGAGCAACAACTGTTTTTCAACCTTTGTCACCTATTAGCAACATGGGGGCTTTAATTGTCAGTGAAGGTGACTGGCCTTTTTGGCTGGCCTCATCTCCAGTCATTGTGGATGAATACAGGTCACCCCGTAATATGATGCAAAGTGAGTGGGAAAACTATACCGCACATTTGCAGCCAATCTAAAGTTCAGAGAAGCAGAGAGCGGTGAGATAAAGAAGACAAAATAAGTCTATATGTAGTAAATACTTTATATCATATGCACATCCAGTGTTTGCTTCACAAGACAGACAATGTGATTTATAACAGTGATTCAGGGCCTGTATGGCTTCCTAAGGATATGATGAGAGAGAGAGAGAGAGAGAGAGAGAGAGAGAGAGAGCTCAATCCTATGCATGTCTATTCACAAATCTCACTTCAGTGGCACTTACTCCCAGGTAAGTGCATATACAGGATTGTAGCTTGAGTGTAATTGGTATACTGACCATATACTGACTACAGGTCCCCAGGTGAACTCTCCCACCCATTTCATGAAGATGTTCCACAGAATGGGGACAAGCTGGAACCCTGTGGAATACCACAGTTCCATGGCTAAGGTGCAGAGAACAATACCACCTTCTGGGACATCCTCCTGAAAGGATCAGAATCACTGCAAAATCCTGGTCGGGCAGTCCAGAAATGCTATTGAAAACCGCAGAGAGGTCCAGGGGAACAAAGGCATACTTTCCCTCCAGCATAGAACTTTCACTGGCGTGACCAAGGCCAGCCCAGTCTAGAAACTTGGCTGGAAACTGGATTGGAATGAATCTAGATCACTCAGTTCCTGTGAGTTCAATGATTCCCGTGTATAATAGTCTCACTGGATTTTCTTTTTGTTCCAAGCACTTTCATTTATTGCAGTAACATCTTTAGCATCCTTTATGAAAATATCAAAACAGTAGCTGTTATTTTCTGGATACCATAGATAAAAACTTGAATAAAATGTTTCAGATATCTGCACCTTGTACTACAAAGAATAATGAAAAAATCAGTCAGTACAGTATTTTCCAAAGTGCAGTAGTGTTTTTGATTGGGAGGAAGGCGGCACTCAATAGTGTTAAACCTGTTCAGGCATTAGCCATGATTCAGAGACATCTGTGAACACAGAACTTCCATTGCTAACTGTGGCAGGTGGAGCACCATAGACGTAGAAAACTGTTTCTTTTTCTTTTCTGTAACCTGGCAGAGAAGAAGGTTTTCTTGTATGCATGGAACTCCCTTGTTGGCCCTTTAGCTGGTGCCAGTCTGAGGAGAGGAAGGGACCAGAGAGATTGCAAAAAAGGATGATAGAATCCGGCACATGCCGTCACCGCCACATCCACTCCGTCCTGCCGTCTCTCTGCCCCACATTCCTTCCCCACCTTGCCCTGTTTCACCCCATTCCCGCCGCTGCCTTACCTGCCCTGGTGAGTCCAGGTAGATTTGACAATAGATAGGGACAGCTGCTGCTTCTTGCAGCAGCACTTCCAAAATAGCTGCCGACAGAGTCCTGCACATTTACAACAGCGGAACTCAGCTCCACTGTCGTAAATGGCTGCACATGACAGCCCAATCCGGAATAGGTTTGGGCTGTCCATGACTGAAGCCTCTTTTTCCTAGCTCAGAAGTTCTAGTTTCTGGTCTTAAGGGGCCTGCAGCTAGGAGGGCAGTTGAAAATCTCAACAGACATAAATTAGTAGTAGGATCAGTGAATTCAATAGAACTGTGAATTTATTTACTCTCACACAGAGTGCAGCCTCATGCTTCAGGCCATCAGTAAAAAGCTGGGTATGTTCTGTGTCATATACTGAACAGTACAGGAGGGTAGGTAGATTGGTGGTAATACTGGTTCAGAAAGCAAATGTAAAGGTGAATTTTTGTGGATGGGTGGAGAAAAGGGACAGTTAAGTCCCCAGGGAGGAGGAAAGGATGGCACTACCTGCTTCTTTCTGTGTTATCAGGACCATGAGAGTTTGCAAGTAGGATCCTTCCTCTTTCATTAAAAGATTAAACTCCTATAACAAAATGAACACTAAAAACCCCATCTGGAGCATATTGTGTGCACTCACTGGAACATAATTTTGCCTCAAGAGAAGAAAGTTCCTTGATATGCATTAGGCAGAGTTTCTTTATTTTTTTAAATTTAGAACAAAAAATATCCTTCCCCTTTTATTTACCTCTTTCCAGTGTGCAAACAAGGGGTATTCTGGTAAAACTATCAGGGAAATTGAAAAATATTATTTTTAAAATATTAGACACATTGATTAGATTTTCCAAAGCTGAATGAATTAAAGATGCTTTTCTATCAAGCTGGCAAAGGGTTTATTAAAGGTTTCCAAACGCGTTATATTTTTTTCTGCCATGTTTTCCCAAATGCGTGAAAGACGATGGATGTGAGTTCTGTCAAAAAGGAGGGCTCTGTTGGCACTTCACTGAAATATTCTGACACCCCTCTAGAGGCCTTGAGCATTATTAGGAGACAGTGCTGTGAACACCTGTAGTGATTAGAGCTCCTGCAGAGAAGTACGATGAGAGGATAACTGTGGGACAGCCATCATTAGAAAGGGTATAGGTGCAAAACAGACACTTCACAGAAAAACAAACCTTTCCCTGGGTTTCCCTTCTTCTGTGCTGGTGCAATCCAGCACGAGTAGGTAGGCTCTACTGGAATCAAGTTTTTAGAAAGTTAAATAAGTTATGGGCAAAACCCTCATAATCCTGGTTGTTTACTGAAACGATATTTTCTTACAAGTATCAGATGCTAGTTCTTTTTTTCTTTTTTCCTCCTCCAGATTTCTTGGGAGATTTCTTGGGGGAAAGAAATCTTTCTTCTCCATTTTTCCTTTCCCGTATGCCTTTAACACTTCTGCAATTTTTATGTCCACCTGCAGGGCAGGGGGGTTGCAGACACATTTGTGCGCATGAGTGTGTGAGAGAAGGAATAGTTTTGCACAGCTTAACTGTGCTTGCTATCTTTGGTGATTGAAAAGGAATCATGCCTAAGATCAGCTTTGATCAAGGGCCACACTTAGATGTGATATTAATCAAATATAATTAATCCTTATGTACTCATTTTGTTAAGTGCAAATAGTAGCTACCTGGGGGAGAAGCAGAATCAGGTCCATGTCTAGGAGGAGGGTACTTATCGTTTATCCCAAACTGCAGTCCTGACAAAAAAAGCCCCCTTCCTCCATGGCTGTTTTTTGCCCTGTTTGGGGGTGGGGGGTGGGGAGGAAGCTGCCATTGGTGCCAGTGGCAATTCCCCTTCCAGATGAAGTATTCGTTGCAAAAGTGGTAGTGGGGGATTTTCATTGGGATTGCAGCATAGGGGTAAATTTTTAAAAACCTGCCTCACTCATCTTGATGCCAGTCATGAGGAGCCCCTGTGGCTTCCACACACAGTTTAAAAAATAAGATGAATGACACATTGAATTTTACATCTACTTTGGCTGTAAAGCTGTGTTCCACTTGAGTGGAGGACAGCTTGTAGTGCAGGTTCTCATAGTGCAGTGCAGGCTCCAGTTTATCTGCCCTTTATCTCCCAGATCACCTCTATAGCTGGCATGTCAGTGCTTCAGCTCTCCTAGGTGTTCTCTTTGAACCAAAACCCTCCCCTTTGAGTATCCAGCAGTCAGCACTTACCCTGGTGCTTGCAGGAGGCTCTGCTTCTACTCAGCAACCTGGAGGTGGTGCCCTGGGGAGGGGAGAGGGCCAGGTGTGGGAGGGCCGCTCTTTAAAGTGAACACCAGCAGAGTTGGCCCACAATCCAGCCCAGCAGGTATGGAGGTGACCTGCTGGAAAAGGGGAGGTTAAACTGGATCCGCATGAAGAGTTGCATTACACCATGCTCTGTGTTCATGCCAGGCACTGGATAGCACCCTCAGGTTTGCACAAAATACTCTGTACAACAGTTGTGAACCTGGGAAGCCACCAAGCTTAGCACATGCAATTGAAACTTGTTTACTAAAGCGCTATGTATAACCATAGTTTTTATATACAAACTATAGGTTAAATCGTATGCAAATCAATGTAGGACTAGAGGCTCAATACAGCCTACAAAATAAAGAGTGACCAATTTATATAAATGTAATGACAGACAGAATCTGCCAACTGGCATTGACAAAGTGCCAAGAGAAGGTATCAGTTACAGATATCTATGGGCATCCAGTAATCCTCCTGTTTCTATAGAGTTACTTCCTCAGCTCTCTCTTCTCTGGTCACTGCATTTTCAACAACACAAATTAAAACTCAATCCCCTGGGTATGAAAGCAACAGTAGTTTTTAGTTGGAGAACCTCCAGCCGGCTTGTGTACAAGTTCCTCCTGTGCTGGCTGTGCAATACTCCTGCTTATCATAAGGATGAATTCTGCTGTATTCTTTAATCATTTATGATTAAAAAATAAATTTGAAGGATGCTGTTTTAAAATTGTGATGTCTATCTATAAAAGTGATCTCAGAATTGCCGTTCTGGAGTGCGTGTGTGCCTGGTTTGTGTGTTTGTATACTTCCTTTTGAGACACCCCTGTGGCTGATACAAATAAACTTGACCTGATGCATTAGTGCAGGGGCTACATGACCTTCACAACCCCATCTTTTCTGTTTTTCTCTAGGTCAAAGCCCATCCTTTCAAACAGCATCTGGAAGATTACTGAAAGACAGGAAGGAGTTTTGAACAACCCACAATGCTTACAAATAGCAGCTTTTGTGGTTCAGGAGAGGGTTGTTGCTGTATTACCTGGTGGTAATTATGACACTGGAAGTCTACTGAGCTTTGTGTTGGAACAGTTCCAATTCCAGTGAACAAATTCTTTTTTGCAAACTGGGTATACTGGAACAGCCACATCTAGCATGCATGCCTTAAGTGGCACACATTAAGTGGCTTCACAATAGGAAGTCACAAAGACTTTATTGAGTAGAACTGTAGTTTACATACCTTATTATTTAATCTTTTATTATTATAATTTATTATTATTAATAAGATAATAAACTTATTATTTAATCACCATTCAGAGCACGATACCATAGTCTTTCGAGACTGAAGGTTGCCAACAACAATATTTAATCTTTGTTCCAATGCCAGCTGCAGGTTCACCACCTTCATGCACATCATCTCTGGTTGATGGGATAGTGACCTGTCTAGATCCTGCAACTCACTTGAATGTCTCATGGAAATCACTTGGTTAGAAAACAGGATGGTTCACTTGAGGGTGAATTATAGAGGAAGCTGGGGGGGGGGGATGGAGCAATACAGGAGAAAAGTAATCAAGAATGGAAAAGGAGAAAGGAGAAGTTCAATAACAGGGCTTTGTTGAACTCCCAACTGCTGTGAATGGAAGGTTGGAGGGATTTTAGGGATTGGAGATAAAGGGATTGAAGATAAAGCAGTGAGGTTTGAGAAGGATGTTTTAAATTAGTGGAAGTGATTCTTTGGAAAGGGGCATTTTGATTTTTTTTGGTTAAAAAACAAAACTAGTTGTAAATCCATTCTGAGTCCCCAGTCATGTCAACAAATCCTTGCGATTGATGTTATCAGAGGCAGGGATAGATCTACAGAATCAGCATGCACCCTTGACTGTATCCATGAGCGTGATTGACTGATCGAACAAGGAACTGAGACAAGGCGCAATAATATTTTGTGCTAAATGCAGTTATTTCAGAGAGCTCATCTCTGCAGAAGGGCAATCAAGAAGCAGGGTTATTTTTCCAGACAATTGTTACATTTATAGCACATGGCCTTTGAGAAAAGGAGGCCCTAGTCTGCTTCAGAGCAAAATCAGACAGCCACAGTGGCTATGCTTCATCCACTCAAATTTACGCAGACTTTGACACACTTGAGCTGCTTCTCTCATTCTGCTTTTTTTTTTCTGGGGATGTTACTGCTTTGTATAAGTCAACATCTTTCCCCAGATTTGTGAAGCAGAGAAACTGACTTTTGCACACTTCCTGTGTGGAGATGGGTGGGAGTACTTTTGTTGAAGTATTGAGAAGTTGGTTACAACAGTTGTCCTGTTTCTCTGTGAAGATGGATTCTGGAAGACAAACTACCCTTTAAAGATGAAGCAGGACTTCTACAAGCAGGACTTGAAAGTTAAAGTCTTTGCCTAGCTGTTGCTAGTAGTGCTTTTGTAACTTCCTTGTAGGATTGTCCTGCTGTCATGTCTTTTGGCATTGCAGTGGTGTAGCAACATTCTCATTCTCATCTGGAACATGTCCTCTTTCTTTTCCTCACACCCTTTGGGAATTACATCAGTCAATGAAGGTTAGGCAAAGTAGGGAACTATTTTAAGCCTGGAAGGAGGGAATGCAATGCCATAATCTGGGCTGCCATCTGGCCTGGCAGACAGTGGTGCCATTTGCATTTATGCAGAAAGGAATGGTCTGGAGTTTTTCTTCATCCGTGAAATGGTGAGGTCTCCAGTGGTTCCCAAACTGTGGGTTGCAAACTGATTTTTGGTGGGTCGCCAAAGGGTGATGGAAAGGTCAGATAACTAATTGCCTCAAGCCCTGAGGCTATTCAAAAATCAGATAGCTGCTGATTAACCTGCAGAACACTCAGCTCCTGCAATTTGCAAGACAGCTGCTAACTGTCTTGCAAGGAGCTGAGCTCCTGCAGTTTGCAAGCAGGTATAAGTTTTGTGAGATAAATGTAAGTAGGTAAATTAGTAAATAAATAAAATATTTCTTTCTAGATCTCCCTTTTTTAAAGTTTGGTAAACCTAGATGGGTCTTGATGGAGTGCCATTTTAAAAAGTGGGTCCTGGTGCTAAAATGTTTGGGAACCACTGCTCTAGTTCTCAATTTCTCTCTCTCTGTTTCTTCCTGGTTTCTCCCCGTGCGTCTCTTGTTTCCTAGAGCTGGCTCGGACTGTTGTGATGAGTACATGGGTTGAGTGGATCTGAGTAGTCCATGAGGCCAAGCACTCACTTGACTCCACAACATGGAACTCGATTCACATCTACCACCTTGGTGCAGAATTGCTGAATGTAGGTTGAATGAGGGCCTAGTCTTTATACTTTTTCAGTGTGTTGTGGCAGTGGGAATGTGTGGCAGGTGCCACGTTTCTCTAAAGTTGCCTGTCTGGGTGCCACTGTTATATGCTAATCAGCTTGGGTCAACATTTGACATGCAAATGTATCTTCTGCTTCATGTGCCAAAAGTTGATCAGGTCAAAACTCAGCATATGGCAGCAACCACCCTGGCACAGTTTGATGTTACTGAATTTGGCATGGGCTGATCATGAGGATAGAGCCTCATAGTATGGTAAATGGGAATGTAGATCTGCAAGTGTGGAAGTGATCACGTGGCCACTGAAGCCTGTATCTGACTATGCTTTGATTCAGTTTATTTAAGTTGGTTGTGTGAATGATGGTCCAATCCTACCTAACTCCTCACATGGTGATGCAGTGGTGGTATCCCACAGGGGTGTTTTGGCTGCCGGAGGTCTCTTTGGGGTAAAGGGACATTTGGTCCCCTTGCCCCAGGGTAAGCCCTAGCAGCCGCCATGGGTCAACTCAGACTTGCGCCAGCTCTACAGCTGGCACAAGTCTGAGTTGATACATGCAGGTGGATCAGGCCCTAGAAGAGGGTTTGTATCTGGCATGGACCACTGCTGCTGAACTCACCACCTCCCGGGCCCAATCCGTCCACCCCCCCAACCTATTTCCTCCCCGTTCTGCTCTTCCCCCACTCAGTTCCATCCATATACCGAGGAGGTCCGGTGGGTCTTCTGAGGTCCGCTGGCATTTGCAGGAAGGTGCCAACCTTCCCTCTGGTGCACCTGAACTTGTGCTGGTGTCCAGCGCTTTATGGCTGTTTTTCAGTAGCCAGTACTAGTGGAATGCACATTCCACCAGCACAGCAGCAGGATAGGATCAAGTTTTAAGCCACATAAGATCAGTCAAACTTTCAGTTAAGCATTTTCCTCTTCGGTGAAGATTTTAACTGCATGAAGCATTTTGCACTTCTCATATATAATCCTCCCCCTTCTTTTATCTTATCACAATTCCATGGTCATTTGCCCCTTGCCTGATTTTCATTCCTTTTTTTCCAATTCCCTTCTTTGACTCTTTCTTTCTGAACTTCCCTCCTGCTGTTTATCTCATTCTCAGTGCAAGCCCCCTATGGGGCAAGTTCATAGGCTGATAGAAAGATAGGCTATCGAGATTTCTTTACGTGCTTTATCACAAAAACAATCCCCAAGGAGTGTTGTTCATAAGCAGAAGGATGTGTGCAGGGAGATTTTCAGCAAGATTTTAACAAGTGATACGACTCACTTCCACAAATGCAAGAAAGAAATGTTCAGAAATATACAGAAGTGTAAGTGCCAGAGTAGCATTGCTTATTTTGCAGGGAGCCTGAGAATGGAAAAAAGGGCATCTGGGATGGTGGTGGTACAGAAGACTGGTCAGCTAGTCTGCAAAGGCCTCCTGGATACTATCACGGCTTATTTGAATTCAGAGCCTATAAATTGAATCTGAATATATAGCAAGGCCGTTCATGTAAGCCAGAGCCTCACCTAGAAAATGTGTGGCAGGTGAGACATGCAATCTATGACTAAGGTGGTGATGAAACACCAAGTCTCACCAGTCTAAATAGGACAAGGATTTTGAAAGACAAGGTGCTGGATTTACAGAAGATGGAGGGGGTAAGTGTTAAGGCAGCAATTTTCAACCTGTTTTATGCCATGGCACACTGACAAGGTACTAAAATTGTCGAGGCACACCATCCATTTTTTTGACAATTGGCAAGGCACACAGTGCTGCTGGTGGGAGGTTCATATCCACCAACAGCCCTACTAATAAATGACCCTCCCCCAAAGTCCCGTGGCACACCTGCAGACCATTCTTGTCACTCCAATGTTCTGCGGCACACAGGTTGAAAATCAGTGTGGGCCCAATTCTATCCAACATTCCAGCACTGATGCAGCCATGCCAATAGGATGTGCACTGCATTGTTTGGTGGGGGGAGTAGTCACAGAGGCCTCTTCAAGGTAAGGGAACATTTTTTCTCTTGCTTTGGGGCTGAACTGCAGCTGTTTCAGTGCTAGAAAGTTGGATAGGATTGGGCCCAGTGTTAAGTGAAGTGGCCATAGCTCCATAGTAGAACTTATCTCTGGCAATCCACAGATCTGGGAAAGACCCCTGTCTGAAACAGTGGAGAGCTACTGCCAGTCATTGTAAACAATGATGGACCAACCTTGATTGACCAATGGCCTATCCTGTATAAGTCAGCTTTGTATGTTCTAAGTTTGAACATACAAACTGTCTAGTTGCACAGGAAAGTGTTAACAGACAAATTTATGTTACTTACGGTGAGAGTGATCAGTCACAACTGGGCATTTCACAGGCCAATCTATTAGAAGGTTGCTAATCTTCAATGGTGTAATTATGGAAGTGTGGGTCGTGCAGGCCACACCGTGTCACTCTCAGAAGTGATGACACCACACCACTTCAGTCTCCATTTGGCAATCTTCGGCTTACTCCAGGCCCAGCCACCTTGTGCTCTCGCTGACAATTTTGCTTTCACCACTGACTGGTGAGAACATTAAGTGGTATAGCTAAGGCATCTGGCACCTGGGGACACAAAAATTTTTAATATCCCCCCCCCCAAATTTTTTTACCACCCCCATACAACTGAGACGCTTCTGAGGCACTGGCTACCACACCTTGAGAGGGTGTCTTAGAGGCCTCCTTTTCAGTGAAAATCAGAATTGCCTTTTGGAGACCTCTAAGACACCCCTTCAAGACATGGTACCTGTGGCAATGTACCCCCAAACCCCCTTAGCTACACCACTGAGCCCAGAGTGGGCCGAAGATAGCTGAATGAGGGCACTTTTTGCATTTAAAGCAATGCAATATCTCTGAAGGACAGGGGCGATGTAATTTTGTCATTACATCACACCCCCTTTCCAGAACCGAGCTTCTGCAGGTAAGCACTGCACCAGATGGCATCCACCCCAGGGACGCCTCAGTTAGTCTTCCTTACTGCCTCAGGGGGGGGGGGCCTGGCTGGCTCTGTGGTTGAGCCTCACATTCTGTGACAAGGACTAAGACAAGCAAGGAAGAAGATTCAAGGTGGTAGAAAGGAAGTGAGCAAGATCAAAGGAGACAGAAAGATGGCATTTATTTTCCTATCCTGCTCTTATCAGACTAGGTAGTAATTATTTTTAAATACCCCAGTAAGGGTATATTTAAAATACAGGCACAAATATTTAATTAACATATCCTGTGAAACTAAAATAAAAACAGTCTGGAAACTGCCTAGTCAGGTAATTCCTGGGAAGCAGCCACTAAGACAGTGAGTGCATCCTTATGCAATGACATGCCATGGTTTGAGGAGAACGAACAGGCCTGAGCCTTGGGCTCTCATGCTCACCTCTCCCTCTGAATACACGGAGAGGAAATTAGAAACTTATGTTGCTCATTACCACTAAACTAGACTCAGCAAACTATGGTTTGCATGAACCAGGACCAAAGTATTGATTGGAGTCCTGGTTTGGGCAAACCATAGTTTGTCAACTTTAGACAAAATGGCAAACGATAAGTTTGCTGCAAGCTAGCACTGGTAGTTTGTCTTCTCATCTTACGTGTTGGGGAAGGAAAGGATGTGAGCCCAGAGATTGAGGTTGCTGATACTTGTGATACTACACATGAATGCAACCACGAGGTCTATGTTGCAATGTTCTCAGAGTGACAAAACAGTTTATCGAGATTATGAGAGAATGTGAAATTCACTTAGGGGGGTGTTAAGTGGTTTGCACAGACTCTAAAACAGGGGTGCAAGGCCTGTGGGCCAAATGTGGCCCCTAGAAGCAATATATCTGGCACTCATCATAATTGGGCTCTCCCAGCTTGATAATTGGGCTCTCATATCTTGAAAATATGAATAAGATTTGCATATTTTCTCATCTAATGAGCTAATGAGTTCCTAAGTGAGAAGAAGTGCTTATTTCTGGTCATCATCTGCTTAATGGTGTTACTTTCTGCTTAATGATTAGTGACTTCCAGCCCTCAGCAGGTACAGTGATTGCCAACTTCAGCTCTATGTGTGAAACGAGTTTGACATCCCTGCTCTAACACATTCCTTGTCTTCTTTGCTCATTCAGCTTACCTCTGGATATCCTCCTTTCAGAAAGACAATATTTCTTAGTTTGTATTCTTCCTGGTTGCACATGGGACTATAAAATAGTCAGATGCACCAGTACATCAAGTATTTTATCCTAGAAATTTCAAGTAATCATGAGAAATAAAAAGAGGACGAGAGCATTGAATTACTAGTATAGTTACAGCAGCATTGAATTTGTCTCCTTGTGCAAAGCTTAGAGAAAAAAGAAAAACAGAGTGCACATTGTAAAACATTAACCTCCTTATTTAAACAGGCTGGCAGCTCATAACAAACAGCAGCTGTTCACTTTCAAGCTTGGAAGAGGCAAGGGAGTTCAGTATGCCAAAATGGGGAGAAGCACTTTCTTTATAAATATATATAAAATAGTGAGGTGATCTATCAGGCCTGAAGTCCCAAATTCCTTCTTTTCCTGCCTTTAGTTTTGTACAAATGGACTTGAAAATGGTTAATTTTTACTTTGCAGCAGAAATAAAGAAGAGGGCCTGTGCCCCCCAAATCATGACCAAGCAGTAAATGATGACACCCTGCTCCCCAGCCCACTCACGGAAAGAATGGAGGACTTGAATGCAGTTGTGATGTTTCACCTGAAAATGATTTCATTAGCTTTACAAAAAAGGTACCACAGATCGTTTCCATTTACTACCCTGCTGGGAAGCATTGACATCAATAATTAAAGCCAAAATGCACTTGTTAATAAATGAACAAAGGACACACTGCCGTACATGATCCCCACGTTTTCATGTCATTGTCTATGTTCACTCGTTGCTAATTTGCAAAACACTTTTTCTCATAATGGGACTTGAGGGGGGGTGTGAGACAGAGGGGGGGAGAAGGAGAGCGAGAGAGCAAGCAGTGTAGCAGTGGTAGAGGAGGCTGGATTTTGAGCTAACAAGAGTTGTAGTTAATGTTTTTCACAGCGATTGGCTGTCTTACAACAGCTCTTTAATGCTGGGTATCTGGTGATGGAAAAAAGTAAGATTACATGGGCATGCTGGAATGTTTCTTGAGGTGCGTGATGGTTGGGAAATGTGTTTCCTTGTAGCTCTGTGACTATAGCATAAGAGTACAAGAGAAATGTAATTGCCTTGAAGGGGCTTTTGAAAGCTTAGCTGAAACTTTATTCTTGTTCCTTTGCTGGGATTTAGCTAAAGTGACTGAAGAGCAGCTCTAAGAAACATTTTTGTTGTCATTTTGGGAGAACAAATATGAAAATGCACCAAAATATATACTGCCTGGCTCTGAGAGCCGTATTGCCAAACGGGAGTCACGGTGATATCACAAACTGCCTGAAGTCAAGGATATTGCCAACGTTTCATAATGAAGGTTGAAATTAATTAGAGCATGATTGCAGTTGTCTACATGGCCAATTTTTCCTTTCTCCGCCCCTTTTGCCAGATGGCATTTGGTGGAGGGATGTGGTTTTCAGACCCCAGTTAAACCCCCAGTTCTTGGTTTGGAAGAATACAAGGTGTGTTTGCACCAACAGCCCTTTTAAAACGTGCTCCTTCCCAGTCAGTCTCGCTTTGACCTGTTAGGCCTCTGTGCTTCTTTGTGCAGTTTATATCCCAAAGATAAGCACAAGGCTAACTTGAAAATGAGTTACTGCATGCAGTGATTCCCAGCCTGGGGTATGTGTACCCCCAGGGGTACTTGTCAGGACCTTTAGGGGTACTTGAAAAAGATTTGAATAATGGCAGAAAAAGGCAGGTCTGTATTAGAATGCCTTGCAGGGCTGGCATTAGAATCCCGTGTGGGACTAACATTAGGGGTACAATTTATAGAAATGGGTTGCTAAGGGGTACACAAGTGAAAAAATATTGGGAACCACTGACTGCACATGCAGTATGATGACACTGCTGGTCTTACGAGTGGTGCTGAAAGTGAAGGTCAACTGAGCAGTCAATCAGTTTCAGCAACCTTTAATGGCATAGCAACTGAGCAGTCACTGTAGGACACAGGTGCTGTTGATGGTCGTGTCTTCAGCCTAGCATGTAGGTGAATGTAGGAAGGAAGCAGGGTTTGAGCAAGCACTTGAAGACTTGTTTAAAACTGTAGACTAGTGCTTCTCTAATTGCAGTCTGTGGTCTGCAAGCCATCAGCTGCTGATCCACAGTATAGCTCCTGTACAGTTTCTGGTTTCTTGAGAGAGAGGAGCCATGAAGTATCCAGAGGCTTGTGGGACGCTCACCAGGCCTCACAAAAGGCTGTGAGACAGCGAGAGCGAACAGCTGAGAGCTGACTTTGTTTAAAGGGTCTCTGGCTCATTGGACAACAACAAAAAAAGCCCTGGTCCACCACAGCAGATACTTTGAGAAGCACTGTTCTAATCTAGACCAATCATCCAGCTAGGCGTATGTAGGAAGGTGGATTTTAGGACTAAGACCAGCAACAGAAGCTGGAATCCTGTACATAGTTGCCTGGAAGTAAGTCCCATTGAACTCAATGAGACTTAGGGCCCAATCCTATGGGCACCTTCCACTGATGGAGCCAGTGTTCCATCTATAGAAGGCCTTCTCCATTGTGCAGTGGGGCTGCCAGCATGAATGGCCAGCAACTGTCTGTGTATGCCACCGGAGTACCCAGCCACCACTGGAGGAGGTATGCTGGTGTCAGGGGCACAATAGAAGGGGAGCAATGTGTTGTGATGGGGGATGGACTGGGGGTGTTTTGGGGGAGGGAGGGTGTGGATCTGGCAGCTGCTAGATCCTTTCCCTCATTTTTTGGATTGCTCTGCACCCTGGCTGTCTTCACATTTATGCAGCAATATAGCTGGCATTGGTCTGAGGAGATCCACAGGAGACCCAGAGGCAAACTGTGGGCCTACACAGAGGTAAGGTAAAATATCTTCCTTTACCTCTCTTGGGTTTCCTGTCCCGTCCCGTTCCCCCCATAGCACATGCCTCCATGATACACCTACATACTACAGTGTGGTGGGAGATAGGATTGAGCTGTTACTTCTGGGTACACACACACACAGGATTGTGCTGTAAGCATCACTAGCTGTTGGTCCAGTGTTGATCAGAATCTCTGAGCTCTGAATTACTGCAGGGTGACATCGAGGGATAAAAAGGGGCTGCCCAATTTTTTTTCTATATTAATTTGGTATTCTATATTTATAGAATTCCTGTTTAACTAGGATAAGTGCAAAAATTATTTCTGGAATTGGAGCATGTTGTGTTTACCATAACATTTATTTCAGTGTCAGCTTTCTTCTGTATTACAGATGCACATATGCATATTGATAAAACATGGCAAAAAACAACAACACAATCTTGGTGTGATTGTATGCATGATTCCACAATTCTTTTTTTCAGTATTTTATTAATATGCATATGGACTCGTGTATATTGGTAAAATACTGACACAAAGCATCTTTATATAACCTTATACTGTATGCAATTCCATTGATTTTTTTGGGGGGGAGGGGGTAAATTATCAGTGCCCATTACACACAAATACCACACAAAAAGAATCTTATTATTGTCATGCATAAAATCATGTGACATTGCAGTGTTTTATCAATGTACACAATGATGTGAATGGCAGAAGACATGAAGGAAGTGAAAGTTGAGGCAAACTGCACACAATGTTTTGAACAAAATTTGGAAGTAAAAACAGATCAGATTGAAAATTCCTAATGCAATGATTCTCACACTGGCAAGAAGACGATGTAATTTGGAATGAGCTGGTCCCTGAAGATTATTCTTTTGTTTTAGTCAACATCTTTAACACTGTGAATGTTTGGCTATTTAATTTTGCAGTAGACATGGCACTTTGGAATATGAATAGAGCAGTGTGTTTTCTAGGACATATACTGTACCTGAAAAATAGTAGTAGAAGCTGTACAGTGAACTGAATTCTGCAGATTTTTTCCCCCGTGTGGGTCATTGTTGCAAACTGACAAATGTAAAATGATACCCTTCATTCGGTTCAGTTTTCTTACATGCTGTACTGTCAGGGTGATCCGCCGTTGCAAGCAAGTACATTAATCCAAGTGGACTCTGTGAATGTCATTGTAAAGGCTTCTTCACACTCGTATATCAAATGTGGAGACTACCCTGACATGTGCATTGCTAAAATTGTGATGAAACTCTACCTGCATTTCTCTGCCTGATATCATGTAGGGATGTTTGTGATGAAGTCGCCTGTCTTCATGTTTGCCCCTCCTGTCTCAGGAATGTTCGCATTGGTGTTGCTCACCTTTAATAGTATCACAGCATGTTCAGATCCAGAAGCATGGTCTATGGAATTCTTTGTGCTGGGGTCTCGCCTTCCAACAGCAGGGCGGTATCTTTCAGTGCAAAGTCTTTTCTGTGGTAATGTCATGGTCAAAGAGGCTGCTGTGGGTGACGCAACACACCTGTTATTATCAGGTCCATTCTAGCATTTTTATGTGAGACTAGGCTAACCTGTTCTCCTGCAGGTGCCAAAATACTGCAACCTAATGTCTTTCAATCTATTTCAAGCAGTTACACATCTTCTGGATGTTCAGATCATCTAGCAGGGTGCAATCCTAACCCCTTATGCCAGTGCTTTCCAGCACTGGCATAGCGGTGCCAATGGGACATGTGCTGCAACGTGCAGTTGGGTGTCACTCACTGAGGCCTCCTCAAAGTAAGGGAATGTTTGTTCCCTTCCCTCAGAGCTACATTGCCCTTATGTCAGTGCTGGAAAGCACTGACGTAAGGGGTTAGAATTGCGCCCTGAGTCAGATAGTGAAACTGCCTAAACAAAAGTGAGAGTTATTTAGGTCCGCAGAACACGAATTCAAGCGCATAAGAAATAGAAATAGGTTTACAATCCTACAACTGGACTACAATCTTCATAAACTTGGTCTCCGTTCGTTTTCAAGGGTTCTAAAAACCCACAGATTTACACACTTCACAGCCTTTTCCTATTTTACTCAGATGTAAGATTTAAAACTTTTTTTTAAACTTACCTCCCAGTAGGCTGTCCAATCACCTATAGGTAGTGGGGTTTGAAAACAATGTTATTTATTTTTTTCAGAACTAAACCCATTGTGTTCTGTAAGACTTACAGCCCAATTCTGAGCTCTGCACGCTGGCTTACGGCTGGTGTGCACTGTCTCAAATATGCCATAAGGCATGTTTGCAGGGCTTAGCATCAGCCCGGCACTGGAACTAGCCCAGTGTAAACTCACGCAGGGGCTAGTGCTGTTGCTCCGCTGCTCGGCGGTCACCCAAACCTCCAGGTAGAAGAGAGACAGGTGGGGGCATTGGGGGAGGTGGGGAAGAGGCATTCTGGGGCAGGAGGAGGTGGGAGGAGGGTGGGAAGAGGGTGGGGAATAGGAGGGAGTGGGTTGGGAGGAGGGCTGGACCGATGGAGCTCAGTTCCATTGATCCTGAGCTCTGTGTTGGGCCGCACAGCCCAACATGCAACTCTTTGATTCTGCGGCATCTCCAGAGCAAAGTAACTGCCTGATTGTACCAGTATTTGGAGTATTTGGGGGTTGCTAATTCCCTTGATTAGACTCAAGTGGCTGAAACATGGTCCAAACTTTTCTCCTGCTTCCTCAGTTACAATAATTGTTGCCCTCTCTGTTTTATTAGGATGTGTAATTGCTTTCCCTCTAATAATTTTCCCCCTTGAATATTCATCTTGTCCAACATTTTAAAGACAGTCAGTGATTTTGTGGTTGCTGCAGGAATGTCCTATCAGCCTTTAATTTAAAGGCTAGTTGAGTAATTAAATTTTTGTTTCAGGAAGCATTATCAGTGATTGTGTGTTTACCGCTCCTTCTGTATGACATGGTGATTAAAAGCAAACAATAAGCTTTTAAGATTTGTAAAGTTATATTGGCAGGCCTCCTCAAGAGCAGCTTAAAATGGATTTAATTAACCCCTAGCGCTCTGTTCAAGTGACAGAGTGGCTAAACACCAGCTAAAAGGATTGGTTTCCCTTTTTTTTTTTTTTTTAAGACTGTGTGAGATTCCATTCTACAAAAAGCGAGTGATCTGGATTGCTTAATCCAAATTTACAGAACTAGATCTGTACAGACTTTTGAAAATGCCTCCACGGCTGTCCTTACCATGAGGTCTGGTGAAGCGTGGGGTACAGATGATGGGGTACACTTAAAGCAGGGATTGTCACTAAGAACCCGATTCTACTGGTGGGCTCCACGGATGGTGTAGCTGCAGCGCTGGTGCTAGGTGTTGAAAAAAGTGCCATAAAGTACTTTTTGGCACCCAGTGAGTAAGCAGCACTGGTGAGAATGCCTGCACTGTCCTATAGGTGCCACATCCTGTCCACTGGCTAGGGTACCGGGGTAGGTAGGTCTTGTGTCAGGTGGTGGAGGGGCGGGGAGAGGGTGGTAGGAGGGCATTCTGGAGGTGAACATGGGGTATTTCTGGACGAGGCAGGGCACTATGGGGTCTATTTGGGCCCAGGAGGGGGACAGGGTGGTGTAGCAGGCCTTCGCCGCATCCTAACCCGTCATGGGTCCTCTTGATTCTGTGCCAGTTAAATAGCTGGTGCAGATTTGAGTAGTCCCATTGAATAGGTTGGGGCTCTTCATGAAGTAAGAGTACAAATGTTCTCTTTGTCACCCAAGGAAACCTCTCACCTTCTGTAAGCCAATGTTGGATGCAGTGTGGGCCTGGCGGCCCCATGACACCAACATTGGGTAAGATCGGGCTGCTAGTTTCTTGCTATATTTTATTGGGGGTGCGTGTTACCACTTGGAACTTCTGCTTGAGACACCAAATTGACTTAGGCCACTTCTGTGTGATTGTCTCATAAATAGTGTTTAATTTTAAAATGTTGAGAGGGAGGCTGGGAATAAGTTTGCCTGGGAATCCTGCTCTGTGATGCTATTGGAACAGTAGATTTTTGCTCAGTGGGAAGAACCACACTCTGCACATGCTCAGAGGCACCTGTTATGATTTGGTATTTCCTCCGATGTCTCCCACGTGTCTGTTTTGCATTATGAACCCCTCAGAGGTGGGAGCTGTCTTCTTTTCTTTTGTAAAGTGTCATGCCCAGCAGCGGTGCTATGTAAGTAGATAAATATGGTAAAACTAAATCACAAATGGTGCCTTTCGTAGATATGCTTTGGAAGTACGGGAAACAATTAGAATGGTGGATGTGAGGCTTCTGTAAAGCCTCCCCAAGGACTTTCTGAGATTAAATATTTGTCCGACATTCAGTGCCCAGAACTTGGCAGCAGTGCTTGACAGCCTGTGGCATATGATAGCTTGGTTTTCAATGTATTTGCTAAAGTAGCATTTGATAATTTATGCAAAAAATGCTATTATGTCACTTTATATTGTACGCTTGGTAGATTATATTGTTTGATTGCTGAATTCAGTACTAGACTCCCAGGTTGTTGCCTCCTGCCAATACTTGGAATGGAAATGATTCACTGAAAATACATCTTATGGTTTAGTCCTATCCAAGATAAAATATGCTATCCAGGATTGGCCAGTGCATGGGGTTTTACAACAGTGGAACAGAGTTCTGCTGTTGTAAAATGGTTTATAGTGGTCTGCACAGTGTGCCACCAGTGGCCATTTTGAGCACACTGCTGTGAGCAGCAACAGTGCTGGAGGCCTGCCACCATATCAGCACAGGTAAGTGCAAGAGCGGTGGGGGCAGAACAGGGCAGGAAGCGGTTGTCCTGGGCAGGATGGGAGGCAGACCAGGGGATGGTATTGGCAGCACTCATGTGTACCGATATCCTAAACCAGTGGTTTTCAACTGCTGTGCCGCGGCGGGGCTGTCTCAGGTGTGCCACGGGGCCAGAGGAGACAGGCAGCAGCCTTGTGTGAGGCTTTGACCCTCAAGCCGGAGAAGCGGCTGCTTTGACCCTCAAGTGGCAGCCGGTGAAAAAGGAGCCGCCGTGGCTGCTTTGCATCTCCTGCTGCTGAGTGAGAGGAAGGCTGCAACCCAATCCTCGTTTACTGGGAGTAAGCCCCATTGACTATTATAGGGCTTACTTCTGAGTAGACATGCCTAGGATTGGGTATCAAGTCCGCCCCGCATGCTGATTGGGCAGTTAGAGAAGCCTGCGGAGTGAGTGAGAAGGAGGGAGGCAGGAGCAGGCAAGCAGGTCAGAAGGGAGCGAGTCTGCTGAGGCCACCAGCCCAAGAACTGGCTGGCCTGGCGAAGGGTCCACGAAAATCCCTTTTCCTGCCACAGTTGCCTGCAACTGCCCAAGGCAACCCTCCTTGCCTTGCCTTTTGCCTTTCACAGGAAGGGCTTTGGGCCACAATCCTCTCCGCACTTACCTGGGAGTAAGCGCCATTGACTATAGTGGGGCTTACTCTGAGTAGACATATTGCCTAGGATTGGGCTTTTGGTTGCACTCTTTTCTTAAATACAGGAGCAGGCAATTGGCACTTCTCCCCACCCCACTCCCTCCCATAGGCACATCCCCCCCAATCTCATAATCGCAGTCAGCACCTCTCTTACTGTCCCTCCCTTCACTCCTCCGCACCTTTCAAAGGTCCAGAATCACTTTCCTCACATTCACCCCCCACTCCAGCTGAATCCTGCACTTCTTTCAATCATGTGTCTTCATTGCCCCTCACCCCACTACGCGCTCAGTCTGGCCTCTCTTTGCCAGCACTTTCTGGCATTACACTTTAATAACAACATTTTCCAGATCCTTTTCAGAATCACATATACTTTCCTCTCCAAACTTCTTGTGAGCCTTTGGCTGCAATCCTAACCACACTTTCCTGAGAGTAAGCCCCACTGAACAAAATAGGACTTACTTCTGAGTAGACCTGGTTAGGATTGTGCCCTTTGTCATGTAATGATTTAATTGTATTAATTAAAAATTGATTGTAATGTAGTAATTTAATGTAAGTAAAAAACTGGTAGTGTGCCTTGACAATTTTAGTGCCTTGTCAGTGTGCTGTGAGCTGAAAAAGGTTGAAAATGGCTATCTTAAACCCTGTCCATCTCCCTTATTCACCACAATTACACACCTTGGTCTTATGCCTGCTAAACTGTGTTGGGGAGACCCATGGTGGCAGTGGGGACTTTCCTGGGGTAAGTGAACAAATATTCACTTACTTCAAGGAGACCTTTTTTATTGCCCCCCCCTTCTGCTGATACAGTGTGTGTTCTATTGGCAAGACTGCATCTGCTGGCAGAGGGGGGGATTTGGGTACAGTTGGGCTGCTAGTGTGTTTATGAGCAGAAAAAATAATAGCAACAGGAATGTTTTGATGAAATCTCTAAACTAGGATAGTACATTCCATCTGGTGCAAAGTAGGGACCCTAGCACAAGCTGGTACAATTCATTGTATCAGCTTCCTTCGCATTTCCAGGTAGGGATCCCTGAAAACCTGCTGCCAGTCAGTGGCAGTCACTGATCTAGCTGGACTGACTCAGTAGAATGTAACTTCATATCTTCAGTAGGTTCTGATTGACACTAACAATGTGAAATCTGTTTGAGGAAATTAAAAATAGACAAAGAGGCAATGGCTTGTTAAAGTTGCAAAAAAGAAGTTATTTACTTACAGTTCCATTGAGTGTATATTTTCAGCATCTGATTAGGATCAGAGGTTCAGCTATTACTTAGAGATAGCAAGGCCCTGGAGCTGCCTTGCCCTGCATGCCTTATGCTGAAGATGGCCTGGGCATCAGAGCCCTGGTGTGCACCATCTTAACAGGTCGGTGGTCAGAGGACAAGAGGAAGTGCTCAGAGGAGAAGGGAAGGATAAAAGGTTAGGGCCACACCCCACAAGGATCACAGAGAGAACAGGTAGAAAGGTCAGTCACTGGGTCATAGCTTGACCCCTTCTGGACAGCATCCTGCCCCTTCTAGACAGCAGGCGGAGTTGCACTAACTCCAACAAAATCAACACAAGTTTCACAAGTCAAGAAATTGCCGTGCTTTCAATATTGAGAGAGCTCATTTCCTTCAATTCTCAGTGGAAAGCCTTTTCCAAGAAACATATGTTTTTTACTTTTGCTTTGATTAGATGTTGGCCTTTGGTCTTGGAAATAACCTTTGCTGACCATTATCCATTAACTAGTTATTGCAAAGCTTGTGGATCTATAGAGGAGTGAGAGAGAGAAAAACAATACAAAAACACTGCCTTAAAGCCTCTGCTGTAAGCTGCCTCATGGAGATGCCATACTCAGTTCTTTTCAGATTAGGATGCATAGTTCCCTAGTGTGTATGGGGGGGGGGGGAGGAACAGACAAGAGAAATGGTGCCAGCTGGTGAATAGGTGGATCCACACAAAATCAACTTAATAAATTTGGAAAATAATAGTCCAATAGGTACAAAGCCAGGAAAACGATTGGGAGGAGAGTGGTTGTACAAATTTGTTTTAATGATCAGAGAGCGAAAGGGATTCTGCGGTGAGCTTTACTTAGTATGTAAGTAATACAGAGGAGGTAAGTGTTGCTAATTTTAGCATGAAAATTCAGAAGCGATGTGAAAATTGGGACAAGTAATGAGGGGTGGGCTGCACATGCTGCAATCTGCCATTGGGTGGGTGCCTTTGCCTGAATGCCTTCACAGGCACCTTCCCCACACAGTGCAATGCAACCCCAGAAATTTGCACCAGCTTGTCATAAGCCCCAAAGAGGAGCCAACACAAGATGTGAGCAGGCAGTGAGAATGCCAGCACACCTCCCCTGCTCAGTGACCAATCCCAGGAGTGCAATGCAGAGATATTCACACCCAGCTACACCTCAGAACTTTCTTTTAACAGTGGCTGCTGCTGAAGAAACATAATCCCTTGTGAAGAAAAAGCTACAGCATGGAGGACCTGAGGCTGCTGGAGGGGTGAACTAATGCAATAAGTCAGTTCTCTTTATATGTGAATTCGCTTATCTGCAAATGGCAGAATTGCCACCTATTTCTCATTATCTGCAAATCTGTTTGTGTTATCCACTAATACTGTATCAGTGCAAGCTGAAAGTGGGTCAGTTTTGGACATCAAAATTAGAGAATGGAGAATGGACATCAAAAATGGAGAATCGTTGGACATATCTGTTTCTGCTTCCAGACTTGCCTCATCATCTCAGGGACTCTTTTATGCTTTTATGCGAATGCCCGAAGTCTACGAGCAAAGGTGGGAGAACTGGAATGTCTGGTGACAAGGGAAAATATTGACATAGTGGGCATAACGGAAACTTGGTGGAATGCGGAGAATCAGTGGAATACCGCAATCCCGGGCTATAAACTCTACAGGAGGGACAGGCAGGGGCGTGTTGGAGGTGGGGTGGCCCTTTATGTTAAGGAAGGGATAGAATCCAGCAAAGTAGAGATTGAAGGTGGGTCCGACTCCACCGTAGAATCTCTGTGGGTTAAATTACCAGGCTTGTGCAGCGATGTAATACTGGGGGCGTGCTATCGTCCTCCAGACCAGAAATCGGATGGGTACCTTGAAATGAGGAAACAGATCAGGGAGGTGACAAGGAAGGACAGGGTTGTAATCATGGGGGACTTCAATTATCCTCATATTGACTGGGTCAATTTGTGTTCTGGTCACGATAAGGAAACCGGATTTCTTGACGTGCTAAATGACTGTGGCTTAGATCAGCTAGTCACGGAGCCCACCAGAGGACAGGTGACTCTGGATTTAATATTGTGCGGTACGCAGGACCTGGTTAGAGATGTAAACGTTACTGAGCCATTGGGGAACAGTGATCATGCTGCGATCCGTTTTGACGTGCACGTTGGGGGAAGAATACCAGGCAAATCTCTAACAAAAACCCTTGACTTCCGACGGGCGGACTTCCCTCAAATGAGGAGGCTGGTTAGAAGAAGGTTGAAAGGGAAGGTAAAAAGAGTCCAATCTCTCCAGAATGCATGGAGGCTGCTTAAAACAACAGTAATAGAGGCCCAGCAGAGGTGTATACCGCAAAGAAAGAAGGGTTCCACTAAATCCAGGAGGGTGCCCGCATGGCTAACCAGCCAAGTTAGAGAGGCTGTGAAGGGCAAGGAAGCTTCCTTCCGTAAATGGAAGTCTTGCCCTAATGAGGAGAATAAAAAGGAACATAAACTGTGGCAAAAGAAATGTAAGAAGGTGATATGGGAGGCCAAGAGAGACTATGAGGAACGCATGGCCAGCAACATTAAGGGGAATAATAAAAGCTTCTTCAAATATGTTAGAAGCAGGAAACCCGCCAGAGAAGCGGTTGGCCCTCTGGATGGTGAGGGAGGGAAAGGGGAGATAAAAGGAGACTTAGAGATGGCAGAGAAATTAAATGAGTTCTTTGCATCTGTCTTCACGGCAGAAGACCTCGGGCAGATACCGCTGCCCGAACGGCCCCTCCTAACCGAGGAGTTAAGTCAGATAGAGGTTAAAAGAGAAGATGTTTCAGACCTCATTGATAAATTAAAGATCAATAAGTCACCGGGCCCTGATGGCATCCACCCAAGGTTTATTAAGGAATTGAAGAATGAAGTTGCAGATTTCTTGACTAAGGTATGCAACTTGTCCCTCAAAACGGCCACGGTGCCAGAAGATTGGAGGATAGCAAATGTCACGCCTATTTTTAAAAAGGGAAAGAGGGGGGACCCGGGAAACTATAGGCCGGTCAGCCTAACATCCATACGGGTAAGATGGTGGAATGCTTCATCAAAGATAGGATCTCAAAACACATAGACGAACAGGCCTTGCTGAGGGAGAGTCAGCATGGCTTCTGTAAGGGTAAGTCTTGCCTCACGAACCTTATAGAATTCTTTGAAAAGGTCAACAGGCATGTGGATGCGGGAGAACCCGTGGACATTATATATCTGGACTTTCAGAAGGCGTTTGACACGGTCCCTCACCAAAGGCTACTGAAAAAACTCCACAGTCAGGGAATTAGAGGACAGGTCCTCTCGTGGATTGAGAACTGGTTGGAGGCCAGGAAGCAGAGAGTGGGTGTCAATGGGCAATTTTCACAATGGAGAGAGGTGAAAAGCGGTGTGCCCCAAGGATCTGTCCTGGGACCGGTGCTTTTCAACCTCTTCATAAATGACCTGGAGACAGGGTTGAGCAGTGAAGTGGCTAAGTTTGCAGACGACACCAAACTTTTCCGAGTGGTAAAGACCAGAAGTGATTGTGAGGAGCTCCAGAAGGATCTCTCCAGACTGGCAGAATGGGCAGCAAAATGGCAGATGCGCTTCAATGTCAGTAAGTGTAAAGTCATGCACATTGGGGCAAAAAATCAAAACTTTAGATATAGGCTGATGGGTTCTGAGCTGTCTGTGACAGATCAGGAGAGAGATCTTGGGGTGGTGGTGGTGGACAGGTCGATGAAAGTGTCGACCCAATGTGCGGCGGCAGTGAAGAAGGCCAATTCTATGCTTGGGATCATTAGGAAGGATATTGAGAACAAAACGGCTAGTATTATAATACCGTTGTACAAATCGATGGTAAGGCCACACCTGGAGTATTGTGTCCAGTTCTGGTTGCCGCATCTCAAAAAAGACATAGTGGAAATGGAAAAGGTGTAAAAGAGAGCGACTAAGATGATTACGGGGCTGGGGCACCTTCCTTATGAGGAAAGGCTACAGCGTTTGGGCCTCTTCAGCCTAGAAAAGAGACGCCTGAGGGGGGACATGATTGAGACATACAAAATTATGCAGGGGATGGACAGAGTGGATAGGGAGATGCTCTTTACACTCTCACATAATACCAGAACCAGGGGACATCCACTAAAATTGAGTGTTGGGCGGGTTTGGACAGACAAAAGAAAATATTTCTTTACTCAGCGTGTGGTCAGTCTGTGGAACTCCTTGCCACAGGATGTGGTGATGGTGTCTAGCCTAGACGCCTTTAAAAGGGGATTGGACAAGTTTCTGGAGGAAAAATCCATTTTGGGGTACAAGCCATGATGTGTATGCGCAACCTCCTGATTTTAGGAATGTTTTAAGTCAGAATGCCAGATGTAGGGGAGGGCACCAGGATGAGGTCTCTTGTTATCTGGTGTGCTCCCTGGGCATTTGGTGGGCCACTGTGAGATACAGGAAGCTGGACTAGATGGGCCTATGGCCTGATCCAGTGGGGCTGTTCTTATGTTCTTATGACTCCAGCTGAACTTTCACAACCCTAGTGATGATAAGAGGCCAAATGATGAGAGGTCTCTGTAGGGCTACCGGAGGGCTGCTCTGGGACTGGGACAAGCTCAGGGAAGGAGCCAAGAGACAGATGGAGGAGGACAGGTGAAGCAACCTCCTCCCCACTGCTGAACTCTGAGGCCTTGTTGATGGCCCAGCAATCTTCAATGAGTCGAGGGATAGTCAGAACAGAGAAATTACCATAGCCACAACCTTCAACGCATCCTGCATGGAGGAGGAAACATCAGATGTTGGAGATGTTGATCAGCCCTTGCCATCACCCAGCCCCAGATACTTCAAGTTAAGATTCAGGTTCACAAAGTTTATAGAGTATATGGTGAAAAGGGTCCCCCATTTTCCCCATAGGCTCAATTATTCAAATTGATAATTATTCAAATTATGCTAATTTGGTATCCACTAGGTTTTCCAGGAACTTAGCATTAGCAGATAACGAGAACTGACTGTACCTGCAGGTGTTTCATGTGTCTCCATGCAGGAGCAATGTGTGACCCTGGACCCATTTGTGACAGGAGCAGTTTGTGATCACTGAAGGGGATACAACCTAGAGCCACCCAAAACCTTTCCCGAAATTGTGGCACCTGAGATCTTGACATGAATTGCTGAGAAATAGTGACCTTAGGCAGCTGCCATTACTGAGGCATCTCACCCAGTATTATTGTCTATGCTGGCTGGCAGTGGCTGTCCTGGGGTCTTTCCCAGCCCTACCCAGAGATGCCAGTGATCAAATCAGAGGCATTCTGCATGTAAAGCTCATACTGTACCAATGCCCTCCAGCCCATCCCCAAATCATAATAACTGTTCATGCTTGTAATAATGGTGCCTTCTGTTCTTTCTAGATTAATAAGTCTTGGATATACAGTGGTGATCCCCTGCATGCAGCAGGATCCTCCAGTGGGTAGAAAGGCCAAATCATATAACAAAGTACCCATCCACATTTGATGACTTAATGGTAGTGTTATTAGTATGTGTTGTTGAGGATGAAGTGCTGTTTGACAAAGAAGCAAGTTCAGTCCTGTTGCCTGGTTTAAAGGAACCCCTGAGGTCACAGGCTGTGTGGTAGCCTTTAATTGAGCTAGAGATGCACCTTGCAAATTTCCCCTGGACATTTACAATCCATTTGGATGCCTCTCAAGTGGGATTAAGCAGATTAGTGTCATGGAATTGAGATGTCTTTAGGGCTGTACCGTAATCTATGAAAGAGAAGCTCCTGTTCTAGAGTGCAATGAGAATTATACAACTGCTCCGCTGCAGAAGTGGGGCAGTTTGGGATCATGGAGAACAAGGATGAAGTGCATGCATGCAAGACGTAAAAGACAAAAGAGAGAAAGAGAGCCATGTTGTAGGTCACACTGATGCTTGATGCCATTCTGAAGTTGTAGCAGGAGAATGAATGAGCTGGCTGAGCAAGCAGCAACTTCTGTATGCTTATTTTAATTTTAGGGGTTTCTGTTCCTTGTTTGCATCCCTGCCGGTGTAGTGGAATGCTTTGAGGGCTTGATGAACAGTGCCTTTTATTTGCAATTGCACATGGCTCCCAAAGGGGGGATTGTATCAGGATTGTCCTTCCCACAAGGAAACCTGGAGTCAGATGGAAGGCACCACTGAATAAAGCAGACCAGCGTAAGGGAGATGGGTGTTGGGGACAGCCAGTAAGAACCACTGCAAAGCATACATCTGGAAGAAGAAAGGAAACTAGCAGGGCACCCAGATGCATAATGGGTGTAATGGAGAATAATATTGAACAGGAAAAATGATTCTATTAGACTCTTAAAGATGTATTTCATTTTGATCCTGCTCTTCTTCCAAGAAGCGTAAGATGCCTTCACGGTTCTCTTCCTCCCCCCCATTTGTCTTCTGGCAATCAGCTTCTGCTATGACAAATAACTTAAGCAGGAAAAAGACAATAAGACCAGTGGAACTCAGCTGTGCCTTATCTGGAGCCCCACGTCAAGCCTCTTGGCCTGACATGGAACTCCATTAGTCTGCGCTATCTAAGTAGCTGGCACAGAGTCGAGTAGCCCCATAGTGGGGCTACGCTCCTTATGTGGAAATGTCCCCTTCCCCCAAACAGCTGCTGCCAGCTGCCTGGAGCACTCAGGATGCCATGGCAGCTATTTTGGTGCCGCAGTAGTCCAGCGTGCTAGGCAGCTCAGGTTTGGGTTGTCAGTGAGCTTCACAGCTGTATAGAGATTTGAACTCAGTTCTCTCCAATCCTAATCTAACAGAGCAATCCTAGGTAGGTCTAATCAGATGTTAGACCTATTCAGTAGGATCTGAACCCCAGTAGATGTGTACAGGAGTGCAACCTATTACTCTATCACTGCACCACGCTGCTTTCTAAGAGATGGGGAGCATATCTGTGGGATGCCCTCTCCTTGGCATATTCACAGTTGCAGTCTATGCATTTTTACTCAGAAGTAAATAGCACTGGTTTCTGTAATGCTTATATCAAGGTAAGTGTGCCTAGCATAGCACCCTCAGTTCTGCTCATCCTAGTTCAATAGAAGGTTCTTCACATGTGTGGTAGTAACTTATTTAGAGTCAGGTGAAAACCTATAGAGAAAATACTGGAAAGTCTCATCTGGAAGAGTGTGAATAAATCAAAGTTGTATTCAGATTGAACCAGCCATTTATCTGGCGCATGTGTGAGCGGACCCAGGAAGGTGGATTGAAGCTAGAAGGGGGATAGGATATTGGTGGTTCTGCTGCTGCCACCACCAACACTGTCTCCTTCTCAGCCTTGATCTGCCCCACCGTGGTCTGTGTCAGTTGTAGTCTGGGACAGGGCAATGGGTTCCACGGCTACACTCCACCTAAAGGTGGAGGATGATGACAGTGGAAGTGCTCTACCTACAATAAGGCTTGAACTGACAACCTTTTGGTCATCATCCAACACTGCTTCTGCCCATGCTTGCTTGGTGCTCATCTTTTCATTGTTGCAGCTGTAGTTTCACCACAGCAGTCCTTTGAAGCATCTGTTGTGGGCTCAGGCTGCAACTGAGCATACCATCATATTGGCCTTCAAAAAGTGAAACTGCTAGCTGGATATCTACTACTGTGATACCTGGTGTGAAGTGTGTCTTGGATGGTAATAGTAATGCTGAACTTTGTGCTTCGCTTGGGTAGACAGGAGACTTTGCTTGGATGCCCATGCTGCTGTAGATGGCAGGTGAATGGTGACAGGTCCTGGTGCAGATCTGTCGTGCGTGCACACACCCTACCAACAATATAAATCAGTAGGGACAATGATGGCTTGGGAGAGTGGAAGAAATAAAAATGAGGGGAGAAGAGGAGAGTTGGAAATGAGATGAGGCAGCACATTAGCACATCTCTGAGTTGGCTTGCCTTTGAAAATCTGTCATGTTGCCATGGAGTGTGTCTAGCAATGCGCTCCCTCATCACATCTCTAATCCTGCTCAGGAAAGGGAGAATGGAGAGGAGATCAAAGCACAAACCCAGAATGAAACCTCATCATGTCTCACTTCTCAACCAATGCCTCCAACCCACCCCACCTGAATGTGCTCTGATGCTCTGCATAATTCACTGCAGCAGACTCTGTAAGCTGGGCACAGTGGTATCTATGTGATCTGCATCCACGAATATGTGAGGTTCATTTCCCAAGGGAGCTTCATGAATCTGTTCCAGGTAAGGAAGAGGCCTTAGTGAGATTCTGTCTGATATCCTGGTGGATGGACAGATGGACACACAGCCATTTGGGGTAGACAGTCCTGGCATAGCTGGACCTGTGGTCTGGCTTGGCATAAGACAAGTTTTACATGTAGCTCTGCTCACCAGAATTTTCACCTAATAAATGAAGACGTATGGCCTGACAGGGAAAGGGACTTCTGGGAGAAGGCCAACTGACCAAGGGGAACAGTGTCTAGTGGTTAGTGTGTGTGTGTGTGTGTGTGTGTGTGTGTGTGTGTGTGTGTGTGTATCCCTTCATGCTCTCTGCTTTCTAGCCCAGCAGCTGAGAAAAAATATTGGTAGTTTGTATCACTGTCAGCATCCCAAGCTACAGAAACCAAGCAGGGAGTGGTGGTTGTTTCGGAGAACCATCCCTCCCAGGAGATAACTGAAATCTAGGGGTTCTTATTAAAAATCAAACCCAGAGTAGCATCTGAAGGGCATAGAGATGTGACAATTCACTGAATTACCATGAACCAGGCAGACAAAGGATAAAAATGTAGGTAGTTTATTAAAAGTCTAAAAAACAAAAGGAATTAAATAAAATGGGGAAAGAAAAATAAGTAATAAAATACAAGCAGGCTGATGAAAAATGTCTGTGCTTGGCTGAAAAGCACAAAGAAACATTTTCACTAAATGGATGCAGTAACCATTAATGCCCAGCAGATGGACCTGTGATGTTACTCAAACTCTTATCCTACAACCACTCTCTGACCCCTCACTGGTTAAACTGGAGAAGTTTGCACATTGTCTGGTGTCATTTATCAGACAAAGCAACAAAAGGTCCCTGATAGCAAGCTAGTTAGATGGTGCTAAGATGTAAACACCTTCTGAATGTCTAGATATATAATAAAAACAGATTCATCCACATGTATATGCCTGTTGACTTTTTCAAAGAATTCCAAAAGATTCATGAGGCAAGACTTACCCTTACAGAAGCCATGCTGATTCTCCCTCAGCAAAGCTTGTTCTTCTATATACTCCAAGATTTTTATCCTTGTTGTTGCATTCATTACAGGACCTTTTAGTGAAGCTAACTGGGCTAATGTATTTCACAAAAGAGTTGATGAGCAAAAGATGAGCCAAAGTATCAAAAATGACAACTCGAATTAGGCTGTCATGCGCAGCCATATACAATAGCTGAACAGAATTCTGCTGTCATAAAATGGCTGCTGATGGATCACGCAGCGGATCTTCATGGACCCACCAGAGCAGATAAAGCAGCAGCAAGGGCAGGGTGGGGTGAAATGGGGCAGGGAGGGGGAGGAATAGTGTGGGGAAGCTGTGGGAAGGGGTGGATCTGGCGGTGCAATGTGTCTCACCAGATCCTATCCTCCTTTTTAGCATCCTTCCTGTCCCATTTCTTTCCTCCAAGGAGACCCTTTGTGGAGTGAGATGCTTAGAGAGTGTAAGCACAAATGTTTCTCCTTCCACAGTCATTAGTTAGATAGCAAACAATTCCATGCTTTCCTGTTTACCTTGTAGCCTTCCATGACACGCTGTATATGTTAATGACATTGTGTGAACAGGGCTTGTCCACTCCTTTGTCAACTTCTCTGTCCACTCCTTTGTCAACTTCACTGCCTTGGGTTCCTAGGTTCAAAATCACTCATGTGGATGGATCCTGTGGTCCTCAGTGGATCATACTCCATTGGCCTCTTTAAAACTGCTTTGGGCACTTCTAGATGAGGTGTTCAATCTGCAATTTGTCCCATTTTGTCCACTCAGAGTGTGGGTTTGACTGTTTTCAGGGGACTTCGCATGATGTCATCACCCATATGTTTGTCCACCAATATTTTTCCATGTTTATTAATGCAGAAAATCTGACTTTTAGATTTACTTCTCTGCAGAAATGCAATGACACATATGGGCTGAGATATACCAGATGACAGCAGAAATGAGAGGGGTAAAATGGAGTGTCAGTGCACCGTATCCCTCTTATGTTTGTACACCCTGTGTGTGAAGTGTGTTCTTATGTTTCACATACCCTGTATGTGAAAGGAACATAGCAATTCACATATGACTGCAAGTGGGAAAGTAATGATTGGCTGGCAATACAAGGAGCAGGTCTGGAAGTGCCCATTCTCTCTTGTCCTTCCACTCTGACCTGTGTTCTGAGGAATCTTCCTCTTTCTCTTAAACAAAAGCATTAACAAATAGTAAATCCCAGGCCTTTGTCTCAGTGTCAGTGCAGCTTCTAATTTGTTCAATGGGAAGACCACCAATGATTCGAATAGGGGATTAACAAGAGGAAATACAGTAACCTCTGGTTCACCCTCGGTTGAAGGATTATGTAAATGAATCTGGTTGTTTTTCAGATGGGGAGTTTTGGAATCCTATCCTGCCGAATCCCAAAGTGACCCTTGACTTTGCAAATGGCTTTTGGTCATGGCTGCAAGACTCCTTTTAGCAAGCCTGAGCTCCCACTTGTATCTCCCTGGCCATTGGAATGAACCACTTACCCAGATAAGCTAGTACCTCTTGCTCCCCCACCCTCTTATATGCTAAGCTCATTCCAGGTCAAACTGAATTCCAGGAAGTGAGAAAAGTGAGGAATACTAATCTAGACATAAAAGTATATTTCTTTTAAATGGAAAAATGATTGCTTTTTTGCTCGAGCAAGTGGGAAGCAGATCATTGTAGCTTGCAGTGGGTTGGATAGCAGTGTCAGCAGTAAGGTGAAAGACACCCTGAGTCCGCCACCCCCTTGAACCCCTTGGAATCTGCTGCAGTGCATGTGGGTACGTGGGCATTCTATACCTGAGTGTAATATTAACATTTGAACAACCCCAATGTAGCAGGTGAAATATGAGGAGAGAATGGAGGAGAGACTGGAGTTTCAGAGAAGACAAATATGAGGGAAAGGAGACAAATCCTTTATTCTACTATGTCTGACTATCACAGGCTGAACATGTCTTGAAGAAAAAAAAGAGAAACTAACAAGGGAAACCAGAAAGCCAAATGGCAAGAGACTGCAAGATAAAATAAAGGAGAGCCGGGCTGGGTGGGGGAAAGGGAGATATTTTTGTCAAAAGTGACTGAAGAGAACCAACCCAGATGGATTCCCACATGGTTAGAGGTTCCCCCACCTTTCTTTCAGCAAAATCTTAGTGCGTATTGCAAGCTGTCAACAAACTTGCTCAGTTCTGTGCGGTGTCATTCACAGGTGCTGTTACATGGGAGAGAGTAGGAAGCCCTGCCACCCTCTGGCTAACACACTAGGGGTTAGGATTCAGGGATTCTTCTGTTTTCGGGCTACGAACTCCAACCCACTGCTGTAAACCCAAAGCCTTTCTGCAGTTCACACATCAAACTCCATTAAAAGCAAGTCTCTTTTTCTTTCCAGAAATGCGGCAATCGCAACATGTGCCGACAGTTTCAGGGCATTCTCAATGTACATCATTGAGGAGATTAAAGCAGGTGCAACGGCTCTGCCGGGTGTATTGCAGGCCCAGGAGGTGCAAAGCTTTCTTCAGGAAGAGGCAAAGAGGCCAGGGCATAGGTGGGCAAGGCAGAAGAGCTGCAGGGGGAGCCAATAGGTTACATGGCGCATTGACAGTGTTCCCTCTACAACCATCTCCCCCCAGCAGCAGTGAGTGGCTGGTTGAAAAGGAAAGAGAGAAACAGTATTTTGACATCTGATGGGAAGGTTGAAAAACGACCACCGGGGCTCTGATCTCCAGCTCTCGCTCTGCCTCTCCCTTTATTTTCTCATCTTGTGTTTTCTTCTTACCAACCTCTATTTTCAGTGCTGGCAAGTAAAGCAAGTTTGGGGGATAAACCAGTTATGCCAAGCACAAAGGATACTTTTCCTTGGCCAGCGACTGCACGTTCTCTTGGTCTGCAGTTCTCCCATTCTATCCCTTGGAAATGTTTGCCTGCATCACAATGAATGGCACACGAAACCTCCCAGCTGTTCGGTTTCTTCTTTAAGATTGCCAGATGTCCCCTCTGCCTAAATGCCGTTTTGCTCCATCATCAATCATCCCAGTCTCATCTTTCTGTCCGTTCTCACTCTTACGACCTGGCTCAGTCCTCCCAACCTCTGACAACTGGGCATCTCCTCTTCTTTTGGTTCTTAAAACACAAGACTGTGATTTTTGGCTGATGTCCTGATAATAAGCATGCAAGCTCTAGCATTGCTGTCCTGAAAATGACTCAGCTCTTGGCTGATTGGAAGGCAAGGCAAGTTAAGCAGAGGAACTTAGGGAGGTTCTAATCACAGATCTATCATACTGGGTGGCCTTCTTAAATATCTCTGAAAAGAAACATAAAACCAATGCCCCAAGGAAAAAAATCTTAGGAGGGGATGGGCTTCCCATATTTACAGCACAATCCTTTTCACTTGTAGCACTGACACAGTGGCCACTGCACTGGTGCTGGTTGTAAAAGCACCATAAAGGGCTTTTTGACACCCAAAGCAGCACAGACAGGAAGGCCTGCACTGTCCCACCAGCACTGAATCCTGAGCTACAGCTGCCGGTGCAGGTAAAAGCTGCTCTATTCAGAGGGCAGAATGGAAGCAGATTAGGCCTGGAAGGGGGTGGGAGTGGTGGGAGTGATGGAAGAGGCCTCCACCATATTGTATTCCTCCTCCTGAGCCTTTTCCTCTGACATGGGTCTTCTCGTCCTGGGCTTTTCACTGGTGCAGATTGAAGTAGTTCCATTGGGTAGGCTGGGGCTTTATACAGGGTCAGGGAACAAATGCTCCCTTACCCTGAGGAGTCCTCCAACCTGCTCCTATCCAGCACTGGGTACAGCATGGGTTGTGTGGCCCCACTGTACCTGCATTGGATAGGATTGGGCTGCTGTGTTCTTTCCCCACACTTATCCATGCTTTTCCTGCTAGCTCTAGGACTTATAAATTTGGCTAGATAGTCCAGATTTTGGACTTGGAAGAGTTCAGGAGGCTTCTGGTCTGGTGCAGCAGTATCATGTGCTAGGGAGGGCAAGTAGATACACAGTGTAAAAAAGATCCAGTCTGGATCAGTTTGGACAATCATTGCCTGACTGCCACTCCAGTGCTCAGTGAAGAGCAACTTCTTCCCCTTCCACTTAGTATACCATCCCCACTTCTATATGTTTTCATGGCGCAGAGAACATCTGAATCACACCTAACCGTGAGGTTGAAATATTACTTGAATGTAATATTTCAGCTGCAGAATTAGGCATAATTTGGATGTTCTGCCCCCACTCACATGACCATGGGAGGGAATGAGTGTGCCAGGGCGGGGGGATGTGTGCGCATTGTAGTGCCATAGGTCAGATAGCCATCATGCAAATTTGCCTACTGTTTGCAAACTCCAGTGGTATTAATCACTTTCTGTAATATGAAACTGATTGGGATTGGAAAATGGTAAAAATCATGCACCATAATTGGGACTATCTTGTAAATAAGGGTAAAGAGCAAAATCTGACTCATGCTTACAAGAAAAGTATTCAGAATGTGATAAAAATCAAACAGCATAAATAAACCAAGGTGCTTTTTTTTTTAATTGATGTAGTTAGTTACGTTAAGCTGAAATTTTGGAGAATCCTAATAAATGTACTGTATACAGCATTGTGCATTCCTAATCGGTTTTGGGTGGTTGACTCCCATAGGCTTTTAGCTGCATTGGAGATCATTAAGACAAATTGGTGTACTTGACTATGTCTGCAGGAGAAGCCAGCAATTCAGAATTTTATTTCAAGGTTATGGTGACTGCAACCTTTTTTTCTTGTGCAGTAGCAATGCAAGAGTTCAAACCCCGACAATGGACCAGTATCCAAGGATGCTAAAAGTTTATTATTCTCGATAGTGAAAGCTGCTATAACAAAGCTATTTAGCTTGCCTCCGATATTCCTATCTATCTCGATTGCCCCTGCTGATCTCTGAGAGTCTAGCAGGCGCATTAATGCTCTCACAGTCTTTCTGCTCCTAATTTTGTTAAATGGTTTTCTTTCCTTTTGGATATTTTTTCTTGTATTTTTTTTTCTCCCCTGAGGACTTTATTCAGATGATCAATTCAAAGCATGCCCTCGCTACATTTTTGTCAGCCTCTGGTTCAAAGGCAATAGTGTGATATCCAGTCCATGCGTCAGAGACAGGTGTAGCCTAACTGGGTAACAGAGAAGGAGGGAAAATAGGTATTTTAATGAGAGAGATATCCATAGGGGTTGGGTCCATAGCTCAGTTGGTAAGCTTTGCTTGCTAAAGGCCCTGGGTCTAATCCTTTGTAACATCTACAGGTAGATGGGAAAGTCACTAGTCTCCAGGTAGACTGGGAAACACCTACATCTGAAACCCCAGTGAGTCACTTCAGTCAGCATAGGCAATACTGGACTTAGATGGACCAACGATCTGACTTGGTATAGGGCAGCATCATAATTTCACAGCCCATATTGAGTCCTTAGTTCATTCATTTAATAGCCCAGTCCTATCCTTTGCCCTGCCAAAGCATGCAGCCATGCCAAAACAGGTTGCGAGACATGCTACGGTGGGGGGCGGGGGGCAGATCAAGAGGTTAGGAGGAGAAAAGGTAAATATTTCCTCTTACGCCTTGGTAATCCCCTCAGCTGCTAATGGGTCTCCTCAGACCTGCGCCAGCTCTTTTGCTGGCTCAAGTTTGAGGAGACAAAGAGGATGTCACTCATGCCAGGTGCCACCCCCTCTCACTTGAGACATACCCCAATGTCATATTGATGACATTCACACAACTGAAGAAGACTTCTAGTATTAGCTCTGATACACGGAAATGAGAGCTGACTCATACTAACACCTGATTGGTTCCTGCTGAGTCATAATAACAACTCATTGGCTCTTGGAACAATCAGTATCAATGGTCAGTTTTGAGTGAAGAAAATCCACATTGTTACATAAGGTAGTTGAGTTTTCCTTTTCTGGTTATTTGGCTATAATGTTTTATAGAATACAGATATTTCACCATGGGTTGTTTCATCGTATTCTGCATTAAATTGCCCATTGAATGATATATAAGATGATGGTACTGTTTGAAAATACAAAGATTTTCACAATTTTGGCCAGTAGTGGTAGCACCCTCCGTGAATGTATCACCCTAGTGACGCCACTGGTCACGAATAATGGCTTGTGTGAAGCTTGCTATTATAGATGGTACATGATCACATCTTGCCTCAGTCAGTTGCCTGAACTCTAGGAGGGAGGTTCCTGTCTGTCCTGCACAGCAGAATCTCTTCCCTTGGCCACTGCTCCATGAGGCCTTGGGCAGTTTTTACCACTGTGGATACTGCTGGGCTAGTTGGACCAGTTGCCTGACTTGTACCACATTGCTTCACATGTTGCACGATGCCAAGCCTTCACTCGTTAGTTCTCAGTCCTTATTCTTTGCCCTGCCATGCAGGTAGCAGATGGTAACAGCAAGGAAGTGAAGTGCAAATCATTGTCAAACTGTAGAGATTAATTACCGTGTTCTAAATGCGCACAGTAATAACGAACACATAATAATGGGAAATTACTGGCTTGCATCATTTGTCAAAAAGATAAAGTCAGGTCTGCAGCAGTCTGGCCCCAGGGCAAGCTGTTCTGATGTAATTTGGCCCTTGGCAATGAAGCAGGTTGCAATAGCTGAAGATTGCTGGGGCCGTAAGATTCCAGTCTGGTCACATTTCCACAACACGTTGATACAATTCACTGGTTGTGAAAAAGGGGTCTCCTCTAAGAGCCTGCATGAGGCTTTGGGAAAGAAAGGTTCCCTTGGATTAGTTTCCATAAGGCAACAGTTTAAAACATGCGGCATGCATGCTGTGGTCTGTTCTAAGGGAGAAGGGCCAGCCAGGGGCATCAGAGCGCTTGAAAAGGGGACCTCAGGAACAGCTAACACTGCACAGAGACTAGGAGCAGTTGGGAACGAAAATTGGCAAACGTCTTCCTCGCCCAGACCTAAGAATCTGGAGTTCTTTCTACAGCTCTATTTGTGAGTGAATATAATACAAACTCTCTTCCGGCTCTGGAAAACTGAGCTCAGTATACCTGAATAGGGAGAGAATGTAAGTGTGCCATCTAACTCTGCTGAGCCAGCACTTTGCCACACCTCCTTCCATTGGGTAGGTTGGGGCTTTATACAGGGTCAGGGAACAAATGCTCCCTTACCCTGAGGAGTCCTCCAACCTGCTCCTATTCAGCACTGGGTACAGCATGGGCTATGTGGCCCCACTGCACCAGCGCCAGGGGCCTTGGAGACTATTCACTGCTTGTCTGAGAGTGGCGGTGCTGTTCTCAGGGAGACTTTGTTGTTCGCACAGTTGAGAACCCTGGGCATTCCAGAATTCTAAATCATACAGCCAAAGTGTCCCTGGTTCAGTTTCACCCTCTCAGACAAGCATGGGACCCTAATCAGCAGTGACAGGGCTAACCCAGTTTTTAGCCTGCTGTTACCTGGGTACACTATAGAATGTCAGAAGAGGGCTGTGGTGGTTAGGATAATGAGCTATGTGCAGAAAAACTCTGGGTTCAAAGTTCAGCAAAACCACAACCACAGAGTGGTCCTAAGGAAGCCATTATTTCTCAGAAATGTAAGAATCTCAGTTGTGGCAACTTCTGGGCTAGCTGGACATGATGTGGACAAGGCCAGTGTGGTGCATGATTTCTTGCCTGACACCACATTTTGGGCTGACACCCCATTACTCGCTGTTGGGGGGGGGGGAGAGAGAATCCATTTCCAAACACGCACTAGCTTCAGTTTTGCAGCCTGTAAATAGGATGTCAAAGCTGGGGGGGGGGATCAATTCAATACTAGCTCTGTCATCACGGGCTCTTGATTTCCTCATGCCTCAGCCGGATCTTCCCCACCTTCTCAGTGGTCTGTCAGGAGCCATGGGGCTAAAATCAGGAGCTTTCAGCTCTGTGTATGGGTGCCTCATGTGGTGAGCAACCAGAACTGCAGTTTGGCACACCTTTCTGGGCATGTTTCTGGCTGAAATGTTTGTGGCTCAGGACTGGGCCCAGCCACCCACAATGGGCATTGTTCCCTCCTAGGCAGGAAGAGCTTATTGTTTGGGCAGGGACTTTGCCTGGGCAACAATGGTCTTCTGGCTCTGGTGTATCTCTTCCTTGGCACTGACTCCTGGCTGTGCTGCTCAATGCCTTCCACAGCATTGACTCCTTGCTTTGTGCCTTGTTGTTGATTCCTGGCTTGGTCTCCTTGGCTTTGTTTCTCAACACTGAGTCTTGGCTCAATGTCCTGGCCTGTTACCCTTCCAGCACACCCTCTACTTTTAGGTCCAGTCAGATTGCTACCTGTGGATCAGCTTTACTACAGTCACCCTGCTGTCTCCATTTAGGGACTCACCAATTTGGTGGAGGCAGTGCTCACTGATGCACTGTAGAGAGTTGTGCTGGAATTCTGCCTTCAGTTTCTGTTTGTTCTGCTCCATGGGCCCTGGCTCATATCCTTCCAGGAAAAATGAATCAGGGGTGTTTGGTTAACCATGACAATAGAAAGGATAGGCTGGGACTCACCAATAGCGATGCTTGTGCTCTTCACTATTCTGACCAGTGCCTGATCAGAGATTGATTGTATTTGATGAGATTATGAGGGGAGAAGGCCCTTTACTGCAACCTGCATGCACATATTGTGTCCTCTATATATGGGACATTTCTACCATCTCTTTATAGACCTAGTGCATATTTAGGTCTAACTGCTGGAGGGGAGATGTTCTATGACTACAGGTACTTCAGTGCTACAGTCACCCCTTTTCAGTACTTGGGTGTAGGCTTAGGAGGACAGTAGGAGAGGTGCTCCATGTAGAAGTATGGTCTGCCCCATTGCTTACCCATGTGGGGCACCTTTTTCTTGCAGCCCCAGTTGCAGGTGCAGAGTTGGGGTTCTTGATGGGCATCTGCATCTGGGGTTCTGAGGCAGCGTGCCTATAAGTGTTGTAAAAGGTAAATGCTGCTCATCAGACCTGCATTTACTTTTATTCTCCCAGGTTGTTGGATGTTTGCCATCAGCATAAAGTTCCCCATCACCAAAGTTCCCATCACCACGTCCATTCCTATGAATTTATCATCCTAGAGCAATATAATCACTTGCATGCCACCAATTTTGATACATAGGTGCTCCCCGGCTAGGGCTTATTTTCCTGGTGGTTTGCTCTTGCTGACTATACAGTAAGTAGAATTTCTGTTCTCCACAGCGACTATGAGGCTGGAGAGGACAAGGGTGGGGAAGGTGTTTGGGACTCCTGATTGTTTTATCTTGCACCACCTCTCCTGCAAACATTATGCAATTTTAGGGGGAAGAACGGACCCCCAAGTGAGCAAAGAATTCCACTTCTCCCCCACTATGCTCCAGACTTCACCCAGTTCCCCTTCAGTGCTGCTACTGGTCTCTTCAGTTTAAGGGTTCCGATGGCAGTAGGTACTTCTGGCACACCTCCGTACTGTGCCAATGTAAACTCCGCTCATTGCTTTATCTTTGGCCTTCACCAGTGCAAGGGAGGTTAGGAGGAATCTTGCCTCTGCCCAGTTGGTATACTTGGAGAACAGGATTGTACTGTGAATCATGACTAACTTTTGCTAGGATTGCAGCTGATGTATTTTATTTCTGTTTGAACCTACTAAAGGTCACCCAACAGCCCTATTTCCAGTTCCAGATTTTCTTTACCATTTGAGAAAATGGAAATTACAGAATAAATGTTCAGGCTCATATGGTCATAACACTTATTTTCTAGATTAATGTTGAAAGCATCCTCCTGTACCAGAGATATTTTGTTAAAAATCACTGTGACGTATAGGTTTGCAATGCTCTGGAGCTTTGTGCTGGGACTGGAAGCAATAAAGTTATGAAGGCAGGGCTGAGATGAATGAAGACTGCTGTTGCAGCTTCCAGGGTATAGTGTTACTGGGGAGTGACATGTGTTAAGAGGTTTTTGACGAACCCTGCCAAAAAACACAGTGGGGAATTGAGAGAGGCACATTGTCACTGGTATACCACAGCACAGTGCATGGGATTCTGTGTCACATTTAACCAGTACTATCTGTCTCTGCTTTTCAAAAATACCCAATTAACTACAGAAGCTAGTCAGCTTAAGAATATCCCTCACCACTTTGGCTCACGTTATTGAAAGCCGAGGATTTTGAAAAATGACAGAAAGGCATATTTATGAAGTGACAATACGGATAAACAATATCTGATGAAAGAGCAGGAAGTCTTCCTGGGGTTATACTTCTTGGGGGGGGGGGATATAGGGCTGAGAATGGAAAGGGCAGGAGGAAAATCACCTGAGAGAGAATTCAGTTTTGATAGCAGAAAAGAATCTTAGTCCAACTTTGGGGGATATATTAGAAGACTTATAATTCCATGTTATAGTCCTTGTTGTTGGGTGTCATATATCTATTCGTTAAATACTGTACGGATACACTTGCCAGGAATAGTGGAAATGCAGCTGTCCCTTTTCCTCTCTTCAAAAAACCATAGGCAGTGCATACATACATGCTGCTCTCAGGCTAGTTGGGCTGCCCTGGAAGCCAGTGCTAATACACATGTACTAAGGTGTGATTTGGGGGACTGATTACATTAGGGTAAATGAGATTGCACCCCATCATTAAGAATGGGCCCCAAATATACTAACCATTACCTGGATTAAAAAAAGAGCTGTCAAACATGGTGTGAAAGATTATAATTCTGAGGACCAAAGCAAGCCTTAAACTGAATGATCTCTGATCTGTCTTCTGTGGTTCTGCTTATAGACCTGATACAGTGTACTATTTTGCAATGAGTGCCTTGTGGATACCAGGGCTAATATTGAATAGGCTCAAATGGCATTACTATCATGCAGCATTCATGGACAGCCATAAAGCATGATTGGAACATATGAATGAATGAATGAATGAATGAATGAATGAATGAATGAAGCTTATCAGTGAGAATAAACCTACACCATGTATTTTTTCTACCCCCCCCAAATTCTAAACATCTCTATATAATATGCCTGCATTGATCCTCCTTGAAACTCCCCCAACTTCTATAAGTAAATGAACTAGTTACCTCTAATGACAAAAAACTCTGATTCATTAATGCTTTGATTTACTGATTGAGAGAACCACTGTGTGCCTAATGAAAGAAAAAAGTCCTCTATGCCTCGGTGAGGGAATGCCCCCCTCACAGTGAAAGAGGTCATAAACTGTGTGGCACTTTTCCTCCAAATCTCTGTTGATTTGTTATCCTCCAAATAGAATCTCCCCATCCATTTTATCTGCCCAGGCACCTTCCTCTTCATTCTTATCTATTTTTTATGCTGTCTGGATATCTCGGGCCATTAAGCCTATCTCTTTTATCGCTGCAATCTTTCTTTTCTCTCTTGAAGGATGTTTTTGGCTCTCATCTTCCCCTTCTACATCTCTCTCTCTCTCTTATTCCATGACCCCCACCCTATCCCTTTGACCCTGCCTTTTCTCAGTGGTGTATGCCAACAAAGTTTTGTGCAGCATTTTCTCCCCCAACAGGGAAGACAGTTAGCAAGTGTCTAACTGTGATGGGAAAATGAGATCTGTTGTAACTAAATTCTCCTACCATACCTGCAAGGGTAAGATGTAGAAGAAATAGCACCTGAGATAGGGAGTTGCCCTGCATTGTGTTCATGCATGTTTGGAGACACATGCATGTGTCTGAGCTCCACCGGTCCCGCTCTCCTCCCGCCGCACTCCCTCCCTGACATGCCTCCTCTCCGCCCTCTCCCTGCCCTCCCCCTGCCCCAAAACGCCTCCTTCCTGCCTCCTCCATGCCTCCATCTACGTATCCGCCTATCCGTCGCCCCAGGGGTTCGGGCAACCATCAAATAGCGGAGCACACAGGCTTTCCGGCACACAGAGTCAGGATTGGGCTCTCAATCCACAATCCTGGTCCCGTTTGCTGAACTGGCACAAACCCATTTCTGCCCAGCCCATAGGTGTACACGTTTGATGCCTATATGCAACGTTGGGCAGAAATGGCTTAAGCTTCACATTTCTTTTGCGTCTTAGATTGAAACTGTGCTCTCTATCATCATGACTGGTGCCAGTAAAATGGGGTGGGTTCTGACCTCCCCTTCTTTCCGTCTGTTACTTCGTCAGGAAATAGCTGGTTGTGGTTGAGGGGTGCAATCTTTTGTTAAGAGTTACACTCCTTGCTGATATTGTTCTTTATTTCCACATAAAAAGCATATTGCTTGCTTCCTATTGTTTGTGTAATGAGGAGTTGCAAATCTACCTCTGTTCTTAGGCATGTTATTTGATCCATAGGACTGGAGATCTGTGTTATTCTCTGTACATTCTGTTTGAAAAGCTGTAACGGTTTCTCTGTAATGGCAATTATATTTTTCCTGGGTGGACTTTACACTTATAAATGAACCAAATTCTTCAGATAATGATCTAGGTAAAAATCCAGTCTTTTGATTTTCTGCGAGCACAAAACCAGTCAAAGCTAAATTTTCCATTATTGTAGTCAGCTTGGTTTAGCAATCTCCTTTTATTCTAAGATTGCAGGGATCTTTAATCAGGTTAATTTCATTTCTTAAGTCAGTCTTTTAAAAGGGCCTGCATCATTTCTTTTGCAGTCTTAGCATGTGTGACATGCACAAGCTCTGAATTGTTGGCTTTGTGCAATAATATTTTCTGCCTTTGCACCAAATTTTGTCCACTGCAGAATTTGTCCAGCTGTTGGGTTCATTCCCATCAAGAACACCTATTTCTTCCTGTTCCAACAATTTGCATTTTGATATTTCCATTGCTCAAAGGAATGGGAATTTAGCCTTGGTAACTGGTACTGGATTATTATTATTTTATTTTTCACATTTTTATACCACCCTTCCTCCAAGGAGCTCAGGGTGGTATATATAGTTCCATTTCTCTTTTTGCCCTCACAACAACCCTGTGAGGTAGGTTAGGCTCATGCCTCTCTTATTAGCTCCGTTAGCCATGGTTCTTGAGAAGTGTCAGTCTTTTTGAGTTTGAAAGAAAAAAACAACTACGCAAATAAACACAAGCATTTCAGTGGGGTGGGGTGCTGCACTGGATTACAGGGCCCATAACCTGTTTGGAAAAGAGTCTAAATCAAGCAGAATAATATAGTTGGACCCTTTTTCCAGCTGTTCCCCCCCAATCCCCTCTAGTTTGCTGCTAACAGTAAAGCTGAAGCAAAGGCAGTGAAAAGTTTCAAAGAAAAATACTTCATTTACGATTTTGAAGTTTGTGCATCTCTGTTGATAACACAGGTTCTAGACTTATTAGTCTTATTGATTAGACTTATTACAGGTTCTAGACTTTGGAACAGGAAATCCTAGAGCTATTCCCTTTGCCTGGGTGTGGGAGACCTCATGGCATGGTGGACTCCATATGGCTGGTATGAGCTCATGGAGAGATGCCTGCATGCTTGGAGGATCAGGAGGGGAGAGAGAGAGAGAGAAGAGGGGGAGGAAGGAAGCCAGGTATTGACGCACCTCTCGCAGGTCAAAGAGGACAAAGTAAAGGCAGTGGTGTCACTATGGGGGGTACGGCTGGTGAAGGCTGCACCAGTTGCAGACCTCAGCAGGGGCTGATATGACACCACACAAGCCTCCATTTGGCTATCTTTGACCCTCTCTGGGCCCAGCCTCACACTTTCAACAACAATAGTGTATTTGCAGTTCACTGACCAAGAACACAAAGCGACTGCTCCTGGAGAGGGCAGAAGATCGTCAAGTGGCAGCAGTCCAGAGGTGAGCATATTGCATTAAAAGCAATACAATAGGGCAGAAGGTTGGGGCGACATGATTGCATCATTATGTTACTCCTGAACGTCGGGGAAGCCGAGCTCCACAAGGTAAGCGCTGCAGCAGGTGCAATGCCCCTCAGGGTGCCTCTGAGTAAAGGGCTAGGTAGACTATGTGTCAACTGCTTCTTGGACAATACACAGCCCCTAGTGTCCTGCAGGCAATGTTGTACCTACTTTCCAACAGACAGGAGGAGGCAGGACATGAAACATACTCAGTTGTTCATGAGGGAGCCGGATAGGCAAGTATAGCTCAAACCAGCCCTCTGTAGAGATGTTAGTAAGAGGATTTTCAACATGAATGGGCTACCTGGTGGCTCTGACATATAAGTGCTTACAGAATTACTACAAAGAGTAGGCAATGTATTAATGTCCCTGTAATGTCCATGTCCCTGTAATGGAGGATCTTTCACTGTGTGGGGAGTTGCACATTTTTTCCAAGACCAGATGACAGTTTAATATCTTCACTGAAATTTTTGAGGTTGTCAAATTTGGTTGTACTTGGCATAGAATTATATGTCATCCATATATTAAAAAGGTTCATTATAATTGTTCCTCCTCTGGCTTTTTGAAGTCAGTACTTGGAGCAGAGCCATCTAACAGAATTGACAGTGGTACAGGAGCTAAACAAAACCATCTTCATTCATGTTCAGTTCGTGACAAAGAAAGAAGAAAGAAAGTTTCTAGGTGAGCTAAGTGACTGCACCTTTGGACAGTAGGTTTTGCAACCGACCAGAGAAGTGATGACCACAGTCTTAATCCTGCGTGGTACCAAGGACCTAGTGCAAGATGTAAATGTTGTTGAATTATAGGGGACAGTGATTGTAGTGCTGTTCAGTTCAATATATACAGTATATGTAACTGGAAACTTTCCAAGGAAGTTCAACACAGACACATGTGGCTTCAAAAGGGGGCTTCTCAAAAATGAGAGATAAAAGGAATCTGAAAGGGGAGAGTCAAGAGGGCCAAATTGCTCCAAAATGCATGAAGGTTATTTAAAAACACAGTAGCAGAAGCTCAACAAGTGCATATATCCCTAAGTAGGTGTGATTATTGCCCTGTTTTGCTCCTATTTTTTTCTTATTTTTGAACACTTCTAGTACCCAGATGCTCTTGTGCAAATCTGGCACTCCAGAAGTGACTGGGACTTGTTCCTGCAGGAGGGCCCAATCCTATCCAACTTTCCAGCTCTGGTGTAGCCACAATGCAGCCTCATGGTAAGGGAACACATGAACACAGAGTGACTGCTCCTCCACCACAGGATGCAGCACACACCCCACTGGCACAACTACACCAGCACTGGAGAATTGGATAGGATTGGGCCCGCAGCCTTTTATTTGGAATGCCTTATTGGCTAGCCATGTGCCTTTGTGGATTCAGGGGCCTTCTCCCTGTCTGGAGTAGCTAACCCTACTACTAACCTCCCTACTACTAACCTCCAAACCTGCCAAATCTTCATTGATCCATGTTTGGGAGATAAGGCCCAGGAAGAGGGATAGGATATGGTGATGACTGAGCCGTTGATCCTACCTCTGTCATCACCCTCCCCAACCTCATTCCATTCCCCACCTTCCCTCACCTCTGCACCAGATGTACTTGGTATGGTGGGCATGCCGGAGGTCTGCACCGAATCATGTAGAATTGACAAGAGATGAGGTTGTGGAGTATATTGAGAAATTAAAAATGTATGTGTCACTGTGTCCAGGTGGGATCCATCCAAGAGTTCTTAAGGCACTCAGATGTGAAATTGCTGATCTTCTAACAAAAATATGCAACTTGTCAGCCTCAGTGCCAGAGGACTGGAAGGTAGCCAGTGGCAGGAGAGAAGTATTCCTTTCATTTCTGCTTGTAGGTTTCCCAGAGGCAGCTGGTGGGTCACTCAGCAGAATACTGGACTAGATGGAACTTTGACCTGATCCAGCAGGGCTGTTCTTAATAATAGTTGTCATTCATAAGTGCACGTGCCTTCCAGAGTATACCTGCTGCCTAAGATATTCCCAGACCATGACAAGGCAAAGTACATTATGCAGGGCAGTAAAGTTTACTGTTTCAAAATCATATGTCATCTTCTTTCAAGATCGGGAAAATGTGGCTTCTCTTGTTGCAAAACATGAAAAATTGTTGGATGCCTAATTCACAAGTCCTGGATTGTACAGACAACATGAGACGTTCTCTCTGCCTGTATGGCGCAATGGATGGCACCTATGGGACAGTGATCCAGGGAATGAACTATGGTGAGCTTTAAGCCCATTTGTTCAAATATGAACTATGTATTAACTTTTCATGGTTGTGGTTGCCTCTGCCTCATCCCTTGCCTGTCTGCAATACAGTCGATATTTCTGACTTACCTTCGATTTCTTGTGGGGATGATTGAGATAACATATGTGAAGCACTTTGAAAAGTGCTATATTAGAACAAGATTGGCACCATCCAAAATCTCGACATCTTATAGTATCTGTGTTTGCCACCCCCAATCATGCCACGACTGAGCATGTCAAAGACTGACAACATGAATGGTAGCAACTGTTATAAGTATCTTAATTGTTGTATCTCTGAGTCAGTGTGTTGCATGTTTTTCATAATTAGACTACAACAAATATGTTCCTAGTCTATTGTTTTCCCTAGGCATTTGACAATGTCATTGAAACTAGGAAGGGTATGTTTTAAACATTACCAAACTAATTAAATTCTCATTAATGTGATTGCCAAATATTGTGTCTGTTTTTCATGACATTGAGTTATTATTTGGAAAAGGAAAGCAAAGAAAGAGGTGCTTATTGTTTGTACAGACAGCGTAACAGCTGAGTCCAAGCAGTCCTTTGGCGCATGTCATTGAAGTGGCATCTACATACTAGTGCACTATCAGCTTGGCTGTTCTTCCCTCTGGCCAGTGGCGAAGTCTAACCCAGCCCCATGTGCAACCTCCTCATATTAGAAGTAGGCTACCTCAGAATGCCATTTGCAAGGGAGGGCACCAGGATGCAGGTCTCTTCTTGTCTTGTGTGCTCGCTGAGGCATCTGGTGGGCCACTGTGAGATACAGGAAGCTGGACTAGATGGGCCTTTGGCATGATCCAGTGGGGCTCTTATGTTCATGTTTGCACTGCAGCCCAGCACAATCTCTGCTTCATATAGTTTTGAAACAGGCAGCCCAAGCCTAACGAAACTGCCCAGGCCGCGTTATGTGCTGAAGCAGCTACTGCTGTATCCAGTGAGGGCAACGAGGCTGCTGGAGTTTTTGCAGAGGTAAGGGGACATTTGTCCCCTTGTCCCTGGAAAAACCCCAGAAACTTCTATGGGGCTACTTGGGCTGGCACCAGCAAAATCACTGAGGCCTGAGCATCCCCATGTTGATGGATCGGGCCCAGGAGGAAAGATAGTATCTGGTGGGAGAATCTGTTGCTGTCCTCCACTTTTGATTCTTCTTTCATCATTTTATGTAATTATAACCCATTTTAATAAACTTTGAAAAAACTCTACTGTTTACCTGCCTGGTTTCAGTTCATTTGGGTGGGAGCTTGTCTGCCCTGTCTTCACCATTTAGTTTATAAGGGGAACTCAAGCTACTTGGGGGCTCTCTTCAGTTGGGGAGGTTTCCCTAAAGCACCCCCTTTTGTCTGATTTTCTCTGAATTGTGGCCATAACTTTCTGTCCCAGTTGAACCCAGTTCAGGACAAGATGGGCTGGAAGAGGGTGTCAGTCGCTAGGCATTGTGCCCTTTTCTGTCTGCCTAACTACCACATCTGGGTTTTGAGAAACACAGTTCCTTCTAATGGCATGTCTACATTACTGTTCTGTTGCAGGAGTGAACAATTACTATTCAGCTGTTAAAAGCAAGACAGCTATTTTTCCTCCAGTAAGTACATTAATTGAAGGGAAACGGAAGTCACATTTTCCTGAAGTATTTTGACTACAATATTTTTTTTGGCTGCAAAAATGTGGTTCCCCCTTCTTCATCATAGATTTGAGAGTTGTTTATATGAATGCCTGAATGTCACAGGCATCTATTAATTAGTTCTTTCCTATAACATCTTTAGTGACAGGAAATACATTCATCCACATCCTGCATGTACATGCTCAGAGCTTTGAAAAAGTTTACATTTTTGTCTGGCTGGTCCAGGGGCAGGCAGCCCAATCCTGAGCTGCCTGTTCCGTGGGGACTGCCGGGACACCGAAACAGCTGCCACAGCATACTGTATGCACCAGGGCTGCTGCCAGCAGCTCTTCGGGGGGAGGGGACTTTTGTCCCTTTCCCCTGGGTAAGGGAAGTAGTCCTGCAATGGGGCTACTTGATTCTGCTAGATTCTACTAGAATCAAGAGCCTCTGTGTCAAGCTGCACAACCTGACATGAAGCTCAGGATCTGGTGGAGCTGAGCTTCACCAATCCCACCTCCCTCCTGCCCCACCCCCTTCCCCAGCATGCCTCTTCCCCTCCTCCCCACCCTCTCCCCGCCTCCCCCGCTCCAGAACACCTCTTCCCCGGCTCCCCCCAAGCCCCTACCTACCTCTCAGCTGCCTGGCAGTTTAGGTGACCGCCGAGCAGCGAATTACCAGTGGTCCAACGGTGCTAGCCCAGTGCCTGCTGATGCTGGGCTAACTCCTTACAGCACATTTGTGACAGTGCATGCCAGTGGTAAGTACATGCCACTGCTTAGGATTGGGCCCTGAGTCCTCCTTTGCCACTCCAGTGGGAATGCTCTTGCAGTGTATTAGCTGCAGTGTATTAGCTGTAGGATATGCCAATTTGATGTAGTTTGTCAAACACCAGCAAAGATCCCTTGTTCCCCAATGTACTGTTCTGGCATTTTATAAATCGTGCTTCCTTTTCCACACCTCTTTTTAGTTCTAATTTATATGTCCACTTACACTGCAGGCCTTCTCTCTGCCTTGGAGTGGCCACAAGTGCACAAGTAGAGCTGAAGTCTTCTCGCAATTGTTCATGAAACCCAGGAAGTTTAGAACAAGTTTCTGTGTGATCTCCTAAGCTCCTAATTTCCTCTGTGAAGGAGGAAAACCACAGGATACCTGTTGATTGGCTGTTGACAGTGTGTGATAAAATGGGCTTCAGAAACATCTGGTATTAAAGAATGATGCAAATAGCTCTCTGAAACGCTTGATGGGGACTGTTGGGGTTGTTGGAGGGATGATTAATGCAAGTTCCAGTATGGGGGCACAGATGAGTTTTTTGTTGTTATGGTCACCCACCTTATCTAATCAGAGCTTTGTGCTTAGGTTACAGGGCTCATGTCTTGAAAAAAATGTTACAAGTGGTGTGGCCATACATACCATGATATATATAAAATCTGCTTCTGGGTAGGTGTCTCATTTTAAGTCAGCAAAATGTTGTTTTTTAGCAGAATAGTTTATTCAAGTGTCATAAACTATAGAATTAATTCTGAAGGCGCACAAAATAAAGTACAGCCTCCTTTGAGGCCACATTTCTCATTTCTCCCCAGGTAAGGAGCCATTAATCTGCTTTTACCTTTAATGTCCAGTAAAGCTGAAATGACATTTCTCAAAATGTAATGTGTGAGGAAATTTGAACTTGAAAAATTGAATATTAATTGCTGTTAAATATTGGTATGCGTGGTGACTCTCACAAAATCTCTTTATTCTTAGAAAGCAGGGCTCAACACAATCTATAAGTGTGCATTTTGAGAATGCCTAGCATTCTCTCTGTCCTTTCCACCAGATTCCCAGGGGGCTGTTGGAGTTCTGGAGTGCTGTCTAGAAGCTGTTGCGGTCTGAATGAGAGCTAATAAATTAAATCCAGGCAAGACAGAGGTCTACGGAGGTCATGCCCTAGTGACATCTCATCTAGATTAATGTAAGGCACTCTATATGGAGCTGCCCCTGAAGATGGTCTGGAAGCTGCAGTTAGTACAGAATGCGGCAGACTGTGTAGTCTCTGGGGCTCAGCTTTTTGAGTCTACCATGCTGTTCTGGTGGCTGCACTGGTTACCCATTCAATTCTGGGTCCAATTCAAGGTGGTGGAGATTAGCCTTAAACAGTAGGGACTGGGATTTGACTTTCTACAGTATAATCCTGCCCATTCCCTAAAATCATCAGGTTAGGATGCCACTGTCATTGAAGGCTAAGGAGATAACAGCAAGTTGCAGGACCTTCTCTATTGTTGCACCGTGTCTTTTGAATGAACTTCCAGATCTGAGGATAGTCTTGTCTTTATGTGGTTTCTGACTGGGCTTAAAAAATGTCTTTGTTACACGCTGGCCTAGGGTACTGCAAAAGCACCATAAAGCATTCTGCAACACCTGGTGAGTAAAGAGTGCTGGTGGGAAGGCTGGGGAAGGCGGAGATGGGGGTATATTGAATCCAATAGGAGATGGGATCTGCGACACTGGCACATGACATTTGTCAAATGTCATATCTCAAGGAAACCTCCAGCATTGGATTCAGCGTGGTCCAAGCAGCCCCACTGCTCTGGAGCTGGTTAGTTATTGAGCCATTAGTCATTGTTTATAACTTCAATTTTATTTAGTGCAGCTTATATGGTATTGGTGCTAGTCAACTTCATTGTTACCTGCTTATTCGTATAGTATTCGTATAGTATTTTATATACTTTGATTTTATTTATTTTAAATTATGTTTTGATTACCTGCTGTATGCTGATTTGAGCTTTGATTATTTAAGAGCTGACAATTCAAATTAAGAGCTGACAATTGAATATGTGTGCATGCACAAATACCCTTCTCTCTGGAATACACCTATCTTTTATTTATTTATTTATTACATTTTTATACCACCCTTCCTCCAAAGAGCTCAGGGTGCTGTACACAGCTGCTCCCCTCCATTTGGCCTCACAAAAACCTTGTGAGTTTGGTGAGGCTGAGAGAAAGTGACTGGCCCAAGGACACCCGGGAAGCTTCATGGCTAAGGAGGGATTCAAACCTGGGTCTTCCAGGTCTAAATCCACCTCCCTAACCACTACACCATCCTAGCTCTCTTTTGAACTTTTGAATATCATTATGAGAATTTCTAATGTTGGGGACAGACCTTTTGTGAGTAAAAGTCACGCCCTGAGGCCTTTGGATGAAGACATAATACTCTTGCACAGGTGCATAGCTGCCATTCTGGAAGTGGAATATCTGAGGGCCCAATCCTATCCAACTTTCCAGCACCCTGCAGCCCCAGGGTAAGGTAACAAATGTTCCCATACCTTGAGGAGGCCTCTGTGACTGCACCCCCAACACAGGAAGCAGTGCATACCCCATTGGCACAGCAGCACCGGCACTGGAAAATTGGATAGGATTGGGCCCTGAGTTTTTCTGGGTATCTCTCCAGTTAAAATATGGTAGGGGAAGTTAATGTATTGTAGTTAATAATTAGTTAATAAGATATGTAGTTAAAATAACAAAATTTGCTGGGAATGCAAATACCCCTAAAAGAGAAGACCAGTTCCAGCAACTGCCCTGCCTGTGCGCTTGTGTGTTGTTCTTGATCCTCTTCCTTGTTTGTTGCTAAAATTCTAGATAGTTACAGATCATTCAAACATCAGACAGACTTCAAGCCATGTTACTGGCATGCTGGCCCCTTCCCCCTGATTAAACCGTGCGCTCCTACATAGGCACACAGTTAGGCTTTCCACCTCTCCCAGCATGTGCTCATTTGTGTATAATAATTGTTCAGTTGCTCATTTCTAAGTTGAGCTAAGACAACTTAAAAGAAACCAGAATGCAAGAGTAGGATCATTTCATATTGGGAAATGCTGCTTTATGCCATTTGCCAAAGCCCTGGGCATTTTATTCCCTTGTAAGGCATAGCAATAGGGAGAATGGGAGGTGGGTAGGTGCATGGAAATGTGCCTGCCTTCATTCTCAAACACCAGGGGACTGAGAGAGGCTTTCTAGATGCTTAATCTCTCCTGCAACTCTCTTTCCGTTCATTCCCATCAGCTATTCTCTTGGATACGCTGAAGAAAACTGTGAAGTAATCTGGAAACACCTCAGCGTTTTGAACATGTCTCAATTTTCTCTTGCATTTGAGAATACTAAATATGTTGGATCCTGTTGTATCAAAATTGTTTGTAATCCAAGACTCAGTGTGGTTCCCCTCCCCCCGGCACCTTCTTCCTACATTCTTGTTTGCCTGGGGAACAGCTATCCCACTGTGCCTTCCACAGCTTCACCTTGATACCATTTGCTCAGTAATGTTGATTGTCTCCCACCCGAAGAAGGGAAACCAACAGGGTTGATGTTATCCTAATTTAGGATGGATAGTTCTGTATCTTCTTCTAGGCGAGCTTCCAAATACCAGTAGCATCTTCCTGCAACAACTGGAGCACTTTTGTGAGTGACACATGGAATCTGGACCTCCGACATTCTTAATCTGCGCTTGCCCCAGCAGTGGTTACTTATAGATCAAATAGTCTAGCACTGACTGGTGACATTTCTTGTGTTCGGTTGAAGTTTTAGCCAAACCCTCCTCTCCGTTTTTAACAAATGCAGCCACAGGCATGGGGAGGCAAGATTATGGTCAGGGTCATGGGATGTGGGGAGGGGAAGGTTATCACTTCCCCTTGCATCATTTGCCTTCCAAAAACTGCCCCAATGTTGACATTCTCCCTCAGTAACTGAAGGTCTTCCTTTGCGACATGCTCTAATCCTGCATGGAATATTGATCCTGAAATGTTGCTTGACTTAGGATCATGTCGCACTTATTATTATTATTATTACTGGTATTTATATACCGCCTTTCTGGTCATCGGATTACTTTTCTGACTTTATTCAAGGCGGTTCACATAGGCAGGCTATCTCTAAACCCCTGAGGGGATTTTTACAATAACAGAAAGAACTATCTTTCAAGAACCGCACAACATTTCAGATGGATCTTTCACGATCTGGTATCACTTCTGGCCCCCAGTTGCCTCCCACGCTGGCTGACAAGCAGCTCCTTCATCTCTCACTTGAAGGGCAGCCAAGACGCTTCTTCGCTCAGACCAAAGAGCAGGTGGAATAACTTGGCTCAGCTTGTCAGCTGCTTCACGGAGCTGCTGGTGGCCTCGAACTGCGATCTTCAGATGTTATCTTTGGGCTAAGGGAGGCTCTACCCTCATTTTTGTGGCTTAGAGCCATTGTACCTGAAAGGCTTCCAGACTGAAACTCAGCTGCTGCAGTTTTCCTCTGTGATCACGATCCAACCATTCTGTGGAGCAGAACCAAACACACAACCCAGAGGGCTCTATGAAGTTCACTCTGCAGCTACAAGCGCTGCCAAAGAGATACATTGCTTTTCTAATTACATTGTTTCGTGCTTAACTGAAATTGGCTTCTCTCGTCAGCTTTTGGTAGGAACTTTAATAAGAAATGCTCAGATCAAGAGAATTTACATCCAAGGTGCTGTAGAAAAGCAAAAAAGCAAAACTTTTAAAAGGGTTTTTATGCTTCACCATAAGGAGTGCTGAGCACCTAAAAATACTTTCAAATTATGGTGTTGGAGAAGATTTTTGAGAGTTCCCTGGACTGCAAGGAGATCAAATCAGTTAATCCTACAGGAAATCAACCCTGACTGTTCATTAGGAGGACAGATGCTGAAGCTGAAATACTTTGATCACCTCATGAGAAGGGAGGACTCTTTAGAAAAGACCCTGTTGCTGAGAAAAAATTGAAGGCAAAAGGAGAAGGGGATGGCAGAGGGTGAGATGGTTAGATAGTGTCATGGAGGCAATGAACATGATTTTGGGCACGCTCCAGAAGTTAGTGGTAGATGAGGGGCCTGGCGTGCTGTGGTCCATGGGGCCACAAAGAGTTGGACATGACTTAACAACTGAACAAGAAGAACAACAAAATGCTTCACCAGGCCCTCTCCTCCCCATGTATTTAAAAATGATAAAATGAATACCACATACATTTTAAATATTTTATTTTAGAAATAAGCCATCACTTGCGAAACTCTAACACTTTTCCTCGGTGGAATTTTCTTTCATCCTGCTTTATTATTTCACTCGTATCTGCCCTTTCTTCTATTATGGAGCTCAAGGTAGGGTACACGAGGTTCCCAGGTGGGCCCCGCATCCAGGCCCGGACCACATCTGCATCTGCTTGACTTCAGTCAAATAGCTGCATCACATACTTTCAGACCACATCCTGCACCGCTTTTGTTCTTTCAAGGAAAGGTAGCTCCGGGAACTTTTTGTTTTAACTCCCCTTCTCTCTCTTGCTGGCCTGAGAGAAACAAAGAAAGAAAAATCCCTGAAGAAAAGCTTTACAGACTCCAAAATTATCAGGTTGCAAGCAAGGCATGAGGGAGGGAGCTGATCTGGTTCATTTTCCCCAGTGCCTGGCACTCAGAAATATGTTGCTAATGTATGTGGTGGTTCCATTTAGCTATCATAGTTAATAGTTTTCGATAGAGCTGTCCTCCATGAATTGGTCCAAAAGCTGCTAAGCTAGCACTTGTCACTACTATGTTTGGCCAAGAGGTTTGGTTTGGGAGGACAGGTGTCTGTCAATGACTAATAGTCACAGTGAAACCACCAGGAAAACATATCAAGCTGCCTTCTACTTCAACCAGTGGTTCATGCACCTAAGTTGGTACTGGATATGCAGACTGTGTTGGCACATCTCCAAGGTTTCATCTCAGTCACCTAAGTAGAACATCCTTCCCAGACTTACTTAGATATGACAGGGACAGAGCCTGGGACTTTCTGCATGCCTGGTCTATGCCTAGTGGGTCCTCTTCTGTCATATGTTTGTTTCATGCAGGTAATTCATATCTGCCCTCACAATCTGACCAATACCTATTTGTGCAATGACTCTGCTGGCATGGAAGTAGATTCTCTGATTTGCTTTCATGCCCACTTGGGAGCAGAGCACTTGCCTTACTCTTTTGTAGGAAACAGGTAACTAGGACGCTTTGAGCAGTCATGAAAATATTGATGATTTTTCTCATTCTGCTGAAAGCTTGCCTCCCTGTTAGGTTATTATAGCTGTGTTTGGGGGCTAACATCTCCTTCTGGCCTCCAGCTGTTATTGTCTGTACCCTGGTATGCTTGCTTCCTGACTGTCAATTGGACCGATGGGTTTGTATCTACTGTAGTGAAAATTAGAGTTTGCTTTTTCTGTCTTCCAGTGTGTAAGCTTGGTGTGTTTACTTGGGTTTAGATAACTAATGTCCTATGGGAAGAAAAGTCGGTGTTTGTTGCTTGTTAGCATCTATGTTTTGGGAGATTTGTCCTTTTGCTTGTGTCTTCTAGAAAAAGTAGATACAAATTAGTATGGTAGACATACCATTCGGAGGATTTTTTTCCATAGTCTTTATAGTTTCTTTTACAGGTACCTCGCTAACTTTGAGACTTTTCATGATGGAATAAAATACATTAATTGAGTCTTGTAAATTCGTAGCTGAGAATTGGACTCTCTTGTCAGCAATCAGAGTTTTACAGGGAGCTATCATGTCTGTTATCAGAGCACTTCTACCATGGCAAGCACAAAATATCGCTGGTTCTTTATCACTACTTTATTTCCTAGCAACTTGATGACTGCTGCGTATTTTAGTGAGCAATTCTTTTTGTGCATATTCCTGGGGGGGAAAATAGTGTCTCCCTGTGGTGAACATATAGAAACATGCTCTTTTAGATATGGAAATATGCTTGATTTGTAAAGCATTGGCCAAATGGCCTCCATCTTCCCATGTTGCTGGTTCCATTTGCTTTAGGTTTACTTTAAAGCAGTGTTTCTCAAACTGGGGGTCAGGACCCACTATGTGGGCCATGAGCCAATTTCAGATGGGTCCCCATTCATTTCAATATTTTATTTTTAATATATTAGACTTGATGCTGCCATGGTAGGTGACTGCATTTGGGGAAATGTGACAGATCTGTACTTTGAACTGGCTACTATGTATATGCTTTTAACAATGATAGTCAGTGGGACTTACTCCTGGGTAAGTGTGTGTAGGATTGCAGCCTATGATTGTTAAAAATTGTCTTGCTTGATGATGTCACTTCTGGTCATGACATCACTTCTGGTGGGTCCTGATAGATTCTCATTCTAAAAAGTGGGTCCTGGCGCTAAAAGTATGAGAACCACTGCTTTAGAGGCTTCAAAATGCCAGACTGAGAAGTCTTGTTGTTTGTTCACATCTACCTGTGTTTGTATATATTCTCCATCCATTGTTTTCTGATGCAAGGCTAGACACCCCTCCACTGTAAACTGCCTTTCCAGTTCACGACTCTTCTCTAGAGTCACTTTGTCTAATGACAAATGTAATGGCAACATTCTGAGTGCTTTCTGAAAGCCACCTGGCTCTGAGGCCACTAAAATACCTGAAATGGAGACATCTCATTTATAAATGAGGTTAGTTTTCCCAGAGAAAGCAGCAACATATGTCATCTTTGATGATCCATGCCGTGAGTTGCAGAAGTTCATTTTTATGCCATGTGCAGCCCAATGCTATCTTGTGCTGTTGCAGCTTGCTCCTGAGGAGGCGCAAATGTGCTTTACAGCACATTTGCGACTCTCCTGGGCTGGCACAAGGGACTTGTGCCAGCCCAAGGGGGCTTTAGGATTGCGCCCTGAGAGAACAAGGGCCTGCCTAGGATGAATTTATGCTATTTACACAGGTAACAGCCATGTATTAATTAGCATTCTCTGTGGTTGTTGCTAATTTTCATGTATGCCTGGTTTAATGTATTTTTTTTCTTTTCCCCCTGAATAAACCAGTTTCATTTAACATTATTCCTTTAGCCTTGGGTTATTCAAAACCTCTAGCCTAAGCTTACATAAACCTCAATATATTTAGTTCTGGGCTACTTGGATTAAAGCATTTAGGCTGGTGATTTTGAAAGGACGCCTAGGTTAAAATAGAAATGAACTGCACCCATATAGGATACTTCTATATGTGTTAAGCCAGCCATTTTCAGTCACTGCGCTGTGGCACACTGATGTGTCACGAATGGTCCCCAGGTGTGCCACAAGAATTTGGGAGAGGGCCACTTATTAGTAGGGCCAATGGGGGATGTGAGCCACCATGGACAGCATGGTGTGCCTTGTCAGTTGTTAAAAAAAGGATGGTGTGCCTTGACAGTGTGCTGTGAGATGAAAAAGGTTGAAAATCACTGTGTTAAGCAGCTGTCCTTACTTACCTGGACTCAGAGTTGGCACCTGAGGAGGCATGCCAAATGCTGCCCCCCCCCTTACCAGGGGATGTGGCAGTTCCTGCTCCTCTGACACACTGCTGTCATCTCCTCCACACTTCTGCTTTGTCCTCCTCTTCCTGTTCCAATGCAGGAAGTGGGAAGGAGAGGATCAGAGGAGGCAAGCGGGGCGAAAGAAGTGGGCTCCGCCTGCCAATCTGCTGCCTAAGGAACCCGTTTCAGTTGGCCTCATGGATAAGCCGGCCCTGCCTGAACATGTACTTCCATGCCATTGTGAAAGCTAGTTAGCTTTCTCCTGTGCTCGTATATTTTAAAAGTCACCCAGACCAGGTCTGACTGCTCTTCTTTCCCAAGTTCAGTCTCAGTGTTGCTAGTGGAAAATAGTAAGATCGGCATGTTTTTTTTTAAATTGTCACATTTATGCAAATAATGCAAACAGGAGAGATTCTTGCTAACGGCTGCAGCTGTAACAGTATTAGCTCTTACATGTCTGCAAAGCAGGTACAAAACATTTAGACAGTGAATAGTGTATATATGTAAATTGTTCTTGGCAAAGCCAGTGAAGCACAACCCCTCCTAGCATTACTCAAAATGCTAATCATTATTTTTTTTATATTTCATCTGGCAGCAAATGATCTGCTTTGTCTGAACTGCTATTATTATATTTGATTTTGATAAATGTTCTTGGTGATGTTCCTGCAGCATCCAGTGACTGCTTATTGCTGAACTGTACTGAAAGCAAAATATAAAAAAAAACCTGAAGGTACAGATTTGACACACACACACACACACCCATCTTTTAAGTACCGTCGCCTGTATTCTGGTAAATCTGTTTTTCTTTTCCTTGATCGCACTGCTGGAAAGCCACACAACTAGAACACAGATGCCTAAATCTTCTACCATCCTCCACCCCCCTCGGTTTGGATGCCGCTGCTTCCAATTTTGAACAGATGCAAATGCATCTGGCTGCTGTTCCTGCATTAGCAAAATGCTTCTTCTGTACATCTTTTGGAATATGTATTTGCTGACAGTGCAACTGGCTTAGTGAAAGGTGTTCTTTAAAATCGATATACTGTTGATCAGCTTGTTTTAACTACTCATGTGCTTCTTAATGTCTCTCTAACTAAAACAGAGGCAAAGTCATTTTCCTGCAGTTTCCTTAAGGGCACATTAACCACGGATAAATTGGGGATGAATTCCTCATAGTCATTTATCATCCACGTAAATCTTGGTAGATCCATTTTGCATTATGGTGTTGATGTTTCAGCTATGTAGCTTAGCTTAGCGGCGCTTCTCTTTTACATTGATAATTAATTAAATGACCTTTTCCCTTTCAATTTAAGGCCTCCTTAGCCACAGAAGCATAGGGGTAGCCAAGTGGAAGGCTAAGGATGATGGATGTAATCCTTTCAAACCCTCTTTCCAAGCAGGAGCCTGTATAGCAAGCTGTATAGAAGCTGTAAGTCCTGGTCGTAGTGGCCAATGAGGGAAAAAGAGAAAATGGAGGCAGGCCTGTGCACGTACTGCTTGCCTAGACCAAGACACTTCCTGGCATTTGTACTTCCTACACTGAATGCTAGGCTTCTTGCCACAAGAGCAAGAAGCTAGTCAGGTACTCAGACATCTTTCTAATGTATCATCCTAAAAATGAAAGCTCCTTTTACATGTAATGTTTTGGGCTAGGTTGCCACAACCCAGGATTTTTCCCACATCCCCGAAGGCCAGGTCAGTTCATTGTTTGCATGGTTTGTAAACACCCCAGAAAACAGGACCATATAGGTGGAAGTCTTTACACACAGACCTGTACAAAAGCAACAAAGGAAACAAAGGCAACCACATTAGGAAAGATATGTCTGACTTTTTCCTTTGGATACTACAGTGAACTGAATCCACTTTCCCCATTATACACAAACCCTATGATATCAGCCAGTGTGGTGTAGTGGTTAGAGAGGACCAGGGCTGGGAAAAGTTAGGTTTACATCCCAACTCAACCTGGGTGACCTGGGGCCAGTAGTTTTCTCTCCATTTCACTGAGCTCATATGGTTGTTATGAGAATAAAAGTGGGTCATAAGGGGGGGGGTGTATGCCTGGGCTTTCAGTAGAGGTGATGGCTATTGTGTGATGCTCCTGCCTAATTGTGAAGTCTGCTGTGTTTGCATCACAAATGTCCCCTGAGTAAATTAGGGCTACAGGGCTCCTTGTGATGTCATGTCAGACATCCCTGCCCAAGGAGATTCTACGTCTGATCCAGAAACTGCCATAGCAACTCTTGCTCTTTGGTTTCAAGGTAGCAACATATACATTCTCGTGATGGACATGCCCTACCATGACTTTGTTGCAGGGCTGCAGGTGAGAGAAGAGCCTCACTGTGGGAAGGAACATGAGACCTGGTCTGACTTAGGGGTCTCCGTGTAGGTTCTGTCAATACCTCACCCAAGGAGGAAGAACTGAATCTGTCTACTAGTGTTCTGAATGTAAGAACCAGCTTTTTCTCCTAGACCTGAGCACCATGAAGGATGATTGCCACAACTCTTCAAGTTCAGACCCTAGGAATGGTTACCTATGTAAGGGAATGGAGAAGGGCTTGGCAGGTGGAGCACCTAGCAGTCAATGACTAACACCTTCCTCCTGCTTCACCCTTTCAATTGGGAGTGAACAGGGAAAAGGTAGCTCACACTGCTACCACCCAAAGTTAAGAAGCCTACATGGACGGAAGCCTCCTTGAGAAACTCTCCCCCAAGTGAAAAGTAGCCCCCAAATCTGGTTCCTAAAAATCAAACAGCAGTGGAATATATGTGGTAGTCTGTAACTGAAAAATAACAACATACAAATGCAAAAAAGGAAGACCAGATATCTTTCCTTCCCACTCGTCCTCAGTGTTTTATTCTTTTCCCATTTGTGTAACAGGCTCGTGGTCCCCAAGCTCAATGAAGAAAGAGATAATGGACTGGTGAGCAGTCTCGTTCTTAGTCAGAGACCTCAGGGAAAGTGAAGGGTCCGCCATTTTCTTCGCTTTCTCACATCAGTTCACATGGTCCTTTGACTCGTCTTTGCAGCATTATTGATCTATAAACTACAGCAACATCGTCTGCAAGATGCATTGCAGTAAAAAGGAAGCTGCAAGAGGAAAGTAAGTGGCAGCCAGCGTCCCCTTTTGCTGCACTCACAGAGAGCCACTACCCCATAGCGTCAACCTTAGAACCACTGCTTTCCACGTAAGTATGGGGGATTAGATATCATTTTGTCTGCCATGTTTTGGCTCATTCTGTGGCTGCATCAATCCTGACATCACTTCCTACAATTGGAGGGATGAGCCCCATTTCAGCTCATGGCATAGGATTATGGGTTCTTGGGGGGCGGGGTTGCATAAGCACCTGGAAGAAGCCTCTCTACAATGCTCAGCTCTGCTTCATTTCTGCTCAGCAGTGAGTTGGAGTTCTGATGCGTGGTGTATATTTGCGTCCACCAGATGCCAATCTCATTTGTCAAAAACATCCTTGGATTCACTCTGCTCTTTGAGTAGCGCTTTGGGCAAAGAAATCCCAAGACTGTCAGGAAGTTCACCATCACCACCTGTTGCCCCAACGGAAGTGCAGTTGGACATTTGAGGTGCCTTCCCAGACACCCTGGAGCTGAACTAAACAAAATTCGCCATGAAACCATGATCCACCACCCCATCAATATTAGAAAGTAACATTTTGAAGGCTTGTGGGGTTGCCCAATCCCTGAGTCAGACTCCCAGGAAGAACATATCTGGCATTTCTCCAGCCTCCAGGCATCATTGAGGTGCACCCAGGGCCTGTGCCAGACTATTTTGTGCCAAGGCTAACTGCTTGCACATACCACAAAATATTGCCAACTTCAATTTTCAAAAATACATCTTGTAGAAAAAAATGAAAAGCACAAATCTTGAAACTGTTACAATCTAAATTGCAAGAATAATTAATTCAAGTTGGCCCTTGGTATCCCTGAGGGATCCTTTTGTGTGCTATAATGTTCTCTTTTGTATTTGAGAAAGATAAACCGGAACCTCCTAAACACAACTGAAAGTGTCTTCCTGTCATGTCCTGAAGGTGTTCTGAGGCTTCTGAGAGGCACGCCTTTTGAAAAACTTCTGAGGCATGCGAAGGCCATGCGTGACTTCCCTGCACCTGAGAAGGCCTCCCAGGGGCTTCTGTCAGGCACTTCCAATTTGATGGAAAACCAGAAGTGTCTCTCAGAAGCCTTCAGTAGGCCTTCTGTGGCACGTGGAGGCCATGGCGACCTCCTCCTGCTTCGGAAGGCCTCCTGAAGTCTTCTGAGAGACACTTCTATTTTTTTGTGAAACTAGGTGCCTCTCAGAAGGCCTCCCTATGCCTCCAAACACCTCCTGAATGCAACTGGAAGACACTTCCAGTTGCATCCAAGAGATTCAGTGAAGACCTTCAGACATGATCGAGACCCATCTTGTCAAATCAGCAGGTCCCAAACCTGCGGATAAGGAGGACCAACTTTTGATTATCTTTCTCAAATACAAAAGAAAATGTTATAGCACACAAAAATAGCACACAGATGGGGGTGGGAGGTGTTGCCTGGAGGCTAAGCTGGAGGCTATGCTGTTGTCTTGCCTGAAGAAGCTAAGTATGAATAACCCTAGCTGTTCTTTGGAAGAGAGACCCACACAGCTGATAAGTCATTGTGAAAGAATGGAGCCACAAGAAGTCACTGTCACTGCTGATCACTGGACATGGGAACGTGAAGGAATTACTTCAATAAGCCATGAAGTGGTGGACTGTGGAGGTCCACTGTCCAGAACGAATAAATCTGGCTGATTTGTGGCTATTTCTGCTGGAAGCTTGATGACATGTCAGCAAAAAGAATGAAAGTATGATGACTACCCCATGAAGGAAGACCCCATGGAAATGAAGTGTTCTATGAGTTTCTCATAGAAGATAAAACTCCATTTGTTTAAAAAAAAAAAAAAAAAAAAGGAGTTTGGTGATGGCCTGTCTATGTGAACTGCCTTGTGTCTGTAACTCGTTGTGAGAGTCATTGAGAACAATGGTATAGAAATCATGTATTTCTAACCCTGTCCATCTTAACCCGCTTTCTCACTGAAGCACGCAAGCCCCACCACCACTACAAGGTAGTGTCCCATAGATGGGGGGAATCATGGATATTATTCTTATTATTCATTTTGAATACTCTTGTGATGTATATGTATATATGTTTTATGTATGTCATGGTATTTATCTTAAAATAAAAAATATAAATTGTCAGTTGCATTTTTTTAGATGGGTTAAAAAAACTAATCTGTATAAAACTGAGCCCCTCAAAGGTCAGTACAGTGCCACTCTAGGAACCACACCGTTCTCTGTCATTGAACCTCAGGAATGCACCTCTCCCTGTGATGCTAGCAGTTCCTTGTTTCCAGACACACTGTCCCACTGGATCCAGTGTACCATTAGCCCCAGAAGCAACTCTTGGGTATAGTAGCGAGTATTAGAGTACAAGGTCAGAGCATTGTTAACTGGCCTTCACCAGGGAAGTGATACTTATGGTTAGATTGATACATTATGTTGGTGAATGAGTTTTCTCAAACCCGTATTTGCTAGAATAATACAAATGAGGAAGTGGAGATGTTTGTGTGAGAGAATCTACTGATGGGGATTGCTGAACGCTTCCTACTCCCACCAGCCTCCCTTTCCTTAAGCTGGGTTTATTTTCATTCCTGGGTTCTCAATGGGAGGGGGGAATTGATGAAGAAAGTGCTGAGAGGCATTTGTAAAGGAAAATTTGTGGGCAGGGGATAGAGTTAAGCATGTTTTCTGCCCACAGATTCTCCTGTACAAATACCTGCCATTCTTGCTGTTGCCTCGTCAGGGAAGCATGGGGTTAGGAGCCCTATGCTTGCCTAGCAAGATGACTCTCCCACATGAGCCGCCAACCCCCTCTTCCATAGCCCTTTGGGTCAAAAGAGATGTGATGTGAAATGAACCGTCATGCTGTTAGAGGCGTGTCCTTACTCTCAAGTAGCAGAACTGCTCTGCCCCACTTGTGCCAGTTGTCTGGGGACTGCAGATCTGAAGGGAAGCATCCTTTGGCCTCTGCCATTGGCCAGAGGATCAAGGGCTGCTGGGTGGTGTGTGTTTGTAGCATGGTTATCGTATTATTGCAACCCGTTGTAAGCCACCTTGAGGCTCATTGATTGAAAGGTGGGGTATAAACTACATTGTCTCAATAGCTGTACACGTATATGTAATGCATTCATTTGAGAAGTATGGGTTACTATACAGTGGTGCCTCGCATAACGAAATTAATTCATTCCGCGAGTCCTTTCGTTATGCGAGTTTTTCGTTTTGCGACGCGAGTTTTCCCATAGGAATGCATTGAAATTTAATTAATGCGTTCCTATGGGCAAGAAAAGTCAGAACAAAGTCAAATTTGGTTTACAAAGTGTTTATTAAGTGCTTTTTAAAGGCATACATACTGTACTGAGGATTTCAAAAACGGGGGGGATGCTGATTGGGGAGCTTGAAGGCTGTAATCCTGTGCACACTTTCCTGGGAGCAAGCACAATGGGACTTACTTACATAAACTGACATGAAGATCCTCCCCTTACTAGGGTGAACGGGATCATAAACTGACATGAAGATCCTCCCCTTACTAGGGTGAACGGGATCATAAACAGACATGAAGATCCTCCCCTTACTAGGGTGAACGGGATCATAAACTGGCATGAAGATCCTCCCCTTACTAGGGTGAACGGGATCATAAACTGACATGAAGATCCCCCCTTACTAGGGTGAACGGGATCATAAACTGACATGAAGATCCCCCCTTACTAGGGTGAACGGGATCATAAACTCACATGAAGATCCTCCCCTTACTAGGGTGAACGGGATCATAAACTGACATGAAGATCCCCCCTTACTAGGGTGAACGGGATCATAAACTGGCATGAAGATCCTCCCCTTACTAGGGTGAAGGGGATCATAAACTGACATGAAGATCCCCCCTTACTAGGGTGAACGGGATCATAAACTGACATGAAGATCCCCCCTTACTAGGGTGAACGGGATCATAAACTGACATGAAGATCCCCCCTTACTAGGGTGAAGGGGATCATAAACTGACATGAAGATCCCCCCTTACTAGGGTGAACGGGATCATAAACTGACATGAAGATCCCCCCTTACTAGGGTGAACGGGATCATAAACTGACATGAAGATCCCCCCTTACTAGGGTGAACGGGATCATAAACTCACATGAAGATCCTCCCCTTACTAGGGTGAACGGGATCATAAACTGACATGAAGATCCCCCCTTACTAGGGTGAACGGGATCATAAACTGGCATGAAGATCCTCCCCTTACTAGGGTGAAGGGGATCATAAACTGACATGAAGATCCCCCCCTTAAAACAAACCAAAACAAACAAACAAACAAAAATTCATCTTGCGAAGCATGGGTCATAAAAATTCGTTGTGCGAGTTACCAAACTTCGCAAAACGCTTTCGTTCTGCAAGTTTTTCAGTGCGCGAGGCATTCGTTATGCGACGTACCACTGTACTTGTTTGTCAGGTCACTGTGGGCAGCTAAATGGCATCTTCCGAAAGAATGGAGAGGAAAGTCCATGACTCATAAGCAGACATTTCTTAAGGCGCAGCTGCATGATGTTGCTTTAGGTGAATGTTTTATTATATTGAAATGATCCAGGTATTCTTATGAGTTGATTTATCTGAATTTTTAACCTATACCTGCAGTCAATTATGTTGATAAATATGACTAGTCATTTAGTCATTTCCATTTACATAAGGGAATAGATAGGCTCATTGTCAGATGTGTTATGGATTTTAAATATACCTTGTCACTTAGAGATGCGTCTAACCCAGATGACAGATTGTGTGCAATTTTCTGGGAAAAGATTTTGAAAAGTGTCTATGAGAGTAACAACAATATGGGTCGGATTGATATGCAAAAAGCACCCTGAATTCTATACGTAGCTACTAAAGTGCTGAGTCCTGCACATCAAGCGTTATGAATATTAATTGATTTTTTAAACATCAGGGAAAAATTCCACTGACTCTTGAGATACAAAAACTAAGAGTTGGATCCTCTGCATGTTTATCCAGAAGCAAGTCCCTGTTGTGTTCAATGGGGCTTACTCCTTGGTAAGTGCACAGTGTAACCAAACTGACTACGGCAGTTGTTCCCAAACTGGTGGGTCGTAACCCACCAGCCTAGAAAGTCCTTGTCCCTGACCCCTTAAGGGGTGGAGGGGGAAGGCAGCAATGCTGCCCAGGATCTCTAGGATTGTGCCACTGGAGAGGGCAGGGGGTTTCACTTACCTCCACCTGTGCCAGCCTCGGGGGGGGGGGGGGAAGCAGGGAGCCTCCAGATGCCTTTGCAACACTCCCCAAGCCTTAGAAAAGTTAAAAATAGCATTTGGAAAGCATTTCCAGGTTTTGATCATTAAACCAGAAGTGGTTTCCGATCACTATTTCCTGGAGATTGTGTCGCTACCTTCTCCCTGCCCCGCAAAGTCTTAGACCCCACTGGACTAGGATGCAGGTCTCATTAGGCTTGGGGAGCCCTGCAGAGGCATCTACAAGGCTGCCTGCACCCCCCAGGAGGCAGGCGCAGGCAGAGGTGAACCCCCCCAGTCCCCTGCTGTGGTGCGATCCTGGGGATCGTGTCATTACCTTTTCCCTGCCCCCGCAAAGACTTTGACCCCACTGAACTAGGGGTCATTAGGTCTCATAAAATTCAGTAGAACTTACTTTTGACTAATTGTGGCATGGATTATCCCGAAAGCCTTCATATCCACAATACTAAATAACAACAACGATAATAATAGCACTAAAACTGAACACCAGCTTCTTTCTGTGGCCTCATTATTATTATTATTAACAGTATTTATATACCGCTTTTCAACTAAAAGTTCACAAAGCGGTTTACAGAGAAAAATCAAATAACTAAATGGCTCCCTGTCCCAAAAGGGCTCACAATCTAAAAAGATGCAAATGAATACCAGCAGACAGCCACTAGAACAGACAGTGCTGGGGTGAGGTGGGCCAGTTACTCTCCCCCTGCTAAAAAAAGGAGCACCCACTTGAAAAAGTGCCTCTTACCCAATTAGCAGGGGTTATAAACTTACTGCACATAGTAGTTACTATTGACATACTAATGAAGAAAAACTATGATCATGTAAGAGGCATTAGCTGATTCTCTTGGATATGGCTGTAGATATTTACCTCGGTGCACTCAAGGTGTAGTGATAGAGGTTTCCAACCCAAATCCTAAGAAGACAGGATCTTCTGTACTTGCAGTAAACTGTCTCTCTCCATGTAATCTGGGGAAAAATTGAGACAATGTTTCCCAAATCTTACAAGCAAAAGTTCAGAAAGAACTTCAGAAAGAACAGTGGGCCCTTCTTATCCATGGGTTCAGCACCTGCAGATTTGACTCAAAGTGGGTGCTGACACACCATCTGCAGGGCCTCAAGGACCTCCTAGACGTGGTCAAAAGGGTCTTCCAGCAAAATTAGGAGGTGTTCTGAGGCCAGGGAAACAGTATGTGGCCTCCTCAGGTCTCCGAAGCCCATCTGGAGGTGTCCAGAAGACACTTCCAGTTTTTGCCGAAAACTGGTCTGCATGTGTGCAGCTAGAGTTTGGGGGAGGATCATATCTTAGTCGGGCTATTGGGAAATTTGAACCCCTGGCTGGCTGTGTGGTGTGCCTTGTCAGTTGTCAAAAAAACTGATGGTATGGCTTAACTTTAGTGCCTTCACAGTATGCTAAGAGATGAAAAAGTTAAAAATAGCTGATTTTGTGAATGATTTAAAAAAAGACAAAAACCATGTGATTAGGTGATGGTGGGAAGAAGGTGATGGGAGACAGGTGTGCCTGCTCTCCTCCATCTGAACTGGCCCATATAAAGCATGCATTTGAACAGCTAAAGGATGGCACTTTTAATGCCCTGACACTTTGGATGTGAAATACTAGTTACGAGACCATTAGCCACATAGGCATTGCTGGAGGAAAGTAGCTACATAGATGGTAAGGCTGGATTGAAGTATAATTATAATTGAAGCACAGTGCAATTGATTGGATTGAAGTATTGAATTGAATTGATTGAAGAATTGAATGGATTGAAATATAATTATTTGCTGGGGTTTGGGATCCTTTTATGGGAACAGGCCTTGCAATTTGTTCTAAGACATTGACTGGTTCATAATTTTTGGCAGATAATGCTCACAATGAGTGATTTCATGCTGCTTCAGTGGCTCAAGGCATAGTCACGCTTCTTTGACCCCCTCAATTACAACTATGGAATTGTAATTTTTTGTTAGGGTGATTTTTTTAACAACCCATGCCACCTTTTCTGTGTATGACCATGTTTTATTTCATTTCTTTGAAGCGAATAATTATATTCTTGGTGAGCATTCATTAGTATTATTGATAGGCACCAGAAACCTTGGGCTATGGGGAGTCTTTTAGGAACACACACACACACACACACACACACACACACACAGAGAGAGAGAGAGAGAGAGAGAGAGAGAGAGAGAGAGAGATGTGCATTTGTCCTCCCAGTGATAGTTGTTACCCCTCCAGCCTACAGTATAGCATTTTACTCTCTCTTCCTGTTGCCAGACTCCCTCTGTTGATCCTTCGCTTACAGATTCCGAAGCGAGTCACTCACCCATCTGGGTCCTACATTTCACACCAAGCCCTAGAGAGGCTACTTTCTTGTCCCCTCATCCTTCCCTGGGCAATGCTTGAATTATACTTTACCCTTACCTCTTGTGATGCCTTACCCAGCTATAGTTTTTAGAAGGCTATTTTTTAGTTTTTAGAAGGGGAGCCATAATTTGGCTTTGAGGACTCAGGGGTGGGACATCTGATTTCATTAAGGGCTATTCTGTCTTTTCCCCATAGTTTGATCATTGATCCTGCAGTTGCCAATTGCTTGATCTTTTCTTGTCTTCCTTTAGCTTCAGGCCCTCTTTCCTTCTCTCATCCTTTACTTTTCTGGAGTAATGGAAACATGCTCATCTAATTCTGTGCTGGCAAGTGAAAAATTCCTTCCCATACTTCAAAAAAAGTACTGCCCACTGCACAATGCTGTCCTAGGTAGTCACCCAGGATTGCCTTTGGGCCAGCTTGGTTATGGCAAGTTTAGGGCCTAATCCTATCCAGCTTTCCAGTGCTAATGCAGCTGTGCCAATGGGGGGTACACTGCACCCTGCAGTGGGGGGGGGGCAGTCATGGAGACCTTCTCAAGGTAAGGGAAAGTTTAGTCCCTTATTTTGGGCCTGCACTGTGGCTGCAATGGTGTTAAAGAGTTGGATAGGAATGGGCCCTTAGGCCTGCAATTTGGACTTGCTTACCTTTGCTTACTTTTTACAGAGGGTTTTTTTTTAGATTATATTGTTACCAACCTGTTGCATACAAATATTTTCTGAGTTATATTCTCATTGGACAAAAGACCTGATTTGTGGTCAGTTTTCTAACTCTGACCAGAACTGAAAGTCTGGCTGATTCAGTGTAGATCACTAATGGGTTACGACCTAATTATACTGCGATCTTGAGGGTGGGTCTCTGTGGGCACCCAATCCATTGATACAAGGCTTTAGATGTATTGATGACTTTCTGATTTTTTCTGGTCCATCATGGATTTCAACACATATGCTTGAAGATCATGAGATCATTCTTCCAGGTCAAATTTTTGGCTCTTCTTTACAATTGTGAGTGGGTGGGAGGAGCAGGCAGAAGCTTGATTTAATTAAAAAAAAAAAAAGAAGAAGAAGGAGAAGCTCAACTCAAACAGTTTAATGTTTTGGGAAAGACAATATTTGTGAATGTATCACTAATGCACTACAGATCTGCTCATTATTGCTGCTCTTTTAATGTGTGCATGTGTAAGCATAAGGTACAATGTGGAAAAACAGTTTGGTTTACACTGTCAATTCTGTCTTGTAGTTGATTCAGCTTCCATTGGAAGTCTTTAGCCATTGACTTCACTGAATTCAAATTACTGTCCATGCCCATCAGACAGATAGCTTTTTGTTTCTGGATTTTATTGTTATTCTGCTTGCCTTCATTTCTGATCTTGCCTTCTTTGATCTTGCCTTGGCCCCACATGCCAAGCATTCAGTATCTGGTCAGTTACAGCCCAATCCTAACTAAAGTCTTGGACTGCAATGCAGTGGCACTGGTGCAGCCTCCACTGCACAGGTAGAGAGGCTGCTGGAAGTCTCCCCAAAGTAAGGGAACAATTCTCTCCTTCCCTTAGGGCAGTGGTTCCCAAACTGTGAAATGTGGCTCCCTAGGGAGCTGCGAAAACCAGCCAGAATCCTTGCAAAAAACCTGCCACCATATACAATGTATAAGATTGCAGCCCTAATGGAGAGCCACGGCCAATGGTCCAGTAGGTCGAAGGAGCTGCCTGTTGAAAAATTTTGGGAATCACTGCCCTAGAGTAAGTTCCAGCAGCCACTATGGGGCTACTTGGGCTTGCACCAGCTAAATCGCTGCTGCACGTGCAAGCTGCCTCATGTTGGGAACTCAGGCCAGGGAAGGTGGATAAGATATGGCAGGAGCCAGCCCTGCCAATCCTGCCCGCCTCCCAAGTCTGATCTCCCCTACTCCCTGCTCTCTCCCTGCTCTGTTACATCCCCTCCCTGCCCTTGTTCTGCCCTCTTCCTGCCCCTCAGCCAGCCTGATTGCTCTGGTGGATGCAGGCCTTCAACTTGCACTGGCAAACTGGCACAGGCTTTCCTGCCAGCGTCACAATCCTTCACATTGCCCGCAATGTGCCTTATGGCATGTTTGTGATGGTGTGCGTGCTCATCCCATTGGCACAACCAGAGTAGGATTGCACCCATTGAGACCTACATCTGCAGCCACTCTGGTTAAATACCTTCCCATAGCAGCCTTTTGACTCACTAGCATACTGGAGGGAGGTGGGGGGGGGTGTACAGGGCCCTGGGCAGCATGTCTGGGGAGGTAGCCCCACCTCATGGGCACTTGGAGCTGTTGCTTATCACCTGTTCTTTCACTTTTTTTCCCAAGCAAAAAAAAAAGCTAAAGAAGTGGGCACCCAAGAAGTGGGTGGTTGTGCACCGCTCTGAGCAGTTCCCTGCTTCTTTTGCTTTTTTTCCAAGCAAAAAAAGTGGGCAACCACTCAGAGCAGTATGCAACCAGTCCAAGTGTGCTGGAAGTAATTGTGGTGACGTCATCACATCACCACAATTACTTCTAGGTCAAGCAGGGGACGGCATCTGAGTGCACAGCCCTGAGTGCCAGAAGATGAAGGTATTCCACTGCTGTGACTTGCTTGATCATTTTGCCTTTACCTACAATGAATGATTAATTTAAAAGCTAAGTAAGATTCCAGCTCATGCTTAAGCTGCACGTCAGCCACATGTATCCACTGGATCTTTCACTCTCATTCTCTTTAAATAACAAACAAATGTCACTTCTTAGTTCCTTTTTTATTTCTTTGAGGTTGCATGTTGCTTTCAGAATGTATCTGTAATCTCTCCCTAATCCGCTTTATCTCTTTCTTCCTGCCATGCAAAAAGCACTTTCTACCTGCAAGACTGTTAAGCCTGCAGGGCTTTCTGTGCAGTCAATTTACTGCACAGTAAATGCGCATTAGCTTCTCATTTGTTGACCATAGTCCCCATGTTGTTCTTCAAGGCCGTGCTTCTGTTGAACAGAGGAAAGCTGCATTACAGTGAGTCAGATTAGCTAGTTCTTTATGTATCTCAGAAGTGTGCTGGAACAGTCAGGAGACTGGTGACCACACCCTCTGCGGACCAAACGCCTCTGCCTACCTGTCACTGGTGAAGAGCAGAGGGCTTGCCCTCTGCCAGGTCCCTTACTGCTCCTGGTGAGTACTTCCCTCTGTCTTCCCCTGTCAAAGCAAAGGCTGCATGGAACAGTGGCATTCCCAGAGGGCGACACAGCGCTATGTTTTGCAGGGTGTCTCAACACATTGTGTAAGCTGCCTCTCCCCCTTGCCATCAGAGCCATTCTGGGCAAGAGCAAAGCGGTGGCGATGCCTCTTGTCGCCTGGAATGGCTCCAGCAGTGAGAGGGAGGGGCAACTTACACAGTAGGTTGAGGCAACCTGCAAAACTTGTCCAGCCTCTGAGAACGCCACTGGCAAGGAGGTATGTAGAGGCGCGGATCCAGCCCCAGAGGCTTCGACCTGCCTGTCGTTGGTGAAGGGCGCAGGGCCTGCTTGCTGCCCTTTTGTCTTCTTTCACATGGAAACAGTTCCCCAAAGTCTCAGGAAAAGTCTTTCACAGCCTTGCTAATCAGAATCCATTACTCAGAACATACACTTTTTCTGCATAAAGTTGTTGGTTCAGTTCCCAGTATCTCCAGTTAGGAAAGTCCTAGAGTGCAGGAACTCTGCCTGAGCTACTGCCCGTCTGAGAATGCAGTATGGGGCGGTTGGACCTATATATGGGTCTGATTATCAAGCCTCATTTGGCTAATTCTCATCAATTTTTTTCCTAATAGGGTTGGCAAGTGGTCATTAGCTTAATCAAAATGAAAGATAGCAAGGAACAGCCATTTCAGACAGCAAATATAAGTGTTACACCACACTCCGGTAATTACACATGATGGTTTTGAATAAAAATACCTTGTTGTGTGATTTTGATTAGCAAAAATTCATATTTTATTACAAAACAGAAGGCATATAGCCTGAGGAACCTTCTCTCCCAATTGGCAGGATCATAGTTGCTTCAGCAGTTGAGGGGTGGAGAGGGGGGAAATGGACGAAAAGAGCTGGAGAAATAAAACAAGGTAGTTTTTTGTTCTTAAAGAAACAAAGAAATATTTCTTTTAAGTGTTTTTAACCTGTGTATCAGAGGACAAGGAGAAGAACGAAGAGAAATACATTCCACTATGGGTAAAAGTTACTGCTACTTTCTTCCTCCTATGTAAGGTCTATAATTAAATCCAGAATAGAGCACTGTTGGATGCAGAGGGAGGGGGGAGGGCCACTTGCTTCAAAATTATTCACTCCAGAAATAAAATTTTCTCTCTCTCTGCTTCTCAGATAGATTCATTTCCATTTCATTGTTCTTTAATCCTTTTTTAGTAATCTTCTTCTACCTTCTTTGAGTACACCCCCCCTTTTCATATTGTTAACTAATGGATCAGTTCATATTTAGAGTCCAAAAAGGTTTTCTTTCCATTTCCATATCAACACACTATGATCTGAAAGAGTTATGTACTACAAGCTTCCAAACATTTTTAAATAAAGTTGTGTTTTTTTTAAAATTGCACTAATGCCCCACTATACTTCTGCAGAAAGCAGACCAGTTAACACAGTTCTTAGGCAATCTTCCATCCTGGTCATACCCACTTATATTCAGCAGTAGAACGATTTCATGTGCCTTCGGACCATTTCATCCCAAATAATTAACTAACAGCGCAATCCTAACTAACGAGTTAGTCTGGCGTGAGGGACTTAAAGCATGTTTGTGCCTCCCCTAGAGCAAGCTGCACCAACGCACAGAGGTGCACTGGCACACAGAGGCTGCATCCAGCCTCCATGGCGGCTTGCAGGGCAAGCCTTGCATGTGCTGAGCTTGGCGATGCAAGGCTCTGGGGTGGGCAGGAAGGAGGCAGGAGGGAGGTGTTCTGGGGTGGGGGGAGGGCAGGCGGAGGGTGGTCCTGGGGGCAGGCGGGCGGAGACCAGGAGGCAGGGCTGGGATCTGGCTGTTATGCTGGATCCAAACCTCCATTCCTGAGCAGTGTGGAGTGGATTTAAGCACCTCAGGAGGTGGCACAAGTCTGAGGAGACCCATAGGGGCTTTAGTGGCTTACCCAGGGGTAAGAGGAAGAGTTTCCCATTACCTTTGGCCACTATGAGCCCTATCTTGCCTCCTAGCTTGCCTGTTCCAGCACAAGATAGGATTGTGCCCTAAGGGGATTGACTCCATAGTGCTTACTTTTGTACAGAATCTAGTCACTGATGTCAAAGATAAATGATATTTCTGGGTCTTAATTCATACAACCTGTTTTAAGTTTTAGCAAACTGACTTTTTGGGTATGGGTCACCAGCCTTCTGACTGTTCCAGCACACTTCTGAAATACATAAAGAACTGCACTTTGTATTATGGCTGTATTTGAAAGGTTTTGGTAGGAAGTGTTGAGTCATGAGGTTACATGACCATTCTGCTTTTGTTGGCTGAGTAGAAAAAAGAGTCCCTTTGATAAGCGTGGACTTGACCTTGATTGGAACCATTATGCCAAGTACTATGTGTTTGTGTGAACATGTAGGGTCAGAAATGTGTCACACTATTCCTGTCATGTCAAAAATGTGTTGGTTTCATCAGCATGTCACAATGGTTTAGTCAAGTGATTGGTTATTCTGTGATGGCATTATCATGCCGTCAGCATTTCAAAACAGTTAGGTTAATTGACACTCTGCTGTCAGATGCCCCATACCTACTACTGCTGGCAACTTGACGGCCCACCTATGAGAGTCCTGAAAAGCTTACCAGTGAGTCAGAACCACCCATTAGGGAATGACTGTATTAACATGTTTGACTCTGTTCCAAATCTGAATAGCATACATAAGACAGTCCAGCAATGAGACCAACTTTTAATTTTGTTATTAATAAATATAGCATTCCTAACCTGAAAAGTGCCTTTAAAAAGTGTGTGTGTGTGTGTGTGTGTGTGTGTGTGTGTGTGTGTGTGTGTGTGCGTGCAAGTTGTGTCTGCAAGTTTCAACTCTTCCAACTGCAACTGGTATAGCAGTACCAGTAGCAAAGATAGATTGGAACTTCACACCACTTAGGAAAAATAGAATAAAATAAAAATAGATCTAATATCTTTGAGTTGGATCTGCTACCCTCAGAGGAGGTTACTATAAATTAAATTGCTTAGTTGAATACTGCCTAGTGAAATGGGTGGAACCTTCAGAGACCATGTAGCAAATGAGCCGACAAAAATGTTACTATCAGTTTGCTATTGCTTTGGTAAATCTGAAAATTCATAAGACATAAAAAGCAACAATGAATTAGCAATGGTAGAGATTAACTTACAAAAAACATTAGCTATAGAATCCGTTGTTCAGCAGGCAGTGTTATAACTGAGAGATCAGATCCTTTCCAGAGAAGCATTCATTCAACATGCACGCAACTATAGTTATTTCAAGTATACAAATTTCTAGTTACAGCTGCACACATTGCATCAAAGTGTTGCTAATAATGTTGAACTATCCAAGTTCAAAACTCATCACTGGAATGTCTCTTGAAGAGCCTGAGGTTTTTATGCAATCCAGCCCTTGACACCCTTTACTCACCTCCAGCCATCTTTGTTTAGTGTGGGGCAAAGGAACCCCACCTCGAAGATACCAGGTTTAGTGGACCACTGGAGAGAAGCCTGGGTAATGGAGTATGGTGCTGTCTGTCTGGTTTTTGTTTCTGTCACAAGGGTACAGCTAGGAGCACTGTGGAGAAGAGTCCAAAAAGGAATGTGAGGCTAGTAGGTCCAAATACAGGCCTTTGATGGCCAGGAGGGATCCGCAGAGAGATGAGAGTAGACCAAGCAGAAGTCTGGGTGGTGGTGATGTGCCTGATGAGCCCAAGATGTACTTTACTGCAGGGCTTGAGAGGCAACAGGTTAGTACTGTCTTGCTCTGATAAAAAGAGACGTGAGAAGGCTCCATTCTTCGCAGTGGCATAGCTAGAGGGGGTGCAAAGCACTAGGTTTTGTAGGGAGCCTCACCGCAGCATGCAGGAAGTGCCTCCCCCTCCCCCTCGAAGTTCTGGGTGGTGGGAGCCCCCCAAAGGGGAGGGGCTGCTTGCACACTGCGGTGAGGCTCCCTGCAATACTTAGTGCTTTGCAATCCCTCTAGCTATGCCACTGGTTCCCAGAGTTCACAGCCTTTCAGCCCTGACACAATGTTCATATTTTTTCTTTTGAAGTCAGGGTCCACAGTCGCTCTGCCTGAAAATCTGGCTTTTTTCACATGTTTAGTGAACTTTTTTTTTTTTTTTTGCTTGTGATGCTGTTCCATATTTGCAGTGAGCAGAACCCTCAGGTTTGTCTGCTGTCACAAGCAGTAGTGAGCAAAATGATAGTTTTGAGCCCTGGCAAAAGAATGAACCAACATCCACAAGGAGATGGAACGCTATGTAGGGAGGTCACGTGAAGTGGCCTTTATTGTATGCCTCTCATCTTCCCCTCTCGCTTTCAGCATTTCACAATTTACTCTCTATTCCCCTTTACTCCAACTCTCCTTATCCTCCTTCCTTTGGGGAATAGTCTGCTTGCATTTTTCTGTGGGTTGATTAGCCTGTGTTAAGTGTCTGCAGGCTCTCTCATTAGGAATTCAACATGCCTTTTTCTTGTTAGTTTTAACCTCCTACATTAGTGTTATCTGCAAAAATACTCTTTTTATTGATAATGAGCATATGGGCATATACTAGCTGGTGAAATGATATTAAGTAATCTGAATTCACTAACCACAATGCTTGTGTGTAGATGAATCCTTCCCCCTGATCTTTCTCTTTTGTTCTCTTCACATTAATGTGCTTATTTAGCTCCGGCTGTGCCCACATTCTGCTGGTTGTATTCTAGGCACAGACAAACCACAGAGACAGAATCTTTGCCCCCAAACAAATCTTTGACCTTTTGAATTGAAGGACAGAAAAGTATTTAGACAACAAGTTCAAGGCCAGAAATAGCAGCACAAATCAGACTGCCATTGCTGGTAAATAAGACCATGGTTCCCCAGCCCCTTTTTCTGTCCCTGCTCCTTGTGTTTTCTCTTTTCCCTCCTATATCTTCCTTGTCAAATGCTTTCTCTCTCACACTCTTTTAGTTTTTCTAGGGCAGCATAATTATAATATAGCCACAAGGTAAAGGCCAGCAGGCTTACTAAAGAACCGATTTTGCAAGAATGTGAGAAATTCAGGTTAATTTCATGCAACGAGGTTAAAAAAAGTTAGTTAATCTTTGCGTGGGTGCATGTGTGTGTAAGGAGTTTTGATTGTGGCCCTGGGAGAAAGAGAGGGAGAGGATATTAGCCATAGTCCATGCTTCTGTATCCTGTCCTCTCCTGAGCACTAAAATCTACTTGGCTTTTGGCACAAGCACACACAGCTGCTGAGAGCAAGCTCAACGCTGGTGCAAGGTTGCTTCTCTTCAGAGACACTGCTCTCTTGGCTAGCAGCGAACCATTCTTGCCAAGTTGTAGAAGAGAAATGGCACGAACAGAGCATCAATCTAATAAATGAGAATAAGAATGTCTGTGCTCAAAGGAGATTGGGGGCTGGGGCAAGGGGTGGCAAGCAGTGCCTGCAGGAAGAATGAGGAGAAAGAAAATTTCCCGCAGTTGCTTTATTGATCCTCTGTAATTAAGGAATACATTTAGATTTTTGCGAAGCCATCAAAGTTATTCAATTACGGAGATGCCTTTTGGTGCTAAATGTCCAGCTCCGCTGGAATGGGTAAGGAGCACGGAGATTGGAGAGAGGGAAGGAAATAGGCTTTCTAGTTTGTAAGGCAAATGAGCTCCTGTTTTGGCTCTAGATTCCAATCTGATCTCCAGCTGGAGCATTATTTATTTATTTATTTACTTACTTACTTACTTATATCCAGCCTTTCTGTCCTAGTAAAGGGCACTCAAAGCAGTGGTTTATTTTGGTATATCTCAGACAAAGAGGAACTTGAACTGAGGAGTGTTTCTGTGGGGGTGGGGTGGAGTGGTAGGGATGGTTGGATAAATTGGACCAAAGCTCGAATTTCTAAACAAAGTAGGGATAGAAAGTTCAGGCCTGGACGGAATAGTTTCAAGTTTGGTGGAACTGTCCACTTGTCATTTTTGTGTTTCACAGCCAACTTTCCAACCAAACACTTGCCTTGACGAGGCCTCCATGATTTCCCCTGACTGCAGAAGGCAGCACGTGCCCTATTGGCATGGCTGCATCAGCTAGGATTGGGCTATTGCTCACAAAATAGCTACCTGAAATGCTATGCCAAGAACTGTGCCAAGGGTCATGGGTATTGTAAATATGAATAAATGTTATGGGTTTGTTACTGAGCCATCAAGGTATCTGGATGTATGCATATATATATATATATGCATGATTGTGATTATGTAACATGCACAGAATCTAACATCCTAAACTGGGTGTACAACATTTGGAGAATCTTAGCTTTTGTGTAAGAGAGAGAAAGTTTCCACCACATGAGGAAAAGCTTAAAAGCCCGTGAGTAATGCTGGCAAAAGTTTCTTAAATGAGGAGAAGCACTTGGAGCTGGGAAGGACGACGTACCGCAGATACCCAAGTATTGGTCCATCTCACAGATAAGTCAAGGGCAGGTTTTTGAGCCAGAATCATTGAATTTTCTATGACCATTGGATAAGTTGGGGAATTAAACTTAGGGGGGGGGGCATCTGACTATAGTTTTGTCTGATTTTACTTAAGGCCAGGTCCTGAAAAATAACCTTCCAGTAATTGTCACGTAAGAACTGTACTGTCTCCAATTTATTAAAAATATAGTAAAATATCATAAGATACATTTTTATTCATTAACTTTTTTAAATTCTCATCTTTAAACACTATCAAAGTAAGTACACTGCAAACAACACACCAGTAGAACTATTAATCAAACCCTTCTTTAAGGTTCCTGGTGTGTTAAACCAGAGGCTCAACATATAACGTACAACTTATAACACATAACTGGGAGTGTGCAGTTCAGTTCACCATGGAGAGATAAGCAACAAGGAATGAGCATGAACAAGTGCAACTACACATAGTCACAACCTGATTTACTCATAAGTAGGCCTACTGCATTCCATGGGTGTTATTCTTACATAATGGTTCACTGAATTGTAGCCTCAGATTTTGTTTCAGATGGACATGAGGATTACATCCTGATGTTTTAAAAACCAGACCTCTGTCAGACATTTGCAAAATGGAAGGAGGGTGCAGAAGGGTCAGGTGTGATTCTGCTAAAGAGAACAAGGCTTGCTTATTTAAATGGAAGTGTTGAGTCCTGGCTTACTTTTTTCTCAGGAGGAATTAAAAAGTTAACTTTGGCTGCAGATTGAAGCTTCATTGCCCTGGAGACTAATTGACCTATAATTATCTCTGCATTGTCCCCTTGTTCTCCTCTGGGTTTCTCTTGGCTGTCCGAATGCACCTGAACAGCCCTGACCCTCCCGAGTGACCCCCCCCCAGTGCAGATATGTCCAGGAGATTATTTACAGTTGATTTATTAGCAGAAATTTCTCGACTTATAGGCATGTATCTACGGCAATCAAGATGGGGTAGATCTCTTCCCCCCTATGATCTCTTTTTGGCTCATTACAAAACATTTACTATCCACTGTGACCAAGACAAGAAAAGGGGATCTTTATTGCTGCTTCCATTCTTTACAAATGAATCCAGTTAATGTTTTATCTATGGAATAAACTAGGAAGATTTACTGAGATCAGTGGGACTTACTTCCAGGTAAGTGTATACAGCAGCTGTTCCTAAACTTACCATGGTCTTCTTCGCTCTTCAGCGATGTCTTCTTTCATGGCATCGTCTTTCCAGCTCTCCCAAGTGCCACCATTTTGGATTATGCAGGATCTCACATGATGCTGGCACCCAGGAGAGCTTGGAAGAAAAGGCCACCACAACTGAAGCATGTCCCTGTGAGTTCACCGCTGTGCCTTCAGGAGCGCATAATTTGGGAACTATTGCTATATGATTGCGACTATAATAGTGTAAATATATTCACATTTGTCCAAGGGCAAATTGCAGGGTTTGAGATATTTGATTGCAGAACTATGAGTTTTTAAAATGCAGTAATCTCAGTTTATGCTTCCTGTTTAGAATCTTTAACTTAGTGCAATTACCTGATGAAGGATTTTCTCTGAATGTAGGTGGAGAAAAATAAATCTTGATGACATATAAAGATAACCATCCTGGTTAAAGCCCTGTTAATTTATTGGTCTTGATAAGGGAATACTTAGATTAAAATATATGGCTCAGATTATCCAAGAAGTCAAATGTGATTATCTTAATGGCCTCTTCTGGTTTGAATTGCTCTGAAGTGGTCATTATGGTCAATCTAGAAGACAAAATGCCACAGTGGTAGCCTGACATTTGAGATAGTCTCACTTCCATAGTTTTGAACTTGGAATCCTAATGTGCTATAAGAGAATTTCCCTTAATCAGGGAATGGAAGATTGATTTGAAATACTGGTCTTGTCTAAGAGATATTCTTGAGTGAAAAGTAATCCATGGAAACATTTTCAGATTATGTAATTTGTGACTGATTTTATGTGGTCATAGTGAATTACAATGTGAGTATGGATGAGTAATTTATTGCTGATGACTTTAAAGTACAGTATAAGTGTCAAGCAAATAGATGGCCTTGTTTCATATGAGGCTGAGCATATAATACTGTAGCTTATTTTCCTCCCTAAGTGCTCAGTTCAAAGCATGCTAGCTTCACAGTTGTGTGATATTTTTTTCCAAATCTCAGTTCAAAGGCAATAGCATAATATACTGTCCACATTGAATTAATGAAGAGTGGTATTATTCTATGCTCTCTCCTCCCTCCCTCCCTCCCTCCGTTCCATCTGTGCTTTCCCCTCCCTTCCTCCCTCTCTTAAAAGGCTAGATAATATATGTACTTTAGAGACTCACATGGGCAGGAGAAACTGACAATTCTGAAATAGGGAGAAGGTGTCAGTAGCCATTCCTGCTACAGTCTCAGCATGCCCCGCCCAACCATGGAGGCATGTGATGTGGCTTGCATCAGGGCAGCTGGTGGAAGAAGCGACAGATTCAGGGTGCTCGTCACTCTTTGATGTGGGGTATTATATCTGCTGCCTTGTCGGAGTGTCAGTATTTGTCTCCACGTGTTCTACTTGTAAATAAATCAAATATTGTAAGAAGATAATGTCTCTCATGCCACGGTCTCTCATGTAAAGGAAACCAAGAACTATAGAGTTGCCCCAGGAACTTCTCACCACTCAGCAAAGTAGGAAGTACACAGTAATGTGGTGGTTTAATGCTGGAAAAATGTCAAATCCTTGTTAGAAGCATTTCCTCGAAGAAAAATAGATGAGTCCCATGCAACAAACAGATCACAACTGCGTGTACTGCAAAGCTTCTTCCTAATTATATCTCCTCCACTAATACAGCCATGCCACCCGAGTGTGCATTGCATCCTGCAGGTGGGGGAAAGTCCTGTAGGTCTCATCCAGGTAAGGGAATATTCAAGTAAGCCTCCACTGCCCAAATCTGTTTTCTTGGACCTGGGCCAGCTCTTTTGCTAGCACAAATCTGGGTGGGCCCAGGAAGAGGGGTAGGATATTGGCGGTGCTGTTGCTGCCAATACTGCCCCCCCCTTTTTTTTTTCTTTTTCAGGTATTTATATACCGCCTTTCTTGGTCGTCAGATTTCTCCTCAGACTTTATTCAAGGCGGTTTACATAGGCAGGCTATTTAAATCCCCGTAGGGATTTTTACAATTGAAAGAAGGTTCTATCTTCCAAGAACCACAACATTCAGATGTTTCTTTCTGATCTGGTTTCACATTCTGGCCTCCATCCTCCCACGCTCAGAGCAGATGCAATAACTCGGCCCAGTTTGTCAGCTGCTTCAAGGTCGCATGGTGCCGGTGGCCTCGAACTGGCGACCTGCGGATGTTATCTTCAGGCAAATGGAGGCTCTACCCTCTAGACCAGACCTCCTGCCCCCTTCTCAACCTCAATCTGCCCCCATCCCCCACCTCCTGTCTGCCCCCCATGCCGACTTCCTGGCACTGGGTCTCCTTGGTGGGCTGCTAATATACGGCCACTCACTACTTGTGGCAGCAGCCTGGCTACGCTATCATCTACGCTACAGCAGCAATAAAGCACACTGCGTTGCCAGAGCACAAATTCTGGTGGCACAGCTGCCCAATAGGATTGGGGCCTAAGATGCCTAATACTGTAAGAAGAACACTATAAGCAGAGTCAAAGGGGAGGGTCCATCAGGTGCTCATCCAGGTAGCAAACCATTTGAATCTCAGGCTAACAGCAGTAATAAAGAGGGACCTTTGGAAGGTTCTAGAAAGACCAGCTTCTAAGGAGGAATAAAGGAAGGCTGCACTGGTGCAAGAGAAACAAATGATCAGCAACAGAGTGATGTGGCTTTGCAATGTCCTGGTATGACTCCCAGGAATTGAATGGTAATCCTATTTGAAAAGCTCCTGGAGGCAAGAACCGCTGAAATGTTACAATATATTTGTCAGCCCAATGGGAGGGCTTGTTAAGCCTGCAGTAGACCTAGTGTTTTGCAACATCAAAGACAAGTCCTTCTGAGTTCTGTGATAGAAACAAAATTCTTAATTATGCATCAGGAACAACTGATTTATCTGGCACTGTCAGGATCCCTGTTGAGGTATGTGGCAAAATCCACTGCATCACATGTACTGCTGAAGATCTCCCATGAATAGTAATTGAGAGATGGGGAAATCTGAGAATAATGGGGCAGTGACAGGAATTCAGAATACAGAGCTATAATGCTAGGAGAACAAGAGGGATCATTTTTGTCTGTCACTGAGAATTCTGATCTTGTTGTCAAACCAGAATTTGAACTATTGTGGTGTATCTGTGCAGCAGTCTTGAAACAGAACAAATGTCCAACAACTGTGCGCTTTGATCTCTGCAGTCTGCACAGTGTCCCATCCCTTGCCCTAGCCTCTAGTCTAGTGCACTGTTTCTCAATGTTTGCCCTCCACCATACCACTTCACATGGTCCACCTATTTGAAGTACCACCAGAAGTAACTGGTGATGACATAATCACCAGTTACTTCTGGGCTGGGAAGCCAGATGCAACGTGACAAACACCAGTAAGAGACTCAGGGTGGATTGGGGGGGGGGGACTTTTTCAAGCTAGAATAGCATGCTTTGGAGCTCTGTCCACCAAGATGAGGGCCCAGTCCTGTCCAACTTTCCAACACTGGTGCAGCCGCAATGCAACCCTGAGGTAAGTGAACAAATATTCCCATACTTTGAGGAGGCCTTTGTGATTGCCATCCCACCACAGGATGCAGTGCATGCCCCATTGGCACAGCTGCACTGGCACTGAAAAACTGGATAGGATTGGGCCCTGAGCCTCCTACCAGGTGGGCGGGGGCAGGAGAGCAGGGGAAGGGGCCAGGATCTGGCACTTGTGCTAGTTTCTGATTCCCCTTCCTGGGCAGTGCACGTGACTCCAGGCTGCTCGGATCTGTGCCATCTCTTTAGGTGGCACAGATCCAAGTAGACCCATTGGGTCTGCTGCAGCTCTTCCCAGGGTAAGGGGAAGTGATTCCCCTTGCCCTGGGCTGCTTTCAGCCCCAAATGTGCACTGAATATGGGGCAGGCTGCCAGCCTCCATGTTCCAGAGCAAGATAGGATTGTGCTGTGTGTGTAATAGGGATTGTGGGCTCAAAATGAAATGTGCACCCTGCCTTTGCTGTTCCCCAAACCTCCCTACAAGTCTCCCTGCTGGGAGGGCGGTCATTGAGCTTGTATTTCTGACAGGAAATGACAGCTGATTTAGGGCCTGATCCTAACAGGCTGCTGTGCTATTGAAACTTGTGTTCTAGCAGTGCAGCGGCTTTTCCAGCATCACAAAATGTATTGTGCTGTTGTGTGGAACCGGGCTGCTACCTTCACATTCACAAAGTCAAACAACTTTCCAGGATGCCCAATGTCAGTTTGTTGGCACAGGGGCAGAATGGGGCATGGAGGGTGGAGAATGGGGTGGAGACCCGGGTGGAGAGAGAGTTTGATGAGGGTGGGAAGGGGGCAGTTATCAGCAGTAGTGTCTCTGTCGATATCCTATCTCCCTTCCTGACCTTGTTCCCCCTCTCTTGGCCCACTCAGAGTTGCATCAGCTAATGGGCTGGCACCTGAGTAGATCTATCGTGGGAGCCGAGGCTTACCTCAAGGAGGCCTCCAGACCTGCCTCCCTCAGGTTACAGTGTACTCTCCATTGGCATAGCTTCATCAGCTGGGGGTGGGATGGGCAGCTCAATCCTAACTAAAGTCCTACACTGTGATGTAGCAGTGTCGGTGCAGTCTCTGCTGCATCCAGCATGGGAAGAGAGGCTGCTGGGGGTCTCCCTGAGGTAAGGGGACTGCTGCGATGGTGCTACTCAGGCTTTCACCAGCAAAATCACTGGCGCAAGTCCAAGCTGCCTTGTGTCAGGAACTTAGGCCCAGAAGGGGGGATGGGAAACCAGTGATTTTTATTTGTTTGTTTATCCATTTTACTCCATCCTATCTCTTTCTTCTCATGCTGGTTTGTACCAAATTAATAGATTTTGGGGTTTTAACAACCCTGTCCAGCCTTGTCAGGCAATGATAGTCAAGTTTAGTGCTTGCATGGCTTCCTCTTGCAGAAGGGCTGGACTTAAGACATGGAAGCAAAGAATTACCAATTCAAAGAAGTGCTGAGAGGCACGAGTGCTGCAGGCATTTTTTGTACATAGAGAAGAGAAAGAAACAGGAATGTTTTTGGCTTTTCACATCTGTTCCATTCCTCCTTTTGGCATAACATTCTGCCCAAGACAGGAAAGAGCAGGCTGCTTCAGTGCCCACATTCCACTAGTCTACAGGGGCACCCTGTGGGAGTTTTACTTTGGAGTGCCACACATGCTATGCTCACGAAACTGTGCCAGTTGACAAGTTTCTGTCCAAACTCGTCCTCAGGCTCCTTTGCTTCTGCTTATCCCACACACAGATATGTGCACTCACAGTCTTTCAGGTTTTTAACAGCCAGGTCCAGTTCGGTTTTTGTGTGTCCCGCTTAACAATCCATTCAGCTGTGGCAGTTGTGACAATCCCATAGATGGAATGACATAGCATTGATGCAGGTGCTTTTTTTTTTTTTTTTAAAGTAAGGAAGATTAAACATATTTTGGCAGTGTTCATAACCTAAGAAATTACTATTCAGACATGGGCAACTGTTAGAGCAAATATAATCCAACAAACATTTCACCTCTGGGTTTGGAGCATCTACCTCCCAGAGAAACACCAACTGCCTCTGAGGAAGAAAAGATGTGTGTTTCAGTGCACTGCATGGTTCAGGTGCAATCCGAACCAACTTTCCATCTCTGAGGTAAGGGAAAAACATTCCCTTATCTTGAGGCCTCCATGACTGCCACGCAACTGCAGGATGCAGCCCATGCCCTATTGGCACAGCTATGTCAGTGCTGGAAAGTTGGTTAGGATTTGGACCTAAGTAGCGTTTGGAAAAACTAAATGGGTCCTTGGACCAATTTAGTAAATCAAAACACATTAAAATTCCTTTCCATTGAAAAGCACCCCCCTCTCTCTCTCTCTCTCTCTCTCTCTCTCTCTCTCTCTCTCTCACACACACACACACACACACACACACACACACACACACACACACACGCAAAACTCAGTATTGGCTTGTCTGGTCTCATTTTAAATGTTACCAGCCAAGGGACATACACAAAGGAACCAGTTCAACAGCGGGGGTGGGGGATTTCAAAGTGGGGGAAATTGAAGCAGGGTCTCAGAAGTGGAACAGAGATCAGCCAGGCTTCTATATAACACAGATAAATCTCTCTCTCTCTTACACACACACACACACACACACACACACACACAGAGAGAGAGAGAGAGAGAGAGAGATTTATCTGTGTTGATAACCTTACTAAAGTTATATAGAAGCTTGGCTGATAACTCTGTTCCACTTCTGAGACCCTGCTTCAATTTCCCCCATTTTGAAATCCCCCACCCCCGCTGTTGAACTGGTGCCTTTGTGGATATCCCTTGGCTGGTAACATTTAAAATGAGACCAGACAAGCCAATACTGAGTTTCTGAGGAAGAAATGTTTCAGGCCCAGAGAACTGGATTGCTTGGCACAGCACAGTGCCACAGTCCTTCCAAGCTGCCTAGGAGGGTGCTGTGAAGCAAGGAAGCAGCTGTCAGAGGAGGCTGAACTGTGGTAAAGTTGCAAAACAAAATTGCCTCAGTGTGAGTCTCTCTGAGAGAGCACAACTAACACTCCTTCTCCTCCTCTCTTGTGCAGATAAGACCTCAGACTGTGGCCTGAATTTCTGTTTAATTCTCCTACTTGGTGCCAGTGGGGCAGTTTGTACCCAAGTACAAAATAGGAGGGCAGGGCTGACTGGGCCTGTCTTGCCTCTACCCAAATGTTACTACAAACAGTTTAAGAAAGTAATAAATACTGAATATCTGAAGGAGGAAAAGTGTATGTGTATGTGCGTACACACAAAAAGAATAAAATGATATTGCACTTTATTAACGTCAGAGTTAGTTCATACAAGGAAATCTTACAGTGGTTTTGGGAAGCATTTCTGCTAGGGGAAGGTGGAGGGAGGTTCCGTAACTCTCTATGGGCCTTCATGCCCTAATATTATAGTCATGAAAGCAGTGGGCTGGTTCAGGCATAATGGAAAAACCGTTTCTGCCTTGTGCTCCTCCTTCCCCTTATCTCCTCTGCTCAGGCAAAGAATGGCTTCTTTGAACCATGGGCCCATACCGTGCGTGATGTAGTTTAACTCTTTGGTTAACAGGTCAGGCTGTGACGCCAATTTTCCACTCTGGTTTCACATTCAAACCTGTTAAGCAAAGAGTTAAGCTACAGTTCCTAGCTGTGGAGCATTGTTCATGCAAGCCAGGGAGACAATGTCATGGCTCTGTGACAAGGCAAGGATGTAAGGAGTGGGGAGTCTGTGAGCATGTACAGGTGACATATGCAAGTGCTGGAACAAACTGCACTGGTTCGAACTAGGCAACTCCTTCTGAAAGAGGTTTTGGAGGATCAAGTTTCTACCATTTGGATTGGCTATCCCAAAGGCTGCAAATCCCAGTTTGGCTCCCTGGATCTTCTCTTGGCCGAGGTCAGAGAGATGGACTTGATCAAAGGAAGGGAACACATAAAACCCAACAAAGTGTGTTTTCTTTCTCACCCTTTGTTCAACTAGGGGCAGATACTCTGGTACTTCCAGTATGCACCCATGTTAAATGGTTCTTGTGGAAATGGAGACTACTGTAATTGGAATGGTGAAGCCTTCCATGGACTGAGGACCTTTTAACTCTATCAGTATTTGAATCTATGGCATATAGAAGACAACTGTATATGGTTATGTTTTGGGATATTTGGAAGTCCTTTTTAGACTTTTTACTAATATATTTGATATCGCTGTCCATGTTTATATGTTTACTGAATATATTATGCATAGATATATTTCTTTTTCTAATCTTTTCTTTATTACATTTGTTGTTTTGCATTATTATCGATCATTGTTTTGTTATCACCAGTATAGGGTGGGGGAAAATGGTGAAGCTGGACAAACAGGCTTGTCCAAGTCAGTACCTTTCCACACACACATGCACGGAGGGACTTTTTATTAGGATGAGTGGGTCCTGTTCACCACAAAGCCATTTCGAGTTTCATGGCTCATGACAAAGATGTTACCAGAAGCATGCCAGATAAGCGTGTGTATCCCACAGTCATGCCACTGCGTTCATTTTGAAATGAACTTGAGGAAATAAGCGCATGTCAATGTGCCCTGAAGCCACTGTTGCTCTTGTGTTTTGCGTTCATGTTCCTTTGGCTATGTGATGTTGGTATCCATGTTGTGCCTGAAAAGCCAAATAATGCTGTCAGCCTGCAGCAGAATACCGTATTTATTGGCGTATAACACGCACAGGCGTATAACACGCATCTTCATTTTAAGAGGGAAATTTCAGGAAAAAAATAAGGGTAGCTCAGAACTTTTTTAAATTAAAAAAAAAGAGTAAGGTACCGTAGTATCAGGGGGGTGTGAATTTGCATTCTGTACAACGCCAATCATAAGTAGTGAGGCATTTCCCGAACGTCAGTATTTCTTTGCCCCCACCTCACCTCACCTCAATCCCTCCCCCTCCCCTCCCCAAAGAAAGGGTCTCCACTTACCATATTCATCAGCTGCCAGCGGCTGTGATAATATGCAGCGGGTGCAGCGCTGACATCACGTCACGACGCTGCGCCGCCGCTAGGCACTATTGGGAACGGGATCCCTTAAAGAGACATCGGCGTATAACACGCATACATCATTTGCCCCCTATTTTCAGGGGGAAAAAGTGCGTGTTATACGCCGATAAATACGGTAATTTCCCAAAGAAATCAGCTCTCTGACATGCACAACACTGAGAATTAGCTAAAAACAGCAAACATTCTTTCCAGTCCCTATTTTCTACCAACCTTACGTGAAAACTGCCTTGTATTCCTGGCTTTAATCTGCTCACCATTTAAAATTGTCTGTTAAAATGTACTACTTGTGACAGTAAAACATGGAGCCAAAAATAGATAGAGGTAAGAGCTGGTGCCATTTCCACCCACCCCAAGCTCCCGCACTGTTCTCTCTGCATGGCTTTACCATGGCCTCCAGAAAGCACTTGATGCTTTCCAGGTGTGAGACCACCAGCGAGCTTTCAGCTGCAGACCACACAGCTCAGTGCATATTAGCAGTATCGCAATTAATAAAATGTGATACAATACAATAAGAAGTCAGTTAAATGAAATGCACCTCAGGGGGATGATGCAGTGTAAAACAGCATCCTTCTGCCTGTGGCCCCAGCTGCTATGGGAATCCTGCCAGGACCACGGCTCCATGAATATGCACTCAGCAATGGCCCAGCTGGGAGGAGTGGATGTGGAGGCAGGAGGATTTAAAATAGAGGAGGAGAGACTGTTGTAAGGGTTACACATGAAGAACTTTGAGTGCTCAAAAGCACTATACAAATGCTTGATATTCTTCCCAAGAGTTTCATCATTAGAAGATCAGTTTTTATTTTGGACACAACATTTTGTCTTTTCGGAATGGCTCTTGGAAAATGATGGCAACTTACTGATTTCTGTTGCAAGTCTCTTGTGCCCTGCACTGGGAAAAGAAAGGCAGGGGAAATTAAATCAAAATGTATACAGTAAAGTATGAGAAATGCATGCATGTGCAAGCATTTTTTCATCCGTATAGCTTGCTGTGAAGAGAGAGATGACATGCCACCTGAACTTCCAATATTGTGAGGTTCTTCTCATAGCAGGCAGGCTGCAACTCCATAAATCAATTTTCTGTCATAAGCCATGAACACCAAAAACTGTGGAAATATTTGTGGGAGAGAGCAACACATGCACTCTTTCCAGATGCGAAACACTGCAGGGGAGGGAGACAGAGAGAGAGACCAGTAATGGAAACCGAAATGCAAATTCTTTTTCTGAGTGGAAAAGACCCAATAAATCAGGAGTGACAGGGACACAAAGACACCATCAGGATGCATTTGTACAATCAAGGGATGCTTCATATATCAGAGAATATGCAAGCTCTGCCTCAGCTCTGCAAATAAACCAAATTCATTTTCCCTCTCATCATAGAAGTAGCAAGTAGCTGTCTCTGAATTTCCCCTGTTTGAAGAGCCGCTGAAAACAGACTGAGTTCCATTTCAGTCAGATTACGCATGTTTTCTAACATAAATGGAGTCATATTTAGAGAGCCAATTTGAAAGGCAAAAAGACAATCCTGAAATCTCTGCCTGGTAAGCAAGTAGGGATTCTAGGAATACAAATGGCCTTTGCCAAGAAACAGAACCTAGCAGAATGTTGTTGGGGAGCGGGGGGGGGGGGGAATCTAAAAGTGTGTGTGTGTGTGTGTGTTTCAACATATTCCTGACATCTCTCTCTATGCTGTCTATCTGTCTCTGTCACTGCCCCAGATATTATTTTAACAGATGCTTCCTGTGTAGAGGCAGCCCCCCCCCCACCTCTTATGGGAAGCTGAGAAAAAGGATGACTGGGAAAAGCATTTTGTCCCTTGGCAGTTGCTGAGGAAGCTGATGGTCACTAGCTCTTTACTGGTACTTATTCTTCACTTGTATATCTGAGTGGTGCTGGGAGTAAACCTAGACCTAGAACTATCCAGACCTAGAGCTGGCCCACCCATGAGGCAAAATGAAGCATCTTCTTTGAGCTGCAGATAGGTTTCAGTGGTGCCCTGTGCCCACTGGTTATCCCCATGGCTGCCTGACCTTACTTCTGTTTGCACCATGCCTCTTCTGCATCCTTGCTTTTTGTTTTGAAAGAGCAGTACCGCAGAGCAAGAACCAAACATGGGAGCTGGGAGAAGCACCACACGGGCTTCCAAACAGGGATGTTTTCCCTTGTTTAGTAGTTCTCCCTGCTTTTGTTCTGCCCCACTCTGTTGCTCTAGTTTTTCTAACACAGAAGAGCAGGGTGACGAAGAGGAAAGAGGTGGGGTGGGGATGATCAGGGGAAGCTGCCCAAGGGAAGTCTGGGCATGCTTTGTGCACCAAGGGAAACAGCTTTCCCATGCAGGAATGGGAAAGAAAGAGAGATTGCCCAAGGCTTCCTCCTGCCTTCTACTTTAGCAGTGTGATCCTCTGCCTTATCGGGTGGGATGAAATAAAGAGCTTCCTCCCATGACTGGCTAAACATATGTGTGCTAAGGACAGCTTCCTGTCTGCCAGAGCAAAACTAGGAGTCTTTGGAAGGCAGAAACCATTGCAACTAGAGGGAGCCCATGTGTGCTCATGATGATAATGGTGGGAAGAGGATGTAATCTCAATTGCTGCCCTGCAGCAACCCATCTTTTCAGTGCCTTCCCTCTTCTTTCTTTCCCTCTTAAAATTGTGTGACTGTTGTCTGGGCTATGCTGTGTCACTTGCCACAGTGGCACCATCTGTCCTTCCAACCCAAGTTCCTGCCCATGATCACACACTGAGCCATGGGGCACAGCCCAATAGCTTCAGCATTTGCAAGGCAAGGGGAGCTAGCAGGAAGCTGAGGTTAGGGAGGCAGCAAGAAAGTGTGTGTGTGTGTGTGTGTGTGTGTGTGTGTGTGTGTGTGTGTGTATCAACAAGGGAGGCAGCTGGCCATGTGGTTTGGCTGTGACATCTAAGCCTGGTCTATTTTTCAGCCTAATCTTCCCCCCCCAAAGGTTGTTAAGCTAATTGGCTGCTCTGTGGTGTAACTGTGGTGTAGAGATACAATAAATAAAGCTGCCGTTGTGCTTTAAGTAGCTCAGAGTATGTTAATACTTGTAAGTATACCTCTGGAGATGATCAACATTAAAGCAGTTTTAGAAGTATCATGTGGATTCTTAACACATTGAAAGTGAGCAGATTTGGGGAATCAGCAGTGGCAGAAAGTCTTGACAATGGATCAGCACATGTTCTTCAGAGTGGGTGGCGAGGTCTTTCTGGCTTCTGTAGTTGCTTGATAAGAATGTTTGCTGCTGCCGTGCCTTGTCAGCACTCCTTTAAAAAGGTGTAAGTTTAAAAATAGGCTTTCCTAATTAAAGTGCTACAATATAAAATATGATGGTGGGAATACAGCCCATGATTCTTGGAGGCTCTGGCCTGTTGATTGCTGTTTCATCTTCAATATGAATTGGTGAGAAAGGGAATCAGGGACAGCTCCAGTTTTAAGGTAGCCCTTGGCAAAAGTGGGCCCCCAAGGTTCATGAGAAGACTTACCCTGGCATTGTTGGGGGGAGCTCGGTCACTTTCTCTCTCCCGCCCAGTCTGTTTGTGAGTGGGAGAGCAGAGATGGCAAGAGAGCAACTTTCTTTACTGAGAGAGGGCAAAAGCCTAACCAGGTCTACTCAGAATTAAGTCCTATTTTGTTCAATGGGGCTTACTTTCAGGAAAGTGTGATTAGGATTGCAGCCAGCATTGTTCTGGGGTCACACAAAGGCCATGAACACAGGTAATCAGGGGCTGGTAGTGGGATCTTGACAACTACCTAAGGATGCTGCCCCTCTGACATTAGCTCTGAAAAAGGCCTGTAGCAGAATAGTAGCTTTCTAGATTTGAAGGCAAGACCAACAACAAGCCGAGGGGTTTATCTCTGGTCAAAAAGGTGAATTTCCCTTGAAAAGTGCTACATAGTATACCATAAAATAAAACTAAACAAAGAAACAATTACTCCTTTTGTTATTCTTGTCCCAAATCCACAATTTGCATGATCTTGCAAAAGAAATCAACATTTCTGAGTGTATATTAGTGAGGTGCTAGTTTTGACTTTTAAAGCCCTTTACGGCTTGGGTCCGGGGTATTTGAGGGACCGCCTCCTTCCCTACAATCCTGCCCGTGCTCTTAGATCATCTGGGGGAGGCCCCTTTTGACTGTGCCGCCACTAAGAGATGTGAGAGGGGCGGCGGCCAGGAAGAGGGCCTTCTCGGTGGTGGCCCCCGAACTGTGGAATACCCTCCCCTTAGAATTGAGAACTGCTCCCTCATTGCTAACATTTCGGTGTGGACTGAAGACCTTTTTATTTCAAAAAGCTTTTAATTGTTGACAGGCTGGCTGGCGTTCTTGCTTCTTGCTTTTTATATGAGAATCCACGGGGTTTGTTTTTAGATTTTTAATTATTGTAAATTGTTTTAATGATTGTTTTTAATGTTGTATTTTAAATTGTTTGTAAGCTGCCTTGTGTGCCCGTTGGGCAAAAAGGCGGGATATAAATTAATAAAATAATAATAAATAATAATATATGAAATCTCAATTTTCTCTAATCCCCTGTGGCTATATAAGATCTATCGCATCTTGTTGATGCTTTTGGGGATAGGTGTGCACATTTTGTATGAAAGTTGTGTACATAAATATATCTTCTGTGCATTCTGAAGTCTCTTAACTGATACCATTTAAAGGAGCTCAGAATTTCTTTCTGTGTGCCTTTAAAGAAAGCTCTAAAAAGGCAGTCACCAGGACATAAAGGAGAGGCATGTTTAAGATAAGAGTGAGTGGTAATAGAGGATGATACTTGACAAAGAGGAGGCTTCATTGAAAATGGACTTAAAATAAACCAAGGAAGGCAGAAGCCTTGCACATGACAGCACCACGCACATGATAATTACCCCACCATAACCAAAGCTGGGAAGTATGCCTCAAAAGGTCAAGAGAACTAATTGGACAAAGGAAAGCGACAAAAATTAAAACAAATCCTACTACACATGCAAATTGGCAAAGTAAATATTTGCGGTTCTTTTCCCTTACCTGTTCTGCAATACTGGATGTCACGCAGGTGTGAAAAGAAGCATGTAGAGGAGGCAAAATGTCTTATCAGCCTTGCACAGAGTGTTGGGTTTTGAATGTACCACTGGCACTGAGTGACTGGCCTGACTTCCAGCTGTCAACCAAGCCGGCTGCTGTCGCCTTGGCAACATTTTATCAGCTCCTGAGGTATGCAGAACTTTGGCCATCTGGTTGTTGACTGGTGATTTGTCATGTTCCATGGTGGCCAAGAAGGTTCAAGCTCTGAGATGGTTTGGAGGATGGGCTGTCCTTTCTGGGAAGGAGTTGGCAACACTTTTGCACTTCTCCTGCAAGAATTTATCACCAGGAGTTTGTTGGCCAGGTCTTCTGCTCAGCGCTCTGACTCACAGCAGGTTGTCCTGACACAAGTAGTAGCTTTGCTTTTCATTTGCTTTCTCTTCATGACTGGCCATAATGTTAGTGGAAAAGCTTTTAAATATTGAAACCAGGCTACATTTAACTGCTGTGGAAGACATACTCTGTAAGACACATGAACCGGTTCTTTTTCACACCTTCTTGATAATTTCATGGCCAAACTACACATGACATGTTTGTTCCATGAGTATAAGTCCCAGTGTATTTTTCTTTTTCCAAAAGCAGCATATAGGAGGGCCCAAGCAAAACCTGGGCTGTGGTTTAGTAGGGTGATGGTGGGGACAGTGCCCTAAACCTTTGCCCCCACGCTGCGGTGCTGATCCAAATCCCACACACCCCACTGGCTGCTATTAGCTGTAGAGGGAGAAATTTACGGGTACAACTTTTGTACCCATGGGTTTTCCCCTTCACAACTAATGCCAGTTTCAGGAGGCAATTTATGACAAGGATTTGCCATGTGGGCAAAGGTTAAATCCTACCCCCATTTTGAATCCAAATTGGGCCTTCTATGACTACTTGAAGAAAAAGACATCAAGAGTTTCAGTCACAGAAGTCCCAAGTCACATTTGAGTTTGGCCCTCAGCTCTTCATCTTGTTGTAACAGATCCCAAAGAATGCCATAGCCCATAATTCTGGGCATATAAAGTTCAGAGATTGAAACTAATTTAGTTAAAATGTTCTATATGTCATAAACAGAAGACCATACCCCTCTCTCCAGTGAGGAGGCCTCACTGGAGACCAAAATTGTGACCACATCCTATCCTATCCCCCCCCCGCGCGCGCTGGGGCTGCCACACAAATAACAAATATTCTGTATGCTGTGTGGCGGGGGAGGGGTGGATCAGGAGGCTTTGGAGGGGAAAGGGAATTTAAATTCGCACCTCAGTGGGTCTCCTCGGACCTGCAAGACCAAGGATTGAAAAGTCCAGAAACTTGAAAACGAGGAGATAGGATCCAGTGTGCTTCATTGCTTATGGATCCACCCCCTCTCATAGCCTCCCCACCCCTGTTCCTCCCCATCCCTTCCCAGTTTTGCCCACTCCCTGCCCCCACTGCTGCCTTACTTGCTCTGGGTTGTCCACCCACAGATGGGGGCACTGCCACCTCTTGCAGCAGTCATTTTACGGCAGCAGAACTCTGTTCCTCCGTCGTAAATGGCTGTGCATGACAGCCAAGAATAACAGCCATAATAAATGGCTGTGCATGACAGCCATGTCCATGAATAACCTCCATGATTCACTAACAGCCTGAGTGTTGTAATACTCTAGCAACTTCTTATACCTCCAACCTTCCTCTTTTCTTGACCCTCTCACTCAAGAGTCAACACTCGTCAGTACTTTTTTCTTGTAACTTTTCCTGGCTTTTCTCTGGTTATAAATGGGAAACTTAGATCATGCAAGCCAGGAGTGGGAAAGTGGCTGCAGTCTTCCTGATTTGTGTATTAATTGGAGTGTCTAGCCATACAGAAAGATTCTGTCTCTCTTTCTGCAATCAGCTTCCCTTTCCTCCATCAGCGACAGTGTTCAAGACAGGTCACTTGGAAGAAGTACATGATAATGCCCACCTCTCCCATTTAGTTCAGAGGCCAGGTGACAGATTTTGGTCATAGCCACCCTGTTCAGGCATATAAAAGTTAACTATGAAGCTAGTAATTAGCACTGTTTCTGCACAAGCTAAGTGACATTTCCTATGCCTGAAAAGCTTGGGGGAGATTATTTCAAGTGGAACACAGACAGCTGGATTTTTGATGGATCAGAATCTCATAAGGAAGTTCAACTTTTGGAGTCGGGGTGAGCAGAGAATTAGCCAAATATGTGGGTAACAACAAAGCAGACACAAGGATGCCAGACTCCATGATGCACATAATTATCTTTGGGAGAGCCAAGTAAATGTCTTGTGGCTGCAGTGCATTTTTGTATTACAGATGGAAGGATATGTAGCATTATCCTTGGAAACATAACCAGATTCTCTAAACTCTTGGTCCAGCATAATCTCTGTTAAAGTGAATTAGTGTTCTGCTGGCAGAATACACTAAGAAAAGACACATTCATGGAAGATCTTTTAAAAAAAAAAAAAAGTCATCTAAATTAAAACATGAGCAGTGAGCACTAATTTGTAGTGCCCAGGCTCTTAGACCCCAAAGAAATAAATTATTATAGTAATTAATTCCACAAGTGACAGCCTAATTCTATGGGTTTGCAGTGCTGGTGGAACTAGTGTTTTCCCAGTGCTACCTGCTTTACGGAGGTTGCAAAAACAGTTCCACCAGCACACAGAGTTGTGCGATGCTGGAGCACCAACAGGGAGGCCAGACTCTTCCCGCACATATCGGAAGAGTGCCTTGAACCTGCTAATGGAAGAAAGGCAGGGGGTGGGGGAGGACAGATTGAGCTTGGGAAGGGGGCAGGTTTGGCAGCAGTGGTGGCCACAGAATTCTAACTCCCTTCCCGTGCCTGATCCATCATCCAGGTGAATGCAGACTTGCATCAGTGATTTTGCTGGTGCATGTCCAAGTAGACCCTCCTCCAGTGCCACAGAGACTTACCATTTTGTTGGCTGCTCACTCAGTTTTGAGGAACTGTTAGCCATCTGTTTGAGATGCCATTATCCTGATAATTTGCAACCCAATCTGCTGTAACCTGCATGCCACGAAACAGTGTCGCCAATGTGGCGCCTGCTGCATCCCTCGGGGGAGTTCTGCATTCCTCCAGAAGCCTCTGCAGGGCAAGGGAATATTTGTTTCCTTGCTCTGGGATAAGCCCCTGCTGGCCTGTACTCAGACCTCTGCCAGAGATATAGCTGGTACAAGTCTGCATGGATCCTGAAAGGCAGATAGAGGGAGGGATGGCGATAAGGTTTTGGTATGTGCTGCTGCCACCAAAACCGCCCCCTTCCTGGTCCTGATCCACCCGCTGCCCCATTCTGCCCACTCCTTCCTCCCACCTCCTGCACAGTCTTACCTGTGTCAGCTAGAGTGACCACTCTTGTCCTTCCAATTCCACTGGTTATGCCCTCTGCCTTTTCAGCAAACAAGGATGTAGGTGGCCACTGGCAGGAAGAGAGGAAACAAGCAGTTGCTTGACAGTAGCCACTCTAGTTTTGCCTAACAAGTGTGGGGCTGCTGGGGAGGCAGTGGTCACCTCTGCCAATGTCCTGCCTTGGGCATCACATCTTATTCACTCCCTGGCTTCCAACCCCAACTAGACTGGCATCACAATAATTCCTGGACTTCTACAGTCGACCTGCCCATGGTGAAACCGAACTTCCCTTTGCAGAAGCCTTGCTGATTCTTCTTCAGTAGTCTTGCTACTCCAGATCTCTGACAGTCCTTGCTTTGTTTAATGATGCTTTTTGCCAATTTATTCAGAACAGAGCTAGAGGTTAGGATGTTGGATCTATAGTTCCCTGGATTCCCCCTCCTTTAAAAAAAATTAGTGTACTCTAATAAAGAGGCTGTTTGGGATATGTTTATATAAAATTTATTGTTATTATTTACTAGCACTATTCTAGTTAAATCACTAGGACTCAAGCTTATAGTTATGTCTAAAAAAAAATAACATATTCTGTTTTGAAATATTGCCAGTTTCATGTGCTGAGCCATCTGGAATTAGAGGCTGAGTGGATGCACTGAAAGATGTTGAGGAGAAGGGGACTGAGACAGACATTGGCAAGCCTTCTTTAAACAGAAGCCCTTGTTCGCTGTCTAATATGGGAACATAAGGAATCCTTAAAAGGGGAGCCCCTAATCATAAGGAACATTTATATTTTCATTTAAAATATTTAGAATCCCACCTGTTAATATCCTTATTCTTGAGGTGGCTGCAAACTGTAAAATCACAATACTCTCCTTCCCATGCTCTGTTTCTTTAGGATATTTTAATGCCACCTTTCTGCCACACAGTTACATTGAAGGTGCCCTGCTTACTGGGCAAAGAGGCATCTTTTAAAATGGCATATTTAGCAGGAGGAGATCAACTGCCCCTCATTACTCCCAGCAAGGCGTCTTTTCCTGAGGCTGTTGCAGGTGTCTCCTCTGCAACTTTTTTAGACCATGAGCCCTTTAGGGGTGGAGAACCATTTATTGATTTATATTGCTATGTAGGTCGCAATATTGTGAACCTACATATATTGTGTATATTGTGTATTGTGAACTACTCCTGTTGAAAAGTGTTATATCAATATCAATATAAATCAGTATAATTTGTTTCTTTAGAATATTTTAATGCCATCTTTTTGTCACACAGCGATGTTCAAGGTGGCTAACAAGAAGATAAAGTCAAGAACAGATAAAATCAATTTAAAAAACACAAAAGCACTTTCCAGGGAAGTGGGAAGGATCCCAAAGAAAAGCAAAAATACCCTTTATCCTGGGAAGCCCTCGTGGGGAATGAGGGTCCAATCCTATCCAACTTTCCAGCACTGATACAGCTGCAGTGCAGCCCCAAGGCAAGGGAATAAATGTTCTCGTGCCTTATAGAGGCCTCCATAACTACCTTTCCACCACACAATAAAGTGCACAACCCATTGGCATGGCTACACCAGGGCCAGAAAGTTGGATAAGATTTGGCCCTGAGATTTGTTTATACTGTTTCTGCTGCCTGATTGGTCAGAAGGACACCATGAAGTCTAGGTTTGTATTGGCAACCTTCAGTCTCGAAAGACTATGGTATCGTGCTCTGAAAGGTGGTTCTGGCACAGCATCTAGTGTGGCTGAAAAGGCCAATCTGGGAGTGACAATCCCTTCCACACCGGGAGCAAGTGCAGTCTGTCCCTGGTCTGTCTCTCTGGCTATGGGCCTTTCTTCTTTGCCTCTTAGCCTCAGACTGTTGGCAAAGTGTCTCTTCAGACTGGGAAAGGCCATGCTGCACAGCCTGCCTCCAAGCGGGCCGCTCAGAGGCCAGGGTTTCCCACTTGTTGAGGTCCAGCCCTAAGGCCTTCAGATCCCTCTTGCAGATGTCCTTGTATCGCAGCTGTGGTCTACCTGTAGGGCGCTTTCCTTGCACGAGTTCTCCATAGAGGAGATCCTTTGGGATCCGGTCATCATCCATTCTCACGACATGACCAAGCCAACGCAGGCGTCTCTGTTTCAGAAGTGCATACATGCTAGGGATTCCAGCACGTTCCAGGACTGTGTTGTTAGGAACTTTGTCCTGCCAGGTGATGCCGAGAATGCGCCGGAGGTAGCGCATGTGGAAAGCGTTCAGTTCCCTCTCCTGTTGTGAGTGGAGAGTCCATGACTCGCTGCAGTACAGAAGTGTACTCAGGACACAAGCTCTGTAGACCTGGATCTTGGTATGTTCTGTCAGCTTCTTGTTGGACCAGACTCTCTTTGTGAGTCTGGAAAATGTGGTAGCTGCTTTACCGATGCGTTTGTTTAGCTCAGTATTGAGAGATAGAGTGTCGGAGATCGTTGAGCCAAGGTACACAAAGTCATGGACAACCTCCAGTTCATGCACAGAGATTGTAATGCAGGGAGGTGAGCACATCCTGAACCATGACCTGTGTTTTCTTTAGGCTGATCGTCAGTCCAAAATCTTGGCAGGCCTTGCTAAAACGATCCATGAGCTGCTGGAGATCTTTGGCAGAGTGGGTAGTGACAGCTGCATCATCGGCAAAGAGGAAGTCACGAAGACATTTCAGCTGGACTTTGGACTTTGCTCTCAGTCTGGAGAGGTTGAAGAGCTTTCCATCTGATCTGGTCCGGAGATAGATGCCTTCTGTTGCAGTTCCAAAGGCCTGCTTCAGCAGGACAGTGAAGAAAATCCCAAACAAGGTTGGCGCAAGAACACAGCCCTGCTTCACTCCGCTTCGGATGTCAAAGGGGTCTGATGTGGAGCCATCGAAGACAACAGTGCCCTTCATGTCCTTGTGGAAGGATCTGATGATGCTGAGGAGCCTGGGTGGACATCCGATCTTAGGGAGAATCTTGAAGAGGCCGTCCCTGCTGACCAGGTCGAAAGCCTTCGTGAGATCTATGAAAGCTATAAAGAGTGGCTGTCGTTGTTCCCTGCATTTCTCCTGCAGTTGTCTAAGGGAGAATACCATATCAGTGGTGGACCTGCTGGCTCGGAATCAGCACTGTGATTCTGGATAAATGCTCTCTGCAAGTACCTGGAGCCTCTTTAGTGCAACTCGGGCAAACAACTTTCCTACAACGCTAAGGAGAGAGATGCCACAGTAGTTGTTGCAGTCACCCCTGTCACCTTTGTTCTTGTACAGCGTGATGATGTTTGCATCCCTCATGTCTTGAGGTACTCCACCTTCTCTCCAGCAGAGACAGAGGATTTCATGCAGCTCAGTGACGATGATCTCTTTGCAGCACTTTAGGACTTCAGCAGGGATGCTGTCTTTTCCAGGTGCCTTGCCAAAGGCAAGGGAGTCCAGGGCCAAGTTCTTCTAGGGTTGGTTCACTGTCAAGCTCCTCCAGCACAGGCAGGCACTCAATGTTGTTCAGCGCTTCTTCGGTGACTACATTTTCTCTGGAATATAGCTCAGAGTAGTGCTGCACCCAGCATTCCATCTGCTGCGCCCAATCCTGGATGACCTCGCCTGTGGCAGACTTCAGAGGGGCAATTTTCTTCTGCGTTGGACCTAGGGCCTGCTTGATACCGTCATACATCCCCTTGATGTTGCCTGTGTCAGCTGCTGTCTGTATCTGGGAGCAGAGCTGAAGCCAGTAGTCGTTAGCACATCTCCTGGCAGTCTGCTGGACTTTGCTGCGAGCAGCTCGGAGGACCTGCAGGTTGCGCTCACTGGGACAGGCCTTGTGTGCTGCTTGAGCTCTCCTCTTTTCCTCAATGACTGGTGTCAACTCCTCAGAGTGGGCTTCAAACCAGTCTGCCGTCTTGTTGGTCTTCTTGCCAAATATGGACAAGGCGGTGTTGTAAACGGCATTCTTGAAATGTTCCCATCTGTTGGATGTGTTTGCATCGACCGGGCCTGGAAGAGATTCCTCAAGCGCTCGTGCAAATTCCTCCACTTTTCTCTGATCCCGGGTCTTGCTGGTATCAATGCAAGGTCTTCCTTCCTTTTTCATGTGATACAGTTGCTTTGTTTGCAGTTTCACTCTGCTGCACACCAGGGAGCGGTCAGTGTCACAGGCAGCACTCTGATAGCTGCGTGTGATCTTGGTGCTGGGAAGGCTGGAGCGTCTGGTGAGAATCAGGTGAGAAGTCTAGGTGAATACTATGTATTGAAGTGATGCATCCCACTCCCTTTCAATATCAAGGATGCATCCCCTTTCAGTATCAAGTGACCTGACAGAAAGAGATTTCTCAGAAAACTGAGGTGTAAAAGGGTTTCTAGCCAGGCTTAAAGAAAACAAAGAGCAATATCCCAGTGGAACAGCCATAGGTCCATTCAGAATTAATTATCTGCATAGTACAGTCATTTCACAGGCCAAACATGCAAAATCCCATGCAGAAATGAGCATTTCCTGTGGAAAAACTGCACGTTTGAATGTAAAATACACATGTTATCCATGAGGTTTTTTTTCTCCATGGAATAAGCTGAAGACATTTTGTGCTGAGCAAAGTACAGGTGGGGCCTCAGTATCCTTGGGAATTCGTTCTTGGACCCCCCCCCCCAATGGATGCCAAATTTCACAAATAAACAAATCTGCAATCGGTTCCTTTAAACCCTCTGGACGTGACCGGAGCTCTGCTCCGGTCACCTCTGGAGGACTTTCTGAAGCCCAAAGAGACACCACACAACTGCCAGCTACTTCTGTGGGCTTCAGAATGGCCATTCCTGACTGAAAAACGTGATTTACGAATTCCTGAGGGAAACCAGAAGTGATATTTTTCAGCCAGAAACAGCCATTCCGAGGATTCCCCAGGCCTCAGAATGCCTTATATGGCTGAAAATCCTCACTTCCAGTTTCTGGGAAACGAGAAGTTGTGTTTTTTGTGCAGAAACTGCCATTTTGAAGCCCACAGAGGTAGTGGGCAGATGCACACGGCCTCTGCGGGCTACAGAAAGCCCTCTGGAAAAGCCCTCCGGAGGGGAGTCACTCAGTTGTCCGATCCTTCAGTATGGCAATCGGGTTACGATATGTTCCAGCACAGAGCGATCTCGGGATATCTGATCACCACCGCCTCCAGGTATCTCACAAGCTCAAGCTCTCAGCCACCGCACCTTCTTCTTAAGTGTCGGTGGGTCCCTCATTGTTGAGGATCCCTGGAAAGACATCTAATTAGTAGTCATTCCTCGGAACCTCTGAGGATACACTGCTGCTTCACTGAGTCCTTAACTCTGCCCCACCTGATATGAGGATCTGATATGAGGTAAATTGTCTTGTATATTTGTAAATAAAGCATATGTTACCCAAACCCCATGGGTTGAATCCAAACTCTCATCTGCACAAGCTCTGTCTTGTATTTGCACATGAAGAGGAGGGGCAGAATTTTTTAGAAATTCCCACTTCCCTCTTCAGCCCTCTGTGCCACATACTGTCTTGTACCTGTGGGTGGCCAAAATCTTAACAACAGTTTTTGAGTGCATGTAGGAGACTGGAGAGGGAAGGAGGGATCTACAAATATAGCACTTCTCTCATGAACAACCCTGTAATTCTTTAGTGCTTTTTGCTGAAATGCAGTATATAATAATAATAATAATAACAAAACTTTATTTTTATCCTGCCCTTCTCCCTAACGGGACCCAGGGCGGCTAACAACATATTAAAAAACAATAGAATTTAAAAAACATTAATACAAACAGATAAAAACATTTAAAAACACACTACAGGGCCATAAAAACAGTAGTCAGATTAAAAGAGTAAAAGAGCAGATCACCGAGGAATCAAGCCTGTAAAACTAAAAGATGTATAAAAAGTTAAGAAGGCCAGAAATCAGAAGGCTTGTTTAAACAACAGTGTTTTCAGGCCTCGCCGAAAGCTCTCAAGAGAGGGAGCCATTCTCAAGTCAAGTCAATGTAAACTTTCTAAACTGTCATAGTTGTTTCATTACGCTCGTAGACAAAACTAGATATGACATGGGAGCTCCATGCTTGAACTCCTGATGCACTGTTTGTATTTGTTCCCAAAAGCAGCCAAGGGGTTTCGTAGTTTAGATTGGGGGCCCATCGTGATGGACCACCACAGTCTCAATTTAATTTATCCCTCAAAACTGTGATTTGCAGTGGAGGAAAACAATTTGGGGCGGGGGCAATTTCATTAAGGAGAAGGCCAGAACACAACCACTGGGAAGGATGTTATGCTGTGATGAACAGTGAACAGGCACCCCAATCCTATCCAGCTGTATCAAGCACTGGGTTTGAGGTCTCTTCAGGGTAAGGAAACATTTGTTACCTTACCCTGTGTTGAGTCCCAGCCTGGCCAATGGGGCTATTCAGATCTGTGCCAGTAAAATTGCTGGCACAGGTCAGAGAAGCCCCATGTCTGGCTTCCAGGCCTGAGAGGGGAAATAGGATTTGGCTTAGGCCTCTTCTGCCAATCCTGACTCCCTCCTGAACCTGAATCGCTCCCACCCAAAAAAACCCACTCCCCACTTCTGTTCCACTCTGCCCCTGTGCTGCTTGGTGCTGTACTCACTAGCGCTAGTGACTGCAGATCTGGGTCCAGCGGGATGGCACAAGCCTGCCTGCTGGTAATCCTTACTACACAGAGCTGCAAATACGCTTTATGGCACTTTTGTGACATTAGCGCAAATAGGATTGGACTGTTAGGCTTCAATCCTAACCACACTTCCCTGAGAGTAAGCCCCATTGAACAAAATAGGACTTACTTCTGAGCAGACCTGGTTAGGCTTGTGCCCTTACTCTCCTAGTACTTAGCATAAGAGAGCCTCCCCTTTAAAAGGTGTACCTTTGACCAGTTGCCATGGGCGATAAGGAAATTCTAAGGATCCAGGTGGAGTTTGACATAGCTGATGCTCTTTCATCCTGAGAATGACTGTAGATAAAAATATGATAGATGCAATTCCAGGTCAGAAGCTAAATATGGTTAGTCAAATGCTCAGACCTTTGCAATCTGGATGGGAATGGTAAATGTACATGGAAATAAGCAAACATATGGGTCTACAAGCCTAATGTACTTGCTTGTATGAATAATGGGAGACTTCAGGTATCCTACTGAGTTGGTTCAGTGCCCATTTATATGCTGTAAATCTCTTTGTGTAATGAATAGTTCATTCTGTAGAAAGTAAAAGCAATGATAGCACATTTTCAAGCAGCACGAGCCTATGCATGTCTACTCAGAAGTAAGCCCCATTGTGTTAAGTTGGGCTTACTCCCAGGAAAGTGTGCATAGGATTGCAGCCAAGGTAATTAGGGTAATGGTAACTATATTATAGGTGGAAAAGATGTAGTGTTTTCACACACCTGGCTGATCAGAGTGTGTATGTTTTTTTAATCAAATAACAGCTGGGGGTGGGGGGCTCTGATCAAAGGGCTGTGTGGCATGGGGGAGGGACTTTAGCCATGTTTCAGTCCTGATCTAGTCTCCTCCCTGTGGCAAAAATCCTTAATTTGGGCTTATTTTTAAACATTTTTGAATGTTTTTAACCTGCCCAGGTTTCTGTGACATCCCAACATCCTAAAAGCAGCTGAGACACCTTCCTGTCTTATCTGAAATCAGTGCCATTTTAGATGGGTCAAAGGGCATGGTGGGTATTACATGGATTCACTGTCTTCATGCAACTGTTACCCTGCACATGCCCGATCTCGGAAGCTAAGCAGGGTCAGGTCTGGTTAGTACTTAGATGGGAGACCGCCTGGGAATACCGGGTGCTGTAGGCTTATACCATAGTCTTTCGAGACTGAAGGTTGCCAACCATGTCTGGGCTTCTCGGGAGACAAAGTTTGCTGTTGACCTTCCTGCTGAGATTGGCATGTGCCTTCTGATTGGGCAGTAAAGCTCTTCTGCCTAGATAAAGAGTTGGGATGGAATCCCCAGGTGACCCCCATTCTTCCAATCAGCTTACCTGATGACATCAGCAAACCTTGTTTTTTTTTAAGTCCATGCAGAAAGATGCTCTGGATTGTTGCCTCTACTTAGTCACCAATATCCATAAATTAGTGAAAGAATCACCAACCTCTCATAAGGGTCCAGAGAATGGATCCCCTTCCACTTCTCTTGGTCAGCATGAGTAGCTACTAACAGGAAAACATTTCGCAACTTTCAATTGCTAAGTTTCAGTTGCTTCAGTTTTAGGATTGTATTGTGTTTTCTTCTAGTCCTTGTAGCTCTGTGCCAGCTTTGCCAGACCTGTTCTGAGACAGCACTGCTTTCTTTTTACCTGTTTTCTGTGTTTTTTTAATCGTCTGCGCTCCTCCCCATTTCTTTTGCCTTGTTTGCTCCATTTTGTAACTCCTTTTTATTGGTCTTTTTGCCTGCTTGGTCCCAGCTCCTCAAATTTTGTGAGCTGTCATGGTTTCCCAGACTTCACTATTGTTTGCTGTAGTTTTTGCACAAGTGAAGATCCCTGAAATTTTGGGAACCCCTGTACAGATCAGGGAGAGATATTTCCAAAGTGACCTCTCTTGGTGTTTAGCTTTTCCCCACCTTGGTGTTGGCAGCAGAAATCCACTAAAATTACCCAAATACCTCCCAGATCTACTGGTTGGGAGAGGGAAGAAGTGGAAGGGCTATCACCAACTGCTAGACATTGTGTCTGTTTTGCTCTTGCCCATACGTGTCCCTCTTCCATCCTTCCCTTCATAGCTATTTGTCCCAGGATGGAATCTCCCATTGGCACTATTGCAATAGTACAGATAGCAGTTGTCAGAAAACAGCTTCCATGTGGTGAGCTTTACATTAACAGGGTAAATGTTCAGCCACAGCAATCGTTGCCCCATGTCATCCCAATCAAGAAGTTGACTTCCTCCCTTTCATAACGACATCTACAAGGTGAAGTCTGCAGAGTTGTTGCCAATTTTGAACAAACATGCCTGGATGTATGTTCAATGTACAGGTGATCTCCTGCATAGCTGCATCTAAAGACCTGCACGGTAGAAATTCAACCTGTGTAGATTTTGGAGGCCAGCATTTGGATTTACAAATGGATGCATAAACAAAGTGGATCACACTGCATCGTGACTATTCTTTGGAGTTATCCTATTTTCAGCACATGAAAGTCCTTCTCCTTTCCCTCTGACGTATATCTTGTTTCCTCATATTCCCTTGCTATAGCCAGTAGTAACTCTGGCCCCAGTTCTCTACTCAGCTGGTCTGTGGGGTGCAGAGGCTACTGACACAGCTTCTGCTGCATCTTGTGGGCTGGCTGGGGCTATGGCACAATGGAGAGGTAAGTAAAATAAATTTTTACTTATTTTACTTCACTGTACCATGGTCTCCAATGGGTCGACTTGGGTCTGCACTAGCTCTTTGGCTGGCATAAGTTGAAGTGGACCCATGGTGGTGTGGTGTGGTGTGGTGTGGCAGGGCAGGGCAGGGGGAATAGCATATTGGTGGTGCTGTTGCAGTTGTATATCATCCCTGCCCTCCCCTTACATGCCTCCTGGTGGCCCCAATTCACACCCCAGTCCTCCCCCTCTCTGCCCCAATCTTTCACCTCTCTCCCCTCTGCCCACCCCCATGCCAACTTATTGCTGCTGGGAGAGTTGGAGGAGCCATTGCTGCACACAGCACTGTTCACCATGCAGCAGCAGCCCAACAGTGGACAACAGCGGCCCAGCTTTCTGCTGGAACACACCTGGCAGTGCTGGAGCATGTGCTCCAGTAGTACAATTCGTGGATAGGATTGGGCAGTCAGAGTCTTTTCATGTGGTTTTCAACAGCCCATGGTAGGTTTGCCAACTGATTATTAAAATTAGCCTTTTGGCTATGTTGATTTAATAGAAGTTTGGCTCAGGTGAGGTTTTTTTCACAGCATGGAAACAGCCATAGGGTTTAGTTGGCTCTGGAAGCAGTGGAAGAAGATGACTTGCAGAAAAAAAGCATTAATAAATGAAGTGGAGAAATAAAACTGATGAAAAGTCCCACTTTAGAAAGGATATCTGGGGAGAGAGGAAAAAAAAAACCCCAAACTGTGGAGTAAAATGAAAAAAGAAAAACCTTAGTATCATCCATGATGCTAAACTTTGGAGAAATAAGGAAGTAAGATATGGCCTAAAGGGGAAAGTTTGGAACTTTAAAATGCACAGTCAGCAAGGAGGTAGAAGGACCTAATTAGAGGCACATCTCTGTCAAACTCTGCTGCAGTCAACAGAGCTGCTGTACCACAAAAGGAGGCTGTCAGAAGCAAACAAGCAAGGCAAGGGAATCCCCTTCAGCAATCATGTGGGCAAGTGTACATGGATGTATTTGGGCCAATAAAAACATCCTTTCAACACGACCAGTTCAAAAATGGAAGGGTCCAGCTTTGACAGCTGAACAGTTGGAGGAATGTTAAGAGGCTAAGTAGACATCTGAAGAACACATAGCTAAAGGTATGAGGACAAATAATAATCTTTATTTCAGAAATGGGGAAACTTGTAAGGCTCAAAAGCCAAACAGGCAATCAAAGAGGATCAAAGACACAGCAGGGAGGATAAGAGACTCCTTAACTTTTGGGCCTCACCAAAGAGAATTAACGCATAAATATTTATTTTTGTGGTTATGTTCCTTAGGTAACAGCTGTTAGCACCAATCAGGCGCTAGCAGCCGATTGCCTCCTCCCCGCCTCGTGCTCCAGGGCTGAGGCTTGAGCCGCGATTGGGCGACGCGGCTGGGGAGGCTCTGGCTGGAGCTCAGTTTGCTCCCGGCTGGCAACCCTGCCCGCCCGCCCTGTTAACCAGTCTGGGATTAGCTGGTCGCCTTTGGGGGCTGGGTAGGAATTTTTTTGCAGTCATCCTGATTGGACCTTGGACGGCTGTTTTTTCGCCTACCTCAGACTGGCAAAGGGTGGTGCGGTTATTAGGTTAGTCTGGGTTGGTCACTCCCAGTGTGGGCAGGGTACGTGCGGGGCTGGGTAGGCAGGTACTTGGCTCGGTGTTTATCCAAGGCAGCAGGGTGAGGGGTAAGTCTGAACCGCTCCTATGATGCCTGACCGGCTCCAGGAGGCAGGCAGGCGAACCCCTTGCCTGGACTGACAGGATGGTGCGGCTCGGCCGACTAGCCTGAAGTCCAGCTGCCTTGCCCCCCTTTGGGGGGTGGCGGTGACAGACCTAAGCTGGCATCTGACAGCTGGGGCCTCGAGCCAGGTAGTACGCCCAATGAGTATGCAGGGGGAGGCAGACGGCTAGGACCGTTTACCCCATATGGCCCCGCACGACTGATGTTCAGTGTTATTGCCCTCCTGCAGTTAAAGTTCAATAAAGTGGCCCATTTTCATCCAAGCCAAAGTCTGGTGTCTTTATTGCGGGTGTGGGGGTAATGTCTTTAGTTAAAGGTGCCATTACTGCTCTGATGATCCCACAAGTAAGATATGCAAGACGACTAACAGTGCAATCCTATCCCCATCCATGTACGGGTTCAGAGTGTTGCAATTATGGCATAAAGCATGTTTGCAACTACTTGGGAGCCAGCAGTGCTGGCCCCATAATCTGTTCTGGCCTACTGGCCTTGCATCCAGAAGCAGCACTAGCCAGCACCGGCAAGGTTGTGCTGTGCAACCCAGGGGCAGGGAGGTGGTGTTTCTGGGCAGGAGCAGAATCAACAGAGGCCTCCTCGATCATATCATTATCCTGGCGTGAATCTGAGAAGCCTCAAAGTGGTGGCTGGGGCGTTACTTGGTGCAAGGGGAAATATATCCTGCACTGGATACAGCACAGGCCATGCGGCCTAGCTGTGCCGGCACAGGTTAGGACAGAACTGTAAAGCTCTGTATTTGCAGTAGACTAGTTAATATTTCCAGAACCACCTTTCAGAGCGCGATACCATAGTCTTTCGAGACTGAAGGTTGCCAACAACTAGTTAATACTGCATGTGTTTCGAACCAGGCCTTTACCAGCCAGAGATGTTCACGAAAAAGGAAAGCAAACAGAATCATGTTGAGTTAGGAAGCCAGACTGGAATTTTATCAGAAATCTCATTTGAGATAGAGTCAAGTCTAGGCTTCAGTCCATTGCACACACCTGTGCTTTGTACAACATTACACATGCTTTACCCCAGTGTTTACCTCCATTGCTGGTTTTAGAGTCCCCCTGCACCCTGGAACTTTGGTGGTCTAATTTGAATTTGTCTGCCTTCCCCTGACTTGTATATTAGTACTGCTATCCCTCCCAAATACTGTATCTTGGGGAAGGGTATTTGGAAGGTATCCTGTATTCTGAAATAGGAAGAATTTTTACCTGCCTGACCAAGGAGTTCTGTTGCTGAAGTGCCACTACTGAGAAAGCTTTCAGTTGGGCTCAATGCTTCAGACGGATGGCAGAGACAATTGCAGAAGAGCTTTCTGGATCATCCTAGTGGGAAGTGTGTGTGCCAGGAAGAGTTCCATCAGATAAGCAGGATTTAAGTTATGCCTAGGCTTCAAGAAAGGGGTCATAGCTCAATGGTTGAGCATCTGCTTAGCATGCAGAAGGTCCTAAGTTCAATTCCTGGCATTTTCCAAGTAGGGCTAGGAAAGACCCCTGCCTGAAATCTTGGAGAACCACTGCCAGTCAGTTTTGACTGAGATACACGGACAAATAGTTTGACTTGAGTTCATATGGCTAGAGGGGGGGAAAAATCAATACTTGGAATTGAGTGCAGAAACAAACAGGTAGGTGGTGTAGCTAATTTGAGCTGGTGTTATGTACTCTCTGTGATCTGCACTGGTCACGATTATGGCTTCTGTGTTTTGGACTGATAGAAGTTTCTGAACCATCTTCAAAAGCAACCTTACATGCGGCATGTTACAGCAACCCAGTCCAAAGGTTACCAAAGTGTGGATTACAGAGGATAAATCTCAGCTATCAAGAGAGAGCACAGCTGCTGCAATAAGGAAAGCACTTCTAGTCCCAGCCACCATGTGACACTGAGGAGGACAAATCTAGCAGAACCCATCCCCCCCAAGAGATCTACTGTTTCAGAAATAATAGAATCCCATCGAAAGTACAGGTTGTGCCTCGTAATCCACTGATTTGGCATCCACTAATTTGAATCACCACTGATACCAGGCTCTACCTTTAAATGCCATGTAAAAAGGAAAAAAGTGTCCAAATCCCATTTCTTGCCTAATTTCATTCCACTAGATTCCATTATTCACCCCATCTAGTGGCTGAATGCAATATAGTATTTATACCGATGCATTTTGGGGCAACAATGGAGGAGCAAGAAACCTGGAAGTGGGTCTTTAAAGCTATTTTGCACTGATTGGGTATCCACTGATTTTTTTTTTAATCCACTATGGGTTCCGGAACAGAACCCCAGTGGATAACAAGGCATGACCTGTATACCATTTATCTGTTCCTCTATTTAGTTAGGGTTCCATTTTTATCCCATCTCTCTTTAAAAGTCTCAAGGGAGCTAAAATCCTGCCAGCCATCATCTTCTCTGACTTCTCCGGATTAAGTTTCATTCATTAGCTCTTTTACAGTGTGTTACTGATTCCAGGCAACAGTTCCAGGATTCCATTGCCTTACTGGGATTTGAAGAAGAGGCAAGTGTCAGTAGCATGCTGATAATGTGGCAGCCCAAATCCTCTGATAGACTCCCCCATGGTTTCGTACAGATATTAGAAAGCAAAGCATAAAAAACACAGTAGAGCCATGTGGAACTTCACATGGTGACTCCCTAGGAGCATCATTTTTGGAAACCTACCCAGCAGGTAGGAATGGAAACACTGCAAAGCCGTGTCATCTAGTCTCAGTCCTTCCAAGTGGTCCAAATGCATGGTTGATATCAAAACTCACTGTGTTGTCCACAGACTCAACAAGAGACTCACAATCCTCCATATATCTTCTGAAAAATTGTCTCTCAGGGATTTGGAATCTCAAAAAGGACCCAATGTCTTATGTATCTCTTGTCATTGTCAATTGCTGTCTTATTGCTTAAATCTTATTTATTTTTCACATTTCTGTGCCGCCCTTCCTCCAAGGTGCTCAGGATGACATACTTGGTTCCTTTCCTCCTTTTGTCCTCACAACAACCCTGTGAAGTAGATGAGGCTGAGAGATAATGACTGGCCCAGAGTTACCCCTGAGCAGAGATTTGAACCTGAATCTTCCAGGTCCAGAACTACAGACCCTATATCTCACTACATTGCTCTTGCTTACTGAATTTTAAAATTCTGACACCTTCTTCACCTTATATAGAACAAGTACACTTGTGTTCTTTGTGCAGCAAAGGGTGTGCAGCCATTTTCCTGGGGAACTGCATAGCACAAACCTCAGATTCAATCAACAGATATAAATTCTGATAGTTAAGTGACTTTGTTGCTCGTGCTTCCTAGTAAGCATTTTAAAATCTGAGAAAAGTTTTTCATTGTAGCATTGGAATGAGGAAATGTGTGCTGAACTTTGAAACGGTTTGAAAATGTTGCGCCTTTGTCTCCATTCCCTACCCAGTTGAAAAGTGACTGAGAAGGCCTGATGTCTGTCGACAGCCATTTTTGTTTCATGTACCACAGGTAATACCTGTGTGTGTGTGAGAGAGAGGGGAGAATATTGGAGAAGTAAAACAAGTTAGACGTCCCTATTCATTCAGGCTGACAGTTTCAGACTATGGCACTGCTGCTGGGTTTGTCACATTGTCTTGTGTATTGTGTAAAAGGCAGGCAGGATAAGAAAGCTAGTTGAAGAGAAAAGATGAGTGAGGAAAGGAAAATGGAGAACAACAAAGATGAGGTGGCAGAGTCAATGAAATGGTGGGAAGAACAGCAGAAGAGGCATCCCTAGCATTGTCTGGTGATTTAACATTCACACCACAAGTAAGTCCTTCTGCTCTCAATGAAATATTAACTGCCCTGCAGCAGCCATAGGCTGTTCTTTGCCTAGTTTTCTTCATGAGAGAGACATTTGAGGGTCAGTAAGTGAGCCAGAGAAGGAAGGCAGCACGGGAGAGGAGAGACATTTGCACTCAACACGCATTTGATTAGAATGAAGAGACCACGAGCCCAGCAAATCCAAAGCACTTGAAATAAAAAGGGGGGTGGGAAAAGCGCAGAGTGAGCAGGGAGAGTTGCAATGGGCCGAAACAGTGACTCATCTGGTTGGCAGAGGGCCCACCGTGAAAGACAGGGTGACAACTGCCACGGACCTTCTTAGGACATGGCAGAAAATCAGATGGGGGTGGATGAAGAGGTGGATTGTGTATGTTTGGGTGCCACTGACTGAGTATTCCAGGATATCTTTACCTTCTCCTAAGAAGAAATTCACACGCGTGCCAATTTTCTTCCACAAATATAATTTTCCACACAGGAAAGCTGAATTTGTGCTCAGGACCAGCTACAAAATACTTGAGCCATGAGTCCCCCTTGACCTATGTATGGAAGTACTTGTCTCTGTAAAATGAAGCTTAATTGTCACTTGTGTGAGATTGAAGAGACAAGTGTGTAAAACTGCACACATAATTCAAATAAAACCTGAAATACAAGTATTTTGTAGATGGGGATCAAGTGAAATACAAAATAAAAGTACTGTTTGAAGAACTGGCCATGAGACTGTGACTAAGCAGGGATGTCAACCCAGACAACATGCTGTCTTTTGGCCCACATTGTCATGTTCCATAAACCAAGCTGTTAGAAATTGCAACCTAACTGGTTTAAAAACAATGACCTAAGTTAGACATAGGTAACAGGAATTGATACCAATGTGTGTGAGCATGATCTCTATTTCATGATTGTTCCCCATTATGGCCTGTAATGCACCTATGAAAGCAGACAATTTTAATTGCCCCAGAAGCTGTGGCTTTTAGTAGCTGAAAGTCCCAGGCTATTCCACATGTTTCAAAATGAGCACTGGCCGTTATTAGAGTCACAGCTGGATCCCAGCCAATCAGCAGTCGAGGAAAGGAGGGAGGCGAGAGGCACATCATCAGTGTGAATTGTCACTAAAATGGGAGAGAGAATTATAAATCTGGTTCATGCATGTTCTCTCCAATTGAAGCTACTGCAGTGAGTTTTCACAGGGAAAAAAAATTAATGGCCTTTCCAGACAATCCTTTTATTTGTGCACTTCCATTATGTGAGGATAGGACCTAGCACTACCAATGCCAGATTGGCACTGGTGTGACTGTGGCTCTTAGACAAAAGTGTGGCAGTTTTATCTTTGCATTGAAATGGAATGAAAATTGTGGTTTAATTAGAACAGACCATCTTCCGGCCAACATGACAAGAAGTTATTACAAAATAAGATGTAAACCTTTTGTTGCTGGAGGACATGAACTATCTGCTAACTCTAACAGGGCTTTAGGAAGAAATTTTCCCTCAGGGTGAATGATTACATAATTGTTCACCACAGGTTTTCATGCACCTTCCTGTGAACCATCTGGTGCCTTGCACTACCAGAAACAGGAAGCTGGTGGAAGCAGACAGTTGGTCTGATCCAATGTGACAATCCCTGTGTTCCTGTTTTGGTTGTTTTGGGTTTTTTGTTGTTGTTGTTGTTGTTATGCCCACCTATGGTGTTCAGCTCTGTCCTGAAAGGTCATCCATTTCTCTCTACCTTTCAAATGCAGCCTGACAATGAGAGCAGGACAGGAGGAGGGGTTCAAATGGGGGGGGGGAGAGAGAGAGAGAGAGAGAGAGAGAGAGATTAGCAGCAGGAGAGTAGAAGGCCTGGATGGTGGAAGCAAGGAAAAGGAAGTTCATTGCTAATTAGAAAACTTGAACTGAAGAAAGTTAATTAATGATGAAAGTCCTGACTGAATGATGTGGATTTTGAATACCGGCTTTGTCAGCAGTTGAAATTAATTACACGCTCAGACACAGGGGAAGGTGGGTGGGGGGAATAGAAAGGGGTGTAAGGGGAGATATAGCAGAAAGCAGGATTATAAACTTGGTTCAAGTCTGTTGCCGTGGTGACTAGAGATTGTCCCTTTGGCTGACAATGGTGACACATTGAAGGCAGCAGGTAGCTATGATTAACTCTTTCTGTACGCTTTCTCCATTTCCAATGGAAGGCAGCACAGCGTTCCATTTTTCTCACCTGGCTTTAGTTTCTGAGCCGTCAGTCGTGTGCGCCTTTTTGGATATACAGGAATCATTTATCTGACTATACAAGGCAACAGTTGCTACAGTCTTTCGTCCCCTCATGCTCATTTTCACCTGTGCTGCCACAAGCTGAACTGAGATGGGAAAGTCTCTCCCTTGCCTCCCATCATGCAGTGAATGGAGCCTGTATCAGCTTGGCACGCACAGGTGCTTGCAGGCACTCCAGAAGTCTGAGGTTGCATTGGCATTTGAAACACTGATCCAGGTTTGGCTTGGCACATTTGTACAGTTTCCACACAACCAACTCAACCCATGCCAGCACAGCTAGAAGCTGACTGCCTTGGCCTCAGGTGAGCCCCGACTGGCACTAGAAAGCAAACAATGGTTACAAGCGAGAGAGGCTTTTCATGGAATTTTTTTTTTTTTAAATCACAAAATGCAGCATTTGGTACCAAATGTCAGTTTTTAGAAACTGTCTTACTGACAAGCTCACATTATTACTGACAGCCTGAACAAAGATGCCCAACATGATTCACCAGAAGTGGGTCGTCATCCTCCCTCCACACGGAGCTGCCCGAAATTTCACCTAAAGTAACATTCCAGACAAGTTTGGCAGTTCTTCCTCAGACTTAATTATCTAGAGGAATGTTGAAGGAAGCACAAAGAGATTTGATAAGACTAGTGGATATTATCTAGAGAGTTCTGGGCATCCTGAGGTTGTTCCTAGAATACACAAAGTGGAATCTGATGAATTTTGAATTTCAGTGATTCCTTGTCAGGTGAACCATCTAAGGAATTTTAAAAGAATCCAAAAGAGTTGGGCAGTCCAATCCTAATTACATTCCCGCACAGTGATGGTGGCATGGGCTATGCTGAATACAGGTGAATTTTGGCTGCTGGAGGTCTCCTTGGGTTAGGGCACATTTGTCTTCGTGCCCCAGGGTAAACCCCAGCAGCCACAGTGGGTCATAATAATAATATTATAATATACAGTATTTATATACCGCCTTTCTTGGTCTTTATTCAAGACTTTATTCAAGGCGGTTTACATAGGCAGGCTTATTAAATCCACGCAGGGATTTTTACAAATTGAAAGAAGGTTCTTTCTTTCAAGAACCACTACATTCAAGGTGTTACACTCCGATCTGGTTTAACATTCTGGCCTCCATCCTCCCACGCTCTGAGCAGATGGAACAGCTCAGCTGCAGCTTACCTGCTGCTTCAAGGTCGCACGGTGCCAGTGGCCTCGAACTGGCGACCTTGTGGATGTTAATCTTCAGGCAAATGGAGGCTCTACCCTCTAGACCAGACCTCCTGCCCTGTGCCAGGGTCATGTGCCAATGGCACAAGTTCAAATCCATGTTGATGAATCAGGCCCAGGAAGGGAGATAGGATACAGTATGTGCCACCACTACCAATCCCACCCCACCTTATGGGCCTGCTCTCAGAAAAATCACAAACGTGAAGTATGAAATTGAGAAATGGCAGAATCACAGGAGCAAAGATATGAGAAGTGAAACATTTCTAAATTTTGGAGTGTCCACTAACAGTGCAACCCTGTGCATGTCTACTTAGAAGTAAATCTCCAGGGGGATTTACTCCCAGGAAAGAGCATATAGGATTGCAGCCTCAGATATTTAAATCCACCTTCTGATTCAGACCTGATCCAAACCAGATCACCTGCAGGGATAGGTGAAACAGATGGACATGGCTCAAAGGCAGTAGACTGGTAGTCCATTCATGAGAAGTTGTCCAAGCAGGGCTTTAACTAGAAAGTGCTTTAGTTTTACTTGCTTTGAAGCAGGGCTCTGAGAAGAATTTTACCAGGGGGTACAAAATTTCTTTTGGGCCCCTTTGCAAAGGGGTGTGTGTGAAACAGAGCAAGAATTTTACCAGCCAACCTCCTTTGGCTCCTGGGCCCCCCTTTTTGCCTTGGGCCTGGGTACCCCCCCTCTGCTAGGCCCTGCTTTGAAATATTAACCTCTTATTTTGGTAAAATTTCTCGTTCAGCTAGAGATATGCTGGAGGAAGCTGGCTCCTGTGTGTCTGTGCCCCCAGCTGAATCAGAGCAATTAGTACGTACAATGGCAGATGTGCCTATAATGTGGCCTGATGGATTTTTTTTTTTTAATAACAGTGGCTGGAAGGGTGCAAAGTAGGGAAACTGCAGTGAGGGCAGGGTAAGCAATGTGTAATTTGGCCCTCAGTCTCGTTCAGTTCAGTGGAACTTTCACTGTTTTGAGTCTAGGATGAGTGTGTAAGGCTGCAACCCAGTTGTATACAAGTGATTAGTTCAGGAATGAGGAATCAAGTTGCATTCTTTTTTCTCCCTCCTACTTGCATGTTTTAATTTTACTTGATCTCAGTTGCTGTTCCCATTGAGCAGCAGACCCCAGGGTATCTTTAATCTTCATCTTAACATTGCACATTCTGGTAAAACCCAGTCTGAACATGTCCTTTTGTCTGTATAGATTTTAATGGTAATATTCATGTGTTTCAGTCTCTTTACAAGGAGCAATAATAGCAGCTTTTGTTCTCAATTAAGCTAAATTTAAATGTATAAGCTGGAAAACAAAGGGCATTAAAGCATTTTCATCCAATTTAGGGCTGCTGCAACTGCAGCATCAATTTAGAAAATGCTTAGCATAAATGTGGATCAGGATTTAGGATGATTCGATTTGGAAAAGAAAAAAAAAGCCAGGACAGAACTATGTAGAACAAAAAGGGGCTGAAGCCTTCTTATGTTTCTATAATGTTATGATACACAATAAAGTAAGTGGCCTTTGGTGAAATGTACAAGACAACAAATTTAAGGCAAATGATTATCATTATTATTTTGTAAACTGTAAAAGAAAATGATGATGAAGTAATTCTTAGGCGTTACTGTGCTATGAACCTTCAGTAAAGAGTCTCCTGTCACTACAGATGTAACTCTGGAGCAGGGCTGTCCAAACCTTTTGTCAGGAGGACCACATCATCTCTCTGACACTGTAGTGGGGGCCGGGAATAAAATTTGACTAAATTTACATAAATGAACATATTAGAAATGAAACTTATATGAATGAATGAAGGTCTTGCAATAGCTCAAGGCCTATAAAAGACCTTGCACAAAGCGAAGCAGGTGTTTCCTTCGCTGCTTCTACTGCATCACATATGTCAAACAGCAAGCAGCCCTTGTCGCACAGCTCATGTGAGAGGTCAAACAGTCACTCTCACGCTGAGAGCAGTTGTGTTGAGCCAGCATTGGCTCCAGTAAATCTCTGGAGGGCCAGAGGCCCATTGGCGACTGGGGGCTCCCCGTGGGCCAGCTTGGGAGTCCTGAGGGCTGCAAGTGACCCCCGGGCCGGGGTTTGGCATCCCTGCTCTGGAGGAATGCTTTGCAACAGCTATGAAAACAATTATAAGGGCTGTTAGTCCTCATGCTTTAGGATATATGCTAATCACCAAGTGGAATTTCCCCTTAGTTAAAAAGAGTGTAGCATAATTAAGCCCATCATGAATGTTGCATCCACCATTGGTCACTGTTGGGAGCAAAATAACAGTTTAGATGTACCAGTGATCTGTTCCAATATAGCACTTTGAAGAAATTGGTATTGCTTATTTCTTGGGAAAGGAAGAGAAAATAATTTGGAGGCTCTCTGCAGAAGTGCGTGTGGCCTCTGGGACACCCAGTGCCTCTGGGAACAAAGTGCCAGGTAAGGCACCACGAGTTTAGCATCCAGGTAAGGTAATACTCCAGGTAAGGCCACACTTGGAGTATTGTGTCCAGTTCTGGTCGCCGCATCTCAAAAAAGACAGTGGAAATGGAAAAGGTGCAAAAGAGAGCGACTAAGATGATTACGGGGCTGGGGCACCTTCCTTATGAGGAAAGGCTACGGCGTTTGGGCCTCTTCAGCCTAGAAAAGAGGTGTCTGAGGGGGGACATGATTGAGACATACAAAACTATGCAGGTGATGGACAGAGTCGATAGAGAGATGCTCTTGGGAGAATTAGAACAAACAAAAGAAAATATTTCTTTACTCAGCATGTGGTTGGTCTGTGGAACTCCTTACCACAGGATGTGGTGATGGCATCTGACCTGGATGCCTTTAAAAGGGGATTGGACAAGTTTCTGGAGGAAAAATCAATTACGGGTTACAAGCCATGATGTGCATGTGCGACCTCCTGATTTTAGAAATGGGCTGTGTCAGAATGCCAGATGTAAGGGAGGGCACCAGGATGAGGTCTCTTGTTATCTGGTGTGCTCCCTGGGGCATTTGGTGGGCCGCTGTGAGATACAGGAAGCTGGACTAGCTGAGCCTATGGCCTGATCCAGTGGGGCTGTTCTTATGAGGCTACGTCATCATCTCTGGCACCCACTGCAGGGCAAGCATTTCTCTCCTGATTATGAATTGCTTCTTCCCATCTAATTGCACCTTCAATTTGTTGACTTCTGTGTGGACATGGAGCTGGCTCAATGTAGTATAAGGAGAATCTACTCCCCCATCTGCATTCACATGGAGAAATGACTCACTGAACTATGCACTGTGTTGAATGAAGCCTGCCCCTACTGTGCTGGAGTCCCTTACAGCTAATGCAAATAGAATGTCTTGGGGAATTTGTTTACTATATCTAATTTATCAACTAGCTAAAGATTGATGTTTAGGTCTTTTCATACTGAATATTGCTTGCTGAGTTGCATTATACCTGATTGTGTTTTGTGTTCCTTGTACTTGTACTATGTTACTTCCCCTAACCTGTGCCAGCTTATATTTGGTTTGTCTGGGGTGGGAGGTAAAGCAGTTCATACAAACAGCAGATGAGATGGCAAAATTGTTCTCGAACCCTTTCATTCAGAATACCTTTATTGGCATAAACTGAACCCTTTCAGGTGCAGATGAAAATGATTCAGTTCGCCTACAAAGCCTAGCATATCCTAATTTAAATTAAAATAGCATTTCAAAGTGTCTTTTCCCTGGTGTCTAAATTTCTGTGTTGAGGGAGTTTTTTGTTTGTTTGTTTGTTTTAATGTGAAGGATCAGATGAATCCCCCACATGCTTTCTGGAGTGCTACAGTCCAAGAATGATTTTACTACCTCAGCTACAGTTTGTGAAAACTGTGGTTTGATTGCTTAGGGGTTAACTAGAATGTACCTGAAAGTTTGTGATTACAGTGCCCTACATTTTTTCTTTTTAAAAGAACAGCCACTTTTGCATGGGGGGGGGGGGAAGGTAAGAACATCAGTCATAGTGTGGGGATAGGGGTTAACTCTTTATCCACAAATGCATTTTGTGATGCAAATCCTCCTGAAGTTTCTACTAGCCTCAGAGGAGAAAGCATTCATGCACCCATATGTAGTTCAATTTGTTTTCCGTTTTAATGATAGCTTCTGATGAATGGGAGTGCAGCTTGCATCACATAATTGATGACGGGCAAAGATTATACCCCCAGCTCCTCATGATGCAGTCTCAATCCATATTGCCCACCCACATCACTTGCTTATTGAAAGGGACAAAAATTTATGGGGAGCTTCAGTCACAGAACTCCTACATATTGTCTGGCCCTTCGGTGTTGCATAAACTGGGATGCTTAAAAAGTGTTTTTGTTCTGCTGGAACTTGGGCTTGGTTGCATCAATGGTAGCTGAGTCTTTTCCTTGACTGCTTCTTCCTTCCACTTGGTTTGAGTGTTTAAGCATGATGGTGATCCTGCTGAACTGTGTGACCCTTGGAATGTACCAGCCCTGCAACGATATGGACTGCATCTCCAACAGATGTACCATTTTGCAGGTAAGCAGCTTTTCCCCATAATGGTAGAAGAATCACTGACTGAGGTCTTGGCCAATATTCTTCATGTTATCAAGCAAAAGCATCTGAAGACAAACTCTGCCATAAACAAGCATATCTGAATTTACCCCTCTGTCTATTCACACTTCTGTTTTGTTCTCTCCTGGACAAAACTAGCAGAACAAGCCTACCTAAATTCTTGCATAGCAATGCAGCAGTGCTGGCATGACTTCCACTATATCCCATGGGGGTTTTTTGGTTGCTGGAGGTCTCCTTGGGGTATGGGGACATTTGTCCCCTTGCCCCAGAGTCAGCTCCAGCAGCCACAACAGGTCAACTTGGACCTGCACCAACAATATCGCTGGCACAAGTCAGTGTTGATCTGTGCCCGGGAAGAGGGTTTGGATATGGCATGCGCTGGTGCACTTATCCCACCCCCCAGGCCCAATCTACTCACACACCTCCATCCCCGTTGCCACCTCGTTCTGCCCTCCCCCAAACTCATTCAACCCCCACCCCACCCATTACCATCCCCTGCACTGGGTTACCTACTTAGTGAGCCTCCATGGCTCCACTGGTGCACGTAGGAAGGCTCCGGGCTTCCTACTGGCAAGCCTATGCCTTGTACTGTTGCTAAGCACTTTACAGCACTTTTGTGAACACATGTTCTACTGGTGCACATGTTCTACTGGTTCAAATAGGACTGGACTGTAGAACATTATACTGGTAAGAGCTATAGATGCTGGCAGATGTGCAGGAGGAAAGCAATAACCTGCCTATTATGTCCTTCCATGTCAATGGTTTGTTCTCCAGACGAGTGAAATTAATTATCACCCAGTACCTTTGGAAGTATAAGACAAATGGTGGCAAATTCTGGTGAAGAGTCAACCTTAGTTTTTCTTATGGGTCTTTCAGGTATTTGATGATTTCATCTTCATCTTCTTTGCTATGGAGATGGTGCTGAAGATGGTGGCCTTGGGGATCTTTGGGAAGAAATGCTATCTTGGGGACACCTGGAACCGCCTGGATTTCTTCATTGTTATGGCTGGGTAAGTTACCTTGCCTTCTGGCTCATCCTTTGTTAAGCCCACCATTGCGTCCCGGCTTCTACTTTGGGGACTGACCACAGTCGCAAAGCTTGCATTGAACATAGTATGGGACTAGGTAAGGTACAAGCCAGCGGCACATTTTGGTTCTCATAAATTTATATTTGGGTAAATTTCACTGTTTTTCCTCAACCCTGGAAGAGCAGAGTAACACAGCAAAATGGAAATCTCACGTACTCTGATTACAATTCCGTTTGTAGTCCTCCACATGTTGGGAAGTCAACAGGATTACAAAGAAAATACTCAAAGGGCTTGTTGCAAGTTCATGGGGTCACTATTTGCATTAGGGTGCAAGCCTATCCTTTCTTCCACCATAGCATGCAGCCAAACGGCTTGCACTGTATGCTATGGTGGGGGCATGTGGATTGGGAGGCTTGGGGAAGGCAAGAGAAAATATTTTTCCTTACCTCCCTATAAGTCACTTGATTGCCAGTGAGTCTCCTTGGACCTGCACCAGCATTTTAGCTGGTGCAGATCTGGGAGATAAAGGGGGTGTGCTGACTGCTACCAGAGGTGATAGCATCCAGTGCAGTCTCCCACCCAGGGTACCACCCCTTTCGCCCTCCATGCCCTGCCACCACACGCGGGGCTGCTCTGGCAGTGTTCCAGATGCACACAGTTTTGCACACTGCTAAAGCACCATTTGCAATGGCCATAAAGCAGCTACCACTGCCAGAATGCTAGTTCTGGCAGCAGTAGAGCTCAATAACATTGGCTTGTGAGTTCCATATTTGCAAAACAGAAGTCATAATGACTAACCGAGCATTGTTGTTGTGAGGCAAAGCACAATAAAGACTAAAGCATTTTGCAAGCTAAAAGCACCAAATACTGTTTCAGATATATAAACCAGTACCTGACTTCTGTTTATCATACATGATGCACAATGGACAAAGCTGTGCAGTGAAGGATAGGTTCAGTTCTCATTGAATTCTATGCAACAAAGCAAAAGGGTTAAAGTCAAAGGAAGCAAAACCTGCCCCCAGCATGTAGTCACCAGTGTCTGAAGCAGGATGAAAAGCAACTGTGTCCTGCCTCTGACACTGGATGACTTCTCTGAAAAGGAGGCAGTAAGAGGATGCCATGGGTTTGTGTGTGCAGAATAGACCATTTCAGTCCCAGAGGCTCTTGCAATATATGGGCCCCTCTGCACATCTCTTTTGAGCACAGTTATGAACACATTGCCAGGGTAAGCTCAGTAGCAGTAGTAAGGCAGGCAGAGCAGAGTCTTCTCGATCAAATCCATGCTGTTTCCTTTTTCAGAGTTGTGGCATTCAGAGCATTCTTGTCCAAAAACACTGTGATTCTGCCTTGGCATTCTGTTGGCTCACCTAAGCACACCGCAGGGACACGTTGACATTTGAGTGTTTTTTGAACGGCCAAGTTGCTATAGTAAAGCTCTGGCTTCCACTTTGTGTGTCTCGCTGTGCACCAAGCCAGGTGCCCGCAAGGATTTGCCAGTCAAACGTTTGGTGAGTTTTCACAGCCTGCACTGGTGGGCACAGGATTGCAGAGTGGTTTCTTTTCTCAAAAGCAAACTATTTGAGAGAAAAGGTGTTACTGCTTCTAGCAGCAGACATCTCTAGGGGCCTGTATGCCCCTTTCCTTGCCGCAGAGGATAATCAGCTGTCATTCTTACCTGGAGCCCACTGGCTGAATTGGCAGTGGGTTCAAGCTTGAGCAGAAAGCAGCTGCATAGCATGAATAGCAGCTCCATCTCTACATTTGTATGCAATCCAGCAAAGCAGAGTTTCCATCTGGCTTACTTTAAATGAGCTCAGATGCTTTATTGTCACCTTGGAGCTTTTGTTGTTCCTGTTGTTGTTCATTCAGTCTAGCCATAACATTAGGCAGTGGCCAGCCTTAATATCATGTAGTCCAAATAATTTAACATGTTCAAATGAAACTTTGCTTTTCCCTTTGGAAGTTGTGCCAGTCCTAAGTCTAAACCCAGTTATTTTTATTGGCAAACATATGCTCCCAATCAGGCTAAATCAAGAGTGAGCAAATGACTCGGCTATAACTTTTTGATCGTCATCAAAGTCTGGTCTTGATTATCACCACATCTATTCTCTTTCAAAAAAATAGTTTGCAGCTCAAAGATGACAACAGTTGCTGTTCCTGGCAGCAACTATATGTCTGACTCTTTTTTTCTCACAGACAGCCAAGGGCACAGTGAAGAACAGGTTAATTTTGTGACCTATAAATGCTTCTGGGGAAATCACAATGTATGAACCCCTGTGTAAGGTGACTGGCCTTGATAACATGGGCAGCTTTTGCACTCCAGACATATGAAAATATGCTCCGAAAAGCTGAAAAGAAATGTTCAGTTAAAACCAGTCTTAGAGGTAACCAGAGTTATTCTCAGTAGCTTTGCTAATTGCCAAAAAGCTGGTATAGGGGAGCCTCCATATCTGTGGATCCCATATCCATGGATTCACTTATCTGTGGATCAGGTCTGGGCATCCCAGCATGGACCCCCTCCAGAGGCAAGGGGAATTCTGCCCTGGGACCACGGGGACGGGCGTTCACCTGTATCCATGGTTTCAACTATCTGTGGAGGGCCCCAGAACAGATAAAGGGGCATGCCTGTATAATGCAGAGGCAAAAAGACTGAACTATGAATCAGGACTTCCCTGGTTTGAATCTCACTTGTGCCAGGAATTCATCAGGGCTTAGGTAAACTACTCCCTCTCATCTCCAGTTACAATAGTACTTGCATACCTTATAGGGCTGTTGTAAAGATCCCAACAAGATAACACATGTGAAGTGCTTACAACACTTGCAAGTGCTATACAAATACTCATAATTATTATTATTAATCCACATGAAACTTTTGAGTAAAACCTAAGAAACTTGGGGCCCAATCCTATCCAACTTTCCAGCCCTGGTGTAGCCATGCCAATGGGGTTTACACTGCATCCTGTGGTGGAAGGGTAATTAGGGAGGTCTCCACAAGGTAAAATAACATTTGCTCCCTCACCTAGGGGCTGCATTGCAGCTGCACCAGGGCTGGAAAGTTGGATAGGACTGGGCCCTTGGTTAGCCCAAAGAGAAATGGAAGCAAATAAATCCCAAGATGCTAGGAACAGAAAACTCTTGCTATACCCAAAATGCAGCTGTCTCTCCTTCAGAGTGAAATTGGGTATAAACACCATCTGTTGTGAGGAATTCGCTTTCGCCCCAACATTACTTGTCCTCTCAATATGTTCTGTCCAGTGTTCGTTTACCAGTCCTCTTCCAACACATAGTCAATTCCAATCCAGCTTCTTCCAAATGGAATATTTGCAAATGTTGCTGCTGCGGTCCAATAGGCTGGCCATTCAGATCCGCTCGCATATTGTTATGCCATTACAATGGCATTATTACATATGCTGAAAAACATTTGCTGCAAAATCTGGGTTCCAGTGCACAACTTTCCAAGGAGACATGGCAGCCAAGACCCGTCCTAGAGACTGCATTGTGTGGATGCCAACCGAAAGGATGATGTTGGATCACAGAGACTCAGATAAAACCTTCTGATTGCATTTTATTCATTGTGTGGTGATATTTGAAAGTATGTGATGAAAAATTGTCATGTAGGAAGAAGGAAGGTAATGAGAATCCCTGCATGCAACTCTTGAAATCCTATAGGAAGAATCCAATTTCCCAAGGTGCAGTTTCCATCTTTCTCTGCTGCTCCCTCACTCTGTTTCCAGCGTTCATTCTGGTATTTCTTGACCCATTTCAACATAGCACTTAGAATTCCTGTGACAAGCACACACGCAGACAGCATAGTCAAAGCTGTGAGTCACACAACTAGGTCAAAGATGATCCCATGAGTTGTGGGCAGGGTCCTATAGTCACAGGATCATAGCTCATATGGGCATCTTTTAGCAGAGACTAAAGAACAACAGACCACTGTGGGAAATACAATTCCAGTGGGATCCTAAAAGCTGCATCACTCTGTCTGCAGTGATAACACCCATTGTCAAGATGAGGCATGACGAAACCTCAGATATGTGCAGAAGCTGCTACAGATTCTGTTGTCAATCGCTGGAGCCTACAAGACAGGGTGGACTGGACATCTCAGTAAATAAATAAGTAAAATTAGTCTTGTTGGCCACAAAGCAAGAGGCAGACCTATATTTTGTTTTCTCCATTGAGTTCCCTCCTTTCTCCCCCTCCCTTCTGCAAATTCCAAGAGTTACAGTTTTACCTAACTAAATTCCAGGCTCTTCTCTCTGCCCTTTCCGCCTCCACTCCCCAGGCAACTGAGCAGCTTTGGGAGGAAGACTCCGTTGTCACTAAAAATGTACAGTTACCATGGTGATGAGAATTGACATCACTAGAACTTTGTTTCCTTACCCCCTCCCCCCCACCTTCCTCTCTGGTTTGCAGAGCTGATTTTAAATTTTTTTACAAAACCTTAAATCAATATTTTGCTTCTTTGCTGTTTCCCCAAAGAAATCAGGCTGCTCCCAAACAAAAGCATCTTTGTACTGGGCTAAATAAAACACGCAGGCAGACACCGAAGTGCTATATCTCCTCCATTGGCTTCTGCAATGTGGAGCTTCTCTCCTCCAGTCACTGGGTAACACTCAGCTGCAAGACTGCAAGTCAGGCATTAACTGTGGACATCATTTGGCAGCTGCTGTCCAGGCACAAGGTTGTTCTCGGTACCTTTTTGAAAGGCGATTGACTGTGGTTCACTTGACGATTGTCTGTCAAGTGGTTGTGGTTCACTTGTGGTTCACAGGCGATTGTCTGTGGGCGGGAGGCAGGGCTGGGATCTGGCAGTTATGCCGGATCCCAACCCCTGTTCCTGGGGAGAATGGAGCGGCTTCAAGCCGCTCCGCTCTCCTTGGACTTGCACCACCTCAAGAGGCAGCTACCATGACAGGGGCCATGTGGGGGGCAGCGGCTGCCTAGCCTGTGGGGAGGCAGCAATTTGCAGTCATGGCCTCGGGCAGCACCAGGGCCAGGACCACCACTGCTTTTACTCAGCATGATTAGAGAACCACATGGTGGGAGATGCAAATTGGCAGCAGCCATGAATCCCCATACCATCTAGGTAGGCCTCAAGCACAATCTAATCAGTTCAAATCAGTGACCTAGAAGCCTGAAGGATTGTTATTCAGCAGACTTCTGAATGCTGTCTTCTTCTAAACTTAGGATAGACTCCAGAACTACAGCCTGTAAGAGGCCTAGCCTAACCCTAGAGCATGCCTGAGGTGATGTGTCTTCTTGCTGAAGCAATGAAGCAATCAAGACACACTCACATGTTTAGGGTTCATGAAGGGAGCAAAGCAGACTGGCAAGCTTCAGAGAGAGAGAGCTCACACACGGGAGTTGCACTCACCCACCCAGCCAACCTCCTCACCTTCTTTTATTCACCTCCCTCTCAGCCCAGTACAAAGTCCATTAGGTACACACTGTTCCTCAGCTACATTCTAGCCTAGTCAGTTGGGGAACAATGCAAGTTCCTCAAGGGATTTGGCACTTTGTGGATTCAGCCTGTTTACTCAGTCTGCTTCTGAACTCAGGCATCACCCAGACCGGAGCTCGGGCATCACCTAGTCTGCTTCCTGACTCAGACCTCACCCAGTCTGCCCTGTGACCCAGGCATCACCCCGGAGTGTGCCCCAAGGGGGTGAGTGTGCTCACTGGCCTTTGTCACGTAAGCACAAAGGGTAAGGTCCGGGTAAGGTCCCCTGATTATTTCCTTCACTTGCCATGTGTCTTCTTGCTACCCTAGGTGTGTGTGTGATGTGCATTGACTCTCTACCGCTAGCATCATGGAGTTGCTTTGCTTGTTCCCATGTTAATTGCGATACACTGTATTTGGAGTTAGAAAGTTATCTTGTGTTAAATTGTCCCATATAGCATGTGGCCTGCCCTATTTTCTTGAGTCATCTGAATACAACTCCTTACTGTCAGTAAACAGGCACCTCTGACATTGGTCTGCCCTAGTCCTCCTTGTTCTTTGCTTGCAATACTCTGTAATTTGGGTGATCATGGGCTATAATTAAAGTTTGTACGTAATTGCAACCAACTGCATACGTGTTTTAACCATTGTCTTTAACTACCCCTCCCTTTTGTCATTGTTGCTTTGTCCTTTGTCTACTTTTTCAATTGCAAGCTTTTATCAGCAATCTGTGTTATTTAAAAAAATTTAAATGTATTAATTATTAGGTACAATATGAGGGTGAGAACTACAATAAAATAGTACTAAGGAATGAGCCTGGCAAAATTAAGCACTGCAAATCTACATTCTTAACACTATCCCATTGTGATCAATGAGATTTAAAAGTGCTTAAATATGGTTGGAAATGAAATGAGCAATGAAAAATTATTTACATCTCTGGTTTGAATTAAGATTTATATAAGGAAATTGCTAGATCAAGGATATCAATTAAAAGTTTAAACTGCCAGCACTAAATCTGCCTTGAATCTACAAGATATTCTTAAACTTTCCTTGAGAGATGACTCAGATTATTACACCAGAAACGGAAGATCATATATTGTTAGAATGATCCATTTTGACACATGTGTGCCTGGGAACCCAGTAGTAATTTTTCATTGTGCACTCAATTTAACAGAGATTTATTTAAAAATTTTTGTTAAATCGGTACATTACCCCAAAACATTTAAATCAGAGAAATAGTACATATTGTCTTTTATGCTGGAAATATAATAGAGAGTGGGTGGCTTCCGTATATGGTGGACTTGTCAAGAGGCATGGTTGTTGATCCTTAAAAGAATTTCAGGAACTGTGCCTTTAAAAATCAACAGCCGAGCTGTGCTTCCCCTGGTTCCAGTTTCTGGGAAGTGCTTCAGGAACCTTAGAAATGGCTAGTTAATGGCACTGAGATTTGAGCAGAGGCTGATCTTGGATGGTACTTCCATTCATTCAAACGTATGTTCTGCTCTTTCAAAAGGTTCAAAGTTAAGGTTGAATAACTGCATGTTGTTAAAAATAAAATCCATACTACACATACACACCCCGCCACTGCATGCTTAATATCACCTATGAAATGGCTGCCCTGCCAAAAAGATTTTTAATGCCACTTTACACTTTGCCATTTATGCACATGTAATGTCTTGTCCTATTGGAAAGCACCTCTGTGTACAAAAAACCATGGAGTCAAGATGTAGATATTCAAGTGTGATGGAGCATGTGGCTTTCATGCTTTCCTTATGTGCTTTCTTGTGTAGGCCAAGCATCACTTTCTGAAAGATCCACCTCAACATTCCTAATATAGGGTGCTGTAACTGCTGTTTCCCACACTTCTGACCCACACAGTGCAACTGTGTAGAGTGTTTACTTCCACAGTGACTCACTGAAGTTCCTCATAGCTGACAGGACCAGTTTTCCCACAATGCATATGGGGGTTCCTGATGGGGGAAAAACACTTGCCCTTTCTGGGAATGGTTGCTGCATTTCAGCACCCACTCAGGAGTTCCCAGGTTCTGCCACTATTTCTTAAAACTGCAAAGGAAAGGAGTTCCATAAATGTACTGCAGGACAGGTCTCTTTATGTACTTCTACCACTGATGCTCACTTTGTGAACATATGCTCACACCACACAATTAGATTTACTACCAAGATACCAAAATGAACTTCAGCTATTGCTATTAAGTAACTCACAGCCCAATCCTGAGCTGCCTTGAGTGTGGGGCTGCTGTGGTGCTGCTACAGAGTCAAAGAGTTCTGTGTCAGGCTGTACGGCCCATACAAAGCTCAGGATTCAGTGGAGCTGAGCTCCACAGGTCTCACCCTCCTCCTGCCCCACTCTCTCCCCTAGCACACCTCCTCCCTGCCCTTTCCCCATGCTCCCCCACCTCCCCCACCCCAGAATGCCTCCTCCCTGTCTTCGCCCACGCCTCCACCTACCTCTCCACTGCCCCATGGTTCAGGCAACCGCAGAGCACTGGCTTTGCACTGGGCTAGCTCCTGCACTGGGCTGACACTGAGCCTCACAAAGGTGCCTTACAACATGTTTGCAACAGTGCATGCCAGTGGTAAGCTGGTGCATAGAGCTCAGGATTGGGCTCTCAACCATTATGAAAATCTGTCTGCTGTGGATAGATTGGCAAAGACAAAAACATCATTTAGGCACCTGACTTCTTTTAACTTTCAAAATGAGTTAGCTGCCTGGCTTGCCATATTGCCTTTTAAAAATCTGGCTCGGATCAAAATCCTCAGGCCCCCCCCCCCCGAGAGCTGTGCAGTCCGCACTGACTAAGTTGCCACTTGAAATGACTGTTTATGTCTCCACACATTAGCTTCAAAGTGTCCCTACAACTCTTAATGGAGCCTGACATTTTTTTCTTCCCAGCTTTGGGAGGAAATCTGAAAATAACAAGAGTGTGAAGTAACTGCATTGGGTGCGTCGAAGGATGGGTGACATAGACTGGGACAACATTCAGAAAGCCTTTGCTTGAAGAGAAATAAATAAACCCCTGATTAAAGCAAAAATTACTTACTCAATTAAGTTATTCACTACTTGGGGGTGTTGAGCTTCTCAGTTCTAGAATGGCACACTAAAGCAACTGTGTAATTAGTAATTAATTTTTCACTCCCAGAAGGTATGTCTTATTCAGTGCTAGGAAAAGAAATAGAGTAAAAAACTCCATTGGCAGAATGAAAGCTAGAAGGGCCAAAATTACACCCTGTCTTGTTGCTTTGATGTCTTTGGAAAGCTATATTCTGAGCAAGAACTTGGGAAAGAGGGTGAAAGCTACTGTAAGCCCTATGATTACAATGTTTTACCCAGGGAATTTCTGCAGCGCCTGGCTGCAGAACAGAACAGTAATGAGAGCAAACTTAGGAAGGTGGGGTAGCTGAACTGGGGAAAGGAACAAGTGGGGGGGGGAGATCTGGGTACAGCAGAAGTGTGACATGATATGTCTGGAAGACTGAATCTTTGCAAAGCCAGGATAATAATTCCCGGGGCCAAAGTAATTTTGAATAGCACATGCAAATATCCACCAACTGTTGTATGCAAAGTATTATAGCATTTAATACCAGGATGTTGTCTGAGAAGATATGGTGCAACCATTTTACTGAAGTTCAACAGGTCTAGGGCTGATCAGTGCTGGGGGGGGGGGTGACTGTCTCAGAACTCTCAATGCACAATGGTTTGTAGAAGAAAGATGGGTCATAAATGTAATAAATTAAGAACACAAGCATTGCCTTACTGGATTAGACCAAAGCCCATCAGTCAGTCAGATATTTACAGGCAGGGCATGAAGGTTGCATTCTTCCTTGTTTGTCTTGTATTCAGAAATATACTGCCTCTGTATAATGAGGGGTATAGTGGATAGGAAGTGGACCATGCCAGCCCCCACTTCTCTGGAGGCAGAGACACAGCCAGACGGAGTGCTCATTTGTGCCTGCCATTTTTTGCCTGCCTTGTCTCTGTCTTAGCCGTTGGCTGGAGACCACCTTCTCTGCTCCATCCCACCCCTGCTTCTGGCCTACTCTGCAGCAAAGGCAGAGGGTAGGACCAAAACAAAGGCAGAGGGTAGGACCAAAACAAGGATGAAGTGGAGCGGTTACTCTAGCAGGCTGCTCCTTTGTTCTGTCCCTGTTCCAGCCCTGCCTTTTCAAAAAGTAGAACATAGACGGCCAGGAGCAGGGACTGGAGGGAGAAGCCAGAGCTTGGCAGCAACAACAGCAAGGAACTGGGGATGAGGTGCTTGGGTCCTCCTCAACCTCAGAGGTCTTTGTCTCGACTTCTGACAGCCTCAGCAAACCAACCAGAACCTTTCAAGGTAGTTTTTACTTTGTCCTCGGAAAGGGGGCAATCGTGGATGAATATTGCTGGGAAGGGAGAATGCTGATGGGCTTTGCCAGGGGTGGGAGGAAAACTACATATTTTACTTTCTTAAAACTTTAAAAATAGAAATGTAAGGCGTGTGTTCTGCACACACTTGTACACATCCTTTATTACTGACTGAGGGTGGAAAAAAACCTGGATAGATTGTTAAGTAAGAGCGGCGTCTCGACTGATCCTTTTTTCCTTTTGGAATTATCTTAATGGGATATGGCTATGGGGCATCATGAAGAGCTCCAGCACTTCAAAATTTACCATTATACTACTCTGATATTTATATAACTATGTATGAAAAAGTATAACTGGCCTTTATAACTTTTTGACTGCATGATTGTTTCTCCAAAGAATCTTAGGTATTTTCTAACTCAGCGTTATCCCCTTCACTACTGGTGCTTCTTCTTGGCCCCTCTTTTTCCAGCCCACTTCTCAGGCAGCTTCCCCTTTCCTTTTGCTTACTTCTCACCTGCCACCAGGCAGCAATGGAAGCAGAGCTCTTGTCAACCACTTGCTGCCATCTTAGTTTTCCCACAATGCTTTGGAACGAGACTATCTTACATCCCAATCCTGATCCTGGTCAGCGTCGCTCACTCCTGGACTTCCTGGGCAACTGTCATTGTAAGGCACTTTGCCACCAGTGGTGAACCCACAGCGTAACCTGAGAGACAGCACCAGTTGGCGCTGGGCCTCTGCGCAGCCTCTATGCGCTCCATGCCCAAGAAGTGCATGGAGTGGTAAGGTTCCCTGCCAGGTGGCGGGAAATATTTTCAAGCTGGGGAGGGTGGGGGAAGGCAGGGAGGGGACAGAGGGAGAGTGGAACAAGGTCAGGATTGGCCCGGGAGGGGGATGATGGCAGAGGCTGCTGCCACATCCTGTACTCCCTCCCAAACTGCAGAGACTGACGCAAGTCTTCTTGGTTCTGCACTCGCTAAATAGCAGGCGTTGTTCCAAGTAGACCCATTGGGGCCATCAGGGCTCAACACGGGGTAAGGGAACCACTGTTCCCTTATCTCAAGGAGACTGCCGGCAGCTTTCCTGGCTCCACAGGGTACAGTGATGGCCATTTCAGCACCACTGTCTTCCTGCGCTCTGGGAAAGCTTAGGTTTGGGCCAATAGAGACTTCAGGTTCCCAATCAACCGTGAAGCTGACTGGATGACCTTGGACCAGGCACTGTCTCTCAACCTCATGAAGCTCATATGAATGTGAGGGTAGCATGGGGTGGGGAGAATGTCACCCTAAGTGCCTTGGAAGAAGAGTGGAATAAAAATGTAGTACAAGTTGAGTCTCGTTTTGATGAGGGTTCCGTTCCCAAAACTCATTAAAGTAAATCCGTTTAAAAAACCATGTCCCTTTGCTAGCGGATTTACAAACAGCCTTACTTATCTTTGTGATGTAAGACAGAGGCATTAGGCAGACAATCCATCAATCAGTCTCTCTCCAGGCACTTAGAAAGGCTTCACTCTGAGGTAGCAACCCCTCTCTTCACCCAGAGCGCAGCACTGGGAAAGAATGCAAAGGAATTATATTTCTTTCACGTGCTCAGGGGGAAGGGAGGGGTCGTTTGCCTTGGAGTGAAGCTGTTCTAAGTGCCTGGAGAGAGAATGATTGATGGATTGTCAGTCAACTGCCCTCTCTCACATTATCAAGGCAATTATTAATCAACTTTTTTCCTTTAATTTAAAGGGCCCTTCTCATCACATTGAGATAAATCTGCAGGTGAAAAAATCCATGGATAATTAGGTTATACCTGTAACTGTGAAGAAACCAAGATGATAGCCAGTGGCTGCTGAGAACTTCATCTTCACCACCTCAGGGAAGACCCATTGCTGCTACTCCATTAACCTTAGCATCCAACCATGTAGGAGGGGGCCCACCAAAGGGTGCTTTGCTGAAGGGCATCTCAGACCTGGGCCTAGTGGAAAACTTCCACTAAGAGCTATCCTTAGTGACTTACTCAAGATTATACAGTATATCCTTTGCAGAGATGGGAAGTGGGGTGGTGCATCTCTCAGGCTGCTATCCTAACCACACTTTCCTGAGAGTAAACCCCATTGAACAAAATAGGACTTACTGCTGAGTAGACCTGGTTAGGATTATACCCTCAATGTCCTTGTTTTGACTCAACTCTTCTGCTCTACTCTTTCAAAACACAGAGAGACAAAACAAAGAGGCGGAACAAGAGGTACATCAGCAAATGGGGATTAGGTGAGGCAGCCATGGGGGTGAGCACAGAGTGCTTCATTTCACCACATGGGTGGGCTGACCCTAGTCTGGTGATCTTTCATGTAGGACTTCAGTAAACCAGATGGTTTGTGGATCAAAAGCAGATACTCCTAAACAAGAGAGCAGATGATGTACGTATTAATATCCACCTGCGCCTTGTGATTATTACCTGTTCTCTGCTTCTTCAAGTGATTATGAGAGATTGCAAAGGAAGTACTACAGGTTTAATTTACTTTGGGTACAAGAGCACTGGAAACTTAAGGTGTCTTTGTATTGTTTGCTTGTTTGCAAATATACAAGCATAACAAACAGGCTCTTCTATGAGGCTGAAGATGATGACAAGTGGTGATTGTGCCATCAGCATGCATGGCATTCTACCTAGAATTTCACATAGTGAAAAGCTAGTCTCTGCCCATATTATATTGACACAAGAGGGACAGCAGAGGGGGGAAGGGGGTGGAGGCAGGCAGCCCCAGCCCGCATACTGCTTGAAATGGGCGCAAATGCTCCTGCCATGTATCCCCCCCCCCCCCAAAAAAAAAAAAGTATGGAAGGTGGCAGTCTGGTCACCTACACCCTTACCTTGTTTGTTCTTCACATTGTTGCTTTACACAAAACGGAGTAAGAGATACGCTGAACACACTGATAGTGCATTCCACAGTTCTTGATTGTTTAAGTCATTTCTGCCCAATGTTGCACATATGCAACAGGGATCAAATGTGTACACTGCTGGGCAAAAATGGGTAAAAGGGATCACACAAAGATGGACCATGGTGAGTGGATAGGGAAACAGATTGCTGCCTTCCACACAGGTCTTTTGGGGAAGGTACACACTGTAGTGATCTGCTTCCCTGCCCCCTTGTCTCACTCCTTCCTCACACATTCCCTTTAAACAAATTAGGAAGTGCAGAACCTCTCCAACATGTCTTGCTCTTCCTGTTTTATTTGAGGAGGAGGAATGAAATGAGTCAGTCAGAAAATTGATTGGCACTGCTCTGTCTCTGGTGGGCTGGAGAGAGGTGGCAGCAGATTCAAAGTGAAAGGCACCCCATATGTGTTTGCTGCTCCCTGCAACCCACTGCTCAACATAAATCACACTGCTCACTTCATGGAGAGGCCTGCTGTGGAGACAGAGGGAGGTAGAACAAGCATTTGTAATTGATTCAGAGCCCAATTCTAGGCATGTCTACTTGGAATTTGGTCCCGTTTTAATCAATGGGGCTGCAAGCCTATTCAGGTAAATGTGGCTAGGATTGCAGCCTCAATTACGTGGGCAGCCCAATCCTACCTAACTCCCCTCAGTATTGATGCTGCTGCTCCAACATGGCACTTGCTATATCCTATGAAGGAATTTTGAGCTCTGAAGGCCACCTTGCAAAAAGGGAACATTTGTTTCCTTGCCCTAGGGTAAGCCTTCACTGCCCTGCTGGGTCTACTTGGACCAGCTATTGCTGGTGCAAGTCCAAATGGACCCAGGAAGGCAGGTCAAGGCCAGGAATGGGGATGGGATATTGACAGTGCCCAGCTGTGCTGCCCCCTTCCTGACCTGGACACATCCCTCTCCCTGTCTTCACCTTGTCCCTGCCCCTCCCTTCTCCATTCCTCCCTCCTACTGCCCACCACCTGCACCAGCTTACCAGTGCTGGGACTCCCATGGTGCCCACTGTTGCATGAGTGTGGCCACTCACTGTTGACAGCTGCAACTAGGCTCTGCGCTGTGGTGTGTCACCATTTGTGATGGCCGTAAAGCACCAGAACATGCATTCCAGCAGTGCAGAAGCCCAGTAGGATTGGGCCAATACTGAAGCTAAGTTACAGTAGGGGATGGTGTCTAAGGCATGGTGCCACAGATCTCATTGAAATGGTGAATTTTGTGAAATTGTGAAGGGATTCCACAGATGAAGAGATTTCTTGTTGTGACTCTGCCTCTTACCCTCAGTGGGATGGATGGCGTGTCCTCCGAACTGTTATGGGTATCTCATTTGAAAATGACTGGAAGATGACCCAGCCATCTACCTCATAAAACCATGGTCAACCAGTCGCCATAATACAATTATCATTATTGTTGTAGCAGTCCATTGGATATTGATTTAGGAATCGTTGTTCCTCTCTCTGGTGGGTAGGCTGAGTATGCCAACGTGCGCCAACTACATTTCTTTTCCTGATGCTGAGAAGGTCCTGTGTAAGTAGAAGGAAAACCATTGGCTACCATGCTTGACCCAGGAAAGCAGGACCATTTGATATAATTTATATAAGTGGTTTCCAAACTTTTTAGCGTTGGGACCCACTTTTTTAAATGACACTCTGCTGCGACCCACCTAGGTTTACCAGACTTTAAAAAAAAAAGCTCTAGAAAGAAACATTTTATTTACTTATAAGTAATAATAAAGAGAAAAAAGACCCTCAAACATTTATCTCCCTATGTTAACACAAGCTTGCAAACTGCAGGAGCTGAGCTCTTTGCAAGGTATTTAGCAGCTACAGTATCTGCTTTTATAATAGCCTCACTTCTGTACTGCAGCGAGTCATGGACTCTTCACTCACAACAGGAGAGGAAACTGAACGCTTTCCACATGCGCAGCCTCTGATGCATCCTCGGCATCACCTGGCAGGACAAAGTTCCAAACAACACAGTCCTGGAACGTGCTGGAATCCCTAGCATGTATGCACTGCTGAAACAGAGACGCCTGCGTTGGCTCGGTCATGTCATGAGAATGGATGATGGCCGGATCCCAAAGGATCTCCTCTATGGAGAACTCGTGCAAGGAAAGTGCCCTACAGGTAGACCACAGCTGTGATACAAGGACATCTGCAAGAGGGATCTTAAGGCCTTAGGAGTGGACCTCAACAAGTGGGAAGCCCTGGCCTCTGAGCGGCCCGCTTGCAGGCAGGCTGTGCAGCATGGCCTTTCCCAGTTTGAAGAGACACTTTGCCAACAGTCTGAGGCTAAGAGGCAAAGAAGGAAGGCCCATGGCCAGGGAGACAGACCAGGGACAGACTGCACTTGCTCCCAGTGTGGAAGGGATTGTCACTCCCGATTCGGCCTTTTCAGCCACTGTTCCAGACGCTGTTCCAGAACCACCTTTCAGAGCGCGATACCATAGTCTTTCGAGACTGAAGGTTGTCAAGTACAATAGCCTCAGGGCTTGAGGCAATTAGTTATCTGATCTTTCAATCACACTTTGGAGATCAACCAAAAATCAGGTCATGACCCAGCAGTGGGTCCCAACCCACAACTTGGGAACCACTGCTTTATAAATTTGGTAGAGTGGGACTAGTCTGTTGCTGTGTTTCTGGGGACATGTTTTAAAAGGCAGCATTTTCACATAGGGCCCATTCCCCTCTCCCAGTTCCTGATCTCTCCCAGTTCTCTCCCAGTTCTTCTAGAACTGGGTTATGACTCTCTCTAGATTGGCCTGTCAATGCTCCATTGTGACTTTCAAGGCTCTTTGCCATTTTGCCCTTGCAGATGAGCCAGGATGCACACTTTTTATAACAGAGTCTGATGGCATGTGTCTTGTGTGACACTCTGACCACCCACTTAAGCAATTTAGCTGCTTGTTTGCTCTCTTGCCTGCTCTTCTCTTGCTTCACCATGTCATTGCCATTAGCACTGATGGGGCATGTTGATCTGACAGTAAGTGACTCTGGAACTGCAGGCAGTCTGGGAAGTGGAAACGGCTTCTGTTGGTCTTTGGCCTAGAATGGCTGTTTTCTTTTATTGGACAGAACATTTCCTGAACGGAAGATCATCTTGTTTAAATTTGTCCTTTATGTTCTGGAAGGTAAATGAAGTATACAGGGGGGAAAAACGCAATAAGCATGAGAAAGAGGTGCTGTTCAAGGCACACAGCTGCTCTATGTGTGGGAGCTGCACAAGTAATGAGCATCTACAGTGAGGAGGTTTGTGCTAGCATGGCAAATTGTAGGTTCTGCTTGTCGTGAACAGTGCTAATGAAAGTGTCTGGAACTGAGTTGTTCTAACCCAGGACTGTCCACTCTGCCTGGCAGTAGCTGCTCAAGGTCTCGCCAGTCTACTCCCTAAGATCTTTTTGATGCGGGGATGCACTCTAAATGCAAAGCTTATGCACCACAGCTGAGCTCTCCCCCCCCCCCCCAAGCAAAACAGCTCCCTACTCCTGGTTCTCATTGCAGTTCTCTGAAACGTTGAAAGTGTCAATGCTTTAAAACTGATTTCAAAACAACAGCCTTCACAGTAATACTCCAGTGCACAGAAGCTTGTTTGGTTCTTTTTTTCAAACAAAAAAGCATGGAGAATTAGCAGCAACTCCGCCCATCCCCTTGCCAATAATGGCTGACAGTTTTGCAGACCTGTGCCTTTCGCAAAATGTATTTCTTGAAAAGGTATAGAGGTGGGGCCTCGGTATCCGTGGATTGTGCATCCACAGATTGTTCCCTGGACCCACACCGAGCCAGACTTGGCCCCACCTGAGCCCTCCAGAGCTTCCCTGGGCCTCAGAATGCCTTATATGGCATAAAAACTTCACTTCCACTTTCCCTCAAGAAACCAGAAGTCATGTATTATTTTGGCTGAAAAGGCCATTCTGAAGCCAGGGAGATGTATGTGGCTCCTGAGGGCTTCAGAAAGCCCTCTGGAGAGAACCGGAGTTCCAGTTCCCTTCAGAGGGCTTAAGGGGCTGAAGATCGTGGATTTGATTATCCACTATTTTTGGTATCCGCACAGGGTCTGAGAAAGGATCTCCCGCTGATACTGAAGCCCCACCTGTACATTTCTATTTTCAGTGTTAGAGTGCACAGCTCCTCCCCCTAGAGAATATGGCTCCAAACCTATGGACACTTTCCTGGGAGTGTGCCACACTGAACACAGTGGGATTTACTTCTGAATAAGTATACACAGGAATGTGCCATAATGCAATGAACAGCATTATGGCTACTTTCCCCTGTTCCCTGATAAGCAGGCAGGATTGTGCACTGCTGGTCCAGGCTCTGTGCTTAGTACGTTTCTAATTTCCACAGAAAAGTGTGTGTTTTTAATCATGTAGGAAGGAAGATCGTCAGAGCTGCAGCCTGTCAGACCTTGCATATTGCATTATATGAGTTGGGTGTCAGGCTGGTGTGTCTCTCTTCCCAGTATACTTGCTGATTGTTCCAGTGTGATGAAGGAGCCACAGGCCAGGCTCTTTGGATGCACTCTAGCCCAGGTCTGACTGCTAACAGATGGGTGCCAGCACTGTCCTTCTGGGTCTCTGGGGTATTGAACCGAACAGATTATTTGAGATGCTGATTGCTGCTGAAACAGAACACATAGGTAAGAAGAAATTGAGAGGGCAAGAAAGATAAGAGGAAAGCGGGATTAGATTGCCAAAACAGATTAAAAGTTGCACAGAAGGAAAATGGGCAGGGAAGGAAGAAAGAGAGGCAAGGGCAGGAAATGAACAATGGGCAAAATAGCAAGTGGAATAATTGGAACAGTTGTGAAGGGGTTAGAAGATGGGAGAAAGAGTTCTGAGAGAAGATGCTGTAGCTGGAGATGAATGATGTTAATTGCAACATTTTGCTTAACAAATCGCTTATTGATTTTGACAGTTGTAACACGTGTAAAAAGAAAAAAATGAAAAAGAACCTGGCATTCTCCTTTCTCCACCTCTTCCTTTTTCTGTTTTCACCCTTCACTGCCCATTTTTGCATTGCCGGATGACTAACCAGCCCCTTCTTAGGCATTCAGAGCCCAGGAAGAATTGAAATGACTTGATGAGAGCCACTGGCCCTGCCTTGGAGATGTCACAATGGATTCTTTACCGGCTGCGCCAGGCCCCCAGTAATTAATGCTGCATGCAAGACAAGTTGTGTCAACCATTCTGTGGGTGGCAGACTGAAAGCTGACCTCAGCAGCTGGGGCAGGTGGGCAGAGACTTCTTCCAATGGGCTCCCCATTTTCGTTCTTTTCATTCTTCCAATAATGAAGAGCTCTCTTGTAGATGTAGTGGGCGACTCAGGCTCACTATCGACTGAATGCCATTTTACAAAGGAGGGTGCCCCTGAACGTGTACAGAGTACATATTCTCCTTTGCTGAGCAGAAGCCTTTACACTTACACATCCCCATGGAATTGGAGAGCACAGTTTTCAGATAAAAGTGTATTGCACTAGCATCCAGACAGGCTTGGTCTCCCAGAACCTTTATCTTCAACCATTGATTGTCTTCACTTGAGTTTAGTTCCTACAATTTCTCCTTATTCCTGCACTGACTCCATCTTTCTTTCTGTGTGGTGTCTGTTACTACAGGCAAAATGTGTACTCCTTCCTTCATATGCTATTCCCTTCTTTTTGGGGGGCAGAGTTGATTTGTTTGATTTTTTTTTTAAACTAAAGGTTAAGGTCTGGTTTCCATATCTTCCTTCTTGGCCATTACAAATCATTCCCTTGCTCCACGAGGTCACAACTGTTTTAGAGATTTGGGGTTCAGTCCTATCCCGTGTCAACCCACAGTGTGCAGCTATTGGGGGGGGGGTGACTAGACAGCCCAGGAGAGTTAAGTAGAAATCTTTGTTGCTTCCACTTGGCCTTCAGTGGGTCTCCTTGGACCTATGCCAGCTAAATGGCCAGCATAAGTCCAAAGAGGCTCAAGGGATAGGGAAAGGGGGATAAGATTTCTCGACATGCACAGCTGACACCAAGATCCTCTACCTCTTGCGCCCCCCTGCCCCCTGCCTGTCCCACTCCCTGCCCAGAACAGCCTCCAATCTTCTGCAGTCTTTCCCTAAATTACCCTAACACTGACTTACTTGCTCCAGTGGGGCATCTGCAAACCACATGTCATTTCTAGGATACCCTTCGGACTGACTCGAAACAAATCTGTATTTCTAGGGGAAAGGAGGGATTAGGCCAGACTTACCCCAGAGATTTACATGATGATTTACAAGAAAAAAGGAGGTGCAAGTAGTCAAGATATGCTGTATGCATTAAAATATCTTACAGCTCTGTGCTCAAATCCTTTTTACAGTGAAGAATTCCCCCTCCACTTTAACAGTGGTTTAGCTTCCTAATCTCTTCCTGTATTTACTTAATCAAATGCTACTTTAGCTGCCAATTAGCTGTCATTTGTATATGGGAGGTGTTGTTGGGTTCCCAGTGCAGGTGAGGACACTGGAGTGAAACAGTGCAGGCTGCTCAGATACAGACAGAATTTGGTTATATCTCAGGCTTGACCATTCTTTGCTACCTGGAATTTTGTTCAATGCAAGTGTGAAAATGTTCTTTGTTCCTTGCATTCAGTGAATATAATGCATTTGTCCTTTAAAAGGTGTTAGTTAAAGTTAATGAAGTTTATGCCACAGGGAGAAAGTGATTTTGTTGCTCAAACATGACAGTTTAATCTTGTCTCTTTGAATCTGGCTATTCTAAAATGGTCAAGTTACTCATTGTAACTGCTCCCCAAAGTAAACTACAGGCAACTCTCGTTTATGTGGGTTTGATTTACACATTTATAAAATAATATGCTTTCAAAATTTATACTGAAACCTAATTTACATGTGCTAATTTTTGAAATAATGTGATCAGTTCCAAGCACTCCTGCATGTTTGACTGGCTTTATGTGTGTTCCTTTTGATTTTTAACGTATGCATTTTTAAAATACATGCTGATTTTCATGAATGTTACCCCCTTGTAAAACAAGGGGTGCCTGAATAAGAAATACCAGACTATGCTCCAAAGTTCACATGTGCAACACAAAAGATAACTGAAAACATACTTTGTTATTAAAGGCATGGCAGCAACTTCAGTTCCGGTCACTACTGAAGGTCCTAGGTTCATAATCAATCAACCATAATCAATCAGTCGTGGGAAATGAGGGCAAATATTTAAGAGCCCAATCCTAAGTATGTCTACTCAGAAGTAAGTTCCATTATAGCCAATGCGGCTTACTCCCAGGAAAGTGTGGCTAGGATTGCAGCCCCAGTGATGGTTTAAACAGGCAGGATGTAAATAGAAACCAAATGGGAATGCTTAAGCCTCTTGAACAATCTTTAAAGAATCTCTTGGAAAAAATGGCTCTGCGGGTATTGCAAATCAAGTTTTGAATTTGGGTCAGAGTAATCAGGAACAGCCATATTAATTAAAGTCAGCTCAAATCCCCAATTGAAAATGAAGGAAACAGAAATTACCAGCAGAATCTATGGGTACACTGGACCCCTGACTCAAGGAGGGAGCAGATACAATAACATTTTTGAGTATCAGAAAAGAAGTATAAAAATTCCTTATATGAATAAATGAATTTTTGAGGACTTGTTTCTGATTCCTGTGCTTACTCTGTGTGGGACATGTCTGTTGTCTGGGGAAGATTAGGATATGTATGTTGGCTCCTCCTCATACTACCCAATTTCTCCGGTGTCCTGTCGATACCGCCACCCTGTTTGGGGATTTACGCCATCTGCAGTTGTGCTGAAAGTATGTTGATATAATGTTACACCAGTGTCCATGGCATATCCGCTAGCAGAACTTGGGGCTACAGTGACAGTGCTTTGGTCCTGCTTGCACAGTTGTAGTTGTCCCAAGGTCCGAGGGGCATATGGCAGCAGTTCCCAGACTTACCATGGTCACAAAGCCCTTCTTTTGCAGTGGCCTTCTTTCCAGCACTCTTGGCTGCTGTCACCTTGGATTGCACAAGATATCACACAATCTAAGATGGCAGCACCTGGGAGAGCCAGGAAGAAGAGGCCTTTGGGGATAGCACCTCTGTAAATTCACCACAGCACCCTCAGAAAGAAAGGCACAATTTGGGAACCACTAGCATAGACCACATGCCATTCAGAATAGCCTTTCTGAGATATAGAATATGGCTGTAAATATTATATATTTTAGCAAACATAGAGGGCAAAACAGGGCTGGGAGGGTGGTGGGCAATGGGTTTTCACCTAATCCTAGCCCCTTCCCACACCCAATCCCATGGCGCAGGTCAGTGTAGACCCCTGTGCCGTTGAGGCTTGCCCCCTGGTAAGGGACTGATTATTCCCTTATCCAGAGCAGACCTCAGCAACAGACCCCTCACAGCAGTATGCTGCAGCAACCATTTTGGCACTGCTATATCAGCAGGGTGTGGGAATGGATAGGATTAGGCTATTGTATTGGAATCGCGGAAGACCTGGCAAGGAGGTAGATGTGGTGTCAGCAGTGGCCCCTTTAAGGGTAAGGCCTGGGCATCCAGCAGAGTGTGCTACACAGCTGCAGCCACTTGAAAACAATAGGGCCCTCAGGGATATAAGGAGCACCTGAAGGCAGGAAGGGTTTGTGGGTTGTAGAAGGAGTACAGGTTGGAGGTAGGAGAGGAGACTGACTTGGCTCATTGAATTTGGAATCTGACCTCGGATTGTGACTTGTTGTTTGGACTTTGACACCCTGACTGATTTGACTGACTTACCTGGAACCTGACTTTGGACTGCAACTCAGCTTATTGGCTCTGGACTCTGATTTGGCAACTCTCATTGATTGGACTGGTTTACTTGGAATCTGTGAACTGGAACTGGACTCTGACTTTTGCTTGCTGCACTGTTGAGTTTCACAAGGGAAACTAATCAGCCTTAAGTGGGCACAAGGCCCAGTGGATTGGGATTTGGCAGAACAGCTATTAGACTTACATGGATTTCAGAGCACAATCCAAAGTCTGCCTTTGACTGCGCAAGTCCCTTGTGCAGGCCCAGTAATGTTAATGTGCTGTAAAGCATGTTTGTGACACTCTGGAAGAGACTGAGCTGGTGCACGGATACAAGCTGGGCCATAGAGGCCAGATGGGGCCTCCACAACACTGAAAGCAAATAAGTTTGTGCCAGCTGAGAGCTGCTGGCATAGGAGGTTGGACAGGGTATTGGGAGGGCAGAATGGGGGTGTTCTTCGGTAGATAGCCTGGGCCTGGGAGGGGATGGGACTAGTCTTGGCAACTTAGGCTGGATCCTAACCCTCCTTCTAGCCAGCCGGTGTTACACCAGGCTCCTCATATTTGCATCAGAAATTTCACTGGCGCAGAACTGAGTAGCCACATGGGGTGGCTGGCACATGACACGGAGTAACGGGATGAATGGGGGATGAATGTCCAGTTACTACATTGCACACAGCCACCTCCTCACTGGATACTATTGGCCAGTTGGCCTGCCTATTCCAGCGCAGGTTAGGATTGGTCTCTTGGTTATTTTGAGGCACCTAACGGGCTCACCCTTTATTATCTGCATTATCTTCAGAACCTCTAGCCAATGTAGTTTATAACATATTATAAAGGGTCTGAAAATTAATGAAAAAGAGCACACAATTAGTTTCTTCGCTGATGACGTAGCTCTCTCATTAACTGAGTCAATAACTGCTTTACTGGAATTACAAAAACTTCTGACCACATATGGAGAAGTGGCATGTTTTCAAATTAATTTTCTAAAATCCACGTGTTATGCTTTCATGTTTCAGAGACAGAAGAACAGCTTTTGCATAATGTATCTGGCATCTCAGTTAGGTAATTTTATCAAATATTTAGGGGTCAGTATTCTGAAAAAAAAATTATCTCAATTAAAGAAACTGAATTATGATCCTGTAATAGATTAGGCAGGATCTTGAAAGGTGCTTCCACATCAATTTACCATGGTTGGGTAAGATTGTAGAAGGTGAAATGTCAGCCTTATTGAAGTCAGCATTCTGTTTTCAAACTATCTATAGCCGTCTCTAATAAATGTGTTAGCAGATGGCAAACTCTATTGAATAAGTTCATTCACTGCGGTTAAAAAAAATCTGTTGTTATGCATTGATCCACTAAGCAGAGTGGCCTTGGCATTCATCTTACCAAGTTGGGATTATGAATAATATCAACTACAGTAGTTGCTTGGTATTATCCATTTTAAAGAATCCATTTTTCAGAGCAATCCTGGAGGTACAAAAACTATAGATACATAAATGAACCTCAGATAATATCACCCCTCACACCAATACTAGATCATCTTTTATTTTCAGATGTAGAAAAACATCAATATTTTAAAAATTGGGAAAACAAACATTTTAGAACGTATGATATCTTAGATCACATTCTCTTAGAATGTGATTAAGGAATGACCATCTCTGAGGCTCAGCTTAATGCAGGCCTGGCCCATTCATGAGGCTAACTCATATATGTGAAGTGAAGAGTGCAAGTCATTTAAAAAGAGCTGCTATTTAACTTGGCAGTCTTATTCAGAAGTCAAGGTCTCATTTCCATTGCACTTTGTATGTGAATCTCTGTTTTGTTTTAACTACTTATAAAAACACTTATATCCTACCTTTCTATCTTTCTGTTAGTAACATAGCACCCAAAGTATCTCGCAACAATGGAAAACAGCAAACCACTAAAAGGGAACACAACAATCACAACAACACAGCTTTTCCTTGTGTATTGTGACATTCCTTTATATGCACCTTGGTCTCTCTGCATGTATGCGAATATGAGAGAGAGAGAGAGAGAGAGAGAGAGAGAGAGAGAATGTATCATTCTCTGATGATTCCTGTTTACCTACCCAGCCCCTGTCCACTGCCCTGGTTTTTATAAATCATCTTTGTCTCTCTGAGTTATTTTTGTTTAACAAGAGCTTGAATATTTTTATTATCTGCGAAAAAACCCATCTGTCTCTTTCCCTCTCTCTCTCTGTGTCTCAGCTCCAATGCCACCGCATTTCAGGGAACAAATCATTTCACTCAATTACTCCAAATGGGAGCAAGAGGGGAGGGGGAAGAGCACAGAGAAGAGAAAACAATCACAACACTTGGACAGGTTTACCTCCTTGCATCTGAAAATGTGTCCCTCTGACAAGTCCTTTTGTGAAAGACTTTGACACGAGCTCTTTCTATGGCTCAGGCAGGGAGCAAGGCTGAGTGATAGATCAGGTTAGATGCCTGGCTAAGGCTGGGAGAGCTGATTCAGCAGTCAGAGCAAACTCTCATGTTTAATAATGTAGGGAAAAATTAGGTGCTGACAGCTCTCAAGCTCAGAGCTTCTCTATGTAATTATGTACTGTTGAACTTACAAAACAGCTTATTTTTGGAGAGGAGTTGGAGGAACATGGTATTAATAAGCCTTTATGCAGCCATCCTGATCTGCGACTGTTTGATAAGCCTTGCCTTATTCAGCTTTACCTTTACGCCCATTTTACAGATGTGGAACTGAAGTGGAGAGAGAGAAGTGACTTGCCTAAGTGAATTCAGACATTGCCCAATGTCTGAACCAGAATTCGAACTTTCTTTCTACTCAAGGCCAAAAATGTTAGTCATTCCTAATCCCACTTCTACTCCTGCCCTTTAGGCATGAATTTCAAAGGAAAAGCCATCTTTGTCAGTTGCACTCTAACTCCACCCATTGCTCAGTAGTGTGCCATATTCCTGCTATAGTTTCACGATTCCTTTCCATATGGCAAAAGCAAAAGTGGGTGCCAAGTGTTACTTGGATGGCTGGGTCACCCCAAACCCCACCCCTTGGCTTTTTCTCTCCAGGTGATGTATGCACCTGCACAGTCTGCAGGTACCAGTACAACCCCAAAGCCTGTTTTTGAAATACTTTATATTCCTCTCTACTGCTGTGCAAGGTGCAGACCACACTTCTTTGCTGTGCAGGAACAGCCTGACCTTCCATCTCTTCCCATGGTGCCTCTGCAGAGCAGCCTTGTGGCTCAAGATCCGAGAAAGGAGTGAAGATATTGTGATGCTTCCTTTCTCCTTTCAAGAGTCATCCTGCTGCCAGGAAGCTTATCCTCTGCAAAATGGTTGCTGGTGCTGCATGCAGAGTTTCTCTCCATTGCTGCATGTGAGCAGCAGCAGCCACCCAGCCCACTTCCTCCCACCCATTACCAGATCTGCTTGTCCACTTTTGCACATCAAGTTTGCAGAGGAGGGATTCAGTAGCAGAGTTATTCTTGGAAAGAAATGACATTACAATTTCCTCCTTCCTTTATTTATTTTGTTTTAGAAAAATGAGATTTACAGCACAATCCTATGCATGTCCACTGAGAAGTCTTACTGAACTCAACAGAACTTACTCCCAAGAAAGTGTGTATAGGAGGAAGAGAAATTGTATGTTTCCATGAGGAATGGTGGGGACATAACCATGTCACAACTCTTCCTCTCCTAAACAACCAGGCCATTTCCTCCACCAAGTGTCTCAGTAGTTCTTTGCCAATCCACACTAGACAGGCTGCTGGTGCAATTGTGTCACATCAGAAAAAACACTCAAAATACAGGTCTTTGAAAAGATGGGAACATAGAAAATCCTGGTGTGACAGATTAGAAACCATTGTTGTCTGACCCCCTAGAGGTGGTGTTGCTAGGCAGGTGTCAGGGTACAGACCACACTGGGTGACACACATGGGGGGGTGACATCAGTACTGGCCAAAATTGGTAACATCTTGGTATTTTTGAATAATACCATCATGTTATATGTCATTCAATGCATAATTCAATTAAGAATGCAATGAAATAAACCACTTTGAAATATCTCTATTCTATCAAAAGATATAAACCCCCCCAAAAAAAATCAGAAAAGGAAAACACAACTGCCTTATGTACCAAAAAGTGGATTTTATTAACTCAAAACCGACTGATAAGACTGATTGTTCTGACAACCAATGTGGTGTTATTATGACACAGCAGGGAAACAATAAGGTGTTCCTATGAGTCCGTTCTCATTTCTATGTACTGGAGCTCATACTAGAACTCTTATTCCATTGCATGAGTGTCATTAAGTTGGCCACTGGTTTTTTGTGGGTTACTGATTTGTTGTGTGACCTGCACTATTATATATCATAATAAATAAAGTTAGTGGGAATGACGTCAACCTTAGTGATGCCACTGAATTTAGGCTGTGTGCATGATATTGTAATTTATTCTGAATGGTCTGGTACACAAGGAGGTCCATTATGGCGGTGACACAATGAGCTCTTGCACTGGGTGACCAATCCCTAGTGACGTTTCTGGAGCTGTTCACCAAGTATTGCGCTGATTGTGTATTTTATTTGATCCTCCTCATTTTTAAGAAATAAGATGTTCAGTAAGTGTTGCACTGTTTATGTATTTGTTCCTGTTCATTTTTACAGAAATAAATGCATAAGTAACTACCTTTAGGCTGTGCGTATGATATTGTAATCTAAAGGTACAAATTTAATGATGCAGAGACAGGGTGATGATGCAAGGGCAAAGCGATGATGCATCACCACATCCACCACCCAGGGTGTTGCCATGCCCACTGCATGGGAGGAGGTCCATCATGCGGGTGACGCATTGGCCTCCCGCAGAGGGTGAGACAAACCCTAGTGAGGCCACTGCCCCCTCATAAGAAGTGTGTGAACAAATAATAGCTGTTCCAGACTAAGTAGCTAGTGTGGATCCATTTTGCCTCATTAAATGGCAGAAGGGCATTGCAGGCTGATAATGGCATATATGGTGCAGGTAAATGAGCCCTTGAGGAGTGATTGCTCTTATTTGGTACCATGAGAGTGTTGCCCAAGTCAATCGGAGGACAGTTGGCAGGCACTGAACTCTGTTTCAGGGAGTTGTTCTTGGATTTATCCCCCATTACATTTCTGTTGCTGCTGGTGAGTAGGTGTTTGAGACTCAGTGTGCCACAGGGCCCTTTGTAAAACTGATTCATCAGCAGAGGGTTTTTGATTCTGGACCCTGATTAACAGGGATGTAGTCGAGGTGGAGCAGAGCTCCAGGACTTCTGCACCAGGAGTGACAACATGGTTGGCAGAAGTGCTCAGGTGCCACCCTTGAAACGTTTTTTCAAAGGACCTTAACTGAGAAGCATCAGGCCCTCAGGAGGCAAACTGAGGCATTTGCCCAGAGGCATACAGTTCATTAGTTGTCTTTGCCAAGGGCAACCTGAGAGATTGCATTAAGCTGATATAAAGTAGTAGGAGAAGAAAACACTCCAACGAAGAATGTAAATGTGGGGTTTTTGGTTGTAGCCAAATGAGGCATTGTTGTGGAGGGTAACCTGATGAGCTCCTGCCTTCCAAAATTGACCACTGTAGCATTGCTGGTTAACAGCATCATGATTCAGAAGTGGTTGTTTAGGTGCTGGTATCCTTGCCCCACAACCTTTGTTTTGCATGCCCAAGGAATTCCCAGGGGTTTCAGTCACAATACATCTGCTTATTGCTTATGGCCATTCATAGTCTTCTATATTACTCTGAGGAACCCTGACCTCCACTCGCTGCTGTTACTTTCACATATCTTTAAATGAATCGTGAGCCAAGAGCCCTCTGTTCTTTGCAGGTGAATCTCCTTACTTGGATCTTTCCTCAGAATGGCCCCCAGTCTGTAGCTAGGCCTGAGGGTGAAGCACGCTCCCTGAGTGGCTGTCTTGGGGTAAGCCAGTGGTACTCAAACTTTTCCGGCCAGTGGCTCCCTTGACCCCCGTAGCTGTTGGCCATGACTCCCCATCATGTTTCTGAGGGCTGGAAGTGACATCATTAAACAGGAAGTGGCCAGAAATATTAACTATATTAAATATAATATTATAATATATATTTATTATAATATAATATTAAATATTAAATATATATTAACTATTGTAATACTAATTATATTAATCATATCATTAATTAAATGCAGATCTTAAAAATATATTAATACACAGCATTATACATGGTTTAACTGCTGATCACTGTTGGAGACAGGATGCTGGAGTAGGTAGATTTTGTCTGGTCCAGGAGGACTCATTTTTTTAAACTTTGTAAGCATACCAATAGAATTATTTAATCAAATGAACTTTGTGAACAACCAGTCTGACCAACATTATACACACACAGCCCTGTGGACCCCAATCCAACTAGTCATTTCTCCCATTCTCCTTGGATAGGATTGAACCCTTTATTCATTTAATGAAATTAAATTTTTCTTTAATTAAATTTAATTTTTAAGGGAAAAAAAAATAGATCATGAAAATATACTGTACGTATCAGAGCTGATAAGGGTTTGGTTAGGAAGCTGATTTGTCTCCTATACTAGGAGATCCACAGCTCAAGCCTATGTATGTCTACTCAGAAGTAAGTCCCATTAGAGTCAATGGGGCTTACTCACAGGAAAGTGTGGATAGGATTGGGCTGGCAATCACTTCATCAATGGCTGATAAGTATTCTCTTCAAATAGCAAGATTCATCACTTTAAAAATACAGCCACTCCTCTTCAGTCAGACAACAAGATTAATAAATTTACTTTAAAAACAGTGCCCTTTTTCTGCTCCTGGCCAAGTAAAGTGTGTGCTTCTCTCCCCCCCCCCCCCTTTGCCAACTGCATGGAAACAACTTTAAGAGCCCTGGTGACTGGTAAAATAGGAAGCGTTTTATGGGGAGGGGGAGGAAAGCGGGAAGGTTTGGAGATCGAAAGGGGGGAGTGGAAGAGGGAGGGGGTTGAAAAGAGAGATTTCACTTTGATGAGAAGCGATCCCAGGCTGGGAACTAGGAACCAACCAGACAAGGATCAGCGAGCGTTAAGGACTGCAAGCTGAGCATGCTCGGTACTTGCCAGTTGGGGTTTGGAATTGAAGAGCTTTGGAAATAACATGCAGTGAACACAGAAGGTGGCAGCCTCAGAGTGGAGGATGGATGGGGCGGCAGCAGCCACTCTTACAGCTGAGCAACTCCCATTTCTTCTGCTTTAAAAAAAAACGCAGACGACGGGCAGAATACGGGCTCGTATTCTGCCTGGGGTGTGACTGTATCACTGTGAGAGGACATCCCGCACCTCCCCTTTGAGTTCCTGGCGCCTCCCTAAAGAGCCATGCCACACAGTTTGAATAACATGGGGGTAAGCTCATGGGTAAACAAGTGTACTTTCATATCATTCTTCCATCAGCGAGGAACAACTGTTTATTCAGAGCTTTGCTTAGCTTCAATTTCTGTGACTTGGTATTTTGGGAGAGTATGTGATGACACATGGCAACAATGGGAGTAATTTTGATGAGCTCCAATGGATGAGAGTGGAAGGCAAAAGAGGAGGAAGCCTGAAGGTAGCATACAGGCATATTCCAGATATAGAGGTTCGCACATATGTGTTCCCCAGTTGATGGATGGAACATAGGAATGATTTGCACATGTGATGCAGGTCATCCCCAGAGTCACCAGGTCTAAGGGTTTGACCTGAAGTTTCCAGGTTTTCTTAGAGTTTCCAGGAGAAGAAAGTAATATCTTGAGGTGAAGAGCCTGATTCAAGAAGGGTGCTATTTTCCACTTGGTTTGAGGCTTTTCGCTATTCATCCTGTGCCCATTAGGCTCCACACCTGGGCCACCACATACCACCCCTTAAGTCCCAGACCTCCCTCCTCAAGTCATTAGGTACAATCAGGCTCTGGTCCCTGGCTTGCCAGATGACATTCTCTGCACCAAGTCTACTAGCTCTCTTCCCTATTCCACCAAGCATCCTCCTAATTTGTTAGACACTGCCCCTAAGCCTTCAGTCCTGTCCCCCCCGCCCGCATCCGCTGGCAACCCTAATTGTTTCAGTGCTATCTGTTGTATTCTATGTTTGCCAAGCACCTCAAGTGCTTTTCAGTGGTGTGACAGCTCAATCCTGAGCTGCCTGACGCACAGGGCTGCCACAGCACTGAAAATGGCTGCTGTGGCATCCTAAGCATGCTGGGCAGCACTGGTGGCTCCGTGGGAGAAGAGGACTTTCACCCCCTTCCCCTGAGTGAGAGAAGTAGCCCCACAATGGGGCTACTTGATTCTGTGGAAGCTCTATAGCCGGTGCAGGATCAAGAAGTTCTGTGTTGGGCCACGTGGCCTGACATGGGGCTTTAGATCCAGTAGAGCTGAGCTCTGCCAGTCCGGCCCTCTTCCGTCCCTCCCCAGCTATGCTTCCTCCCCGCCCTCCCCTTGCCCCAGAACGCCTCCTTCTTGCCTCCCCCTGTGCCCCCCCCCCCCGCTTACCTCTCCACTGCTCAGCTGCTTTGACAGTATATGGTGAGCCACCACTTGAGGCTCAGGATTGGGCCCTGAGGCAGTAAATCCATTGCTGTGCATTCCAGTCAGGCTGATTCATGCACTCATGGGAAACAGGAACCAGAGAGCACAACAACCCTAATTTGTAATGCAAAAACTGTACTTAAAGCATGTTTGTTTCTTAAATGATTCGCATAGTAATTTATATTTGTCACCTAGCCTGAATGGGTGGGAGCCAAGCTGGAAAGTGATCACCTGGGTTTGCTTCTTACTCATCTCATGATGGCCAATACCAGGGTTGTCCTGGGAAAAGGTCCAGGTAAACACACTGTATAATTTTCTTTTTGAAGTCTTCAGTGAATTAGTGAATTGGTGAATTAGAAAAGCCACCCCCTTTCTGTCAGTTAAGTGAACATTTGAATTAAATTTTATAGTATGCCAAAGTAAGACTATTATGACTTGAGCATGCTCCACAATGGAGCAAAACAAACACCACTTTTAAATGGAACCAGTTCATTAACTGGTTAAAATACCGTGCCCGATATTTAAGTACCTATGGCATTTTGATGTGATTTAATGAAGGGAAAGGTTCTGTTGTCTCACACAGACAAACCATTTATTGTTTGGAAGAATCATCTTGAGCGCATCACCTGATTCAAGGGAAGAACATAAATTGTTCATGACAGTGCCATCAAGCCCTGAAAATTCTCTCGCAGGAGAGTGCTCTGAATCTTAATATGATTCATGAATTAATCGATTAATTATACCAATTAATTCTGTCAAAGCTAATCCCTTTTGCTATTAATGTTCAGGAGCAGGGCTTAGGAGATTTGGATTTTGCTTTTGATCCCCGTTTCTGGGACACTGTTTCTCATTTCTTGCTTCTGTAAGGAAGAGAAAGCAGTTAACTGTTGCACTGTAAAGAGAGACTGAAGAACATAGATATTGCTCTTCTGGAGGACACCAGAGATCCAGCGAGTCCAGTATCCTGCTTTCTACAGTGGCCAACCAGATGCTTCTAGAAGTGCATGAAGACAGTAGTCCTTGCCTACTCTTGGTCTTTCAGCATAGGGGTGGCAACGATCGGACGCTGACAAAGGGTCCGGTCCCATCAGAAGGTCCCCTGCCTGGATTAGTCCCTGAACTCACAATAGGTGACAGTGGGCATGCCCAGTGCAACATCAGAGAGTGGAAAGGGAACACTATGCGGCTCCCAGAGCAGGGGCTTGCCCCAGGACTCTTAGCAGTGTGGCACCAGCAGTGCCTTAGCAGCTGGTATTCAGTGGAATTCTACTGGTGAGCATCAGCTACCACTTGTACTTGTTGCTTGCTTATGGAATTATTTTTTAAAAGTGGGAGGATTTAATTGCTCAGCGAGAAGTAAATCTACTCTTGCCCACCAGTGTCATGGCCAATGAGTTAAAACCATGGGAATAATTGGTAGGCACTCCGATGCTGATTTTTAATTTAATTTTTATCACAACTAATTAATATCAGCTGAAACTTATTATTTTATTTTAATATAAGTTTTTGGCATTTTGCATCGGTTTGTGATGCTTCCCCCCCTCCCCCACCAAGTTTCAGATAAATAATTTCCACTCCAATCTTAAACAAATTTCCTTGTTGTTTTAAGTGCCAGTCATTTCCACAAAACTTACACTTAAGCGCAAACGCTTTAGACTAACAGCCTTTTGAATAAGGACTCGTCCACCTTCCGTCCCCCCTCAACTAATTAAAAGGAAAGAAACACAATATATCCTCTTAACTGCTCTCCCACTGCCTGGGGTGAGAAGGCCCTTCTGGGTCATTGCCTGTGCCTCCCCCCTGCCTCCCGCACTCCACTGTAGCCCTGCACCCTGCCACTTTGCAGAACTGCTCTGCTTTAAAGGTTATTCAGGGGGGGGGGGGGAAATTCCTGCTGTGTAGGCTGCTAGATTTTTTTAAAAGCTCAGACTCTCTGTCTGCTTTTCTTAATTAGGGTGCAGTGGGGCAAGCCTACAACAGAGACACAATGATACCTGAAGGAAGATCTTGACTTCCTTGAATCCAGAAGAGATTTTATTCTCTACTTCCAAAAAGAAAACCCAGTATTGGAGTCAGAGCTCCACAAGGAAGATTCACATGGTAGTGTTGCTCTGGGACGCCCAGCATCAGTTTTAAATAAACTGAAATTAAATCTGGACGAGACAGAGGTCCTCCTGATCTGGAAGGCGGCTACACAGGTATTAGAGCCACTACTTGCTCTGGATAGGGTAACACACCCTCTGAAAGAGCAGGTTCACAGCCTGAGAGTCTCCTGGACACGTCCCTGGATGCTCAAGTGGCATCTGTGGCCAGGAGGGCTTTGGCAGGTGCATCGGCCACACCGGTTTCAATCAGATCTGACGACGGTGGTCCATGCCCTAGCTTAATGCACTCTGCATGGGGTTACCCCTGAAAATGATTCAGACGTTGCAGAATGCGGCAGCTTGGTTGGTCACTGGGGCTTGGCCTGCGGAATCCACTGTGCCACTGCTCTGGCTGCTACACTGGCTGCCCACTGCTTTCCAAGCCCAATTCAATGTGTTGATTATGACCTTTAAAGCCCTATATGGCATAAGACCAGGATACCTCAATGACCACTTTCCCCACATCCCTTGCAGTCATCAGAGAGGGCCTCCTCAGGATACCTCCACATACCTCCACCATCCTTCTCAGGATACCTCCACCATCAGAAGCCAGGGGGATGGTGGCTAGATGTACAGCCTTCTTGGTTGTGGCACCACACCTCTGAAATCAGCTACCTGAAGATTTGAGGGCAGCCTCTTCAGTATATGGTGGGGTTTGAAGACCCATCTGTTTCAACTGGTCTTTGTGGAGGGAGGCACTCCTTAGGGATCCCTTGTACTCTTTCATGCTGCTGACCTTATAATCTGCTCTTTTATTGTCATCTTTTAAATTGTTTTAATGGCTTTTATGGTTTTTATTTTTTATAGTTGATTCTAATGTTTTATCTTTATGTGTTTGGTTTGTTGTACACCGCCTTAAATTTTAGAAAAAATGGTATATTATAGATAGATTAGATAGATAAAATATGGGAGGGGCTTTAGCTCATGAAGCACAGAAGGGTCAGGTTCAATCCGTGGCATCTCAAGGTTGGGCTGGGATAGAATCCTGCCACTCAGAGTGCAATGCTGGATTAGGTGTTTCAGTAGAAGGTAGCTTGAAATCAGCCTTTGAAAAAGTGGCCAAATTGTATAATGCAGGAAAGGAGTGCCATTCTTAGGTTTAGGGACTGATCATGTGAAAGGGGCCCAGATTGGGACTGTCTATAGCACCAACAACCTGCCTCAAGACTACCAGTTCCCTGCAATATTTAAAAAAATTAATAGAAAGTGTATTACACAAACAAGTGCCACCAGCTGGATCAAGGCATTGGCTTGATACCTCCATCCTCAAGATTGGTCTTGCCTTTCCTCGTTTCCTTTAGCAAGATTCTGTCTTACTAAAGTTCACTTGATTCTGCAAGTTGGCCTAGTAAAAGGCCTCATCTTGCATTTGCTTTGCTTCCTTTTCTCCCCCGGGTGAGACCTGAACTGTTTTATAACTACTATTTATTTGGTGACAGCTTCCCCCCTTCTTACAACAGGCAGAACATGTAAATGCCAGGGGAGGCATGGTTTCAGTCAAGTTTCCTGGCTAGTTCTTCTCTGGTGGCTTATCAGAGCTGCTCTTTCAGCTCATCTCTGATCCAAAGGGTGTGAATTAGTGCAAGTTCTTCTACTTTGGGGTTTGGGCGTTTACATCTGTAAAGCACCAGGGTGCTCATGTTCTCATCTAAGGGTCCTCAGAGGGTGGGGATTCATGCCCTGATTTGCAACCTGAAACTGTCACCAGAATCTCTTAATAAAAAGGAATCCTGAGATCTGCAGCCCTGAGTGTCAATTATTTGTTTGATCTTTCCAGCCTCTGCGGGGGGTACCCTCATATTTGATTAGCATGCATGGAGCGATGCTTCCTTTCTAATACTTGCCTACCAGCAAAATCTCAGGATAGTCTGACGGGAAGAATTGAGACACCAGAGGGATTTTGTGCCACTCTGTGTGAACAGCTCCAGCTTCTGCATTGCTCATTTCCCTTGCTGGTTTCAAGCATGTCTCTTACTTTCTGTCTCTCTCCTTTTGCAGGATGGTGGAATATTCTTTGGATCTCCAAAATATTAACTTGTCTGCAATTCGCACTGTACGAGTCTTGAGGCCTCTCAAAGCCATCAATCGTGTGCCTAGTAAGTTGCATCTGCTTTTCTTCTTCCACATACACACACAAGGGCAACCCATCCATGAGGCAAAGTGATGAGAGTTTCGTCAGCAGGGGATTGTGAGGAAGGCAAAGGGCAGCAGATTCCACTCTCAGTCTGACACTGCTGATGCCTCGCTTCAGCCCACTTCAGATGTGAGCCACATTGATCTGCTTTTCTCCTCCTGAAAATAAGCGGAAAGTGGATTGTCTCCCTCCTTAGCATGCTCCTTGTGCAGTTTCTTCAAACGCAGAAGTGCATGACCTCTGGTTTGATTTAAAGGGACTATGAAAACAAAGGAACACCTTCATTTGCACTGTACCTTTAAATACGTAAAATCAGGTCCTGCACTTTTGCATCTGAAGAAACTGTGCAAGGAGCATGGTAGGAGGCTTCTTTTTGTATCAGATGACGTTCCCAGTCATGCTACCTCTGCACACACATGCGCTCACATACACACTTCTTTTCTGATGCACTTTATTGTCTTAGGGTAGGTTTGCTCCAAGTTTTTTATTTGGGGGGGGGGGATATCAACTCATGTAGCACATCCAACCTTTCTGCCCTGTCCATGCTGGTCTCTGCCACAGCTTTGCCCCGAGGTATCCACATGGAGAAAGAGTAATGTTGGCAAAAGACATTCCCTGCTAAAACACTAAACTGAAACCACAGGATCTTTCAATGAGTATGGACCTTTCCATGAGAATTCATCTGCCACAGTACTGCAATCCTTCTGAACAAATTATGTCTCAAACTGCCATTATGCACCGCAATGAATCTTGCAGCCCAGTACTACCTTGGCCTTACAATGGTGGTGGTTGTGATCCACTACCATAAATCTCAAGCTGATGATGCAAAATTCGCCCCACAGTTCTGCAGGCCAGGCATGCCAGCACAAATGCCAGAGTCCGCACATGGATGCCACTGGACTCCAGAACCTCCATTGTCCTCCCCTGTCACTGGTAAATTGGCAGTGAGGGTGGTTCAGGGGATGATCAGGGCAGGGAGCAGGCTGGCCCAGGTGCACTTTTGGGGTGGATCTCATTGGCACTTGCATAGATGGGATCCTATACCCCCTTCCCAGACCTACGTCTAAAGCAGGGGTGTCCAAACTTTTGGGCAGAAGGGCCACATCACCTCTCTGATGCTGTGTCAGGGGCTGGGAATAAGAGAGAATTAATTTACATTTCAAATTTGAATACATTTACATATATTTACATAAATGAATATATTAGAGATGGAACTTATATGAATGAATGAAGGTCTTGCAATAGCTCAAGGCCTATAAAAAGCCTTACTCAAAGCAAGACTGACCTTTCCTTCTGTGCTGCTGCTGCATCACAGACGTGAAACAGCAAGCAGTGCAGGGACCCCTCGTCCCACAACTATGTGAGAGGTCAAACAGTCGCCCTCACAGTGAGAGCAGTTGCATTGGGCCAGTGGTGACTCCAGCAAGTCTCCAGAGGGCCAGAAGCTCATTGGGGACTGGGGGCTACCAGCAGGCCAGATTGGGAGTCCTCGAGGGCTGCAAGTGGCCCCCGGGTCAGGGTTTGGGCAATCCTGCTCTAGAGTATCCTCAGGCTTATGCCAGTTAAACAGCTGGCATAGATCTGAGGAAACCCATTGGAGACCAGGTGGGCTACAGTGAGGTAAGTAAAAATGTCCTTTACTAACTTCTCCTGGGCTCTCTGGTCTCCCTCCAGTCGATGTGCAGTGCATGCTCCGTCAGCAGTGCTGCATGCTCTGTGCTGGCAGGGGAAAGGATCGGGCTCTCAGTCAAACAATTACAAGACTTTTGTATATACTCAATACCATTCTTTAAAAAAGGGATCCAAAGGGAACTAGGAAATTACTGTCTCACAAGCCAATAAGTCCTTGTTAAATTGATGGAAAGTATTATGACAGATAGATTTTTAAGCATATAAAAGAACAAGAAAATTGTCATTCAGGGCGTCAGCAAATAGAAGTCCTTCGTCACCAACACTATTCGTATTATGAGAAGAAAAAGCATGGGCAGCTTTATGAAATCCACAAGCGTCTTGTATCAGTATAGAGGTCACTCAACCATAGGGTCCATTTCTGGAAGAAGACAAAAGTTGTCATCAGAATATTGCTTTTGAGTGAAACTTTGAACTTTCTTGCCCACTAATATAACAGGGTGGATTTAAACATTTGCTGCACTGACATCTGTTGGGGATGTTTATTGATACTGCTGAAGATATGGGGTCATTTTTCACCATCATCTTCTGAACTATAATGTGAAGTAAATGATTTTTAACTTGGAAACGTCCCCACCTGTAAAGTGTTTTTGTGAATGTCCCATGTCACAGGGATGTCTTGGAAGCTTCCTCTCATTATAAAGCTGTTTTTAGAGCATTAGCTAAACATAATGTTTTAAGCTCAGAATAATATGACATATTCTTTCAACTAGTTTAACATCACAATCCTACAGAGAAGCCCATGGCAAAACCCCAGGCCTAGTTTGATAAATTAAAAGCCAAATGTAAACATTCTCTGGAAGTCTAATTTACAAGTGTTTGGTGTGTGTGTGGATAATGGTTTTGCAGCTGCAAATTAGTTCCATGAGCAAAGAACTAAGGATTTCTAGGACTGCAATCCTATGCCCACTAACCAGTGCATAATACCTGGGAGTAAACCATATTGAATATAGTCGGACTTACTTCCGAGTAAACATGCACAAGATTGCCCTTGTCCTGTTTCCTTCCTAGGGTTCTGCTAGTAGGAGTTGGAGAAGTCAGTCACTTTCCAGTTTGGGGGGGGGGGGGGTCTGATTCTCTGTAATAATAGTGCTTGGATAAGGAGCATTGCTCAGTAGGCCATGAATCTCCTCTCTGGTTAGATTGTTCTAATAATCAGTTTCCTCCATGGCCTTCTGATCCCTTTCCCAGCCATATGCTGTTTTGCTCCCATTTCATGGGAATTCTACTAGGTAAAATAACTATTGTTTGTCAGGACCAGCACACTTGTTTAAGGATATTTTAGTGCAAAAAATAGTTATCTTATTAAGCAGCCTTTGTTATTTTTATATGTTTAAAATTTTGTGTGTGTACAGTATTATTTTGTTTTTCCTTTATATTTTTTATTTTGCTTTTGGAAAAAATAAAATTTGTTTAATAAAGTTTATGTTAAAAAATAAGCTGTGAGTAGCAAGGGCTGTTAGAAAAGACTAGCTGGAAACAATACCACTGGGTTTTAGAAGTATTTCTGAAACAATAAGGATATCTTGGGCCCACTGTTCTGTGAAGAAGCAGATAGTTAAAGGAAGTAACATCATTCTATCTCTGTCTACAAGTTCAAGATAAGGAACAGAATCCAGGGCAGGATAACAAAAAAGCAGGAAAATATCTTGCTTTTAAAGAAATTGTAATTTTGACTGATTAAGAATTCTCCTTAGGAATGCCTAGTCTTTTCACAGAACTACAACTTCCACAATTTTTTGTGGGTGAACCACAGCAATTGATGTAGCACTGTAGTGATGACTAGAGCGTTGAAATTAAACTGACAAAACCTGAATTAAACCCTTGTTCAGACATGAAATTTATTTGATGACTTTGGACCAGCCACTATTTTTGAGCATAACTCACCTCATAGGTTTGTAGTGGGATAAAATTGGGAAAATGATCCGTGAATGCCACCCTGAGCCCCTGGGACTGGCAAAAACATTATCTCCAAAATATTTTCCTAAGACTTCAGGCTCCTGGGAAAGTGACCCCAAACATTGTTCCCATCTTTGAAAGCCAGAACAAACAAGGAGATCACAAAGGAAAGATATAAGAAAATCAAGACCTGTCATCATGACTTGATTACTCAACAACATCTAGGAGCAACCCATAAGAGTCAATTTGGAAGAACCAGAATCATAATGGGTGATTACTAATAGCCAGCATGATTTTTTTGTTTGTTTTTAAATGCCAGAGAAACCTTGCTTCTTCTTTTGATCAAGTAACTGCAATAGCTGACAAGGAGAAAGCTGTTCACATAATATAGCTCATCTCCAGCAAAGTATGTGACATAACCTAGTTAGAAACAAGAAAATGGAAAATGTTGGGCTAGGAGGGATTTTCATAATAAGGTAATTGAATGAAAAATTAAACCCAGATAATTAATGGGTCTTTGACTGCCAAGAAAGAAGTATCAGATGGGATTTTACAGGGTCAATTGGGTCCTCAACTTTATGGAAGACAGAATCAGTATTCAAAATAGACTTGATAAACTGGAGTGCTGTGCTGAATCCAACAGATGGAGTTAAGTAGAAACCAATTGTGTTGATTGTGTCAATTGGAGCTGGAGGGCTATCCCTGGTGCTGGTGTCACACTCCTTTCATCTGATCTGCCCAGGCATCTGGGTCAAAATTGACTCCATGGCCACCAGAAGTACAAAGCCAGGATGAGCAAGACTATCCTCAGATGCTTCTCTCCTAGTTACTTGAAGAATTTCCCCAAAGTACTGAATCTTTCAGAAAAGGGGTTTTGTTTGTGTGACAGTGAAAGGTGCTGGGGTTCAAGAAACAATCACTCCATGATGCCCTGTTCTACTTTCTGAGTAGTAGGTAGAAGGATCCTGGTCAGAGTTGCAGGACCCTGGAGAGCTCCAGGTGAACATCTTGCTCCAAAAAGAGCCAGAGAAGGAAAGGTCCTCAGTTGTTTAGGGAATGCTGAAGTTGAGGGAGAAACTCCCAGATCAGACTGTGAATCCTCCCTGGTGATGATTCTTCAGTATGGGGGTAGGATTGGTGGGGGCAGTCTCTATTATTCAGGGCTGTGAAGTTGGTGCACAAAACCTCTGACTCTGACTCCACAGCCCTGCAATTACTACACACATACCTTTAATTTGGTTAAAGAAGTATTTCCTAGAAAAGCCATATTTATAAATCAAAATGAGGGTTGCATGATGAATAATACTTGTTTTCATTTAAATCATATGTGTTGTCATTATGTTCTTGACACTAAATCATATCCACTCTATATTTGAAAGTACTGTATGTAATATACACCTTTCTCTTATTCCACAAGGTTAGGGAAAATCTATTCCAGAAGTAACCAGAGGGAATGCAGCACTGATTGCACTGAAAAAATGAAGAGGCAAACCCCCAAAGTCAGTGGTTCCCAAACTATGTGCCATGGCACCTAAGGGTGCCACAGCGAACTCACAGAGCCGTGGGGCACCATGGAATGTCCCCAGTGGCCTCTTCTTCTCTGCTGACCCAAGCACCACCATCTTGGAATCTGAGTTTTCTTGGTTCAAATCCAGCATTCTACCGTAGCACCACATTGGCTGTTTTATTGCAGGTCTTGTCTATATGTTGTGTTGAGTACTGGCTAGAAACCTATTAGTACAAGTAACAATTGTGGGTTTCTGGATGCTTGGCAATCTTCTGGTTTTGCTATCCTAGACAGGCAGAAGAGGGGAAAAAATCAGGAATAATAATAATAATAATAAAACTTTATTTATATCCCGCCCTTCTCCCCGAAGGGACCCAGGGCGGCTATTCAATAGGAATAGCTTCCAATAGGAAGGCTATTGAGCTGCTGGTAGGCCACTCTGCACGGCAGTTGGACTGCATTAAGCTTGATAGATCACAAGTTGTATAATTGTTTGCTCACTTGCTCAGGCTAAAAACCTCTCTTAAACTTAAAATGCAATTAAGGTGTGACATCAATGTAGGGAAACAACAAAGACAAAAGTATCCTTAAGTTTATGCCACTGAAAGGGACTGGCCATTGGGGGCAGGGGCATCGCTAAAGAGATGCGGGGGGGGTGCAGGCCCCACCGGGTATCACCCTCGGGGGGGGTGACACCACTAGTGACCAAAATTGCTAAAATCGCATTTTGTAGGAATAATACCATCAAGTTAGACATCATTCGATGTGTAATTTACAGCAGAATGCAATGAAAGAAAACTGGAGTGAGATATCTCCACTCAATCAAAAGTTATGGCCAAAAAACCTGGAAAAAAATGCAACTCTCTTATGTAACAACAAAGCACATTTCCTTAATTCAAAACTGACCTATGAGATTGATTGTTCGAAGAGCCAATAACATGTTGTTATGACACAGCATGGAACCAATAAGGTGTTAGTAGGTGACACCCTGGGGGCGGTGACACCACTAGGGACCAAAATCATTAAAATCACGGTTTGTAGGAAAAATACCATCATGTTATATATCAATCGATGTGTAATTTCATGCAGAATGCAATGAAACAAACCACGTTGAAATATCTGTGTTCTGTCAAAAGGTATAGCCAAAAAAACAGCAGAGGCGGGGTGATGGTACATCACCATGCCCACCATCCAGAGCATTGCCCCTCCTACTGCATAGGAGGAAGTCCATCATGGGGGTGACATGCTGGCCTCCCATAGTGGGTGATGCAAACCGTAGAGATGCCACTGATTGGGGCAAATAAGTAAGGAGTGAGAGGCATGACTTCTGCTGTCTCCTGCACGACTCCTCTGTTTCCTGTGATCTAAAAATACTCCATCCATACCCTATACAAGGGAGTGAGATCATGGCCCTATTTTTCCTAGGCACATCCTGCTTCTCTTTTTGTCCCCTCTTTCACATCTACAACGCTGTGTGTGTGATATATCAGGATGAGTCAGGCTCTACTGGGAATCAGGATCTAGTGGGGAACAGCGTGAACTTGGATGCACTTGCTCCATAGCAGCCTCTTACACACAAACTGTTCCATGGTTTTCTTCACACGTGCAGGCCTGAACAACAGAGATATTTTACTGTGCTTATTGTGGGTTACTGTGGAGAGGAAGGGAAGGGAGAAGAATGCAGTCAGAACAAGAACGACAGTATTCGCCTTGCACCTTTGAAACACTGCTGGTCCTCTCTGCAGGTACTGGCCTGTGTGGAGCCATCGTTGCTGTGGGTATTCCCCCTGTGCGTATTAATACTGATCAAATAATGTCGGCAATGTTTGCACAACTGTGCATCGCACAGCAGTCAGTAATGAATTAATAATTATTAATAACTGTGCCTTTGCAGGGTCACACAGAAAGACAGGATGCCCTTGCCTGCTTATTAAGGGCAAAATAAAGATTTCCTCCCTGCACTGAATAAGATCTTCTCACTCCCGTCTTTGTTCAGTAGGTTAAGTGGCAATTCTGCTCTCTTTAGAGTGCAAAAGTCAGAGTTGGTTTCCTCTCTTCTCTAGGAAATGGCATGCAGGTCCACAGGGCTCTGCTTAGGGGATAGCTGAGGGTATCTATTAGGGAGGGGGAAAAATCTTATGGAAGCCCACTGAAGCTGCTGAAATATTTATTCCAGTGCTATGCAATGCATTTTGAGAGCAGTTTCTCTTCATCTGAGGAAAGACCACAAAAGTAAAGGGCACTCTATTCTGATTTTCTCCAAAGGCCTGCCTCTATCTTGTTCGGAAAGGGTGCCTTGTGAGCAGAGAAAATGGTTGTCTGCTACTCCCTTCCCAGCCAGGTAGTGAGTTTGCCTTTGCAGTCACAAAACAGGAACAACTGGTGGCCCTGAGGAGGTGGGGGGGGGAAGTGCCAGGCGCCACACCTGTGGGCCCTGTGTGGGCTGCACTGTTGTCCAGCTGTGCCGCTGCTGTCACCTTTGCCCGCCCTCCTGAGCCATTCTGCGGGCTGGTGGAGGACTTTTACATGCATACAGTAGCATCCCCTGGGGGCTGGGGATAAGAATAGGCCCTCAGTTTGGCTGTACTTGTCGTAAGAGGCGACTGAACAGCCACTGGGTAGATGGGACTCATTAGCCTGGGAAGGCAGCTCATCTGAGAGAAGGAAAACTCTGATCCCAAACCTCCACTGCCTTGTGGCTACATCCAGTTATGGAAAAGGCTTCAGGAGTCAACCTCGAGGCAAAATCCGGAGCCGGAGTCCCTGAGGCAGTTCATGGCTGAACACAGTCACGTTCTTGCAACTCCTGTTATGCCGCTGGAACCAACTGTATTGGCTTCTGCCTTTCCATTGGACCATTTCAGCGACGTGGAGAGGGGGGATTTGCAGCATGGGTAATAGCCTATCCTCCATACCTACTTTACCCAGGCTTCGTGCACTGGAGAGGACACTGTTCCAGAGCCACCATTCAGAGCGTGACACCATGGTCTTCCGAGACTGAAGGATGCCAACATGCAGTAGCATGTATGTATGGCCCTATTGCACAAATGCCAAACGTATCAGAGAATCATAACCAGCAGGCACAGTCCCACTCCTCCCACATGTTCACTGAACCTGTGGGGAGTTGAACAAAGGAACAGCCCTATAGTCTTGTAAGACGTTTTCCCAGTGAAGAAGCCACTAGGGTGGCTAGAGACCAACCAGTTCAGACCATGTACTTGTCTTTGAGCCAGGCCTTTACATTTTAACTTGAGAGATTTTACAAGTCAGATGAATTACTGAAAAACACTATAGGGAATCTCTGAGAAACCATTTTCACTTTGCTTCTACCGCTGTAGAGGGATTCAGCACAATGCACCAATTGTATCTGTTTAGCAAAATGCCTCTCATTATAATGAGCCATGTGTGTCTAGAGGGGAGGACCTGTACAATGAAGAGACTTTGTGCACAAAAACGCGTTGCACCTCCTATTCCATGGGATCTTTGTTAGTGCATAGCCTGGTCTTCATCATCAAGGAAGAAGATGGTAGGTTTTGCCTCAACTGAAAAGTTGTACGTTTACTTCCACAATTTGATTGAGTGACAGCCATTTACTTCTGTTGATGTGGCTGCAATCCTAACCACACGTTTCTGAGAGTAAGCCCTATTGAACAAAATAGGACTTACTTCTGAGTAGACCTGGTTAGGATTGTGCCCAGAAAGGCATTTGCAGCCACAACTGAAGGGCGAGCTACATGTTACATGGCACCTGCATGTTTTGGAGTCTTGAAGACCTTTCAAACATACCCTCAGGAGATATTATTCATCGGGAGAGGGTCTTAACCCTTCCCTTACCATTTTTGACCTGAAATTTTGCCTCCTACCTATGCCTATCTTGCAAATATTGTAAATACCACAAACAACTGGGGGAAACATTTCAGGCAAAAGAAGCTGGCAGGTTCAGTAATCACTTTACCTGCCCCTCCTCCAGTGCAAATCACACCCTCCCAATAGGATGTTACAATGGGGAGCCGGAGGCGGGGCTGGGATCCAGCACTTATCTAGATCCCAACCCCTGTTCCCAGGCAGTTTGGAGCGGCCTCAAGCCGCTCTGCTCTCCTTGGACTTGTGCCACCTCAGGAAGTGGTGCAAGTCTGAGGAGACCCATGGGGGAAAGGCGCCTTATCTGGAGATAAGGGGAAAAGTTTCCCCTTGCCTCTGGCTGAGCTGCTTTGGGCCCCTATCCTGCGCTGGATACAGCGCAAGCCTCTTGTCTTTCCTGTTCCTGTGCAGGGAAGGATTGTGCCCTAAACCTGTCCCTTGTCCCAGTTGTAGCCCATGTTTGGGGGAAAGATTAGGTTTGGTCCTTTCTTAGTTGTGTCCCAAATTGCACTTACTTCGTCCTCTAGAATTAAAGATAAAGCATGAACTACTGAGTTAGCCCCTATCTGCATAGCTCCGCCTCTTCATCTGAATGTTATTGCCCAAAGTTCCATTTTTTTTTTGTTGATACTAGAGGGTGACAATGTTTGAAACTGACTTTGGTGGTGGGGGTGGGGAATTGCTGTATTACCCCAAGAACAATCTGTATTGTTTCCTTGGTATTGCAGCCTATTTCAGATAGAGAGAAGCAATTTCCACTTACGATTTTGTGAAGACACTTTTCAGCCATTCATTACCTCTCTTTTTGACAACACCTTACGATTTATAGTGAAGCCTGCTTCCCCGGGGCTGCCGTGCACGTTATTTTAAACACACAGGTGCACTCTGGGGAGCCCAGACCTAAAGATGTGAGAAAATATAATGTTGGAAAGGTAATAAATGTGTCTGTTTTGGAGAAAACATTTAGACGTGCTGGGCAAGCTTCCAGGTACAGTTCTTGGAGTTCATGCATCCTCATTCTGAATCAGGCATGCGGAGCTTGAGGGATCCCAGGGACCTGGTCCCCCGGGTGCCTAATAATTTGATACAGGTAGCTACAAAACTGAAACATTATTTTCAGCTCTGTGCAAGGCCTGACACTTAAATGTATCACACATCAACGTGCATTATGTGGTCTCACAATAGTTTCACTGTGTCAGGGGGCGACCTCCCCCGGGGTCCCTTACTTACCTCTAGAGGGGAGCAACCCCCAGTTACAGAGCCCCCTCTCCTCCTGGGATGGGTAGAGATCCCATCCCACCCTCTGTAGTGCTGGTCCCACCACCCAGGAAGAGGTAGGACCGGGCAAGCCTGCGCCTGGCTTGCCCGGCAGATGGGACGTGGGCGACCCTCTGCTTGGGCCAGCGGGCAGGCGGGCCACCACCCCTCCCGAACCAACCGCGGCTGAAGCGCATCCCCGCAGTGACAACCAGGCAGCTGGCTGCGGAGAACAGCCCACCGGACTACCTGGTGAACCCAGGCTTCCCCGCCTGATGACGTCAGTAGGCGACGAAGCTCGCCGCTGGCCCTGGATACCCAAAGGGGTGGGAAAGGGGGGGCCTGGCAGGGGCTGCAGGCCACTGGTGGAGGAGGGACCTGCATGGGGATTGATCCCCCCCCCCGTGGGCACCGGGAAACCCCTTTCCAGAACCCAAGCCTAGGGCAGGACACTGGCCCTTTTAGACCTGCCAAGCCAGGAAGAGGCGGGGTTAGGAGGAGGAGCCCTGGGCCTGACAGTCAGTTTGGAGAGAGCAGGCTGAGGGAAGGTAGGAGGCTGGAGCTCCAGCCTTCCTACCCGTGACCCAAGAAGCCTGCCTCAAGCCTGAGTGGGGGACCAGGGTGCTATCAACCCCCCCACCATGGCAGTCTGAGGCCAGGCCAACCAAGACCACTGGACACTCTAGAGAGAGAGAAGCTGGACTGGTAGCTGGGCCTTCTGGCCCAGGGATCCTTGTGGGACGCCCTGTGCCCTAGCCCCACCGGGCACCAGGATCCCCACACGCTCAAAGAATATTTTTGCCCCTATTGCGGCAAATATGCATGCAAGAGACCATCTCAGCATTTATGCAGCATTACGGCTGCAGAATCCATGTAACCATGTGACCATGAGTAAAAATTCATGTCTAATGATATCCAGTGCCTTGTTGACATCAACCAATTGAGAAAGCAGCACGCATGGAACCAGATTAATTTCTCTTGGCCAGTGGATTTTCTGTCAATGTTGTTCACTTCACGAATGTCTTGCATGACTAATAGAAAGCATGACTCAGTGTATTCCAAGGATTTTCTCTTGCCCTTTTCCTCCCACTTCAATTTCATCCTTACCACAGCTACTCTTGAAACACTTAAGTTTCCCCCTGCCAATTGCATGGATCTATACTGTGAAGGCCCCAGGGACCTTTCAAATTGCCACAAACTTTTAGTTTTAGACTTCACCCCTGGCCTTCCTGACTCTTCTTCTCTGGCCACTGCAAGCTGTTTTACTCTTAGCTAGACTGCCATTGCTGCTTGTATTGCACCACTGTTTTAAAGGGTAAACATTGCTGCCCTCTCTATAGCCTCAAGATAAGGAAACAAAAGTCAAATCAGGAAATTGACAGCTGGGTACTGGAGGCAAATGGTGAATAGGGCATTTCACCTGGTGTTTGCTTGGCTTTTGTACTTCTTTCACTTTCCGTTGAATCTCTTCTTCCCGTCACATTTTTCATCATTTTAATCAGGGGTGCCCAAACCCCGGCCCTGGGGCCACTTGCAGCCCTTGAGGACTCCCAATGCGGCCCTCAGGGAGCACCCAGTCTCCAATGGCCCTCCGGAGATTTGCTGGAGCCCACACTGGCCCGATGCAATTGCTCTCAGCAGGAGGGCGACTGTTTGACCTCTTGCATGAGCTGTGGGATGAGGGCTCCCTCCACTGCTTGATGTTTCACGTCTGTGATGCAGTAGCAGCAGCAAAGGAAAGGCCAGCCTTGCTTTGTGCAAGGCCTTTTATAGGCCTTGAGCTATTGCAGGACCTTCATTCATTCATTCATTCATTCATTCATTCAAATAAGTTCATTTTTAATATATAAATATATGTAAACATATGTAAATTTATTCAAATTTAAAATGTAAATTAATTCTTTTTTTCCTCCGGCCCCTGACACAGTGTCAGAGAGACGATGTGGCCCTCCTGCCAAAAACTTTGGACACCCCTGATTTTAATCATCATTAAAGGATGTGTTCCTGTCCTTTATGATTTTAATATGAAAAAAGGATTGGAAATTGTAGTTGGAAGGGAACCAAAAGCCCTCAGGTCCAAATCTCCATTGCACTGCAGGGCCGTTTATGCTCCAGCTCTCCAAAAAGCAGACCATAGAATCAGCTTCCAGTTAGATGCACCCACCAAAGAGGCTTTTAGAGCAAACCACACAAGATGATAATACTGAAGGTTGCTTTTCATACATGTTAAACTTCTGTCTTAGAGCCCAATCCTGTGGTCCAAGTCGCACCTCCGTGGTGCGGACCACAGTTGCATACGTGCCATAAGGCACGTTTGCAGGGCTTACCGCCGGGCTCCTGCCAGTGGTGGCTCATTGCCGGCCAGCACTGAGCCACCACCCGGCAGGCGCCCGAATTCCGCAGCTCAGCAGTGCCTGCAACCGTTGGGCTGCGGAACGGGGAATGGGGGCGTTCCCGTGGGCATGGGGGAGGCGCTCTGGGGAGGGGGGAGACGTTCCCAGTGGCATTCCCGAGTGCGGGGGAGAGGCAGGTCTACAGAGCCAAGCTCCGCAGGATCCCAGGCGCTCATAGAGGGCTTCGCGCCCTACATGAGCACCTTCACTTTAGCGGCAACCAAACAGTCGCTACTAAAGTGAGTAGTCCCATTGCGGGACTGCTTCCCTTACTCGGGGAGGGGGACGAATGTAGCGCGGTAGCGCGGGAGGCTCAGGATCCAGCGGGAGCCCTTTGTGGATCCGCCAGGTCCTGCAGCTCTGGGCAGCTCAGGATTGGGCTGCCCAATTCTTAATTTTCTTTAAAATGCAGGGTCTTGTTTAGGTCCGTACATTACAATATCTGTATATTCTTCATATTTCTAAATAATCTCAAATTGACCAAGTGACTCACTTGTGTTAGATGAAAGTATGACCTGTAACAGCATGGATAATATTAGGCTTATAAATACAGACTCTAGTCCCAGCGTCTCCTCTAAACATTACTTCAAACTCCTTGACACCCTTTCAAAATTATCCTCTTAGCCATGTCAACATCTGTACAGCACGAACACTATTCTGGGATCAATTTTGCTGTCATAAGTTTAGGTCCCAGAGTATTTCTGGCTATATACTGTCAGTATTCTGATCAAAGAGGCACTTTTGGTGGTAATTGAAGAACTAATTCTAATTCCTTTGCATAAGACCATTGTCACATCAGGTGGAAAATGGCAAGGGGATTGTATTGGAAAAAGAATGAAAAATTGGAAATGGACTGAGCTGGTAGCAGGTGGCTGGCTAGACACAGCACAGATTAGTGATAGAACATTTGGGCCCATCCCACAAACCTTATTTAATGTCTTCATTAATAATCTTCATGGAGGAGTCAAGCCTGCTAATGACATTCACAGATGATGCTAAAATTAGAAGAGTCATGGATATTAGCAAAGAAAAAAGAATAATACAAAGAGAAGTGAAATGGGTAAGGAGCAAGCACAGAGATTAACAAAAATGGTGGTCATTAAAAGATCTGCCAAAGAATGTGCAAAGACAATGGACAAAGCACTCTTGCATGTTGTCTGATGAGACAACATGATTGAATGATTGAGAAAGAATATTGACTCTTATGGTATGCACCTTATTTGGGGAGAGGATGGCTTACTCCAGAGTGTCTTGTTGGTCAACATTTTACACAAAAGATTATCTGGAGCAATATTGCATCCATGTGTGGTGCTTTTTTCTCTCTCATGTTTTCTAATTGTACTTAATTCCAAAGGGTGTGCTGGCGGGGAGCGGGAGGCAGGTCTGGGAGCCAGCAGTTATGCCAGATCCCAACCAGCACCGAGCGGCTCCAATCTGCTCCGTTCTCCTCAGACTTGCGTCACCTCCTGAGGTGGCACAGGTCCGAGGAGACCAACTGGGGCTGTGTGGCTTACCCGGGGGTAAGGGGAACAGTTTCCCCTTGCCTCTGCTGAGCCACCTCTTGCCCCAATCTTGTGCTGGATACAGTGCAGGCCTCCTGGCCTATCCGGTTCCAGCGCAAGATAGGATTGCACTGTAATTTACTTTTCTTTTTCTAACAAATTAGATAGTAACCTAGATGGCTTATTCCCAAATTCAAAATATTTTTGCTTTATGAGTTTTTTCCTTAGCTGTACACTGCTTTCATTCAGGTTGGCTTCTCGGATATGGAAGTCTACCATATATCTGAGCATCTAGGGTACTTTGATGTACCATCTCCAACTTTGCTATCTTCTTTGCCAATTGTATCTTTCCATGATTTACTTTCATAACATCCCAAATTATTAGTCAACTTCTGAGCTTTTATTCTGTTGGGGAAAAAAATCCACTTTCCTGTTTCATAGCATTAACTGCTTTCTCCTTACGAAGGATTGAGCTGTTCATGCTCTATTGATTTGCTGTTAGGGCATATCTAACCTCACTGTAAAAATAATGGGCATGTGGTCTGCATATACCATGGGTTCTGTTTTTACTTCCAGTGCTTGCACAACAGTGTTAGGTGTCGCAAAAGAAATGTCTGTCTGAGAATATGAGTGAGGTGGAAAGGAGTATGGTTTTCAGTTTTGTTTTCATTGGATGCACACGTCTCCATATCTCTCAAGGTCAATTTGTTCAAACCTTAACTACTGTACAGATCTAGGAAGAGCTCTCCTGGTTTCAATAGTAGGCATGTTATATTGCTTAACATTCAAAGTTTTGCAGTGCAGAAGGATAGGAATGCTTCCAAGTTGAATTCATTGACCCGTCTGACACATCTCTCTGTGACTCATCAACAATTGAGACACAATCCAAAATGTCACACTCTCCAGAACTCATCATTTCTATCAGTTTCACCAATATTTCCTTAAATACTACTACTTAAGAGCAGCGATAATGGTCTGGATCATGGGTTGCACGATGGCTGTGTTTCTTGGTGGAAGGAAGTGGATTTGGATGTTTGGGTATAAAGTTTCAACCTCCTAGATGTGTGGTCAGTAGAATCTTCAATGCAAAATTCCTCTCCTTGCAGTATTTTTGTCCAGTTCAGGCACTAAATAGTCCACAAAACTTTGAATGCTAAACATTCCGAGCTTCAGATTCAATCTGTTCAGCCTTTTTCATTAAGATACACACACTTGCTGGAGCAAGATGGAGGACGCAAGCAATATCAGAAGGATGTTCACCATTCTTACTTCTCTAAATAATTCCTAATTTTACATCCAGAGTAATACTTTGGTGCTTCCTCCTACTCTCAGAGCCAGCAGTACCACTAGCATTTCATTTGCCACTCATTACTGCAGGGTGGAACCGATAGCATTTGATATTGTATGGAATATGATACCACGTTTATGGACTAAGACACAAAAAAGACACCCAAGGAGGAGAATGGGAGTAGTTGCCAAAGTAGTATCTGTGCAGCTGGCCTACCTATAGCTTTCTCCAGGGCTGGAAGTTCTTTTTGGGTTCAGAGGAAGAAGCAAGTCTAGTCCATGGCATTGGCATCCTTCAGTCTCAGAAGACTATGGTATCATGCTCTGAAAAGTGGTTCTGGAACAGCGTCTAGTGTGGCTGAAAAGGCCAATTTGGGAGTGACGATCCCTTCCACACTGGGAGCAAATGTAGCCTGTCCCTGGTGTGTCTCCCTGGCTGTAGGCCTTCCTTCTTTACCTCTTTGCCTCAGACTGTTGGGCAAGTGCCTCTTCAAACTGGGAGAGGGCATGCTGCACAGCCTGCCTCCAAGTGGGACGCTCAGAGGCCAGGGTTTCCCACTTGTTGAGGTCCATTCCTAAGGCCTTCAGATCCCTCTTGCAGATGTCCTTGTATCGCAGCTGTGGTCTACCTGTAGGGCGCTTTCCCTGCACGAGTTCTCCATAGAGGAGATCCTTTGGGATCTGGCCATCGCCCATTCTCACGACATGACCAAGCCAACACAGGCATTTCTGTTTCAGCAGTGCATACATGCTAGGGATTCCAGCTCGTTCCAGGATTGTGTTGTTTGGAACTTTGTTCTGCCAGGTGATGCTGAGGATGCATCGGAGTCAGCGCATGTGGAAAGCATTCAGTTTCCTCTCCTGTTGTGAGTGAAGAGTCCATGACTAGCTGCAGTACCGAAGTGTACTCAAGACACAAGCTCTGTAGACCTGGATCTTGGTATATTCTGTCAGCTTCTTGTTGGACCAGACTCTCTTTGCAAGTCTGGAAAACATGGCAGCTGCTTTACTGATGCATTTGTTTAGCTCGGTATCGAGAGAAAGAGTGTCAGAGATCATTGAGCCAAGATACACAAAGTCATGGACAACCTCCAGTTCATGCGCAGAGATTGTAATGCAGGGAGGTGAGCACATCCTGAACCATGACCTGTGTTTTCTTCAGGCTGATTGTCAGTCCTAAGTCTTGGCAGGCCTTGCTAAAACAGTTCATGAGCTGCTAGAGATCTTTGGCGGAGTGGGTGGTAACAGCTGCGTAAGTGGGTGGTAACAGAGAGGAAGTCACACAGACATTTCAGCTGGACTTTGGACTTTGCTCTCAGTCTAGAGAGGTTGAAGAGCTTTCCATCTGATCTGGTCTGGAGATAGTTGCCTTCTGTTGCAGTTCCAAAGGCCTGCTTCAGCAGGACAGTGAAGAAAATCCCAAGCAAGGTCGGCACAAGAACACAGCCCTGCTTCACGCCGCTTCGGATGTCAAAGGGGTCTGATGTGGAGCCATCAAAGACTACAGTGCCCTTCATGTCCTCGTGGAAAGACCTGATGATAATGAGGAGCCTGGGTGGACATCAAATCTTGGGCAGAATCATGAAGAGGTGGTCCCTGCTGACTAGGTCGAAGTCTAGTTCAAGGCAGGTCTAGTCCAAGACTGTCATAAAAGAGCTTTATTTGTCTAAAATACAAGAGTATCAACTTAAAGGAGCACCTCCAGGTATCCAGAGGCATCTCCAGACATAAACATACATCATTTCGAAGCATCAGACTCACATAAGCTTCTCTAGGCATTTCAAGATGACCCCACAGACGATGCAGTCTCTAGCATCCACCAGCAAGGCGCAGGAGCAAACCAATGGCCAAATACAGGGGTTTATATAGACTACCTGTTTACTTTCATGGATTTATTGGGAAATCTGTGCTAATTGACAAGAAATAGGATTATTGCCTGGATTCTCATCATTAGGAGACATCTTATCAGACATATACAGCGGATAATTGGTCAGGCCGATACAAGCAAGAAATGCTCCCATTGTTTGGGAGAGGGTCTATCAAGCAAGTGCAGCTAAGTGGATACATGAAGAATACATGAACCTGAGGCTTGAAGCATCTTATTGCCCCATTCTCATAACATCAGGCAGGAGGAACTGCTGAAATCTTTGTTCTGAGTCCAACTTCTTATGCTTCTCCTGGGAACAGCTCAGTGGGAGAGCAGACAGTTCCCAAGGACTGGGAGACACACAGAAGATGACTGATGGGCGCACAAGATGGAAGATGGTTGCTGAGCCTTACACCGGCCATTACAGCAACAAATCTGGAAATCTTCAAGCAGAAGCTCGACAAGTATCTGCTGGAGATACTCTAGGAGGATTTCCTGCTACAGTCAGGGGGTTGGACGACCTTTTTGGTCCCTTCCAACTCTATGATTCTATGAAATCCAAATGTCCATGGAGGCAAGAAACAAAGCCACTCTCCTTGTTAATCCGATTAAGAACAAAAATGCCAAAATTGACAATAACAATAACAAATCATGATGAACCTAAGCAATATAACTGATAATAATTCTAAATCCTGATTTAATGAAAGGCACTCTGTGTCTTCTCTCAGTCTCTCCCACACCTCATTATTCCAAACAAAATCTGTCCCAAATAAAAACCCTCCCTTAAAACTTATTACAATACTGTAAATAAATAAGAAAATTAAACCTTATCCCCAAAGTACTCCTATTATGTCAACATGATTTCATTTCCTGTCCCTTTCAGTGCTCAGAGTTTGGGAGAAGGAGAAAGAACAGCATGCAGGCATAGTGACAGCTTGGTGAACATAAAAGGCTTAAGTATGGGGAATTTTTACTTCTAGTTCCTCAAAAAGTTGAGGACTTCTAGCCCAATTCTATCCAGTTCACCACTGCTGTCAATGAAGTAGCACCACAGAGCATGTGCTGCATCCTGCGGGTGGGTGGCAGTCCGAGAGGTCTCTTCCAGATAAGGGAATGTTGGTTCCTTTGCCCAGGGGTAAGCCTTCACTGCCCTGATGGGACTACTCAGAACTCTTGCTGGCACAAGTCCGCCAGGTAGATGGATCAAGGGCAGGAAGGCCTTGATCAAGGCCAGGAAGCCACTTTGAGTGCCTGACAGGGAGAGAAAGTGGGGTAAAGTATGTATGAAAGAATGAATGAATGAATGAATGAATGAAAGGGGACAAGATATTGGCAGAGCAGCTGCCACCAATATCCACTCCCTTCCCATCCTCAACAAACCCCCATCCCGGTCCCTGCCTTGTTCTGCTGACCTGTGCCCTCTTCTGCCCCTCACACTAACTTACCAGTGCTGGGGCTCCTGCTGAGGTCACTGTTGTCTGACTGCCACCACTCACTGTTTGTAGGTGGCGCATTTGGTGCTTTACATTTTGCACTGCCATAAAGCATGCTGTGCCTCCAGCACACAAGTTCCACTGGCCCAGTGGATCTAGATGGTTGGGCTTTTCCATTCTTATAACAGGAACCCCCTGTAATGTGACAGGTTGTAACAGTCAGGATAATACTAGCCTTGCTGAAGTGAGAGCAGAGTGCAGGAGCAAGAATAAGTTATTCAAAGTCAGAGAAGATGGAACAGAAAGGAGCCAGGTGCCCTGTGGGTTGGAGATTTCTCCCAAAATAAAAGTGGAGCCAGACATGCCCTCACATTTGCAAACAGAGGTGGGACTTGTAGGGTGGTCTTTCAGCAAGTAATTTTTTTTTCACAACCATAACTTTCTGTGCCAGGTGAACAAAAAAAATGATGGGACTACATGTATGCCTGGCAGAAAATCTTCACCAAATATCTGCAGACTGATACCATAGATTAGAAAGATATATATTCTGTAAATATACCTGTCCTTTGCCTTAGTCCAGGTGTGGCTCCAGGAGAGGGTTGTAGGAAGGGTCAGTTGGGTTGTTCTCCCTAGGCAGGCTTCCACAGGAGAAGTCAGGGGGTCCTTGGTGAGGTTGGCGTCAAGGGGTTCTTGGAAGACAGACATGCACACCTTCCTGGTGGTCTGCCCATCTGTCTGAGACCATAACCAGGCCAGTCCTTGCTTGGGCATGCAGGCAGATACCACAGCGATCCCCACGGTGCATCCTGATGGTCCTCTGAGGTGCTGATTATGGGGAAGCTCCTCTCGGTCAGGGCATGGCTTCTGCCCTGGTCCAGAGCTTTTATGATCACAGGGACCAGATGAATGACCTGGCACAGGTGGGGCTGATCCTCTGGCCTCCACCAGCTGCCTCTCCTCAGTACTATTCCCAGGTCCTAGAAAGTTGGTTGACATGGCCTGACAGTACCTCTTGGTGAGAAATGTTGTGTATAGGTAATATACGTTGAATACATTAACATTTTAGGACCTTAAGAACTAATGTATCATGCAGTGTTCTAAATGAGGCCAATATTACAAATATTGACAGGTAGCATTACTGGTGATTTTGTGTTCCACCTGCAAATTTCCACACGCTCCAGAAAAACGTGTGTGTGTTTTTCACTATTATTAGCTCAAATGTTCTAAGTGAGGGTGTCCAAGATCCAGTGAGTCACAGAGTCAAAAATAGCATCACCCTCTCCTGATACACAACCCTGTCCTCAGCACACTAAACCACGGTAATGCAATCAAATTGCTGTGTAACAGCTAGACTTCAGGGTGGTCAGGAGCAAAGGTGATCTTAGTATTTTACTTGCCTACCTTTGTGTGCCATCTTTACAGAGAGCATTACTTGATGCCTTACGAAGTCCTTGACAGAGGATGTCAGATTTCCAGCTCAGAGGGAAGCAAATGAACATTCTAATGTTTGAGGGTTTCTTTCCAATGTACTAAGGGATGGAATTGGACATCTTTTAAAACACTGGGGGAAAGTACCTGACATTTTTCTGACAAAGGTGATCTTTAAATCGTTTCTGTATCACCTCAGGGTAGTAGGCTTTCCAGAAGTCCCTGATTTTTTTTTGGGGGGGGGGTGTCTGGGAGCTGTCAGGAAGGTATGGCCACCCGCCTCCTCCCAAGTGAACTTGGTGGAGGCAGGTAAAGCTGTACAAAATATGGTGATTTGATTAGAAGGCTTCAGAAAGAACGCAATAGGAGGGGTGTAAAGGATCAAAATCAGACACATATCAAAAAAGGAATGACAAAGGAGGGGTTGTTGACAAAGGTTGGCAAGGAGATTAAAAATGCAAGCAACAAATAAAACAAATTACCTACTGTCCCTGTTCTAGCCAGGGGTTTGGTCCCTTTGCTCACATGGTGAGTGAGTGGGTGTGCTTTTTGCAAAGCAACAGCTGCTTTTCATGACAAACCAGGACAACAACACCTAAGCATCTTGGTGTGTGACTAAAATCAAGGGCCGCTGATTTCATGGGTGTCGAACTGGATAGTTTATGACAGTGGCGTAGCTAAAGGGGGTAAAAGGGTGGCAACTGCACCCGGCTGCAGGCTGCCTGGGAGCAACTGTCTGGCTGCCCACCCACACAATTGCCCCTGCCCCATGATTGCCATTCTCACCTCTTGCAAAAAATGCTGGAAAAAAACAGCCCTCTTTACAAGAGGGTAAGTGGGGATTGCAGTGTCTGGCCACTTGCTTCCCTTGCTCCAGGTGCTTGGGAGCGACTGGAAGGCTTTGGGAATGAGCAAGAGGGGGGCTGGGGTGGGGGAGGCAGGAGATTATTAAATTTTTCAATAAAAAAACATAGTGGGTACAAAGTCACACCTGGAAGTGATGCCACTTTTGGGTGTGACATTGGGGGGGGGCATCATTTATAACTTTGCCCTGGGCTCCAGGGTGGCTAGCTATGCCACTAGTTTATATCCACCTGGGCATCCCTAACTGCCTCTTGACTTGGTCATGTCAGGCATCTGGTGGGTCACTGTGAGATACAGGAAGCTGGACTAGACGGGCCTTTGGCCTGATCCATCAATTACATAGTTTCACAGATACTACCTTGGCCTCTACTCCCATCCTTCTCCTTGGGTGACACTGAGGGCTTCCCCAGTCCTCATAATGCCTTTTAAAGGCATAAAAATGTTACCTCCAGTTTTGCGGAAACACTGGAAGATGCTTTTTTTCCCTCTGTCATTCCAAGCCCCGTAGAGACTGCATGCAGACACGCACTGCCTCTGCAGGGCTCAGAAGAGTAACATCCAAAAGTGCAGGGAGGGGATCCCGTGTATCCACGGTTTCAGGTATATGCGGGTGTTCTGGAACAGAACCCTCGCGAATCCCAGGTCACCACTGTACTGCTTTTCTTGAATTTTCTTGAATTGCTGTGTATGTTGTTTATCATTACATGTGCGACTAATCCCACTGCTCGTGTTGGCACTGGCAACTCGCAATTTTCCAAACTTCAGCTACACTTAACCTGGCAAGAGAAGGCAATAATTGGGCACAGGAGAATTGGAGATCTAGCAGTGTAGCATCTTCTCACGTCTGATCATTATATCTAGAACTTCTTAAAATGTGGTTGGCTTTTAACATTTGGGAAAAACAATTGGAGAAGGAGGGAGCTGTGAGAGTGAAGCCTGCCTAGGCATTGCATCAAAGGGATGGAGGGTATTTCAGACAAAGAACAGTGCTGGTAATTTTCTCTGACTGCTCAATTTTGTCTCAGTATTCCTACATCATCTTGACTTCCTAAGGCTATCCAGCTCAATTATGTGTTTTTCACTTGGTGAGATACATTATGAGAAGAGAAAGAGGAACCACTTGGGACAAATTTGGTCAGTGGGAGACATGTTTGAAAATGTTGTTCGTTGTAGAAGCAAATTAGTAGGGGCAGGGGGAAATGAGGCATTCAGTTCCCTTGAAGATCCGAGTTACAAATCCTGGTAGGAATATATTTGCTTTTCCTTACTAAAATTGATAGTTCAGGTTCAGCCAAAGGCGTTATGAAATTGGATGCTGAGAAATGTATTCTGTCCCACGGTCTATGTTGGAACTGTGAATATTGAATACTGTGACTTAGGTTGGATTTCCCCTATGTGTACTCAGCTTTTGAGCCTTCCTTGGCGATGTGCATGCTCATGATCACATAGGGAGATCAAAGGTATGACATGGGGTGTGCAAAGATGCAACAGTAACTGATGATCACTCACTGCAACACTTTTTCTAGCTGCTAAAATCAAAGGAATCCCTAAGAATGTATCCATCTAGTGCTAGGTTTATTCTTCATTCTCTTCCCCTGTGTGCGTCCCCGCATGAGTTGGGAGCAGTCGCATGAAGAGGGAGGAAGTCGCTGTGCAAAATGGCTCTCAAATAGCTTTTCAATTTGTACAATTTGATGATAATACTCATGTGCTCGGCACCTACAGACTGGGCTACTGTAATGTCCTCCATGTGAAACTGTCTTTTTAAAATGGTTGGAAAACTTCATTTGGCACAAAATGTGACTGCATGTTGTTGGGTGCTACATGCATGCTCCTATAACAACAATTCTGTACCAACTGCATTGGCTGCCAGTTTGATTCTGAGCAACAGTTTAATGTGTTGGTGTTAAAACTTGGATACTTGAAGATTTGGTGGGACCTGGGTATTTTGAGGACTGCTTTTGCCTCTACAAGGTTTTCCAAAGCTTGGTGAGTCAAAGACCTGCCTCTGATGCAAATCTGATTGGCAGGCACCATGGACAGGGTATTTTCAGTGTTGACACGCATCTTTGGAACTCCTTCTCCAAGATTTTCAAGTCTTCACGCTCCTGTTTTTTAATTTTATTTTATAAGTAGGCCTTAAAAGCCCATTTATTTGCAAGGCTTTTAACCAATTGGACTTTCTTGGTTGATTGTTTTAAGTGTACCTGCTGCTCTGTTTTTGGGGTTTTTTGTTTTTTTTTACTGTTCCTGGTGTTTTTATGTTCTATACTGATTTAAAATGGTTTGTTTAAATGATTTTGGACAGTGTCCTAAAAAATGGGATAGAAATATAAAAAATAATGCTATTACGATCCTTAAAACAATACAAGGGACTCAGAGCCCAATCCTGAGCTTGGCGCACCGGCTTACTGCTGTCACACACTGTCGCAAACATGCCATAAAGCAAGTTTGCAAGGGTTAGCACTGGCCGAGTGCCAGAGCCTGTACTGGGCCAGCACCAGTGAGAGGCCAGTGATTTGCTGCCCAGAGCTCACCTGGACCACCGAATGGCAGAGAGGTGAGTGGGGACATTGGGGGAGGAGGCAAGGTGCAGGCATTCCAGGGTGGGGGGAGGTGGGGGAAGTGTGGGGAGGAGGCATGGTGGGAGAGGAAGTGGGTTGTGAGGGGGGCAGGACAGGCAGAACTCAGCTCCACCAGATCCTGAGCCCTGTGTCAGGCCTCATGGCCCAACACAGGACTGCTTGATTCTGCACCAGCTCAAGAAGCAATCCTATCCACACTTTCCTGGGAGTAAGCCCCATTGACTTTAGTGGGACTTACTTCTGAGTAGACACGCATAGGATTGGGCTCTACTTCCCTTAACTGATGGATGGAGATGAAAGTCCCCTTCTCCAGAGGAGCCGGCAGCAGCTGCCCTGGGTGCGCCGGATACCAAGGTAGCATTTTTGGCTCCGCGGCAACCCCGCACTCCAGGAGCTCCAGGGAGCTCAGGATTGGGCTGTCTGTTCCTATGATGATGAATGTTGCAATAGAATAGCATAATGCTGCACATATTCATTCAAAGAATCATTTTACTTTGAGACCAAGTGGGGGCCATGAGAGGCAACAGACATTAGAAGGGTATTTGCTTTGGAAAAGTGGGGAAAATAGGCAGATTGAAATAGCTGGCGAGTAAGAACATTATTGCTGGACAGGCCTGTGCATATTAATTGCAGCGCACGTTCTCTGCTCTCCGCTTCCTAGATTGCTCGCTCCGTTTCCGCTTTCCCGAGGGTGGCACATTCTGGTTGCTTAGCTCAAGAAGGTTTCAGCAGTGGCAGCCAAGCTAATAGTGGTTGACAGGAACTGTCTGGAGGGAGTCATGGACTCTCTGAAGTTGATAGAAGCTTGTCACAAAGGGCCCTTGGGCACCTTCCAAGCAAGACAGCAGCTTCATCCTATCCCGCTCCAAAGGCGAGTTCAGTCATTTCTCCCCAAACTGCATCATTTGGCTTCTGTGTGTTGAAGAGAAGCATCTCTTCATCGCTCCTACCCTCTGTTCATGAGGTGCAGTAGTGCCCTCCTTGTGGTTGTAATCGGAAATGCCATGTTGGAATCAGATATCATACTGACTGGTGTTCACAGGCCTCTGCAGACGTTAGCAAGCAAACCCATCCATTCTGTTCACCAAGCCAACAATTCTTTTGTCACACCCAAACTGCCTTTTGGCATTCACTTGTGATGAAGTGTTGTATGTGAAGAGTATATTTCCCAGGCTCCGTCTTCTGGGGGAAATTGCCAACTGGAAATTTCCACTGGGTCCCCTTGGCAGAAATAGCCTTATGCCTGCAAGTCTGCCTGCAAGGATGGCAAAGGGGGAGTGCAACTTTTTTTTGACATCCTACACCTGGTGTTCATCCATATTTAATTCTTTGTGCTTTTCTTCACTGTGAAGAGCAAATCTTTTTCATATTTGATGCCCTGGAAGCCTGTTTCGTTGCCAGATAAGGCTTCATCGATGTCCTCCTCTCTTCTCGTTGGACAGCCCAAACCCTCCTCTTTTCTCTTGGCAGGGGATGACTGTTTTTCAAAGGCTGCCTTAGAAAAGGTCATTGTCCCTTTCATATTCACTGCCCCTCACTGTGAGCCAGTGTGGCTTCTGCGCTGGCAATGGAAAAAGGATAAACAGGGAGGAGGGAAAGACAGAGACTTTCAGACAACAGCTTATTGGGAGCGAGAGTCAGCAGAGAACAGCAAGAGAAACAGGCACACTGAGAGGATGTTAAGAATAAAAAGGCAAATGGGAAGGGAGGCTAACAGGGGCAAAATGCAGGGAACGGAAGCAGCAGGAAGCAGCAAAGAATCTGCTTTCCAAGACATTTCAGAAAACATTATTGAAAAGGCACCTGTTGAGCCCCAGTGAACTTGTTTGCCTTCTGAATCCCGCAGTCTGTCTCGTCCTTCAAAACAGAATGGATTTAGGTGGAAAATCTGATAATTACCTCAGTATAAAAGTCTCATGAATCTGCTCACATTCCTGGAGGGCAAAGAGATAATAAAAGAGGAGATTGTTTGCTGATTGACCCCAAAAGGATCCCAGGATCCCATGCTGTCAGTCATATGAGAGTGGAGAAGCACAAGCCACAGCAGTTACCGTGGCACTGACCAAAAAGACATCAATTAGTGATCATTCTTGCCTCTGATCCGCACACACACACATTCTCACACCCACACCCACACAGAGCATTCCGGGGATCTGGAAGGAGTTCATACATACCACCTGCCTGTTTTGAGAATCTCAGTTCTATGCCACAGGGGCAGAAAAACAGTCTCACGAGTCTCCCACTAGTTTACACCTGCAGCTCTCCCTGTCAACTGCTTTTTGTCCATCCCAAGTTCCAGATCTGTGTTTTCATCACAGACATGCTGCTCTGGAAATGGTGGAATCCTCCTTACACGGAGGGCTGGTCTCAGTGACTCAGATTAATGCTGCCAGAAGTAGCACCTGCTGCAACAGCCATCACCTTACGAGTCAAAAGGGCAAGGTATGAAATTAATACAAGGAAGATGTCAGGGGTCGAGCCCTTGTCCGACCCCCGCCTTACCTGGCTGCGGGCCAGGGACAGAACCAAGCCACAGAGAGGCCGCTGCCTCGCCAGCTAGCCAGGTGAGACACAGGGTGGCTGGGTGGAAGATGGTCTCCCCCAGAGCTCACCTGACTGGAGCAGTGAGCAGGGCAGGATCACCTTTAACCACCAGAGAGGAGAGAAGCAGGTAGGGTCAGGACCCATTTAAGCCTGGAGAGGGAGGGAGGAGCCGGAGTTGTGGCTGGGGAGGACAAAAGCAGGGAAGCCTGTGATGGCAGGCAGTTCTCAAGAGGCAAGGCTGGAGCTGGAGACCAAGGGCCTCAGGTCCTGCCTCCAGGGAGGAGGACAAGGGTGTCGTGAACCCCCTCCCCCTGGTTTGGTCTGAGGCTTCCCCTGCAGCGAACCCCAGGGAGGTGTGCACACCTGCCCAGGGGACCCCAAGAGACCAACCAGCCAACCCTCGGCACCTTGCCAGGTGACGCCCAGAGCCCCCCTTCATGGGGCATCCCTCACAGAAGATAATCTTGCATTGTCTTGCACCCTTTGTCTGAATGAATTTCAAAGCCCATTGCAACTTTCTTAACTAGGTTTAACACTCCAAAATCACTATTTCCACTGTGGATTCTGCATGTCTCATGTTGAACAGCACTAGACTTCAGAAAGAAAGGAAATTAAGAGAGTGACATGTTGAAACAAATTATGGAGCTTTTAGAGGTACAGCAGGTAGAATTGATGATGCTCCTGGGCGTGTGACTGAGACCTTAGGGTACCAGCACTGTTTAGATTTTCCCACTGGCTCATCTTAATGAGCACTAGCTGATCAGGAGTCAGGACCTTGGCTTTGTGTCTCATGTGAATGGCTCTACTCTGTGCACAGGACTCTGTTGTAGTGTCTCAGTGTTGGTTTTTTAAAAAAATTTGTCCCCTGAAATTGCCAGTGGATTGAAATTGCAGGATTTTGGGTCTTCTTAGTGGTCTCTGGTATCTATATCATGAATTATAAGACAATGAGTTCATATTCTTGTGCTGTGGCCATTGGGTAAATTGCTCTCAAATTGCTATTTGTGGCAGGTGGGTGGCCCAGAAAAATGGGGAGGAGCAAAAAGGAACTTGCCTTCTCTTTCCTTTTAGGGTATTCATACCTGTTTTTTTTCTGAAATTGAAGTGGATTTCCATATTCAGTTTTCAAAACTAAAGTTCTCAAATTTGGCTGATGTTGAGGGAGAGCCAGGAGATGCTCTGCTTCTAATTTGGAGAGAGGGTACCACTCAAGGAGTGAGTTCATACTGTGCATAGAAAAGGTTCCAAGTTCAGCTTCTGGCATGTCCAGATAGGATGGGAAAGAGCCCTGGCAAAAACTTTGGAGAGCCACAGCTAATCAAAATAGACAGTTCTGACCTAGGTGGACCAAAGGTCTAACTCAGCAGTTCTCAAACAGTGGGTGACGAAACCGACAAGCTGAAAACTGACAAGGAAAATGTATTGAGCCGTATGGAAACAAAAAACTGAGCAGCATGTGCACATTTACTCATAAGTAAGTGACCACGCCTCAGCTCTTATTGAAGGCCAGGCAAAGGGGAATGCAAAGCCACCAGAATGGTCCCAATCCTGTGAATGTGGTGGAGCTCAACAAACATTCCAGACAGTGGTGTGTGTGTCCCCCATCGTAAAAAGGATAAAAACAGAGGCTTGAGCAACTCGTATTGCGAAACTTTTTTTTAAGTCTCATAAAACTAGGTGGGTCCCAATAAAGTATCGTTTTAAAAAGTGGGTCCTAGTGCAAAAAAAAAATAAAAAATTGGGAACCACTGGTCTAACTCAGCAGAAGGCAACTTCATATGTTCATTGTAAAGATGTCTTTCTACTGACTGGCATCCCAGGGATAAAGTTGTAATGGAATTAGTTTCTCAGTAGGTTTCTCAGACTGGTTTCAGTCATGCTAGTGGCTCTGCCACACTCTGGGTTTTGAAACCTAGCAACAGATAGACAGGTCTGCATGGCCATGGGGCTGTGCAACTCTAATGGAGGCCCAGTGCAGCTTCCCTCTCAGCCTTCCGGTGCTGCCCCCAAGCAGCCACATTAGGGCTCTGCACGCTTGGGGAAGGGGGAGATTAGAGGGTACACTGCAAGTCTCTCAAAGCCATTCCACTAGCTGGAAACCTGACTGGGAATTAGTATCATTATGAAAAGTGTCACAGCTAATTGAAACATAATTTGCCTGAAAATTGTGTGCATTTCAGGGAGGCCGACAAGCCATAGATTGTAAGCACACATGGCACTTTTCCTATTATGCCATTGCTGAATTTGACACCTAGGCCATCTTTACACCCTGTGTCATACCAGGTTCCACCAGTGGTTCTTGTAGTGAACAGTAAAAAAAAGTGTGACGAAAGGAAGTCCTGCATCCCAAAGCCCTTGGGGACATGCAAGTGAACAGCTTCAGGAAGTGGTATATAGACATTCTTAATAATATTAATAACTGAAGGAAGCCAGCTGCTGTGTTAAGATTAAAGGGGTAATTCTTAGGTCTTTGAGGAGTTGATAATCAAGTTAATAATGATCACAGCTTACATTTAAGGCTTTGCAATGTTAAATGTCTTATGGATATATGCACTACCAAAGCAGAAGACGCGTTCAGGAAACAATCCTTTCTAGCACTGTGACTAATTTCTCCCCTTGGTGTACCTTCTTAGAGCAGTGGGAATTGATGGAGACACTAATACATGCTGTCTACTTTCTGTAGACACACCAGCCTCTACTGACTTTGGCCTCCTGTGAAGAACCAGCATGTGAGGGAAGTGCGCCTGGTAGCTGTGCCCCTCTGCCAACCATGCAGTCTCTCCCGTGCTCCCCAGAGGTTCCTTCATTCAGGTTTTGCCTGCAGAGGGCCAGCACTGAACAGCAGAGAGAGTTCTCACTGGGATTTATAACCTTAGCTGCACACACCCCTGATGGCACTGGGGGGGGGGGATGCCAAGGCAGTGCACTCCCATTTGCCTTCTTCACACAGTGGTCCTCCCTGGAAGACTAACATCTGAAGAGTACAGCTAGTCATATTCTTGTGTTTTTAAACCTATCAGTGAAGGCTATACGTTCTTTGTTGATAAATTAAAGTTAACATTTTCACAATTCTGTTGCACTCTTGGAGCTTCAGTAAAGCATCTTCTTGATTACACACAGCCCTCAGATTACCAGGTTAACCTTTGTTAAGGTCGGTTTTTGAGGCAGCATCGTTGCTGATAATTATATGCAAATTCTTCAGCTGCACCTATTAAATAGGTACATAATAAATACTGTACCTACTTTCTCATTAAGTGTACCAGTTAATTAAAGGAATCTCATTCATGCATCATCATCATCATCATTATTATTAAAGCCTATCAACCAAGTTAATACATTTGTTTGGCACAATAAAATCCTTTTGACTTTAGTACTATACATTCCCATTTTCCCCCATATAAAAAGAAATACTTGGGAGCTAGATATTCATGACAGAATAAAATAAAAATATACAGGTGGCCCTCATTATCTGCAGGGGTTCCATTCCCAGAACCCCTGCAGATACTGAAATCTGCAGATATTGAAATCCATGGATTTAGGCCACATTCTGAGGGCTGGGGAGGCTGCATGTGGCTTCAGTCGCATCCAGCCCAGGTGGGCCCTCCCCCATAGGTTCGGAACCCATGGATGAACAAATTCACGGTACCAAAGCCAAGAATAATGTAGGCCCACCTGTATATGTTTACAGATGTAAAAATATTTTTTAAGTGAGAATGGAATATACACCCTGATGTTATTTTTGCCACATGTATTTAGTAGGATGTGCCAACTATTGGAGCATACACAAGTTGGCCTGTTCACGTCACTTGTATTTTGTCTTACTGTGAGGAGTTTATTTCTTGTATCATGTGAAAAAGTGTACTTGACAAATGTTGCCAGGCATGCTGTGTTTGGTTAAGGGTAATTGAAAGAAGGAGGAGATCTGAGAAACTGGCAGGACTTGGTCCCATGGCTGCTAACTGCTGTGAATAATGGTATGTACAACACCCCCAGGTAATATCTCTGACTCCCTTCTGCTATCTAATTATTGCTCCAGAAGCTAAATAACTGATACATCATTGTACTAGTACATGGTACGTTCCTTGTCAGGGGACCCAGGCTTTGAACTGACCCCAAGAGTTGTGTTTAAGATTAGACTACCTTAAACTATCTGATCATTTTTCCTCTGCACACATCCACATTTACACTCTCAGGAATGCTAACAAGCGGATGCGACAGAAATAAGACAACTGCTGGTTGATACGACATTCTATTAATCAGACTGAAAGTTTTGACTTGACTCCAAGAGTTGGGTTTAAGCTGGAGACTGATTATTTGATCATCTTCCTCTGAGAAGATTCACAGTTGCATTCTCATAATAGTGAAAACTGAAATTCTTCCCAAAGTGAGCACTGTGGCACATATGCATGTCTTTGTAACCTCTCTGGAATGGGGAGAGGAGGTAGAGTAGTAATCTCTAAATCACTACAGAAAAAGAGAATGAATCATCACTGGATTAAAATTTCCATACTGAGTAATGAAGCCAGAAGGCACAGCCCTTCAGACTTCTTAAATCACCAATTCATCCCCACCTTGCTCTCCTCTTCCATCTTTTTCTTATCTACATGTGGGATCCAGGCTAGCCTGACATCCAAGGCAGCATGGCAAATGTTGCCTCCTCTGTCTGATGACATGCCAATCTCCACTATACCCACTGTCCAATATTCTTGCTCAGCACTCTTCTCCCCTTCAAATTTCCTCTTCTTCTTTGTTCCCCTCTTCCTTTTCAAATTCAGGGAATGGAAGGAGAAGGAGGAGCAGTGGAGGCAAGTAGGTGGATAGAGATGCCCCCCCATCTGCTGCCTGAGGCAACCATTTCAGTTGACCTCGTGGATGGGCCGGCTCTGTATGAGATATAAATTTGAAGACCAGTAGTGATGTCATGTCTGGGGCTCCCGCAGTGACTTCTTGAAGTATCCTTATGAGTGTTTACTGAAGAATGTGGACTGTCTTAATAACTACATACATACATACATACATACATACATACATACATACATACATACATACATACATACATACAGAGAGAGAATGTGGGCAAACCTATTGATAGTATATATCTGGACGTTCCGATGGCATTTGACACAGTCCCTCACCAAGGGAAGTTCCTCTTATGGCTTAGGAACTGGTTGAAGACCAGAAAATAGTGAGTGGGTATAAATGGGCAATTTTTATGACATAGAGATGTGATGTACTCCAAGGATCAGTGTTGAGACTGGTGCTTTTCAACTAGTTCATAAATATCACTTTGAGGAACTCCTTGCCACAGGATGTTGTGAACCACAACATCCATGAACCACAACAACCATGGAGCCCAGTCCGGATTGGGAAATGCTGAGAGCAAAATGTTATGCTTCCCATGACACGGTCTCAGTCTAACCACACACACACGTATACACACCTGTGTCCCTGACCAAAAGACACTAATAATAAGGAAAAACACTAGTGATATTTTTCATCAGTCACAAAGCTGCTGTGAGGAGTAAATCTGATTCTGAACTATCATTTGAATACTACTGATGAAATTCCGAGGCCTTGACGATAATACCAATGGCAACAGCTTAGATATATAAGTGATGTTCTCTCAGCACTTGTGGTATGTGAACACTTTGGGATCTCTTTCTCAGGGCTTGAATTTCATAGATCTTAATGGAAGGGACTTGATAGATCCAGATTATTCATCAAAAACCTGAGGAAATTTTCATGGGAGTTAATATCCAAATCTGCACAAGCCTACCTGCAGTTGTGAAGGTCCTAATCCTTCCCCTCCATTGTACTGTGCACTTTTCTGAATTCACAGAAACTGTTATCCACAAGCACAGGAAGAGATGAACACAGGAAAATGAGACAAAAGTGTACAGTGCAACTTGATGTGACTAATTACTTGACAGTGGGCATAAAAATGGGATTAACTGGAGCCTCAAGGGATTGTCACTGAATCCTGATCTTATCTTTCCCTCTGCCTTCTCTTTCCCTAGCTATCCGAAGTAATGAACTTGTTATAAATAGCTAATTAGTTAATTATATGCTGGCCTACATGCAGCATCCTGTAGCATGAAATTCCCTGGATCCCTGCAGTAGGGAGTCTCTGCGGAGGGAGAGAAAGCAGGTGGGGTAGATGTGGAAAGATTAGGAATGTGATTGAAGCTCAGAAGGATTAAAAGTATTTAAGTGACTTTGGAGAACACAGGTGTATTTTAGCATAGTTTTATATTTCTGAGTAGTTCTTTGACTTGTGAAACTAAAGAGAAACAAAAAAACAAGCAAAACTTCATCTGGTTAATTTTTTGTTTTTGTGTCTTGAAAATTGGGAAAGATCAGTACCTTATAAGAGGGCAAGTGCCCAATAAATTGAATGCATACTGAGCTAAAATACTCTCTTTCCTTAGTGCAGTGGTTCTCAAACTGGTGGGTCGCAACCCACCAGCTCGTGTAAGGATGCCTCATTCCCTTTAAGGGGTGGGGGCAGGGGGGAAGCAGCAAAGTGATCCCCAGAATCGCACCCCTGCAGGGGGAGGGGGGCTATGTTTTAACTACCCATACATGCTCCCAGGGTCCAGGGGGTGTGGGGAGCCCCGTGGAACGCTTGAAGGGCTCCCTGCGGCGTCTAAACAGTGAAAGTTGCAAGTGCAACGAAACCAGAAATTCCACTTCCAGTTTAATTGCGCTTGCAACTTTCACTGTTTAGAAGCCGCGGGGAGCCCTGCAAGCGCTCCAATCCCTCCCCCTGCAGGGGCGCGATCCTGGGGATCGCTTTGCTGCCCCTGCAGAGACTTACTCCGGGAGTAAATCTCCTGGGAAGTTTGAGAACCACTGCCTTAGTGGATCTAAGAGGTAAAAAATTATTCCAGATTATAAAGGCATAGCTCCTGCATAAACAAAACTCACTGAATGGACATTTTCTTTGAGCTAAATACCCCATATGAAGAATATACTTCATCTCAAATAATATCATGTTATGTCAACAGACATTATATTTTCCTATTATATTTGCGTATGTGCACCTTTCAATTTATAAATTTTAAATTAAGAAAATATATCACATTGGCAGACCCAGAGACTGGGCCTCTTGCCTGTGTTTTGGAAAGTTCCTGTTACATCATTGGAACAAGCTGGATGTGATGCAGAAGATCCATCTTCAAAGCTTGTGTGATCTTTTTCTTTCTCAAGAAGCAGATATGGAGATGCAGCTTAGAACAGGGCCACAGCTTGGGAGGTGTCTGGGGAGCCTCATCCTTTCTCTTTGTGCAAGAACCCCAATCCGAATCCCCCCCCCCAAGAAAACTTCAATTAGCCACAGAAGAGAAAATTCATAATTTATGCCAGCAATTTTTGCCTTCCAAAGCTAATAAAGCTTAGAGAGGGACAATTTCTGCCAGGGAGTGCGGGAGGGGGGGTGTCAAAAGATTAACGCATCTCCCCTGACACTGCAACCCTGACCCAAATTGGTGGGGGGCACAGCTGTGTCACATTTAGTTTGTTTCTCAGGCACTATATAAATAGATTAGAGCAAGATCAAGATCAAGAACAAGATCAAGACTGGGCTAAGGGTATTGTCTGGGCTCAGACATGTCCTACTTTAAGTATGCAACACCATGGAAAGTTCTCTAGCCACCTCCATCTTATTTTCAATCCAAATGCCTCTCTCTAACACCTTCGCCTTTCTTCTCCCACTCCTCCTGTTCTGCCTACTCTCTCTCCTCTTGCCTTCTCTTTCTCCTTCACCACCCACTCCTGCTCCTATGCTGTGATCCACCCCACCCTTGATCCCTCTGCAGGCATGAGAATCCTGGTGAACTTGCTCTTGGATACCCTGCCCATGCTGGGGAATGTCCTGCTTCTTTGTTTCTTTGTTTTCTTTATCTTCGGTATCATCGGAGTACAATTGTGGGCTGGTCTACTGAGAAACCGCTGTTTCATGGACGAGAACTTGACAATGTGAGTGAATGGGGCAGGATGCAATCCTGTTTTCTATCTGTGAAGTCATCTCTTTCCTCTTCCCCTTTCTCTTAATTCCCCTTTCTGTGGTTATTGAGCTAGTCCCAAACCCGACCCTTTCCTTCTTTCTCTTTCCCCAACTCACTCATCTTTGCGTACAACTCTCAAAAGTTCCATCTAACTCTTAAAAGGACCTGCAAGCATATTACCATTGCTGCAGTATTTCATGTGGCATCTGCAAGGACCTAAAGGTATCATTTCTGGAAGTTCATTTTAAAATTATATATCTATGTCTGTGTGTGTGTGTGTGTGTGTGTGTGTGTGTGTGTATTTATGGATCTATTTCAGCAAATCTCTCCTCTTCTGTTTAAAGATGCTCAAATCTCCTAACAAAAATGCCAACGTACAGCTCATTACAACAACAATAAAGCAAATTAACAGCTATAAGATACAAACCAACAATTTTAAATGTCTACGTATAGTCAAAACAATGATTTTTTTTGTAAAAGTCAGCAAGTCATTACTAAAATGCCACCCTGATACTGGCATCCAAAAGACTGGATTTATCCAATCAGCCCTGTATTTATCATTGTGTAACTTAGGGCTGGCCCCGCCTGCCCATAACACTGACTGAAAAGCTCACATTGAGTGGTGGATGGAGGGAGAGTGGCGAACTGACAAGAGGGGGTTGCACCACCATCCTCTGGCCCACCACCCACTGAGCTGCTTTAGTTGGTTTTCTGTTGGGCCCGCAACAGCCTACCTCTTCCTCCAGCCCTGCTGAAGGAGGGGGAAAAGTAGAAAAGCTGCTGCTCCCACCACCACTGCCTCCTCACTCACCTGGCTGTTCCCAGCATGCTCCACTGTTCTCGTTTACTTGAAGCAGGATGGGTGTGGAGGAAGGAGGTGACACTGGTGCTCTAGATAAGGTGGCCAGTCTCCTGATTGCCAAAGCTCATCCTCTTTGTCCAAACACAGCAAGGAGGAGGAGGGTGAGGAGGTAGCAGCAGTGGTGTTCAGTGGGTTGGCAGGATTGACCTGCCTCCGGCCTGCTTAGGGTCAATTTAGACCTATTTCTATCAAGATCTATTTGGACTATATGGCCAAAACTTAGGGCCTATTGTATGGTTAGATTCTATATGAATGTGTGTTTATATTAAACAGAAGCAAATGGAACCAATTTGGATCAGAACTGCAGCAAGGGGGAGTATTAACCCGTGCCCTACTGCAGTCCCAATCCTGATCCAGATTGTGCACACACACACACAATCCAACTACTATTTGTCCTAGAAAGAAAGCTCCACATTGGTAATATTTGTAGGGCATGCTCTCTTCAAAGCAAGCTTAATAAGCAACACAAGCAATATCCCCCACACCATACCCAAAAGGAATATGGCCTTAGTGTGTGCCAGTGTCGTGCCCTGCAAAATTGCCCTTTATTAGCAGGAGTAATTGTTGTGTTGTATAAAGGATGTGGCTTTGTCGGTGAAGAATACCTGTCTGTCCCTTTGGCCACTCCCCGTTCAACCAACTTATGACTAGGATTTGGGGGCCTCAACAGAAGAAATTCTGGTCCTAGCCTTCCAGGAGTTACCCAGTTCTTCCCTCAGGGTATTTATGTTTGCAGGGGTATTTCTGCTATGGCCAAAGTGATACTAAAATGCCTTATGTTTTCAAAACAATTTAAAAATCTATCAGTATGTTTAATGCATACACAGCTATGTCTAATTTGAATGATGAATCATTCAAATGGCTGTTCCATTGGAATGAGCCAGTGGATGCACATTAACCACCCATGCTCTCCCCTGCTATGTCCGCTTTTCCCCATTTCTCATGTTGCTTAGCAACCTCTCAGATGCTTCCCAAGTTGCCCCCCTGCTGTTGGAACAGATGTCATGCTAACCTGGCGGATGTCTCTGAGGAGGTGGGCAATGTTAAGGCCCCTGATTGGTTCCCTAGGTTGCCTACCGCTTGGCACTGGGTCCAGTGCTAAGTCCTTGCAGACCTGCTCTTCAATTTCAAGCAATGTGAATAGAGCTTCTGTTGAGGTGATATGTAGTTTAAAAGTTGTAGCTCAGCCACAGAACTCTTTCATGCAGTACACAGCATGAGCTGCAGCCACTACTGGCTCCCTAACAAGTGTACTTCTGTGATCCAGGTGTTTAAAAACCTGTGTTGGTGGCCTTTACATATTACATTTTAAAGTGTACCTTTGAAACACGTTTGGTGTACAAAAGGAGTGAAGCAGCCTGGAGTGTAGAATTTGCATTATAGCAGATGAACCTGTAAGTTAAAACTGTATTGTAACACTTTTAACGGCTCAATCCTATCTAGGATTGGGCCAGCATAGGCAGGGCTTTATGACTGTAGAACACAGTCCTGCTGTTGTAAAATGGCCACAGACAGAGCACTCTGTCGCTGACAGAGCGCCCCATTGGCACTCCATTTTGGGAGCACCGCCTCAGGAGACAGCAACTCTCCTTAACTATCGCCAGACCACCAGCACCCACCGGAGCAGGTGAGGCACCAGGAGGAGTGAAACCGGGTGGGGAAGGGGTGGAACAGGGGGCAGGGAGTCTGCAGGAGGGGGTGGATCCAGTGGCAATGGCAAACACTGAATTCTACCCTTCGTTTTCTAGTCACCCCACCCTCTTTGTTTCCTCAGACTTGGCCCAGCGAAATTGCTGGCAGAGGTCCAAGGAGACCAATTGCAGATCGAGAGGCTCAGTGCACCTGTTTTTGGTGCCGCTGTACCACCCAGGGTGGTTAAGAGTGGGTTCTAAGATTATTCATTCATTACAAATCATGGTTTCTCCAGTCTTGCTTCTACAGTTTTAACTTTGGATTCAATATTATGGAAAGTTTGGCTGTCATATGTTTTAAAATAAGTACATTAAATGGTTCATACACTGGCACTATTTAGAAAATGTAACTCTTGGGATAAATTAAAAAAAAAACTTGCTTGGATCAAGTGGATCAAGGACCTAACAAACTTATTTTTCCCCTGCCCTAACGGCCCATTGGAAAGGCTTTGCATAATTATAGTAATAGAAATGATAACGAATGACAAAGTGGCACTGCTGGTCTCAACAGTTTACAGTTTCATTAGTGTGTTCTTTCTTGTCCTCTCAGACAAGGTAACATCACGCTTTCTCCCTATTATCAACCTGAGGAGGAGGATGAAATGCCCTTCATCTGTTCGCTGTCAGGCGATAACGGCATCATGGGGTGTCATGAAATCCCCCCACTGAAGGAGCGGGGCCACGAATGCTGTTTGGACAAGGATGACTATTATTACTACAGTTCTATCAGGCAGGAGTTCAACGTCAGTGGCATGTGTGTCAACTGGAACCAGTACTACAACGAGTGCCGCACGGGCAACACCAATCCACACAAAGGGGCTATCAACTTTGACAATATTGGCTATGCATGGATTGTTATATTCCAGGTAATTTGAGTTGGGATCTCTAGGACCTAGTCCCAGTTTAATTATATACACCAGGCTTGCACAATATCTTCTCAGTGTTGATCTTCCATACATTAATGCAGTGGTTCTCAAACTCATAGGAATATTTACTCCCTGAGTAAGTCTTCGCAGGGGAGGGGACAGGTCAGTGACATGATCCCCAGGATAACTTTGCTAAGGGAGGCAAAGGGGCTTGCTTTTACTTACTTTCACTAACATAGGTCTGCTGCAGGCTCCAGGAGGTGCAGGTAGCCCCACACGGCCCTCCACAGGGCTCCCCAATGCTTGGAACATTGAGACATATACGAGCACTAAGCACTTTTTCATTGTGTCGCAAAGAGGAAGTGCTTTGTGCGTGATAATGTCTCAAAATTCTAAGCACCAGGGAGTCCTGCAGAGGGCTGTGTGGGGCTTTCTGCATTTCCCAGAGCCTGCAGAAGCCCTACATTAGTGAAAGTAAGTAAAAGCACCCCTCTCGCTCCACTTAGCGATGTGATCCTGGGGATCGTGTTGCTACCCTCTTCCCCTGCTCCGTAAAGGGATGCGGGAACCTTTACACAAACTGTTGGGTTGTGACCCACCAGTTTGAAAATCACTGCATTAATGTGTATTTGTGCACTTGGTCTGTTATTCAGGTGATAGTAGTACAACTTTCCACTTTTAGAAGTGCTGTAAAACTTTCCTTGTGTTTGTCTAATAGCATGTGTTTTTATTGGGGGGGGGGGGGAGGTGGAGATGCAGTTAGCATCATTCTTGTTTTAATTATCATCTGGGTGCCTAATGGGCCAGAGGTTCTCAAACAGGGGCGCTGTGATGCCCCAGCCTGAGAAACTCTGACCCTGCACCCTTAAGGTTCGGAGCAATGTTGATAGCAGCACTGACGCTCCTGCAATTGCACCAGCACTGGAGACATTGGGGTTAATTTTAGACTTATCAAAGCCCACAGATCCCTCTGGAGGGGTTGGGGAAACCTGTGGGACTCTCAGCAAACTTCCCCACACCTTAGAATTGTTGAAAAATGCTTGCATGACCCACTTCCAGTTTCATGATGAAAACCAGAAGTGTGTCGTACAAGCATTTTTAACAGTTTTAAGGTGCAGGAGGCTTGCTGAGGGCCCCATAGGTTTCTATCATACTCCAGAGGGCACCTGCGGGCCTTGGTAAGTCAAAAATTAACCCCAATGTCCCCAGCGCCGGCACAATTGCAGGAGCGTCAGTGCCACCCCATTTCCTCCCCCGCAAGGACTTATAGCGGCCCAAACTCTCCCAGAGAATTTGGGAACCGCTGCAGTAGGCCTTTGGGATAAAGTGAACTCAAAATTCAACATGGTACACAAGTTGCAACTGTGATGATTGGGTATTTGAAACTGTTGTGAGTTTCAGTACAAATACCCATCTTGAAGTTATACTTGTTAGTAGGTTGCAACTATAGGCTTATCAGGGACTATCAACCATCATAGTTATTTACTTGCAAATGTATATGCTCCCTTTCTTTGGGTAACAAAACCCAGTCCCAAGGCAGTTTATAACACACAATAAAACATACATAATAAAATAGCATATTAAAACCACAGTAGCATAAATAAAAACCTTAAAACAGCAACTTTATATCAAGACCACAGATTGGAAAAACTCCACCAGACCACTAATATCCCCACCCATCAAATATCTCCCCATCCAACCCACCACCAAAAACCATTTTAAATTTTTAAAAAGTCTTTAAGCCTGATTGGAAAGTGTCTAAGGAGGGGGCTGATCATTATTTACCCAGGAAGGAATTCCACATTTGGAGGGGGGGGGGATCAGCACCAAGTGGGCCCTTACTCTCACTGCTACTCCCTTTGCTTCAGTCAGGGGGCACACAAAGAAGGGCCCTCTGTGAGTATCTTTAGGGATGAGCCATTATATCTCAGGGGATGAGCCAGTTATCACACACATATGTCACCACCACAGCTATCACGTAAGCTGAAGGTGCAGACTGACCCTTCCGTTTCAACTAGGAAGATATCTTCGGTTCTCAAGTGTATCACTTCTCACATTCAATTTGTTTTGATATTAAAGCATTTGGAGTTACTCCTCTTTACATGACTACTTAAACATGTCCATGATTTCCTTTGAAGTCTGAAGCAATTTAGAATTTAAGGGCATGATTGATCTAACTTTGAGCACTCTTCTGTTGATTTCAGTGGAAGAGTTAAGGGCAAGCTTAAATCTTTCTCATTGAAATCAAGGGTATTTCAAATTAGCAGGGGTATTACCTACAGGGGTAATTTGGATCCAAATTCAGACAGCCTATTCCCCCAAGTTAGCATAGCTACAAGTCTCTCTTCCATCCATGTTATGGGAAAAAGTTATTGCATAGGTAGCACAGGTTACACTAGTGCTACTTTAATGGTCTAAGAGCTCTGTCCTGCCCTACCCATGTCTACTCAGAATTAAGTCTCTTTTTGTTCAGTGAAGCTTACTCTCAGGAAAGTGTGATAAGCATTTTAGAGGGGGTTGGTTGGTTGGTTTTTGCTGGGTTCCCATCTGGAAAGGCCCTTGCTAGCAAAATAGCACTGGATCAATGAACTCTTGGGAATAGATCTGGGACTTTGTTCATTCCCTAGTTACTTACATTTGTATTTGCTCTAGTCATGTGACTTTTCTTTTTCTTTCTTCGCAGGTGATCACATTGGAAGGGTGGGTTGAGATTATGTACTATGTCATGGATGCACACTCATTCTACAACTTCATCTACTTCATCTTGCTGATCATTGTAAGTACAGAGTGTCCTTTCACCTGAATGGATCAGATCCTGCACCCAAAACAATTTGAGAGATGGAAAGGGGCACACATTTTTTCAAAAATAGTTCTAGACTGCAAAAGGCTTTACCATCGTTCATTCTGGGTGGCACAAGATACCAGTTCTGGCTCTTCCTTTCCTCCAAATAGCTAAGTTGTTTCAGTTAAGTGCATTAGGGGGCAATCTTAACCCACTTTCCAGCACCGACATAAGGGCAATTCAGCTCCAAGGTAAGAGAACAAACACTGCCTTACTTTGAGGATGCCCCCATGAGTGCCACCCAACTGCAGGATGGAGCACAAGTCCCATTGGCACTGCTGTGCCAGTGCTGGAAAGTTGGTTAGGATTTGGGCCTTAATCAAATTTAGATTTTTTATTAGAATGAGCAGATACTTTTTATTCCAGATTCATAGAAATCAATTTCCATATTTTTTCCTTACTTATATGATAGTTAAAGCTGAGAATGTTTGATAAGTAGCCTACTCCATCCACACACAAATTAAAGTTTGTGACCCAATGCTCTTAAAGGCATGACTTACGGATATGTAACATAGCGGATAGCTGAAGGAAATGGCAGTAGTAATTACAGCAGAAATAAGAAGTCATGCACACACAAAGCTGCTGAGGTCTTTGTTCTGAATCCAAGTTCTTATGCGTCTCATGGGAACAGCTCAGTGGGAAAGCAGAGAGTTTCCAGGGACTGGGAGACGCACAGAAGATGGCTTACAGGCACACAAAATGGAAGATGGTTGCTGGGCCTTGCACCAGCTGTTGCAGCAATAAATGCTCTATCTACAGCAGGGGTGTCCAAAGTTTTTGGTAGGAGGGCCACATCATCTCTCTGACATTGTGTCGGGGGCTGGGGGAAAAAAAGAACTAATTTACATTTAAAATTTGAATAAATGTACATAAGTTTACATAAATGAATATATTAAAGATGGAACTTACATGAATGAATGAAGGTCTTGCAATAGCTCAAGGCGTATAAAAGGCCTTGCACAAAGCAAGGCTGGCCTTTCCTTTGCTGCTGCTACTGCATCACAGCTGTGAAACTGCAAGCAGTGGAGGGAGCCCTCATCCCACAGCTCATGCGAGAGGTCAAACAGTCGCCCTCACATTGAGAGCAGTTGTGTTGGGCCAGTGTGGGCTCCAACAAAACTCCAGAGGGCCAGAGGCTCGTTGGAGACTAGGGGCTCCCTGAGGGCCGCATTGAGAGGCCTCGAGAGCCACAAGTGGCCCCCGGGCCGGGGTTTGGGCACCCCTGATCTACAGCAACAAATCTGGAAATCTTTAAGCAGAGGCTCAACAAGCACCTGATGGAGATGCTAGGAGGATTTCCTGCTTCAGGCAGGGGATTGGACTCGATGACCTTTTAGGTCCCTTCCAACTCTATGATTCCATCATTCTATGAAAAACAGCCCATGGACTTTTATAACTTGTTTCTTGGCACCACCTTCAATTAATTTTAGATAAAATGAACAAATGATAAGTTGATGAATCATTGACATTCTGAACCTACACTGCAGCTGTTCAATTTCTTCTTATTATTATTTTATCATCACGTATGCATTCATTACTAGGACTAGATGCACTATCCATTTGCACTTCTGGTGATTTCAGACCGTCCACATGCATAAGTTAAGCAGCATATTTAAAAAGAAGCAATAAAGGTTAATGTGAATTAAAAAAATAGGGAGTATTTTCAACAGAGCTAGACACTCTTGCCGGATCCCAAGCCCTGTTCCTGGGGAGCTTGGAGCAGCTTCAAGCTGCTCTACTCTCCTCAGACTTGTGCCACCTCAGCAGGTGGCACAAGTCTGAGGAGACCCATAGGGGCCAGCATGGCTTACCTGGAGGTAAAGGGAAAAGGTTCCCCTTATCTCTGGCTGAGCCACTTTGGGCCCCTATCCTGTGCTGAATATAGCGCAAGCCTCTTGGCTTGCCTGTTTCAGCGCAGGATAGGATTGTGCCGTAAGCCGTTGTATGGTAGTTCAGGGAAAGACTAGGCAGGAACTCTTGCTGCCACACCCTGCTCCACTTTGCTTGCAACTAGAGGTGGCATTGGGGCAAAATTCTGATAAGCCTTCATGTATCTTCCATTTGTGTTAGGGTCATCTATGGGGAAAACACGCTCTGTGTGTGTGTGTGTGTGTGTGTGTGTGTGTGTGTGTGTGTGTGTGTGATGGAATTATTAAGCCATTTCTAGCCAAAACTCATTAATGAGTCTTCCCTAGTATGATGCTGGATGGTTAAAAACAATGAATTTTATGTTCTTTCCCTTGTGAGAGGCAGATAGAATCAATGTGATTGGATGAGACCAGCCATTACTTGTCTCTGTCTATAAAATAACATATCAGTACAAACCTAACCTAGAAATGCCAGAAACTTTCAGAACAAGTTTCTGTCTTTCTTCATCTTGCAATTACATACTATTATTCCTATGGTTGATAATCTAGAGGTTTATTTATTTATTCACAATTTTTATTTATGGTCCTGCCCTTCATCTCATTAGACTTACACCATCTCTTTCCACCTGTGCATGTACCCACATTCAGGCAAAGGAAGGATTTGTCTCCTATTTTAGAAGGCGACTTAGCCAAGGACGCCCCTCTCTTCAGTCAAAATGTGAGCAAGAGGGCAATGGTGACGATAGAAATGGGTGAAACCATACATTTCAACAAGGAATAAACCCTCAACACCTCTGCAATTGAAACAATAAAATGAGAGAGCATGAGTTTTGCAAAATCCTCACAGGTTGTAGAGGTTATTTGAAACCAAGCAGCATTTTTTTTTTCATTCTTTCCTTATTTTCAAGGCCAGAAACAATTCAAAGGAGTGGATAGGTTGAAATCGAGGAGAACCAGATGGCTAAAGGGGAGACAGATTTAGAACAGCTTTGAAAGCCATTTAAAGAACAACAACTACTCCTCCCTATTTTATTTTGAAACAGCATATTGTCCTAATTTTGAAACTGGGCAAGAACTGGCTCAGGTTTTCAAAAGCTTATTCAAGAGCAGTAGAGCTGAGTCCCCTTTGAAATTCTGAGGCTACTGAATTGAATATTCTGATGGAGGTTTTGGACACCTTTTGCATTTGTGAGCTTGGCAAATAATATTACAGTCTATTATACTATAGGAAATTATGTCTGAACGCTGCTGGGTGGATACGCAGTCGCATTTTCCCCCTTTTAGATGGCAGAATTGAACAGGCCGTTTGCACTTGATTCTTGGTCACGATGCACCAAGGATTTGGGGATAGGCGTGGACACTGGAGTGCATTTGGAAAGAAGTTATCTTGTTTGTTAGTCTCTGTTATCCTAGAATTTAGATTAGGCTCCATGTGATGGGGTAGCTAAAGGTCCAGCCCAAGGGCACAGAAAATTTGCAGCCACGTCCACCCAAGTAAGAGGGGCAAGAGGGTGATCTGGTGGCGTGGTATCTTATGATCCTCTTCCCACCTCTAACCCCTTACCTTGAAGTGGAGAGCTGCCACTGAACAAAAGTGTGGAAGGTGGTGATCATCCTTCCTACTCTCTCATCTTGCTCCTTCCTCATGGTTGGTCCCGTTAAACAAATAGGGAAGTGCAAAACATGCTGGCAGTACTCCCAGGGAGTCTCTCACTTACTGTTTTGTTTAAAGGGACCTCATGAGGAAGGAGCAAGGCAAGTGGGTAAGGGACCAGATAGCTTGCCTTCACTTTTAGTGAGCAGAAAGTGGATTGGAGCAGCTCTGTCCAGGCTGGAGCAAGGTAATGGCAGACATAACAAGAGAGGCATGCTGAGTCTATGATCTCAGCAACCCACCACTCAGTATCATTCATAACATCAGTGGACCAACCCTGGGTAGCTAACCCTTTTGAATTACCTAGACTGTGGCTGATAATGGTTGGTCCTTTGGGACAGGGTTAAAGGGGAGGTTTAGGATTTAGAAAATAGCAGCAAGGATGAAGGAATCAACGGGGAATGGTGGGTTAACTTAAGAAGATATGCAGAGCCCTGCTGGGCCAAACCAAAGCATCCTGTTTCCTACAGTGGTCAACCAGATGACTCTGAGAAGTCCACAAGTAGGCCTGAAAGTAATCATGCTCTTCCAGTGTTGTTTCCCAGCAACTGGCATTCAGTGGCATACTTCACTTTGCCTTTTATCTTCTCCAATGGTCTGCAGTCCACTTCTACTTTTGTCTGGGCACAAGAATCCACATTCTTTCCTTCTTTGGATGAAGTGAGAAGTAGGAGTTAAGGAGGCAAATGCACTAAGTGGTCCTTTGACTGTTAACAGGATTGAAGCCAAAATGTTGCCTTTCTTGCTATCCTTTTATGGACACAATGTGTCCCTAAAAGCAAGTGTGGTCCCTGTGGTTGAATGGAAGTCTGCCCGAAAAATGCTAAGCAGGAGCAGTCCTAGTTGAATTTTGGATGGTAGACTGAAAGCTGATAAAGCTATCATGAGCCAATAGAGCCAGGAGGAGTTGCTGTTTACAGCTTGGCCGACCTGAAACTGCTCCTGCTGGAAACTCCAAAGGCATACCCGGATGCCCAATGTGAAGAGCACACCATGAAGCATTCCATCTGGAAGAGAAGGGTTCTGCGAGCTGCCCACAGAACAATTATTGTCAAAACTCATTTGTACTCTACTATGGAGCTTTGTAAGCCACCCTGGGCATTTGCTTCAGCACGAGAAAGACAAGATATACATTTCTCAAATAAATAACACTTTTGAGAGTCATCATTGTAAGAAGGCCCCCTTGCCATTTAAGTGAAGATTAAAGATTAGGAATACAGCTTCTCATGCAGCCTAGTCCTAACCAGCTTTCTAGCACTGATGCAACTGCAGTGCAGCCCCAAGGCAAGGGAACAAACATTCCACCTGGGCCTGGATACAGCTTATACCCCATTTGTTGGTGCAGCTGCATTGCCAATAGAAAGTTAGTTAGGACTGAGTGCTAGGTCAGTACCAGAGCTATTCATGAGAATGGTCTTCTGGTATTTTCCAACAACAATAATATATTATAGTTTCAGCACCTAAAAAAGCAAAAACAAGATGTTGTATCCTATAAAGATATAGAATGTGCCCTCAAGTATACAGTCTAATGAACAGACATATGAAGAAAAGGAAAGAGGAAGGTGGGAGGGGGGATAGAGGGAAGAAAACCAAGAAATTAAACCACTAAATTAAAATATCTCAACTAATTAAATAATATAGATATGATAACATGGAAGATAGATCTGTCTTAAGATGTTAAAGAGCAAGGAGAGCAACTGAAGAGCAAGTAAGGGAACTAAACTAAAACCTGTCATTTCACACACACGGAATCATCACCCAAATGTATCTTGTGTTGGGCAAGTGGCAAAGCCAAAAAATCCCATATTTTTTCCCCACGGAATGCAGCTGAAAAGCATCTGAAGAAATTTGTTCCCAAATCAGAGTTGTTTCAAGCCATGAGTAACAGATGTCCTGGTGTATAAAGCCACTATATACATTCTAGACATTTTCTTCTTGCAATATATTTTAGGCTTTCTGATTATACCTTTTACCTGTTTCTGCTACTGCTTGCTAGGTGGGCTCGTTCTTCATGATCAACCTGTGCCTAGTGGTCATTGCTACCCAGTTTTCAGAGACCAAGCAGCGAGAGCACCAACTGATGCAGGAGCAGCGGGCGCGATACCTCTCCTCCAGCACCGTGGCCAGCTACATGGAGCCAGGGGATTGCTATGAGGAGATCTTCCAGTACGTTTGCCACATCGTGCGGAAAGCCAAGCGCCGCACCCTCGGCTTCTACAACAGCCTGCAGGATCGACGCCTGGGCCAAACAGAGCCAAAGATAGCCAAGCGGAGCACAAGTGGGAAAGACCAGCGGCAATACAGTAAGACTTGTGAGGGCAAGTGGTGGGATGGGGGCAGGGAAAACAAAAGAGTCAAGACCATCTCTGTGTCTCAGGATACTTAACAGTGCTGGTCCGCTTGTGAGGTGTCGTGTATTGGCTGTCTCCAGAGGCAGGCTAAGGGGAGTTGCAGATTGTCAGGAGATCACAAACTCTTTCCCTGTTTGCTCCCTCCAGGCCAGTTTGCTCCTCATCTCTGGACTGGTTGTTGTCTGTCTGAACTAGTTGGGGTTGGGCTTGACCTTGCTGGCCCCGCCCCACACTGCAGCCACCACCTCTGCCAAGTTCTTCTTTCCACTTGTTCCATAAGCCTGGGCAGGTAATGAGGCTGGGAAGAGAGTGGAAAGAAAATCTTGGAGAAAGAGGAAGTAGCTGCTGTGACTGGACACTAAGTGCTCACTTTGCAAGTTGGCTATGCTTTCAGACATGGTAGCCAAACGCAACCCTACAGCACAGCTGCAGCCACTGCCCCTTCTGTGTTCTCCTTCCTGCCTGCTTCCCAAACTTGGGCCAGCAGAAGATGAGTGCAGAAAGGAGAGCGAAGTGGAATGGTTCACTAGTCTGCCACCTCTCTACCCCAGCCCTTCTTGCTGGGATTCCTTTCTGGTGGTTCTGGTCTTTTCTTGCTCTTCCTGCAAGACAAAAGAAAATATTTCTTTACTCAGCATGTGGTCGGTCTGTGGAACTCCTTGCCACATGATGTGGTGCTGGCGTCTAGCCTAGACGCCTTTAAAAGGGAATTGGACAAGTTTCTGGAGGAAAAATCCATTACGGGGTACAAGCCATGATGTGTATGCGCAACCTCCTGATTTTAGAAATGTGTTATGTCAGAATGCCAGATGCAAGGGAGGGCACCAGGATGAGGTCTCTTGTTATCTGGTGTGCTCCCTGGGGCATTTGGTGGGCTGCTGTGAGATACAGGAAGCTGGACTAGATGGGCCTATGGCCTGATCCAGTGGGGCTGTTCTTATGTTCTTACTGTAGTAAGCCCTTTCATAAAGCATAAGGGTAAAGATACAACTAATGGCACAATCCTATCCAATTTTCCAGTGCCAGTGCAGCTGTGCCAATGGGTCATGCACTGTATCTTGTGGTGGGGCAGCAGTCACAGACACCTCCTTAAGGTATGGGAACATTTGTTCCTCTACCTTGGGGCTGCATTGCTACTGCACTGGTGCTGGAAAACTGAGTGGGACTGGGCCCTAAATTGGCAAGTAGGAAGTTCAGAAATGAAGTACATATACACTATGAGCTACACATCTTGGGCTACACATTGCAAAATGGCAGTGAATTTAGCCAAGGTTACAACCCAAGCGATCATGCGTTTCCATTTGACCAGGGGTAACTCTTACATCCCAGCTGCACTGCTGGCCTTTAATGCGAAAACTATCTCCCAGCTCTTATATGGAATTCCAATTTGGTTATCGGCCCTTGATTGCACAATTGAGAGAGTGCAAGCGATGTTTTTACATAAGATCCTAGGGATGCCACACTGTGTAGCCTATGCAACTCTTTGTTTGGAAACAGGACAGCACAGATTGGAAACCCTGGCATGGCTTAGGACTTTTAGATATTGGCTTAGAGTGTATCACCAGTCAGATCAAGATAGTCTGATACGTGGTCTCTTACTTGATTCCCCACTTTTTCCAGGCTTAACTCTATTGAGTAAAAAAAGTCTGCTCTGTGGGGCTCTCCTCAGACTTAGGTGCATAACCCTCAGAGCAGGCCTATAGAGCCTTGAAACAAGGCTCCTTGACATTGAGCAGCAGGACCTTTATCACAATGCCTTCAAAATCTGCTCTGCATTACATCGTCATCTTTCTATTCTACCTGGAAGGAGGTCTATGTATTTTGACTTCTTTGAATGCCCCAAGAACAAAGAGCGTTTACCTTAGCGAGAGATATAATGTCATTCCATCTGAGCAGCTATTTGGAAGATATAGCGGTATTCCAGGTGCAGACAGAGTTTGCCCATGCAGGCTGGGTAATATAGAAACACTCTATCATATATTATTATATTGCCCTATATTTCAGGATCTTCGTATAAGTTACTTATTGCCGATCTTGGCCGCTTTCTGGGGTTGGAATGACCAGAATAAAATTATATACATGCTTAGTGGGGTAAATGAAGAGCTTTCTGGGGTGGTGGCCAAATATATAAATATGATAATTAAGAGACGTATTTCTATGATGGTCTCAAATGGTTGATACGTGGCAGCAAGGCCTGGTTGGTCATGGTTGGAGATGAACTGTCTGATTCGTGTATCCCTCCATCCAGTCCTTTATTTTATACTGCTTGGATTTTAAATATGCCAATAAAGATTTCTTATATCTCTACACTATGAGCATTGTCCTAGGTGTGTCTACTCAGAGGTAAATCCCATAGTGTTCAATGGGGTTTACTCCCAGGAAAATGTGTACAGGATTGCAGCCTGTGTTTGAATAACGCACAGCTCCAATCTGAGGACAGTGACATTAAAAAATACCTTTCAGCACCTAACTTTCCATTAAGATGAACTCAGCAAGGAAAAGAAAAGAAACAGATTTTCAAGCCCAACTTACAATTTTCTACCTTTCCAACCATAAGAGCATTTTATCTCCTGTAGGCAGGGGTGTGTTTTTTTGGTGATATTTTTTTTTACAAAATTTCTTGATTAAAATAGCAAATTGTGGTATTATGTGTTTTTATTCCAAGGGTGCATTTTAATAAATTGTAATCACTTTAAAAATGGACTTGGTAGGTGATATAGTGTCAGCAGATGCAGCCACAGTATTATTTCTAACTGGAAAAGAAATCTATTTTTATTTCTGGAAAATATCTTAAACACCAAAAGGTGGTGTTTTGTGTTTTTATTCAGATATTGTGACACCAGAAAGGTGGTGTTTTGTATTTTCATGTGTTTTTAACCAAAAAAAACAAAAACAAAATAAACCCCAACCTGTTCAGTGATGATTTTTTTGAGTATGACCCTTTATGATGATCTATACTCATTTTGCACAGGACTTTCACTGTGATATGCTCAGAATAATGATGCCTCTGCAACTCGTAAAGGCATTGGGGTTCAGAATGGCCAACTCCATGTCTCAGCCTCCTGAACCTACTGCAAATTGAGCTCAGAGCACACCAAGTTTTGGCACCAGCACGCTCCACTGCTGCCACACCTGTCCCCTTTCCTATACCTGCCGCTTTGTATAGCCACCGCTGAAGCATTGCCACTGAGAGGAGCCTCCACAGGGGTTCTGCAGGGTCTATAGACAGGATCTATCCTATCTCCTTGACGAGTGTTCCTATATGATATACGTGCTTGTTGCTGTCACGATTTACATTTATAACTGTAGACCGAAAATGATTTCCATATTCTTCCTATAACCGTGTGTGAAGTGGCCCTTACTACCAAAAAGAAACATAAAATTGCGTCTACTCTCTCACTCAGCTCCGCTGGGACCAAAATGGACAGGTGGACACAAGGTGGGCAGTTGCCTCTCTGCTGTGACATGTGGCAAAATGCCCTTAAGGCTTAGTGCAGGAAGAATGGCGAGGACCACAAGGCTGTGATCCTAATCTGGAAATTATTTCAGCTGAACTCCGTCAGGCGTCACAAACGTTTTTGCCACATCAGATTGTTTCCCTTTCTCCTCACATCCTTGTCTGTTCTGCAGACCTCACAGGAATGACAGCTAATAAAATATATAACATTGATACTAAAGTCAACATACCATGCCAATGAAGTCAGAATAGATCTGATGAACACAGGCAAGAACTGTTTCAGCATTACTTTTCCCCCCCAGAAAGAATTGCATTTCTGAATTGTTTGTTTACGTGATCAATAGGGCTTCATGGATTTTAAAGACAGAAGAATGTTTGGTAATTTTTTTTTACCTCCTGGATAATGCAGGTCAGGCCTCTTATTCAATGATTCCTACAGTCTAGAGAATTGTTCTGCCCCTGCTGCATATCTGAACACAATTGAGTCCAATCTATTGTGGCTGAAGTGGAGCATATCTCTGAGAGACAAGCAATCTCCATTTAAAGTCTCCCGGTGATTATGGCCTTAACACTTCTGTTGTCAGGCTGTTCCAGTGCTTAATTTCATTCCCTTTTAAGATGGCTAGCAACTCACTTTAGGAGCTGTTATGCTTAATTAAATACCAAGATGCAGAACTGAGAAACTATCTTGAAAAAAATGAATCTTTTTCCTTTGCATTTGATCCTTGTCTGTCTCACCCAGGGCGCTGTCGGAAACACAACTCTGTGGACTGCATGCCACCAGGCCTCGGCCAGCCTATTGCCATGACATTGACTTCTGATCCCAGCAATTGTCCAAGATGTCACAAGGCCCAGCGGGAAGAAGCTCGGAGACTTTCTGTGCTTGACAGTGCAGACTCCGATCAGGAAGAAGGAGGGGAAACCAATGAGGAAGAGGGAGATGAAAGGAAAGGAAGTGAGGGGGCTGCAGACCTGGAGAAAGAAGAGGAGGATGGAGAGGAAGGCGGACAGTTAACTCTCTGCAGTGACATGTGGCAAGAAGTGAGGATCAAACTGAGGGGAATTGTGGAGAGCAAATACTTCAACCGTGGGATAATGATTGCCATCCTTGTGAACACGATCAGCATGGGCATTGAGCATCACGAACAGGTAACTAAACTGATAGCCAGTAAATTAACCCAGCAGTCTGATTCTGTGCAGTTTAAGGCTGGTGGAAATTCTCTAGCATGCTGTGGTTGTTGGGACACCTTTCTCCCTTTCCCCAAGAGTCTAGTGCCTCTGGCACAGACAAGTCATGAGGCCCAGACCTCAAATTTGAATGGATGTGCTAAGAAAGTGGGGAAAGGCTCCTGAATCTGCTACTTCCCCTTGTAGTTATAAACTTTCTTATTCTATTTCTATTTTTCACATTTTTATACCGCCCTTCCTCCAAGGAGCTCAGGGTGGTGTACATGGTTCCTTCCCTCTTTTGTCCTCACAACTACCCTGTGCAGTAGGTGTGGCTGAGAGATAGTGACTACCCCAAAGTTATCCTGGAAGCCTCGTAGCTGAGCGGAGGTTTGAACCTGGGTCTTCCAGGTCTAAGTCCAACTCCCGAACCATTACACCACTCTGGCTCTTATTATTTTATATGTGTCGCTCTGGGTATGCACATCTTCCCCCTGCCATCAGGATCTTACAGGAAATAAATCCCATTGCAATGATTAGAGGCTTTGCAGTAGCGGTAGTTTTGGGAGACTGAGGCTACAATCCTATGCACACTTTCTTGGAAGTAAGCTCCATTGCACACAATGGGACTTACTTCTGAGTAGACATGCATAGGATTGCACACTGAGTTTACAGTCCAATAAAGAGGCAGGACTGAACATATCTGGCACACGTGAAGATGGCGTGGCCCCGTATAGATGAGTGGGGTGGAAGCAGCCTGTAAGTCCACCAGGCAACAGCTGTTATCAGGTGCAAGTGCTCATTAAATAAATGTTACCTACAAGATTTAGGAATGAGATGAAGTAGCAGTTCTGCTGAGGGCTCCTTCTCCCTTTGCTTCCATTCATTGTCTTTGTTCACTTGCTTGCTTGCTTGTTCACCCCCTGTTTTCAGCTAATTCCCTGGTTTTTCTCTGTTCCATTTCTATCTCCTCGTGCATCCTTCTCCCTGTATCCTCAATCCAACTGATCTCTCCCCGGTCTGCTCCCTTGTCTCCTTTGCCTCCCCCCATCATCTTCCCCTCCTTCCATCTCATTTCTCCCTTCATTAGCTAACTGAATCCTTAGTCTATTTGGTTTAGTTTAATATACCCTCTGGGGACAGCAGAGGCACTTCACCCCGCCGTTCAAATCAAATCCATCAGCTTGCCAGTCTTTCCAGCTTAATTAAGAGACACACAAGAGTGTTGTGCTGTACAGAAGTATAGGAGAAACAGGTGAGTCCTCCATTAGCAGAACACAAGGAAGTCTTTCATCCTCTCAAGGGGCAGAGGGGCAGGGACCCATCTTTTGATCAGCTTCTATCAGCAAAAGAATGCATCCGGATATAGAAACCAGCTGCCTGCTTGGACCCAAACGTGACTATCTTCAGTGTGAAAGCCTCAGCACATAACAATCAGTTACCAATTTCATCCTCATAATATTGAGTGGGGTTGCAACCTAAGGGCCATCTGTGTCAGATCTCAAATGTTTGTACTGACAAGCTAAAGCTGCTGTGTTCTCCTGTCATGTGGGAGTCTTGTCTGTGGAGTCTAATGTCATGGGTAGGGGAGGTCAGTGGGGGGAAGAAACCGTTGCCAAGGCGCATGGAGAGAGCTGAGAAAGCTGCATTAGAATTTGGGCAATTCCAGCAATCCCTGTGTCTTTCGGAGAACATTTCTATGCCTTGTGGTTTGCGCAGATTAGTCTGACGATGCAACAGCCAGTGCACAAAGGGATTGTAAGAGGAGTAATTATTTTGAGATTTGTTGTTGTTAGTGATAAAGTGCCTCTGTACTAGGTGGAGTGCAATAATTGAGTTGAAAAGGACAAACTGCCTACAAGTTTACAACCTAAGCTGTGAAGTCAGTGAAATGGTTTCCAAATTCACTGTTTTTCTTCCTCTGTGCTTTTTTTTTTACTCCATTGTTTCAAGGGCTGATTCAAAGTTTTCATATCAAACAATGAACCTCTATAGTGTGACCTCAACTAACTTCACAAAAAATTTGCAACTTATGTTAATCGGAGGCAATTAAGTCATGCAAATTAGTTGTGTTTACTCAGTGATCTATTCCCAAAGTAGGCACACTTTACCCCACTGTACCCCTACCCCACTGTAGGTTTTCTATAGAAGATGAATAAACTGGTTGTTGTAATGAATTTGTTTTGATTCTGTTTTATTAAAATAGTTTTATTTCTGTGCTTGCAATAATGAGTCATGATGCCGAGGATGTGTGCTAAGGCTGTGTAATGGCTTATCAAAAGGCCTGGTCACATTCACACAAAGCTGACACTTCTGCATAAAATCCCAACCACTCATCTACCAAAAATGAACTATGTAGGTTGGTATATGTTCATGGGATTTGTGCGCTCTCTACTGTGAAGATAAGAGATGACCAGAGCACATCCTTGCCCAGATTTTCTGACCGATGTAGTCTCTGGAACAATACTTGATCTGGAATTCTGGTAAAAGATGTGTATCAGGGAGGCATAGGTGCCCCTTCCTTTGATGGGTGAGACTGGATAAAGGAGGCACCCTATCAGGGTTTGGCCCACTGAAAACGCAGACACATAGTCTTGTGCCAAGCAGATTCAGGGGAGGCAAAATGAGGAGAGGGGCCCACATCTTCTTGCTGCCTTCTCCAGCTCGCTGGGACTGGCAATCTGTGTGCCAGTCCCTTTCCCACTTGCTCTAAGGAAGAAGGGGGAAAACCCTGCCACATCTTCCACCAGCTCTATAAGCAGCTCTTGGTTACTTAGGAAAGCAGCCAAGTGGGCTGGAAGATGAAGTGGTGGAGTCATCCACCCTCCTTTTTCCCTTACCTTCAACTTCAGCAGTCTCCTTGCTCTGCCCAGGTCCTATTTTAAATGACATGGAAGAGCGGAGCATGCTGGGAGCCCAGCATGTTCTGTTTTTCCGGTTCATTTCAAACAGGACCTAGGCAAGTAAGGAGGCTGCAGTCAAGGCAGCCAAAGCAGGGAGGAAGGAGTAGGTGGCTCGGTTCAGCTCCCTTAGCCACTGGGAGGAGGAGAGGCTCACACACACCAATGCACACAGAATAATTTTTTTTATTGGGGGGCAGGAGGAGGGAGAAAGCAACATTTTGGAGCTTCCTCAGGTGTGTGTGAGCCCCAGCCAGGCCTGCACCCCATCTTGCAAGGGGTAAGGTGGCACAGTGCAAATTAGGGTTGTTCTCCTTGGCGTTATGAGGACCAAGCAAAGTGACACAAAGTCTTAAGCAAGCTTTCGGGTTTTCCAGAATTTGTCATCTGACTTGATGTTAAGCAAAGTAAAAAGCAGGGAGAGAGAGCTGTGCATTTTGCAGTAGCCCTAAAGTTACAGTTTATAATCATTTCAGGAGGAGTTGAGTATAGGAAGAGGCTCATGTTGATTAGCCTCACTAGGTGCTAGACACTGATCTCAAGTTACACCCAGGGTGTCTGAGATTAAGAAGAAGCAATAATTGCTGTATAGTGGGCCTAGGTATCTGCGGGAGATCTATTACAGGACCCTCCATGGATACCAAATTCTGCAGATAGTGAAATTGGGGGGGGGGGGGAAGGCTGCCAGCAAACTGGAAGTGACTTTTAGAAATGTCCAGGAAGTAAAAAGGAAACATGGCCTGTGGGTTGAATCTGGCGCACCAAGGAAAGCCTCTCAGGCACTGTGGTGGCGACGCCTTACTGTTCTATCCCACCTCCTTCTGTTGTCATGCCCAATATTTGTAGAAACTCGTGCTAGGCAACCTCTTCCCCCAGGTAATAGGGGTGCAGAGCCTTCTGGGACAATCAACAGCAGAAGCACAAGTTTCTACAAAGATCAGATGCGATGACAGGAGGCAGTAGGGTGGATAAGGCATTGCCACCACTATGTTGTGCCCAAGAGGCTTTTGTTGGTGCACCACAGACCATACTTTGGAGGCCCCTGCACTAGAAGAAAAATCCACAGCCCAAAGTTGGGTAATGGCTTTATTACAACCAACCAAGAAGTCACAAGGTATCAATCAGCAAGCTTCTGAACTCTTTAGCATTCTTCATCAGGCTAGATCAGTCATTTTCAACCACTGTGCCATGGCACACTGGTATGCTGTGAATGGTTCCCAGGTGTGCCGTGGGAATTTGGGGGAGGGTCATTTATTAGTAGGGCCATTGGGGGATGTGAGCCCCCAACCAGCAACAAGGTGTGCCTTGTCAATGGTCAAAAAACTGATAGTGTACCTTGACAATTTTAGTGCCTTGTCAGTGTGCTGTGAGACGAAAAAGGTTGAAAATCACTGGGCTAGATGATATGCAGAGAGAGGAAGGGAGGGAGAAATAGGGGGGGGGGGCTTATTGTTGGTTTCCTAGCACTTTGCAGTTTGTAAAATCAAATGAAGAAGTTTAGGAAGTTTTAATGTAGACTTGAGTCAGCCTCTGAGGGATGTGTGATGATTTCAGTACACATTCAGGAGACATTTCAGAAAAAGAAAACAGTGGTTGAACCCTCTTCCTCCCCACCCCATATTCTGTAAATATAAAATCTGTAAATTAATTCAGTCCCAGATTCCTTCCAATCAGATCGGGGGGGGGGGGGGAAATAACGACAAGGTGGGCTTTTTTATTCCCAAGGCAGGCAAAATAATTGGAGTCGTTAACACAGATTGAAAGTCCAATGAAGTCATGTTGGGTATATTACTGAGTGCTAAAAGACATTCCCTCCTCAGCATAGTCCCACTGTCTGTTAGTAAAACATCCTTCTCTGTTCAAAAGGTTCTCTCCTGGGTGGCCCAATTGAGGCATTCCCAAAACTGCAAAACTGTAGGTGGCCACGTTGGTCAAATGGTATAATCCAAGTATTTTTTAGGAAGAATAAGCATTGTGTACAGTGCTTCATCAAACTCATGCTTCCTCCTCTTATACCTTTCTCCTCCCAAGATTTCTTTATTATCCGTGTATTATTAGTTCTGCTGTAATTAGACTGTGCACTTCAAAGGAAGTATTCATCTGACATTAATTAGTTAGCTAAAGTGTGCTCTGTCTTTCTCTCTCTCCCCTCTCTTTCTCTTCTCTCTTTCTCTGGGACTTCTGTATCTAAGAATTCAGGAAGTGTTGGGTGTCAGTGGGCAGTCAGTACAGACATCCCGAAAGTCTCAGAAGGCTGAAGTGTGCCTGCTGCTTAAACTGTCAATTAAAAATGTACTTTGCAGCAGCCTGCTCATAATGCAGCAGAGCAGGCAGTCCCTGGAGTGCTAGATGGGACAGTGCAGTGATAGAGAATGGTGTGACAGCGTAGGTGAGTCCTCTTCTTAGCTGAAGGCTTCCTTTCCCAAATGAGGCCTGACATTTCATCATTTCGCTTCATGACACTGTGTCTTCCAGCATCTTGATGCACCCTGGCACTTCTTAGGGCACATAAGGATAAGCCCAATCTCCTCTGCACAGCACAGGGCAGTGAGCTCAGTAGTGCACACCTTGAAAGATGCAGTACTTTATACAATTAAGTACACGGCTTCACAGTTGTTGTATCCTGGTGCCCTTTTTATGGCACCCGTGGGGGTGACAGTGATCCCCCAACACCATTTATTATAACAGTACAGTATCACTTGGCTTCATCATGCTCTATTTGATAAAGAATGCAAGGCAGCCATACCAAATGTTCACACTGGAGTCTATGATTAAGCCTGATCTTGAATCTCCGATGGCCCAGCTTTAAGCAGTGGCGTCACTAGGCTTGGTGTCATCTGGTGTGGGAGGCCAGCTTGTCGCCCCCATGATAGACCTCCTCCCATGTAGTGGGCTGGGCAGTGTCCCGGGCAGCGGGTATGGTGATGTATCCTACTCCTACAGCCCTACTCTTGCTGGGGTTTTTGGCTATAACTTTTGAAAGAATAGATATGTTTCAATGTGGTTTGTTTCATTGCATTCTGCATGAAATTACGCATCAAATGATATACAACATTATTCAAAAATTCCTAGATTTTAAAATTTTTGGCCAATAGTGGTGTCACACACACACACACACCCATGCCCATCAGCCAGTGCAGCCTGCACCCCCTGCGCCCTACTAGTGACACCACTGGCTATAAGAACTAGGAACTGGCAGTATTACTGCAGTATTACTGCAAATTCCACTGCCTCCCAATGCAGCAGCCTTGCTCTCCTCAACCGGACTGGGTTGCTTATTTTAAACATGGTGCTGAAGGCAAGAGGACAAGGGGATTTGTTCTGGATTGCTGGGCCTCCCTCATCCAGCCCACACTGGGCTGCTTTCCACGCAACCTGTTCCTGGAGAGAGCAATCATGGTCATTATCTGTTGTCCTCAGTCTATCCTTGCTAACTAGGCAGAAAGGCACCTTTTAAGTCCCTACTCACCTCAGCATAATGTCTTCTCCAATTTTTTTATAAGGTTATGAGCTATATGCTCTGTAAAGCGTTCACGCCGGTGCAGGGTTCTCTTCCTGTATTGCATCCTATGTAGTGACACCATCTCTGGACGGTCAGAGATGATGTCATGCCTCATAGCCAAACTTCCAGGTTGCCAAGCTCAGTGCTATGCAGAGCTTGGCTTTGACCTGCATGGCACAGCTCAGGGGGAACACTGGTTATGAGCCTCTTTAGAGCAAAGAATCCAGTTTTAAAATTTCTTCTTTGTTTTGTTGTATAGCAAGCAAAAGTTTTTTGTTCAAAATATTAAGATATTAATTATTAAGATATAATTAAGATATTTATATTAAGATATAAATTAAGAAAAATATAAATTAAGATATAAATATTAAGAAAAGTGTTAATACATGTCTCAGACACTTCTTGGTTAGACTACTGCAACACATTCTGCATTGGGCTGTCCTTGAAGACTCCTCCCTTATATCAGCCACGCTTGTTTCCTGTCCCTTTTCCAGGCATAATTCAAGGTACTGGTCCAACTTTAAACCCCTAAACAGCTGAGGAGCAGGATACCTAAAGGACAACTTTCCCCCACCCCACCATGTGGATTTGTCAATTGATTAAAGCATCTTGCTTGTCCCTGTGTCTCCAAATGCTCAGTAGTTGGTTGGAAAGCCTTCTCCATGGTGGCCCCCAGTATGTGGAACTCCCTATTCTGGGAGCTTCACTTGGTACCCAGCCTGTATTCCTTTCAGCAGTCACTGAATATTTATTTTCGGCTAGTTTCTCTTTTGAGTTCTGACTGCCAAGTCTTCACCTGTCATCATTTTTTTTTTTGTGGCAGTGTTTAATTTTTGTTATTAAATTTTATTTAATAATGTTTAAATTTTATTATGTTTAAATTGTGATCCTAATCCTGTTGTGAGCCATTTTGAGCTCTCAGATGTTTGAAATGGTAGAAAGGAAATTTTCTTTAAAAAAACACAAAAACACAAATAGCCCCCTTCCCAAGCACTGTTTGTTTCTCATAAACATTGCATCAGTTAGCAGTTGTGTGTAGAAAATGCTGGTTCCCTCTACATGTTTGCAGTATAGTGATAACCTATATTTGTTGACTAACGTGCCCACAATCTTGCTGCATGTTGATGGAATATTCATAGCCCAGAATCTGCCTATGAATCAGACAACGTGGGCATAGCCTTTTAAAAGGGGTGTTGATGTCTCCAGGTTGTTTAGAGTTGATATTTCATATAATAAGCAGGAATGTAGGCACCTCAGTCTTCAAAAAAAATGTTGCTAAGCTCAGATGAAAACAATATAAAAACATAAAACATTTTTTTAAATGGACGGCTCTGATGCGGAAAGATGAAAGGAACTGATTTGGTATCACTTTGATTGGTGATGACTAAGGGCACAGGACAATCAGGATAATCACCTGCTGGTATTCAGAAGCTATAAACACAAAAGTTACATGAAGAAGAGATTACCCAGAAGCCAGGCAACTAAAGGAAGATTTATGTGAGAGATCCAGAATTGTTTCTTTAACATTCTTGCTAGTTTAGGACTATTTACAGAGCTCCCAGAACAACAATATTTGTCACAACCTCAAACCTCAAAGAGAGATAGAGAAAAGTCTCTTCTGAGCCAGAATTTGCTTCAGTTTAGCTCCAGAACCAGTTTTTTTCCCCTCCAAGGGCAGATGAGGGTAGCTTTGAGCATGTACAGAGTGCTTTTACCTTACTGCTGTGAAAACAGAGCCAGATTCCATGCACTTAGGGTGTGACACGCTGGGTTCTGGTCAGGGTTTATTCTCTTTAGATCAGCCTACCCCAGCATCCAGGATAGACAAAACTAAGCACTTCTTCGTGCCGTTTGATAAATGCATATGGTTCGCTGTCACCCACTGTGGTGATGGTCATTGGCTTAGATGAAACTGGATTCATGGAGCACCGTCTCTTGACAGAAATTAGCCATGTCAGCAAAATAGGTTGAGTTAGACTGCCTCCGAATACCAGAGACAGCACATTTGTCCCCTTGCCCCAATGTAACCCCCCATCAGCCGCAACAGGTCAACTTGAACCTGTACCAGTGTTATGTCCAGTAGCGTAGACTTAGACTAGCTTTCTTGTTTTCTGTATAGCCTGTTGTGCACTGACTTATCCTCAAGCTCCTCTTGAGAAGGCCACTATGGTGTGAGTAGTGGCTTCTTATGTACAACCTCAGCTTATTAATAAAGACTTTTACCTGATTTTGGAGTTGTGTGCTCAGAGTGGGAATGGAATGGTTCAAAGAAACCCAATGCACTGGTGGTAGCAAGTGGTCATGGAGGGGAAAACCCCAACTCTGTCACAACAGGATCAGGCCATGGGTTTATATTTCCACAACTGTCTGTGTACCTCTAAGAGTGCAGTCCTAACCCCTTATGGCAGTGCTTTCCAGTACTGGCATAGCGATGCCAATGGGACATGTGCTGCATCCTGCAGTTGGGTGTCACTCACGGAGGCCCCCTTACCTCAGAGCTGCATTGCCCTTATGTCAGTGCTGAAAAGCACTGACATAAGGGGTTACGATTGTGCTCTAAGTTGTGTAAAGCCACAGTGGGGCTATTTTCCTTCTTTGTTTTTTTAAAAATACAAAACATTGGCAATAGTCCATTGTTATAGTTTTTGAAATCTTGTTTTAACCTGTTGTAAGATTCCCTGAATCCTGTGAAAAGGGGGAGATTTCATTTAAAAAAAAAACAACAACAACAGCAACAACATACAAACCAACATTGTGTGACTGCTTTGGTCCTCTCTTGTCTACTTGCAAAAGTTTCTCATGGAGGATAAAAATGCACCTGGGGCCCATGGAGTGATCAGAGCTCTGGTGCTTCTGGTTTTTTGGTCATATGTTTCCAAATGGTTGATTGGTTCTCTTGTCCTCAAACAAGGTAGAGTCTTGATTAAGTCAACACAATCTTGATTCAGATTAGCCCCCTCCCTCCTGATTGCTATTTGGCCAGGGAGGAAAGATTCTATTGGCGACAAGAACATTTTAGACAAACATAATTATAGGTGGAATTGAATCCTCATTTCCCCCACGTGTACCCACCTTTACATTTGCATTTAGGAAAACTGACAGCTTTAATAAAATCCTCTGGCAGGGGAAAGGTGTACTGTTGTTGTCTTTCTCCCCCGTTTCCATATTCAAATTAGCAGGAGGTCATTGATCACAATGAAGTGTTGGAATGAATTAGGAGAGAGAAGGGTTTTGCTTTTTCCGCCTGAAAAGTTTTTTGGACAGCAGTTGTCAAAACCATTTGGTGCCATTAAACAGAAGATTGTGTGGAACAAAGCGCTCAGGAACGGGAATGAGAACTTGGGAAGAAGCAACTGGAGGGCAGGTGGCTGGGAAGCAGCAGGACCGCCGATTCATTCAATCACTGGATAAAGAACTAAGCGAGACTGTCTTTTTCTTGCCCTAATGAATGAATGTTATTTGCAATTTGCTAGAAGACAGTAAAGGATCCGAGCATAAATCCTGGTTTCTCTCTCATGCATGGTTGATTTACAGTAGCATAACTAGAGGGGGAGCAAAACTGTAAGTAATGCAGATGTCGCAATACGCCATGTAAGTGCCCCCACTCAGCTCCTCCCACATCGGAGTCATTCCAGGTAGTGACAGCAATGTGGAGGAGATGCTGTTTAGTTCCTTGAGCGCTTTCTTGTTGCCATCGCTTCCCAGAATGGCTCCAGTGGCGAGTGGGAGGGGCCGCGTACAGGGCACATTGCAGCATTTGTGGTACTTACCATTTCCCCCCTTGCTACTGTTGATTTAAGCATCTTTCTCATTTAAATGTGAAAAGAGGTAGAAAGGGGAGTTGTTCTATCTACTACTCACCAGGTTGCATAAATCACCACAGAGTTCACTGGAAGGAATGTGTTCGGGTCTGATGATGCTACGTCTTAAGAATCTTTCCATCAAAAGACAGGATATAAATTTTCAAAGTAAGAATGCATTTCTGACAGGATACTTCCATTTCAAGCATCTGTTGCCCCCGTGTAATGGGTTCGCACCATTCGTCTTCCTGATGCACCTATCTGAAAGAATGCATTCCACGTGCTCACACCACTTTCTGTTATGTTTATGGGGGAATGATCATTATATGAATTCACAAGTTACATAAAATCGAGTAAGATGTCAACTGGGTCCTGTAACTTAATAGGACAGAGATGTTGCTTCCCTGATCACTCTTTCTTCATTTCTTACCGTCTTCCTGGTCTTTCTGCTCCTCATTTTTCAGCATTCCTCCGCTATTTAATTCATGCTTACTGATATTCCCCTGGGTAATTATTTATACCATTGCCAAGAGAGAGTTATGGGGGGGGGGGAAATTACCAGAACAAGGGCCCAGCAAATTGGTTGAGGAGGAATGCTGGTAGAAGTGGGGCCAGGGGATAAAGCCAAGGGGAAAACTGAGAAAGCAAGGAAGGGGGAATAGAGGAACACTCTGGCTTCCGAGGCCTGCAGGACTGTGGGCAATACCTGCAGGCCTACAATGATGGATGGGGATGATAAACACATCGTAATTACAAGCAGAAAAGCAGACTTAAACTATCCGTTGGTGATTTTCTGGATTAATTAAACAGAAATTAATGAAAGGACAGAAATAATACCAGCATTTACCAATCGTCTTGGGGAAAAAGGAATCTGGTGATCATAGAAGTCTAATTTCAATGCAAAATGCTATTATTGTAGAAACTGCCATTGAAACATTACCAAGTTAAATAACGTGCGTCTATTGGCTCACTACAAATACATAATATCCAAAATGCTGCTGTGTTTGAGAGCAATGACTGTTGTTTAAAATCTACATTCTACAGGTCAAAGTCATAAACTTGTTATTGAACTATGGTACTTCTTTGTTGCATCAGCCACACTCAAATAAATAATAGAAGTCCTAAGTATAATTCATATTAGAATTTTTGATGCCTACATTTCTCAGTTCTCTTCCAGTGGTGAAATGTAAACAATATGCACATGGTTCTTCAATAATGCATATAATGGCTACCCTCAATGCAATGTCCTGAAGAGCTTCAATAGGGCAATCCTATACATGTTTGCTCAGAAGTAATGGGGCTTATTCTCAAGTTAAGTGTGTTTAGGATTTCATGGGTCTTTCCTTTTGTCCTCACAACAAAGGAGGTAGGTGAGCCTGAGGGATAGTGACGTTCCCAAGGTCACCCAAAAAGCTTCATGGCTGAGCAAAGATTTGAACCTGAATATTCCAGGTCTAAATCTAGCACCAGAACCATTACCCCATCCTGGCTCTCAATACATTTGGTGGTAATTCCCAAACTGCTGCAATCTCCCACTTTTTCACTTTCAAGGACAAAATGGTTGCCCATTCTAAAGAGGTATTATTGTGGGGGGTGTTTGGGTTCAGCAGGGTGGATCCCAGAGTGTCCCTGGGGCGAGGCCTCAGATAGTAGCAGGGGGGGGGGTTGTGTCACCCTGGTCCTCCTCCCTGTTGTGGCTGTAGTTCTAGTCTTGGGAAAGGGTGGAGAAAACCACCACCTCCTGCCTCTCCCCAGTCAGCCAGCTCATCACTGGCCTTCTCCCTCTTTATAGGGCCAGCTCTGACTTCCCTGTCCCTGCCTCTTCCTTCCTGGTGAGGCTTAAAGGGAAATTCCCTGGCCCCGCCCAGCTCTATGGCCAGCATTCTGTTTCCTCCTTCCCCAAACCTCTCAGTTTGCCCCACAGGTGACGGGTTGCCCGGTGCCTCTTTTGCCTCCGTCCAAGCCCCTGCCTCGGTTGCTCTGCTCTCCCCCTCTACCTGGGGTTGCCCCCCTTTTGTCCCTGTCAGGATCCTGTGGAGCTGCATTTGATGGTGGCAGCCCTCCCCCATGGAGGCTTGGGGGCTCTCCTTCAGACCAACTGGCCAGCTTGCCCTTCCAGGGACACCCCCCTCGAGGTAAGTCAGGGCCCTGGTTGGGTTGGGGGTCCCTTACAATTATAAACAAACAAACCAGGGACATATGCAGTGGCATGCTGGAGAGAGAGAGCACACAAACTTTGAAGCAGTTGAGAGGGGAGAAAAGGTAAAAGATCATGAAATGGTGTCACACCACTTGAAGTAGTCTTGCAGATAGATAGATATACGGTGAAATAGATATACGGTGAAATAAACTCATAGTTTGGAAAGACCCTGAGAGTCCCCTTTCTAGCCAGGTGATCCTGTCTCTTTGGTGTCATGCAGATCACTTTAGTCACAGATGTGAGGGGATGAATCTGATTCTTTTGGTTTCTATCTCCTGTAGCCAGAAGAGCTGACCAATATTCTGGAGATCTGTAATGTTGTGTTCACCAGCATGTTTGCCCTCGAGATGATCTTGAAATTGGCCGCCTTTGGTCTCTTTGACTATCTCCGCAACCCTTACAACATCTACGACAGCATCATTGTCATCATCAGGTAACTGTCAAAGCCTTGGGTCACTAATTGAGATGTAAGGAAAGGGGAGGGGGATGAGAGCTGGCCTTCGTCCTGAAACAGTTTGGTTCAAATCCAGGACTGTGTCACTGAGTTCTCATGAACAAGATAAATAAAACAAACTCCATGTTGGGGTTTGAACTGCAGAGGTGTACCCCAGCTGTTCCCAGCTGACAGTTTGAAGCTCCTTCTATAGGACTGTTCATCCATCTAATTAATCCAGTAATTTCTAGCTGACTGACAGCAGTTTTCTGAAGTCTTAGGCAAAGCTCTTTTCCAGTCTTGCAAACTGAATTTATGTTGGTTCTTAGTCTGTTATTTGATTCAAAGGAAAAGACACAGTCTGAAAATAAGGAATGTTAATACCTTCGCAGTCCAGAAGAAGGCAGAACCACAACAAATAACGTAACCATGCCATTGCAGACTCAGGGCTAGCCCTATCATTGTTCGGTTAGCTTTCTCGTCTTTATCAAAAATTCGCTCTGACTCTACTCTCATATGTTCTCTGGTCCTTATTTGTAGCATCTGGGAGATCATAGGCCAGGCAGATGGGGGCCTGTCAGTGTTGAGGACGTTCCGCCTGCTGCGAGTGCTGAAGTTGGTAAGATTTATGCCCGCCTTGCGTCGTCAGTTGGTGGTGCTGATGAAGACCATGGACAATGTGGCTACCTTCTGCATGCTCCTCATGCTATTTATCTTTATATTCAGGTGAGAAGGGGGATTCTCTGACCAACTCCAAGACACTGCATTATGAAACGCATGCATACAGACCATTAATCCATATGAGACTCATTTTGCTTGCTTGGAACACAGAAGAAAATGTTGTACAAACTTGTACACTGTGCTCATATAAGCTTGGTGTAAACCACCACATGCAATACCAAGCTGGTCAGCAATGGAGTGGGAGACCGCAGTAAGCAGTCAGAGTCAATAATAGATGTTATTTTAAGCGTGCTCTATGAAGCTGTGTGCTTGTTTCTTTTGTTTAAAATAGATCAGGTCTGTGTCTGTGGGGGGGGGGGGGGAATCTGTAACTTTTTGTTTGTTCTTTGAACTTCCCTTTTATGACCATTGTGGTCTTGTGATATGCTTCAAAACTGTCAAAGTGAACATTAACTTGATTTCAGTGATTGGATGTTAGGTTAACAGCATGCTGGTAAGCAGGGTTGACCAGGCATTTGGGGTTACAAACCCAAGAGACAGGCACCTGAGATCCTATCAACATCAGCCATGAAACCCATTGAGTGGCTTGGCAAATCACTGTCAGGGTCAAAGTGCTTCCTTAACAAATGGGCTTAAATCAGGAACCCAGACCTGTCTTGTAAAATGAAGCAGCGGGGTCAAACTGCTGACCAGTTGTATGGGTTCAAATTACGTGTGAGAGCATTGTACTATGTGAGGAGATGGGTTACTACTATTCTCTTTCTCCTGCTTTCGCAGAAAGAGAAAGTCCCACTCCACCCCACTGCATCTATGTACAGAAATGGTCACTTCAGGGGAAATGTTCAGAGTGAACAAATAACAGAGGGAGAGAATGTTCACACAAACGCGCGCGTGCGCATACACACACACGCACACACGCACACACACACACACTCTGCAGATGGGTCTTAAAAGGACTGTATATAGTTCATTTCCCATTTTTAACCCTATCTGTTAATGGTATGTTTAAGGTAACTGTAGTTTGGCCCTCAACTTACAGCCCAATCCTATTGAACCCCCTCCCAGCTGATGCAGCTGCATCCTGCAGGGAGCAGTCTGGGAGGTCTCCTCCATGTAAGGGAACATTTGTTCACTTGCTTGGGGGTAAGCCTCCAATGCTCCAATGAGTCTACTTGGACCTGTTCCAGTGATTTAGCTGGTGCAAGTCCAAGTGGACCCAGGAAGGCATATCAAGGTCAGGAATGAGGTTAGATCAGATATTAGTGGTGCCCCCACTGCTGATACCACCCCTTTCCCAGCCTCATTATGCTCTCCTCCTTGCCCCAGTCTCCATCCCATGCTGCCCCTCCCAACCTTGTTCCAACCACCCATGCTTCCCACCCACTCACCCCCCTGTGTTGACTTACCGGCACCCAGGCTAGTGGGGAGGCTGCTGGTATGTGGCTGTGGCCACTCACCTTTCGCAGCATTAATCTGTCTAACAGAGTTTTCAAGAATGTAAAATGGAGAAACCCATTTACAGTTTCCTGAGCTTCTTGGAGAAAGGGTGGGATGCAAACATGATAAGTAAATAAATGAATATATTAGTTTAATCATGAAAAATGCATTAGTAATTTATACAGTACTATATTATATACTGTGTGTGTGTGTTTGTATTTTTTAACTTATTCCCCACAGCATCCTGGGAATGCACATCTTTGGGTGTAAATTCAGCCTCAGGACAGACACAGGAGACACAGTTCCTGACCGGAAGAATTTTGATTCCCTGCTGTGGGCCATTGTCACTGTATTCCAGGTGAGTCCAAGACAGGGAAGGGAAATAGGAAGGAGATGTTCCCAGAAGTGCAGAAAGCACAGGATAAGGAATAGATGGGGACTGAGCTGGAGTCTGCCCTACCATGGAGTTGAATGAAGCAGTTCACATCAGTTGACAGATTTGGAGCTCTGTTCCCCAGCATTCACTGTATTCTGCTGCAGCCACCAACACCCCAGAGCTGGTGTCAACACCGCTCTACCCAGCCCCAAGTGGTGCTACCACCTCTAGCCCAACTCCATGGGTAAGAATCTGTCCTCAGTGGCTTCCACTTCCTCTCCTTCCTTCGCAGCTGCCATTGTTGCCAATGGTAGCAATGCTCTTGCTCACTGTCAAGTAGTGAAAAGCAGAGGCAATGCCACAGAAGCACCAGCAATGCACTGTTCAGTTGCTGCTGTCCCAACTACCAAATGGCCATGTGAGGGTGCAGGAGAGAGCATTCATGCCCCACCTTAGCTGCTGAAATAACTTCAAACAGATTTGAACAGTCAGTCTTCTTGGCACAGTGCCATGTTTAACATGGTTTCTATAAGTCGAGTGCATACATCGACTAGGTGCATACATCGAGTCGAGTGCATCGAGTGCATAAGTCGAGTGCATACATCCCAGTGTTCACAACCAGTTAGTGGTCATGAGCACAGCTGCACCTACTGTAACTGAGCTTCTTTGAATCTGCTACTCTCCCGTGATTTTTGAATGACAACTCACTAGATTTCAGAGAGTGCCTGCAGCTTTGGCACAGGACAACACAGCTGATGCATCCCTTCATTGAAACCATCTCATGATAGAAAGTCCCATGCATATGAATGGTCTGTAAAAGATAGCAGCTGAGAAGCCAGAGAGAGAGAGAGAGAGAGAGAGAGAGAGAGAGAGACTTGTTTGATAACACAGTCTCACCGTACCTTCATTTTTCTTGATTTGGGTTCATAAAATTGAGTTCTGTCTTACAGATATTGACTCAGGAGGACTGGAATGTTGTGCTGTATAACGGCATGGCTTCAACCTCACCTTGGGCATCTCTTTATTTTGTGGCTCTCATGACTTTTGGCAACTATGTTCTCTTTAACCTGTTGGTGGCTATCCTCGTGGAGGGATTTCAGGCCGAGGTGAGTTGCTGTAGTAACTGCTTTCAAGAAGGAATGTCTATGGCAAGTTAGGAAAACTGCTGGAGGGTTGAGAAGGATGGTAAAGCATCCACTGATCCCCTATCAGGTCTTTAAAGACAATTGCAAGGAAGAGCTGTGCAAATTCAACATCAGTCAGCACAATGTGCTCTGAGCGCCCTTTTCACATGTAGTGGCACATTTCCATGAAGTGGTTGGTCTGTCTCGGAGATTCCCTAGTCACCTGCATCATCAGAATATCCTGGGATTGCGGGGAAAAAACTCTCTTGCTCTTAGGATGCTCACAATTCCCAGGTCTTTGCATTTATTTTCCCAATACAGGGCGATGCAAACCGATCATATTCAGATGATGATCAGAGTTCATCAAACATGGAGGAGTTTGACAAGTTCCAGGAAAGCTTGGGTAAGAGCAGAATCAGGATGGTTGGCTCCTCCACCTGAGTTTTGGGGAATCAGGAGAATGATGCTAAAGGTGGGCAGAGCTCTGATGGATCTGGGCCCCCACTTTCAGCATCAATCAAACACCTACTGTTCAAATTGCATAAACATATGAAAGAGGAATGAAACATTTGAGTCAAATATTCAGTGGCTTTTGATTTGATGTGACAGGAGTTTGGATGTAAGCACCAATAACATCCACCTAGCGACTCAGAGCCAGGGAGGGTTTGTGTGATAATGAAAAGCCACCCTCCACACTCCTATGGGAGAACACAGCAAATCACCCTAATGCCCACCTCTGTTGCCAGTTCAGACCTATGTGCTGGCAGAATGTGGACTGAGCTTAGCATTTACAGCTATACAGACTGCTTACAAGTTCAAACATTCTAGCTGACAGTCAGAATGAGGCAGAGAGAGAGAGAGAGAGATCTATTCTACAAGTGGCCAGAAGCTATATTCCTCTCCTGTCAGGCACTGGCAGACCTAGAGGGGGGCAAATGGGGCAAATGCCCCGAGCGCTGACCCTCCAGGGGCACCTCTCAGACCCTTGCCCCCACCCCTCCCAGGAGGAGCGCCCAGGAGCGCTGCGGAGAGGCAGCTTGCTGCCTCTCTGTCAGTGCCTCAGCACCAATTGAGCTGCCCCCCTCCCCTCCTCCTTTATAGGAGGATAGGAGACAGATGCCCTAGAGAGGCACTGATGCTCTAGGATACCCATCTTGTGTGGGGCTGCTGGATGCCTGCCTGTCTGGGGCGCCCACTTCCAGCAGCCCCAGAGTGTTCCAGAGGAGACCTCCGTCCATGCTGCTTACAAGCAGCATGGAATGCTCTGCTGGCCCCGGGGCTTCCCTGCTCCGCCTCTGAAGGCATCCCTCAGAGGCAGAGCGGAAGCGGCGCACACCTCCTCCGATTTCAGAGGAGACACGTGCTGCTTCCTGGGCTCCAGCGGAGCCTCACAGAGGTCTCCTTTGCAGCGGTGTAGGGCTGCTGGAAGCCCGCCTGTCTGGGGTGCCATTTCCAGCAGCCCCAGACCACTCCAGAGGAGACCTCTGTGCTGCCTACAAGGGGTGCAGTATGCTCTGCCAGGGCGCCCTTCCTTTGCCGACTTTGGAGGAGACGCGTGCCGCTTCCCGGTCCCCACGGAGCCTTCCACGCCACTTACAAGTGGCAGGGAAGGCTCCGTGGAGGCCTCGGCTGCCTCCTCCGTCCCCCTTTGTTTTCAAAGGGGGAACGGAGGAGGTAGCTGCGCGGAAGTAATTGCGGTGACCATGACGTCACCACAATTATTTCTGGGTCAGTGGTGGGGGGTGAGAAGGGGGGCAAAAACGGGCGTGATGGGCGAAAAACGTGAGGTTGCCCAGGCGCGGGGACCCCCAGGAACGCCTCTGCTGTCAGGAGCCTCAGAGCTTGGATGGGGATGGGGTTTACTTCACCCTCCTCCACCCACTAGGCTTGAGCACAGGGAGAGGGCACCTCCTTTTCCTCAGGGTTTGCAGTCTGTCTGTCATAGCCTTCCTGGCCTCATTATAGACTTCCCTTTTATTCTCTTCTCCTGTGGCCTGATCAGGCCCCATAAACCACCCCACCTCATTTGCCCAAGTGCACCTGCTCCAGCTAATTCCTGAGAGCTGTTATCAGCCCACTCCCCTCCTCAGGCAGTGGGGCTGGCAGCCTGTTAGCTGCCTAGTCTAGGGGCATGGCCACCTTTTCTGCTTTGCCCCCTCTTCCTTCTCAAATCCAGGGATCAGGACAGGCAGAACTTGGCATATCAGCAGGTTCAGGGAGGGCACATTTGGCATGCTCCCTCAGGTGCCAGGAGGTCTTGGGCCAGTCCTGGGGGCTACTCAGTTCTAGGGTTCAAAATGCCCTGTCATTGGATACTTGATGTCTTCTTCAATTCCTCTCATTATTCAATTCCTCTTATTATGTCTCTATGTTGTATATAAGCCTGCATAAGGCACAAAACCACAACTGTCCCTCTGCTCAAAAGACAAACAAAATCAATTATTGTGAATTTGCGTATTTAGATGTATTTCCAAGTTTAATTGCTAGTGCTGAAGAGGCTAGCTATCCATAGCTATTGATTCTGTTGCTACTGCAATGAAGAACTTACTGAAGGAAACTTCTCTGCTCTGATACATACTAAACAAGTGAACCCAGCACTGGGATAAGATTTCTCTCTCAAAAGGGGAAAAATGTACGTACATATTTTCACACTTCCACAGAAGCACAAAGAGTACAAAGCACTGTTTAAGCAGTGGGGAGTGGGGAGAAGAGGCTATTTTTCTTCAATATTTCTCGTTGTCTTCATTCTAGAGGCATTCATACCTAGATTCTCCTACAGCCTGCCTGGTATTTGTATAAGAGAGCAGTTAAGACATGGTGCTCTCAAATTCATTCCCCTTTGTATGCCTGAAGGCACACATGTTGTAAGGCCCCTCCAAACATGCTTCTAAATGGGTGCTGTCTGGTTGGAGAACAACAAAATACATAAGTTAGAGGAATGTCTTTTGCTTACTCTCTTTCTCCCTTTTGTTGTTTTGTTCTGCTCAGATCCAAAGCTCTGTGCCATTCCCATGACCCCAAATGGACACCTTGACCCCAGCCTTCCTTGTATCCATCAGCCTGGGGCAGCTGCTGGAATTGCTAATCCTTCCCGCAGCACTCTGCAGCCAGAGCAAGTCCTTGTTGCGCTTGAATCCAGGAAAAGCAGCGTGATGTCATTGGTGAGTGGATTAAGCCCATCTGTAACACATGTGCTCCAGAGCCAGTGTCCTGGAGTCATTTTCCAACCCTGAGATCTCTGTACTTCTGTAGTTCCCACACCCGGGGATGTGACCCAAAGGAGGGCTGCATGGATGTTCCTGAGGCTTGTGGGAAATGCAGCATTCTCTCTAAGCGGGGCAGCCACACAGCTGTAATTTAAGCCCCAGACAGAGTCCCTCTTGGCACTCTGGAGCTCAGCAATGATAGTGACAACATCACTGAGCCCTCCAGAGCATTTTTCATTATCACTGGTGTCTAAGCCCACCAGATGTTTGGACTGGGATTTTTGGGTGCAAACTCTACCCCAGAATTTAAGAACTAGTGAGATATTGCCAAATAATGTTTGATGTTCCTAGTAGTGAAGCTCACGTTGCAGTTGTTCAAGTGTTATCTTGTCAATGCCTGTATTGGCCAGATATTTCTTAAGGGCCTTGAGGATTGCACTTAGGACACATATGACAATAGGGATAGTCGCTGTTTCCCCAAAGGCACTCTATTTCATTTTCCAGGTCTTTGTATTTTGTGCTCTCTTTCAATTGTTTCTCTTTGATCCAATTATTTCCTGAAATGGCCACATCAATAAGCATCACTTGTTTCTTCTCAGCCACAGTTACATCTGGCATATTGTGTTCCAGTTTTTTATCTGTCTGGATTGTGAAGTCCCACAAGATTTTGTTCTGCTCATTTTCTACCACCTTTTCAGGCATGTGCTCCCGCCATGTCTTTACTGATGTTATTCCGTATTTCTCGCAAAAGTTCCAGCCAGCAACTTTATTGCGGTGATTTTTGAAATCCGTTTTGCTGCACCCACTTAAAATGTGATCCTTTGTTTCTTCTTTTTTCTTTGCAGAGCCTACATTTGGCATCACTCGAGATCTTTTCCACTTTTGCCTTCATAACATTTGCTTGTAATGCCCGGTCTTGTGCAGCAAATCCCTGTTTCTTTCTTCAGTCTTCCATGCTGCAAGCACTTCCAGCTGGAGCCCTTGTCTACCTTGTCTTCTGTTTTCTTGATGTATTAGCCATGCAGCAGTTTATTATGCCATGCATCTAATTGATTTTTCACAATTTGCTCCCTGTAGGCTTATTTTGTTTCATTAACTTCTATTACATCCTCCTTATAAACTTCTGCCAACATTTTTTCTTTACTGTTCCTGATGTCGTCCTTACGTGTCTTCTTTCTTCTTCCACAGTTTGTTTTACTTGTCGTAGTCCTCTGCCGCCAATGTTCCTTGGTAGATACAGTTGGTCGATGAAAAACACCTGCAAATCTTAGGTGTAAATAAAAGAATCACATATTTTACACAGACACCTCTAGATTCCTTAGGTCAGGGCTTTTCAGACTGGGGCGTTACAACGTCCCAGCCTGTGGGCCCTGGCCTCTGTACCCTTAAGGGGCAGGGGCAGCGAGGAAGCAGGCAGGAGACAGCAGTGCAATCCTGCGGATGGCGCCGCTGCCTCCCCCCACCCCCACAAGAACTTACGAGCCGTTTTCGATCTCCCGGAGCGTTTGAAAACCACTGCCTTAGGTCCTTGGGAAGGACTTACTATTTAGAAAATACCAGCCACCATCAGGTAGCTGTGAAGTTGTTAATGTTAATCATCATCATCATCCTTGTATGTCAACATTAACATTAACAACTTCACAGCTCACCTGATGGTGGCTGGTATTTTCTAAATACCAAGGTTCTTCCCAAGGACCTAAGGGATCTAGAGGCATCTGTGTAAAATATGTGATATTTTTATTTGCTCCTAAGATTTGCAGGTGTTTTTCTAAGTTTGGGGGTATAGCTCCGAAAGCACCCACCACTACTGGCACGATATTCACCTCTCTTTGTCAAAGTTCTTCTACTTCAGTCTGAAGGTCTTTGTATTTGATTACTTGTTCATGTCCTGTAACTTCAATTCATGCATCCCCAGGTCTTGCCACATCTATGATCCAGACAATTTACTTTTCTATTACTGTTAAATCTGGTGTATTATGCACCAGATGTTTATCTGTTGGAATGCGGAAATACAACAGTATTTTGACCTCTTCATTTTTCAACAACTTTGTCTGGTTTGTGATCCCACCATTTCCTGGGCACGGCTATATTTATATAATGTGTTTCTTGTAAAGATTCCAGTGCTCAAGCATGCAACTTTGTTCTGCCTTTCCAGGTAGTCATCATCATTGTTATTGTTGTTAATTAACGTGTTCTAACTCCATGGATTGCCAGACTGAGAGAGAAATTGTATTTAGGATTGTAGTCCAAAAACTTTGGTAAACCACCACTGTGCTTGGTAATCCTCCTACATTCAAAGCACATGCCCTTCTACTGAACTATCACTCACAAGCCCACAACAATCTCCTACTCCTTCCATTTTCTATTGCTTGCGGTCCAGTTCTAGGTCACTCCACTCTCACTATTGCTTGCCATCTGCAATTTTTAAAAGTGCTTGTAATAAAATAATAATTCATTAACAAGACCTGCTGCTTGGTTAATTGGGTACTTCTGTTAGTGGATCAAAAGATTTTTAAACTATTGAGTTGAACCAATTGATCAGGGATGTGTCTAAAGTTGTGGGCACTTGAGTGGTATGTTTGTCCTCACTTTGTAGTGGCTTCAGCTCCTGAACAGATGCAGTGCAGTGCAGATCTCTTGCCTTTGCATTTGTCATCTCAGTGCACTTCTCCCCCGACTCCATGGGACATGATGGGTACTGTGAGTTTAGAATTCAGGGCAAGTTAGATGCAAGTCCATGAAAATGCTGACACACACAACTTACTTCTTTGGGCAGTAGCATTAAATCCTTTCTTGGTTTCTTGCAGTCTAGCTCTCGTAGCTCTCACTATGGAGCCTGGGGCCGGAGTGGGGGCTGGGGGAGCCGGCGCTCTAGCTGGAACAGCCTTGCGCGGGGACACAGCCTCAAACACAAGCCTCCTTCAGCGGAGCACGAGTCACTCTTATCAGAAGAAAGGCATAAGATATTAGAGGGAGAACGAGAAGGACTGGTCAGAGTTCATCACCATCGACGAACACTCTCTCTGGACACCAAAGGCTCCTCTGAGCTTGTTGAAGTGGCACCATCAGTCCCTCCCAGTCACAGGGCATCAAGAAAAACTGGGCATGGCGAACACCAGGACTGCAATGGTAAAATGCCCAACATTGCGAAAGATATCTTCCCAGAAATGAACAACCGCAAGGAGCATGGAGAAGATGAAGAGGAGACAGACTATGTGAGTACCTTTTCTACCTTCACTATTGGAATGAGAGTTTGCCAAGTCAAACTCAATCATAGTAGATAAGAGGATGAGCTGGGTCTTCCCTTGGCTGTTCTGTGCAAAAGGAGACCACAGTGAAACTCAAAGGCAGTGGAATCCTTTCCATACAGACTGTTCCCCAGAACAGTCTGAAATCCATTGCTCTAATGGCAAGTTTACATTATTGTCTTCAACAGGAAGCAAGCCTCACACTTGCTGTTAGTTATCATGAGAGCTTCCCTTGCCCAGATCTTGGGCTTCAGCAGGAGTCTCATATGCACTGAAATTCCCACTGAAGTAGAGACAACAAAAGTGTTAACATTACATGTCAGTGTCCTCAATTAACCTTTTGCGCTTGGGTCATCCTCATGAATAGGCATCTGGCTGCAGCTGTGGCTCCATCTCATCTATGTAATAGCCAGTATTAAGGACAATGGGCTAAGTCAGTGGTTCCCATCCTTTTTCAACTGGTGGCTGTCTTGACCTACTGACCCACTGGCCACAGCTCCCCATTATGGCTACAATCCTATACATGGTATAGGGCGGTGGGTTTTTCACTAGGATCCCACAGCTTCCCTGGCTAGTTTCCACAGCTCCCCAGGGAGCCAGGGATCACAGTTTGGTAACCACTGGTCTAAGTGTTTACTGTTTAGAGATTCAGCAAGGTAAAAGTTGTCTCTCAGGCTTTGTACAGGCCTGGTTCTTCGCAGCTGTCAAACTCGTTGGAGCTTGGAAATCCGGACAACATTACCAGATATGAAATGTCTGTCTCAGGAAGGGACTCCTGGGAAATATGGCTAAAAGAGGCTATGCTCGGTCCCAAACGGTTTCAGTAGCCCGTGCTTGTTAGCAACTCAAACTGTGGCACAATCAGCAATCGACCCTCAGTCAGAGTTAAAAGGCAATGATGATTTCCTACTTTCTGGGAGGTAAATTAGGTCATTAATCCTGCCGTAAGGTTGGCTTTGATGGCCTTGGCATTCTATTTCAATTGTATCATTCTAAGTCTGAGCAAAGCAAAGCTTCTGAATACTCTGGGCCATCATCACCCTATGATTATGATTTCAAGTCATTTTCTTACTCTGTATGGGGCTTGGTGGGTGGTGAATGATCCATAAAGATGAGTTATCAGTAATTGGAATATCTCTGGTTATTGGTGTGCAAGGCATAAAGGAAATAGTTCTCATGTGAGCAAGTCAAGAAGATGGCAACTTCTGCTGTATCGTTTTTCTTCAGAGCCTGTGCTTCCGTATCAAAAAGATGATAGAGGCCTACAAGCCGGACTGGTGCGAGTTGCGGGAGGATTGGTCCATCTACCTTTTCTCACCGGAAAACCGGTGGGTCTTCGTTCACGTTTGGTTTGGCGTGCTGAGCAATATAGGATGTGATGTGATATGACTACACTGAAGTAACATTTTAATATGGGAAGTTTTTAGTGATTCAATCACACATTCCTGTCTTTCAGAGTATATGGCTCTGAGTACAAAACAGTAAATTACACTGTCGGGCACAGGATCAAATTAGGAGCAATAACGTAATATTTTTGGCAGTTTCAGGGCCCAGTTCTATCCAACTTTCCAGTGCTGGTGCAGCCATGCCAATGGGGTGTGTGCTGTATGTGTGTGTGCATTGGGAGGGCAGTCCTGGAGACCTCCTCAAGGCAAGGGAACATTAGTTTCTTTACCTTAAGGCTGCATTGCAGATGTATTGGAACTGGAAAGTTGGTTAGGATTGGGCCCTTACTCTCCTTTCCTTTTAGTTTTTTTTCTTGTATTTTCCCGTGATCCTTTCTCCACCCTGAACCTAGTTTTCTACAGAGATTTGCCAGATATCCTGCACCACAATGCAAAGCCTATAGAGACAGAAAATGTCATCCCAAATGTCATAATGAGAAATTCCAAAAGCCAGTGATAAACCAACACTGGTTAGATCAGTTACAGGGCCTTTATGTGGAAACCAGAGAACTTGTTCCATTCTAGGCGGTTCAACAACAAAGTTTCAGGCAGTAGTTGAAACAGTGGCGTCACTAGGGTTTGCGCCCCCCGATGCGGGAGGCGAGCACGTCACCCCCATGATGGACCTCCTCCTGTGCAGTGGGCATGGCAACATCCTGGGTGGTGGGCATGGCATGGCATCACCATCCCACCCTGCTGGGTTTTTTTGAATATAACTTTTGATAGAATAGAGATATTTCAACACAGTTTATTTCATTGCATTCTGCATTGAATTACACATCAAATGATATATAACATGATGGTATTATTCCTAAAGACTGCGATTTTAACCATTTTGGCCAGTAGTGGTGTCACACACCCCTGTGTATGTCACTTTGTGTGGCCCACATGCCCTGCACCACCCTAGCAACGCCAGAGTTGAATCCCATTCTCTCGTTCCCATCCTCCTCCAAACTGTGTCCCTGTAGTGCCTTAGAAACACATGCAGTTTGAAAACAAATTAATTGTCTTCTAGGTTTCGTGTCCTCTGCCAAACTATCATTGCCCATAAACTCTTTGATTACATTGTCCTGGCCTTCATCTTCCTGAACTGCATCACTATCGCTCTGGAGAGGCCTCAGATTGAACAGAGAAGTACAGTGAGTATTTTTACACCATCTATTAAGGAAAGCCCTTGGGAAACTTTAGTAGGACAGCTCCACAAGTGCTCTCTGCAGCCTCTGGATATAGATATGAACAAAAATTGGGTGTCTTTCTCAGGGCCGAACTGGACATTACATTGGTACTCCATGATTGGAACTCCCAATGCACAGTAATTGTCTCCTTGTAAAAGACATGAAGGGCAGTTTGGATCAGGTCTACCATATGATGGCAGGGAGGTCTAAAATGCACCTGTAAATGTTCGCAGCTAATAGCAACTTTGTGGGGTTCAGTTTAAGTTGTGCAGAGAGTTGAACCTCCCTTCCCCCATGCTGCTTTTGTAAACGAAAAATATGTTGGAATTCCAGTACAGTAACATATATTTTGGCCTCAGAATCTGTCACAAAAAGCCACTGTGCAGCTTCCAAAATGGACTTGCAGTAGACCTGTCCTCTTTTTTTGTCTGTTAACTGGAACTTCCTGAGTTTAGCCTAGATTTTTCAGGTCCACCCACCCAGTTTCTAACAGGAAAGGAGTATTTGCCAAGCTTGATGCAATAATTTAAACTGCATGATTTGCTAGACATATTTTGAATCTGCCTTTGATTGTTCTAGGAGAGAATCTTCCTCACAGTTTCCAATTACATCTTCACAGCCATCTTTGTTGCTGAGATGACCCTGAAGGTAAGTCATCCAGTAACAGCTGCCAAGCCATCTCCACCGAATTGGCCCAACTATACCCTTAAATTTGTTCAGCCTTCCTAGGGGGACAAGTGTCCTTTCTTAATCAGACTGATCTAAAAGGGGGACTATTTTTGTGAATGTTTGCAGCAAAATTGAAAGTAACCCCCCCCCCCCCCCCATGGGTGATTTTTCAGAAATTGCTGCAAAAAAGGATAAAAATCAAGGAGAATTGTCCTTAGGCTTTGTTTGTCCTCAGAGACATCAGCATATAGCCAAATCAGATTGGTGCAATATTGTGACATCATTATGTTCACTACATAACCCTGGATTAGCTAGAATCATTTCAGGAAGAAGAAAGAGATCCTAGCCTGGAGATAAATGACACCCCAGCAACCACAGATAGGGGACACAATGGCAGCACTTTGGAAAAAGGTGAATATATGCACATTGGGGAGATTTTTCAAAAAATATTTCTGCCCCTCAGAAAAAAAAACAGCACTTTCAACCTCAAAATTAAAATGGGCAAACTTTCCTTGTGGCCCTACTTTTTGGCGCTTTTATTTCTCCTGTTTCCTCCCACAGACTGGCATGATTTGGAGTACAGAAAATTAAAACCCTTTCATTTCCAAATCACAGTAATCCAAAACTTATAATTATCCCTGTGATAATGAAGGAATATATAACCTGAGAGGGAGCAGGAGAGCATCAGGGTCTTGGTGGCTATTAGCAACTTTTTCTTCGAGGAGGTGAATTCAGAGCCTCCAGTTTCTTCTGTTTTGTTCGGAATAAAAGATGACAGAGTCAATGAGACATTTCCCACTGATTCTTCAGGCGTTGCTATGGAAGGTCTCTGAGCATATGAGCTATCTTCATTGTGCAGCTCTAGGAGTGTAGCCTGGCTCTGACTGTCTCTTTCTCCATGCTTGTGCATTCTCTCATCTCCTCCAGGTAGTCTCCCTTGGCCTGTATTTTGGGGATCAGGCCTATCTCCGCAGTAGCTGGAATATCCTGGATGGCTTTTTGGTGTTTGTGTCCATCATTGACATTGTGGTTTCAGTAGCCTCAGCTGGTGGAGCCAAAATTCTGGGGGTGCTGCGCGTTCTTCGATTGCTACGCACTTTACGCCCACTCAGGTGAGGTGCTAGAGGGTACCATCCCTCCTACCACCCTACTTTTAGGTTGTCTCCTAGGTTACACCCAATGGTGAAAATGAGCCAGGTTGAAGGAAATTGCTGGAAGCAATAGAGAACAAGAAGGTAAGGTGAAGGCTGGACGGTTTCACTTCCCCTCCCCACATGCTCATTTTAGTATAAAAATAGACCTCACATGCACACACACACACACACACAATATAGATGAGCAAGGCAAATATATGTTAAACAAACATGTGGATGCCCCTAATGTCTTGTTTGAGCCCGAGTCTTGCATTACCATTCAGTAACAAATCCAAGTATTGTTGTTAAGAGACTTGAACCAAGCCCAATCCTATTGGGCCCCACCACCAACAGAGCGCACATTCCACTGGTTGCAAAGCACCTGTAAAACATGCTCCAGCTGCCTGAGTGCCAGCAGAAGTGCCACAACCTTCTGCTGGAGCAGGTAAGCTGGTGGGAGGGACTGGGAAGGGTGGAATGGGGCAGGAAGGAGAGGGGATGGAAAGGGGTGAGGAGGCTGCTGGAAAGGGTGGATCTGGCGGTGATTGCAAGCTCCGGATCCTACCCCCTCTATGGACAGCCCACCCCTTTTCTCTTCTCAGACTTGCACCAGTAAAATTGCTGGTGCAGGTCCAAGGAGACCCATTGCAGAGCGGAAGGCTTATGGAGGTGTAAGGGGATTTAAACCCCCTTTCCCCTCTGAGGCCTCCCAATCTCCCCCCCCCCCGCCCCCCAATACAACATCTGTTTTTGGCATGGTTTCACCAGCAGGGTTGAGGAAAGGATAGGCTTGGGATATAGGGCTTTGAGAGAGCCTTGGGCATTCTGGTGGACTTTCTATGCCATTTCCTGGACTTGGGCAGTACTTCCTGACAGTTCTGTTTGACCTTTTGGCAGCTTTTGATGCCACTGATCATGGAATCCTTCTGAGGACTAGGGCTGGGAGGCAGCACTTTCTGGTGGGCTACAAGTTGGTGCCTAGGAATTTCTGTTTGATGCCATGGTATTTAACTCCTCGTGTCCCACAGAAGTTAAACTGCATGTAACCTTTTTGAAATTGTCAGGCACAATGAAGCGTAGGCACTCCATTTATTCAGAGGGAAAGGCAAGATGTCAGTGATTTACATACATAAACAAAATCAATAATAACATGTGCATGTTTCTGTTTTGTCATATGTTCATGCTGTCAGAACCTCCCACTAGCCTGAGCACCCTGCGTGGCAAGAAGACAAATGTGTTTTCATAAGATGTAATGATATCAACACAGATTGCAAGCTGTGTTCTACACAGAAGTGATGTCTTTGTAGGGAATGCATCAGGCCCCCTGCTAAGCTTTTAAAGTGATGATTCTTTCATATTTAGTAGGAGACTATGCAGGGTTGGCCCAGCCCAGAGGCAGGCGGGAGTGGTGACAGGCTGGAGGAGGCTGTGAATTGATGAGGTTTGCCTCACCCCTGCATCTGTCTGCCTATGGCACTGTGCTGCTCTCTTCTCTCCACTTGCTGCCTACCTGGCTACTTTTCTAACCAGACAGGCAGGTGAGGAGGAGGAGGAGGTGACAGCAGCGGGACACCACCTCAGGCATAACTTACAGTAAACTTGGACTGGACATGGGAAATATAACTGTTTCTATTCATCCCAGCTCATCAGCCCTCCCAGTGGCTGTTGCTGATCCCCCTCATGTTTCTTTTTGGATTGTGAGGCCTTTTGGAATAGGGAACTGTCTTCTCATTCCTTTTGCTATGTCAATTGCTTTGAGGTCTTCTTTGTCGAAAAACGGCATCCACTGGGTCCTCCTTAACCATGGGCTTGGTATTGCAGATTTGAATATCCGCGGATGCTGAGCCCACGGCTGGAGGGCCTCAGAGGACCTTCCAGACGCAACCAGAAGCCGCTTCCAGTTTTTCTGCAAACCATAAGTGTCTTCCAGTTGCATCCAGGATGCCTTCTGAGGCCTCCCGCACCTCAGAAGGCCTCCCAGATGTGACTGGAAGACACATCTGGTTTGTGGGAAAACCAGAAGTGTCTTTCTGTCTTGTTGGGGAGGCCTTTAGAGACATAGAGAGGCCTCAGAAGACCTCCTGAACATGACTGGAAGGCACTTCTGGTTTGCTGGCACCCCCCCCCCCCCATGGATTTCATTACCCATGGAATTTAGTATCCTCAGGAGGTCCTGGAACGGATCCCCACAGATACCGAGGGCCCACTGTATAAATATTCTAAATGACGATGAAAATATTATTGACGCTCTGAGCGGTAGCCGTGTTTTAACAGTTGTTAGACGAGTTCTTTGCCCGGAAAGGAAAGCAATATGTCTCCCTTATTGTTTCCCCTCACAGTGCTTCTTTTTCAGGGTCATAAGCCGTGCTCCAGGCCTGAAGCTGGTTGTTGAGACACTCATTTCGTCACTCAAGCCCATTGGGAACATCGTTCTCATTTGCTGTGCTTTCTTCATCATCTTTGGCATTCTTGGGGTGCAGGTATAGTTATTGTCCGCAATGAGTATGGCCACTGCAAACCTTAACCTTCAGCATAAAAGCAGTGGAGAAAATAAATCCCCTTGCTTGAAGCCAAACACTTTTGTCCATTATAATGTGTAAAGTGCTCCGGTTCCCAAACAAAAGAAGTGAATTTCACAATAACAAACGAATTGGGTTTCTGTTCAGGGGTTATAGTGAGATTCAGCTGGATCAGAGAACCCTGGACTGGAATGAAAAGCGGATTGCTGGGATGCATGAGAAAGCAGATCTCCCACCTGTTTTTAAAACATTCATTCTTGTTAGTTCCTGACTCTCCCCCACATTCCAAGCACTGAATCCACCCACGGTTGTTTATGGGGGGAAGTGACATCTTCTTTAGTTTGCATTTCATCTGCAGAGATCTGATCTGCAAGCGTGGGTGTTGCTTCTCTGCCATAGTGAAGAGTGTGCTGTATTCATAGCCCAATCCTATGGTGGCCTTATGCTGATGGATCTCATGATCCATCTGCAGAAAACCTTGGCTGCCGTCACTCAAGCTGCTCCATCACCAGGCTGCTTGCTAATGACAGTGCAGAAGCAGGGAAGCCCCATGCCAGTAGCAGCAGCCTGCTGATCCCACTCCAGAGCAGGTAGGTCAGCAGTGGGAACAGTGTGGGTGGGGACCATGAGCAGTTTGGGGGCAGGAATCAGGTTAAACCAGAGTTGGTTCAGGGGTGGAAGGGGGAGGGTCACAGCAGCAGCAGCTGCTGCTGCTCACGCTCAGATCCTAGCCGCCTGTGCCCAGCCTGATATACCCTGGCTGTCCTTGGACTTATGCCAACTAAATAGCTGGCATGGGTCTGAGGAGACCCACTGGAGACTAGATGGCCTCAGGCCATCTTGTCACACACACACCCCCACCATAGCTGGCAGCGCATGCCCCATCAGCAGTGCTGCATGCTATGAGCTGGAGGGGGATAGGATTGGGCTGTTAATCTGTATTTTGTCAGTTCCCATGTTAGGTACTCCACTACAAGGAGTACTTGAAAGCAAGTTTGCCTCCTGTAGTGTTGAAAGCCACCCTGAACTTTCAAATGATGCTCTGGTCCTCGCCATGCGGCAAAGGGAACTGGGAAACCAGAAATGTAAAAATTCACAGCAGGGCACATTTATTTTAAAGTATTTGAGAAGCAGAGAATATTTTCCCAGTGCTTAACTCTTTTTTACAAGTCATATTTCTGCTTTCAGTAGACCCAGTAATTATTTGGGAACACAGAAATGCTTGTTTGGGCTGGGAAATGGAATGGGACACAAGTGATCCCTAAAATTTCCTCTTATGTACCGCTTCATGGATATCCAGTGGCAAGTGGATTATACGGACCAGCCAGACAATACAGGTCCAGCCTTGTTATACACGGATTTTTATACACGGACTTGACTCAACACGAATGGCCACTGCAAATGGGAAGGAATGTGCTGATCACTGGAGAAGGGGAAAAAGGCACCCCTTTAAAATCACAGTTTTAAAAAAACTGCTTTTCTTACTGTTGTAGAGAGAGACAGTCATGCAAGTGATTACAGGTATAACCTAATTATCCACAGATTTTTCTCTGTCAATGCAATGAGAAGGGTCCTTTAAATTAAAGGAAAACAGTCATTTTACAATGAGAGAGAGGGCAGCCAGCTGACAATCCATCAATCATTCTCTCTCTAGGCAGCTTCAGCTTCAGTTCAAGACCCCTCCTTCCCCCTGAGCATGTGAAAGAAAGATACTTTGCATTGGTGGAGGGAGGGATCAGAGTGAGGCCTTTCTTAGCATCTTGAGAGAGACTAAATGAAGGACTGAAGGATCTTAATGGCTCTATCTTAATATCACAAAGGTCAGCAAGGCTGTTTTTAAATCACCTGAGCAAAGAAACTTTGTTTTTAAAATTGATTTGCTTTAGTTCATTTTTTCCGACATCCACTTGAGTTCTGGGAATGGAATCCACTGGAATAATGAGACTCAACCTGTATTCCTATTGTGTGTCAGGGCCTGAGAGCTTAATTTTCAATTGTAAATTGCCATCTCATGAGAGGAGGGGGATTTTAACCCTTTATCAATCCCTTCATAGCTGCTGTTTACATTTGAAAAACCAAGCATGCAGACCCAATCACATTACAGGTCTACTGTATAACTTGTCCCTCAGTCACAATGGGCCTGACAGACCATGTTGGTGTCAGTAATTCAGAGGTGAGAGGCTTCTTGTTTAGCTCAGAAGGTCCATCCTTCTGATAAAGTCTCTGACCCTGTGGTTTCTTCTTGCAGCTCTTTAAAGGGAAGTTCTACCACTGCTTGGGTGTGGATATCCGAAACATCACCAACAGATCTGATTGCATGGCTGCCAATTACAAGTGGGTGCATCACAAATACAACTTCGACAACCTGGGCCAGGTAAATGTAGAACCGTCCAAGTTACCTTAGACTCCCATGTATTTCCTAATGCATGTTTCTGTTCCAAATGAGGGTTTCCACCTCCAAAACACCTGGGTCTACATTTACAAGTTTATCACATATAAGACTAAGAGGTAATGGTGCTAATCTGATTAGGCTTCACCCTCAGAAATTTATCCAGTTTGGATAACCACATTCTAATCTAAACATATCCATCAATATGTTTCCAGGCACAAGTCAAAGTGTTGGTATTGACTTAACAAGCTCTAAACAGTCTGGGTCCAGGTTGTCTTAAAGACCACTTTCACCCATACATGCTTAGCAGAGGGTTATGATCTGCTTCACAAGCCTTGCTTTCTGACTCAAAGTATGTTTGGTGGAGCTTACTCGGGTAGCATATTCTTGGAGCTTACTCCCTAAAGACTTACTCCACCAACCCCCCCCCCCATGGGCCCAATCAATCCAACTTCCCAGGAGGCCTCTGTGATTGCCTCTCCACCACAGGATGCAGTGCACACCCTATTGGCACAGCTGCACTGATACTGGAAAACTGGATAGGATTGGGCCATATATCTACATTCAGGCACCTATTGATGTCAGTTTTCTTCAGGAGAGCAGTTGATGAGGAGTTGTTGCTCTCCTTTTCACTTTTTAAAATGCTTTTATTGTTTTTATAATTATTTCTGTTCCAGTTTTAACATTGGTAGCCATCTTTGAGAATGATATAATACTTGGTACATTTTTTAATCACATTTTCTGAGTATGCAAAGCAGTTTACATCTTATCCTGATGCACTGGCCTACATAGTGGGATCAGCAGGGGCAAGTGACTCTGGGTGGAATGTTTACAGAGTCAGCAGCGCCATCCGCCGCCCCTCCTCACCAGCCTTGGGGAAAAACCAAAAGCAAGTAGTTGTGTGCTACTTGAAGCAGCCACCTGCTTTCCCCCCCCCCCTTTTTTCAAAGTGAAAAAAGTGTGCAGTGCACTTTGGAAAAAAGTGGGTGGCCATTCAAAGCAGGATGCTGCCGTTTGTGTTTTTGCTTTATTTTCAAAGCAAAAGAAGCAAGTGACACTCTGAGCACTGCCTGCTTCTTTCACTTTGGAAATAAAGTGAAAAAGTGTGTGGTGCCGGAAGTAATTGTGGTGATGTCGTCACGTCACCGCAGTTGTGGACAGCATTTGGTTTCTGGCTCCCGGGCAACGGAAGAGCCAGGAATGTCAGTGTCTTGATGTTGTCCTTTGCAACAACTGTGTAAGGTAAGTATTATTGCAGTTGGATTGCTGAGACTGAGCAGGAGTGACTTGCCCAAGGTCACCTTGTCAGTTCATGACAGAGGTGAGAGTCAAACTAGGGAAGTCTTGATCTGAAGCTCAGTCTGTTCTCCTGTATGCTACGCCAGCTCTCATACATGTCTAGAAAGGCATTTTAAAAATACATGATTAACAGCCCAATCCTACCTAAACACCGCATGGTGACACAGCAGTGCCGGTGTGGTTTCTGCTACATACTGCAGGGGATTTTCAACTGCTGGAGGTCTCCTCAGGGTCAGGGACATGTGTGCCCTTGCCCCAGAATAAACCCTAGCAATTGCTAGAGGGCAACATGGACTTGCACCAGCTCTGTCACTGGCTCAAGTCCATGTTGTTCCAAGCAGGCAGATCAAGCCCAGGAAAGGGCTCAGGGTTCAATATGTGCTGCCGCTGCCAATCCTACCCCCTCCCATGGCCGATCCACTTAGCCCATCTCCTCCCCAATCTGCCCACCCCACCCCATGCCACCTCCTCCCTGCCAGCCCCTCTACCCTGTTCCACCCCCTGTGCCAGGCATATCTGCTCTGGCAGGCCTCCCAACATCTGCTGGCATGTGTGGGAAAACTCTAGTCTTCCAGCTGGAACACCAGCAGCCTGTACTGCCTCAAAGCGCTTTACAACTACTTTATGGCAGCCGGTGTCAACTGAATGCGCGTTCCATTGGCACTACACAGGGTTAGGTTTGGGCTGTAAATAATATACATTATTGAGGAGGATAATCAGAATAACAAAGGGCTTGATCTAGCCAATGCCAAGTCATTTTAACTTTTAAGACTCATTAGTTTCAACAGCCGGAGGGGAAGCCATTAGTCAATAGCAGTAAGAACATCAGAAAATCTTATGGTACTTTAACAATGAATAAATGTATTGTAGCACACGCTTTTATGGACTATAGTTCACTTCATCAGCTGGAGAAAGTTGAACATGAACTTTACATCCAATTAAATTTAATTGGAGAGTTAAATGAGTTCAGCTTTGGGTCGAATCATGCCCAGAGATTTTAGAACACATGAGCAAGGCCCAGCCATCCATGAGGCCAACTGCGGCTGTCACCTCAGGCCCCAGATAGGCAGAGGGTCCCCACCTCTATCCTCACACTAACCTTCATTGCACCTCCTCCTCCTCCCTGAACTGAAAAAGGAAGAAGGGGGCAGAGCAGAAGAGGAAGCCTGGGAGAGGGAAGTGTGCTGTAGTCCAAGTCTTCCCCCCCACACACACACACACGCACATTTCTTCTTCCGCTTCATTTCCTCTTCCTTTTTCTGTGCAGAGGGTGGAAGGAACAGAGGCTGGCACATCACCAGGTATTGGAGGGCAGCATTTATCATGCTGTCTCAGGTGCTAGGAGGTCTGGGCTAGCCCTGCCCAGGACATACACATAAGGATAAAGAACTACATGTATTTAGTTTAGGGTTACTTTAAATCTTATTCTCACCATCTGGCACTTGGAGATTGTTACCCAGCCCTTTTGTGTGGCAGTGCTCCATGAAGTAGAGTTTGTAATGAGACCTCAGACCTTCAGAAATTCCAGTCCCTAACAATACAAGGTTTCAAAGCAGTGTTTCTCAACATTTGTCCTGCACTGTACTACTTCACGTGGTCCACCTATTTGAAGTACCACGAGAAGTAACTGACAACGACATCATCATCACTTACTACTGGGTTGGAAGACCAAATACTATGTGACAAACACCAGTAAGAGGCTCAGGGTAGATGGGGGGGGGGGTTTCTTCAACCACAGAAAAGCATGCTTTGGAGCTCTGCCCACTGAGCCTAGCCTCCTACCTCTGTTTGTTGTGTTGTGTTCCTGGTCTTGCTGCAAGCGTCAGGGGTCCAGGGGTCGTGTGAGTACCACCAGATACCACCTCAAGTACCACTGGTGGTACCCATACCACTGGTTGAGAAACTCTGCTTGAAAAATTAAATCTGGCATTTTGAATTGGCAGCTGTTAAGGAAGTTGCATGCTTCTGGTTGGTAACTGGCTCTGGGCAGCAGTCTGAATGCTGTATTTTGCATCAGCTGAAGTTTATAGACACCTTTCAAAAGGCAGCTCCACATAAAATGCATTGTAGTTATGCAAGCATGATGTATCTAAGGGACAGGTTATCATGGTCAGATCTATCCTTTCTGGGAATCAATGCAGCTGGTAAAAACCTTCCCTGGCCAAGGCCGTCACCTGAGCAACCAAGTTCAGAACTGTCCAGGCACGCCCCCAGTTTGCAAACCTGAGTTTTCAAAGGTGGTACTACTCCATCTATCCCACACTGAAGTTCTGTTTCTAGAGGTGTTTGAAAATTATTTATTTTAAGCCCATTGTGTTCAGTAAAACTTAGGCTGTAATCCTGTTTTATTCACAGGAAACAAACACCTCTACCTATTTCCAGATCAACAATATTAATGACCAGGAACACCTTTGTCTTATCTGGATTAAGATTTGTTTGTGGCCATCAGTCCATCACCAACCTTGGCCACCAGAATTTTGACAGCCTCCCCTAAACCTGCTGGAAAGGAGAGATAGGGTTGGGTGTCATCCACTTGCTAATAAGATTGTATTCCAAATCCCCAGATAATCTCTCTGGGGTTATTTCACATAAATATTCACAGAATGGAGGACAAGGTAGAACAGTGTGAGACCCCTTAGGCCAAAGTGTTGAACTGGAGTTCCCCAGCAACATCTTCTGGAAATCCTCAAACCCTGTTCTGGCCAGTCTGTCTAGAACAGGGTTTGGTAAACATTTTGGCAGAAGGGCCACATCATCTCTCTCTCACACACACTGTATCTGGGGCCTGAAAAAAAAGAACTAATTTGCATTTCAGATTATTAACAGTATTTATTAACAGTATTATGGAATAATTTGCATAAACGAATACATTAGAGACATAACTTATATGAATGAATGAATTTTACTGAGCTTATTTATAATATACATGAGAACTACAATACAGGCATGTAGAACCGCATGAGAACTATGAACTGATTGCCACACACCCCTTGCACAGTGAAAACATAGAGACAAAACCAGAAGCTCATGGAGACATAAGTCGTTCAGAGGCAAGGGGGTAGGGGTTAAAATAATGCCCAGGGAAAAGCAGAAAACACAGGAAGACTATAAAAGGCCTTGCTCTAACTCGGCCCGCAGCCTGTGTCTGGTGGTTGTGACTAGCAGTCACAGGCCAGCATGGGCTCCAACAATTTCTGACGTTCCAGAGGCTCACTGAAGACTTGGGGCTCCCTGCAGGCCAGATTGGGGGTCCCCAAGGGCTGCAAATGGCCTACGGGTTGGAGTTTACCCACCCCTGGTCTAGAACAGCGGTGTCCAAACTTTTTGGCAGGAGGGCCACATCATCTCTCTGACACTGTGTCGGGGGCCGGAAAAAAAAGAGTTAATTTACTTTCAAATTTCAAATTTGAATAAATTGACTTTAGGGATGGAACTTATGAATGAATGAAAGTCTTGCAATAGCTCATGGTCTATAAAAGGCCTTGCGCAAAGCAAGGCTGGCCTTTTCTTTGCTGCTACTGCTGTATCACAGATGTGAAACAGCAAGCAGTGGGAGCCCTCATCCAACAGCTCATAGGAGAGGTCGAACAGTTGGCCATCACGCTGAAAGCAGTTGCATCAGGCCAGCGCGGGCTTCAGCAAGTCTCTGGAGGGCCAGAGCTCATTGGAGGCTGGGGGCTCTCAGAGGGCCAGATTGGGAATCCTCTAGGGCTGCAAGTGGCCCCAGGGCTGGGGTTTGGGCACCCCTGGTCTAGAAGGATGCAGTGATCAGTGGTACCAAAGACACCAAAAGAACTGATGGGAAATGAAAATGGTTTCTTAGGGAAACTGTTGAATCTCAGTCTCACCGGGCTTTTAAAAGAACAGTTGGGTAGGATGCTTTAAATTTCCAGTTAAATTATTCTGATTCCCCTGTTTGCATCCACTTTAAAATCAATAGGAGCGCACCTTCTCATTGGTTTGTTTTCTTACCCATTCTATCCATTATTCTCTTCCCACAGTTGATGGAGAGAAGCCTTTTAAAGCCGCTTGAATCCCCTTCAGTGGATCAGCTTTTGTGCTGAGTGGGACATGGGGAAGTGAGAGTTGGCATGTACATTTTCAGAGGAAGTAATCAGGGAGATAGCTTTTTCTTTTTTTACCCATCAGGTGTGTGTCATAGTTCTAATATTTTTTTTTATCAAGTTCCCTTTTTTGCATTCCTTTGAATGTGATGGATTTGTGACATTTTAGCAAACCAAGAGATAGTGTGGATTGTAATGTTTTCTAACTCAGTTGGTGATTCTCTAGGGCAGTGTTTCTCAGAGGACAGCCAGGTAGCAGCTCCTCCTTTTGTCTCTCTTTCTCTCATTCACAGGCATGTTCTTTTCCCTTTTCCCTAATTTCTTCCTGGGCCAAACTAAATGTTGTGTTTATTTGCTTAATTGGCCCTGCAGCTTGTGTTCTCTTTTTGCTTAAACAGGAGGGGCCTGATTCAGATGGGGAGGGTGACTGCTCTTTCCCCTGGGAGAGAAGCTCCCTTGGTGCCAATGGAAATTTTTTTCCTGAAGCTGGGAGCTGCCGTGGGGGCTGGCATAAACTGGGTCCATGGTGGGAGCAAAAGGTTGAAGCCTCCCCCCCCCCCACCATGCTTTGGTCCTGGTCTCAATCACACTCTGTTCCTGCAGCAAGTAACGACAAATCTGTAAAGGCCATTAATGAATGTAACATGTAGTTTGGGCCAGAGCAAGGTGGATGATGAGGAAGGAGATGCTTTCTCTAATTTGTTTTTCATGTGTCCTTATCACATTTAAATTTTGAACCTGTGAAAAATCCACCAGAAATGTTTCTTGGCTGACCAGTGTTCATTCATTGCAGGCTTTGATGTCACTTTTTGTGCTGGCTTCCAAAGATGGCTGGGTCAACATTATGTACAATGGACTGGATGCGGTGGCTGTGGACCAGCAGGTAGAGGAGCTTCATCTTTAGAAATGGATCATTCATGCTGCTTTGAACTGGGTTGCAAAGGGTCTAACAAGAAGTCACTTTAAACCCAAGCTTTACAAATGTGTGGTGGTTTTTTTAACATGTTGAATAGCAGCTGAATCCCCCCCCCCCCCATTATTCATCAATGGCAGGGGAAAAGGGCTTTCACCCTACTTCCACCCCACCGCCATTGATCCTGGTCTAGATCAAGAGTCCCTGCAGTTGCCATTTACCAAGGAATGCATTTTCCATTGGGAGCCCCCCCCCCTTTGCAAATAGCAGCCATGCAGGATCTGAGCCGGTTCAGGACCACAGCAGTGGGGGTAAGTGCAACCATTCCCTCCCCTGGTCATGACCCCAATCTGTGGGGAAACCAATCACCAATCCAGCTACCATTAATCATTCAAAACCCAGCACGTGGTGTGTCGTTTCACTTTAAGTCAGCTGTATAAGCCATTTTAAATATCTCCCAATAGCTTTGTTAAGCACTTTCCCAAGCAGTAAGATGTTCCACCAGTAGTGCCACATGGTTTAGTTCAATTCTGGATGCCTCGCTGGAGACTGACTCGTAGTGTTATTTTCTGATTTCTTTGAGGGGGAGGGTATATATTTATTTACAAAAGAGTGACATTGAACATGGGAGAGCAGAAGACCACCCAGGCAAATGATGCGAGTCATCCTCTTGCTCCCTTATGTGTGGAACTGCCTCTTCGAAAGATGGAGCCACCTAAATCCCTTCCTTGAAGGCCCTCCTCAAATCCACCTTTTCCAAGTGGGCTCGGATTTACCCTCTTCGTCCTCATTCCCATCTGTAACCAAGCTTTAAGTACGTGTGGAGTTCTTCTCTCCTTCCCCTTGTCTCTTCTTCCCTCTATCTGGCATTTCCCCGTAGTCTGTTTGAGACTGCAGTCTCATTGGGCTCAGGGACCTGTCGGTGTCTTCTGTGACGTACCAGGTGCACTGGGGATGCAGTATATATAAACAAACAAGAAAAAAGCATCAGTTGTTGCCACCACCAAGCAAGCAAAATAACTCTCCATTGATTCTCCACCCCATCCCCTCAGAGCTCCCAGGGCACCTTCTTCTAGTCAGCTACAAAACTGAGACCTGGCTGCATTGCATCCTGCTGTGTGTACACACACACAGAGAGAAAGCAGAACATTGCACTCAGCTCTGATCTGGCAGTTAACTGTATCCTAGTTGGTAGTAGTTCCCTGAAGAAACATCCTCCAACACCATTAGGGTCCACTGAGGAGATATCAACTGATCATCACTAACCAACAACAAGCAATCAGCATACAAAAGGTCACTTAGCAGTAGTTACATATTTTTAATACTTCTAAACAGTACATACATTTCAGGCCTTTCCTATCGTCTGCATTTTGCTTTCACTTTTCTAATTTGCTGTGAAAGCAATTATCATCATTTCTGTGCAAAAGCTGAGCATCTTTCAGCTATCTCATATGGATAAAATGGTTTTAGTGCTCCCGTGTTTGCTCCTTTTGCAAAAACTTCTACGCTTTCTTCTTTTGTATCCCATAATAGCTTTGCAGTAGCAGCAGGTGTCCTTTGGGGCAGGAAGCTCAGCTCTTCTGATTTATAACGACTTGCTGCCGTTTCCCCTATAAAAAGGGTGTTTTTTTTTCCATTGCTGGTTGTTAAAACCTGCTGCTGTTCATGTTGACTTTAATAATGCAGGGTGCTTTCTCTACTGCAAATGGCAGTTGCACAGGACCAAACAGTGTTGATGGAATATTGCGTCCACCCTGTGATCTCTCTGTGTTCTCATGCATAAAGCAGAGAGGGTTTTTTTGCCCCCAGCAAGTATTGTCAATCCTTTGGAGAGAACCATTTCCCATTCAACTTCACTTAATATTCTTGCTTCACTTGCACATGTGAGCAAACAGAAAATTTACCTGCATGGGAATATGTAAAGATGCTGGTTAGATCCTTATGAATGTTACTTTTAAGCACACTGTTAGGCTTTTAGCAGGCAGATCATGTTTTAGCTGTGGTTTTAGTGGTTGTTGCCTAATTGCTGTTTGATTGTTTCATATCCTTGTTTTAATCTATTGATGTTAGCTGTCTTGTGAAGATTTAGTCCTGAAAGGCAGGGCAGAATTTTAAAAAATAACTATATTGTCAACAGGCTATATGAAGGCATACAATGAATATGAAATATCAGGGCTGCAATCTCATGCATGCTTTCTTGGGAGTAAGCCCCACTGAATATTGTGGGGCTTACTTGGAAGTAAACATGCATAGGATTACACAGCACAAGTTTGACTAAAGAGATATTTCTGTGTGTGTTTAAGGCTTTCCATCCTTTCAGACTGCTATGTTTGATCCAACCAATGCATAGTTGTTTTCTCAGCTGTTGTGAGGGATTAGATGTGGTTTGTCAAGGCAGTGCTTCTGCTGTGGGGTGTTTTCTCAGTGGTCAAATATGCAGATTTTATATGTGGGAAAGTGCATTGCCTGTCCAGCTCAGTATGTTCATTCTGATTGACCTGTGAAGTGTGGCTGCAGAAATGTTGTGGGCACCTATTGTACAGTACCTGTGACATGATGCCCTCCTTTCTACTATCTGTGCTGTTTTGTTTCATTGAGTTTTTGTTACTGTTGCTTTAGGTTAGTTCTAACAGAGCTCTGCACTGCACTGTTATAACTATCTATACCTTCCCATCTCCTGTTGTTGGTTAACTATGACAGGGGGGAGGTATGGCTGTGATACTGAGTGTGCTTTTTAAACACATGTAATCATGTGCACACAGGGGAAAACCACTCTTTGTGCAGGGAACCTGTGTAGTGGTCAATGGTACAACTAAGCAGTTTGGTTGGAAAAGGACAAGGAAGGTGAGGATGAAACATGCAACAAAAAGGATTTATTATGGTGACTTAACAGAATAAAAAAGGGGGAATGAAAAATGTCTATCTGAACTTGCCCACTGACTCATTGCGGTTAAACAAGGGGAAAACTATTTTTGACCATTTGTGCACAAGTGGACTCTTTGAGTATGCAGTGTTTTTTTTTGGGGGGGGGGGGAGAAAGAAAAGCGCAGTTCTTAGGAGGAAAGGGGGGTATGTAGCAGCATAAGTGACAGGAGAAAAGGGATTTAGAGGGACTGGGTGAGTTTCCCAGAAAGAGCTGGAGTTAAGAAAATGAGGGTTTTAAGGTGCAGGAAAGGAAGAAACAGGGTGGAGAAGGGAGAGATTAGTGGAATTGGTAGGGAGAAGAGTGCCCACAGTTTGACCATGGCAAAAAGCTGTGGTTGAGGTGCAGCTGTCTGTAGCCTGAACCAGCGTCTGTCAATGTGACTGCACCTGAGAGAGACTATGAAACATGGAGAGTCATTGTTGGTTAATGGCGAAGCTGTGCCAATGGTCAGAGTTTCCATTCCATGTCTCTTGACTTGAGTGTGATGCATTGCAAGGATAACAAGGCAAGAGAGCCAAGAGCAAGCAAACCTCCTGAATAAGTGGGGTCTCACGGTGAAAGAGGGCTATGAGGCAAGCCCTAAGACCAGGGTGTCAAAAATAAGGCCTGTGGGCCAGATGCCCCCCCCAGAAGCTCTTTATCTCCCCCCCCCGGTTATAATTGGGATCTCCCAGAGCCAGCCTTTTAGCAGCGCCACTGCTGCCAAGGCACCACTTCACAAAGCACTTCTCAGCTGCTGAGCTGGAAAGTGACACCTCAGCAGAAGTAGCACTGAAAGGCAGTCCATGGGTTAACTGGGTTCTCTCATATCTTGGAAATATGATCAATTTTTGCTTATTTTCTCTTCCGTCACTTATTTATTTATTTTTATTTATTTTTCACATTTTTATACCGCCCTTCCTCCAAAGAGCTCAGGGCGGTTTACACAAATGCTCCTCCCCTCTTTCTTGTCCTCACAGCAACCCTGTGAGGTAGGTGAGGCTGAGAGAAAGTGACTGGCCCAAGGTCACCCAGGAAGCTTTGTGGCTGAGGGGGATTTGAACCTGGATCATCCAGGTCTAAGTCCGCCTCCCAAATCACTACACCACCCTGCAGCTGATGAGTTCGTACTTGAGAACAAAGTGCTTATTTCAGGCCATAATCTGCTTAATGATGTCACTTCCTGCCCTCAGCAGGTGTCATGAACACTATTCGGCCTGCTATATGAAACGAGTTTGACACCTCTGCCCTAAGAATTCAAGGAGAAGAGCAGCACAAGATAGCCAAAGCTGCTTTCTCAGGGGGAAGAAATGCATTGAGAGGAGGTCCACAAAGGTTCGCTGAACAGCCCGCTCTGGCTAGTGCCTTTGGTTGTGCTTGGGGAGACGGATGAAGAGAAATGGTGGAAAGGAAAGGGGGTGGGGTGTTATCTATCCTGGGTGCCAGCTGGCACTGTGGTCCTTGGATGGCAGCTGGAATACGCGTGGCTTATTGAAGCACCTGCAGATTAATGTTCCATGAGCCAATAGCAAAGCAAGATGAAGGAAGACGAGGAACCAGAAAACAAAGAATGAAGAACCAGAGAACGAACAACACAAGGCTCTAGCGCCTATGGTTTTCATAGACTTTTCAGCCATAGAATTGAATGGGATCCTTTGTGGGTTCTGAGTTTAGACTGAGTTTAGCCGTGGAGTTGGTGATGACCATTAGAGTTTGGGGATCCTTGTTTTGTTTTGCTAAACTTGTTTTTCCCAAATTCAGGGACCCTAATGAGGTGGTTGTGGTCCCAAGGCACAAGCCTACTATTCCAGCAGAATATCTGAATTTTGAAACAAGCTCCATTTGAATTTTGGAGAGGGGGTGGGGGGCGGGGCTGATTACCAAATGTATAAAAATATGGCCTTCTTGACTTGTCGATCTGAGGCCCTCAGTCCAGGAGTCATATTAGTGGCCTGATCCATGCTTCCCAGACTGCCACTTAGCACTAAAGTACACATGTATACATGTTGGTTTCCTTCACGTCTTGAAATTAAAAGGAATTAAAAGATTGACCAGGTAATTGCTGTTCCCATCTTTTCCCCATCTAGCATATATGACAAGGTTTTATGTTGCTTGTGGGGATTTGGTGGTACTGCAAATATAATGTAGGGTTGTTGTTGTTTGTTTATTTTTAATTACTTGGAAGTCCCTTAAAGCTCTCCAAATCTTTAGTTTTATTTTTCATGTAAGTTTTCTGTTTGGCACGTTAGACATCAATTTTACCCTCCAGAGCCTGAAAATTCTTTCTCCCCAAGATGCTGTAGTGCTTGTACTAATTTCTGATATTTAACAGTCCTTTTGCTTGATAATGGTGATTGAATATTAATTCTTTGTGTGGATACTGCTAAGTGAGTTCTTTAGAAAATTATTGTAATTATCCTTCACTTCCCTGATATTGTAATTATTCCTTTATTCTAGCTAGCAAAAGTACTACTCCTAGCTACTTCAGTACTAGTGCCACCCTACACTCACATCCTGCATGCACTTTCTCTCACTCACACACACATATCGCATCCTGGTCAGATATATGTGTCCCCTCTACCATGAGTAGGCTCAGACAGACACCTGGTTCCTCTGTTTTTACTGAAAAGAGAGTTCTCACAATTGCAAACAAATTACTCCATTTTAGAGCTGGAGTAAGATCACCAGGTGAAACATCCCAATAGACCTTAGAGCTGCAATTTTCAATCATTTTCATCTCATGGCACACTGACAAGGCACCAACATTGTCAAGACACACCATCAGTTTTTGTTTTTTTTACAATTGTCAATGCAGCCAGTGGGGGGCGGGCTCACATTCATGGCCCTGCAAACAAATGACTGTTCCACTGCACACTTATGGACCATTTGCAGCACACCAATGGGAACACAATGGGAACACAATGGGAATGCAGCACTGCAATGGGAACACAAATGTTCCCTTACCTTAAGGAGGCCTCTAGGACTTCTCCCTCCCCACTCTAGGATACAGCCCATGCCTTGTTGACATGGCTGCTGGAAAGTTGGATAGCATTGGGCCCTTAGTCCACTCAATGAACCAGGAACTTTCAGGCTTAGGGTTCATACTTCTGCTACTGCTATGATGATGAGCATTTTTATACCACTTTTCAACGAAACGTTGAACAGTTCTCATTAGATTATTATTAACAGTATTTATTAGATTAGATTAATTAGTGGAAAAATAGATTCCACTAGTTCTTGAATTGGTCTTGTAATAATTCATGATAAAGTGAGGAATAGGTTAGTGTTCCTGATAAAATTTACACATCAGTATTGCCTAACCTAGTAGCTGGAAAGAAGTGAGATGAATATAGTCAAAAGTCTGCCACCTTCAAAGACTCTTTCTACTGAACCATCATTATGACTCCCCAGGTCCTCTCAGGTCCTCTCCTGAGGGTCCTCTCAACCAGGTTGAGCACTAGCTGAGAGCCCACACCCATCAGAGCCCAAATGGCCAACTTGCCCCAGAATCTTTAGTATTAGTGGCAATAGTAGCACCTAGTATACCATCAAAGGGGGGGGAGTGCCATGGGGATCCCAGTGCAGGATGTTGCCTTAGGGCTCCCAGCAATCTGGCATTGACATCATAAGTGTCTGAGAAGCAATGGGGATGATATTTCTTTTCTTTTTTTATTTTCCAAAAACAAAAATAAACTAACACACACAACATATAACACAAAAAACACAACAAACTTCACTACACAAAAAAAGAGGTGCAGGAAATCATATATTATCATATATCCCTAAAACTAATAAATCATTACATATCTTAATCAGTTTCCTCTTCTAAATTTACCTCTTAATATCATTTTTCTTTCATCATTCATATCATATCATAGTATATATGTAATACAATCATCTGCTGTTGGCATCCTTCAGTCTCGGAAGACTATGGTGTCACGCTCTGAATGGTGGTTCTGGAACAGAGTGTCCTCTCCAGTGCACGAAGCCTGGGTAAAGTAGGTATGGAGGATAGGCTGTTACGCATGCAGCAAATCCCCCCTCTCCACGTCACTGAAATGGTCCAATGGAAAGGCAGAGGCCAATACAGTTGGTTCCAGCGGTGTCGCAGGAGTTGCCAGAACGTGACTGTGTTCAGCCATGAACTGCCTCAGGGACTCTGGCTCCGGAATTTGCCTCGAGGTTGACTCCTGAAGCCTTTTCCATAACTGGATGTAGCCACAAGGCAGTGGAGGTTTGGGATCAGAGTTTTCCTTCTCTCAAATGAGCTGCCTTCCCAGGCTGACGAGTCCCATCTACCCGGTGGCTGTTTAGTCGCCTCTTATGACAAGTACAGCCAAACTGAGGACCTATTCTTATCCCCAGCCCCCAGGGGATACACTCATCTAAAAGCTTTTAATTGCTGACAGGCTGGCTGGCTTTCTTTCTCTTTTTTCTCTTTTATATTAGAATCCACGGGGCTTGTTTTAGATTTTTTAATTATGTGCACCTATTTTAATTATTGTTTTTAATTGCTATTTTTGTATTTTTAATTGTTGTAAGCCGCCTTGTGTGCCCATGGGGCAAAAAGGCAGGATATAAATTAATAAATTAATAAATAATAATAATAAATGCCTGATCATATATTTCTAAAACTTCATTTTCAACCAAACATAAAATAATTTCCATTGCTCAATTTGTGTCGGTTTTCGTTGTTGATCCAAATTTTCTGGGGGATGATATGGGAGAACAAGACATTTCACAGGTCTCTATTTGTCAAGCCAGTCATACGTTCTTATTGTCATCCTTCTTTTCTAAAATATCTGATTTCCAACAAACCCATCATCTTGGTTTTCCCCTCCTCGCAAACCTATTTATAGTATCCTGACACTATTTTGAAATATTTATTTAATGAACAAATTATATTTAAAACTATTTCATACATAGTCCAAATTTAAAGTACAATAGTTTAAACAATAACAGAACAGTGTTTAGGGCTCTTCAGTCTAGAAAAAGGTCGCCTGAGGGAGGACATGATTCAGACATAAAAATTATGCATGGGATGGATAGAGTAGATGGTGCGATGTTCTTTTCCCTCTCACACACCAAAACCAGGAAGCATCCCTTAAAATTGAGTGTTGGGAGGGTTAGCACAGATTTAAAAAAAAATTCTTTACCCAGCGTGTAATCAGTCTGTGGAACTCCTTGCCAAAGTAAGTGGTGATGGCATCTTGCCTAGATGACTTTAAGAGGGGATTGGACAAATGTCTGGAGGAAAAGTCCATCACAGGTTACAAGCCGTGATGGGTATGTGCAACCTCCTGATCTTAAAAGTAGGCTACCTTGGAATGCTAGATGCAAGGGAGGGCACCAGGATGCATGTCTCTTGTTGTCTTGTGTGCTCCCGGAGGGATTTGCTGGGCTACTGCGACACAGGAAGGTGGACTAGATGGGCCTGATCCAGTGGGGCTCTTCTCATATTCTTAACTGTTGGGAGGGGAGATGAGAACAAGAAAAGTTTATAAAGCGAAAATCATTTTTTGATTCTTCTTTTTCTTAATTTCAGCCAGTCACCAACAATAACCCCTGGATGCTCCTTTACTTCATTTCTTTCTTGCTCATCGTCAGTTTCTTCGTGCTCAACATGTTTGTAGGGGTGGTGGTAGAAAACTTCCACAAATGCCGGCAACACCAGGAAGCAGAGGAAGCCCGTCGGCGAGAGGAGAAACGCCTGAGGCGCCTGGAGAAGAAGCGTCGGAGTAAGAAACAACCTAAGTGTTTAGTTGGTTCGTAGGCTGAGGTTTTCTGAAAAAAACTTTCTCCTCTTCTTTTTTTAAAACAAAAAATGACCAATATATAAATGTGCATGTGGGTGTAAAAACTCTCCAAGCCACTGGCCTCTTGGGAAAATGTCGTTGAGGTGCTGCCAAACACTTTATTCATCTTGTCCTTCCTCTATCTCCAAGCCAGTTGATAACACAAGGGAACACCAGGGCAGGGGTTAGGCCCAACACGATGATGGGAAGACATTGACAAAGTACTCATTTTCTACAAATGCCGTCTTGTCTCTGCGGCCTCACTCAATGCTGAAGAGCATTTGGGTGGTTTTTCCTAAGGATGTACCTCCCCACCCAGTACCTTCAGAGACCCTCTCTAACTAACTATAGCATCAGCTGTGTTCTTGGGAAAAATGGGACTTCTGGCATTAACTGCCTTCAAGGAAATGAACTGCCCAAAAAAGAAGAAGAAAAATGTATGTGTGTGTATGTATTCTGCTGAGCCTACCCGTTCCTGTAATGGTTTCGCACCCTGTGTTCCAAACCAACCTTGGAACTAAGAGAATGTCTGTGGTATGGCCCGCATTTGTGTTGTCTGTCTTTGTAATTTGATGATGAGATAAATCCCCCAAATGCATCTAGGACCTTAATTAGCCCATCTTCCACTCACCAATTCCTTCCTCTCATCATCTCCTTAAACCCTTCCGAATGCACTTCCTGCCTGAAATCCTGGGGCTCCTTTATCTTTTCCCTCTTTCAGATTCTCCTCTTTTGGAATTGCTTGCTCCCTACTATCACTTGTAAGCTTAATTTGTTGGGGCATGAAATGCTGGTTTAGTATCATTTCCACAAACACGGGACTAACAGATTCTTTCTGTCACTCTCACCCTCTCCTGTCCTGTCCTCTCCTCTCCTTAAATTCCCTTCACTCACTCATTCACCCTCATTTTGGTGTTCTTCCCATTCTCTGCTTTTCTTTTTGGTGTGCCCTCTTCCACATTGTGAGTGTTTTCCTTTCTATTTCGTTTCTCATGGTCTCTCTGCCTTTCTTTTGTTTCAAATATTCTCATACCTTTCTTCCCATCATTTGTTCTCTCCATCTTCTTTTCTCCATTCCTCTCTAACCTTCCCCCTGTCCCTTCTCTATCCTTCTCTGGAACGTTTCCCCCCCCCCACACCCTCATTGAAGAAGCGCAGCGCTTGCCGTATTATGCCACTTACTGCTCTGTCCGCCTCCTCATCCATTCGGTCTGCACCAGCCACTACTTGGACATCTTCATCACCTTCATCATTTGCCTCAACGTGGTCACCATGTCCCTGGAGCACTACAACCAACCAATGGTGAGTGAGTTCAAGAGACTCAATCCTGCCTTTATCCCTTCCGTCCTCTCCCTTGCTCCCCTTCTCCATAAAAATAACTTCTGGTACAAACAAAATTAGAGAAACAAAACTTGGCAGACATTAGAAGATAAGTCAAAATAGAAGGCTTTTCCAGCCTGAGTGGCAGAGAAGGTCAGGTGCAAGCCAAAGGAAAAGCACCTCATCTGCCTGACCACAGACTGACCACTATCTTGTTTTCTGCTTTACACTCTTTATACAAGACAAATTTATCTCAGTAGGAGCCTTGTCTGTTATGATATCGTTTTGCTAGGGCGAGCCATACAATCTTTTATTCTGACAGTTAAGAGGTGGTGGAAATTGCTGTGCAGTATCTCCCCTGAATTGACCTAGCCAGCAGGATGATTATGGTACATCAGTGCAAACTAGTTGATGGTCCTTTTAAAAAAAGAAAAGTCCATTACTATTTTCTTCTCTTAAGAAATACACGGAATGCCAGCTCAGTGCATGTAGTGATTTAATGGTTTGCAGTTTGCCACAAGGTGAATGAGACTTATATTCCTCAATCTGGCATTTTTGCTAACCTTTATGCTCCCATTGAGCTAAATGCTTAAGGGATCTCATCAGGGGAAAACATGAGAGATTTGAAGTACAAACTGTCCTGAACCAAAAAGATGATGCTTTTACCTCCCACTCCCCCCCCCCCACACCCCATACTAGAGGTATGGTTCTGACAGGAATTTTAATTTGAGCTCCCTGGGGTAAAATATGTAGTATGAAATATAGAGAAGGGGTTTTTTTTCCCCCTCGTCAGGGAATCTGTCCCTTTAGCTGCTGCTTCTAAGGAGCCATTTTGGAGACAAGGATCAGAAATTGCTTGAATCACTTTCACTTTCTGTTCAAAAGAAATTTGGCCTCTACTCCTATTATTTGTTCCTCTTATTAAAGCATAGGAACTAAGCTAAACATGTTGTACTCCTGCACCCCTGTCTCCTCTTGTTTATGCTGTAAAGCTCATCATCCCATATCCCTCCTCTCTCCTTAGATACCCACCAAATATTCAACCATGGGAGGCACCTCTTTTAGCCTGCTAATATGGCACTCTCTTGACCTGTCAAGCAAGGGATAATTATACTTTTAGTCTGAGTCTTGTGTAATTGAATGCCTTTAGGTGCTCAGTAAAGAGATCCAAATGTGCCAATATAATTATCTAAACCCTCCTTGAAGAGTTGCCAAAGCTTTGTGCGCACAGCTTCACTGACTTTGAAAAAGCCTTATTAAAGTGCTACAGAAAACTCAGTTCCAGCTTCCTCCATAAAGGAAGGTGAAGACCTGTCAATAGATTGTTCTCTTCAGTGAACCCTCACTTGTTTACTGAATGATCCTATAATGCTTGATGTAAGAGGTGCTGCCTAATAATGCTTTGACCCATGTCATACCATCCACCTTCCAAAGACACACTCATTCGCCCAGTTCAGACATCAGTCTCAATTTCATATCCTGGCTTGTTTGCAAGCTCTGGTTAGAATTGACTGGGTCTGTACATACATCACAGCACATCCTGGTTTGTTCTAAACAAAGACCAGCAGCTTAAAACTTTCACCACTTGTGCATGAGGGGGCATGTGACACATGGGACCAGGATCACCCTATGGCTCCACATGACATCTGAATCAGGTCATTAACAGGGCATCTCAGTCAGAAAAGTGACTTGATAGCCTTGTGGCATGGAATGCAATGTGGCTCATGTGCAACGATGAAGTTACCATTAGGATGCATCCTTACTAGCCAATTTTTATGTAGTTTGTTCGCATATCTACTTCTCTAATAGTTTATGCAATCCACATCTAATATACCATACTTGGTATAATATACTATGTATACTTGGGACCATCCAATCCAACTTTCCAGCACCAATGCAACCACAATGCAACCCCAAGGTTGCATCTTGAAGAGGCCTCCGTGACTGCCCCCCACCACCACATGCTACTCCCACATGATACTCCCCATTGGCACAGCTGCATCAGTGCTGGAAATCTGGTTAGAATCTGGCCCTTGGTGTGTTTAGCGCCAAAAATGAATACCTCAGAAATGAGGTAGCAACCTTATAATTATCTCCCTTAGAGTGATCATTTGACCAAACATTTCACAACTCCTTCTGAACCAGCCATCATCGTGCCTCTCCTCCTCTTTCATGTTTAGCAATTAATTTAATTTACATTTTTATAATCTACTTATGCACAAATCCACCTAATCACTAGCCTTTGCAAACGGAGGCATCTTTTCAGTGTTGTTTTATGGCTTATTTTTTTCCGATGTTGTACACACCACCCTTTTAAAGAGACCGCCCTCCAGGTTTCATTCCCCACTTTTTAAGAAAATGTTTTCCATATGATAGCAAAGTTAGTGTATGTGAGAGATTCTTTCCCAATTACAAATTTGGTGCAATAATTTTTTTAAGTCACTAAACCTGCTAAAAACACCGAAAGAATAACCAGGCATGGAAAGGGGAAGCATTTGTGAACCATAAACAATGTTACAACATGCAAAGTTTTTCAGCAGGGACCCCTACAGTAGGAATGATAATGTCAAGGGAGGTACACCACCAAAGATACATCTTTCATGTCAATACTCCACTGTTTAAGAACATGGCGAGTGTGCAGGTGCACCTGCAAACAGGAGTGAATGTGGGTTATTCAGCTCTAGGGAGAATTCTGCTTTGCTCCAACCTTCACTCCTCAAAGAATACATGTACATCCTTCAGATAAAATGCTGATTGCCTCCCTCTTCACCCTTGTGCCAAGGTGTCCACTTCGTTGCTGCCACCATTGTTTTCTGAGTGCTGAGTGCATTTTCGAAGCAGGTTCACTGCTATAGTTATGTCTGTTGTGCACAACTGCAGTGTGTTTTTAGGCTGTTTTCTTCCTCCTAAATTGTAGCCAGTCGCAGAGCAACCAGGGAGCTTGATACTATTAATGTTCCCTTTTTCTTCCTTTCATAGTCTCTGGAGACTGCCCTCAAGTACTGCAACTACATGTTCACCACAGTCTTTGTTCTGGAGGCTGTTCTGAAGCTTGTGGCCTTTGGGCTCAGACGCTTCTTCAAAGACAGGTGAGCAGGAGGAATCCGGGTCATAGACTGTGGGGCACAGAAGAGAGCAGGCAGCATATTCAGAGATTTGCTTTGGCGTAGCACAACCGTCGGCTATCTGAACTGAATGAAAATCTGTGAGACACATTTCCAATATGTTTTCCAGTCGATGACATAGAACTGATGCTCACTGCTGTCAAAAAAATGAGTGATGAGATGAGGAAGCAAATCCGTTAAATGCAAAAACTACAGTATGTTGGAAATTGGCTGTAATGAGAATCCTGAATGTTAAAGAAAAGAGGAAGAAGTTCCCTGAATGTGCTGGAAGAAGCACCCAAGAACCCGTGATCACCAGGGTTTACATAGTAACAAACATAGGAAGCTGCCTTGTACTGAGTCAGACCATTGGCCTGTCTAGTTCAGTACTATTTACATGAACTGGCAGTGACTCTCCAGGGCCTCAGACAGGGATCTTTCTCAGACCTACCTGGAGATTTTGGAAATTGGGTCTAAGTTTGTCTGCATGCGAAGCATCTGCTTTGCCACTGAGCTACAGCACTCCTCCTAAGACATAATGCCTCCTATACAAACTTACTTGGGAGAACTCAGTGGTACGTACTTCTAAGTAGACAGACATAGGACTGTGCTGCAAGTTTAGCAGTTCATTCAATAGAGCTCCATAGTCACTTACCATTATCCTCTCCATCTCTCTGCCCTTATAAAGTATTTGTTTCCCTGTTCTCCTATATACCCACTTTCAAGCTCGGGTGTCCTCCCATAGGTTACCAGACTGGACACTGGCTAAGGGTCCATGCCCATCAGAGAGCTCATTTGACCAGAACAACCCCTGACCAGAACCATCTGTACCCTCTGGTAGTGGTAGCACCCAATGCATCATTAGGAGTAGACCTAGGATTCGGCTTTACCCCATGGCCTCCCACAACCCATTGGCACTGGGTAAACCACATGCCTTGCATCCCTCACCTTCTTAGGATGAAAGGCTCTTGGGAAGCTTGTCTGAGAAAGTCCACCAATAGACATGTTGCCTATCAGTGGGTTAGGTGGACCACTGGTCTAGCTGAGTATAAAGCAGGTATTGTTTAAAAAATCCAGTACAAAATGTTTGGTTAAAAAAATTAAATTTAATAAAAAACCAAAAAATGCATAAGAATAAACTGAACAGTCACAACAAAAGATACCGATTAAGGGTCCAAACCTAAACAGTGTGCATTGGCTTATCTCTGGCATGCACTATCACAAACATACTGTAAGGCACGTCTGTGGCCCTCAATACCAGTAAGCGCCAGTGGTAGTTCAGCGCTGGTTAGCGTTGGGCTAGTGCTGGTTGACTGCTGCTGCTCAACTGCTCCGCGGAGAGGTAGATGAGGGCATGGGGGGAGGCGAAGAGGAGGTGTGCTAGGGTGGGCGGAGGGCAAGGAGAGGGTGGGGAGGAGGTGTGCCAGGGGAGGGAGCAGGGTGGGAGGGAGGCGGAACCGGTGGAGCTTTGTCTACACTTGGGTCACCATAGAATCGAGTAGCTTTACCCAGGGAAGGGGACAAAAGTCCCCTTCTTCTGAGGAGTTGCCAGTGCTACCCAGAATCCGCTCAGGATGCTGCAGCAGCCATTTTTGGCACTGCTGCAGCCCCTCACACTGGGCAGCTCAGGATTGTGCTGTAAGTCTGCAATCGTACACTATGTTCCTGGGAGTGAATACAATGGAACTTACTTCAGAGTAAAGGAGTAGATCCATAGGATTTTATTTATTCAGAACATTTCTATACCACCTTTCCCCAGACTGCAATGTAAATCAAGTAATACAGATTTACATGTTTATTCCAAAAAGAATTGATTAATACAAAATCCTAAATTGTCCTCCGCTGAGCAGATTATTGCTCCATATCGCTGAGCATATTGCCTATGCCTCCTGACATTGATTTTCCACCTCTCCAGATGGGAGTCTTTCCTTGCCCTACCTGAGGACACCAGGGATTGAATTTAGGGCTTCCTCTACCACTATAACACTGCTATAGTGTACCACGAACCTACAGCCCCAACCTGAGCAGAAACTATACCTCATTTTGGAAGTAAAACCAGAGCAATAACCTGATTTTTTTTTTAATCTTTTAACTCCATTCTTCTTCACCATTTCTTACAGGTGGAACCAACTGGACCTGGCCATTGTTCTGCTCTCAGTCATGGGCATCACACTGGAAGAGATTGAAATCAACGCTGCCCTTCCCATCAACCCCACCATCATCCGCATCATGAGAGTGCTGCGCATTGCCCGAGGTTAGAAAAACAGAGAGAGCCCCAGAGCACAGACTGACAGACAGCTGCCTTTGGGGGTTAGAAGGTACTAGTAAGAGGGTAGTTAAGGCAGGACTTGAAATCATGGAGCCCCTGTGATGGATCACATTCTGCTAATCATGTTCCTGATTTTGTGTAATTCGTTCGTTACTGTGTGCGTGCAAGGACTATATAGTGACAGTCATCTTACTCTGGTTTATCCAGTGTGACAGTTGTGTGTAGTTATAGTTATAATTTGACCAGTTTGTCCTTGGAACGTGATGAATGTGCAGCCACCATATTCTGAGCTCTGAGTGAATTTTGAAGCAGGCTTTCCACACAGGAGCATGCTCAACCAACTCAGCTATAGCACATCCTCAGTTTGCCAGTCATAATTAGGATGGATTCACACGTATCACATGAATTCACATGTATCTGTACTAGAGATGCTCCCAAAGTTGCAAAGAATTGGGGCATCTGGAGTACAAACGGGGGTCCTCCCGGCTAATTATGAGCAGAATCTAAACCTTATCAAAACTGAGAGTCGGATTATAATTAATTAAATCTCGTTTCGCACAGACAATTACCTAGCAGTGGTGGCAGCTTTATTATAGCGGCATAGTGGGTGGCAAAATCATTGGTGCTGAAGTTTCTGAGGGCTTCTGGAGCTCTGGGAAACGTCAATACTTGTGTGCTCTGCAGTGTGCTGCTTGCCAGAATTGCTAGAAATCACCCTACCTTGGGGCTCCTGAGTGCTTGCTGTGGACTTGGAAACCTTGGAGCACAACAGTTCCTGGCCATCCTAGCCTCTTTTCACCTTCCAGTCCCAAAGCCACCAACAACTTAATTAAAACAAAATTTCAAAAACAATTAAAACACTAAACTCAGCAAACCAAAAACTGACAACTCAGTATTTTAGCTGGTTCCATTCCAGTGCAGGGAAGCTTGCCCATTGCAAAATCCTTCACTGCGCAGAAGTGGAATTTTGGTGTGTGTAGTGCTCCGACAGATGCATGTCCAAAGGGGTTTTATCTAGCAATGCCCTTATTGGTGCCACCTTTCCCCCTCCATTCCCCATATGATGAGAGTTAATGGTTCTCAAAACTTTGCTTGGGAAAAGAGGAAAAGAAAAGAAAGAGTATTATGGTGGGAGTCAAATGAGAGAAGAGCAGGAAGAGGTCTGGCACAGAGAGACATAGGAAGGGATTAAATGTAGATTAGCCAGGCTAAGAAATGAAGCAAGTGGGTAAAAATAATGAGCTGGGAGTTGGTGGGAGGGTTCTTTAATGCATTTCATTAGGAAAGCAAGTCAAGAGCAGATCCCCAAGTTGATGTGCTGCCAACGTGAGGAAATGAATGCCAAGGCTGAGTTGCTGCTTTGCTCTCCTTCCTGTTTCAGTTCTGAAGCTCTTGAAGATGGCAACTGGGATGCGGGCCTTACTAGACACAGTTGTGCAAGCACTGCCCCAGGTAAAAGAAACCTTTTCTCATGCCATTCCAGAGTCCAAAGTGTTTCATTCTGAGATGGGCTGCCTTGCAACAAGGAAAGGAAAGCAGGCCTGTGCTCCAGTCCCAACAGCCACTCTGTTTATTCAGAGAAATAAGAACACAAACACAGTGTTATCTTCTTGTTTCCTTTCTTTTTGAGAACTCTTTCTGAGACCCTCCCTCCCTTCTCCCAAAAAGACATCCAATGCTTCTTTTGAAAAGTTACATTTCAAAGTTACATTTGAAAGTTACATTTCAAAGTTACATTTCCCTGGGCTACCTATGGTGGGGTAGAAATATACAACTTGGCCTCAGGGCATAGTATAAGAGAACATGATGCAGCCACCTTACTGTGTGCAACCTCTAGATTCAACTGCTTCTGAGTACTAGTTGCATAGGAGCAATGTTGAGAGGGAAGTACTGTATGCCTTTCTCTCCTGTTTGGGGGCTTTCCAGAGGTAGCTTGTGTTTCCTCACTGCAGGAATGGGGGACTAGATGGGCCTTGGGCTCATGGGACTCTTTGTGTAGGAGAGCTCTTAATCAGCAGTTGGCACGGTCTGGTTGCATCTTCTCCCATTTGTGCCTGTTAATGAGTTCTAGACATCACTCTGGCACAGTGCCATGCCATAGTGCAGGACACTGGGAGGCTCAGTGGGGGATCAACATGAGATGGAGGGTAGAGAAGTAACGGACATGAAAGAACTTCTATAGCAATGGGGAGCCACTGGGTTCACAGCAGATCAGCTCCATCTCAGGGTAGACTGCAGGTGCCAGGCACACTGATGCAGAATACCTGCCACTTGCAAAAACTCTGCAGTTGCTCAAGAAAACTAATGTCCATTAGACGCCCTCATTTTCATTTCCCATTTCAGGAAGAGAACCCATCTTCAGGCAATTAGCTCTTTATCCCTTAGCTTCTTTCCTCCATTTGAGCCTCATTTAACATGGCACTTTTACACAGTGTTAAATGATATTGCAGCTACTTTCCTTTTGTGCGTTTGACTTTTTTTTTTTAATTCCACTATGCCCTAGGCTAGGTGCACTCTGTGCTAAGAATACATACATTTTGTGCTCACATTTTTTTAAAATGCAGATTTGCAGGAAGTTACTAAGTTCTGCAACACGTTATGATTTTTGTAGTGTAATAATCTGAACTATTTTTGGCCCAATTTTATCTGACTGACTGACTGACTGACTGACTGACTGACTGACTGACTGATTTTGGCCCAATTTTATCTAACTGGAGAGCTGGCAGAACCTGCGTTCTGCCAGCATAGGCTGCTGCAAAGCAGCCTTAAAGCACTTTGGAGCAGCACAATCAACCTGCATGCCAGTGGAAAGGCTGAAGCCTTCCTGCATGTGCCAGTGGATGTCGGAAGGCCCACCAGACCAAGCAAACCTAGCGCAGGGGGTGGATCAGGGTGGGGGGAGGGCAGGGAGGAGGTAGAACAGAATGGGGGTGGAATAGGGTGGAGATGAGCAGGAAATGGGAGGATTGGGCCTGGGAAGAGCAAATTTGGTAGCAGTGCCTGCTGAATGCAAACCCCTTCCTGGGCCTGATTCATTTGCATGGTCGATGTAGACCTGCACTGGCAATATCTCTGGTGCAGGTCTGAGTTGACCCATAGTGGCTGCTGGGGCTTATCCTTGGGCCAAGGGGACAAATGTCCCGCTACCCCAGGGGAGACATCCAGCAGCCAAAACTCTCCTGTGCGATGCAATGGAGGCCAGTCTGCTGCATCTTTGAGTGGGGAGTTTGACAGAGGATAAGGATCTTTGACAGAAGAGCAGAGGGTAAGGAGCATCAGCATATAACCTTCTGTGTCTTCTGAAGGTTTGGCAACAGCTGACTTCATTTTTTCCTGCCCAGCCTCTTCAAGAATGAGGGCTAGAAACCAGCTTTTTCAAAAATGAGATTCTCAAGGCCGAACTAGACCCTATGTGTACTGTCGCCCTGATGCCCCTTTTGAATAGCTGCTTTCAGAGGGGCGATTGCAATCAGAGAAGCAGCAAGCGGGTGGACGTGGACATTTAAACTGTTTCCTAGCCCATGTTTTCCTGTTCCCAACCTGCTCCCCCACCATTCCTCAAACCCTAAAGGAAACTGAATTTTTGTTTCATAAAGGTCGTCAGGGTGATATGTAACAGGAGCTTAAATTTACAGAAATTTATAGGCATTGTGGGTATTATTGTGGGTATCAAGCCAAGAGACGGCCTCTTCAAGATTCTCCCCAAGATTGGATGTCCACCCAGGCTCCTCAGCATCATCAGATCTTTCCACAAGGACATGAAGGGCACTGTTGTCTTCGATGGCTCCACATCAGACCCTTTTGACATCCGAAGCGGAGTGAAGCAGGGCTGTGTTCTAGCACCAACCTTGTTTGGGATTTTCTTCGCTGTCCTGCTGAAGCAGGCCTTTGGAACTGCAACAGAAGGCATCTATCTCCGGACCAGATCAGACGGAAAGCTCTTCAACCTCTCCAGACTGAGAGCAAAATCCAAAGTCCAGCTGAAATGTCTGCGTGACTTCCTCTTTGCCGACGATGCAGCTGTCACTACCCACTCTGCCAAAGATCTCCAGCAGCTCATGGATCGTTTTAGCAAGGCCTGCCAAGATTTTGGACTGACAATCAGCCTGAAGAAAACACAGGTCATGGTTCAGGATGTGGACTCACCTCCCTGCATTACAATCTCTGAGCATGAACTGGAGGTTGTCCATGACTTTGTGTACCTTGGCTCAACGATCTCCGACACTCATTCTCTCGAAACCGAGCTAAACAAGCGCATCGGTAAAGCAGCTACCACATTTTCCAGACTCACAAAGAGAGTCTGGTCCAACAAGAAGCTGACGGAACATACCAAGATCCAGGTCTACAGAGCTTGCGTCCTGAGTACACTTCTGTACTGCAGCGAGTCATGGACTCTTCGCTCACAACAGGAGAGGAAACTGAGCGCTTTCCACATGCGCTGCCTCCGACGCATCCTCGGCATCACCTGGCAGGACAAAGTTCCAAACAACACAGTCCTGGAACGTGCTGGAATCCCTAGCATGTATTCACTGCTGAAACAGAGACGCCTGCGTTGGCTTGGTCATGTCGTGAGAATGGATGATGGCCGGATCCCAAAGGATCTCCTCTATGGAGAACTCGTGCAAGGAAAGCGCCCTACAGGTAGACCACAGCTGCAATACAAGGACATCTGCAAGAGGGATCTGAAGGCCTTAGGGATGGACCTCAACAAGTGGGAAACCCTGGCCTCTGAGCGGCCCGCTTGGAGGCAGGCTGTGCAGCATGGCCTTTCCCAGTTTGAAGAGACACTTTGCCAACAGTCTGAGGCTAAGAGGCAAAGAAGGAAGGCCCATAGCCAGGGAGACAGACCAGGGACAGACTGCACTTGCTCCCGGTGTGGAAGGGATTGTCACTCCCGAATTGGCCTTTTCAGCCACACTAGACGCTGTGCCAGAACCACCTTTCAGAGCGCGATACCATAGTCTTTCAAGACTGAAGGTTGCCAATACCTACCAAGCCAAGAGGAGGATGACAGAATTACCTATGATGGATGTGTGACTTTAGAAATGGAGACTTTTTTCCTTTGCTACTTTGGAAAGAATTGTTAAGGAAGGAATAATGGCAGCCCAGAGCTCTATTGATCATAGATCAGATCACTCCTCCAGAAATTCAGCAATCTGTCTTGTCTGAAAATGAACAAGAATATGTCAGATAAGCTGTCACTGTCTGTGAATGAGGTAAGGCTGTGAGTCTGCCTTGAACAGTTACACCTGAGACTTACTGCTTGCAGTGCTCTTCCAGAGCCAGCCCATTCATGAGGCCAACTTGTGCTTGGCGGCACAGCTTCATGCCACCGAGCACTGTCGCAAACGTGCCATAAGGCATGTTTGCAAGCCTCTCCACCAGGCTCCTGCCCATGCTAGCCCAGTGCCAGTCGGTGCTGGGCTAGCGTGGGGCTGTCGCCCAGCCTCCACGGCTTGACGGTCTCATGGACCACCGAGCCACGGCACGGTAAGCAGGGGAGGGGGCGGGGAGGAGGCGTTCCGGGGAGGGGGGTGGCCAGCAGGGGCGGAGAAAGGGCAGAGGGAGGCATGACGCAGAAGCGTGATGTGGGGAAGGGGGCGGGCTGGAGGTGTGCCAGGGGAGGGAGGGAGGCGGGTCCACGGAGCTCTGCTCCGCAGGATCCAAGGCACTCGTGGACGGCTCCGCGCCCTACACGAGCGCCTTTACCTTGAGTGAGTAGCCCCATTGCAGGGGTGCTTACCTTACCCAGGGGAAGGGGACAAAAGTCCCCTTCTCCCAAGGCGCCTCCCACAGTAGTCCAGGGTGCACAGGATCCGGCAGCAGCCGTTCTCGGTGCCGCTGAACCTGGGCCCCCCAGGAAGCTCAGGATTGGGCTACCCGTGGCTGCCTTAGGAAGCAGATTGGTGGGGCACATCCACCTCCACTGCTGCTGCTGCTACTCCTCCAGCTCCCTAGATTGGAAAAGGAAGAGGAAGATGAGCAGAAGAGGAAGTGTGGAGAAGAGAAGAGTGTCTCAAATGGTAGGCTAGATGGAGACATTTTCCTCTCCTCCACACTTTCTCTTCTGTTCATCCTTTTCAATTCAAAGGATGTAGGAGGAGCAGAGGCCGGCACATCACCTTTTATAAGAGGGCAGCCTTTGGTATGTTTTCTCAGCTGCCGTGGTCTTTGGTCTCGCATTTAGTCCCATAATTAGAAGTGGGGTTTTTTTTCACTGATAAAGAAATAAAAATACATAACACTGCTTTCTGTACTTCTCATTTTTGTAAAAAAACAAAAACAAAACAAAATTTGCACACACACAAAAATTCTCTAACACTTCTACATGCATGTGGCTGCATTTACTGGCACTATACCACCTATATCACCCACATAGTACACTTTTAAAGTGATTAATGTTTACAATTAAAATTTATAAAAATATGCCCTTGGAATAAAAACACATAACTCTACTTTCTGTGCCTCAAACTTTGGAAAACACCAAAATCCTTGAAAAAATAAAACCTATTATTATTATTATTATTTATTATTATTACCACCTTACTTGCTTTCCCAATGGGCCCACCTCTACCCAATTTTCATCCACCTCTACTCATAATGCAAGACAGCTAATGCTGTACCAGGTTGTAGACTGATGCTCTAGCCTTCTATGTGGTGTGTACAAATAGATAGAAGGACCATCCTTTTGTGTTGTGAAAAAAGTCAACACAACACAAGATTCCTGTCCTTAGTTTAGAAACAGGGGAATTATGGCCCAGAAAGATTGCTGTTCTTGAATTCAAATTCGTGCCAGAGCCTGGAGCTGACCTTGAACCTTCCAGGTGGTCAGTCAGGTGCCTCGGGCACAAGGCCCTCAATCCTCCCAGCTTTATAAATGTTCAGAGGGAGAATTCACACAGTCCTGCAGAGGCGGTAAAAACCTCATGCAGCCACCTCAGTTTCACATGAGCAGCCACTTGTGTAAAATGGCTCTGGGTGAAAATTGTCAAAGTTAACACCCGTGAGAAACTGGTCAAAACCAAGATTTTCTATTATAGAGAAACATCAGTGATTTTTCACTTTGGGGGAATTTTTTGACAAATGACTCTCCACTTGACTCTGAGGGCCAAATTATGTGTTACATTAAATGCATCCTAAATTGATGGGCTTAGCACAGGATCAAAGCAAAAAGTGCCCCATTGGTAAAAGTGCCCCATTGGTAGCTGCCTTGGATGCCCTTTCGGGGAGAAAGGCGGAATATAAATAAATAAATAAATATTAAAAAAACTCACCCATAAAAATTGCCATTTGATCATACTGTTTGTGCCCATATGATTTTTGCACCAGGCCAACTAGCAGCTGGGAGAGGAATGTTTTTATGGGGGAAACAGAAGAGTACATAAAACCCAATCTATGGTCTTGGTCTGAGTTGGGGGCCTTCGTGGCAGTGACACTCTAAAAAGAAGCTTAGAGGCAGAAATGCAATCATACATTTCACATTTCACTTACAGTCATTCAGTCGTGTTGCCAGCATCTAAAGGAGTGTTCTTGGCTAGCCTGTGCTGTGTTGCTGTTTAAGAACTGGAGGAGTCTTGATAGAACAGAATCATTTTCTGGGTCTTCCTACTTCTTTCCCAGGCAAAGGGCAGTGTCACTTAATAAAGTTGCATTATAAAAGGAGTAATGATGAAGCCACTGTCAAGGCCACATTGAGAGTTTTACTGAAGACAGTAATAAAATGTTCCCCATTTAAGTGATTGGGTTGCAATTCCATTTTTTGCCCATTTTTGACTCTTCAGGGGACAACCAAATTACCAATAACATTTTTATGTTCTAGTTAAGATTTATTAACTATGGCAGAACAAGTACTTCAAAAGTACATCCTTCTCCCTGACATGTTCTTGTACAAGCCTTTCACTGTATGTCCTTTTTTCCTCTTTCTTGACCACTTCTACATAGGTCATTCTTCAGGGAGCAGAGATAGTTCCCCTGAACATCAGATCCTTGCGAAAAATACAGCATGATATCTCCAAGCTGTACAAAATGATGTCCTTACCCAACTGCAGGACCTTCTGAGGATGGGGGGGGGGGCTGTCATTGTTTTGCTAACTGCATCATTCCTACTATGGGAAGCTTCCTGTGTTTCTGGGCTACACACACAGCCTAGCAAACTCAAACATGGCTCTACAGTTGAGCAATGAGGAGATTGTGAATTTGTGCAAGGGATAATTTAAAAGATTTCACATAATCAACATAAACTGTTCAACAGCACATGCAACAGAGGCTCCCCCAAATCCAAATGTGTTCAGGAAGGCTTACTGTATATTCATTAGGGCAAGATGCAGCATTTTAGGGCAGAACTGCAGCTCTAAAATCTTCCTTCCACACCTATATAATGTCCTATGAGAGAAGAAGAAATTCATGCATTGGTGAGTTGAGATTGTATGGATACAGTTTCCTCCATCCCTGGTTTTTCAGAAACTAGCTCAGGAATAATTCAGCCAATGTTTCTGCACAAAGCCAATGTTCCCACCCACCCCACCACTATGGCAAATGGGACCTTTGAATTATTTGTGAGAATCACAAGCTGTGAGTAAATCCCACCATACTGTAGCAGAACTGGACTGAGGGCCCAATCCTATTCAACTTTCTAGTACAAATGCAGCCACAATGCAACCCCAAAATAAGGGAACTAATGTCCCCTTATCTTGAGGAGGCCTCCATGACTGTCCCCCCAACACAGGCTGCAGTTCAAGTCCCATAGGCACAGCTGCATCAGTGCTGGAAAGTTGGATAGGATTAGGCCCTGAGTTGTGGGGTGCAAAATCACAATTTTTCTTGTGGGTGACTTTGACCCATTTAGGCAGCTTGTGTCTTCATAGTACTCTGAAATTCTTCTAAAGGGAGTAAATAAAGAATACTCAGGTTGTTGATTGTGTCTCAGGTGATTTGTTTTGGCTGACACGGTTTGATTTTCTTCTAGGTGGGGAACCTTGGATTGCTCTTTATGCTCCTGTTTTTCATCTATGCTGCTCTAGGAGTGGAGCTCTTTGGGAAACTTGGTAAGTTTTCCAACATAAAGTGCATTTAGGTGAGTCACAGAATTCAGGAGGCAGGCAGGATTCCCATAATGCATTAGGCTTCACATTAACTGAATCATAGAGCTGGATTTCTTTGTTCTCTTCAGGAATCTAGTGCATCTTGTTGCATGTTTTATTGGCCCACGCTTAGTCTGTTTCATTGATGAGTGGGTCTTGCCTTCTGTGCCGCTACCTCAGTGAACTGGGAACACTGTGATTTCTCTTAAATATGAACCCTGCAGAATGCTCAGTAGGGGCCTTTCCAGGTGAGCATTATGTTGTGCAGAGAATGCAGTCATTACGCGGTTGCTGCAGGCAATTCAAAAGCCTTTCTTCCAGCAGCAAGTGTCTTGTATTTTCCTAACACTCGAACCGTGTACCATTGCTGAGAAAATGAAGAGGAGGGTGTGCCAGTGTTTTTCGGAAAAGGGCTTTAGTTGCTCCCTATTTGTTTTTCTACCTAGTTGCTGGCAAAAGCCTCCTTCCTTTTTATGCTTTTTCTTACCACCAGCACCTTTGATGCCATCACTACACACCAAGTGGGTGAAAAAGATTCAAAGGACTATGCAGTATAATTGAAACAGCTAGAGAAAGTGCAAGGACCATCCAGTGTCACACAGTGCCAGTGGCAGATTCAGTCCTGGCCAGATTTGCCAGGTTCAGCTGCTTCCGCTGCTTCCTTGCAACTTGTTTTTTGCAGTGATTCAATCACTTCCATGTTCATTTTGATACTGGACTATTGGGACTGCCACAGTATTGGATGCCAGATTATTGGGATTTTACTGTGTATTAAATGGCAATGTTTGCAGATTGAAGTACGCTGGTGACACACACTTCTTCCCCTTAAAATCCCTCCTTAAACTCATAATATCCTTTTGGCTAAACCTCCCAATCCTCCACTGAAATGCATCCCAAGTCAGTTGGACATCAGTCTGGGGTATCAGTGCCACAGACAGGCATTCTGAAATAGCAGCCACAGAAGAGGGAGGAGTCAGGATGGGGACCACAGTGTGAGGAGAAGGAAGGCTTTAACACTTTGGCCTCACTGTGGTTCCAATTCAGATTGCAGCTCCTTGTGACTGTTATTTCTTCTGGGAGGGAAACTTACAGCCCAATCCTAACCCCTCCCCTCCCCCCCACACACACTGATACAGCGATGCTGAAAAGATGTATGCTTTTCAGGAGGCAGGTGGATCAGGAGGCTTTGGAAGGGAAATGGGGTTTAAATTCCCTTACAGTTCCATAAGCCTCCCACTCCACAATGGGTCTCCTCAGACTTGCACCCGAAATTTTGCTGGTGCAAGTTCAAGAGAAATGGAGCAGGGAGGCTGCCGCTAAAGGTCATAGGATCCGGCGTTCATCATCACCAGTCTCTGGCTGATCTACCCCTTGCCTCAGCCTCCCCACCCCTTGTTCCTCCCCCTTCCTTGCTCCTAGGAGCGTCGTCCTCTCAGCCCTCTTAACTGAGGATTAATGAAAGCCAAGTTTAAAAAACAAAACACCTGTAAATAGGGCATGAGAAGCTTGACTAGAATAGAAAACCATGGCAGGAACTAAATGAAGATCACTTACTGTTCTCCCCCCCCCCCCATTCTATATGAAACAAAAACAGAAACAACAAGCGCATGCATTGATTGTAGCATGCAGTTTGGCCCTAAGCCTTATATCAAGTAGTTGCTTGGAATCTGTTATCTTAAGTGGATTAGATGTCCAGGACCTTCCTTTGTAACCCTTGCTGGCTCTGACTTCATTTGCTGTCTGCGGCCTATGCATGTAATAGTCCATTAATTTTAATGAAAACACAACATTTTTCCAGGGGATGGTCCAAGAGCAATGGAAAAAATATTTTTTGGCCCTTCCAAATGTAATAAGGGAAGACAGAAACTTGGAAAGTAACTTACATCAAATATTGCAGGAATGCCATTTTTTATACTTATGCATTCAGGATATTTTCCAAAGTTTGTCAATTCATTCTGAAGTTAATCGTTTTAGCCATTTCAGCAGGTTGACCAAAAGAAGCATGCAAAAGCTATTTTTGTATACTGTTAGCTTTGTTATAAGCTCAGAGTTGAAGTGCATTATTGCAAGAAGTCATCTTTTCAGCTTTGGCCTTTTCTGAGAATAATATAAATCAAGAAAGTGGCACTAGGAAGTGGCACTCTCTTGTTCTCTTCTGTGCTCCCTGGTGGGCCACTGGTGGGCCACTGTGAGATACAGGAAGCTGTACTAGATGGTCCTTTGGCCTGATCCAGCGGGACTCTTCTTATATTCTTATAAATCTCTTCTTTTCAGTGTGCAATGATGAGAACCCCTGTGAGGGCATGAGTCGCCATGCCACCTTTGAGAACTTTGGGATGGCCTTCCTCACACTTTTCCAGGTCTCCACTGGTGACAACTGGAATGGAATCATGAAGGTAAGTTAGGCTGCTGATGGAAACTGGCCTCAAGAAACTGTCCTGAAATGAAAAACAGATCAGTGCTTATTGGCAGTGTGTGTTTGAGAGAAAGAGAGAATGGGTGTTGTGAAGTATCTGGACAGTGACAGTAGGGCATGTATACCTGGGATTCCTGCAGAAGGTCATCTGGTAATATTCAGCAATGTGGAAGGAGAATGGAAGAAGGGATTTCTTCTTCATATTCTCTGGCTGCAATCCTATCCACACTCACCTAGGAATAAGCCCCACTGACGATAATGTGACTTCTGAGTAGAGGTGCATAGCCTTGAGCTCTCTGTGCAGTCACATATAGTGGAGTTCTGTGAACACATAGACCTGACCTCAGAAGTTTCCTGAGCTTTGTTTAGCATTCTGTCCCTACTCCGGAGTGTATTGTTTGTTAGAATCTGATCTAAGTGACCATTCAAAGACAGTAACAAGAATTTCAGTGCTTTGAACATGTCTAGCTGCTCCAGAAAGTTTGTGTGAACAAACTGATTTTAAGAGAACAGCAGTGAGCTCCACATCAAAGCATCAGTGGTGAATGTTCCAGATGGTGTGTCAGGGTGGAAGGGCACACCCTTGAATAGTTTGGTTCGGAGAGCCCACCACTGTAGGGAATGTAGTAATTGGTCAAGAATGACTAGCAATTTTTGTTGACAATGCACTTGAGAGCTGAATACCAAATGGGTTTGTAGAGACCTCACATGAAAACATGCCAGTTGACTCCATGTGACAGCAGCAGTCAAAATGCTGGGTTCAGTTTTGGGACCAGTTCTCTTTAACATCTTCATCAATCATTTGAATGAAGGGATACAAGGAAGCCTCATCAAATTTGCTGATGACACCAAGCTGTAAAGAATAGCAAACACAATAGAAAACAGTAGAATCATTCAGGAAGATCTCGGCAGAATGGAATACTGGGCTGAAACAAATAAGACAAAGAGCCCAGTCCTATTCTCTCCCCCCCCCCCCCGGGTGCAGCAGCACCAAAAAGGCTACCACTGCATCCTGGAGGGGGGACAACAGTCACTGAGGTCAGGGTAAGGCTGTGAGGTGTGGGAGGGTTTACTTGGATCTGTGCCAGCAAAATCACTGGTGCAAGTAGAGGTGACTGTGGATCAGGCCCAGGAAGGGGGTAATGATTTGGTGGCCGCTTCTGCCACCAAACTCACTCCCTTCTAGAGTCCAATCCTCTCTCCACCTGCCTCCATCACCACCCCATCCCAACCCCCCACCACCTGCCTCACTAAATTGTTCCACCCTCATTCTGCCACCTCCGTTGATGGGTCCATGGCACTCCTCCAACAAGCACAGGAAACCTCTGGCTTTACCACCAGTGATCTGGCAGCAAACAACTCCATACACTGCCAGAACCACTTTTGCAACTCCAATAACAGTGATGGAATGCTAGCTCTGCCAGCACTATGAGCCCATCGGACTGGGCTGGAAGTTCAACAGAGACAAATGCTAAGTTCTGCACTTAGGCAAAAATAACCCAAAGATGCAGCTATAGAATGTAACAGGGTGAGGGAAGGGTGAAACCGGGGCGGGGGGGTTGGATCAGACCCAGGAGGGGGCAGGATTGGCAGAGGATTGACCTTTCCCAGGCCTAGAAGCCCTGTTTCTCGAATTTGTGCCAGCTATTTCACTGGCGTAGATCCGAGCAGCCCCATTGGGCAGGCTGGGGCTCAACACAGGGTAAGGGGACAAAGGTTCCTTTACCCCAAGGAAACCTCCAGCCTGTTCCTGACCAGTGCTGGATACACTGGATACAGCATGGAACGTATGGTCCCACTGTGCCAGCGCTGGAAAGGATTGAGCTGCACAAGGGTTAACAACTCAATTCTACTTCCCACCATCTCATAGCATGCGGCACTGCTGATGGTGCTGAAAAAAAAATATTTTTACTTACCTCCCTGTTGGCTCCCTGACTTCCAGTGGGTCTCCTCGGACCTAACCACCTATTTTTCTGGCATAAGTCCAAGGAAACTCAAATGTCAGGCTGAGAAGCAAACTCCTGGCTGCCACCAAGATCGTTCCCCTCTCATGTCTGAACCACCCCATTTCAGCCCATCCATTCCCAATCCTTACCCAAACCGCCCCTGCTGACACCTTATCTGCTCCTGCGGGTCATCTGCTTGTCACTGGCACATGTGCAGGGCCTCCAGCCATTTGCACCAGCAGCTGCAAAAGCACATGACATCAGTGCGGTTTTTGCACTGCTGAACATGGCTTACATTGACAAATCTCATGATCCATCAGCATAAGCCCAGCATTGGACTGGGCTGTAAGATTGCTTTGGGCAGATGGTGCATATTCAGAGTATTATCAGACCTTTGTGAGATCTGTATTTGTGAAGCAGGACCTGGCAAGTGGAAAAGGAAGGGAAGGGAAGAGAATTTCGAACCTCCTAGCACAGACCGATGTGATTATCCTTCTTACCATTCTTAAATAAATTGCCATTCTGAAGTATCATATAACAATTGTCTATGTGAGTGTTTCTCAAACTGTGATTCAGGACTCACTAGGTGGGTCGCGAGCCAATTTCAGGTGGGTCCCCATTCATTTCAAAATTTTCAGTATTTCATTTTTAATATATTAGACCAGCGGTTTTCAACTGCTGTGACGCGGCACACTGGTGTGCCACGAGGCTGTCTCAGGTGTGCCGCAGGATCAGAGCAGGCAGGCAGCAGCTGCGCATCTGCATGCAGAAGAAGTGGCTGCTTTGAGCCTCCCGCGGCAGGGAGAACAAGCAAGGGAGCAGCCAGGGAAAGGGCTGGTTGCAGCTGCTTTGCATCCCATACAGCAGCTGAAGAGTCCGCTTGGAGCTTGCTCCTGCTACTGAGCACGACTCAGGCTGCAACCTGATCGTCACTTTCCTGGGAGTAAGCCCCATTGGCTACTATGGGGCTTACTTCTGAGTAGACATGCATAGGGTTGGGCATGAAGGCGGTTGTTGTCTGCCTACGTGCTGATTGCCCAACCAGAGAAGCCTGGAGGAGCCAGGAGGTGGGAGCTGCAGAGTGAGTGAGAAGAAGGAGCCAGAAGCGGGCACGCAGGTACACAGCGAGCAAGTCTGCTGAGGCCCCCAGCCTAAGGACTGGCTGGCTGAAAAGGGTCCCTGAAAGTCCCTTTTCCTTGCCAGTTTGCCTGCAACTCCCCAAAGTGACCCTCCCTGCACTTTGGGGCTTTTAGAGGAAGGGCGCTGGGCCACTATCCTATCCACACTTTCCTGGGAGTAAGCCCCATTGACTATAATGGAGCTTTCTTCTAAGCAGGCATGCATAGGATTGGGCTCTGGGGGTGCTAGCCCATCCACACTTACCTGGGAATAAGCCCCATTGACTATAATGGGGCTTACTTCTGAGCAGGCATGCATAGAATTGGGTTTTTGGTTGCACTCTTTTTTTCTCAAATACACAAGCAGGCAATTGGCACTTCTCTCTCCTCTTCTCCCCCACCCCCTTCCCCAGGCATATCCCCCCCCCCAAATCTCACAATCACAGTTGGCAACTCTCTTACTGTCCCTCCCCTCACTTGTCCGCACCTTCCAAAGATACAGAATCACTGCCTCACATTCTCTCTCCCCCCCAACCCCCAGTTTAATCCTGCACCTGTTTCAATCTATTCTCCTCACCCGCTATGTGATCAACCTGCCCTGTCTTTGCCAACACTTTCTGGCACTTTTGATAAGAATCTGAACATAAGATTTTTCATCCTTTTCAGAAACCACATATACTTCCCTCCCCGTGCTTCTTGTCAATTTTTTTTTTGTCATGTAATGATTTAATTGTATTAATTTTATTAATTCAAGATTAACTGTAATGTAGTAATTTAATGTAAGTAAAAAACTGGTAGTGTGCCTTGACAATTTTAGTGCCTTGTCAGTGTGCCATGAGCTGAAAATGGCTGTATTAGACGATACTACCATGATATGTGACTGCATTTGGGGAAATGTTACATATCTGTACTTTTAACAGACTACTATGTATATGCTTTTAACAATTGGACCAGAACTATGCCACAAAAGCACATGGATGAACTCTCCTGAGGGGTGGCATGGACCCCAGAAATCCCCCCTACCTTCTCATAAACTCTCGCCACTTAAATTATTATTATTAAAAATATTTATACAACACTTCTAAAAAAAAAGTCTACAAAGTGGTTTCCATAGTGATAGGAATGAAAGATCGCTTTCCATGCTAAATTGCTGACCCTGCGCAATATATCTTTTCAGAGGAGGAAAACAGGAAATTTTCCCAACAGTTTCTTGAGGGCATAGACCTGATTAAATGTTTTAAACAAACACAGTGAGCAGGATCAAACCACAGTGGGAGTTTAAACCACAACTTAACTGTAGTGAGGCTGGGATGGTTTGGAATAAATGTGTGGCCAGTTGGGGGGTTAGATGGAATTGACTGGTATTAAAATATCAACCAATCAGATTCCAGGAAACACTGGGAATTACAGAAGTGAGGAGGTTCAGTGTCCAGATTGCTTTATATATTGAGGGGACTAACAGCCCAGTCTTATACTCATGATCCACAAGATGTTGGGTCCTCTGCAATTGTGTTGACTTCCATAAAGCAGTCAGCACCTATTGCAAAAGGCACTCTGACAGTGCGTGACTTAGCATGCTGCCAGCAGCATCAGTGGCCTGACAACACATCTCTCACTGCTGGATGATTTTGGAGAGAGGGGATGGTGGGAGGGTGGGTGGTGTGTGGGGCAAAATGGTGGCAGAGAGAGGCGGGGATGGGTGGATCGAATCCCAGGAGCAGGTGGAATCAGCAGCAACAGCAGTGCCGATATCCTAACCCCCTTCCTGGGCCAGATCCTGCGGGTTGGATCCAGCCAACAAAATAGCTGTCGCATGTGCAAGTAGATGGCTCTGCTCCATGGACGCCTACCTCCAGGTAAGGGAATTATTGTTCCTTTACCTAGAGGAGACCTCTGGAACCACCACTACCTTACAATAACATGCAGCGGTCACCATTTTGGCATTGCTGCATCGATGGGTGGCGGAAAGGATCCAATTGGGTCCTGTTGTTGGCATCCTTCAGTCTCGGAAGACTATGGTGTCACGCTCTGAATGGTGGTTCTGGAACAGAGTGTCCTCTCCAGTGTGCGAAGCCTGGGTAAAGTAGGTATGGAGGATAGGCTGTTACCCATGCAGCAAATCCCCCCTCTCCACGTCGCTGAAATGGTCCAATGGAAAGGCAGAGGCCAATACGGTTGGTTCCAGCAGCGTCGCAGGAGTTGCCAGAACATGACTGTGTTCAGCCATGAACTGCCTCAGGGACTCCGGCTCCGGATTTTGCCTCGAGGTTGACTCCTGAAGCCTTTTCCATAACTGGATGTAGCCACAAGGCAGTGGAGGTTTGGGATCAGAGTTTTCCTTCTCTCAGATGAGCTGCCTTCCCAGGCTGACGAGTCCCATCTACCCGGTGGCTGTTTAGTCGCCTCTTATGACAAGTACAGCCAAACGGAGGGCCTATTCTTATCCCCAGCCCCCAGAATAATTGGGATAATTGGGTCCTAAGTTCTGTGTAACATCGCTATGTGTTTTGACTGTGGAAGCAGTCATTACTTCAGCCTTTTCTTACTTCCTCTTTATATGTGTGTGTCGTGGTGGTGTTCCATTTGGTTTTCTTCCCCCTTGGGCCTGACTTTAACCCTCAAGGACACGCTGCGTGACTGCACCCATGATGACCGGAGCTGTCTCAGCAACCTGCAGTTCATCTCGCCCCTCTACTTTGTTAGCTTCGTGCTCACGGCCCAGTTTGTCCTCATCAATGTAGTTGTAGCGGTCCTCATGAAACACCTAGACGACAGCAACAAGGAAGCGCAAGAGGATGCAGAAATGGATGCCGAGATCGAGCTTGAGATGGCCCATGGGCTGTGCCCCCGTACCTCTGCCTCACCAGGTTCTGGGCATGATGGAGGAGGCGGGAGAATAGACCCCGAAGGACACCTATGCATGGCATGTTACTCTCCTGCACAGGTGGGTGGAACTTCTTTTGCTTTCTAGCAAGTCTTTGGCACATTGCTATGGGGAGAGTAAAGGCAGCTCAGTTGACTAACTTGTTCTGGTGGGGAAAATTCAATATCGCACGGCAGGCTTGCATTCAGCTGTAAGCTGGGTATTCTGGCACAGTAACAGTCACGTAGAGCCAGCACTTGGAATAGCAAGGGGTGCTGTACAGGATTGAATTCAGGATGCTGTGAGAAGTCCAGGGTCAGAACAAAAAGGGCTACTTAGAAGGCAGGGTTAAGGTACATTAGTTGGGGTATGTTAACAAAGCATAGAGGGGGTTCCACAGGGCAAGGCTGAGGAACACTTGCAAAATTGGGATAGGAAACTTCCACTGTGCCCCTCCCTGCACTGTAATTGACCATATAGCCCCTCCATTTTACATAAACATGCAGGACCACATTCTGCCTCCTCTTTCATATTTCATAAGTTCATATACTTCTAGTAGCCGTCCAAATTTTAATGTGGCTGTTCGCAGTGCAGGTTGGCAGAAGGTAGCCCTGAATTCACACAAAAGAAAACAAGCAGGCAAAAACTTGGAGTTCTTAAAATAATTTCTCCCATCCTCCCCCCTTTCTTGTCCCCTAGGAGAACTTATGGCTGGACAGTGTCTCTTTAATTATTAAGGACTCCTTCGACGGGGAGTTAATGATCATCGATAACCTATCGGGCTCCGTCTTCCATCATTACTCCTCGCCGGCCATGTGCGAGAAGTGTAACCATGACAAGCAAGAGGTAACCTGCGTGCGAGGATTTGGGAGGGGGACCCCCCACGCGTGCAAGAACACACAGGCATACCCTTACGCACTTGAGATCTCCCTGGGATGGTCTCCAGGTTGTGGATGATGTAGACAGAAGCTTTGAGTTTTGTTGCCAAAGTGCATTCCTGAAGTGGCATCCTTGGCCATAGGACAGGTATATTTGTAATGGCAGAAGGCGGAACCAAAAGATTGGACCAACAAGGAGGGCATAAAGAAGCATCAGCACTGGAAAGTTAGTTAGGGTTGGGCATTGAGTCTAACTTCATCATATACCTTTCTGAGGTTGGCATATGTGCTAGCAATTTGGATTGGTGGTATACAGAGGGCTTAATTATCCTCACAAGTTCTGTTGACGCATAATGGCGCATTGTAGCTTTGAGCATAATGCATTTTTCTCTTTATAAATTTCTCAGGTGCTTCTTTTTGTACTGGACTTTAAGTGAAATGCTGACACTTTTTGCAAAATAACAGGACTACAAGATTACCTGTTCTAGAATTTGTAATCAAATGAAATTTTAAATAGTTATGGGTCAGGAAAGGCTGTCCTACAGTCTTTTGTTACCCTGTTATCCTGCACATGCCTGATCTCGTCTGATCTCAGAAGCTAAGCAGGGTCAGGCCTGGTTAGTACTTGGATGGGAATACCGGGTGCTGTAGGCTTATACCATAGTCTTTCGAGACTGAAGGTTGCCAACCAACCAGTCTTTTGTAGATTTAATGTCTCCATCCCTTGGAGGGGCACAGATAAGGGTGTCTTGATATGAAATTCAGTTATGAGTGTGATAGCTGATGAAACTAGTTAGTTGAATGTTTCCAGACAAGGAGCAGTTTTACTATGTGTGTATAGATATTGTGGCTGGTAGTTGTGTCATTTGTTGATGTGGTGTAACTGTGGTCTTTCTTTTTTTTTTTCTCCTTTTCTTTTTAAATGTTTGGGTTGTTATTTGTACTGGTAAAATCTTCCATTTTACAGAACTTTGGACACAATCCAGTACACCAGTAAGCAAACGCAAGTCCCATTAATCTCAATGGGATTTAAATGCACATAGCTATGCACTGGATTGTGCCCATCATCCATAATACTCTAACCAGAGTAGTTCTGTAGATAGCTTCCATGGAAGCACTGCACTGTGGTGTTAGTAGTATGAAGATTGCAGTCATTGTGTCCTTGTGCTGAATTTCATCATGGATGATAGATTACCCTCTTGGAAATCTACTTCAGGCATTGTTTCCATTCATTCCAATGAACGATCAGTCTGAAGGAGTCCTAACATATGGCACTGCCACTGATTCTGTTATACTTCCTGTCCAAAGCCATCAGCTCTCCATATCATCCTTTGTCACTATTTACATGCACCACATGCATTCACAGTTCTGTGCAAACACAGGAAAGCAAGAACCTTGCCCGAGGAGCCCTACAAACTAGGACAAGATAATACAGATAAAATACAACCAGAAAAGATCAGCTGTCAGAATAGATTAGCAGGAGTTCTCCAGAGACCAGCACTAAATGAAAGAGATACCTTTTGAAGAAGAGGATAGGTAGGCTGGGTCATAGGGAAAAAAAAATAAGAGGAAAAAACCACTCCAAAATGGAGAGGAAAAGCTAATCCAAGGAATGAAGCAGGAGAAAATGGAGGGAGGATGACGGCATGTAAAGTTAAGATGGGGAGGAAAATGAGCAAAAGATGAAGGGGATGAATACTTGAAAATGAGGAAGAGTATCTTGTTCAGTAGAATGAAGAGAACAAGGGGGAGCGGAATAGGGACATGGAATGACAGTGAAGTACAGGATAATATTTTGGGTTCTGGCCCTAGCACACTGGAATTAGGAAAAAAGAAGAAGAAGCAGCTGGGAAACTAAAAGGGAGTAGGTGGAAAAGGCCAAGGCAAGAGGTGATCAACTAAATGAATTTGATATGGATTTTATAAAGCATGGTTGTTGCTGGTGGAACGGAGGCATCAGCATCCTAGCCTATTTTACTAGGACAGACTTTCCTTTCCACAGACTGGGAGTCTTTTTTCTCAGCTGACCCCAGAGTAGAACTGCCGTATCTTCTGTCTGAAGCTTCCCTGTCTCTCCACCCCTAATTTACAACTCGAGTCATGGAGCATGGTGCCAAAATTCCTAGGGCTGGATGAAAGATCTTCTCTCCACCTGTCTCCCAAAGAAGATATTTTAGTGAATGCTTCAACTGGGACAATCCATGAGAAATTCCAGACTCTGTTTTTGTTTCATTTTTTTTCTTCCCTTCCAGAAACAAGCTCTTATCATCGTATGCAGAATTGGGTTAGGACTCCATAAATCTCATGTGTTTCTTCTTCCCTTCACACTATTCCTTAGAGGAATATGACTGGTTGAGAGATGGAATCAAGTTGTGTTATGTGATGGTTTTTTTCCCTTTACTGCAGGTCCAGCTGGCTGAAATGGAAGCCTTATCGCTCAACTCTGATAAGTCCTCTGTCTTGCTAGGGGATGATGGAGATAACCACAGTGCTGACCAGCCAAGCCCTATGGAAACTAAGGTAAAAGCGTTCAGAGACCTTCTGTGCACATACTCCAGTGCTTGAACTTCACCATATTCCAAGAGTCATACAGGAGCAAAGATATATTTTCTCCTTAGAGGAAAATTCTGCAAGGTGGGGAACTGGGGCAGGAGGAAAGGGAGTGATGATCTACCATGACTGAATTGATTAGATAGCATGAGTTGAGTACAGGTCCAACCTTGTTATACACTGAGTTTTTATACACAAATTTGACTCAACATGAATGGCCACTGCAAATGAGAAGGAATGTGCTGATCCCTGAAGAAGTGGAAAAACACATCCCTTTAAAATCACAGTTTTAAAAACCGCTTTTCTTAATGTTGTAGAGAGATAGTCATGCAATCTATTACAGGTCTAATTATCCATGGATTTCTCATCCATTGAAAAATCCATAGATTTTTCTGACTCAAAACAATGAGAAGGGTTCTTAAATTAAAGGGAACCAGTCATTTAACAATAGCCTCATTAATGCAAGAGAGGGCAGCCGGCTGACAATCCAACAGTTATTCTCTCTCCAGGCAAAACAGCTTCACTCCAAGGCACGCGACCCCTCCCTTCCCCCTGAGCATGTGAAAGAAAGATAATCATTTTGCATTGGTGAAGAGAGGGGTTGTTGGCTCCAAGTGAAGCCTTTCTAAGTGCCTGGACACAGACTGATTGATGGATTGCCTCTATCTTACATCATAAAGGTCAGCAAGACTTTTTAAATCAACTAGCAAAAGGACATTGTTTTTTAAATGGATTTGCTTTAATGCGATTTTTGCCATTCATGTGAGTTCTGGGAACAGAACCCTTGCAAATAATGAGACTCAACCTGTACCTTCAGAATTCTGATATAGCAGAATGAGGAGAAAACGTAGGGACCAGCAAGAGTGCAGTTCCAACAGTTCTCAATTCCGCTGGCTCCAGCCTAAAGGGAGTACCTTGTCGGGCCTGGCCACTCCTCCTAGGCCTCTGGAAAGTAAAAGGTACTTGTGAGCAGCCCACCCAGGAAGGAGCCCGTAGTGAAAGGAACTAAGGGTTTGGGGTTATGACTCAGTACTGACTTCTGGCACTGTGTATGACCCAAGACTGTGAAAAAGGTTACCTGCGGCATATCTAAGTATAGTATGTTATCTTGGGCAGGAATTGAACCCAGTTTGCCTTACCCCACCCCCTTTGCTGTTGAGTTCCCAGCATGGGAGGAGGTGGAGGGGCAGGGAACCTGACATTGAAACAACACCCTAAGGTGAAGCAGGGAGACAAACTGTGGATTGTCAACAATTAGAGAAGCAGAAGTAGAAAATTGTTATTATCCCATTTATTGTCCTCTGATTCCAGCATTAATCTTAGTCTGAAACCACTGCATCACTATGCAGGGCTCTGGAGGTAACTGGGCTTCCACCCAAGTGTATTCTACAGGTATTTTATTACAAATGTTTCAAAATTAACCTGTTCTTCACTGACTGGATTAGGCCCTGTTTTTGTTGTTGTTCCTTCTTTTTTCGTGTGGATGTATTTGAAATGTCACAAGGCAACTGTCTTTCTTTTAATTGTAGAATGGCCATGACAGTCCCAGTCCTACAGGGATGGAAAGTCTGGAGAAATGTCTCCTCCCTATAACGAATATGGCAGCTTCTACAACTCCAGAAAATTACCTATGTGAAATTGAGAAAATCCCTTTCAGTCCAGTCCAGTCTTGGCTAAAGAGTGAAAGCAACCAAGGTAGGCAACACCTCGCTGTTTTCACAGATAATATTGCAGCGCAGTGCAGTGGTATCTAGTTTATCTTTCTTATGTTACATTTTAGTCTACAGGTACAGAGAGCGAATTATAGCATTCATTCAGATTAGGGCATTTCCCAGTCCTTTCCTATTCTCTTGAAAAATTCTCAGGCTTAGAAATTAATTCAGGGGCTCATTACAGCCCACCTCCAAGGAAAAGCAAACTTTAGCAGCCCCCAAATTATTTTTCAACACAGATTACTTATGAGTAGTATAGGTTGTACTGTACAGTAGTGCAGGTTGGGCATCCCCTATCCAAAGTGTTTGGGACCAGAAACCAGGATTTTTTCATATTTCAGTATTTCGTATTTCAGAAAATTTTGTATTTCAGTATTTCAGAATATTTGCATATACATAATGAGAGCCCTTGCAGATGGGGCTCTTGGGGATGGGGCCCAATTCTAAACACAAAATTCATTTACGTTTCATATACCCCTTATACGTATGTGTGTGTACACACGAATACACACAAATATACACATACCCATGTACAGACATGTATATACATACACATAAATATTTACACATATGTATATACACACAAATATTCAAAACAATATTTTTAATAATTTTGTGCATGAAACACAGTTTGTGATTTAATTCTTTAAACATAAAAGTAACTTAGGCTGCAATCCTAACCTCACTTTCCTGGGAGTAAGACCCATTGAATGCAATAGGACTTATTTCTGAGTAGACCTGCTTAGGATTGTGCCCAAAATGTCACGTTGGCGCACAAAAAAGTTTCGTATTTTGGATTACTCTGTATTTCAGAATTCCAGATAAGGGATGCCCAACCTGTAGTAAGATACGGGTTAGTACTTAGATAGTACTTAGTACTTAGATACCACTTTGTGAAATGCTTCCCTGTCCCAAAAGGGCCCACAATTTTAAAAAGCTGCAGAAGACACACCAGTAGACAGCCCCTGGAAAAGAGGCTCTGCTGGGGTGGAAAGAGACAGTTGCTTTTCCTCTGCTCAATATTAGAGGAGCACTACTTTAAAAACTAACTCTTTGCCCTGTCAGCAGGATTCAAGCTGCCAGTTTCCCCCCTTTCTTAATGTAATGGATCTCCATGGCTCCAATACATGAAATAGGGGAAATATTTTTAAAGGGGAACCCCTCAGAAAGGGGTTTCCTCAGGGCACTATCTGGATCATAATACCCCATGTAAGCAGTTGTTCCCACACACACACACACACACACACACCCTTTCTGGAGGGGTGCACTTTTCAATGAAGCTGCAGAGAAAGAGCAGAAAAATTCCGTACTCTTTGCCTTGAAACATTTTTCAAAAAGGTGCAGCCTTAAGAAAGGAGTGGGTAAGGGGGGATACTGCCCTTCGTGGAGGACTCCTGACCCAGAAGATCCTCCATGGTTATCTCTCGCCCCCCACCATGCTCCCTTTCTGAAGGATTACCCCTGTAAAGAGAGCTTCAGAGGCAAGAAGCATATAAATTCTCTGCTCCTTGCCTCTAGGGCTCTTTTAAAAGGGTGCACAATCATGTGAAAGCACTCCTTCTAAGCCTCATTTTTAGCCAATGGAGGGTTCTTCCTTGATTTCCCAAGAAGTGATGTTCTGAGCCTCAGATCAGCTTGGATGAGGAACTGAGAGCCCAACCCTGGGCTCGGCGCACTGGCTTGCTGCTTTTGTGGGCCCTACTGCCAGGCAAGCACCGGTAGTAGCCTAGCATTGGGCTGCCACCAGGCAGGCACCTGATGTCTGCTGCTTGGTGGTCACGCAGACCGTTGAGCAGTGGAGAGGTAAGTTGGGGCGGGGAGGAGGTATTTCGGGGAGGAGGAGGCGGGAAGTGGGCAGGCAGAGGTCAGGGTGGAGGAGTTCCAGGGAGGTCGGGGCGGGGGGAGGTATGCCAGGGGAGGGAGCAGGGAGGGAGGGAGGTGGGACCAATGGAGTGATGCTCCACCAGATCCAAAGCCTTGGTGTTGGGCTCTCCGCCCAATCTTTTACTGCCAACCTTTTTGTTGGCGGTGAATTGAGTAGCCTCCATTGCGGGGCTACTTGCTTTACCTGGGGGAAAGGGATGAAAGTCCCCTTCTCCCGAGGAACCGGGAGAAGCTGGTGGCTGCTCAAAGTGTGCAGGATGCCGCGGCAGCCATTTTCGGCACTGCCACAGCTGAGTGCCCCAGGCAGCTCAGGAATGGACTGCCTATCAAATAGCGTCTATTCCATACAGAAACCTTCTTATTTGTCTTTTCCAAATCTTGAATCTAACTATAGGCACGGCCACCAGCCGGTCTCCACACCTTGCCTTGACAATTCTTTTTTCTTTTCTTCCTCACTCTCCATGGAACATGTCTCAGAATTCTAGCTTTATTGTCATCCACTGTCCATTTCTTTTCCTTTGAAGCCTTCAGTAGTTTATCTCTGTAAAAGGTTCTGATGAATTTCACATGAATTTCTCTTGGTAATTTGTGTTTTCTCAGATAAAAAGTGTTCACTTTTCTCGCTGAATCCAATTCTTTAGGTATCTCCTTCTTCGGTGTATCAATCCATTCTGATATTAATCTAACAATCCGTCGTGATGTATCTTCTTCTTTCTCTTCTGGTATATTTTGTATCCTCACCACTAGAGCTGCACTATCCATCTGAGTTTCCATTAACGTTGTCTCTGCATCATGCAGAGATGATTTCCTTCTGTCTCTGATATTTTAGCTTGGTCTTTTCTTATCTTTTGTCCCAATCTCTCAATCTCTTGTTTATCTTCTTCTGGTGTAATTTTCACATCCATCAGGTGTCCACTCAGTTCATCTAATTGTTTAGTTAAAACATCCACACTGGCTTGAATCTGTGCAGATTGATTTATTTGTTGCTGTACCATTGCCAACAGTTTTTCCATGTTGTCTTGCATAGTCTGTTTCCAGTCTTTCCCTTTCACTTCCTCTTGTACTAATTTTCCAAATCCTGTCTTCGACGCTGGCGAACTTCAGACTTTCTTACCCGCCACCTTCATTCTTCCTTCCTGTGGAACTCAAATATCTTTTGCTCGCAATGCTCTTTATGCTCACAATGCACAATGCACAATGCACAATGCTCTTTATGCTCGCAATGCTCGCAATGCACTAGATGTCCTCAGCGTAACCTTCCTTGCTCCACTTATAAACACAAATCCAATTCTTGCAATATCTTTTTAAATCCACTAGACGTCACTGCTGCACTGTTCTTGTTTTGTTTCTGTTCTCTTATCTCTTATTTATACTTGTAGCCTTGGTAACCGACATTCCTCAGTCCACAAGAATGTCAAAACATCCAGCCGTTTTTAGGCAATCTCGAACGAAAGTATCAAATCAAGGCAATAAATGCTCCAATACACAAACTTTATCCAAGGACAATTAATTTGTAGTCCACTGAAATTCAAAGTTATAAAGTTGTAATTATATTTTCAGATAACCCTAACGGGCTTGGAAAATCTCTTCTATGATTTTTCCTCATACCGATAAACAACTGAGGGGGGAACCTCCCCCCTCCTCTTCTCACGGCAAAAAAAACCAAATCAGGCAGTCACTTACTCAATCCATGCCAGGCACACACAAACGGAATAACACTTACTTAAGTCTTTCCTTGCTGGGGCCTTCAGCTTGATTCAAGTATTGCTAGAAACAAAAGAAAAATATTTTTTAAATGTATATGTTTTTATTGGATTTTGAGACATAAGAAAAAATAACATATGATAAAATGAGCGTAAAATATAACCTGAATGGTGAGAAATGTAATACAAGAGATTGTTGAATTTATGATATCTCTGAAACCTGAATTATTTTTGCTTAATATTATTTTAGATGTTATAGATAAAGAAAATGATGTGTATTTAGTTATTATGATTTTAATTGTAGTGAGGATTTTATATGTTAGATATTGGAAGGATTTTAAAATATTAATGAAAGATGAATTAATAGAGAAAATAATGAGGCAATGGACAGGCGTTCAGAAATTTTGGATTAATAACAAAAACTGACACCAGTTGAGCAATGGAAATTTTTTTATGCTTGGTTGAAAATGAAGTTTTAGAAATATATGCTAGGGCATTTAGATGATTGTATTACAAATATATTATATTTGATATGATATAATAGACGAAGGATGAATGAAAAATATTAAGAGGTAAATTTAGAAGAGGAAATTGATTAAGATATGTAATGATTTATTAGTTGTAGTGATATATGATAATGATATATGATTTCCTGCACCCCTTTTTTGTGTGTAGTGGTGTTATGTTTTTTGTGTTATGTGTTATGTGTGTTTGTTTATATTTGTTTTTGGAAAATAAAAAAAAATCCAAAAAAAAAAAGAGGATTGGACTGCCTGTCATTTCTGACATTTTGCAAAGTAATTTGGTTGTTTTCCAAGGTTTCTTCCTCAGAAAACTTGTCAATCTCTACCGCTCACCTCTTTCATGCACTTCAAAGACAAAAATGGCAATGTATGCATGCATGATCAGTTCAAAACTGTCCTAACATGCATGTGTTTTGTGCTGTATCTGTGATCAAATAAAACATGCATTCTAAGATATTACCTTAAGAGCAGAGAGCGCCTGAGTAAGTATCCACATGAAACACAGTAGTTGCAAGGTAGAAGTTTCTTTTTGCATAGTTACCGTATATACTTGCCTATAGGTCAAAAAATTCATGCCTGAAAATGGAGCCTGAGATCCTGGGTTGACTTATACCCGGGTCAATGCAGTGGATGGGGCGGGGCTTCTGGGAAGCTTATGGAAGCTCAGCAGCTGTCTGGTGAAGTGGGGGGCGGTGGCGTGGAAATGGGCTGAGAGGCAGGAAGCAGGTGGAGAAAAAAGAGAATTTTTACCAGTAATTACGGTATTCAGAGGCAGCCATTTTAGCCTCTTCTCCAGACAGGAAGAGAAGTGAAGGCGCTTTTGGGAACTGTAGTCTGTATGGGCTGCTGCTATGGAATGCAGCACACGCTCCCACAAAGCCTCCCCACAATTCCCAGAAGCCCCTTTGTCTCCCTTCCAGTTTGGAGAAGAAGGGAAATGCCTCCTTCTTTTGCTGCTGCCTCTGAACATTCCTGGCAAGTCATTTGCAAAGAATTTCACTGCCCCCCCCCCAAGTATAGGGGTCTGGTTTTTAAAACCCCAGGATGAGATCCTCATTTTCATCTGAAACAAGGTCCCAGGCTGCAATGCACCAGTACTTAAGAGTAACACCCATGGAAAGCAGTGGGTCTGCTTCTGAGTAAAGAGGATTGCAACTGTGCGTAGCTCAGTCCTTGTTGTTTGTCTCCCTGCTGTGAACTGAACTGCACACTCCCAATTGCATGTTTTATGTTGCATGTTATATGTAGAGCCTCTGGCTTCACACACCAGGCACCTTAAAGGAGGATTTGACTAATGGTTCTACTGGTATGTTGTTTACAGGCACTTATTCTGACAGTGTTTACACAAATGTTGTGAAGACCAGAATTGTAAAACTTAGTGAACAAAAATGCATCTTATGATCTTTTATTGTATTTTTAATGAACTAGAAACTGTAGTTTTTAGGTAGCAATTACAGGAAGGTTATTTTTCAGGATCTGACATCGGGTAAAATCAGACAAAATTATAGTCAGACCCCCCTAAGTTTAACCCCCGACTTATCCGAGGCTCATAGAAAATTCCATGATCCATGGAAACCAGCCCTCGACTTCTCTGTGAGGTCAACTTATAGGCGAGTGCCTGCGGTAATTCTTGTTGTTCCTGACTGAGTTTCTCCAGTCTCTTTAGACCAGGGATGTGAGATGTTTTTGCTGAGATCATCTGTGGGCTGCAGGTCCTCAAACTCCATGTGCAAATTCAGCCTCCTGGCTAATATTCTTCATTCATCTACTACTTATTTATTCCTTATTCGTATATCCCTCCCATCATCAAAGGAGCTCAGGGCACTATTTTTATAAAAATAAAAACAATTACAAAGCATACAACAGGAGTTGCAGTAACTCTTAATCTAATAAAATCAGTTTAAAAACAACCAACAGGTTGCAGGTCTTCAACTCATAGTGGCAGGCAGGCCAGCAGGTTCTAAAACTTCTGTGATAGGCAGAGGTACGTGAAAACGTTTTAATTTTTTTTTCAGTGTTTTCCAAAGTTAGAAGTGCAGAAAACAGTGTTGTGTGTTTTAATTCAAAATTTACATTTTAATTAGAAATCATAATTGCTTTAAAAGTGTACTAAGTAGGTGATATTGGTGGTATGGTGTCAGCAGATGAAGCCACCATCTTTCCCCGTGCACCCTCCCCATTAAAAAATAAATAAAAACCAAATAAAACGATTTTATTTTCTCACAGATTTCACTTATCCATCAGGTAAGCAGTCCTGCTCCTATTACAAAAAGAAAGCGGTGTTATGTGTTTTTATTTCATTATCACTATTTTCTCCCACCTCTCGTGATACAGAAGTTCCCAGATGGGGGCACAGCTGCTGAGAAAGCCCTCTCCCACTATCACTACTTTGGGCTTTCTCTCTCCTCTAAGACCGAATGGATCTTCAAATAAAGCCAGACTTTAAATGAAGATAACCCATGGAGTGTTGCCGCAGTCACTCATGCTAATGCAATTCTGGATATATTTAAATCACTAGTTCGTATGTCATGAGCTGTGTTCTCTCTGTTGCTGACTTTCCTGATCTTTCCTGCATGGACTCCTGTCCCCCAGGCCACTAAGGAAAGTTTAGCAAACAGAGCAGAAACACAACTGCTCAGAGCAACGTACTGCTAGCCAATAAAGCTAGTTGCTCTTACCAGGAGTGAGCAACTGGCAGCAGCAGGAGGACTCTCTCCTTGATGCTAGTAGGAGGAAGAATGAGTGCTTGGAAGGGCTCCCCAACCTGCACTGGCCACCGGAGAAGGGGGCAGTGGGAATGTGGAGGAGACAGGCTGGATTACAAGTGGAGCAGCGCTTGATTTCCTGTATCCCCTCATTAAGAAGGACTTTTTGGAGGATGCGGCTCTAGTTCCGTAGGAGAGAAAGTGCTTAGCATGCAGAAGGTTCCAGGTTCAATCCTTAGTAACTACTGGTAGTGCTGGAGAAGGCCCCTACCTGAATACGTGGAGAAGTGCTGCCAGAGTGTAGATGTAGCGACCTAGATGGACGAAGGGTTCAAGGACGTTTTTGCCTTGTAAGGCCATGTAGGAGTCTGACTTTGGTAGAAATAGGCATTTGAAAGTGGGATCTTGACCTTTTTCTTTCTGTGTTGATCTCTCCCTCCTGACTCTACCAGGTCCTCCCACCCCCTTCTCTCCAGATGCCTCCAATCCTCTTTTACCAGTCAGAGCAGAGTTTTTTCTTCCAAATGTTTCTGCCAATCAGCCAGGGCAGGAGAAAGCTACTTGCCCAGAGAGTCTCCCTAAAATCTCTCTTCAGGCTTCCTGGGTATCACTGCAATCTCCAAGTGTGAACTGTTCACTTATCCACCAGGTAAGTGCTCCTACGCCTTTTAGCTATCACCCTGCATAACTGCTGGATCCCAGCTCCACCTCCTGCTCCCCACCTGCCCGCCACTGGGGTTGACTACCACCTGCCCTCCCCTTGACCAGGAACACCTCCCTCCCACCTACCTCAGAGGCTTGTACTGGTCCAGCCAGGCCAACGCAAGCCTCAGTGCCTCTGTCGGTGCGGAGGCTTCTTCCAGCCTCCACAGGCCAGTGTGCCTCTGCGTGCCAGCCTAGCCAACTCCTGAGGAGTTTGCAACCCGGACTTGCGCTGGCCCAAGTCAAGGGCTGGATTGAGTCTTTACTGGTTTGGTTTGGCTCACACTAATGCCAGTTTATGCATACAAAAATTTTAAGCTGGTATGTGGAATAAATAAGGAGGTTGATAAGGAGGTGATAATGATAAAGAGGTTATCAGGATGTCAGTTCACTGCTCTTAGAATGGGATTACGCATTCAGGCTTAAATTCATATATTTAAATCCTGGCCAGGAGCGGATGATCTGCAGTGAGGAAGCTTTGGGCAGGAGAATGGCACTGGATTCTAGGGAGCCTTTTTTTCTCCATAGCCAATCAAAGGAGGTCCTTTCAGGCCTTCCATAGATGTATCCAGTTGTCTGCTCCTCTCCAGGTCCTAATAGTGCAGGCAACTCCCAAAAGCAGGGACCTGGAGAGGGGTGCACTACCTGTTGCCTCTTTATGAGGCATGGAAGGGACTCACTTGATTGCTAATGTCCAGGTAGATGCTGCTCCTGTTGGGAACCCATTAGCTGGGGACTTGAGTGATATCAGACAAGATGAACTGTGCTTCCCTTGCCTTTGCTAACAAACCCCACAATACATATTTGCTCCAGTTTTAATCCTGCTGTGGTACTACTAATTTAAGCACCAGTGCTATGGACAATGCACAGTGAATGCACAGTAAGATCCATTTCTTCACACACTATGAAATTAGCAGTTGAAGGGGCAGGTAACCAGGGAGGGAAGTGGTAGGCAGAGAAAGGGTTCATATCTTCCCTCCCCTCTGCTCCTTGAAAATGACACCACTCTGCTATTTTATAAGGTTGGTGGAAACCTGTGGGCTAAGAAGAAAACCCACTGCTGAACATGTTATTCTGCCCCTAAATGCATGCAGAACACTTAGAAGTCACTGATGTCTGCGAGCTCCTGAGTCTGTTGTTATGTGACACTGAATGACCTATGAAATTTAGGGTCAGAAAAATTTTCTTTAAAAAAATTTGTGGTGGTTTTATATGAATGTCAGTGCTGACTCCAAATATGGCATCAATTTTGCCCTGTCAAATCTCGTTTCAGAGATACAGCTTAGCCTCTTTAGTGAATGGACCAAGCAGCTTCCTCAAGCAGAAGCCACGCCATAGGCTTCCTTATGAGGAAGCTGCTTAAACCATTCACTAATTAGACTATACCATATCTCCAAAACTAGATGTGATGGGAAAAACTGATGCCATTTTTAGAATCAGCACCCCAAATATACCCAGGAATAGGTCTAACTTTGAAGCCAGTAAAATGTGTTTTGGCCTGTGTTGTGTTTACAGCACACCTTTATTCCTTTGTGGAGCAGCACACATGGGGATCCCAGGCAGATATCAATTCAGGCGCAGATCAGACTTAGAGCTGCTTAGCTTCAGTAAGGTGGCTGTATCATGTGCCCTCAGACCATGTCCTGGTCAGACCGTGACCTGGGGGCAGACCTGCTAGTGACTATTGGTATAACAAATAAGAAAGGAACTGCCATGTTCAGAAGCAGTACACTTGCAGCAGGTGCTGAAGACAGACATTGGGGGGACGGCCGTCATGTGACTGGCCACTGTTGAAGCCAGACTTGACAGAACTTGCTATAACTGTGCAAGGCAGTTTTTATATTTTTAAAATGACAAATGAATGTTTTGTTTGTTTGCTAGCAGTAGCCTGCATGATTATAGATGGGCACGGTTGACTCACAACTAAAGATGGGAATCGTATCAGTGACTCTAGCAGCTTACAATCTGGAGGCGAGTGGGCAGTCGGGCATGGGCAGTACAGGGTTGATTTAATGATAACCTTCCCACTGAATTACAGTCACTGCCCAGTTCCCCTCATCCAGTAGAATAAGAATGGAGACATAAACCATTTTGCTTCTCTTGTTACCTCTTGGTTCCACAGACCACTGAGAGCGACACCTCCTTAGATGACAGCAGGAGCAACAGCTCAGAAGGCAGCTTGCAGACAACGCTGGAGGATAGTTTAAACCTCAGTGACTCACCCCAGTGTACGCTGGACCTCCCAGTAGCACTGTGCCCAGTGCCAGCAGCAGCCTCCAAAAGAGCCCTGGTGGCACCACTTTCCCCTGCCTCCCGGAGGCAAAGCTTGAGGGGTCGTGGGATCTTCACCCTTCGCAACATCAGGAGGCACCAGCGGAGCCACAGCAGTGGAGGAAGCACCAGCCCAGGTTGCACTTACCATGACTCCATGGACCCTTCGGATGAGGAGGGTGCAGGAAGCAGCCTAAGGGGTGGAGGCAACAACAGTGAGCAGTCTGAGACCCTCAGCAGCCTCTCTCTGACTTCTCTCTTCTCGCCGCCCCCTCCACCCCAAGGTCTGACACTCATAAAGAAGTGCAACAGCACCAGCAGCCTCCATGCCAACCCCTCACGGAGTTCTGGTACAAATGATGCCAAGCAGTTCTACTCAGTTGACCCAAGGGGATTTTTGTCCATGCCCTCGTGGGTGACGGACTTCTGCAAGAACAGCACATCTCCAAGGGAGGGCGATGCGCCAGAGGGCTCAGACAGTATTGGGACCGCAGACCGCAGCTCCCCAGTTCCTCCTGAGTTGGAGCTGGGCAGTGGTGTCAACAAGAGGAACAGATGAGGGCCCAGGGGTCAGGGAGGGAGAGTAAAATGTGAACAAGGGAGCGTATTTTAGCTACCGTTTCCTAACAGTTCCAAACAGAGGAGGACTGTGGAAAAGGAGACCAGCAAATCACGCAAAATATAAATATGTCTCTGTGTGTGCGTGCGTGCGTGTGCGTGGGGGGGGGAGTAAAAAAAGACTTTTGTACCATACCTCAGAGACATGAGAGAGCGAAAGCAATACGCAGACACCCCACCCACACATGGGACCGCTGCCTCTGCAGAGTCAACAGTGGGACAAGAGTATCAAAAGGCAGCAATGCTGGGTTAAGAGGGTGAAGAACCTCCAGCCAAATAACTGCCTGGAGGCAGTCGTTTACTCTACATAGTCAAATATATATGTACAGATATATAGAGTGATTTATTTATTTATTTTTACAGAGAGCTTAGGACTTGTATAAAGTGCTAAGCATGTAAAGGGCAGGGAGGGTGGGCATTAATTTCAAAATGAAATGGGGAACCAAGCTGGGCATTAGGGTTTTGGTATCTCTTTCACGGAAGGTGCATGGTTCATGCTTCTGCCTGGAAAATAAATTTATCCAGGTCTCTAAGAGGAGCCGGCTGAAGATGTTCCATCCAGAAGGTGGAGTAGAGCAGTGCAGCTGAGCTCCTCAGGTAGGGCAAGACAGTTCAATGCCACTCCTCACGTGTGCATCATCCCCTCCAAAAACTCTAGGTGGTGATGGAGTATCAAAAGCCATTCAGGGTTGCTTTGAACAGATATGTCCAGAAGAAGCCACACAGCAACTACTAAATGCTCTGGTCTTCATTGATTTCTCCTTTTTTTGCTGAGAAAGAAAGCTGCTAAAGGGAAACCACTCGGCACTGTTAAAAGTTTGGGTTTCTTTCCCTTATCATTTAGTACTTGTGAAGAATCTATTTTAGAAGCCCAAAGGTGCAAAAACCATCTCTAGAGAAAGGTATATTATTTTTTACAAAGATATTGAAAGATTTAAAAAAAAAAAAAACTTGATAGAGTGAATGAGAGAGAGGAACAGAATGAACCTGAAACATAAAGGATAAATTAGCTGTCCATGTCCAAGCTGGGACTCATACTTTGGCCTGTGAAAATCCAAAGTAATTCTAGGGAAGCCAACAAGCCTTGTTCTACACTAGTGCTATTTGTAGCCTTGGAGGGGCTCCTGGATTGTGCATGATCAGTGTTCTAAGATTTCAGAGCAATTTGCACTATTTGGCCCTAAGAGCAGAAGTTGATAGCGTGTCTGTGTGTACGCCTGTGTAGGTATATGTGTATATGCAATACAATGGGTAATGTATTCACTAGTGAATGTTTGAAAGGGTTGTTGCTCACCTTTTCTGTGCTTTCAAATAGAGGGTGGATTGATCACCAGGGAGGTTCAGGGGATTCAGTGGCTGGTTAGATGAAACTTGTTCAGTCATATATGGATCACTCTCAACATCAGAAAGGTCTGCTTCTCCCTCCCTATTATGTAACACATCTCCAGTGACTCAGTCCCCCTTTCAGGGTGCCTTTGTAGCCAGTCTTACTTTTTTTTTTTCCACCATAAGCCAAGCCCTCTGTCAAGGAGACTGGTTTCTAGAAAGTATATCTTTTATTTTTTTCAGCTTTAAGGCAGGGATAGGATATTCAGAGGTATAAGGTATTCATACCATATGAATAGGGTATTCATACCCTCTTAAAGGTAGGGTTGCCAAGTGATGACAAAAAAAGCAGGCTGGTGTGGCCCTATGCCTTTGATAGAAACTTGATCTGCAGAAAGCAGGTGAAATTTGTGACAACATTGTGAGCATTTTCACCTGTCAATTGCTTCAGATCACAGTGCTGTTAAAGGCACAGCTATGGAGCCAGATCAGAAGTTGGCAACTTGTTTAAAGGGCTTTGGGAAAACAACAGAGGGAGTAATTCCCTTTCACCATGCTTCTTTCTATTGAGAGACAAATGCTGCCAAGGAACAGGGAGGGGCATTTGTCCTCAGAACTGAGCACTCCTGCCATGCTTGGGGGAGGGGGGGCACATGCCTGCCTGCCTGCCTGCCTCTGCAGGCCCTTTCTACACTTGTGGGTCCATGGTCAAGGCCCTGTCAACAGCCATGACTGCAGGCCAGCCAATTTAAGAGGAAAGGATGTTGCTGATTTGTATGTCAAAACTCTGCTTTGTTCTGTACATAACGAGGCAGTATATACCAAACGTGTCAGTGGACAGGAGGCAGAACGATGATGAATTCATCTCTTGGAAAGCAATGTGTTTCTCCAAGTGTGCCAAGACTGAGCAGTGTCTGATACTCTGTGCGATAAGAGAGCAAAGAGTTCCCTCTGCTTCAGAGAAGTCACCAGTCTGTGTTAATAAAGCAATAACAAGGGTCTTAATTTTTAATGTTTATTTTGTGCTAATGTATGGCATGTTCCTTGCCTGTTATCTCTTTAATATGGGGAATGGGGGAGTCGGTTCTCTAAAACACATGCTTTTTTCCTGACAGGGACATGAAATGAGTCCCTGTCAACCTATTGAAACAGATCCAATCAACTTCTTCATCACCATCCCAAGTTGGCTGGGGCCAATTCGCTGCTGACTGTGCCTCTGACCATCTGTGCTTATGGTGAAGCAATCAGATTCAGATTCAGCTCAAATGCAAATCCTAATTCTTGCATACTAGCCTGCACTCTGCCTGCCAAAAATGTTGTGCAAATCTATTCTTTAGAAAGGAATGCTACAATTATTTTGAATCCTAACATGGGGGAAACCATGGGAAACCCAATCCAATATAGCTTTCCCACAAATATGCGCTTGAAGGATCATTTCAAAAAGTTGTTGTGAGAACTGAATATTTGACATTGAAATTTGACTTACTTGTACTTGAAAAGTGTATTTTAAAAAAGAGTTTTCATATATGTAGCCCGTTCACACGCCATGCAAAGACAGCTTATGCAGGTTTTGCCCCCAGTTACTTCAAACGTAGCCCTAAATGGTGGGGCGGCAGGCATGAGAAGGAGCTGGGATTCTGTGTTGCCCTAGGAATGACCAAGTTCAGTGGTGCTTGGTGGAACAGTTTGGATGTGGAAAGTGTCTCCTCACAGTCCAAGGTTGGGTCAACAAGACATCAAGGAAAGTGACTTCCCCAGACCTTCTTCCCCAGAATCCCCAGACCATCCCTGCCGGTTAGCAGCAAAGAGGGTCTGTATAGAGCTCATTGTTTGTCATTCACAGGTGGTTGACACTTTTCTTTCCTGTTCTCAGTGTGCAACAGGGCTGAGCCTGAGAGAGAGATTTATCATAATACTTGGAACTTTTCTTTCAATTTGTGTCCAATTACATCCTTTTGGAGGACCTACATGTTTCAATTACATCCCTCTTACAGGATATTCCTGTCCTTCACCTATATGGACCAGTGACCAAATTTCTAGGATTGGGCCTTGCCATTTAGCCTGTCATCTGCCCCAGGAATATTCATGAAAGGTCGGGTAGCTCAAGTTATATCTTGTGTCTGTAAGCAATTTCCCATGTCTGGACAATATCTTCATCCATTTAGGACTTCAGGAATGACTTGGCTTGGCTACACTGATTGCCTCCATAATCATGGATCTGTAGTGAACAGAGACTATCCTTCTCACCCCAGATCAGAGAATAGAAATTGGGGGAGGGGATTTTCAGCACCCAGAGGAGCAGAATATTTTTGTTGGTGGAAAGGTGGGGAAATATCAGAAGTCTAACCAAGCAGATCTTGCTGCAGGCTCATCTGGACCTAATTAAATTAGCTTACACATTGGGTATGCTGGTATCTTGTCAAGATGTTATAAGTGCATAAAATTCCATGCTTAGAGGCTTCTTCCATCTCAGTCCCAGATTTCTTTGCAACTGAGGACATGCAGGCTGACTCCTCTGACATTCCCAGATCAAGGCAAGGACGTTCTTATTTGCATAGTCAACAATATAAAGAGGAAGTCCTGAACATCTGCAATTCAACAGGAGAAGGCAGAAAACTAATCAGAAAAAATATATTTGGTCCATCAGGACAGAGTAGGTCACTGCAGTTACAACACAAAAAATTGGTTGGGCTAACTCTCAAGGAAATGGAACATGCGTTGAATCTGTTAGTTTTAGTTCACATCATCAGCCTCTTGAGAGAACCTTGATGGAATCTGTTTTCATCCATGGAAAATCCACCAGTTTGAGCCCTTGTTCTCCAGAATCAAATGTCCTAAATTCAAGGTGATAGATGTGCTTACATTATTACCACTTATTCATGTTTGTCATGTTTTTTAATTGTTCACATTGTATATAACACTATTCCCCCAAGGTGCATGGTGTGCACAGCTCCTCCCTCTACTTTCATCTTTACAATAACCCTGTGAAGCAGGTTAGGTTGAGAAAGCATGACTGGCCCAAAGTGACCTAGAAACCTTCATCTCTGAGTGGAAATGTGAACCCTGATCGAAGTCCCAACGTTTCAACCACTGCAGCACCTTTCATTCCATTCTTCCATACAAATATTCTTAAAGTCATTAACATTTTTAAAAAGTTAAAATTATTAAAACATTGTAAATGCTGGTGCATTGTGTGCCATCACTGTCACGAGTATTGAGGGTTCAGAGGTTGGCTCAGCAAGAAGGGCCCCTCTGATGGATGTGGGCCCCTTGCCAGTGCCCAGTCTAACCAACTATGACAGCACATCTGCTCCCAGCTAGATACCTGCAGCAGGGTTTCACTGGCTTCTTAGGTCTTGGGGGAAGGGGGGCATAAGGGAAAAGAAGTTTTCTGAGATGCAAGGCAGCAGGAAACTGGTTGGCAGGCTTTTCTCCTTTCAGATTGATGTACAGAGTCATCCAAAAAATCTAGGCACAGCAGATGGAAATTGTTCTGGTAGCTCCACGTTAGCCTAGAGGTTTATGATTTCCACATTAATTCCAAATAACTGATAACGCAACAGTCTTGGCAACTTATTTACTATCTGAATCTTCTGATCCAAGGCTAAAGGTCACACCCTCAACATTTTCCATGTGCATTTTCCTGTTCAGCACATGGAGGTTAGATAGCAACACCTTTACACACAAGGCTATTCAGAGGACATAATAGCTGTGTTCCTAGTTGTTTCACATAAATTATACCCAAAGGATCTGTACTATTGTTGAGCAGGTGCTTGATTCAGGGTGTTCCTTTAGGAAGAGAAAATCTAGGAGAGTGGAGGCCTGTAATGTTCTCCAGGAGGATGTTATTTTCAGCATTTGTACTCTGTAAAGCAATTTCTGGCATTCTCAGTCACAACAAGGGGTGGGCCCTTTCTAGGCACACACATATTTGTATCATGGAATTGTTTGCTCAGACATCTCTGTCCCCTTTGAACCTGTCATTGCCTGTTCACTCAGAAAATCAACTGAGACCACTTTCTTCGTAACAGTCACTTCTATCCATAGGGTCTCAGATCTGAGTGCTTTTTCAGTTTATAAAGAACAATGTCTTTTTCCCAGAAAAATGGTAGTGCTAAGACAAATCCTGCTTTTGTTCTTAAAATTAATTCTTGGTTCCACAGATCTCAGGATATAACCACCAACTTTCTGTCCTAATTCCAAGAAGGAATGGAAGACTTAGGATGTCAGAGGAGCGCACTCAGTTTTGAGATAGACCCCCCCGGTAATATTCCTGAAAAGACATTTTGTTTATTTCACTCAAAAGAATTCTAATTAGGGTCAAGCAGGGTCTCAATGTCCACTGTAGTCGGTTGGCTCAAAGATTGGCTGCATCCAGAAGGCCTATTGAGTCACGGTAAGGATATCACAGTCCATTCCTTCAGAAGATCAGTCATCTTGGCCTTTAGCAGCGATTCCACTGAGGAAGCAAGGTGACTCACCGGGCCTCCATCTTTCAAATTTACATAAGATCCATATCTTGTTCTCTTCTGATGCTGCCTTCAAAAAGAGATTGTTGCAGCAGCTGGTTGTTTCAAAAGCATTGCTAGAGCGTCCATGGAACCCAACCGTGGAATGTCCTGCCCTTCTGCATCCCAAACATGAAAACTGTCCCACCCCAGCACCACTGGAGAAAGGGAAATTTGGTCTTACTGATGAATTTCCATTCTCAGTGGTACCCGGGTGGGGCAGCCTCCTCGCCCCCCCCCCAAAAAAGCAGCTAAAAGGCTTCAGCCATTTGGCATGGCATGTATTCCAATTCCAGAGGCACCTGCAACTAGTTTTCTGTGTTGTGGGCTAAACAGGGTGCTGATGGTGGAATCTGATGACTGAGGTTTTTTTCCCTTTTCACATATTTCCATTATTTTGATAACCGTTCCTGTGTTTTTGTTCAGCGTTTCCCCCACCCCACCCAGAACCTTACAGTAGAACATCTGTAAGGTTACAAAAGAAAATTTGTAAGATTCAGTTAGTTTCTGGTTCAGTCTAGAATTCTGGGGGGACATCCTTCTCCCCTTGGTGACTTTAAGTTGCCCCCTGCCTGTGGCCAAGAGGAGGCACTTTCCAGATGTGAAGACTGTCCCACCTTGATACCACTAAGAATGGAAATTCTCAACAGATCAAATTTCCCATATAAGTGTGCATATGGTCAGCTAAGGTGCTGGACTGTTTGGACTTTGTGTCCCTGAACCCTTCCATGGCATCCCTGCTCACTCCCTATGGCACCCTGGGCCCTTCCATCCATACCATGAGGGTTCAGCGGTGACCTGACCAGGAGGGCACTTGGCTAGTACCCAACCTCTGATATCATTCCTGCAAAGGATTATTATAGCCTCACAGTGTAACCCTATGCATTGTTTCTGGAAAAATTAGCCCTGCCACATTCAATAAGGCATATTCCCCAATAAGTGTGTTTTGGATAGCTGCCTTACCATGTGACCGAGTGGCAACAGAACAGTATGGAAAATTATTTAAAAAACAGGGACAAGGCAAAACCTTGTCTTTTCTTGTGCTGTTGGAAAAAAGTAATCTGTTATCCTAGCTATGATTCTACAATCTCTGTGTTGAACTTCATTGTTGGAGATGCTGAATATGTCTCTTATTGAAGGTGGTACTGCTGATTGGTTACTATAGAGATCCTAGCTAGCTTCTGTTATGTAATGTTCTGATGTTTAACTTGAATTTATGACAGCAGACGTCTATGCACTATCGACCAAATTCCATCCTTCCTTAAAAAAAAAAAAAAAAAAAGAATTCCTTGCTTGCATTTTTTGTTTCGCTACATAAGTAAAGCAAAAGGCTTCTGGCCTAGGAAAGGGGTTACCATAGCAACCAAGGACTAGGTTATCTTTAGAGAATATTTTGTCTTTCCTTTTTAATTATTTACTAATGGTTTTGAAGAAGCAGCAGAAGAAACATCTATTCCTCCCTGAGAGTGAGTTGTTAAAACACAACAAAATCTGTGCATGTGAGCTCAGAGTGGGGTTTCACTTTGGGCTCCATTTTTGAGAGGGTCTGTTTCTGCCTCCTTGGGTCTGCTTTCCAGAGAGGCTCTCTTGTTCAGTCCCTTCTGTGCGAGTCGCAAGGACGTGCGCAGCCCACCTTTCCATGCTCGTGTGGGAATTTCTTCAATCTCAGAAGCTCCGAAGTGAGGAAAGAGGGCTCTCTGGAAATTCTCCCCAGTCTTGTGAGCTAAACAAAACAAAACACAGGAGACAAATGCACTTTGTGTAGAAAGTTTTGGACATTAAAGTATTGACTTTTGACAAGACTTGACCAGCGTGTGATGTTGTTTCTCAAGCTCTCCACATAAGAGCTTGCTGCAGTTACTCTATTTCCATGTTGTGGCATGCGTGCACTGTGCATATCTTGGCGGCCACTCTCTTTCTCCGCCACAGGGGAATTGCCCAGCTTTTCCAGCAGATTCTCAACACAAGGAATTCATTCTAGAATTGGCAACTCCATCAAGCAAAAATTCTGGCACCTGGGCAGGGGCAGGACCCTCTGGTTCAGAAGTAGACCCCAGGGGCAAAACGTAGTTGTTTGCAGTAAATCGGGCGGGGGGGGAAGTCTGGCAGTTTTTGACAGAAGTGGCGCCCAGGTGTGCAACAAAAAAGAAGGGGACAGAGTTGTGAGAAATGGCCTTGCCTCTTTCTGGCAAATGGTCAAAAGCCTTTTAAAAAGAATGAGCAGCACAATCCTATAGTAGTTTACTCCAAATTAAGTTCTATTGTGTTGAATGGGGGGTAAGCATGGACAAGATTGCCGCCTCAACCAAAAATGGAAGAGGAAGCATAGAGGAGAAGAGCATGTTAGAGTAAAGCGCTCCAGCCCACAGTTTCCCTACTGTTCTGTCCCCCTCTTCCTTGTTCAATCCAGCTGGAGGAAGAAGAGAAGGAGCAGATTAGTGGATGGACGGAGGTGGGTGTCCCCTGTCATTTTGCTGCTTGAGACAACCACCTCAGTCCATCTTATGGATGGTCTAGCTCCATCTACAACAAGCAAAAGAAAAACAATTGTGGATGACTATAAAATATAGATGCAAACATCTGAAATCACAAGATTGGTGTATCAATACATCAATACATCCTCTCTCATCTATACTGTGCCTCTATTCTATACTGTGACTTTCCTTCAAGGAGCTCAAGGCATGGTTCCTTCTTCTCCTCATAACAACCCTTTGAGGTAGGTTAGGCTGATAGACAGTGACTGGCCCACGGTCACCCAATAAGCTTCATATCTGGGGTTTTTTCCCCAACCAGGATCTGTGAAATGAGCTGGGCTCAGGGGGAAAAAATTCTGCTGGGAGACAAATCAGGAAGAAATAAGCCATGAGGTGAGGCAGGGCAATGCCTGAACTTCTCATCCATCCATCCCTTTCTGCTGTTTAAACTAGACTTTACACATGTGCAGCTTTTTTCTTTGTGTTTGGAGCAGATCCTGGTTAAAGCACACGGTCTTCCAACTGACAAGGCCCTTGATGTATGAATTGGCTCCGTTCCAACTTTCCTTATGTAGTAGCGGTGTATCAGACTGTGACGTACTTCTTCTGCAAGATGTGTGAGGTCTGCCAGGTCATGAAGAATGCAAATCAGTCACATCTTGTTTTTAATGTTCAGTGCTGTTTTATGGCGTTGTATGAAGAGCATCAGCTGCAGCATAAGCAAATGCTGTTTTGAGAATCAGTCCACTGTCTGATGGAAGCAGCCAAATGATGCAAGCTTGCCCCATCCTTTTCTCTTAATAATGTCATTGTGCATATATTTGTTGTAATTTTTCTTTTTGTCTCTTTGTTTTGCTTTCTAATGACCAGTTATCCCAGCAATTCCCTTGAGAACTTGCCGTTGTGCTTGTTCTTCACAGCTGGAGCTGAGAATGTTCTTCCATTTGATCTGGATAGACACAAGAGTATGACCTGAACATTTTGGGGTTCTGTTTTTCCTACCCCAAGAATCTTCTCATACGTGTGAAAAAAAGTTGAATTAGCTAAGATAAATCTGTTTTTCCAGGGAGGCACCAATTTCTATTCCTTGCATATCATATCACTGGGCCAAACTGGACTTCTCAAATGGACTATCTGGCAGTGGCGTCGCTAGGAAAGTGCAGAGGGTGCGGGCTGCTCTGGGTGACATGCATGGGGGGTGACACCACCACTGGCCAAAATTGTTAAAATCTTGGTATTTTTGAATAATTCCATCATATATCATACAATGTGTGATTTCATGTGGAATGCAATGAAACATTGCATTGAAATAGCATTGAAAATATTGAATAGCATTGAAATAACTCTGTTCTGTCAAAAGTTATAGCCAAACAACCAGCAGGGTGGGGCAATGTGCATCACCACGTCCACCGCCCGGAGTGTTGTCCCGCCCACTGCATGGGAGGGAGTCCATCATGGGGGTGATGCGCTAGCCTCCTGTACTAGATGATAGTAATGCCACTGCTATCTGGGGATATTTCACACATTAGAGCAGCTTACAAGTCATCTTGCCCCCTACTAAATCTTATCTTACTCAATCTGGCAAATGGTTTGCTTGTAGTTTTAGTTTAGAGCAGGGGTGTCCAAACATTTTGGCAGGAGGGCCACATCATCTCTCTGACACTGTGTCAGGGACCGGGGGAAAAAAGAATTAATTTACCATTTTAAATTTGAATAAATTTACATAAATGAATTTATTAGAGATGGAACTTATATGAATTAATGAAGGTCTTGCAGTAGCTCAAGGCCTATAAAAGGCACAAAGCAAGGCTGGCCTTTCCTTTGCTGCCACTGCTGCATCATAGACGTGAAACAGCAAGTAGTGGAGAGGGCCCTCGTCCCACAGCTTAAGTGAGAGGTCGAACGGTCGTTCTCTTGCTGAGAGGCCAGCACAGGGCCTCCGTAGGGCCAGAGGCTCATTGGAGACTGGGAAATCCCCGAGGGCCTGATTGAGAGCCCCCGAGGACCGCAAGTGGCCCCTGGGCCGGAGTTTGGGCACCCCTGATTTAGAGGAAAAGGAATGTGTTTGCTAAAGGTGTACATGGAGGAGATTATGTTCTGCAATTTGTTACATGTCTTGTGTTTTCTATTTAGTGCTCCAGTCATGCCCAAATGCAAAGATTTTGTTATAGTGAAACCCTTACTGTCTGGTAGTACTGCTTTATTTCAGAGCAGAACACTTGCAAGAGCCTCTAGTTGTAGTGCAAACATTTTACCAAAAATGGATCTGGCTCAAAAATAAAACAATCTCAAAATCCAAGCAAAATGCAACAATAAAAGGTAATAATTAAAATAATATAATAACCAGAAATTGCAAATCAAAAAATGTATAGTAAGGGGAAAACATCCGTTCAAGGGATAGGCAACAAACACACTTTAAGATTGGGCCTCTAGATGCGTTGCCAGTTTTTATCACCAGGGAAATTTTACCTTGCCAGAGGTCAGTATCATTTGTTTTACTTAGTGTCAGGCAGCATGGAGGAAAGAAACCAGCAGCTAACAACCTGGTGTATAGACTTAAGAATAAAGACCTATATCTGCCTTTCACCAGCTCTTTAACAGCTGTATCTATTCTGCTTTCGTTGGGCTTGTTTCTATCATGTTCCTCTTTCCTTTGTAGTTGGAAGACACCGAAGCACATCTCAAGAATGAAACAATATGTTGGCACTAGTACAGCATTTATTTGTTTTCAGGCTGGCAGGCAAACAAGTGTTTAAGAGGGGATTTAGGGGGGCTCAGCTTATCACTAAACTAAAGAGGTGACTTAATTGCAGAATTTAAGTACTGGCACATTGAGGGAGTAAGGGGTCCAAAAGAGCTCTTTAATGGCACAGAAGATGCCATAAGAGAAAGGCAAGCCAAGAACAAGTCAATTCTAAAAGTTGATACTAAACAAATTCAAATCAGAACTAAAGTATATTTTAAAAATAATTGTAGCAGCTAACCCCTGAGATAGCAACTCACCAAAAGGATGAGTCTGGTCTATAGTCAACAGTTTGAAAAGGTGGCACAGAACAGAAGTACAGGGCCAGATTTAGAAATTGTGAGTTCAGATCTTTGCTTGTTGATTAGCTCAGGGCCAAACAACCCAAGTGAGTAATCATATTCTCCAGGGGTGTGCTTCCAAACAGAAGAATGCCTTTTTGCCTTTAAAATAGTCACACAAGATGGCAATCCCAGTTAAAACCAGAGCAAATGGGAGAGAGCATTTCATACTCCCCTCAATTTTTAAAAATATTTCTTTCTTTATCTAGCATGTAAATAATCTGTGGAACTCCTTTCCACAGAATGTAGCAATGGAACCAGGTCTAGATGGCTTTAGAAGGGAACCAGACAGATTTATGGAGCAAAAGTCCATCACAGGTTATAGGTCATAATTGTATGCAGCCTCTGGGTTTTAGAGGTAGCTCATCTCTAAATATTAGATGCAAGGGAATGGCAACAGGATGCAGGTATCTTGTGAGCTCCCTGAGCTCTGTGAGACCACTGTGAGATACAGGAAGCTGGATGAGATGGGCCCTTGGCCTGATCCAGCAGGGCTCTTCTTATGCATTGCTGATGTGACAATTTGCCAATTTTCAGGGAAAGAATGAGCCTCCCCTCCTGTGCACTCTGGTTCCAACTGGAATTTCTACTCCACATGACTGTTTAAAGAAAAGAGATGCTTCTGGATAGAAGCACACCTCAGGATGGCATGTTTACATGCTTGCACAGTTGGGCCCTCCAAAAGTGGCCTTTTCAGCAAACCATGCTGAGGAAGTTCAGTGCTTACTGGATTGCCTGTTTATGGTAGTTTCATTTATTCTTGGCTAGACACAGTGTTGCCATTCCATTATACTGTATCGCCCATAGAACTTAATAGTGCTTCACTTAAATGGACTGTGTCCAGTTCTTTAAAAAAAGATTCTGTTGTTCACAACCAGGTAAAAATGCAGTGCGTTTCTGAAAGAGGCTTGTAAGAAATTAGCAATAATGAAGTTGTTTAGATTAAGTGCTCAGACGAAGGGGACCTGCCAAAGACAGCTGCAGTTGTTTTGCGGGAGTACATACCGTAGCATGACTTCCAAGAAGGTGGGTGGATTTAAGTCGACCAAAAAAACAAAAAACAAAAAACACCAATTTGAATCATTGATTTTAATCATTTTGGAATTCATATGTTCCCTGAACACACTTGCTTACTGCCTGGTTGCTGGAACAATTAAAAGATATTGGTTTGTAATATGCAAGCAAGGAGCAAAATCCAAACCCTTTTGGTACAGCAGCCCACACGCTTTTGCACTGTAGAATCGCATCACAATCGCAGTTACAATAGGCAGATTCCATTGTAGCTCTCTTGGCACCCAAAGAAAGGATTCTAAGCAAAATCACTTGGAGGCCAAACTAGACAAGATGATAAGACATACATACTCTTAGCACTCTTTCCCTCTCTGCGGGTTTCCCAGTGAAAATTTCCCGCAGCCCAGTTGCTCTCTTTGGTTGCTCTTGTTAAAAAAATTAAAAAATAAATTTTACTTCGGGGAGGTCATTTTTATTGTTATGCTTTTGCTTGTTTTTGTTTTATTTTGCTTTTATTGGGTTTGGGGTTGTGGTTGTTCTACTTTGAGTTGCAGGTTGAAAAAAATGCATTGTAATGACTAAAAAAAAATGGGTAAAAATATCCCTGGTAAACAGGAAGAGTTGAAGTGTGTACGATGAAACAGCCACATGAATTCTCCCCAGTATTAAAGTACATCAGCTTTTAGAGAGAAGCAAATTGCTTCAACAAACGTCCTAGAAATGAAAGATAAAAATGAGCCTACATATCTTCCAATTTCCACAGAATCCTGCAACACACACACACACACACACACACACACACACACACACACACACACACACACACACAAATGAAGAACACTTCCAATAAGCAGATTCCCTTGGCAGAAGGAGTGTTTTGAAATGTAGCGTTTAATTTGCCCCAAGGTCTCTAAGGGCTAAGCCCCTGAACTGTTTTCAGTACTGTAGCTCATACTTCATATAATTATGACCTGTATTCACTGGGAGTTTTTCCTCTACAGTTGCAGGCTGGTTGGATCACAGAGTGCTTCTGAGCATGTAAGGAGTGCACATTTTCACCACAGTAAGCACAGTCAGCCCTTGCTTGGTCGAATAGGGTAGAACATCCAAGTCAGACACAACGGTATATGGTCCAAGTCTGAACCTTCTTCTTCTGCCCCAGCACTGTTGGGACTGCTCATGGTCAGGATTATACATGGAAAATGGTATATCAAAATGAAACCTTCTTTTGCATTTTGCAGGCAAGTGTGAGATCGTATTTGTGTGCAGGAAACAAAACTTCGGCTGGCTCCTGTTAATCGTTTTTACCTGAAAATTGCAGGAAATTGATTTTGTGTTGTTGTAGTAATGTGTTCCATATGTATTCTTTCACAGGCTTAATTCCAAAAATGCACCTACAGAGGGAGATTGCTAAATTGGAACCCATCCTGATGTAGGGATTATAGCCAGTCCATGCTGTACTTTGCTTTTATTATAAATCATCATTACTGCTCACACATTCTAGAGGGAGGAAGGAGGGGAGCGGGAGCTGGATGCTGCGGTCCCTTGCTTTGTTTGTGTGTTTCGTGGAGGATGATGCAAGAGTGCCATTTTCACACTAATGCTAATTTTATGCTTTGTCGACTTCCGAATCTCTTTCATTTATAACGTTCATCTCGGCATTTAAAGGGCTAGCCATCTGCATTAAAGAGCCTGCATCAAAGCCTATGTGTCTGCAATGTGCGGCAATCAGCCTTTGTGCCTGTGAGCAGGAGAGGGAGCAAATGTGTGTTTGCCCTTCAGTCTCAGCAGTAATGGATAATGATTATGTGAAAATAAACACAGGCATTGGAGAAGATACCAAGGAACGTGGTTGTCTTCATGCTGGCATAAGTCAGAAGGACAGCAGCAAACTGGAGCAAACACCAGCTCCTTTTCCCTCTCAGATTCCATGATCTACAGAGAAGAGTTAGCCCGTAATCTCTGAGAATTTTTTGAGGGTGCCCTCATTCATACACTGGACATTCAGTAGCCATTCAGCAAGATGGCATTTGGGTAATACTTGAATGTTCAAATGCCAAGTCCAAAATTTGTCCGCCGTTCCTAATTAAGACTCCTTTGCAGATCAAACATCAAGTTCAGATGTATGAACTCACCTGAGCAGGGATGCGCTGATCTACCACGGCGAGACTCAAGTCAAGTTCCAAGTCCCCGTCCCCTTTGACTCAACTCATACACAAGTCTTAATGGATGGCCTTCAGGACTCGGCCAGAGCCTTTCTGAGACTCTGTTTGACTGGGGTCAGAGTCTTTACAATAAATGAGTCAAGTGCAGAAAAAACAGAGCTGTTGTCGGTGTGTGTGTGTGTGTGTGTGTGTGTGTGTGTGTGTGTGTGTGTGTGTGTGTGTGTGTGTGTGAGAGAGAGAGAGAGAGAGAGAGAGTTCTCATTTAACATGCCCCTCATGTTCTGCCCATCCCATCTGTAAACAAAAGCTCTGCTGTTTTTTGAGTGAGTTCAGCAGTGCAGAAAGTACCAATTGGTTCCTTACAAACCCCAGGGTGATGCACCCACCCACTCCCATTTCCAAGTCTCAGTTTGTTCCCAAGAAAAGCTCCCTATTCCTCAGTCACTTCTAGTTTCAAAACACATGTAACTCTAGTCCGTATGAGTCTGGTAAAATGCTTGTTTGGCCACTCAAGTCCTTCGAGTCAAGCCACCCATCACTGCATCTGAGTCAGCCGGCTAGTCCTTCTAGCCCTATATTGTCAGCTCTGGCATTGGCTCTCCAAGGTAGTGATCTTCAACTGGTGGGTTGTGACCCCAATGGGGTCACGAAGCCTTATTTGGTGGGAGGGGGAGGGGGTCATGGCAACCTTTCAAAGCCTGCACAAGTCTGGCACTGGCTCTCCAAGTCAGTGCTCTTCAATCTGTGAGTCATGACCCCAATGGGGTCATGAAGCCTAATTTGGGGGGGGGGGTCACTGCAGCCTTTCAAAACCTTGGAGAGGACATGGATCCAATCATAGTATTGCCTTATCAAAACTGAGCTTTTGAGATAATCCTGCACAGCATTTTCACAATGTCTTGCCCTGCAGCTCCTAAGGCCAGCTCTGTTCAGGTTGCTACCTGACAGGTGAAGACACAAGAAGTAGGGGAAAATGCAGTGGGTGGTGATGGTGGGGGAGGGTGGATTGCATCCCAGGAGGGGGGTGGAATCAACAGTTGGTCTTCAATCTCATTATTTATTTATTGGGGTCATGGAATGAAAAAGGTTGAAGACCATGGCTCCAAGGGATGAGAAAGCAACCTTTCCCATCCTCTGCGATGGTCTTCCAAGATGCCAGGAACAGAATCTGGACCCTCCTGCATGGTGAGGTGTAGCCCTTCTCACCAGAAGCACTAAAATATCAGTTTTGGACACCTGAGGTCTCTTAAAAATCTGATCATAGCTCTCAACAAGGCAATTGCTTGGTGATGAGAATTTAGAAATGTGGAAACAATGATTGTGTTACAGTCTTACAATGCATTTCAACTTGTGTTTCACCCTCCCTTATGTGTTACATGCTATGTGTCACAAATAGACCTATCTATCTTTTTCTTTTCTCCCAGAAGAACTACAAGCCACTGAAGGGGAGAGAGATTTCAAGTCAGAAAATTTAAGAAGGGAAGGATTAAATAACCTCTTTCTCAGGATCTCTGCCTTGATCCCATGGCTAGCCCAAGACCTCCTGACAAATGAGGCAGCATGCCAAATATTGTATCCACCTATCCAAACTGCTGCCCTTATGAATGGCCCAGTCCTATCTGACCCAATTTCTGCTCTCCCCCAGCTGCTTTTCTGTTTAAAGAAGTCAGGAGATATCAAATCTCATGTTTTGCATCTTTCTTGGTCATAGGTGTATGTAAGGCAGTGGTTTATGCAAAACAGAGCGTATCAGTGCATTCATTCAGAAGGCATATGTATCTGTGAGGCAGAGCTAGGCTAGACTTAATGCCAAGAAAGTTATAAAATAAATACCCATCCCAGCAAGTGTGAATGTACACACCAAAGATGCCAAATGGTTGGCCATGTCTTTTTTTCATCCTCTCAACACTCGCATTTTAGATTCAGGCAGGGGACAGTATTGTATGTCCCTAAGCAGTGCTGAAGTCCTCTGTGTCAGACCTATATCTGGACAAGTATGGCCAAAGATGGGAGGGAGGCTCTCTGAAATACATGATTTGACAGCAATGGTTTTGTTGTTCATGTTATGAGAAAGAATGACTACCCACAATGAAAGACCTGTATGGAAAAGACTAGGAGGTAATTGCTGGTTGTGTGTGGGTTTCATGCCCGTTCCTACCAGGAAGTTTGAAGCAGCCTGGACTGCGATGGCTTGTGAAATATCAGTAGCCTGTCCAGGATGCAGGACACTTTGATCATTCATTCTTCACAGAATGTAGAATTCAGCTGTAGGATTCAGCAGCAGGACAGAGAAAATGTCCCAACTTCTTTGGACTTATGGGCTTGTCCCAGTGCTGCTGTTGCTGCTGTCAGATGTGGATGAGTTGCTTATCTGGGTAGTGGTGCGGGAGCCCCAGAAGGTTCAGCGCTATGTGCCAAATGCCAGTCATGCCATCTAACTGTCTGGCTTCTGGCTCTGCAGGCCACAGTCCCAGATCCCTGGTGATTATCCAGCAGGCTTAAATATCCCTCTGAAAAGGGTACAGGAGGCTGGTCACTCAAATCTTCTGTGCTGTAATTTATCTCTCTGTGATTTAATGCCTCTGTTTGCATGGAAGGAGCTGTATGGAGCTTTTTCCCTCTCCCCACAGAGCTGTAACTCTCCCTGCCTGTCACTCACTCCTTAAGGGACTTCGGAGCTAGCAATGATGTTCCACTACAGTGGCAGGCGAGACTAATCAAACAAGCCCTCCTGAAGCAAACACTGGGCCACAACAGAGAGGCAGCAGGAGGAGGAGTCATGGCTCTCCCCTCTGTTCTGCCACATCGCCCAAGGAAGGTCCAGTGAACATGACAGGCAGGCTTGATGGCTAAAGGGTCAAGGCAGAAAATGTAAGCTCACAACATTTCAGGAACCAAAGACCTACTGTAGGATGGATCTCAGGAGTGGAAAGTCTGCCTATTTCATTCTTGGGATGCATTTTTAACTATCTTTCAGCACTTCCCACAGGACCCTCCATTCTTTTATCTCACAGAATCAAGGTGCTCCCCAACTGTATATGTTTTCTTGATTTTGCTGCGTAAACCTTTTTTGTTGTGTAAACTGTTCTGTGAACTAATTTTTTGTTGAAAAGCAGGCTATAAATATTCTGAATAATAATAATAATAATAATAATAATAATAATAATAATAATAATAATAATAATAATAATAATTGTGTGTGTGGTGTGCGCATGTGTGCGTTTCTTAAATCTAATCTACTGGTCTTTCCTTTTCTTTCTGAGCCACTCAGCAGTTGTAAATATATCCTACTCCCGTCATTCACAGCTCCTTTTTGGATCAGGTCTGGTCAGCAGTTATCAAAATGGCCAGTCAGCCAGCCATAACCCACTGGGATTGTGGGCTTAAATAGAGTTGCCATCTCTGAATGAAGCTACTTCCAACATAATGCAAGGTCATTAAGCCAGTGGCTCCCAAATTTTTTAGAGACTCCAGAGCAGTGGTTCTTAAACTTTTAGCACTGGGACCCACTTTTTAGTATGAGAATCTGTCAGGACCCACTGGATTTGATGTCATGACCAGAAGTGACATCATCAAGCAGGAAAATTTTTTAACAATCCTAGGCTGCAGTCCTACTCACACTTACCCAGGAGTAAGTCCCATTTATTATCATTGTTAAAAGCATATACATAGTAGCCTGTTCAAAGTACAGGTCTGTAACATTTCCCCAAATGCAGTCACATACCATGATAGCATCAAGTCTAAAATATATTAAAAATAAAATATTGAAATGAATGGGGACTCACCTGAAATTGGCTCATGACCCACCTAGTGGGTCCCAACCCACAGTTTGATAAATACTGCCCTAGAGCATAGGTAGACAACCAGTAGCTGCATGTTTTGGGTAGCTTGTAGCAGACAAAGGGGTGTGGCTGCCTCCTCTGCAGCTGATTGGCCAGCAGCTGGTTATTGGACGAGTTTCTGGAGGAAAAATCCATTATGGGGTACAAGCCATGGTGAGTATGCGCAACCTCCTGATTTTAGGAATGGGTTAAGTCAGAATGCCAGATGTAGGGGAGGGCACCAGGATGAGGTCTCTTGTTATCTGGTGTGCTCCCTGGGCATTTGGTGGGCCGCTGTGAGATACAGGAAGCTGGACTAGATGGGCCTATGGCCTGATCCAGTGGGGCTGTTCTTATGTTCTATGTTCTTATTTGGGAGGGGAGGAGGCTTGTGGCACTAATTGGGTATCTCCTTGACCCCTATTGCTGAAACATCTGAGAGTTTCCTGGGTGCTTAGAAGGCAAACAAAAACTGCATGCTTCAGCTCTTTCACACACACACACACCCAAGGAGCTGGTGGCTGGAATGGCAGAGGTTGCTATGGCTGTTATGTTTGGGTTGGCATTTCATAGCAAAGCTTTGCATTCATTTCTGGATCTTCCCAAGATTTCACCTCTACAGGCAGTGGCTTCCTCAGGTAATGTTGTTCCTTATGTACTTGCAACCTTTTGGTGTACCGAGTTATACATCCATCTCCATGCTAGATGGAGCTACCCCCAACTTACGTATTCCTCCAGTATCCAAATTGCATGTTGTTTGCACAAATAACAAAGCAAGTTTCTCTTTGTTCTTTTGGAGCACCCTGACTTCAGAAACTCAACTTCCAGAAAACTGAGCTGAGGTTTTGTGTGTAGTGCCGTTTAGTGTGTTCTCACACACACATGCAGCACCTCCAGTGAGTACTAACTGTTTTTGGCATGTGTGGCACAGTGTCTGAGACAATACACACTAGACTTGGCACTTTTTAGCACCAGGTCCCATTGTTCAAACATAATTTATCTTTAATCTGCTTCAAAAAAGTAAGCAAATAAAAAAAATCTTATTCTTACTTTTTCATACATCACAGTAGATCTGGGATAGTTAGTGATTTTGTTAAGGAGCTCACCTATATCCATTGGTTGCCTACCCCCTGCCCTAGAGGCTGCTGCCTGATTCATGAATGCCAAGGGGTGTGGCTATGATGGTGATTGGGTAGCAGGGAGAACATGTTCTCCCCCCCCCCAATTAGCAGCTTGTTTAACCCTTGATGTACATCCTGGGCTTGTGATGGTTCAGTATAGTGGGGTTGATCTGTAGGGTCAGTGAAATGAACAACTCCAACTGAGTTTGAATGAGCCACCAGTGGATTTGTTTATATGATGCATTTGTGACTCACTGGAATTCAGTCCAGGAAGGGGCTACTTTTCCTTGAAGCAGCAGAGCTTTTTTGATGGCTGTCTTCAGGTGCTTCCATTTTACTTTTCACTATGCCCTGGATATTGCATCATTCTAGGGCTAGTCAGGTCCTGTGAAATCCCAGAATGACCAGGGGAAAGGTGAGAAGACAGTGCTGCTTCCTAGATGCCAACACTGATTGTTGGCATCCTTCAGTCTCGGAAGACTATGGTGTCACGCTCTGAATGGTGGTTCTGGAACAGAATGTCCTCTCCAGTGCGCAAAGCCTGGGTAAAGTAGGTATGGAGGATAGGCTGTTACCCATGCAGCAAATCCCCCCTCTCCACGTCGCTGAAATGGTCCAATGGAAAGGCAGAGGCCAATACGGTTGGTTCCAGCGGCGTCGCAGGAGTTGCCAGAACGTGACTGTGTTCAGCCATGAACTGCCTCAGGGACTCCGACTCCGGATTTTGCCTCGAGGTTGACTCCTGAAGCCTTTTCCATAACTGGATGTAGCCACAAGGCAGTGGAGGTTTGGGATCAGAGTTTTCCTTCTCTCAGATGAGCTGCCTTCCCAGGCTGACGAGTCCCATCTACCCGGTGGCTGTTTAGTCGCCTCTTACGACAAGTACAGCCAAACTGAGGGCCTATTCTTAGCCCCAGCCCCCAGGGTTGCCAACATTGGGCCCATAACTATTAGCTTAAACACAGTGGTTAAATTCTGGTCTCTTTCAGATATGAATATTTGCAGATCCTGCTTTGCTTTACAGCTTAGCTCCGTTGGCCTTCATGGGGAATGGATAGACTCCAGGGAGAGCAGCACATGTTCACGTTAAGATCTGAAGCATTTAGATTAGTTTGAGTGAATTAAATGAAACACAGTTGAATGAATAAGTATTGTATTTTTTTTCACTGCAGACATCTCTTACAGCAGTGTTTCCCCAATTTTTTTGACCATGGCCCTAATACAGTTTTTCTCTCAGTCTAGTGAGCCATGGAGTTGGTACATGTTAATAATAAATTTTAAAAACTCCAATTAATGTGGTTAAATTATTAAATAAAGTGAAAATTAGCAAGCTGTTTCAGTGGTTACCATGATGTTGCTTCATTTTGTGGATGAGCTCAGTGAAACCATACTTCAAAAACTCAGGTTTATAGAGTAATTTGCGTCTGAACATTTTTCCAATTAAATTAAAATGTCAGTGGCCCTTTTCCCTTTCCCTTTCTTTGCTGTTTCCTGTCTTCACCCCCTGGCAGCCCCTCTATTCTTCCTCTCCTCTCTTGGTCTCCAGCAGTCACCTCTCCCAGAGTCTCCTCTGCACCCCTTTCCCTTCCACTACCCAGCTCCCTTGCAGGCTCCAATGCCCAGAGTACTCCTTGCAAGCAACAACAGATTACACCCATTTCCACAGGCACTTGAACATTGCTTTTGATCCTGGTGTGTCTCTCTCTCAGTTCCTCTATGCTAGTCTGTTTTGTCTCTCATCCTGGTTCCTTTTCTCATTATTTCTTCTTCTCTCTGTACCTGACCTGGCCAATCTCTTTGCTTTCTTGCCTCCCACCTCTCAAGACTAATGCAGAGACCAGTGTGTTGAGAAAAGGATGTTCTTACCTTGAGAAACAGATGTTGGGGAAGGGGTTGCAAGGCAGGCACTCGCTCACACAAAAGAAACGCACATGTACACAACCAGGCAGGAGAGGCCCAGGCACATGTGCAAAAGGTATTGCAGATGGTTTGCATGTGCCAGGGGCAAGCCAAACCATGACAATTATTGCATAGCCATCCTGGCAGGTGGACAGACACGAAAACAGGGGGGAGGGGACAGGCAGGCACATGTCCCTACTCCTCCACCTGGAGCAGCTGAGCAGGTCAGAGGCTTGCAAGCGGAGCATTCCCCCTGCAATCCCAGCACACATTTGCCAGCCTGCAGGAGGAAGGCTCCAATTGTGTGGGCTGCAACTTTGCTCCAGGCGTGCCTGTGTCAGGATGCCTTCCGTGGGTTCCTTGGGGCTGGGGGTGCAGGGGGAGGTACATGCTGGGATCACAGGAGGAGGGCTCCATTTACAAACCTCTAGCCTGCTTAGACACACCATTTGGAGGAGGAGGAGGAGAGGGTGCCTGCCCACCCTGCCCCCACCTCTCATAATGCCTGGAAAGCAGGGCTGGCTGAAAATTGATGATGCTTCCCACAACGCGCCAGAGCATCCCCATGACCTATGTTTGGGTCATGACCATGGGTTTGAAAATCACTATCTTACACAAAGCCCCCAAGGGCACTCGCATCCATTCTCATAGTACTTAAGCTTTTGTTAGCTAGAAAAGACTTATGGTGCCTGGGTGAGTCTGCTTACCTTTATCCCATTATAGACTGTCTTGATATCCTGAACATTCAGGAGGCAAACTGAACATTCAGCACTTTCTAGGCACCTGTGCACTTACTTTCGTTTGTTAAATGGCACATGCAGGATGAATCTGGATCAAGACCATGGGGGGTTTAACTCTCCCCCTCCCCTGCTGCACTCCCAACATGGACACTGACACCCGCCTCCATCCCCACAGCTGCCATTTGGTCAGGGAGAAAAACTCGAATTGGTACCAGCAGGTGGGGGAGGGGGTTGAATCCGGATCATGACCACAGTGGGGACAAAGTATCAAAGGGATCTGGAGTTAGATTTCCCTTCCACCACCCAATGTGAAGCAGCCTCACAACCTTTACTTTATTCCCAGATCCATTCTATATTTTTCCCCATTGGAGTCAAAGTCAGCTGGGCAATGTGGAGTTGGGAAACCAGAAGAGAGGGAAAAGTTAATTTGGCCTGCCCCCCTCCTTCTTTGGATTCCCCTCAGTGGAGACTGAAACCTGGGCTTTAGGTAAAAAAAAAAAAAATGTCCCAAGGAGGGAGCAATGACACATGATTAGCTGGCAGCCGCTGGCACCACCCTGGTTCTAGGTTAGTGCAACTAGTGACCAGTCTAGGGATGAGAGCCCTGTCCCCCATGAAAACTTGAAGCACTAGGCCTTGGATGCCGTTTCCTGGGGCGGGGGAGTACATTATGTCGGGGGAGTCATAATGTCGGGGGAGTACCTTCGACATTATGTAGGTCATGGTGGGCTGACCCCAGTGCCAGCAACTCTAAGGGTACATCACCAAAGACAGTTAGCCCCTTTGGGGTCAACAGAAGTGACCCAAGTAGAGTTGGCTCAAGATGTCCTGATGTTTGAAGCCGCCTGCCAAGTGCTGCACCCTTTACTTGATGTGCCCACTCCTTGTTGAAAAGTGTGTGGTATATACATCAAATAAATAAATAAGCTACATTCCCATATTTTAAACTTTTCATCAGAATATTTGGTGACCAACATAACTCTTCTTTGGGATAATTGCATCACTTATTTATTGTATTTCTTTTGTTGACTAAAAATAGCTACAAGTGTTTTGAAAGAGACGGTGTGTGTGTGTGTGTGTGTGTGTGTGTGTGTGTGTGTGTGTGTGTGTGTGTGTGTGAATTCAAATACAAATGACTGAGAAGGAAAAAAGAAACCCCCTTTTTTTTTTACCCAGATACTTGACTTGAATGCCTGACATTTACACTCTATTTCATGATCTTCTGAAAGCCTCATTTATCCCCCCCAGAAATGAAGTAGTCTACCTAGCCAGAGAAAAGCCACCCATAAACAAACCACTGACCCTTGAAAGAGGGCCAATCTGTGAGTCACAAGTGGATTCTCTTGCGAACTTTCTAATCTAGCAGGAGAGCTAATAAACTGATAGCACTTACAGTAATCAGGGAAGGGTGCAGTGGAGGCACAGAATGCATTTTGATCTTGTTCTGAAATGGTAGGCCAAGAGGGGTTTACACTACAGGCCAATAGGCTTTCCCTTATGAAGCCTCTGCTATAAACTGACACAAGTCCCAGGGGAAGGTTCTTTATAAGATCAGGTTAGTGCCCAGCAATCAGTGTACCTGCATCACACCCGTAAGGATTTGATTTTTCCTTCATAGAGCCTGAACATAACAGACTGGGATTAAATAGAGAGCAGTTCTGTGTGATCTACCCTCAACCAGTCATTTTCCCAATTATATTTTCTGGCACTTTGAACAGCCTTTGGAGCCTGAGCAAATGGGATTTCCATAATTCCCCTGGAGGATTGTTTGCCCACATTACCAAATGCTTCTTGATCTCTTGGCAGTCAAATTTTCTCTTTGCTTAATTTTGCCCCCACCTCCCTTTTGCCCACTAGATCCCAAAGAATCAGCTTCCCCTGAGTTATGCTTCCTTATTTTCTTCTTCCTCCCACCCCTTACGTAGTAATTCAGGTTTTTGCAAACTCACAAAGGTTCTCATTCTTTCACATCTGGTGAGCAAGGAGGCTCCAGCTTGGATCATGGTTTTGTTTCTGGATTTTGGAAAACATACAGAAAAAGCATGCAACTAGGCAAGAAAGCCACATGGCTCATTGCTGCCTGGGCCTCTGTCATCAAAGCAATACGCACTGCCCAGCTGGCTTCCTCTCTACCAGCTTTTAGGCAGAGGTTAAGACGCACTGTGTCCTGTTATGTGTGGGGGCAATTTGTTATATTCTAGAAGTACTGTCTCCAGCTAATAACTTGATCATCGATCAGATCACTATCTTTGTTCTTTGAATTTGCATAGTTTGCTGCTGAATTTGTTTTTAAGTGTTGTACATTGATTTGAGAGTCCCTTTACTGAGCCCAAATTGTTTTAATTAAATAAATAACCACAATCCAACATGCAGCCCAATCCTACCTAAGTTCCTCTGCACTGATGCAGTGGTGCTAGTGCTGCATCCTGTGGGGGAATTTCAGCTGCTGGAGGTCTCCACATGCCTGATCTTGTCTGATCTCAGAAGCTAAGCAGGGTCAGGCCTGGTTAGTACTTGGATGGGAGACCGCCTGGGAATACTGGGTGCTGTAGGCTTATACCATAGTCTTTCGAGACTGAAGGTTGCCAACCAACCATTGGTCTCCACAGAGTAAGGGGATGTTTGTCCCCTTGCCCCAGAGTATGCCCCATCAGCCGCAATAGGGCTATTCAGGTCTGTGACAGCAATATCACTGGTGCAAGTTCATGTAGACCCATGTTGGTGGATCAGGCCTGGGAAGGGGGTTAAGATATGGCATGTGCTGACGTTGCCAATCCCAGCCCCTTCCAGATGCAATCCACCCATATCAGTCCCTGTTGCCACCCTCCCCTGCCCTTCTCTCACGCATGTACAGGGGCTGCTTCTTGCACTGGTTCTGGCGAGAAGGCCTTCCCACCAGCGGGCCTTGGTGCACTATTGCAATGTGCTTTACAGCATGTTTGTGACAGTACATGCTAGTGGAGTGCTTGTTCTGCCGGCACACACCTTCAATAGGATTGAAGCAATTTAGGTGTGTTCCTAATAGAGGTTTAGTTCTACATTTTTATTCCATCCTTCTAAAGATCTCACTGTGGTGTACATTGTCTGCCCCCATTTTCTATTCATAGCAACCCTGGAGTCACCCAGTGAGTAAGATGGCTGAGAGAGGATTTGAACCCAGGTCTCCCTTGCCTAAATCCATGCATTTCCAATTCTGTGTCAGCTTCTAGCCTATGAATTCTGTGTGCCCTTGAAATCTGAAACAACCCCAAATTCTGTTATCAGAACAACTTAGATTTTTCTGATTGCAGATTTGAAGAGCAGGAAAAGTTGGCAAAAACCTGCAAAAACTAGCAATGGAAAACAAGGCTTTTAAAGATTCTGAATGGTCCAGCTTGCAAAAAGTAGGGATAAAATCTCTCTACCAGCACAGCACTGCTTTCACTCTCTTTTATGTTTTGATTTGTTTGTCCCTAGATATTTCAGTGCGACCTGTAGATCGTTTCCTTGATATGGGTTGTTTTTTAGACAGACTTTAAAAAATGTCACATCTGTATACAATTGTCTGTGTGATCAGTGGAGTAGCTAGAGGGGATGCAAAGCACTATGTTTTGCAGGGAGCCTCACTGTGGCGTGCCTCTTCCCCTCCCCTTTTTAGCCATTCCGGGCAGGGAGGGCAAAACAGAGGCATTCTATGACTCTACGATCTGCTTTCACAGGTCAATGCAGATGTTCACTTCCATTTTGCTCCCCTTACCCAGAATGGCTCTAAAGGGGAGGGGGGAGGGGCCGCTTGCACACCACTGTGAGGTTCACTGCAAAACATAGTGCTTTGCACCCCCTCTACCTATGCCACTATGCATGATAACGGGGAAGGGCAAAGTGGCTAAAACAGGGAACAGAGAGACTTGTTGCCTTCATGGGGTAGCAAAACAGAATCCAAGAAATGAGGTGTCACTTTTTGGAGATTGTTGCATTGAAAGACTTCCATTCGAAAACTGAAGGCCTTACAAAAGCTATTTTAGTGAACAGAAATTGCAAGACAAAAGCCAGGGTGACTGATGGCCTCCACAAGATACTTCTCCAAACAAATGTGAGAAATCATGCAAAGCTAATTAATGAAATGTTCTCTTCATGAAAGAAAGGAGTGCTGCTCAGGGCAGGCATGGGATGAGGTCCAGAGCGCACCGGCTACTTACTGACACTCAACTAACAGCCCAATCCTAACCCGCACTGGCACAGAGAGGTTGGTTGGTCTGCCCCATATCCAACAGGGGGTTTGGGCTAAAACCAGCTCAGCCAAGGGCAAGGGGAATCGCTTCCCTTTACCCCAGGTAAAGCTGCAATAGCCCCAATAGGGCTACTTGGATCTGTGCCACCTAAAGAGGTGGCACAGATCCAAACAGCCTGCAGCTGCCTCAGGTTGCCCAGGAATGGGGTTAGCATCTGGTACAAATACCAGATCCTGACCCCACCCCCCACTCACCCACCACCTGCCGTTCCCCTCACCCCAAAACGCCTCCTCCCCACTCCCCCCAATCCCTGCACCAGCCTGACTTGGCCATCATGGGCTTGCCTCCTCCGCTGGCCCACCGGAGCTTTACAGCACTCTCACAACATTCTTCGGCCAGCCCAAGGGACTTGCTCCAGCCAAGGGCACTCTCAGGATTGCACCCTTAGTCACACATGAGATGGCAATGAAGCAAAACATATGTTTGCCTCTGAGTGCACACTTGACAGGGAGCTTCAGCTGGTACGACAGTAGGCATATGGTGCGATGATACAGATGAAAGCATATATTTCTTGCATTAACACTTGGGAAAGCTGTTGGAGAGGGACTGATTGGGGGCAGAGGCATGAGGAGCAAGGAAAGTGCTAAGTCTGTGCACACACGAACTGCACCTCCTCTTCTCTAAACTTCCCTTTCTGAAAACTGTTCTTCATTAAAAAAAAAAGAACTAGTTTGGAGCTCACTTAACATGTCCGCATTGACCTGTGAAGGCAGATGGCCCAGCATGGTCTCGGCACAAGGGCACAACTGCCACCAAACCTGCCCCCTTCCTGGGCCCAATCTGCCCTCCTCCCCACCCCCATCGACACCCTGTTCCACCCACCCCCTGCCCTCCCCATCTCCTTTGCAATCTTACCTGAAGCAGTGGGCGCCCAGTGTCTAGTGCCCCACAGATTTGGCCGCTCGCTGCTTCAGGTGAAACTACTATGCTGTAATGAGTAGAGATCTCAAATACAGATTAATTACAGATTGCAAAAGTCTCAGGAAGGGAGCCCAGATGATGAATCCCCTTCACTTGTTTTTCCTTCACCTACTAAAAGATCTTCCCATCTGGACACTGAACACATTATCTATTTGATGGTCCCCAACAAATGTGAAGGTTCCACTACGTCCTGTGTGGCCTGGATGTACCAGATAGATGTTTTGAAATTGTGCTATCACAAATTGTATCTTGCTCCAGGATATTTCTTGCAAAGTTGTAAGAAGAGCTTACCTTTGGCAACTCTTATCCTGTATCACAGGACAGAACAGCATCCGCGCAAAGGTTTGCAGTCAGCTGTGTTTCTCCTCTCCTGCTAACACCTGAGACGTGCCACAAGTGAAGGGGCCTCTGACAAATGAAAAGGCCAGCCTGTTGCTCCCATTTTTGTGACAAACAGACAAGAGCTTTAAGGGAACATCTCTAGCCCTAGAACTAGCAAGTAGTACTGGAAGAAGACAGCACAACATTAAGATGTTGACTGTGGTGGAAGGATTGCATTGGAAGACATTAATGAGAATGTCATGTGCAGACGGGAAACTCAGACCTCTGGTTCATACTTTGTTAGATGCATGTTCTTTAAAACATGACTGGTTGTAAATTCCAGCACCAGCTTTGGACTAAACAGGTGTGTGCAACCACTGACAATTTTTAACTATCATGTTAAAAAACCCTGAATTGGGGCAGCAGTGCAATCAGTGTATGGGTGCACATGCATGAGCCCACATTTACGCACACTCTCAGTCCAGAATGCCCATTGGGCTTACACCATTGATTGAGAGAAAATATATCTGCCTTTCCTCTGGGGTCACCTGTGTTCCTGCCATCACATCCTTTTTGTTTATTACCACGTGTGTCAGTGTTCTGGGCCATTAATGCCTTCAGTTTTTTTATACCTGAAAGCAGAGTCCAGACTGAATGACCCTGATCCATGTTTGACCATTGATGGGGTGGGGTAGAGTTTTCATTTCTAAGTAAGATCTCACTGGCAAAGAGGAAGAGAGACAGAGTCGATGATTTATCCATTCTCTAGAAAAGCCGTTCGTTCTGTGATTAGGTTCTAGTGACCCCTAATGGACAATTTAAAACAGCAAAGCAGAGCAAATGCGCCTGTCGGTGCCCCTGCTGTCAATTAGATTTTGCATTGCGATGGGTGTGGTGGACAAGCAAAGCTATAACTGCGCATGTTTGAGATTAACACATCATTTATATGTATGCATGCCCTCGTGTGCATCTGTGTCCCCAGCGTAGAAGGATCACTCTCGAGTCAGATCACATTCCGTCCCATTCTGTTCTGAAAACTGGGGCACAGAGAGAAAGAAAAAAGCTTAAAGAACCCCTGTCTAAATAAGACATTGTAATGCTAGTAGTGGAAGGAAGCTAACTGGCAGTGATGGCTGAGGTTATACACTCTAATCAACAGCACAGCAACACTTCAAGCTCAGGCTCTCTCCCTGCCTGAGTCCCACTCTTTTACAAACATACTGGGGTGGGGGGGATTGCCCACCCCACCCTGGATCTCCAATTTCACCAGGCTGGCCTGTACAGTTAGGGTCGCTCCAGTCCCTAGCCTAGAATTGTATGCAATTGCTGTAATTTTTAATTGGAGAGACTGGAGAATAATTATGCAATTGGAAATCCCTTGCCTTCATTTTGGTAAGGAAGATTTTTCCCTCTATCCCTTTCATCTATCCATCCATCTATCTGTAAGGTAACTGTGGGGAGCATTTGTCTATCCGCCTATCATCCAAAGAAGTATATGTGGGCCATTCTCAGGCTAGGCCCAAGAAATCCCAGCACCTGAAGCAGCAGGGACGATGCTTCCTCCCTCTTACCCAGTGATGTGCCAGCCTCTGCTCCTCTCACTCCCTGAACTGAAAAACAAAGAGAGGGTGGAGCAGAAGAGGAAGTGTGGAGGACAGCAAAGTGGTGGACTAGAGCTTTTCCTCCATACGTCCTCTGCTACTCCATCCCCCTCTTCCTTTTCCAGTCCAGGGAATGGAAAGAAGAGCAATAGTGGAGGTAAGCGGGCAGACAGAGGGGGACACCCCACTGCCACCAACCTGCTACCTGAGGCCACTGCCTCTGTTGGCCTGAAGGACAGGCCCTGAAGTTCTCATTTTATTGTACTTCTGTGTCTGCCATGAGATAGAACACCACCTGATGTGCATCATGAGTGCTGTCAGATGCACTGTGCTTCTCACGCCACTTTTGTCTTCTTGGCTCACACACATGGCATTACTCATTTTCATAATCAAATCGGATGCTTAGAAACCAGCATAGCTTAGTCACCAGCAAGTCCCAGCAACTCTATCTTTCTCTCTGTTGATCAAGTGCAAAGAATCCTAAATGGCTTTTTGGCAGTGGAGTTTTATGGGGGTCTTATTGATGAGTATCAAGCTGTGGATATATATTGGTAAGGTTTATTGATTGAATCTTGTGCCTTAGAGGTTTTCAGCAAGAAAAGGGGTAGAATCTGTTGTGGATGGCTCTGGCTTCTTTTCTTAGCACAGGGCAATGGCAGAGGCAATCTTCTGGACCCTCTCTCATCTCTATCATTCTGCAGATATAGGAGAGGCTAGCAAAGTGTAGCACAAGAGGCTAAGTCCTGGTATGGGAAAAGGTAAGGTGCTTACTGGTAGGCACTTAAGAGGGACAACATATTCCTTGATAAAGTGTTTTAAGGAAACACTGGGAAATAAAGTTTTGAGAGATTTCAGATAGTACCAACTCCTCTCCAACAAAACTTCAGTGAATACCAGGAAAACCTCAGCGATTAAGTTTGCGGTACAGAACCTGTTTGTGGTAAGGACTATAGCAGCACATCCAGGCCTTAAAATTCCCTGATTCTGTAGGATGGATCTATAAATATTTTAAGTTTTTTGCTCTGCCAACAGAGTGCTGAGTGTCTGTTTCCTGAGATGTATACACAGGGTAGTAAATAGCATGAGTAAGTCAAACAGATAATCTTGGAAGTCATAATGGGACGTAAGTGAAAAAGTAATCTTGTAAGAGCTACATAGGTGAAAATATTTATTTATTGAAATATGCTACTGCATATTGCATCTAGAGTATCCATTTGGAGCTGGATGTGAGGAAGGTACCTAAAGAACTGGACATAAACCTTTGCATGGTAATTTGAAAAAAAAAAAATGTATGAATATTAAAAGCCAGAGGGGATGCAGGAGAGGACTTTTTGTGAACTCTGCGGTTTCTGTATGCTTTGCTCTGTATGGAAAGTCCCAGGTTCAGTCCCTTGAAATTCTGACAGCCGCAGAAGACAGTACTGAGCTAGATGGATCAATGATTTGACTCCAAATAAGAAAGCTCATATGCACCTAAATGTCTTGAACCAGATAGGGTGACCCAATTGCCCTATGCCAGCCTTTACCAACCTGTTTATCATCCACAGTATATTGTGACAGCAACAACCACTTGCTAATCCTAACTAAATCCCCCCCCCCCCACACTGATACAGCCAATGGAGCACAGCTCTTTTGCCAGCTCCTCAACCTGGGGAGGTGGATAGAGGCCAAGACAGGGCTAGAATATTGGTGGGGCTGCCAATAAACCCCCTCACACCCTTGACACACCCCATCCCCACCTGCTCCATTCTGCCCACCCCTGCCCAGTGCCTACCCTCTTCACACCAAGTTGCCAATGCCAGGGCATCTTTGATGGCACCTGTTGCACAGCGACTACTGTATGCCATTTCCAGTGCTGGCCTGGTTGGAGGCGATAGTGCATTGCAGTTTGCAACAGCAGGAAGCCCACTGTGCCGCTGGAACACAAATTCAAACAGTGCAGCAACTTGTCAGGATTGGGCCCCGAGTTCCATGTTAATATAGGCTAAAAGGGCCCCCTTCTGCAGGACAAAAGCTAACAAATACACATTGAAAAGCAGGTGTTGATTGGCCAAACCTTTTACTGATGAGCCAAGCCTTGTCTTGTCCTAATCCAAGTGGCAGAGAGGGATGCTCAGCTGACGTGCTACATGACCTCTTCTTTCTTCTGCTTGTCTTTGCCAGGTAGTGCCAGATCTTGCTGTTTGCTTGTCTCACTTCTTTTCCTCCTTCCTTTCTATGTTGTCAGCCATGTCTACAGGAAGATTAAGTGAAAGGAAGGTCAATCAATCCATGGCACAATTTAAAACTTTCCTGTTCCAGAAGAATAAGCTGCTGACAGGATAAACAGGCTGTCATGTTCTGACCGGGAACTCCTGCTTGCTCATTTGTCTGTTCCCCGTTCAGCACACAGGAAGGCGTAAAAGCAGAGGGCAGAGAGTGGAGGTTATTGGTGTGATTCCATTTTCTTTTCTTTCCTGAACCGACAGTGCTTTCACTTGCTTGATGACTCTTAGTAGCTGTCTGAGAAAGCCACGTGGACTGGTCCAAGTTAGCAGTATGCTTTATTGGTATAGTTTATAGGAAATTCAAACAGCAGCAACCAAGTGCAAAAAAACTTTTTAATCTTACCTTATAATCACTCCAGAGGGTGATTCCTTAATCACTCACGTACACACAGGCCTGTTGGATCAAAATCTCTATACGTGAGAAGCACAGAACAGGTGAAATGATGCATTTTATTGAGCCAGCTGGTCATTTAAAATGCTGGAAGCTTTTGAGCTACAGGTTCTTCATCAAAAAGATGGAAATGCCATGTGTACTGATGGGGCTATATTAATAATAAAACAAGGTATTCTGAGTTGAAATAAAATGAAAGACATTTGTTACATGTTCAGGTTGATTGCCTGTTTGAGCCTGTTGTTCTTTAGAATGAAACACAAAACACACTCTGTTAATTAGAGGAGGCTCCTGTTCAGCAATTAATTTTCTTAGAAGTCTATGTGGACAATGAAGCAACAAATGGGGGACCAGAATTCTAACCCCTCCCAACACACACCTGCATCCTCTAAATGACGTCTTGTTGTCACAGATATCACTTTCTCTGAGCACTTCTTTTGCCTCTAGGTTACCGAGCTCCCGGAAGCGAGAGTACAGAGCTTGGCTTGGGAGGAGAAGCCTCCCATCTAATTTGACACATGTTGGACAAAAAATGGCATAGCCACAAACTGAAATTGAGACCAGGGTATGTGGGCAACGACCTGCTTCTATAGTAAACAGCTCAGATCACCTTCTAATAACCCAAACTTGTCTAAACCCATCGATGCATTTGCTCCATTGCCCAGAGGTCAGGTTCCACTGCCTGGTCTACTCAAACTTGTGCCAGCAATTTTGATGGTACAAGTCTGAGTGGATCTGGGAAGGTGGATCAAGGTCAGGAAGGAGGATAGGACATAGGCAGCGCTGCCACAGCCAAAAGCTCTTCCTGGCTTTTGTCACACAACCCTTCCTAACTCGGTCTCTGCCCTGTTCCTCTACCTCGCTGCCTGGTTCTGCCTATCCCCCAGAATTCCCTTCTTCAAACATGTGTGCCTGGTACTTTCCTTCCTATCCTTCCAGTGTCAAAGTCCAGCCTGTTTTCTCAGATTGGCTAGCTTTGATGGTTTTATTCACTCTGAGCAACATGATTTAACCAACTGTTAATCATCTGATTTTAAGCAGATGTGCTCTATAACTGTTTTTGTGATAAAGGTCTGTTTGTGATAAAGTAGCATAATAAGTAAATAAATTAAATGATTCAATAAATGGCATTCTTCCATAGTATCAGTGCCCTGGCATGACACTTGAAGCTGCTAGGAGCAAGCTGGTGGTTTAGATAAAGTGTAGTCATGAGTTTCTGACAGCCCGTGGACATCATATCATATAAGGCTTTTCTCACAAATAAGAATGTTACTCATGTCCTGCCTGGAATCCAACAGATTTAGGGACACACTGATGAAGAGCTCTTGCGGCGTTCAACAGCTTCATTCTGTGTACTCTAGCCAGGCAAATTAGCAACTCAGAACGACTCGGTACACAGGGATGAAGGTTCACAGGCTTTTACTGAATTGTATACAATTGGTCCACAGGACTCATGCTCAAAGCATGGACCCTGTCTGAACACTGGTCTTTAACCTTTATACCACACAATCCTTTGTCTGAAAATCTAGACTTCTCATTTGCTGAAAGTTTGACATCATAAATGGGGCTAACTCTTAATAGGCTCTAGATAAAACACCATTTACATAAGAGATAGAAAATAGGTGGGCAATAAGTGAGCAAAACCATTGATTGGCTCTGATTTACAGACAGGTGGGGTTTCATCTTAAAACTTAGCCAAAATTACACAATTTCTAAGAGTTTTCAAAACCTGTAGGGTTCGCTGTAATGTCTCCATTAAAGAGAACACACAAACACTTAAACACAAGTGTGGAGACCTTATTTTGGCATAACTTCTGATCCATTTATTGACACATATTCCTTTCAAATCCTTCTTAATTAGGATGGCCTTGCTTGAGCCACCTATCTCTTCTGCATCTCTTCTCCTGGTTTTAGTAAAACACTGTGGGCCCTCTGCAAACCAAAGTCCATTAAACTTCTTTGTAACAGTTTCACTCTTAATTCTATATGACTATTGTGACCAGTTACTTTGATTACATTGATATTGAGGGATCTATAGTGGTGTATATCCTTGCTAGAAGTGACCCCTTTAGTGGCTCCTTAGCACCTGTTAAAGTGTAATCTCTTTGAGCTAAGGCTTTAGCCAGCTTCTTGTGATTTTTCATATATTTTAACATAAAACAAGCCAAACTTTCACTTCATCACATTTTCCTTTTTAACAAATCCTTCTCCCATTTACTTTCAAACAAGTACCTGCTTGTTTAAACTTTACTCAGTACCTGCACTAGGCCTCTCTTTCTCTCTCTCTGCACAAACCTGCACCAATCCTTCTGAACATTCATTTCTCCATTTCAGTTGCAATTCAAACAAAGACTGATTCTTAAGGATGCTCTTGGTTATCTAATTAAATGTATTCTTTTTCTAAATTCGTCTCCTGCAGCTGTCTGCGGTTAGCTAGACGCTATATCAGTCTGCCAAGAACATCCTTGCCAACTGATAAGGATGTTTGCAATGTTAAAGCCTTTGTCTAGTTTTAAGGCTTTTCTAAAATCAAACATTTTGGTTCTTTACGACTTACTTCTAATAACTACCATGTCCCCATATATGTTGGTTACACTTTAAAGCAAAGACTCTCTTACCTATATGTGTCATTTCCTTTGAAAGCACAGAAGAACAACATAAATGAGCCTTGGCACCTGGCATAGTAATGTCTTTGGCAGACATGTGCTTCTGCCAAGAAGGAGCCTTATCTTCTTCGTTGCCCTAGTTGCAACTCCCTTTTCCAAATTCCAAAGTGTATCAAAATCCCAGCTTCTGTGACACTTCTGTGAAACTAACAAAACAGCTTCTAAAAATAATTCTTTCAAGCAGTTTTTAAACATTATCTGTGTTTCCATGTTTTAGCCAGACTTTTAAGCTTTAAAATCAAGCAGCTCTCTTCCACTGTGTGTTATGCTATAATATCTCTGGGCTAAAAGGCTTTTAAAATCATTCGTTCTACTCTGCTTATACTTTACTGGACTATCCAGTGACTTTACAGTCTAGGGTCAAAGGTCACCGTGCCTCAATATAGGGTGCAATCTTTATTTCCTGGCCTAAAACTGTAGCTTCTTATTACTGAGATGTGGTGGGAATGCTGGCCAATTTCAACCTGTACTTTTGAAGGGGGTAGGGAGAAGTATCTGTCACAGCTTTAAGGGGGGAAAGGGGCTTGATGCAGAAGATAATATGATTGTATAGGGCAGCATTTCTCAAACTGTGGATTGGGACCCACTAAGTGGGTCATGAGCCAATTTCAGGTGGGTCACGTAGCACCTAGCTAAGCTGCCTTTGAAAATACAGAGCTGAAAATACAGTGTACAGAGCTGCTGGGAAGGGCAGGCTCCTGGTAGGAGAGAAACATGATCCTTTGCCCTGAATAGGTGGAAAGCTGAGACCCTGGAAAGGGTGAGGACTGTGTGATTGGAGAAGCATCCAAGTCTGCTATCTGCTTTGATTTCTGAGCTGGAATGTCTTAATCTAAACTATGCAAAATAACAGCATGAGCACGCTGTGTAATGGGACATTGGGCTGATTGCAGCTTAGGTTTGAAGCCTAACTGATGATGTCACTTTGGCCATGACGTCACTTCCAAGTTAATGACATAATTGTAGGTGGGTCCTGACAGATTGTCATTCAAGAAAAAAAGGGTCCTGGTGCTAAAAAAGTTTGAGAACCACTGTATAGACTAGATATGAAAGGGGGCTTTGTGGTTATGATTTCCCATGGTTTTGTGTTTTACTAATAAGCAGCCCAGTGGGACTGCTTTGAAGATGGGGGAAGCAGCACTCAGGGAGAGAGTGTGTAACTCTTTCCAAGCATGCCCTTATTGCCCAATCTAAATCCCCCCCCCTCCCTGCAATTAACTCTGCTGGGGAAAATACAGCAGTTGCCCTTTCCCTATGAAGCTAATAGCAGCTTCATGGTGAGAGGGAGTGGGAATTTAGACGGGAAAAGTTTAAAGAGCACCACTCCCAGAGCACCAGGACCCCATCTGTCAAGCACTGTGCAGCTAATTAATAAAATAAAATCTGCAAGAGATCCTAATGGATCTCTTGCATAATATTTAGTTTGGCCTTAAGGTAGTCTAATAGCCTGATCCTATCCAGCAGTTACACCACCAGAACACACATTCTGGTGGCATAATGTACTTTCCAGCTGTTGCAAACATAGCAATGCCAGAGAGCATGACCTGTTTACTGCCAGAAGTGCCAAACAGCAAGTCCGCATGATGATGGACTAGGGACGCCTGCCACAGATAAGGCCAAGTGGGGGTTGGAGGGAAGTGGGGGATGAACAGCGTGGGAGAATTGGGAGGTGATGGATCAGGGAAGATGGCAGATCTGAGGGTGGCAGCAGCACCCGCCAAATCCTAACCCCCTTCCAGGGCCTAATCCATTTTCACAGGTCAGTGAGGACTTGCGCCAGCAATATCATGGTGCGGGTTCAAGTTGACCCACCTGGCCAGCAGGGGCTTGCCCTGCGGAAAAGGAGCATATGCTTCCATACCCCAAGGCCAAGACTTCCCCACAGGATTCAGCGGATGCTATGTCGGCATTGCTTCATTGAACTGCACTGGGCTATAAGATCATGTTCCTAAAAGGAGATTTTTAAAGGATCTAACTAAGTTCACTTACAGCACCTACAGCCTCACATTTTCCTGCATCACATCAAACCCAAGCAGCTTTCCCATCCATCTCTAGTAGATACTGTCTTAAAGCCCAATCCTATGCATGTCTGCTCAGAAGTATGTCCCATTAGGGTCAATGGCAATTACTCCCAACTATGCATGGATAGGACTGCAGCCTCAGTGGACTTCAATGGCAGCAAGAGATATAGAAATCGGGTCATGTTCCTGCCCCCACCCCCCATACATGCTAAAAAGTGATAAACATGCCAATCCTAAGTAAATTCTGCCAGCAGGGAACAGCAACACCAGCACAGGCTCTTTTGAATCCTGTGGGCAGCCATGTGAGGGGCAGAGAGGAAGTAATGTTTTACTTACCCTCCATCACTCTTGCATGGCCCCCAGGGACCTATTTGAACCCCAGCTATTTAGATGGCGCAAGTTCAAGTAGAACAAAAGGGCATGAAAGGACAGAATTTAGGATATCGGTTTGGCTATTGGTGGAGCTCTCCTCACTGAGACTACGCTCACCTCCTCCAATATGTCCCCCGATCCCTCCCCCACTTTCCACCGGTGACTTACCTGAACTGGCAGGGTCTGGTGCTCTTCTTCCAGCACCCCTGTCTCTTGTAGCAGCTTGCAGAAAATGGCCACCGGAGTTGCACACACCGCAATGCCTTCAGCCATTTTACAGCAGCAGAGAGCCTTTCTGCTGCTGTGAATGGCCCCCCACACCAGCCCTGTTGTAGTTAAAAATTGGGCTGTTACTGTCACATGATTTGCTGCCATCACATTCTATTGTGGACATAATAGCATCTGAAGGCCAGTTCCTGCATCCCTTATGCTCATAAAAAAGCTGCATTATTTCAACCAGAGATTTGAATTTCCCTGTGGTACACCAGGTGTGCAAACAGTTGCACAGATCTTTCCTTAAATAAGTTAAGCTACTGGGTGAAAAAAAATTTTTAAGATAGGTATAACTATATAACATAAATGAATCAAGTGAGCAATGCAGTGACATGCAAGATTTAAGATCTTGAATGGAATAGAGGCCATCTTCAAGCAAATCGGTCTCTAACGCATGGCTAAAATGTCCTCAAAAACATCAGATGCTGTTGTACCATTGTCATGATGATTCTGCCTTCACCGAGTTCCCGATCTTTGTCAAGTGCTGTTTAATAGCAGCCTTGTTGCTTTATTTATGTCTCAACACCTGGTTGAATCAAGCATTTAGAGCACAGATTCTGGAAGGTTGGCTTTTTCATGTTAATTGCATTTTATATTTTATTTGTCCCTTCTGGAATGTTGCACATCTCAGACGCCAGAGGCAAGGAAACATATTACGCTAAAGGTCAAAGAAAGCAGAATTTGTATCCGAACAAAAACCCAACAAAACATTTGGCCACATTCCGTAGCACACTTTACGGCTGACATGACTCCCGGGGTTTTCTAGAGGCAGGTTTGTGTGATTGAAAAGTGAAGAACTTTCTTCTTCATTTAAAAAGAAAGCCATCCAAACATATTTCACAGTGCTTCAGAGACTCAAAACAAGAAACATAATACGTAATGGCTTCATGGGGAAAGCTTGGGACTTTTTCCCACAACAGCTTAACAAAAAAGCCACTAAGTGTCTTGTGACAGTTGTTAAAGTTGGCTTGAACTCACTTTTACAGAATAAGGACTTAAAGTTTGTCCATTTACAGTGTTAACACAGACATGGGACACATTCAAGCAAGATCTGGGGTTCAATATCAACTTAGGAGGCTTTCTGCAGGAGGGGTGATGGCTCAGACAGCTGCAACTGCTAAGAGCAGAAAAACTGAGGCACGTGAGCCAGGGGCCAAGCAAGGAAGACTTGCATCCCTAGCAAAACAAGTACCTGGAAATAAACCCCACTGAACACAGTGGGACTTACCTAACCATGTTCTGCACGGCTTCTGTAACGGAAAGTTTGTGGTAGCTATTTAGAAGAATTGCGTATAACAAACAGTAACAAAATATTGATGACTGAGCGGAGCAATATGATGGCTTTGCAAAAGAAGGCCATTGAAGGAAGACTTTGGGATTCCCTACAAAGACCCCTAGCCCTACCTTAAAGCGGGGAAGACATTCAAAACTCCCTGGAAGAAATTTTGAACAGAAAAACAAAATGTACTTGAATACTAAAGGCTCAGTAAAGCCTACAAAATAAACCACATTTGAGGTTTTTAGGCCATGCTGTTCTTTCATTTGCTGAAGAATGTCATGATGACATAACTAAAGGCATAAGAAGATCTCTAGAAACTAAAATTTTATCATGTATTTTACAGATGTATTTCTCAGAAAAGGGTACTCCAGTAAGCGGTTTCTGAGGCAACAGAGTCAAGATTCAGTCTCATTTGTGCATTTTTTTTAAGGTTCTGGATGTTAAAACCAAGGCTTTGTTATAGTCCTTGATTATACTACTGGGTGTAACATCCTTTCAAGGTCAAAACATCCTTTCTTGCCCCCAACTACTACCTGCAATAGTATGAGGTAAATTTAAAAGGTGGAAAGATTCTACAGTCTGGGCTGGAATAGAATTCAGTAAGCTGACTCTGCTAGCAAACCACAGTCATGACTTTAAGCTTCCCTTGTGATTTTTTTTTTTTGCCTAACGACAACTCTAGGCCTATCCCAGAGGATCTAATAATTGAAGAAGGTTCTGTCTTTCAAGAACCACAACATTTCAGATGGATCTTTTTATGACCCGGTATCACATTCTGGCCTCCATTTTCCTCCCACACAGGCTGACAGCGGCCAGAGAGCAGGCAGAATAACTCGGCTCGGCTTGTCAGCTGCTTCAAGGTCTCGCCATTCACGGTGCCTGTGGCCTCGAACTGGCGACCTTCAGATGTTATCTTCAGGCAAATGGAGGCTCTACCCTCTAGACCAGACCTCCTACCCTATGGACTTTCTCATTTTGTTTTAATATACCTGCTGTTCATTATAAAGAATGAGTAGGTTCACACCATATTAAACCAAGCCGCAAAATAACAATCAAATCAATGGGAAAACCACAACAATACGCTAGAACAAAGCAGCAACAAGAGGAAGTAAAACAGCAAAAGCCTTTCTTAACTCTTTTCTTGTAAACCAACCACCTGTAAAACTGCAGGCTGGTTTGGATCATGGACAGGGTGGTTTCTGAGTGTTACTTTATCTCCAGGGATCTCTCCCTCCAGGGCTTACAGGGAAGGCCTTAGGGTAAAGGATGTAGGAGGGTAGAGGGTCCTGAAAGGCCACTGGCTCACAGCTCAGTTCATGCTAAAGCTTGCAGTTTGCAAAATTAAGCTTTAAAAGGAATACACTGTGGTTCTTGCTGAATCATGGAATTACTGTAATAAAACGTGCAAAATGTAGTTCCTCAAAACTGTTACGTTGTGTCTCAGATCCACTCCAGGCCTGCTAGTGTCAATACAGAACCAGATCTGATGGGTGAAGGGCCAAATCAGGTGATACACAAAATCTCAGTTGTGTCCGCATTGAACCACCACTCCCTGTTTCACCCCCATGGCTTCTATTTAAAGAAAAAAACCAAAGCTCCAAGAAATGTTGTGCATTTTGCATAATGTTAGGTTTGCCTGTCCGTGTGAATTACCCCTAAATGTCTCCAGGAGCCTCAACATGGTCTTTTCTGCTTCTGCTGACAATTAGTGGCCGAGGTTATTATTAGGTTTCCAGAAAATCAAATTCTGCACCAGATTATAGATTCAACACTGCATCACAAGTGTGCCCTGAATGTTAATCGCCTTGACATATAGAGCTAATACCTCCATTCATTATCCACCTGTATCTCCCCCCCCCCCGCACCGATAAATAACTCCTCCTTCGGGTTTTAGCAATTCACTTCAACCTCCTTTGCTTTAAGCAGCGCAAGTGATTCCATTTCATAACACGGTCTGCACTTGTCCCCTTCCATAATGACTTTACCTTTCCAGGAAAATTGCTGAGCATTCTCAGTGGATTCCCCCCACTTTCAGGATCACACAGCTTCCGGCAACTGCTATTAGGGAGCGGTTTTTCAAAGCTCAGTTAGTTTAGATGCTTGCCGTAGGACATGGGGGGTAGTTTGACATGCATGCTCAAGTGAGTTCAAGATATCCACTGCATCTGTGCATAATACTGCTCTCTTTCATTCCCTGTGGCACCAGAAAAAGCTCTACTTCATGTTTCTGCTCTCCTTAGTCCAAAGTTAGATCATCCAATATAGACACTTTAGAGCACGAGGGGAGTGGGAAGGGGAAGGTTTGCTTCTCCCTGGGGATTTTCTCACTTGTTTTCTGTTATGTGGATGTTCATTGCCCCACAAGCAGCCAATTGTCAAATTAATGATAAAAGGCATTCCACAGTATGTACTGCCTCTGAAACGTTAGTGAAAGGACTTGTCCTACCTGTGACTGGTAGATATGCTGATTAGAAGAGGAGCTTTCGGGGGCGGAGCTAACTTTCAGCTAAGTTGCAGTGAACTTTGGGGGTTCCCGAAGAGACTGCGAAAAAGATATGTTTTCATGTGCCTAAACAACTAAGGCACACTTTGGTGCCAGGAAGACGGTACGAAGAGCTGAGAGCTTGAACGGGGGGGGGGGGGGTCCTTAGAAACAGGCAATTTCAAGGATTTCTCTCTGTTTTGCTCTGTGCTGAAGCATATCTATCCCGGGCGACATCTTTGAGAAGCTCGGAGAGCTGAAAACCCGTCCTCCCACGGCCTAGATACAACAACATTGCAGCGAAAAAAGCTATTAAGAGTGAGTGAACTTGGCTCGTTAAAAAGTTTTACTGAGAACTGTAAGTAAGAAGTCTGGAGGAGGAGGAGATAATTCAAGATTATTCACGCTGGCCGTTAGCCACCCAGGGGGGGAATAGGTGAATTGGTATTTCCCCTGCTGGAGTAAGTACAAGATTTTATATATATATATATATATATATATATATATATATATATATATATATATATATATATATATATATATATATTTTAATGGTATGTACCGAAGAGAAATAAATAAGTAATCTTCAACAAAGGAAATAAAGTCTACCTTCATTTTCCCAGCAAAAAGCCTTTATTTAAGCCTGGACACTGCTGGTTTCGGTTTCTCAGCAAGAGGCTTGAATTTTTTTTTTTTTTTGGTCATTTAAAGGCATACTAACCTAATTTGACTGTGGATTTGCTTGATTTTTTTTGGATATAAAAATTTGGAAAGTAGCCCTGGATATAAAATTAGAAAGTAGCCCTGCAGGAAGTGGCTCGAGTTGGTGTTGATAAAAATGGCTTTTGAAAATCTAAAAGATGATCATGAAAGCCAGGCCTTGTTGGTGGACTTTCTGATGGATTTTAGAAGAGAAATGGAGCAACAAGTCAGAGAACTCTCTGAACAAATTGGGCAAATAAGCTCCTCCCTTGTAAACTCGCGGGAACAAATTATAAACAATAGAGAAGAAAAAAGAATGGATCAGATGTCAGGTAAAGTTAAAGAAGTGGAGTATTTTGAAATGGGACACGAGATGGAAGAAGCAATTGTTATAATAACTGGGAATCTTAAGGAAGAAAAAAGATGAAATGTTCAGAGAGCAAGCTGTCTCAAGAAGAGGAAGAATTTATGGATTGAATTCAAGAATAACAGAATGAAAAAGAAGAAAGAAAAACAGAGGGGGGGACTTAAGAAGAAAAAGAAGAAAAAGAAGAAGTGGAAGAACCAGTAGGAGGACTAAGAGGGAACACCAATAAGATAGAGTACAAAGTAAACAATAAGAAGAAGGGCGAAATGGTTGAATAATAAATAGAATTTTTTTTTTAACATATTAAATTAAAATAGATGTAAATGAAAATTTGAAATATAAATATTGTGGAAATTAAGTGGTATTAAGATAAATATTTTATTAATTAGATTAAACTAAAGTGGATGAAAAGGGAATTTGGAATATAAGTATTGTGAAAATTAAAGTGGTAAATATATGAAATAAATTAGATGGAACTGCAATTTTGGAATATAAGTATTGTATAAAATATAGTGGTATTAAGACAAATAAAAGGGTTATTTTATAAAAAAGAAGGTAAATAAAATAAATTATAGATGTGAATTTATTTTGGAGAAAATATTAAACCTGTATTTTGGGTTAATAAATATGTGGTGGATAAGCGAAGTATAATGTTATTGTAATTGGAGATATTTGTTTTTAGATGTGATATTAGAAATTAAGAATCAGATAAGAGATTGTATTTTAGAGGTTAGTTTAGTGGTAAGAAGAGTCTATAAGTAAAAATTTGAAGCCTTTTTTGATTGGATAGTTATGGAAAATGATGTATAACATGTTATAAGAGATATTGAAGGAGGTAATACCATGGTAATCGGAGACTTTTTTAGATGTCATATTAGAAATTAAGAATCAGATAAGAGATTTTATTTTAGAGACTAGTTGAGTGGTAAGAAGAGTGTATAAGTAAAAGTTTGAAGTGTTTTTTTTTATGATGGGATAGATAAGGTTAGAGGAAAAATATGGAATGTTAAAGTATTAACCAGTTGGGTTAAAGAATATGATAATTTTTGTATTGATTATTAATTTCGTTTGGATTAATGTTTGTTGTAATCGATGGCCACCACCCTCGTGTGTAACCTATGTAATCCTAGCCCTAAGTCTATCCAATTTTCCTTACCTGTATCTGTAATAAATAAATAAAGCATTATATATTTAAAAAAAAGAAGAAGAGGAGCTTTCCAGCTCTAACCTGAGAACAGGATACGTGTGCCCAGTTCAGAAGCCCCATCAGTAACTTCTTTCATATAATAACTGCACAGTTGCATTTATGTAAAATTTGGCATTCTCACAAATTATTATAACCCTGATCTATGTTACCACAGATGCTCCGAGACATATACACACCAACACACGTGTGTTTTGCCAGATTCCCAGTCCAAGCTTCACTCAGAGAATTATGCCTACTTCAAGCTAATTAGCTCCCCTGTGTTCCCCAACAATGGCCCCAGTTCTACATTGCAACACTGCTGGATCCACCACCAGGGTAGCTCACCTGTTCAACCGGCAGAGGTCCTCCTTCCTCCCCTCTCCTGCCAGCAGCTTCTCCAGCCACTACATCAACACCTTGGTCCTCAGCAGGTCTTGGGCAAGGCAGTCATACACCAATCTTCAGTGTCTCCAGCAGTCCCCATTCCAAAAATCCTCAGAAGTCCATCCATCTATGCATTAGTCAGTCTACAGGTCCAGTAGTCCATCCACCAGTCCATTAGTTCTTCAGTCCATTAATCCATCAGTTTACTGCTCTCCCTAGCTCTCTCTTTTTTTTTTTCTAGGCTCCTTCCTTCTGCACTCTCAATCTCTCTAAGCTCCTTCCTTCTGCACCCACCAAACTCTGTTCAGGTGTTGCTTTTATCCCTTAATCTTCTGGTTGTCTCTAATGGCTATAGCTGTGCAGCAAACCCACTGCTAGTTAGAGCCCTGGAGTTAACCCCATTCTTGCCTGCCAGAACAAGGGGCCACTGTTGACACCACACCCTATCTCCTCAAGGAATCTTGCACATTTCCATTACACCCTGTGCACACAACGTGAGTGTCTTGAGGTCTTCAGCCACTGGCCATGGTGCACGCACCCTGTAGACTCCTACCGTGAAGGGGGGGAGACAGTGGACAAGACGGGAGCTGGAGACCAAACTGGTGCAAAACAATAAGAAGTGTATTGAAGGGATTAATCACAATGAGCAGGGAATGGGGAAAATAGTGTGTAAATGAATGCAACCACCAATAACTGTAATTGATCAGAGAGCTGGTGCTGCTTGGGAATACCAGAGGGAGGAGGTAGTGGTGCCTTCAGAGGATTGGTGGGGAGGCATTTGAGGGTGGACTGTAGTTAGTAAAGGGCTGAATTTCCCAAGAGTACATAGCGTTTCTAGAGAAGGCAAGGCTCAAGAGCGAAAAGATAGAGGAAAACCTATGGCAGACCAAAACAAAGAGCAACTAGTGGCTGGAACCTTAGTGTTTTGGTTTCAACAGGGGAGCTATGAGGTAGAAGAGAACAGAAGTGGATAGAACTGGCTCTCTAGAGCCAAGGAAGCAATGCCTAACTCATATTTGGGGTATTTATTCCCAGCCAGTTGATGAACTTGATCAGTACACCCAAGTCTTCAAGAACTGGCTAGAGATAGCAAGGGGGGAGGTATTGACCCTAGATCCAAAAATAAAATCAAGAGCCCTGGATCTTTGGAGATCACAGCCAGTAGAAACAGGGAATAGAATCAAATGACAGAGCATTTTGTACCTTTTCAGTGAGAAAGAAAGGTTTTTAACCCAGCCCTCTCTACATTGTGCTGGCTTTCAAATTGAAGGGATTTTTTTTTTAACATACAGGAGCACACAATTATCCACCTGCAATCAGAAATGGGTGCCATCCATACTACCACCTTAGAACACCATAAACTCACTCCCACTTCATTCTGTTGCATGTGTAGATCCACAATTGGCCCATCTGGCACACTATGAGCTTAACATTGGGATGGGAGATAGAGGAGCAGTGAATAGATGCCTGCTGCTTTCCTCCAGTCTGCCACCAATACAGCCGTCCTCTTGACCTGCTCCCTTCCTCCATGTGGGCTCTTTAAACGAAGTGCTTGCTAGGAGTGGAGTGCTAGGCAGTTCTTGCTTCATTTAAAGAGCCCGCACGGCGGAAGGAGCAAGGTAGGCAGGTGGGATGAGTGTGTTTTGATTCTTAGAGTGCAGCGATCTGTGCCCCCTTCATCTCACCTTGTTCCTTCCTCCACTGGGCTGCATGAGCCCATTTGCTGATTTGGAAATGATGGAGAAAAAGCACATTGCAGAACGCTCACGGGCACTTCCAGGGTTCCCCGTGTGCAGGGTTGGTTTTGTGATGGTTGCTCTGTTTTTTAAAAGGTATTCATTAGCACTGGCTTTACTCAAATTTTGATTTTGCCATCAGACCATGTCCCAGAAAACTCCATAATGGTCCCCAAAGCCTGACAGAGTTTAAATACTCTAATGTGGTCTGACTGCTCATTCAAAAAACTTTTCTCATCTGAACTGTCAGATCATTTGATCAGAATGTTTTATTAAGCAAGTTACACATATAAAAATGTGCTTCACATTAAGAATATATATTGCTGTAACCACAGTGATGAATCCAATTACCTCATTGCAGGTATATTTGGAAATCCGGAACAGAGTGGAAGATGGAGGGTGTGACTATGTTGTAGCACTGCATTCTCCGGTGCTCTGATTTCAGCAGCCAGTCCTCCATCATAGCCCTTCTGTCTCATCATTTAAGCTCTGTCTCTGGTTTGTAAAATGCTTGTGCACGTTTCTCAGCTGCACTTCCCAGAACATTTGCTGGTAATTAGCCATTTTTTCCTCTCCAAGGCAAAGAGGTGTCCCTCTGGTTGTCCTTTCCAAGATGGCATTTATCATTCACATGTCATCAAGATCACACTACCTTAGAGGAAACCTTCTAGATTAGAAAACTGAGTGCAATGTACATATCTTGCATCACTTTGGAGGTGTTTCCTGCCATGCCATCATTGCTAGAACTGGGAAGGGTAGGAAACGGGTGTTATAGCTGACATCACATTGGACCCATATTTTGACAGCCATACCTAATTCTGCTGCTGGTTTTGTTTAGCCATTTGTTGATTTTAGTTTGTTTCTGGTGAGTAAGATAGGATTACATACAGCGTAAGACTTACTGAACACAATGGGCTTACTTCTGAGCAAAATAAATAACCATTTTCAAACACCTCTAAGGGATTAGGGGCCTAATCCTATGGGCTCTGCTGCCGCAAAAGTGCCATCAGTCGGCGCTGGCCAAAGACGGATGCCAAGAGCCCTCGGAAGTGAGTGTGGCTGCTGGTCAGTGACACAGCTTTTTGGGGCAGGAAGGGGCAGAACTGGGCTGGGGGAGGAGGGGAGGAGCAGGCCCAGGAGGGGGTTGGAGATGGCTGCAGACTCTGCTGCTGTATCCTAACCTCCTCCCAGGCTGGCAAACCGAACACAGTTCCCCTCGGTTCTGTGCCTGCTCAATAGCGGGCGCAGATCCAAGCAGACCCATTGGGGCCGCCTGGGTAATAACTGGGTAAACTGGGTAAGGGAACATAAGCCTGAGGAGACTTGGCGCTGCTGCCCTGGCCCATAGGTTTCAGCAGTTGCCATTTTGGTGCCGCTGTAGCCCTGGGCACTAGGGAAGCATAGGATTGGGTTGTAAGATTCCCCTCCTCCAACAACACAGTCTCCATTTGATTTGGACTACAATTGTATCAACACTTCCCTGAGAGTAAGCCTCACTGAACAGAAAGCGACTGACGTCTGAGTAAACATGCATAGGATTGTCTTGTTGGAGTCCTCTGTGGTTGCTTTAATTTAACATTCACTCACTTGTTGCTTTCTTTCTGTCCTCCTCACCTCTATGCCCCCCCCAACTCATCACTTGCCATGCCCTCTCCAGACTGCCAAGGTCCCTAACTGAAATCCTCTGACCTTTTTGTTCTCCTGCTGCTACCATGTTTGTTTAATTAAAAGATTTATATACTGCCTTTCCTTATGCTCAAGGCATAAAAAATAAAAATAATACATCTAAAAGCATATGAATAAAACAATTACAAAATGATACAAAAGTAAAAAACCGATAAATATATAAAAAACAGCAACAAGCTTAAAGCAATGTTGCTTTTTTAAAAAAAAGCAGCAGGGGTGGTGTATCCAAGATGGCACCCCTGGTCACACCACCCCGATTGCATTATTTCCATTTAAAGTGTTATGATACATTATTTCATTTGGTTTCTTTATTCCTGCCTGTCCCCAACATACACACATACGTTCATCAAATAGTTTTTAATATAGAAAACAAACATCTTCCTCTAAACACCAAACTCAATTCAGAATAAAATTACAAGAAGTCTCAATGGACTGCAAATGAATCCCATTAAAGGAAATCCAATTTAGATGGTTACACAAAATCAGGAAATTCTATGCAGCCTTCCTCTGGCCTCTGAGATATTCCCAGCATGTTGGTATCTATAATATTGGTGCCACGAAGCATGGTTTGTTTAGGTGAAGAGGCAGAGATTGATGAGCCCCATTGAAAACCTAATATGTATGAGTTAGAGGAGATTAATTATGCTAATCATCTAAGCAAAGCTAATTTCAGAGCTTGAAATGTTCGTTCAATGTTACTAGTCCAATATTTGTGAACATATTCAAATGCAAAGAAAAGAAGGCCTGAAAATAAGAACATTTCCTCCATAAATTGTGAGTTGCATCAGCTTTGTATACACATGGTTTCATTAACAAAATTGCCAGTTGAGCCTGTGCTTGTGGTGGATTTCAGCAGACACAGCCATTAACTCACATTGTAATAACAACAGTACAATAAATGCTTAGTATCGCTAACTGTCTATAGCAGATAAGAACAGGCCACCACTTCTCACAGATGATGAGGACAGAGGATAATTACCGTTTACTCTGTGCTTCTATCAGGAAAAATATGAGCACATGAGTGAATGTGGTATAAGAGGTATACATTATAAGAACATAAGAACAGCCCCACTGGCTCAGGCCATAGGCCCATCTAGTCCAGCTTCCTGTATCTCACAGCGGCCCACCAAATGCCCCAGGGAGCACACCAGATAACAAGAGACCTCATCCTGGTAATACGTACATTATGGATACGCATGATGGAAAGGAGCATTAGACCCACCTCAGTGCCCCTTCATCATCTATATAGCGATAACAGATGTAAGTAACTCAGTGCCTATCAGATTGCAAGCAAACCAGGACCACCTCAAATAAGGCAGGAATGCATGCGTTTGAAAAAGGGGGAAAAAGTAAATTTTAAAAAATATCAAATCTGCCTAATGTGGACCAAACATGCTCTGTGGCCCCCTAAGAATCATAGGGTGTTGAGGAGACAGTTCAGAATACTGGGAACAAGAAACTGGCCTGCTCGAGCCTTTAAGAGCTGGAAAAGGGCATTAGAGCTATTGCAAATCCCTCTTGTATAGCAACAGTGATTTCAGGTGGTTGAGTGCCTGCCTGGTTCCTACATTCTTGGGGTAGGCAGATGTGGATAAACTGTAAATTAAAAGAAAAGGGACCCACCAAAAACAGCCAGATAGAAACAGCATATAAACTCCTGGCAGGGCTGGCCCACTCATGAGGCTCAGTGAAGCAGTTGCTTCAAGCAACAGGTCGGGGGGGGGGGCAGCCTGCTTGAGCCAATTTGGGAAATCAGAGTTGGGGGGGATACAACATTGTGTCGTTCCACCCTTATTATTATTTCACCCTTATCTTTATTATTGTGTTGTCTCATTTCTTTCATCCTTACACTCAGAAGCGTCCTCTCTCACTCCTTGCCATTTCTGCTCTTCCTGTTACTGTTGCTATTTGTAGGATTTTTTTGTCTCATTCCAGGTAGCCTAGGTAAGTTGGGGGTGCAAAAATTAGCAGCAGTTCTGCAGATTTTCTGGTGCATCCACTTTCCTGAAAGTAATGAGTAATGAAGAGATTTCTGTAATTTTGCATAAAAGTGGGACAGGAGTCATTCGGAGCCTCCCCCAGAATAATGGTTCCCAAATTTGTCTCTTTATGGCATTGCCATACAACACCTACCCAGCATTCCTGCCACAGGGTAGCCATATGGCAATGTCTGGCCTGTGCTCCTTCTAAGCTGCTACTGTAACAGTATTAATGGGAGACCAGGAAACATAAAGAAGAGCTTTTGCTACAGATACCTTAGCGCTCAAAGCAGTAAGGCAGCCGTTAAAAATGCAGAACTTGTGCTGGCCCCACAATTACCTCTCTCAGCTTCATGAGTGATGGGTTTGGTATGAGTAAATGGACACTGTGCGTCTTCTGGGAAGTGGAGGCACTGAACCATTCCCTGAATAACCAACAAGTGGCTGTGATCTAATATGCATGTCCCAGAATGCTTTATGGATATGTTTAGTTTATCAAGTTCAGTGAAAAAATCACAGGCTTTAAAATAAAACAATATTGACAGTTGGCAACCTTCAGTCTCGGAAGACTATGGTATCGCACTCTGAATGGTGGTTCTGGAACAGCACCTAGTGTGGCTGAATTTATTTATTTATTCATTCGATTTATATTCCGCCTTTCTCCCTGAAGGACACCCAAGGCAGCTGATAGGCCGATTCAGAAGTGACAATCCCTTCCACACTGGGAGCAACTGTAGTCTGTCCCTGGTCTGTCTCCCTGGCTATGGGTCTTCCTTCTTTGCCTCTTTGCTTCGGTCTGTTGGCCAAGAATCTCTTCAAACTGGGAGAGTCCATGCTGCACAGCCTGCCTCCAAGCAGGACACTCAGAAGCCAAAGTTTCCCTTCTGTTAAGGTCCATTCCTGAGGCCTTCAGATCCCTCTTGCAGATATCCTTGTAAGGCAGCTGTGGTCTACCTGTAGGGCGCTTTCCCTGCATGAGTTCTCCATAAAGGAGATCCTTTGGGATTCGACCATCGCCCATTCTCACGACATGACCAAGCCAACACAGGTCTCTGTTGGTCTCTGTTTCAGCAGTGTATGCATGCTAGGGATTCCAGCTCTTTCCAGGATTATGTTGTTTGAAACTTTATTATTGCCATCAGAATTGCTGTTAAATGCTGCATCTGTTACCTGCTAGTCAAAGCTTGATTGCAGAATCATGAACCACACACAGTGCAGTTCAAGCAAACACTTAACAACATACAGGTATATAGCTAAGATGAATGCTAGAATACTCTCGCCCAAAAGATGGTTTATAAGAGGACTTACTATTTTGAAAGGTTGCTAGTCATTGGAAAAAAAGAAAAAGGAAAAGAAGGAAAACAAATTGGAACTCAGAGAAATTATAACTGTACAAATTGGAATTTTGGAGGATGTAAAGGAGACATGACACTTAAGCATAAAACTTTGGAGTGAGAGGTGAGTAAATAGGAGTAAATAGGTGAATTCTTTCAATCTTCTAAAGGCACAGTCCTAATTTGCGCTGGAAACAGGCAGGCCAGCAGGCCTGCACTGCATCCAGTGTAAGTTTGGGGCTGTCTAAGGCTCAGCCCGAGGCAAGGGAAAACTTCTCCCCTTACCCCTTGTCACGCTGCAGCAGCCCCATTGAATCCACTTGGATCTGTGCCACCTGACGGGGTGGTGCAAATCCGAGCAGCCCAGGACTGCCCTGGGCCACCCGGGAATGGGGCTAGGATCAGGCATAACTGCCAGATCCTGGTCCCGCCTCCCACACCCCACCCACCACGTTTCCACCCGCCACCTTCCCTCCCCCACCCCAAAACCTCTCCCTCCTGCCCCCTCCCTGCCCTCCCCACCCCTGCATCGGCTGAGCTCAGCCAAGACAACTCACCTTTTCCCTGGAACCCACGTCGGTACAAGGAGGCCGACTCACAGACATGTGCCAGCCTCTCTCAGAGTGGCATAAAAGTGCTAACTTCTGTGACACTCCTGGGCCAGCGCAAGAGACTTGCATCTCCCAAGTGCCTCTTAGGATTGGGCCCTAAATGTGTTTCCTGAGAAGATGGATTCAAATTATTGCCAGAATTCCACGCATATGTCTTCTTTTGTGAAATCTAGGACAGAATTGGAGTGCTTCATTTAGTGGCAACTGCAGTTAAAGTTACTCCTTCCTTCTCCCATGGGAGGGCACAACATTCTGACAATAACTGCTTAAATATATTAATGGCTTGCAGACAAGTTGTGATTAACCACAGTTCTGCTCTCCATTAGGCTTGACAGAATGGTCCATCCCCTCCAAGGTCTCATGATTGCTGCCAAACAAACCTCATGAGTCTCTTATTATCTTTAACTGATGACATTTTCACTGTGACTTGAAATTGGGCAGCTTAATTCTATTACTGGAACTTCCATTACTGTTTCCCATAGTGCAGACTCAAATCAATGAGTACTGTCTTTCCTTTTCTGACTTCAAAGCCAGAAGGATTTCTTGGACCAGTTCTGTAGCCAGTGTACAAGGCTGTTACTACTTTTTTCAGAGGACGGTGATATGGATGGCATGAGGGAATTTTAGGCATGATGAGGAACTTTGGAATTAAAGTAAATATGGGAAGTGTTTGTTGACACTGATTCCTCTTTGTGGTTTCTGGCTGCAACCCTATACATACATTCTTGACAGTAAGTTCAATTGATTATAATGGGACTTACAGCCCAATCCTGAGCTGCCCAGGCGTACGGCTGCAGTGGCACCGAAAATGGTTGCCGCCACATCCTATACACCCGAGGCAGCCGCCGATAGCACCTTGAGAGAAGGGGACTTTTGTTCCCTTCCCCAAGGTAAAGGGAGCAGCCCCGCAATGGTAAAAGCCTCATGTTGGGCCATGAGCCTGACATGGAGGCTTTGGATCCATCCCACCTCCCTCCCTCCCTCCAGCATGCCTCCCCCTGCCCTCTCTCCACCTCCCTGTCACACCTCTTCCCTGCCCTCTCCCTGCCCTCCGCCAGCCACCCCTCTCCCAGGAATGCTTCCTCCCCGCCTTCCCCCACGCCCCCGCTTTCCTCTCTGCTACTCGACAGTTCATGCAACCGCCAAGTGGTGGAGACCAGGCGCCCACCCGGCGCTAGCCCAGCACCGACCAGCACGGGCGCTTGCCCAGCATTAGGGCTCGCAAATGTGGCTTACGGCAAGTTTGCAATAGTGTGCACTGGTGGTAAGCCAGCACGCGGAGCTCAGGATTACTTCTGAGTAATGTATAAAATTGCACTGTACATGTATGAGATACATGTATAAGATTGCGCTGTAATACTTTTTTAAAAAAATTCACATCACCACCGAGAGATGTGTGGGTTGTAAACAATGAACAAGTCAAAGGGATATTTTGAACAATGCATACATCAATCACATTATAAGATGTAAACAACAATTTATTTTCCATAACAAGAATATAACATACGTACTGATATCTATGTTCAATTACTTCAACTCTAAACAATGAGGTCAGGTGAATAACGAAAAGTGGAGTAGTCAGGGAGAATACTTAAAAGCTTACTGAGTATAGTGGCCACTGTGCCTACACTGGGTCAGGGGCATCTTTAGCAGGCTGGGCTGCTGCCAAGAACTTGCTCATATGCTGAATGGAAGCTGTCACATTTGTCAATTCCTTCGTGATGGAATGCAGCTCCTGCGCCATCCTGCCAAAGTCCTGTCTCAGCCCACAAGCAGCATTTTTAATCTCTTCCAGGATGATCATGCCCTTTTGTTCGGTGCTTCCACACAGAAGATCTGTACTGGGAAGACTTGCTCCAGAAGGTGCACCAGGGTTAGCGCTAGAAGGTGCAATACACTCCCAACTCTCACCAGAAGCACGGCAGGTTCTACTCCTAAAACCATCAGTGTTTTGGACAGAACATTTGGAATTATCAGGAAGGAGCTCTAAGACACTAGCATTCTCATTTTCATCTATATCAGATGCTGGGAAAGGAGAAAAGGAATGCGTGATCCTTTCCTTGAGATCTTTAAAGAAAATGGAAGGCAGTTCATGTGGTGAAGAAAAATAAGGAGTTCCTTGGGAAGGAATACAATGAGGCTGCGGCGTATTGCTTGGAACAACTGACTCAGGGGATGACAGCATGGAGAAAGTAGAAAAGGAGGATGTTGTCCTTATTGAGCTTATAGAGTCTAAAATGTATATAAAAGAAAGGAACAAAGCGTTAAACATTGTTTGCAAATAATTATATTCTTTAACCATTTTGGAATACTCCTGAATGACTTTATGGAAATAAGTTTAAGAATCTTAATATACACTCTACCATATAAGTTAAATACAGCAACATCAGCTACACTAACGGCCCAATCCTATGCTCTAGTAGTGCTGGGGGGCACGTGTTCCGCCAGCACACACTGTCACAAAAGTACCGTAAAGCATTTTGTGACAGTGCAAAGGCCAGGTACGCCAGTGAGAAAGTCAGAGCCTTCCAACTGGTGCTGTTGGTCTAAACCAGACTTACCACCAGACCAGGTAAGTCTGGAGCAGGGGCAGGGGGATTGCAGGGAAGGGTGGGGAGGGGGTGGAACAGGGCAGGGAATAGTGGCAACAAAGGCAGGTGGATTGGGCCCAGGAGGGGGTTGGGATTGGTAGCACTGACACATACTGTATCCAATCCCTCTTCCCAGGCCTGATCCACTGACATGAATCAACTCAGACTAGTACCAGCGATATCACTGGTGCAGGTTTGGGTTGATCCATAGCAGCTGCTCCAGTTTACCCAAAGGAAAGGGGACAAATGTCCACTTACCCTGATGAGACCTCCAGCAGCCAAAATTTCCCAACGGGATCCAAAATAGCCCATGTTGGCACCACTGCATCACTGTGCAGGAATTTAGTTAGGATTGGGCTGTATGAATCACAGAAGCTATAGTTTAAGGTAGTTAATTTTTTTTTTACCTGGCTTGGATGTTCTTCCAGGTGGTGCCTGTCCATTTACATTATTGGATATGCAAGTTCAGGAAGCAGGAGTTGGGAACTTCCTCTGAAATAGCAGAATGCTGGCAATGGATATGCCTTGAAATGATCAGGCCTTAGGAAAAGTTGTTTAATTTTTATCTAATTCCTACCTTGATTCCTTCCAACTTCCAGGCTCATATGCCTAGTTATAGGCTAGGATGACTCCCATAGAGTTGAAAGTGATTGTGAGCCATCCCTAAATTAGGTCCATATGCGTGCTAAATGACTGTGGCTTAGAGCAGCTAGTCACGGAGCCCACCAGAGGACAGGTGACTCTGGATTTAATTTTGTGCGGTACGCAGGACCTGGTTAGAGATGTAAACGTTACTGAGCCATTGGGGAACAGTGATCATGCTGCGATCCGTTTTGACGTGCACGTTGGGGGAAGAATACCAGGCAAATCTCTAACAAAAACCCTTGACTTCCGACGGGCGGACTTCCCTCAAATGAGGAGGCTGGTTAGAAGGAGGTTGAAAGGGAGGGTAAAAAGAGTCCAGTCTCTCCAGAGTGCATGGAGGCTGCTTAAAACAACAGTAATAGAGGCCCAGCAGAGGTGTATACCGCAAAGAAAGAAGGGTTCCACTAAATCCAGGAGAGTGCCCGCATGGCTAACCAGCCAAGTTAGAGAGGCTGTGAAGGGCAAGGAAGCTTCCTTCCGTAAATGGAAGTCTTGCCCTAATGAAGAGAATAAAAAGGAACATAAACTGTGGCAAAAGAAATGTAAAAAGGTGATAGGGGAGGCCAAGCGAGACTATGAGGAACGCATGGCCAGCAACATTAAGGGGAATAATAAAAGCTTCTTCAAATATGTTAGAAGCAGGAAACCTGCCAGAGAAGCGGTTGGCCCTCTGGATGGTGAGGGAGGGAAAGGGGAGATAAAAGGAGACTTAGAGATGGCAGAGAAATTAAATGAGTTCTTTGCATCTGTCTTCACGGCAGAAGATCTCGGGCAGATACCGCTGCCCGAACGGCCCCTCCTGACCGAGGAGTTAAGTCAGATAGAGGTTAAAAGAGAAGATGTTTCAGACCTCATTGATAAATTAAAGATCAATAAGTCACCGGGCCCTGATGGCATACACCCAAGGGTTATTAAGGAATTGAAGAATGAAGTTGCAGATCTCTTGACTAAGGTATGCAACTTGTCCCTCAAAACGGCCACGGTACCAGAAGATTGGAGGATAGCAAATGTCACGCCTATTTTTAAAAAGGGAAAGAGGGGGGACCCGGGAAACTATAGGCCGGTCAGCCTAACATCCATACCGGGTAAGATGGTGGAATGCCTCATCAAAGATAGGATCTCAAAACACATAGACGAACAGGCCTTGCTGAGGGAGAGTCAGCATGGCTTCTATAAGGGTAAGTCTTGCCTCACAAACCTTACAGAATTCTTTGAAAAGGTCAACAGGCATGTGGATGCGGGAGAACCCGTGGACATTATATATCTGGACTTTCAGAAGGCGTTTGACACGGTCCCTCACCAAAGGCTACTGAAAAAACTCCACAGTCAGGGAATTAGAGGACAGGTCCTCTCGTGGATTGAGAACTGGTTGGAGGCCAGGAAGCAGAGAGTGGGTGTCAATGGGCAATTTTCACAATGGAGAGAGGTGAAAAGCGGTGTGCCCCAAGGATCTGTCCTGGGACCGGTGCTTTTCAACCTCTTCATAAATGACCTGGAGACAGGGTTGAGCAGTGAAGTGGCTAAGTTTGCAGACGACACCAAACTTTTCCGAGTGGTGAAGACCAGAAGTGCTTGTGAGGAGCTCCAGAAGGATCTCTCCAGACTGGCAGAATGGGCAGCAAAATGGCAGATGCGCTTCAATGTCAGTAAGTGTAAAGTCATGCACATTGGGGCAAAAAATCAAAACTTTAGATATAGGCTGATGGGTTCTGAGCTGTCTGTGACAGATCAGGAGAGAGATCTTGGGGTGGTGGTGGACAGGTCGATGAAAGTGTCGACCCAATGTGCGGCGGCAGTGAAGAAGGCCAATTCTATGCTTGGGATCATTAGGAAGGGTATTGAGAACAAAACGGTTAGTATTATAATGCCGTTGTACAAATCGATGGTAAGGCCACACCTGGAGTATTGTGTCCAGTTCTGGTCGCCGCATCTCAAAAAAGACATAGTGGAAATGGAAAAGGTGCAAAAGAGAGCGACTAAGATGATTACGGGGCTGGGGCACCTTCCTTATGAGGAAAGGCTACGGCGTTTGGGCCTCTTCAGCCTAGAAAAGAGACGCTTGAGGGGGGACATGATTGAGACATACAAAATTATGCAGGGGATGGACAGAGTGGATAGGGAGATGCTCTTTACACTCTCACATAATACCAGAACCAGGGGACATCCACTAAAATTGAGTGTTGGGCGGGTTAGGACAGACAAAAGAAAATATTTCTTTACTCAGCGCGTGGTCGGTCTGTGGAACTCCTTGCCACAGGATGTGGTGCTGGCGTCTAGCCTAGATGCCTTTAAAAGGGGATTGGACGAGTTTCTGGAGGAAAAATCCATTATGGGGTACAAGCCATGATGTGTATGCACAACCTCCTGATTTTAGGAATGGGTTAAGTCAGAATGCCAGATGTAGGGGAGAGCACCAGGATGAGGTCTCTTGTTATCTGGTGTGCTCCCTGGGGCATTTGGTGGGCCGCTGTGAGATACAGGAAGCTGAACTAGATGGGCCTATGGCCTGATCCAGTGGGGCTGTTCTTATGTTCTTATGTTCTTATGCTATACTTGGACTCTGATCTACAGGGGAGAGGACTCAGTGACTCATGGTGCCAGCACCAATTTGGTAGTGTTAGTGGGGTAAAGCCCTAAATTGGGTCACATGATGCTTCCTCACCAACCTCCTAATAGTGCATTAGATGCTACAAGCACCACTAAGAATGAGGGGTCAAGGGTCAGCTCAACTGGGTGGGTCCTATGATGAGGCAGTGCCTGATCTGGCTGATCTCTGACATCACTCCTGACAACTAAAAATAATAACAAAGAATAGTATAATTGAGTTTAGCTATCAGCAAAGGTCCCAAGACCATTAAACTATTAAAATGTATAAGTAGCCTACTTTAGGCATACAGTACCCCCCCCCCCATATCCATGGATTGAGTTTCTGCTGTTTCAGTGATCTACAGTTCTCAAACCACCACCCCTCCATCGACAGGAATGCTAACAGTGAAAACACTAACAGGAAGTGGATAGTAGAGGAAGCAGACAGATAGCAAGAATGCAAGATTTTGCTTCCTGTTGGCATTCTTATTGTTGCCTCCTCTTGCATTCCTCTAGTGCAGCAGCTCCCAACCTGGGGGTTGTGACCCCCCAGTTGCCAAGTTGAAAAATCATTTCCTCTTAAATAGGGTGGAGAATCAGTGGAACCTGTAGGTGACGGTGCCTGTCACTTCAGGGTTCTCCCCACTGCCGCCAACTACCGGCAGGTAGGAAAGAGGTTTTAAAGGGGCTTCTTACTTACCCGGTTCATCATGGTAGTTGGCCGCAGCGGTGAAGGGGAGAACCCAGAAATGATGGGTGCCGTTACCTATGGGTCCTCAGTTGGGTTCCAACCCTGTCTTAAGGGGACAAGAGTTTGGAACCAATGCTCTAGTGCAGCAATTTTCAACCTTTTTTATCTCACGGCACACTGACAAGGCACTAAAATTGTCAAGGCACACCATCAGTTTTTTGACAATTGACAGGGCACACTGCACTGCTGATGTGGGGCTGACATCCCCCAATGGCCATATTAATAAATGACCCTCTGCCAAACTCCCGTGGCACACCTGCAGACCATTCATGTCACACCAATGTGCCACAGCACAGTGGTTGAAAATCGCTGCTCTAGTGACTACAAGTCTAGTGTTCTTGCAGTCTGCTTCTTCTGCTATCTGCTTCCTATAAGCATCACTTTGTAAAGAGAGCATTTGCAAACAAAAAAACGTGAGTCATGAGGGTGATGGGGTTAACTACTATTCACAATTCCAGGTATCCATGGACAGATTCAATGCAGAAATATTAGGAAAGGGGGAACGCTAGGACTGGACAGGATACCACAAACAGGTGCGACTCTTCCTCATAATAATATATGATTCACGGAAGGAAGACTCTTCATAATGTGAAACAGCATGTCTAAACATATGCAAGTGATATATTTAAATTAATTATAATAGACTAACAACTAAATACAAGTTTCCAAACGCATAGCAGTCATCCTGGTGGCTTTGCACATGTTGACCAGAACAGTGAAATTTAGGAGCAAGGTTATTTCTCCCTGAGGAATTAGGTAGAATACTATCTGACCATTTCCAATGAACTTCCATAATGAAAAGAGCTGGGAACATCTTTTAAAAACTGAAATCCATGACTACAGGGAAGGGCCTGAAGTATCCCTGAAAGAGCCAAGACCCTACATGGAAAGCCTGCAAGAATGATGAAATGCACATATGATGAAAGGTGTCCACATAGGCTCACTACCCTACCATGCAATCTGTGTTGCTGAAACAAGTTGTGCAACAGACTTTTGCAACCCTGAGAATGTGGACATTGTGGCAACTTTACTCTGGTCAGTCCTGGTTACTCTAGTAAAGGTCAATCAGACTCTTCAGTTATACACGTTAGGGCTCACAACCTCAATTTCTTGAACTCAAAGACTGACAATCATTAAGTGCAAACAAGCTTGCACCCTCCTTGATCCTACATTTGAATTCTCTGTGTGAGAACTGGATAATTACCTTATCATCCATTCATTTCCAAGAGCACAAAATTCACTTAAAATGCACAGCCATTTAACTGTATTTTCGAGAGCTTTTTCAAACAAAAAGGATTTTAGTGCAGCGGCCACCATGCCACTCCATTAAGTTTCACCTTGACTGCTATTACTTTACTATAAGCTTTACCATGAAGCTTTAGAAAGGTGCCATTTAACCTCTTCTTAGTATTAACCCGGTCCCCATTTAAGTACGAAAGTTCTAGTGGCTGTACAAACAACCTGAAAGTCAACCTGAGCAAGACAGCAATATTAACAGATGGATTCTTTACATTTAGCTGGAAGCTGGTTTCCTGGGCATAATCACCAAACTAGGAAGGTTTTGCATTTTGCACCAGCTACAAAGCAAGAACATGAGCAGAGAAAAGCAATAAAATAAATACATTTCTATGACAGATATGCAAACCACAAACTCACCTGGCCTTGGGGAGGGATTACTGCTTAGCTGATCTGTCTGTGTAGTGTTTGGAGGTATGGCAAAGTTGAGGGTTTGCATGCTAGACGGAGTAGGCCCAAATAACTGCTTTGAAGGAGATGGTGCTGATTTTGTGGTGTTTGTCGCACTTTTCCCCAAAGGATCAAAAGCTTGAAATGCAGGAGATAAGTAGATGGTCTCCACAGAAGCGCTACTACCACAGCGAGCAAAGTCTGCCTTTGAAACTTCTTTTTTGGGTGTGCTCAACTCCCCTGGACCGGCTGACCAAGCATTGAACAAAGTTGCTGCAACTCTGTGGGCAGTTCCACTTGACATCTTCCTTGGAGGAGATTTCAGCATAACTCTAGAAATAACGGAGCTCTTTGACTTCCAGCTTGAATCCCACTTCTGTGCAGGCTCTGGATTTATTTCTGAGGAGCTCAAAGCAGTGGCTGCAAGATGGCAAAAGGATGTCACAGAAAACAATTGACTAGAAGTTTGCGTATTCGTTTATTTATGGTACTTCTACCCCATAGTGTAACCAAATGGTTTCAAAAAGAGAAAAGTAAATTAATGGCTCAATCCTATTGGGCCTCACTGCCAGCAAAACATGCATTCCGCTGGTGGCAACTGCTGGAAAATGGCCATAAAGCGTGCTCCAGCAGCACACTGAGTAGCATGCTGCCAGAGCACTGGTGGGAAGGCCGGAGACTTCCCACATGCATTGATGGAATGCCTGCTGTCTGCCGAGAAAGGTAAGGTAGAGGGGGAGACTCCCCATGTGGGGGGTGTAGGGGAGGGAACAGGGGGCGGGAGGCTGCAGGAGGGGATGAATCCGGTGGTGATGGCGTGCACCAGATCCAATCCCCTCCTGCAGCACCAGATCCAATCTCTTCCACCCCTTTCTCTGCTTGGACTTGTGCTAGTCAGACCAGAGTTACTGCTTTTCACTTGCTTATAGATGGTGCATGGCTGATGCGACAAGTTCTTATTGTGTGTATAGATGTAGAGGAGCTGGGATTGGCCAGTCAGTAGGCCACTTGTTTACCAAATCAGCTTTCATGCAGAAGGAACTCTAGTCATTGGGTTCACTCCAGACATGAGAATGGGTGTAGGAGGGCACCTCTATTTTTGGCTTTCTATTCCTGGTGGTAGCAACTACCCTTTTGGAGACTTTCACAGTCGCAATGGGGATGACATGTCTGTCACAGTCACCTAAGAAGGTGCTCAGTGGTGTGTGGGAAAGTTAGGTCTGTGTGCCTTGTTTCTTTCACCATTCCGACATGGCAGATCATGACAGCCCCATGAGATCACCACAACATGTCATATTTTAAATACTATTTTATATAATGTTTTACAAGCTGTTACCTTTCAGAAATAAGGTGGACTAAAAGTGTCAGTAATTGAATACCTTCTAGGCGCATACTATTTTCAAAAATGAAATTTTATTCACTTTTTTGGAATCTTTTCACGATTCTTAAAATGTATAGTTTAAATATTTATATGTTTTTAATTTATACGCTGAGTGGGACAGTTCCAGGAGCAACCTCACTGCGTGAGTGAAAGATATTCTGCAGATATTTTGAATGCCCTCTGCCATAAATCTTTGCCGCTGCAACTTGAAACTGACCTGAAGGAACCTTATTATTTCAAGTCTGCCTCTGAAACTGGTTATAATCAATCTGTATAACTGCACTTAGATATCTGTAATTATAAGCTATAACAATATTGTATTCAAATTTGTCTTGCTCAAGCTGAACACTGATTTAGTGAACATAATACAGACTTTAATGGTGATCTGTCCTATTTAAATGCTAATCATCTAGAAGTTTTCTTCCCAGAAATCACCCTACCAATTTTATTCAATAGCTTATTATACAGTACAAATTTCAGACAGGGACAAGAATAATCAGATGTGATGAGGAACTAAGCTATATGCAAGCACCGCAGAGGGAAGAGGAATGAAAGCATAAAGTGTATGACACTAAGGTCATATAAACATGACCCCCCTCCCATCTGAGCACCAGATTTGGTCCGAAAAGCAATGTAGGCTAGGAATTATGATTGAAATTCACATGGTACAAATGGGAGCCTCTCTCTTGTGGCTAATAGAAGTTCCATTAAAGTCAATGAGGCTTACTCCCAGGTAAGTGTGGATAGGATTGTAGCCCAATCCTATCCCCTGCCGCCACCGCCAGAACTAGTGTTCCATCAAAAGGACATGCTTTATTGCAGTTGTAAACAACCTGCTGGTAGAGAGCAAAGCCGCATGATTCTGGCCCACTGCCACAGTGGCCACATAGGTCCAGTGGACAATGGTTGGGACAGGAGTTCCCACTGACTTGGGTAGGTAGGCAGGGGAGGCAGAATGGGGCAAGGTGAGGAGCAGGGGGAGGGTTGGGGCCTGGTGGAGGCAAGAGGGAGTGGCACCTGGCGAAGGAGAATTGTACTAGATGCTATCCTCTCTGATCCCCTGGCACAGAACCAAGGAGACCCATTGGTGATCAGGAGGCACAAAGGGGTGGTAAGGGGAAATATTTTCCCCTCCTGAGCCTCCAGACTTGCCGCACCCCCCAGCATACAGCACAGCCCATTTTGGATGCTATGGAGGGGGAAAGGATAGGATTGGGCTTCTAGCTATTTGATCATAGCTGTTAGTTCCATCCATTCACCCTGACACATTTTCATCTACTTGTTTGTATTTGAACACATGCTAACACAATTTGGGCAAAAGCTATCTTTTAAAAAAATGATCACTGATCAGTGACAAAATTATCTTTGAGCTTAGAAATCCATCTTTGGTCACTCTGTTAGGCACACTTAAATCCAGTGGTGGGATTCAAATAAATTAACAACAGGTTCTATGTCCTAATGAGCAACTCAGCTTCAATTGTCTGCAAAGGAAGTTGAAAGAGTACGGCTGCACTCCTATTCTGTACAGTACACACTTTCCTGGGAGTAAGTCCCATTGAACATAATGGGACTTACTTCTGAGTAGACAGTCATAGGATTGCACTGTAACTTTAACACGCACCCAATGTCTAAATCCAAACTGTAAGGCTGCAATTCTGTCCTCTATAGTCATACTTACAGGCCTCTGGCCACTAGTTTCCAAGGAGGATAAACATGTGGCTGAAATGCACACTTCAAATGGACATTTTTTCTTGAATTCTCAAGGGAGTTGTATAATGAAATCAGGAAGGCACCAAGAAGAGGAGGTGGAAACTGCCAGGGCTCCAGGTTACCAACCTCTGGAGACACCACAGCAGCATAGCACCTTCACATCTGCACAAACCAACTTGCTGCACGGGGCTTTGAGCTGGGCCACCTTCCTTCTCAGTGGGAACTTGGTGATTTTTACCAGAGCAGTCAATCCTCTCAAAGATCTGGTTCACTTTTAGTGGTGAACATCTGGTCAGCAAAAGTGCACTGAGCACATAGTCTGACACCTCATCATCAACCAAAAGCAACAACAGCATAGTAACATCTTTACATCTCCCCTTCTTTTTTGTTCTATTACAGCATTCCTCAGCATCTGCCTCTCGCCATTTTGCATGGCCCACCTCTGGGAAGTACAACTGGAAGTAACTGGAATGACTTTATCATCAGTTATTTCCATACTAAGAGGCCAGACATGATGCAACAAACCACGGTAAGAGGCTCAGGCTACAATCCTATCCACTTTTTCCTGGTAGTAAGTACCATTGAGTATAATGGAACTTACTTCTGAGTAGACATGCATAGGATTGGGCTCCCAGGGTAGATGGGAGGGCTTTTTTGAGTGCAAGGAAAGCAGAACTGAGCCTCCTACTACTGTTTGTTGCATTGTATTGCTGGTCTCACTGCCAGGCAGTGGAGGTCTGGGGGGGGGTCCTGCCATGAGTACCACTGGGCACCACCTCAAGTACAACTGGTGGTATGAGTACTACTGGTTGAGAAATGCTGCTCTATTGCTTTTACCACTCAGCCCCAAAAAGAATTCCAGTGAACTCTAAAACTTCCTCTTCCAACTCTGCAATCCAATGCACGTCTACTCAGAAGCCCCACAAGTTCAAGGGGAGTTGTTGACTTCCAGGGTTTGAGAGAGAATGGCAGCCTGGAAGGACAGTTTCACTAACAGTTTCACTGTTATTCTAGGTTGCTTTCCGACAGGGAACAGCAGATACCCATCACTTTGGTCTACTCTAGTGGCAATTCTCCCACAAGTTTGAGGGCTGCTACTGACCAGGGAGTGCAAAGCAGGGGCCTGCAGTGGGTGGTGAGGCACAACCTCCCCACCACAGTCCTTTGAAAGTGCTGCAGCTGTGTAGGTGCCCAAGCACCCACAACCCAGCCTAAAAATGAAAATTAGCAGCACATGTAACAAGCCTTGCAGGTTTTGAGGTTCACCCTGATCACAAGTTCTTCCCAGTGCTTCTCCAGTTCTTCTTCATTAGATGATAAGACCTAAACCCAATTTGCAAACTTGTTCAAAAAATCTTCAATTTCTAGTCAGCCTGCCATTTCACTTGCATGGGGGGAGGGGGAGGGGGAGGGAGAATAACCTAAAGGAACTTTTCTGCTAGAGAAGGAGCAATGCTAACTGTACCATCCTCAGCACACTTACCTGGGAATAGCAGCCCAATCCTATGCAAGCCTACACAGGAGTAAATCACATTATATAGTCAATTGGGCTTGCTTCCCAGGTGTGAGTAGGATTGCAGCCTAAGGGCTATCCAACTTTCCAGAGCCAATGCAGCCACATTGCAGTCCCGGGGTAAGGGAACAAACATTCCCTTGTCACAAGGAGACCTCCAGGACTTGGTGCTGGAAAGTTACAGTTAAGAGGACTTAGGACCCAATCCTATCCAATTTTCCAGTGCCAGTGCAGCTGTACCAATAGCATATGCACTGCATCCTGTGGTGGGGGGCAGGGAACATTTGTTCCCTTACCTCAGGGCTGCATTGTGACTGCACAGGTGCTAGAAGAAAGCCTCACTGAGCACAATAGGATTTACTTCTGAGTAGACATGCATAGAATTGTGCCCTAAGGCTGCAATCCTACTTCCACTTTCCTGGGAATAAGCCCCATTGGCTATAATAAGATTTACTTCTGAGTAGATATGCATAGGATTCTGCTCAAAGGCTGCAATCTTATCCACACTTTCCTGGGAGTAATACCCATTGAACACAATAGGACTTACTTCTGAGAAGACCTGCATAGGATTGTACCCTTAATGAAGTAATGTTTTGTGCCACATTCCTGCCTTTTTTTAGCCTGAGGAATTTCAGCTGTGGGAGCATCGCCTCTATGTGTCTGATAGAGTATTATACAATCGTTGTGTAACAACACATTGTATTGCAATGAAAAGATCCCAGGCACAAAACTGCATTCCCAAAGCCCAAGGATGAAAACCAACCCCACGGTGCAGTCCTGTGCTTGTGGGAAGTAAGGGCACAATCCCTATGCCCCTCTACTCAGAAGTAAGTCCCATTATAGTCAACAGAGCTTACTGCAGCATGAGAGCCCAAGCCTATGCATGTCTACTCATTATAGAGTCAAAGGGGCTTACTTGCAGGAGAGTGTGGCTAGGAGTGCAGCCTTTAAGCACAATCCTATGCATGTCTACTCAGGAGTAAGTCATTATAGCCAAAGGGACTTACTCCCATGAAAGTGTGGATAGGATCACAGCCTCAGTGACTAGGATGAGATGCTTCCTTCTTCACCTTCTGATTGACAGTGTCTACTCAGAGGTAAGTCCCACTGTATTCAATGGGCTTACTCCCAGGAAAGTGTGGCAAACTCAGAGGATGAGATGCTTCCTTCTTTCTCCTTCTGATTGGCAGTGGCTGCAATCCTAACCGCACTTTCCTGAGAGTAAGCCCCATTGAACAAAATAGGAGTTACTTCTGAGTAACTTTTCCGAGTGGTAAAGACCAGAAGTGATTGTGAGGAGCTCCAGAAGGATCTCTCCAGACTGGCAGAATGGGCAGCAAAATGGCAGATGCGCTTCAATGTCAGTAAGTGTAAAGTCATGCACATTGGGGCAAAAAATCAAAACTTTAGATATAGGCTGATGGGTTCTGAGCTGTCTGTGACAGATCAGGAGAGAGATCTTGGGGTGGTGGTGGACAGGTCGATGAAAGTGTCGACCCAATGTGCGGTGGCAGTGAAGAAGGCCAATTCTATGCTTGGGATCATTAGGAAGGGTATTGAGAACAAAACGGTTAGTATTATAATGCCGTTGTACAAATCGATGGTAAGGCCACACCTGGAGTATTGTGTCCAGTTCTGGTCGCCGCATCTCAAAAAAGACATAGTGGAAATGGAAAAGGTGCAAAAGAGAGCGACTAAGATGATTACGGGGCTGGGGCACCTTCCTTATGAGGAAAGGCTATGGCGTTTGGGCCTCTTCAGCCTAGAAAAGAGACGCTTGAGGGGGAACATGATTGAGACATACAAAATTATGCAGGGGATGGACAGAGTGGATAGGGAGATGCTCTTTACACTCTCACATAATACCAGAACCAGGGGACATCCACTAAAATTGAGTGTTGGGCGGGTTAGGACAGACAAAAGAAAATATTTCTTTACTCAGCGCGTGGTCGGTCTGTGGAACTCCTTGCCACAGGATGTGGTGCTGGCGTCTAGCTTAGACGCCTTTAAAAGGGGATTGGACGAGTTTCTGGAGGAAAAATCCATTATGGGGTACAAGCCATGATGTGTATGCGCAACCTCCTGATTTTAGGAATGGGTTAAGTCAGAATGCCAGATGTAGGGGAGAGCACCAGGATGAGGTCTCTTGTTATCTGGTGTGCTCCCTGGGGCATTTGGTGGGCCGCTGTGAGATACAGGAAGCTGGACTAGATGGGCCTAAGGCCTGATCCAGTGGGGCTGTTCTTATGTTCTTATGTTCTGAGTAGACCTGGTTAGAATTGTGCTCAGTGCCTACCCAGAGGTAAGTTCCAGAGGTAAGTTCCATGGACGTGCGGCAGGGGGGCTCGCTCTCGGGGGCAGCGGGGGCTCTTTGGGCGGTAGCTGCTCCGGCGCCCTCCTCTTCGTCCCGCCCGCGCCCCCAACCCACCAGGAGAGCCGAGCCCAAGGAGCCTCCAGGCGCAGGAACAGTCTACTCGCCAGTTGGCCAGCTTGGCCGGGGACGGGTGGTGCGGGCAGGCAGCTGGGCTGCTTCTCTCGCCCTTGTCAGCAGGATGCATCTGTGGGCGTGCCGGCCGTTCGCGCCCTTTCGCAGGAGTTGCGAAAGCGAGCTCGCAAGGGCTGGTGAGCGGCAGCCGTGTCACGGGAGACTCCAGTTGGCCTCGTCTGGCTCGCCCCTTCAGCCCCAGCAGCCTCGGCACCTGCTGGGAGTGACCCCCTTTCCCCCGGGACGGGTTGGCCCCGCACGGCCGCTGCCCCCAGGAGGGTTAGCCCTGACATTTCAAGGCGCGAGCTCCCTGGCCAGCAAACGGTTCTTAGAACCAACAGCTGGATTAGGTAGGGGTTCTATAGAATAGGTGAGAACCTGCTGAATCCCACCACTGCTTAAATTCCACTGTTCCATGTGCACACTTGTAGCAGGAGAGGAGGAAATGCTCTTAACGCATAGAAAATGCATCTTTCACAGTACTGATCTGTCTTCTACCTCACCTGCAAAACATGCAATTACTCTTTGTTACACACACACAAAAACCCTATTGTCAGAATCTCTCACTAACTGAATGGTATATTAACTACTGTCTAGTTCAGTATCTATTTGCTTTCCTCCAAATGTATGCATTGGAATTAATCTGCCACAGCAATCTCTGAGAATGTTGCATGTGGCTAAGATCATCTGACAGGAGGCTTCTCTGTGTGCCTCAGTGTTTTTGAGGGAAGGGCTATATGTAGCTCAGTGGTGGAGCACATGCTCCACATGCTCAATGTTCCTAGTTCAGGCCCTTCCATCCTTAAGTAGAGCTGGAAAAGACCTGAAACCCTGCAGAAGCTGCAGCCAGTCGAAAGGACTGACTCAGTATAAGACAGAAGACTAAGCAGGTACTTAAAATGAGGAGGCGGATACAACGGCATTATGAAGATACCAAAGCTGTGCAACTTCCCACCAAAGAAGCATGTCAGGCAGGCTGCAGGGGTTTTACTGGTTTTTATGCGAAGTGCTTGGAAGGGCAGAAAGGTGGCATATAAATAAATAAGCAGAGCTGGCCCATCCATGAGGTTGACTGAGGTGGCAGCAGACAGGCAGGGGGCGACCACCTCCATCTGCCCACTCACCTCCACTTTAACTCCACTTTCTCTTCCTCCCTGGATTAGAAAAAGAAGACATAAAGTACAAGAGGACATGTGGAGGACAAGAGACTCCATTCCTCCCCCCTTCTTTTTCCATTCCAGGAACAGGAGGACCAGAGACAAACACATCACCAGAGTAGCATTTGGTGGGCCTCCTCAGGATCCAGGAAGTTTTGGGTCAGCCAGGCACTGCAACAAAACTGCTTTCCAATCCAAATCTAGCCTTCTCTATGGAAGTTAATGCAGTGATTCCTCTTGCCAAATATTGTGTTCTCTCCCAACTGGAAAGCTCAGTCCCTTTGATCTCACAATCATTATAAAATAATACCAATCAGTTTAAACACTCATTACTAGTTCAACTGTTTTGTAGCTTTATTAATCTAATTTAATTTGTACATGTTTCATACATTGCTGTAGTTATGTGTTGCCCTTGAGGAAAAAAAATCCTGACAGTTTCTTTCTAAAGTGTGTTCTAAGTTGCATTCTTGGAAAAGAGAAACAGTTTACACTACATGAAGAAGAACTCAGTAAAGCTCTCCGCAAATATATATTCCCAAATATGAGAACAGTAAAACCACACTAAGAATTCAGTTGTCAGTACGCTAATTCTCTCTTAATTGTGGGCATGCCTAACTCTCCATTTATCCCAAGCGTATTCTAGGCTGCATCATGGCACAGGATTATAATTTTCTGACAAAACAAATATAAATATGCTATTTCTTTTTTCCCATCCTTTAACAGCCCAATACTATGGTCATACCCCTCCCACCAATGCAGCGTTGCCAAAATGACTACCATCGTATCCTGTGGGAGAGTAGTTGTGGAGGTCTCATTACGGTAAGAAACAGTCTCTGCAGTGCAGAGGGGTCTACATGAACATGCACTTGCAAAATCACTGGTCCAGGTCCGCTTGCATGCACACCACGAGATTGGGTCCAAGAAGGAGGCTAGGACTTGGTGGCCACTGCCGACACTGAAACCACCCCCTTCCCGGAGCTGATCTGCCCATCCGCAGCCCCCATTGCCTCCCCATTCATCCTCCCCCTATCCCTGTCACTGCCTCATTCCACCTCCCTCCACCCAGTCTCACCTCCTCCACCAACCTACTTGCCTCGGTGGCTCCCAAAAGGGCTGCCACCGTGTGCAGTGCGGCCTTTCCTCTGGCAGCCCAGAAGTGCACTCTTCCACAAGCTGTTCGAATGTAATCCACTACTGCCATAAGGCAGCTAACTGGTGGAACACCCACCAGTATTAAAGACCAACAGAATTGGACCGTAACTGTTTTCTGTTGCATTAAATGTTAGGAAAAAAATGAACCTTCTTGGCTGTCCTCAATTCACATTATCATCAAGTTTATTACCACATTAATACCAATGCTGAAATACATTTATTGCCTATTTCTGCAAACATGTTTCCCCATGTACACATTTTTAAAGGCTAAAACAGATAGGCTATGAAAGACAATGGACAGCTACAATGAAAAAGTTCAGCTTCTAACAGTCAAGGAGACAAGATCTGCCATGAAAAAAGAATTCTTGTTTCTTCAGTTCACCAGCTCCGACTGCTTATTTTTCTACCAATAACATCTAATCTAATACCTTAGACCTTAATTTTTTTTGTACAACATTGATTGTCTCCATGGCAACGTTATAAGGTCACAGAGAATGCATAAGCCATCTAAGCTAATGACCATCAGCATATCGTATGGCCATAAATTCCATTACTTATGTGTTCTGCAAAAGAAGCAGTTCTTTATATTGGTCCCACTAAACCCAGAGCCACTTTGCTTCATTATTTAGATTGTAAGCTTGCAGGCAGTCTTGTTAATTTTATGCTTGTATAGCACCTTATTTTTACGCAGCTAAGCTTTATTATTATTCATTAAATGAGGCCAAGTTATTGCGTTAAGTCTTCAGTAGAATGTGAATTTTCTGAGAGTGTACAATAAGATCTGGTTTTTGTTTTCTACTTACTTGCATTCCAAGGATTACTGGCCGCTGCCATTCTATCTGCTGCCAATTCCTCTCTAGGGAGCCTGTTAGGAAATACTGGTTGCACAGAAGTCGAAGGCTCATCCTCACTAAAGACAATCAAGTCCTGATATGATAGAAAAACAAAAATTATTAGTCAAGAGGGTTTCCAAAAAGCCACATTTCTGCCCCTTCCAGAGGAGTTTGGGACATTGGAGCCTTCCAAAGAACCTGTCTGGGTTCCTAGACAAAGGAGCCATTGACCTGGGCTGGTCCTCTTAGATCCTCTGTTTGAAAAGTCATTCCCAGAAAACCACATCTGCAGAATGTGGGTTTCTCTTTCTTCATGTCTGGGACCAGCTGAAGGCAACAGCACCAAACCAACCCTCTTGCAGAGAGGGTGCATGTTCTCCCCAAAAGGGCAACCAGTCCACCAGTCTAGGTAAAGGGATGGAATGCAGTGGCCAATGGTTTCCCATTATTGGGTAACCCCATGACATCATCATACATAGGTGACACAAGCTCCTGCACAAAGCCAGGGAAGTATGTTTTGTTAAGTGTGGCACTGGAACCAGCAGCTGCTTAGGGGAAGGCACACTCACTCCTAGTAAGCACAGAAGGTCAGTATTCCTGGGATAATGTAAGTAGCTAGCAACAGGGACTGTACTTCTAGCTGGAGGTGTTTGGTGAATTGATTTTGCTTGGTCTTTCCCCTTCATGACCAATCTACCAAACAATCTAAAAAACAAAACAAAAAAACCCCCTTCCTTTTCCTTAAGTAGCTATCCAGCTCCCCCTGCTGGACATTACTAGTTATTGTAACCAATTTTGTCCAGCTACTTCTTTGTGGCAATCTGTTGTACCTCTCTATACACCTTCCCCATTTTGCTTAATCCCTTTTTCTTTGCAATTTTAATAAGCTGGTTGTGTTTTGATTCCTTACCTACCTAGTCCATGTTCCCTGATAACTGAGTGATAACTGATAACCCTAGAACCTTCCACACCCACTACTGTGATTTGGTTTTGAACATAATTGCTAGTTTCACTTTCCAGGGAGTGAAGGTCTTTCTTGAATGCCCCCCCTCCCGGGTCTGGGATTATGGCAAAGTATATGTACCAGTTCACTCCACTATTCAGCTGCTTGTCCAATAAATCAGTGAAGCAGGAAGAGGCGCTCTGAATTCTAACCATTAGGCTGTACTCCCCTCCAGCTTCCTAATTCTGAGGATTATTAATTCTGTTATACTACAGATTCATAGCTTGGAGGACTATTAACAAGCTTGAGCTGTAAATTATCTCACTCAAATTACATTTCCAATGTTCATATAGATTGGAGAGGAACCTTTTACTCAAACTCTCAAGAGTTAAAAGCCAATAATAGATTTGCTTACACTCTACTTTCTTAAATGTTGACATAAGGAAACATATTTGTTGATTACATAGTAGATTTCCAGTTATTTCCTTATAATATTAATCCTTGTCAAATCCATTTCATTTTATACTACTCTACATAAACCATATTTAGTTTCCTAATTACACATTGATACAATTTTCCAGAGTTATATCAATAAAGAATTTTTCAGCCTCTGTTCATTGACTGAAATGTATTCTTCCCTGGTATGTGGTTTACAGAAAGTGCCTCTACTCTAGATACTGAAAAAGGCTATTAGTACTATTAAAATATTTATATTCCACCTTTTCCCTTCCAATAAGGAGGTGCTCAAGGCAGATCACAATGTATTAAATACAATACAATATAATAAGTCTTGGGGCCCAATTCTATCCAACTTTCCAGCACTTAATCCTAGGGGAGAAAGGGGGTTAGTCAAAGAGACCTCCACAAGGAAAGGGAATGTTTGTTCCCTTACTTCGGGGCTGCACTGCTGCTGGAAAGTTGGATAGGATTGGACCAGGGGTGCTCAAACTTTCAACTTTAGGGATCCTGGACCTTTAAAATTGTGTAGGAGAGATAATTTCAGCAGGTGCAGCTTGTCGTCTGTCATCATCTCGCTTCTATACACTTTCCTGGGAGGAAGCCTCACTGACTACAGCGGGGCTTACTTGTGAATAGACCTGCACAGGAGGAGGCTGAGGCTACAGCCCTCCACACCTTCATGGGAGTAGCCCAGGGTCTACATCGGGGCTTACTCTTGAACAGATCTGCGAGGGCTCCCACTCACCCTGCGCTTGGCCTTGAGCAGGCTCCAAGGCTGCCATTCCAGGCACCCTTTCCTGGGAGTAAGCTTCATCTGCTGTAATGGGGCTTACTACTGAGTAGACACACAGGATGTCTCCTTTGCTGTGGAGGAAAAGCCTTTCCTTGCACTAAGTGGGTACCTGCTCAAGGAAAGGGCTGCAAGGGCTTACAATGGCTGAGGAGGAGGGCAGCTCAGGATTGGCTGGTGGTCAGCCAATGAAGGGCCCTGAGCCATTCCAAAAGAAAAAGCCAGGAGTCTGCTGGATGCTGATTGGCTGAGCCTGCTGGAGAGTTGGGGAAGGGAAAAACAGGGAGCTTAAGCCTGCAGAGCGGGCAAAATTGAAAAGGGAAACAAATGTGGGCAGGTGGGGGTGAAGGGAGAGGAGGGCAGTGAGCTCAGGGGGCGGAGGGAAGCAGCCTGCCCTCCCAACACAGGTGCCTCCTGTTAACCCCTTTGCCACTTTCACCTGGAGGAGCCGCAGCAGACAGCTGAAAGAGCCACATGCGGCTCTAGAGCCGCAGGTTGCCGACCCCTGACCTAAGCACTTCTGCTGGATACATCACAGCTTCTGCTATTAGAAGTTCCACAGCTCCACTTTCTCTTGAGCCTCCTCAATGACACCGCTGCAAATGAAGAGGCTGAGCAAAATAAGTGTTCCAAAACATTTCACTGGATTTGACAGCAAACGAGTAGACAAGCTAAGAATAAAAAAGCCAGCTTTCTGATAATGACTCCTTTGTATTATGTTGAGTCAAGTCTTCTTTAGCTGCTAGAGCCTTCCCAAGAAGCTACAATGATTTTCTCCAATTATGGATATTTAAGTCCATAATTACAGATATTTTGTTTTCTACTTCACATACGCAGCATCAAAATGTGTTTGCATCACTGTGTGTACATGGAGTTGATCCCAGCTCTCTGACAATTTATGCATTTACCAAAAGGCATTTGTTACATGCAAACATATTTTTTTCCACATACACATAAAAGCACAGAAAGCAGAATCTGCTTATATCATGAAGCCAAAATGATGTTTATCATCTCTCAGTCATAAAATCTGCCACAGTTTTTTTTCTTTGTTTCTGATGAGGTCTGCAGAAACGTTTAAATTTGAAGCAGGTGGTAACTGAGCTGTTTTCAACTCTTTGTAGGCAACGCTAAAACCATGGAATTCTTCAAGTAGTCTTACAGCACAATCTTATGCATGTCTTCTTGGAAGTAAGCCCCACTGGGTCCAATTGAGCCTTACTCCCAAGTAAGCGTATGTAGGATTGCAGCCTTAATACATGCAAATAAATGAATGCAGTGCTTGAAGCAATGAGGAAGAAGACTTTTACTACAATAGAAAAACAACAGGTGTCAGGAGGAAAAAAGCTTGAATTGATACAAAGAACACTTTAACCACATGCATTGCTCAGGGCAAACTGTATTCGATACTGTTTAAACCACAGCTTTTGAAGCAATCCTAAACACTGCCTTCTGCTTTCACAGCAACTGGTGAATATTTGTTGTTCAAAAGTGTGAAGCAAGTATCTTAAATACATGTAGCACTTCCTCTGAAGGAGCAGGTGTGCAGTCTCCTGGACCCAGCTTTGCTCAAAGAAAATCAGGGAGCAGCTCTGGCTTGTATGTCAGTTGCAGCCTTTCACAGAGAAAAATGTATCTGCAGGGACACCCTTAGGAGCTGCAGGGTCCAATTTGAAACATTTTTGTGGGGCCCCAGGGAGCAGGTATCACTGCAAGCCCCCCACACTCACAATGTCTGGGCAGCTCTGCTTACCGCACCAGCCTCATGATGTCTCTGCACAGAAGATTACCTGCGGTCCTGCTGATGTGTAAGCTGAAAGTACTGGCTGTGGGCAAACCGCTTGCTACTCTAGCACAGGTCCCCCCAGGCACGGGGCCCAATGGGGCCCAACTGACCTAAAGCTGGCCCTGCATATCTGGCTGCTATCATCCATGCCCTGCTCACATCCTGGTTAGACTACTGCATTGTGTGCTACATGGGGATGTCCTTGAACTTCTCAAAGAATATTCAGAAGCTACAATTGGTACAAAATGATGCTGCCAAGTTGCTGATGGGTGAGCCTCTTTGGGGATGACAACAGAGGTCGGTCTGGGTGGACACTGGCCAAGGACCCACACCCATCAAAAAGCCAGCCTGGTCAGATTGACCCCTGAACCTTCAACACCTGTGGCAATGGTGTTGCAATGCATCATCAGCATATGAACTTCTAGGATGTGTCTGAAGTTAAGATAGACATATAGAAGCAGGAATACATTCCTCAAAAGAAAGAGGATGAAAGAGCAGAAAATCATAGTCCTGGAAATGTGCAAAAACTATAGCATCTCTGCTCAGAGAAACATCCTAAAGCTCTCCCATTACCCACACTAGACATTCATATAGTCATGTGCTGTTCCAGAATGACTTTAACCCCCTATCTGAACTAAACATGCTGATTATCACTATATAGAAAAGAAGTTGTTCGAAGTATCTTGAGAACCATCAATGATTACAAACATAAAGCCATTAAACTGGGGCAGAGCTTCCCAAGTTTTAGGAATGAACTCTTAATTTGCATTCAGTTTTGGTCTTGTCCCCAAATTTAGCGTCCATTATTTTATCAGGTCATGCAACTCTGTGGTGTTTGTCACAGTAATTGCGACAGAAGGAACTGATCATTAAGATTTTTCAGTGGAAATGGCTCAAGCTAGCTTAAGAACCTTTAATTAGCATATATATAGTGATGATGATGCTTAATAAATCGAGGAAGGTAAATCTAATGATGGTGCCACCTCTCATCAACATTTCTAAATTAGTTGGTGAATAAAGTTTCCTTTAAAAAAACAACTTAATTGGGTTTTGGGAATTCTATCCCATAAAACCTTGCATACCTGCATGAAGCACTGAATTCTTAGAGATACCACCATAACTTTAAGAATTTCTATTATTAAATGCAAACAAAGTTATAGACTAAATACTGAAGGAACTTAAGATTCCACTATGACACATGTGAAGTTTATAAATTCTTCATACAGAGACGTCAACTTTCTTTCCAATGGTCTTGCAATTCAGTTGAATTCTTGTGACGTGACTAGGAAGTAATATTCACACGCAGTTATAAAGAGTGAAGCTGACTTCTTATTGTATAAATTTAAACTTCCTTTAAATTCTGTTCTTAAATTATTCTGTGCAGTGGCCATGGTCTTCTGCTTAGACCCCTTTCCTATATATACATATTTTTAGATTGTTTTCCTCCTCTAATCAACATGTATAATGAGAGTATGTCATTATTTTTAATATCTAGATCTTCCCTTTTCTTCCTTTAAGTGGATCCTAAGTTTATAAGTCACTGCCGTGAATCAACTCTGTCAGTTCTTACACCAACTCTGTATGTAAACAATCCTAGAGTAATCACTAGAAAGAAAAGTAAGAAACAACTGGAATTTAAGAACATAAAAACATAAGAACAGCCCCACTGGATCAGGCCATAGGCCCATCTAGTCCAGCTTCCTGTATCTCACAGCGGCCCAACAAATACCCCAGGGAGCACACCAGATAACAAGAGACCTACATCCTGGTGCCCTCCCTTGCATCTGGCATTCTGACATAGCCCATTTCTAAAGCAGGAGGTTGCACATACCCATTATGGCTTGTAACCCGTAATGGATTTTTCCTCCAGAAACTTGTCCAATCCCCTTTTAAAGGCATCCAGGCCAGATACCATCACCACATCCTGTGGCAACTGAACTGCACATTTAAGTTTACTTAAGTTAACTGCATATTTAAGCGGCTGCATTTCTCAGTTGTCTGAAATATAAACATAAAAGAATACCAAGTATTGTTACAGTCATATTGGGACAGAGGTGGTAGACTTAAAAGCAAGGATGGAGTTAAGTTTTGAAAAAATGTTAAAGACAGCGTTTTTAAGAATTAGCATGGATACTGGAGGATCAAGACTATGAAATTTGATTACAAACATGGCAGGCTTCTTCATGGCAAGAGTAGAATGCTGAGAGCACATAATACCAGGATTTCAGCACTTTCTCTGGCTCCTCTATTGCAGTGTTTCTCAAACTGTGGATCGGGACCCACTAGGTGGGTCACGAGCCAATTTCAGGTGGGTTCCCATTCATTTCAATATTTTATTTTTTATATATTAGACTTGATGCTGCCATGGTATGAGACTGCATTTGGGATAATGTTACAGATCTTCACTTTGAACAGGATACTATGTATATGCTTGTAACAGTGATAGTCAATGGGACATATTCCTGGGTAAGTGTGGGTAGTATTACCGCCTAGGATTGTTAAAAATTTTCCTGCTTGATGATGTCACTTCCGGTCATGACATCACTTCCGATGGGTCCTGACAGATTCTCATTCTAAAAAATGGTTCCCAGTGCTAAAAGTGTGAGAACCACTGCCCCACTGCATTCCAGATCTGTAATTTATAAAGGCCTAAGTATGGACGGGGCAACATGTCATTCACATCAATAAATGAAAGTTTGGCACCAACTTCCCTTACCTCCCAGAGAGGCACCATCACACCTAAAAGGCCCCTGCATCTCACAGAAAAATACTGTATCACCTTTTGACAATGAACCAAAAATGCTGGGCTATTAGAGAACCATTCTGTTTGACAAACTGCAGCACTTCCTCTACCTGGGAGCTGCTATAAGACCCTTTTAATCAGACTGGCTTTCAGGAGAATGTGTTTAGCTATTATCAGGCAGTATTTATAATTCCGTAGCTGTCATAAATGGCTATCTTCTTATTTCAAATCTGGTGTTTAGCTTCAAGATGTAAACTTCACAATGAGATAAGCTGTTGTTTTAAATGAAATATGAGAACAGATCCCTGAAATGGGCATTTTGTTAAAAAAAAAAAAGTCACCAAACAGTTAAGACTCCTCTGTAATAAATACACAGACATGCTGTAACCTTATATACTGGATCACCAAGAAAGTCATTCATAAATAGCTATCATGCTGGCAGACATCGTGTTAATTTCTTATTTATAAAACAGGAAATAAGTGTCGCATGTCAGGCATTATGACACAGTACATTATCTGAGCAAATGTTGATGTTAATGGCAATTAAAGTGAGGCCTAATTAGTCAACAACAGTGACTTGAAACTGTGAGGTACTTCAAGTGATGAGTATGATTAACTATGAAAACTGAAACAGAAAGAATAAAGAAAATACTGCTCTCAATTGAAGTCTCTTCTTAGCGCACAGAACACAAAATGCGTTCAAATAGTTTATCTCACAAATCATTTTTTTTTCTCAAAATGGTAACTGGCAGGTTTTGCTGTGCTGATTTTAGCAGCTATAGAGATGAGGGTTTGTTCCCTCTCCCCCAAAGTCCCTGCTGGTATTTCTTTATTGAAGATCTTGTATAACATCTCCCACATAAGGTTGTCAACCCTCCAGGACTCTCCAGAAGTCTTATGGAATCAGCAGTATTGTACTCTTCTGGGGACCAATGAGATCAATTGGGGAAACTTTCAAGCTTACCCAGTGCTCATTTCTGGTCTATAACTTGGTCCCAAATCGTCTATGCTTCAGTCACTTCTAGAGACAGAGGGAGTGCTGACATCACAGCTACCTGCACACTTGTATCTCTTACCTAGCGTCTGAGACACTGAGCAGCACAAAGCCAAGGAGACGTGGCAAAACCTGAAGAGATAGTTAAAGACTGAGTCCTTGAAGTTGAGAGGGCTCGCAACCACAAACAGAGATAAGAGAGGAAGAATTTCAATTACCAATAAGTTAATTGACAAAATGCTTGAGTTGTTGCTGCCCTGCACAGCCCCAAAAGGAACTCAAAACATGTACTGAAGCTGCCCCATCCACAAGATCTCATCAGTATGCCCTTAAATTCTTTTTCCAACTTGATCGACAGAAGCATGCATGTCCTTGGACCCTTGGATAAAGCAAGATTATACTTTAAGAAGTTCCTCCTCAACAGAAAGAAGAGCTGGATTGTGACAATTTCTAGTGATGTTCATAAACCAAGAAACTTCACTAGAGGCAAGAAGAATAGTGGGAGAACCACTATCCCATCATATTTCTAAGCTTCTAGAAACACCACCTGTATGAATTTTTTAAAGATTAGATTAAGTATTATTTGAATACTAATTTACATTTCAGTCTCTTATATTCCAATCCTATGCATGTCTACTCAAACAGAAGTCTCATTATAGTCAATGGGACTTCCTCCCATGTAAGAATGGATAGGATTGCAGCCTGAGAGCCCAATCCTGAGCTCGGCACACTGGCTCGCCGCTTGTGCACACTGTCACAAACATGCGGTTCCTAGTGCTGGGCAAGTGTCGGTGGTAGCCCAGCTCTGGGCTACTGCCAGGTGGGCACCCAAGCTCCACCACTCAGTGGTTGTACGGACTGCTGAGCAGTGGAGAGGTAAGCGGGGGGAGGCGGGGAGAAGGTGTTCCGGGGAGGGGAAGGTGAATGGAGGGCAGGCGAAGGGCGAGGAGGAGGCATTACGGGGAGGAGGGAAGAGGATAAGGAGGTGGCATGCCGGGGGGAGGGAGCAGGGAGGGAGGGAAGCGGGACTAGTGGAGCAATGCTCCACCTGATCCCAAGCCTCCATGTTGGGCTCACCACCCAACACAGAGGCTTTTGATTCACTGTAGACCTTTCGGTTGGCAGTGACTCGAGTAGCCCCATTGTGGGGCTACTCTCTTTATCTGGGGGAAGGGGACAAAAGTCCCCTTCTCCTGAGGAGCCACCAGCGGCTGCCCAAAGCATGCAGGATACAGCGGCAGCCATTTTCAGCACCACCACAGCCCCACACCTTGGCAGCTCAGGACTGGGCTGTCAGCCATTATGCTATGCCAGGAATGGTAGATCTTGGACTGCGGTTTCATGATTCTGAAACTGAGCCATAAAAACACAAGGCTGAAAAGACCAGTAGCAGGCTCACTATAAGAAATGGCTGACAGAATAATTCTCCCTCAGTCCCCTTGCTTTAAATTCCTGAAGTCTTATCAATTGGATTGGTAATGGGAAAACGTCATATGAAAATTTTGGGAAATATCATATTCAACACAACTCCTTCCCTTCAATTGCACTGGGCAATTTACCTCTGCAGAGCTCTTTGCGCCCATTTTAAATGCTGTTGTCACTTGGACTATCTCTGCTTGGCCTGATATCTGAGCCGGCTGGCATTGCTCTGCTGCAGGGGATGCCTTCGGGGGAAAATCTGTCAAAGAAAGGTATTGTGTTAAAAACATTTTGGCAAAAAAAAAACCCCCCAAAAAACCACAACTATGTGACAGATGCTAAATTTCCCTGAGTTAATCAGGCAAAAAGAGAATGCCTCCAAAGTTGTGTTCAGTCCATTAACTACAGTGCTACCTGCCAATGGCTGGGCCTGAGTGCTAAAAGCTTTTATAATTTTCTATGATAAATGACAAATCCAGACAGAGTTCTCCTGCATTTACCTGCTAACTCTGCTTCTGTCCTTAGTGTGCAAAACAAGCCTACTTTCTTCAAATGAGAGAAATTAACATGGAGAGCAAACTGTTCTGCTTGTTTATGTGAAAATTATATGGGGGAAACTAGAAAATCAAGGCAGGTACCATCCCTCTCTGCCACCAAATCTTCCAATTAGTATTTAAAAGGACTGTTATTACTGTAAGATGGCAGGCATGTGCTTCACATTATGAGCAACTGAAAGGGAATTTAGAGACCATTTGAAAGATAATGGAAAACTTTAAAAGGCCATAGCCCTGTGACAAGGATTTTTATCTGGAGACAAATGGAAAAATATGTAGCAGTAAATGAATTGACCTGCAAGTACATGCACATCTTTAAAATGTAACGTGAAGCCACTTTTAATGAAAAAATCATTTTCAGACCTGGCTAAAACGGCTAATATTATAATGCCATTGTACAAATCGATGGCAAGGCCACACCTGGAGTATTGTGTCCAGTTCTGGTCGCCACATCTCAAAAAGGACATAGTGGAAATGGAAAAGTTGCAAAAGAGAGCGACTAAGATGATTACTGGGCTGGGGCACCTTCCTTATGAGGAAAGGCTATGGCGTTTGGGCCTCTTCAGCCTAGAAAAGAGACGCCTGAGGGGGGACATGATTGAGACATACAAAATTATGCAGGGGATGGACAGAGTGGATAGAGAGATGCTCTTTACACTCTCACATAACACCAGAACTGAGGTAAGGCCATGAAAGCCATAAGCCATTAAAGCCATAAGCCATTATGCCATGCTCATAAACACAAACACATTATAGTCTATATGTTTAGCAGTTTAATAGAGAAAATGTTCAAATGTTTATTTATGTTAATGAACCAAATGTCAATGTTATGTTATGGGTGTTAATAGCTAAATCAGTTATTAGTTTTTATGTATAAGAAATAGGAAAAATGTTGTGTTTATTTGTTATGCATGCTCATATGTTTAAATTTAAAGCCAAGAAGCATATTTGGTCTCACTCTGAAACTGAAACAGAGGCAGGCTGTAAATCAGACTCAAACTGTCAAGGACATCAGATAATGGTTCAGGCTTCAAAGCACTGTTTGTGAAAAGAAGCTGGAATTTCCATCTGTCAAGCTTAATTGCTATGGTAAATGAAACTAGACTGGACAGATGAAAACACATGGAAAAGGGGATTTTTGCATTCAGGCTTCCTTAAACCAGAGAGAAAGAGGTTTTTTGGATTCTTGGAACATAATTCAGACAGGCTTTCCTTTTTAAACCAAATACAGTTTGGTAAACACTGGGAAGGGCTGTTTAGACCAGAGTTTCATGTCAAAGAGATCACAATGCTTGTTTACTTAATAGTTATTGCTTAAAAATGTAAATTAGCAATGTATGGTAGTTTAAAAGTGAATTTTAGCTGTCAAAATAGTTTGATCAAAGCATGAAATACACAGAAAGGGGAAAGTTATTAAGTTTACTTAAAAGCCACAAGTTTGAAATTGTAATTCCAATGCAACCTTGAAAAGGCAAATGTCTGGCAGAAGTTAATTAACAAGGAGACACTGGAATGTGGTATAGAGTTACTCCTCAGATAAGACTCTTATCTTAGGCACTCTGTAGATTCAAGATCCTGCTTAATTGGAACTAAGGAAGTACAACCTAAAGTGAGATTAGATTTACAACTCAGAGACAGATTTTCAACTCAGAGACAGATTTACAACATACAGAGAACTAGGGAGGAGGCAGGAAGCAGGATGCCTGCACCAATTAATTAGGAAACTGATATCCCTTGGCACCAAGAAAGGTTATATACAGATTAGAAGCATTTTAATAAGGAGACAGTTTATCTTCTTTGACAGACAGAAGATAACAGAAATAACATCTATGGGAAAATCCCCTAATTAACCCAAAACATAACAAGAGCCTCTGTTTGAACTGAAAGCTGGCAGGAGGGGCTAGACTTAATTAAAATAAAGGGAAAAGCCTCTTAAAATCCTTATTTACAATAAGAAGTTAGTTTGTCTTGTATTAAATATAAAATTATACCACTATGCATCACAAATAGAGAATTACACATAGAATAGAAAAAAAACCAAAAGGGCTTAGTTTAAACAGAGGTTAGCAGAAAGCCCACAGAGATTAATGAGACCAGACAGAAAGAAAGTTGAATAGATAAGCAGATGGCTGTTTGAAACATGTCAGGGTCAGGCCAGTGAGGAGTGGTCAGAGATAAGCAAAGACATACCAAAGGCCAGTAATAAATAAGTAAAGAGTAGCAAAAGATAAGAGCAAAAGACATAAAGTTATCTGTGGCCAATCCTGAGAAGGCCTCCATCTCTGATGTCACACATCAGCCAATGAAATGTAAGACTCCTCAAACAAAGGAGCCAGAATCCAATATAAGGGAGAGGCTCACACTGGAAAATTGCTCTCTCTGAGGGCTTTGAGAGTTCCCACATGGCTCTCATTGCTCGCTTCATTTTAGTCAGGAGAGGCCCATTGCTGGCAACGAAATAAAGCTTGCAGACGATCACCACTCTTGCCTACTGAGTTTGCTTTGAACTTTGCTTTTGAACTTTGCTCTTGACCTTGCAACAGAACCAGGGGACATCCACTAAAATTGAGTGTTGGGAGGGTTAGGACAAACAAAAGAAAATATTTCTTTATTCAGCGTGTGGTCAGTCTGTGGAACTCCTTGCCACAGGATGTGGTGACGGCATCTGGCCTGGATGCCTTTAAAAGGGGATTGGACAAGTTTCTGGAGGAAAAATCCATTATGGGTTACAAGACATGATGTGTATGCGCAACCTCCTGATTTTAGAAATGGGCTATGTCAGAATGCCAGGTGCAAGGGAGGGCACCAGGATGCAGGTCTCTTGTTATCTGGTGTGCTCCCTGGGGCATTTGGTGGGCCACTGTGAGATACAAGAAGCTGGACTACATGGGCCTATGGCCTGATCCAGTGGGGCTATTCTTATGGCTCAGCAAAAGCTTATGGTCAGTTCTCCAAAGGATCAGCCAGGGTGTTTGGCTGACTGGCTGAATCTGTACATTGATGTAAATTGCAAGATGTAAACAGTGCTGATTCAAACAGCATAAAGTTAGGACAAAACATTGCCTTTTTGCAGTATTTTACTTAGTAAAATACTCTCAAGGGATGTTTGGTTCTCTCTCATAAAGACCAATAAGAACATAAGAACAGCCCCACTGGATCAGGCCATAGGCCCATCTAGTCCAGCTTCCTGTATCTCACAGCGGCCCACCAAATGCCCCAGGGAGCACAACAGATAACAAGAGACCTTATCCTGGTGCCCTCCCTTGCATCTGGCATTCTGACATAACCCATTTCTAAAATCAGGAGGATGCGCGTACACATCATGGCTTGTACCCCATAATGGATTTTTCCTCCAGAAACTTGTCCAATCCCCTTTTAAAGGCATCTAGGCTAGATGCCAGCACCACATCCTATGGCAAGGAGTTCCACAGACCGACCACACGCTGAGTAAAGAAATATTTTCTTTTGTCTGTCCTAACCCGCCCAACACTCAATTTTAGTGGATGTCCCTTGGTTCTGGTATTATGTGAGAGTGTAAAGAGCATCTCCCTATCCACTCTGTCCATCCCCTGCATAATTTTGTATGTCTCAATCATGTCCCCCCTCAAGCGTCTCTTTTCTAGGCTGAAGAGGCCCAAACGCCGTAGCCTTTCCTCATAAGGAAGGTGCCCCAGCCCCATAATCAACTTAGTCGCTCTCTTTTGCACCTTTTCCATTTCCACTATGTCTTTTTTGAGATGCGGCGACCAGAACTGGACACAATACTCCAGGTGTGGCCTTACCATCGATTTGTACAATGGCATTATAATACTAGCCGTTTTGTTCTCAATACCCTTCCTAATGATCCCAAGCATGGAATTGGCCTTCTTCACTGCTGCCACACATTGGGTCGCTACTTTCATCAACCTGTCCACCACCACCCCAAGATCTCTCTCCTGATCTGTCACAGACAGCTCAGAACCCATCAGCCTATATCTAAAGTTTTGATTTTTTGCCCCAATGTGCATGACTTTACACTTACTGACATTGAAGCGCATCTGCCATTTTGCTGCCCATTCTGCCAGTCTGGAGAGATCCTTCTGGAGCTCCTCACAATCACTTCTGGTCTTCACCACTCGGAAAACTTTGGTGTCATCTGCAAACTTAGCCACTTCACTGCTCAACCCTGTCTCCAGGTCATTTATGAAGAGGTTGAAAAGCACCGGTCCCAGGACAGATCCTTGGGGCACACTGCTTTTCACCTCTCTCCATTGTGAAAATTGCCCATTGACACCCACTCTCTGCTTCCTGGCCTCCAACCAGTTCTCAATCCATGAGAGGAGCTGGCCTCTAATTCCCTGACTGTGGAGTTTTTTCAGTAGCCTTTGGTGAGGGACCGTGTCAAATGCCTTCTGAAAGTCCAGATATATAATGTCCACGGGTTCTCCCACATCCACATGCCTGTTGACCTTTTCAAAGAATTCTATAAGGTTTGTGAGGCAAGACTTACCCTTACAGAAGCCATGCTGACTCTCCCTCAGCAAGGCCTGTTCGTCTATGTGTTTTGAGATCCTATCTTTGATGAGGCATTCCACCAACTTACCCGGTATGGATGTTAGGCTGACCAGCCTATAGTTTCCCGGGTCCCCCCTCTTTCCCTTTTTAAAAATAGGCGTGACATTTGCTGTCCTCCAATCCTCTGGCACTGTGGCCGTTTTGAGGGACAAGTTGCATATTTTAGTGAAGAGATCTGCAACTTCATTCTTCAATTCCTTAATAACTCTTGGGTGGATGCCATCAGGGCCCGGTGACTTATTGATCTTTAATTTATCAATGAGGTCTGAAACATCTTCTCTTTTAACCTCTATCTGACTTAACTCCTCGGTCAGGAGGGGCCGTTCGGGCAGCGGTATCTGCCCGAGGTCTTCTGCCATGAAGACAGATGCAAAGAACTCATTTAATTTCTCTGCCATCTCTAAGTCTCCTTTTATCTCCCCTTTCCCTCCCTCACCATCCAGAGGGCCAACCGCTTCTCTGGCGGGTTTCCTGCTTCTAACATATTTGAAGAAGCTTTTATTATTCCCCTTAATGTTGCTGGCCATGCGTTCCTCATAGTCTCGCTTGGCCTCCCGTATCATCTTCTTACATTTCTTTTGCAAAAGTTTATGTTCCTTTTTACTTTCCTCATTAGGGCAAGACTTCCATTTACGGAAGGAAGCTTCCTTGCCCTTCACAGCCCCTCTAACTTGGCTTGTTAGCCATGCGGGCACCCTCCTGGATTTAGTGGAACCCTTCTTTCTTTGTGGTATACACCTCTGCTGGGCCTCTATTACTGTTGTTTTAAGCAGCCTCCGTGCACTCTGGAGAGATTGGACTCTTTTTACCCTCCCTTTCAACCTCCTTCTAACCAGCCTCCTCATTTGGGGGAAGTCTGCCCATCGGAAGTCAAGGGTTTTTGTTAGAGATTTGCCTGGTATTCTTCCCCCAACGTGCATGTCAAAACAGATCGCAGCATGATCACTGTTCCCCAATTGCTCAGTAACGTTTACATCTCTAACCAGGTCCTGCATACCGCACAATATTAAATCCAGAATCACCTGTCCTCTGGTGGGCTCCGTGACTAGCTGCTCTAAGCCACAGTCATTTAGCACGTCAAGAAATTAATGGGATGTTTATTAACTAGCACTTGGTTATTAACTAGAATGGTTATTAACTAACACAAATGCATTTTAGTATTCAAGTATTAGTCACTGAACATTTTTAATGCTACCTTTCTTTCTGGGTCCCTTTAGGGAGAAGGGCGGGATATAAATAAAGTTTATTATTTATTATTATTTCTTAGCTAAACCTACATAAACATCTATTTCAGCAAACCTGTGTAATTGTGGTACTCTAGCTCTACCAATTTATATCAGTTTTGAAGAGTATCTATAATACTAAATTACAGATGTCTACAGCAGAACTGGGCAACCCCCTCACTTTTCCTGGCCCCATTCACCGTAGTGGTATCCAGATAGCATTTTGGATGTACTTTTTTGGAAACATTATCTATTTTTGCCCAGGAACAATAAAAACTGATTCACTGAAGAAGATGGCAAAGCTTATCTAACATTTGCCTAGGAAAGAGCTGGTATATTCGAAATGGGGTGCAATTTGCTATCTTCCATTAAATTATTTTATATTCACTATTGAAACACTCTTGCCATATTTTGTGTCACAGGACATCGCAAACATTCTTGTGCATCTTCACCATATCACTGCTGGGTAACTTGCCCACTTTTCGAAGATGGCAATCAAACTTGGGGATTTAGAATGTGACCAAGAGCACAAAGTGGATTCAGGGCCATGCTGCAATTTCAATTGCTAAAGTTCTGAAAGAAATTCACTTGCATTGCAATTTAAATTCATGGTGCTTACGTTGGACATTTTCTGAAGGAGGAAATGCTGAAGCGGCATCTGAGGCTGACACAATTGGTACATAAGCTTTGCCAAAAGCCTTTTGGTGAAAGAGCATTGCATGCGAAGTCCGTCTCCTTGTTCGACGCGCTATTTCACGCTCATTATGCAACAGTTGTTCATCTGTTAATAAGGCAATGACTTGTTTAGACTTCTCTCTCACGTGAAAACCTATGGAAAAATGAGAAAAAGAAATTATTTACTTTATTTATATCCCGCCTTTCTCCTCGAAGGGAATGTTTGATTCATGTGGATAGAGTCTGCTTATCATGTTCTGGGCTGCTTGCTAGACCTTTCACAGGACTCTGTACCTACAAAAGGTGTCAAATGTGATGTTTCATTTCACTTGTGTTCCACATTGTCTGGAGCAGGACTCACCAACATCAAGGTGCTGTGGCGGCTGGGCAGACAGCCTGATGAGGTCCTGCCCAAGCAGGCCAAATTGACCAGCAATGGGAGGCCCTGCAGCAAGCCACCACAAACAATGGACGCAGCTGCAGCATCAGTCAAAGGGCTAGCCTATCAATCTTCCGAGCAGCAAGCACAGGGCTCAGCAGTGAATGTGTTGGCCCTGGTGCACCTGGGCAGCTGCAACAGTAAACTGATAGGCAAAGAGGTGGGCATGGACAATTTGCCTGCAGTATGAGCTTGTGAAAGCCCAGGTAGCAGCAGTCTTCCAGATAGGAAGTAGTTAACTGGGGACAAGGAGAGAGAAGAAGGAAACAAGGGGGTGGGGCCCAGAAAGGGAGAGAATAGGAAAGGGCAAACTATTTAAGGGTAAGGATGAAGAGGTGGAGGCAGGCTGCTCCAGCCCAAGGAGGCAGTCTGAACCTCACGGCAGAGGAGAGTATGGATGCTGTAAACCCCTCCCTGCCAAACATCTGAGGCCTCACAAGAGGGGTGGCCCCAGTTGGTCCCTTCCCCACTTCTTGCGGCAGGGTCCAGAAGGAGGATCCAGCACACATAATTTATATACAGTTCTTTCACAAGAAATTATGCCCACAGACCAAGGGAAGGAAGATAGGTCTCATGAGAGAGATACAGTTATGTAAAATAAATACAAAAGTCTCCCTACAGCAAAGGTTCAAATCCCTGTGGGGGAACCCCCCCCCCAAAGTGAAAGGAAACTTTGGGTCAGGGATTGAAGAGGGACAAGTCATCATGGGCGTCTCAAACAACTAAGTTTGTCAGCACTCAGACAAACCAGGATTCTGGTATACCACTACCCAGAGGCGCAGGCTAGAAACCAGGCACGAGAGGTCTGGATCCATCCAATGTTGTTATAACAAACGTCCCATTCACTTTTTGCATGACTGGCCAGAAACATCCATGGCAAGGACAAAAGAGGAGATGGAAGAAGTCTGCAGCCCACACTGGTAAGTCTATAGAACAGCACTTTGATCACTCAACCACAGCAGAATACATGCAAAGAACATCCTTTAGGGTATTTAGCATCCTGCAGCATGACAAACAGGAATACCAGGCTGAGAGACTGTAGCAGATGGAACAATTAGCAGGAGCATTGCATGGACCAATGACTGAGCTTGCACATGACACAAGTTCCCTGCTGCAGCAGCCCATCCATTTAGCACACACACTTCACCCTTTGCATCACAGCTGGCACAGCATATCTACAGAGCTCCCATTATGTTGCCCCTCCCTCTCCCACACAACTGTCTGCCCTATACATTACAGCAGCAGAAAACAGGCAGCTTGTGACCTTCAACGTGCTTCTGCTTCCTCCCACTGGAGCCCAAAAGTAAAAGAGTAAAAGAGGGTGCTGCAGACATTGCCTTGGTAGCAGAGAGGTCCCTCTTCATTTCCTTGCACAGCCCCACCCTGAGATCAGTTGATGTAGGAAACAACTAGGGTGGGGGGAGAAAGAATCCCTATCCGCTAACAAAGTGATAACAAGTGTAATTAAGGCAAAGTTTTTTTTTTATTTCACAGCCTCAAAGATGGAGTCAGATTTGAAAAAGAAATGCACAAGCTAGATTGTCATCTCATTCCAGCAGTTCTCAGGAACCTTCATAAATTATCTGACAAACAGCAAAGCAGCACGTATCAGTGAGGTCCGATTGCACCAGTCAGTCAGGGAGTTTGCAAAACAACAGGGCCTGATTGAAAGTCAGTAATCCCACAGAGGCACAGTCAGGATTACACTGGGTGCTGTTGCCAGACATGCTGCAGGCTTTCCTTGTGGTGGGCTATGTGCTGTGGGCTTCCAGTGTTCTCTTTCCCTGTTGGAAAGCTGCCTGTGGAGAGCAAAGAGAATCACACAGAGCATAGCAAAACATATGATCTTAGCAGCACATGAACTTTGGAGCATACTCAGTATTTGTGAGAGAGAGTGAAACTACCTGGGTACACATGCAGCCTTACCCTGCTGGGGGTGAAAGCATGGTGTCTGTTGGGAGATGTACTGGAAATCTATGAGAAATGACTTTGTTGCCTCATGTGGCAGTGCTGCACTCCTGAAATGCAAAAGGGCTCTAGCATTTGGCTGGCAGTGGCAATGGTTGGAGTTCACCAAGAGAAGGCAGACACTCAGTGCTATTAGCTGTTGCAAAGGGAAGGGATAGTTCGGCCACACAGAGAATGACACAGGATCATTTGGCAGTATTGTAGCCGAGGGAGAGATGTGAGATACGTATGGAGTATCAATATGTTGTGACATGGGGGTTCCTTCCCTCCCTTGCTTACCTGTGTGGGGTGCATCCTTGCTCTTCATCTTGGGGTGGCAGAATGGAGGTTCCACATGGGTGTTTTTGTGTGGAGACCTCCTGGGGCACAAGCACCTGCAATAAGAGTTCTGAAAAAGCAAGTGTCAACAAAGTATTTTGCCATACCTGATCTGAGGGTGGCAGGTTATTTGTACAAAGTGCTCCCTTTGTGTGCAAAGCATTCTTTCTCTATAGTTTCCATCACCACAGTTCCCATGTGTGTGTGTGAGCTCTATGTGTGCACAGCATGAGGCCAGAGAAGAATAGCCCGATGCCTCATGCCCTGTGGTCTGGTCACTGGGGCAGGGGCTTTACTACTGCGGTTGGTGGTGTGCTGTGACTGGCTGCAGAGTGTAGTCTGTAGCCTATGTTCCACTGCAGGAAAGTGGGTGAGGAAGAGGGGTGGCAGGAATGAAATTCTCTGCTGTTTCCCTCTCCCTATTGTTTTCCGGTACCTGCACCAGCTTTGACGTTGGCACTGGGAGTGAAGAGTAGGTGGATCAGCCCAGGAGGAAGATGGGATTGGCAGCATCAGCGTGCACCATATCCTATCCCCTTTCCAAGTCTGATCCGCTTGTGTGGATCATCTTGGATTTGTGCCAGTAATATTGCTGATGGATCTGAACTGATCCATCCTGGCTGCTAGGGCTTATCCCGAGGAGACCTCCAGCAGCCAAAATTCCCCCATCGGATGCAATGTAGCCTACACCCCTGCCACTGCATTGGCATGGGGTAATTTAGGTTGGATTGGGGTGTAAGATCCTTATTGTCCTACAAGCCTATATAGACAATCACTTACTGGTAGTGGTGGATGAAAACAGTTGTGTTTTTTTAATGGATTTAGGTGTTTCCAAAGTCAGAAGTACAGAAAGCGGTGTTACGTGTTTTTAGTCAAACTTTGCATTATAATTTTAAATTTTAATCGCTTTAAAAGTGTACTACGTGTGTGATATAGGTGGTGAATGTGTGAGTGCATTTATACAGACACACACACCAAATAAACTGGTTTTATTTTTTCGCAGGTTTGGGGTTTTTTTGTGTGCATTTTTACAAAAATGAGAAGTTCAGAAAGTGGTATTATGTGTTGTTTTTTTCATCATCACTGTTTTCACCCACCTCTATAGGGTATGTCCCTCATGTCTATAAGAGACAAAGCAATATAATCCTAAACTGCAATATCATTATCAAAACGACGACAAACTAATGCTTTGATGTTGCTTCATTAGATGAGTTACTTATCTTGCCAAGAACATAAATAAAAAGAAGAGGCACATTTTAATCATTAAAACACACATTACTTGTGTCACAGTTGGAATGTGCTTGCATGCATCATATACGGATCCAATTTGCCTTATGGATCTGGCCTATCATCATTATGATTTATCTAATCAGAGATATGCGTGAGAAAGTCTCCAAGCTGATAAACTGCTTGCTTCATCTCCCAGCTGCTGAGACTTCCAGCAAGGGCAATTACTAATTTAATACATTTACCAGTGCAATATTTTTAATTATTTATGACACTAACAGTTTTTCTGACTTTATTGGATTCACAACCAAGTCACCATCTTTTTACCTAGCTTGTTGCCTACTGAATCCAGCTTACTATAATTCAAAAATACTGCAGTCCAATCTATATACTTTTAAAGCAACAGATGCTTCAAGTATTATTTATCACTTACATCACACTTTGTGCAAAGTGCCCCTTCCAATCCTTATATTCCAACAAGCCCTTACGATAGATCAGAAATTCAGTAAAATGTTCCTCCATGTGTTCTTCTGAGTTACTTGTTGCAATCTTTGGTACTGTCCCAAGTAGATTCTTTAGTATAATATTTATTTATTATTTAAGAAATTTCTATCCCACTTTCCCCACGCCAAAGCAAATGCCCAAGGTAGCCTATAAAAATCTATAGTGAAGTACAAAGTATCACAACAGGTAAAAAGAAAAACATCAAACAAAGCATTAAAACATTAATTTTAACATTACACAGTGAAACATAAACCATAGCAGACGAAAATCTAACAAATATTGTTGAGCCATTGGGGAACAAATTAGTTCAGGGAAGCAGTCAAGTCACAGCAGTATTTCAGAGGTTCAGAGAGCAAATATCCATTCAGCAACCAAATGCCAAACAAAACTGGTATGTTTTGAGCCCTGGCGGACAAACATGAAGGACGGGGTAGTTCTCAATTCCTTGGAAGGGAGTTCCATAATTGTGGCGCCACTACAGAAAAGACTTGCACCCGATCTCTCACTTGGGACAGAGGGAAGAGCTCCTTCAGATGACCTAAAAGGGTGGGCTGAAATGTATGGAAGGAGGTGGTCTTTCAGATAGCCTGGACCCAAATAAATGGAGGGCCTTAAAGGTTAGAACTAGCACCTTGAATTGGGACCAGACTTGTTTCAAAACTGTTTAAAATGTGAACAATTAGATCGACAGTCCACTACTTACCATCAACCCCCAATACAGACAGACAGACACACACACACACACACACACCTTAACTGATTTTGCCAAGTATTTTAGTTTTACCTTGATCTTTTCCAGCCTCATCTAAATGATGGAAGTCTTTTAACATCTGAATGTTAAAGTACCCCTCTTGACAATGCTGTATGACTTTCTTTGATCCATTCTTGAGGAGATAATCCACTAGTGTGAGAGACTTGTACACGTGCCTCCAGTTCTTTCCATGGTCATTCAACCTGTGCCATATCATGTCCATGATCTCAGAAAGAGAAACGGCATTGTATGTCAGGTCACTTATCTCTAACATCAAAGAACTGGAAGGGCCCCAAGGATCATTAGAAGTGGCTTCTCTGACTTTAATTTCGGCTTCAGAATAATGCTTCACAAAGTTCTTCACGTGCCTTCTGAGTGCCATGGATGTAACAAATGGTTGCTTGGTTTACAAAACTGATGAGAAATTACTAGATGTTATCTGCTGTTATGTAACTCTCTCATTCCATTCTCTCTTGCAATAAACTATGAACCTGCAAACAGAACAGTGGAAGATTGACATGTTACCATTTGAAGTTTGAAAGAGAGAGTAGCTTTCATGGATTGTCATTCCTTCAAGGTTGTCATTCCTTCAAGACATGATGTTGTCATTCCTTCAAGACATGATGTTTCTGCTTAATGAGCAGCTGTATTACAGACAAGTCCAAACAGAGTGGCAACCCAAATGGGCTGGAGATTGTGTTTACAGAACAGTCTGAGATAATTGGGCAGCAAGATAATTAACATAAGTCAATAGTACTAGGACTATGAACAGTGCACTCGAAAGTACAGTTTCAAACTGCACTTGAAAACTATACAAACCCAGCAGGGAAAATTTTGGATTATCTATAAAAAGGGACAGCCGCTGCTGAAAGGCTGTTGATTCTGGATCGAATGGCAACCTTGCCACTGATTTGCTGACTGCGGTATACCAGAACAAAACCTACTTTTGCTCCTGCAAAAAAGCAGCATGAACAAAAAGAGATTTAAAAATGCTGTTTTAGTGTTTACTGTTAAAATACCTTGGCCATGCATAGAAAACTAAAACTGAATTCTCAGTTTTGATGCTACATTTCTGATCCCCCAAACCAGAGGTGCCCAAACCCCGACCCGGGGGCCACTTGCGGCCCTTGAGGCCTCTCAATGTGGCCCTCAGGGAGACCCCAGTCTCCAATGAGCCTCTGGCCCTCCAGAGATTTGTTGGGGTCCATGCTGACCCGACGCAACTGCTCTCAGTGTGAGGGTGACTGTTTGACCTCTTGTGTGAGTTGTGGGATGAGGGCTCCCTCCACTGCGTGTTGTTTCACATGTGTGATGTAGTAGCGGCAGCAAAGGAAAGGCCAGCCTTGCTTTGTGCAAGGCCTTTTATAGGCCTTGAGTTATTGCAAGACCTTCATTCATTCATATAAGTTCACCCTTAATATATTCATTTATGTAAACTTATGTAAATTTATTCAAATTTTAAATGTAAATTAATTCCTTTTTCCCCTGGCCCCCGACACAGTGTCAGAGAGACGATGTGGCCCTCCTGCCAAAAACTTTGGACACCCCTGCTCCAAACCATGGTCTGAAAGATCATGCTGTGAGCTTCTGTATTCCATCCTCCCTTTCCTGGTTAGCATGACATGATATACCATCCAGGTTAAGCACTGATTAGGATTACCTCCAAGCAATGATTTGCAGATTTGATTCAAATCTGATTTGGAAGCAATTCCTGACCCACAGTTTTCCCAACTCTGACATCCTGCAAAACTATAGTTATGTAAACCTGAAATGCTAAGAAGTTGTTTGTGTGCAACAGGAGAGGGGAGGATGGAGGAATGCGGGTGCCAAGTTTGTGGGGGTTCTTGGCCAACTGGCCTTACAAGCCCCCTAAGAAGCAACAAGGGAGGAGAAGGCATCACCATCTTCTTTTACCTATAATGCAGTGCCCCCGGCCTCACCTTCATGGACACAATAGAGGGTGGGGCATTGCATTAAATAAAGGAAAAAAAGATGGTGCAACCAATCCCCTTACTGACAAGCGCTTCAAGTAATCACCATTGCTGTTACTCTCCCCCAAACTCTTGTGTGGGCTGATAAGTGCTTTCAAAGACTTTTCAGCAGTCGCACTACTGAAAGTATGGCCTCTGTTTCAAGCCATGGATTTGCCCAAGTTTGGGACTACCGCCACCAACCTTGTGATTTCAAAGGCTTACAGCTTGCTCTCAGTCTAATCCCTGTGTGGATGGATCAGAAATATGGCATCTGACTTGAGCCAATGCTCTGCTGTGCATTAAGTTACTTATGAAATTTGTACAGAATTTCCTGGTGGCTGATCTAATGCCTTAATAAAAAGGTAAGAGTTCGCACATACTCAGCAAGAAAAATAATTTCAACAAAGAGCTAGGATGACTAGGGCTGTATTCCTATGCACATTTACATGGAATTAAGGCCCACTGAACTCACTGGGACTTCCTTTTGAGTAGACATGCCTAGGTTTGTGCTGTAGGTGCCTTGTTTACCCTGCTGTGCAGATTCAAGAAAGAACTGCAGGGCCACATATTTTGCATCTTCAGAATATGGATGAAGCATTTCTTGTTATTCAGCATTCCAAGTGGCTCTAAAAGAAAAACCGGAGCCTGACAGCCACTGTTAAACTGTGGAAATAGTATTGCTGTCCTGATTAGCTCAACTCTGTTGGGTATCACAGCTGGTGCCAGCACTGGGGGCTGTATTTGGGTTGCTACAGTGATGGAATTTTTTTAAAAAAGCATAAAAACCGCAGAAGAAAAATCACTGTGAATTGCTAGTTCACCTCTTTAGGAAATGTTCCTCCTACTCCTTTTGCTTCATTTCATTAGTTAGCACCAGAACGGGTAGGTCTCTGCAATTCCTGACCAAGTCACCAGAGAATACTGCCATGATCATGAATCAAATTGATTTCAAGCTCTGACATGCATCCAGCCTTGGCTTGAGACACAATCTGTAATCAGATTTTACATGCACAAATGGAAAAATATTAAAATTCATCACAAATGTGTTTGTTTTCCCTCTTCCCCCCACCCCCACACACACTTTGTCCTTTCTGACCACTGTTATACATTCCAATTAAAGGTGTTTGAAATGTAGGGTGAAACAGGCGTTTGAAGCAAAAAGTCAAAACGTTGCCTTTGGAAGGCTTCAAAGTACAGTACAAGAAGATAATAATCCTTTTGATCAAAAGAATGCACATCAAGTAAGTTAGACAGAAAATATATGGGTTTAATTAAGATTTTGTGGAAAGAAAAATCCGACACTAAGAAGCTGGAATGAAATCTTTCTTAGGAGAGAATTACACTTTTTACTACTTGCCAATTCTCCCTTGTTTGCACTTCAAAATGCAGTTAATTTTATCTGTACTACTCCTGCAGAAAAAATTTTCATTTTGTAATTTATTTCAATGAATCTATTAAAATTTTCAATCAAAAAGATTTGCTCTTTGCTTTGGTATGCATCATTCTTTTCAGGCAGAGCTGAACTTTGACATCAGGTACACAGCAGCAGCAAATATTGATCTGTTTCTTCACAAGACATTTATCGATAACAGTTGGAATCACAACTTGGCTACAAAGAGAAGTTTGGCCCGACTGCCTTTTCTGAGGTCAGTCCAAACCTGTTGTGATTTTCAAGAAAACATCTTTGATTTACTTTTATAGGGCTCATCTGGCCCACAATCCAGCTAAATTAACCCGTATATCAGTTGTTTGGCAGAGAACACTCCATACGGTTATGAAAGTCAATGCATACAATACAATAAAATCAATTATAAACCACCAAAGTAACAATTGGAAAGCCAATGAAATATTCAAGAGTACAGTAAAATTCATCTTCCCCAATGCTCACCAAAACAATATAGTGTTAGTCAACCTCTTAAAAACATTCCCTTCTTTAGCCAGCATGCTATTTCTTTACCCAGCGTGTAATGAGTCTGTGGAACTCCTTACCACAGGATTTGGTGATGGCATCTGGCATAGATGCCTTTAAGAGGGGACTGGACAAATTTATGGAGAAAAAGTCCATCACCGGTTACAAGCCATGATAGGTATGTGGAACCTCCTGATTTTAGAGGTAGGCTGCCTCAGACACTGGGATACAGATCTCTTGTCTTGTGTGCTCCCAGAGGCATCTGGTGGGCCACTGTGAGACACAGAAGTCTGATCCAGATAGGCCTTTGGCCTGATCCAGCAGGGCTCTTACGTTCTTATGACATGGCAGATGCAAGGGAGGGCACCAGGATGCAGGTCTCTTGTTGACTTGTGTGCTCCCTGAGGCACCTGGTGGGCCACTGAGATACAGGAAGCTGGACTAGATGGGCCCTGGGCCTGATCCTGTGGGGTGCTTCTTATGTTAACAAAAATCAAGTGTATCTGCAAAATCTCTCCAGGGAGGGAGTTCTATACACTGATTCTCATTGGTTTAAAAAAAAAAAACTCTGTACATGGGCAGAAGCTCAGGGTGTTGACACATTTGTGGAAAGATGGTGATCTTTGTACATCGCACAAATCTGTGCAACTGCCCAATGGTGAAGTCCTCCAGGGGGCAATTTTTTAAACCCACATTGTTTTACAGGTGGGTACATAGCAGCCCTTTATACAGCTCCAGTATCACAAAATTAGCGTTGTGTGTGCCACAGTAGACAAAATGGGGGAATACACCAAGAATAAAGGTCCCAAGCGGGGAGTCCCTCCCTTGCCTGGGCTCCCTCCAAGGTAGTCACAGCCCCACACAGCAGACACCATTTTATTTGGCCTCTCAAACTCCACACACTGTACCCCCCCCATCCCTACCTGAAGGAGCAGCTCAACTGCAACAGTTAGAATGCTTCCTTGCTGTATTCAAACTGCCATCAATCACTCACAAAGCACACACCCCCTTCTGCTTCTCCTCCAATCAGAATGTTGATTGCTATAGCCCCGCCCCCTCTCCTTGCAAAGTGTTGCCTTCAGGTTCTGTCAATCATTCAGCTAGCCCTGCCTTTTCCATCTCCCTGGAGGCTGCTTGAGCCCTAGCAGCCTGGATAACCTTGCAACAGCACAGTGATTTTCTTGAAGGCGTGCAGTGTGCTCCCCTAGGAGAGCATAAGAGGCTGTGACCTCCATGTTGCATGCTGTACCCGTCACTGGGTGTGTTTCATGACAATACTTACTTATTGGGAGAGTTAGGGCCCAATCCTATCCAATTTTCCAGTGCCAGTGCAGCCGTACCGGAGGGGCATGCGGTGCATCCTATGGTGCCGTGGCGTGGCAGTCACAGAGGCCTCCTCAAGCTATGGGAACATTTGTTCGCTTACCTCGGGGCTGCATTGGGGCTGCACCGGTGCTGGAGAGTAGGGAAAGATTGGGCCCTTATATTCCACCTTATGTGGTGTTTTGCAGCTGGCAGTGCTTGATACAGGTTGCAATCCTATGTGCACTTTCCCGGGAGTAAGTAATTGAATGCATTGGAACTTACTTCTGAGTAGACATGTATAGGTTGTACCCTTAGATCGCTTTTGAACGTGGGGGGGGGGGAATCAGACACATTGTGCAGGAAAGGTCCTATGAATGGCCATCAGCTGTGATGTTGAAATGAATCTCTTTGTTCAGTGACAGCATATTTCTGGATACCAGGGGGCAGACAAACAAATAAAGCCTGTTGCATTCATGCCCTCTGCCCTCTTGGTGGGCATGCATAAGGCTGATTTAGGGCACAATCCTATGCATGTCCACTCAGAAGTCCCACTGCATTCAATAGGGCCTACTCCCAGGAAAGTGTGCATAAGATTGCAGCCTTAGACCTTTGGTCTAATATCTTGGCATCCCACAATCTTAGCACATTGTTTTTAATGAGAAGCAGCTAAGGAGAGTGGCAATTAAGAGCAGAAAGAGCAGGCTATTTAACCCTCTCTCTGCCAGCCACTAGTCTGCTGAAAATCCCCCTTTCTAACTTTTTTTTTACCCCTTGAAGGCAAAAGAAGCAGAGGCCTGTCAAGAGACTGTTCTTGCGTTTCCTGTGCTATGTCTAGCCCTTAAGAACAGAAGCAGGTTAATTTACTGTATCATTGGTAGTAAAAGCTTTGCTGAGTCTTCTACAGCAAAGACAGGATTGCCAGACCAACATTTGGTAAAGTTTGCAAGTACTGTACGCTGCAAAATGGTTATGGCTGTTATTGATCAAGATGATCAAGATTTTTACAACTGTATGTATGAGCACATGGTGAAAGAACTGTATATTTGTAGCTTAGAGATAAAAGAAGACCGGAAGATGTGAGAGCGGTTCCCCTCCCCATCCTGATTATTATACAGAATAGAACTACTTTTTTTAACCAGATCTACCAAAGATTGTCTCTTTTATCCCTGTCATACGACAGCTAGAAAATCAGAAAATTACACCTTTCTTATCCCTGCATTGTCATGTCAAGGATAGCTGCTGGTCCTCTTGAATTTTGGACTGTTGCAAAGCTGTTAAAGGTAGATGGGGGGAGGAAAACAAGGGGGGAAAAGAAGCATTGGGTTCAAGTTTCTGGAAAACAGACTTCGGCTGGATGGCCTAAAACACTATTTTACTGAAAACTGTTGAGTTATAGGACATGTTGTCCTGTGATATTAGCCTGAAGTAGATGTTGAGATCTGTGCCCAGAAGCATGGGTGGGGCGGCACTGAGATCTGACTGGCACACCCTGCTGCCAACCTACTCATAGTGCCTCCTCGCTTTTCATGGCAAGAGCACTTGCCTGAAGAGAGTATATGGGATCTTGAACTCTGATGCTCTAGACCAGCAATTTTCAATCACTGTGCCACGTGTGGCACATTGGTGTGCCACAAATGGTTGGCAGGTGTGCCATATGAGTTTGGGGGAGGGTCATATATTAGTAGGACCATTGGGGGAGCCTCTGGCCAGCAGTATGGTGTGCCTTGTCAATTGTCAAAAAACTTGACAATTTTAGCACCTTCTCAGTGTGCCATGAGATGAAAAAGGTTGAAAATTGCTGTTCTAGGCAAAAGTAAAAACACAACAGGGACATGGCTTACCAGTGCTCTTGTAGAAGTGCTCACCATGGAGATTCTCCATGGCAATAGTATTTCTGGGCGCAGGATTTGGAACACAGGGCCTCCTAGTATTCCAAATCATTGGGCGGATCATTCCACAGGTACAGCATTTGTTGCTGCAAACAAAGACTGGACTCAGGATGGGTGTTGGGGTAGGGCCTACTGGGACACTCTCGCTTCCCCTGACCACACATTTCTGTAGGTAGTTTTGAATATAGGGTTATAGTGCAGTCTCCTTCTGCGGAGGAGCATCTCTTGGGTATGATTTCAAAGCATTTGTTTCAAGAAGTTTCAAGAAAACTGCATTAGATTATCAACAGGTTCTATTCGATCTGATAATGAATGTCCCTTAGATAGTGTAGGCTTCAGTGATCTTCTAAACCAGCCCATTGGTATTTTTAAACCAAGCCTGGGAGACTCTATGATGTTGTGCAATAAGAGGAAACCCCTTATAATATAAAGAACATGTGGCAATCAAGTGCACAGGGAAATTCTCAGCCTCGTGGGACTTTAAAAAAAGCCCAATATATCTCTTGACAATAAAAAGAAATAAAAGAAAACCACAACAGTTCACTAAGCCTTAGCCAACACCCAGCTTTCCGAGATGTCACATCTGAGTTCCTTCATGACTTGTGGTTTTCTTCTTAAGTGTGTGATTGGCTGAGCCTTGAGAGAGAATAAAGGGGGAGAGATGTGAGTGGTGAAGGCTATGTACGATTGTGAATGCGTCTGACTTTTTCTGTGCTTGAAAAGAGCTTAACCTGAAGGAGAGAACATACATGGTCGCGTTACTTGGTCATGTCTTATGAAACACAATGCCATCGGCACCATCCCACTTCTGTGTGAGTGGGATCTAATAAACAGAAGCAAAGTGGAGAATTTATCCTGCCAAGTCTTCTTTCAGAGGTATGTTGTTTGTGTTTATGTGCAGTGCAATTCTATGGATGTCTACTTAGAAGTAAGTCTCACTGGGCTCACTGGGGCTTACTCCCTGGTAAACGTGTTTAGGATTGTAGGCTTAAATGTTTTTATCAATAAAATTAGTTCAAACCTTAGTAGGGCACAATCCAAAGTTAAGACAACATGGAACTTAGTTGTTGTATAAGGTTTAAATATGGTTGGCAACCTTCAGTCTCAAAAGACTATGGTATAAGCCTACAGCACCCGGTATTCCCAGGCGGTCTCCCATCCAAGTACTAACCAGACCTGACTCTGCTTAGTTTCCAAGATCAGACAAGATCAGGCATCTGCAGGGTAACAGTTGAAACTGGCAACCAAATTAGCCCTGGCACTGGGAAGCTTCTCGGCAGATATGTGGGGAGGGGGTGCTTCAATCTGGATCCTAAACTGTCATAATGATTTTTATCATTTGCATTATGGGCCACAATAGTGGGGGAAACAATGAATGAGCTATTGCAACTAGTGCTGATGCGTAGCGGGTGTGGCCCTGGTCAAAACCCTGCACTGGGCTCTCATGGCAACCCCAGTCCACATGCCAATGACATATCAAGTACTACCACTGCCACCAGCACTAAGGGTTCAGGGCTTAGTCAAGAAAAGTGGACCATCTGATGGCAGTGTGTCCTGGGCCAGTGTCCACTCTTGACACCAGACCTGGAGTCTGCCCTCCTGGACAAACAAACAACATCCTTGTTTCATTCATACTTGTAGTGTCCATAGACCGTTTAAGGAAAGCATATTTGACTGATAAGGGAAGCAGTACCATCAGAATGTTGAGAGTGTGTGTGGTAAATTTTCACACCAATTTCCATAATTTGTGCTCATGAATTATGAGAAGATTTTGATATTATTATAAATTATCCTTTCAATGGAAAAGCAATTCAAGGGGAAATGCTCTTATGTTTAGTCTAATCCAATAGACTAAATCCCCATAGACTATGTTTAGTCTAATCCAATAGACTAGATCAGCCCCTCTAGCCTGATCCAGTGGGGCTGTTCTTATGTTATGTTCTTATGTTCTTAATACGCGCTTACTGAGAGCAAGCCTCATTGAATAGAATGGAGCTTCTGAGTAGACATGTATAGCATTGTGCTGCTAGAATTCTTCCTTTCCTGTGGTTGTAAATTTTAGTTGCCTTCAGCCAAAATTTGTTGCGTGATTTGAAACAGGAAAAAATGAGAGATGCAGCATGCTGGTAGTGTGATGCTGGCACTGTTTGGACATCACAGCAAACCATGCATTTATCCTGGTTCTGTGCAATGTTCCTGAGCCTCAGAGTCATGCATTCCTCCCTTCTTATGGCGAACTAGTGGAGGAAAGTTTGTACTTTTTAGCATAGTTCAACTAGCCTGGAACCTAGTCTCTTCCTAAATTATGATTAGAACAAACCAGGAACCTGCTTGGTCGAAGCCAGCAGTCTCCAAGTGGAGAGCACTGCATTCCAGAAAAGGCTTCCTTGGCACAAATGGAACACTTGGTTCCACTGGGGAGCCGCCTCACTGTTTCACCTATCTCCCCCAAACTGCATGCAGACCAACCGAATCTGCCCGGAAATCCGGGCACAAAGCCTGCTGGAGGACTGACCCCGGGAGCAGCTGGCCAGTGCGCAGTTTGGGGAGATCTGTGGCATGGTAAGGAGGCTCCTCAGTGGAACAGAGTGTTCCACTCACCCAGGGGATGGATTCAGCCATGCACCAGATCCAGCCTGTAGATACAGTATGGAGAGCCCTGGTCTAAACCATGATAGGAAGTAGAAACCTTCCTTCCTTTGTGCACCAAAGGGAAGAGAGCACATGCAGGCCTGAAGCTCTGGAATATCATGAGAAGCCACAATAAAACCGTAGTTCTATACAACATCTGGACCAGACCATTGTCTTTCTTTTTTCCTATATTGCAAATAATTTGTGAAGAAAGAGCAAGACTTTTAGGGGGACTCGCAGCTCCACTAAGCTTCCTGCCTAAATTCTTTTCACACTTTATAAACATTAATTCGATGAATCTGACTTTATTTTCCCATGTAAAGTTACAGCTGCTCTTCTAATGAAGTTTTCAGATCTTCCTGTGGTTTGCTCTGCTTTTTCTGTCCCATCTGTTTGTCAAATTAGATTTCTGGATTAGATGAGCATTTTCCTGAATTCCATTATCTTGCAGTTCTCCCATTTATAGACTTGGGCAGTCTCTCTTGGGTTTGCAGCTATTTTTGGACCGAATCCATTTATTCTTCCTCCATTCTGGGCCATTTTCTCCCTGGGTAAATATGACCATCCCAAAAAATTAACTTGCTGGCTTCAAGGCAGCAGAAGGCCATCCAACATGGAAAGCAGCCTCAAAAGCGTCATTTCCACCTGGAATCCAAAGGTCTGAAACTGCATGAGGTTTCTCATTCAGGCATTAATTTCCCTCTTTATCACCCTCAAATGTGATCCCTGATGTAGGTAATTACTGGAAGGCAGACACAGGGGTCCAAATAATGCTAACGGGTTGGGCTGTTCTCTCTAATAATATCCCCTATCCAATCTGCCTGATAGTGATTCTTTACACCTCTGCTGTGATTAATTCTACTTCTCCTCTGGACTTCCCTGGAGTTTTGAAAAGCTTTTCTTAGAAAAAGAGAGACAAGAAACCTTGACAATCTTTGCAGGTAATCATTCACCTGATTAGAGGCCAGCAAATGAGCTCACAGGTGGCCTTTCATTCTGGCACTTGCAGCCGGTCAAAATAAATATTTATATGGTAACTTTCTGTCAATGCTTAAAAATTTAAAATGCTTTTTTTAAAAAAAATACAGAACACAAAATAATGAAACAATTAACAAAGCAAAATTATCTCTGCTCATCAGGTGGCATCTTCAGATGCCGAGGGTAGGAACTCTCTGGATTGTCCTCTTTACTAATAAGGATAAAGAAGGAAGGCATTATTAATCTTCTGATTTAATTGCCCATGAGGCCTGGAAATGTGCATCCTTATTAAATAATCATGATCCATTAGCCTTGGTGGTGTATCTATTATATTTTCAGCTTCTTGTACTCCATACCATGCGCCATGTTCTAAACGAATATGACAGTAGGTAGCTTAACTTTCTCATTTTCAGGATGTGTTGCCATTGTGCACGTGTTGCCGTCGCTGCCCGAAATGGTTCCGATGGTGATTGGAAGGAGCCGTTTACACGGCACGTTGCAGCACAGGCAGTACTTACTGCACCACCACCCCATAGCTAGGCCACTACTTACAGCATAAATTCCTGTCCCTCATTTCAAATTGCTAAATAGTGCTATTTATTATTTATGTGCAGTATATATTTTGGCATGTTTCAAAACCCATTGGGTCTTATGTATGGCCCTCTGTCTGGGCAAAGCTTGGGGAGGGAAGCTATCTGCATTGAAAGAGTTGGCCATTGTGTTCCTTGACTGAGTTCATTTGGGGCATGTTGCTACCCAAGCCTTAAGTACATTTGCATGCTGGGTCCACCCTCACCAGGCTGGTTGCCTCCATATGTAAACTGAGATGCTCTGAAGCCTTTGGGGTATGTTCTTGCCTTGTGTGCTCTAGCCTTTTTGTAAGTTCTCTCTTGCTCCCTCTTGGCAAGTGCCTTCTTTCTTTCACATATGCCCTCCCCTCCCCTTCAAATTTAATGGGCTTTTTACTAGTGAGAAATAAGAACAGAGAGTACAGCAGTTATTGACATGAGATCGATTGAATAGTTATGATGGTTATCTTTCAAGTTTCACAAAATGAGCTTATCCCTGTGAAATGATTGTGAGTGAGTGGATAAGTGACTGGGTATTTGTACACTCTTAGTGTTGGCTTTGGGTTAACTATAATGTTAGAGGCAGCTGCTAATTAAAGCAGCAATGGCAATGGAACGATCAACAAAGCAAAGTCGTTAAGTTGTCCTTCTGCAAAAATGTTAAATCCTTGGGGAAGCAACTGATGTTGCAAACAGTTGAGTCTTTGGAAGTACAGTTGTTATTGTATGTCTTCAGATTAGACAGACATTTGGAAAGCCATTTTAAATACATCAGTAGAAGAAGTTAACTTCAGAGAATTGTTGAGCAAAAAGATACACTATTATGGCATTGAGGTTATGGGTTAGCCTTGTTGACCTATGAAAGTGGAACGAACCTGAGCAGACTGTCTAAGCAACATGGCAGAGAAAAAAAACTGTATTATCTTGGCATGGCAAGCACATGTTGTTTGAAAATAACCTTTGCCATTTTACAGTATGCTACCTTTTCAAGATATGGCAGAAGAAGTAACAGTTAAACGGTCATCTCCTTGCAAACCTGCACCTCCTGTTTTTTTCCCCTGCTCTTGTTTTGTTGGTCCGCTTTAAATGCATTACATCAGCTTCACATACAGCAGAATTTTTTCTTTGTCTTACCGACTCCTTAAAAAATACATACCTTGAGTTTACGATCATTTCCAGCAAAGTGTTCCAGTCTTGCCATATTTTAAACAGAAAAATGTCGAATTGCCTCCTATTGAGTCTGCCCATGGGCCTGTTTAGTTCTGTACTGACTACTCTGATGGGGAGCCCCTCTCCAGGGTCCCAGGCAGGGTCTTTCCAGCCCTATCTGAAGATGCCATGGACTGAACCTGGGACTTTCTGCATGCAAAGCAGGTGCTCTTCAAAGGAAGCCCAACAGAGAAAGGAGACAAAATTATTATTAACGGTTATATACTGTACATCCCAGAGCATTTTGGGCAATTGGCCCTCTGTCAGAAGACTGTCAGAGGATTATAATTTCTGAGACAGCTCATTCCAAAGGCGACCACCAATCTACTGAATCCTGTAGTTAGTGTTAGTGGTGGCTAACATTGTACTTCTACAACTGGTATTAATAAGGACCCATCAGCAGCAAAGACAAACGTGTCATGCTGGACTAGACAGACAACTAATCTGATTGCAATAGACTCCTCTTGTGTTCTTGTAAGGGGATTAAAGAGATTCATGAAGGATAAATCTATCAATGGCTATTAGTCGAGATGGCTATACAGAGCTTCCATGCTCAGGGACATTGGGCCACTAGATACCTGTTGCTGAGGCGCAACAGCTCAGAAAGCATGTACAATATTCATGCCCTGCTTGTGTCCTTTCTGGAGGCATCTGGTTGGCTATTGTGAGAGGCAGACTGCTGGAGTAGATGAACTACTGTCCCTTTCAGTCAGGCTTTTCTTATATACCTGCTGTGTGACCAGGAGTGACCAGGATCTCTGTCATGTATCCAGGCCTGCATTGCACCTTTACCTATTAGTCAGTGTGAAAACTTTCTGTAGAACAATCATGTGTACCACATGGCCATAATCTCCAAAATATGACATAGGAAAGTAGGTAAAATTCATTTTACAGTCAGTGTAAAAAAGGCTTTCAATGCAGTAGTGAGCAAGCCAGATACCGCTTTCCATAGAATTTAGTGGCATCTTCTCCCATAGAACTTTTTTAATGCAACCTGGAAAAACCATTGTTTCCATATCATAATTGCACTTCATTTGCCCTTTTTACCACAAGTTTTCATTACACTTTTCCCCTCTTACTGGCTAGACTGCTCACATTAGAAAAGATTAATGTACGTAGTTTTGCAAACCAGAGAGCACTATTTAACATTTATAGAGAGCTGTATATGCTTCCTATTGGATTATGCATACTCAAATTTTCCCAAGGTGTATGGATACATGTTTCCAAACTCACATAAGTAGTTTTAATAAAATCCTATAACAGAAAACCTTAATTGTCCTCCCTTACGAAACCATATTAAAAGGCACTAGAGTATATAAAATATTCATAGAAAAAAGTCAGACTCAGCCTTACAATCTAAACTTGTTTGCTTATTTATTTATTTAGAGCTCAAGAACAGTCCCTCAAGGTGTCAAGAGAAGCATATACAGAACCAAAGAAGTTTCAAAATTAGCATTCTACATCTTTATTATTAAATTTATTAAAACAATTTATACACTACCATTCAGTATAAAATTTTCACGGTGGTTCGCAAATTGAAAGACACAATCATTTGCATACAATAGGAAAAGTCTGTAGTCTTTATGCACAGATGCAGACACTGAGAAAAAAATTTCACTTAAAGCTGTACCTCGTTTTCTCTGCCATAACACAAACAGCATTGCAGATTTGGGATTTTTTATGCTTGTATAAACTCACCAGAGATACGACTTAGTTGAACTCAAAGCACAATCAAAGCCAAGTCTTCAAAGGTGGTATTAGGGTTTAGTCAGGTCAGCCAAGGCTAAGGGCACAGCCAGGTGAGCCCCCATCAGCACACTGGTGGCAGTAGTAATGCCCAGTGTGCCATCAAGGGGTGAATGGATAGTACCACGATGGAGGAGGCTTTAGGGCTGTTCCCCAAAGCTCCCAATAACCTGGTACCAACCCTGCTAGTCTTACTTTCCTATCTCACAGAGAGGACACTGGCCTGAATCAATTAATTTGATTTGGTTACTGGCTATAGTTTAGTGACTATGGCTGCAATCCTAAGCACACTTTCCTGAAAGTAAGCCCCATTGAACAAAATAGGACTTACTTCAGAGTAGACCTGGTTAGGATTGTACCCTATAATTTATAAAGTTGCCAGGTTTGAGGCACCTAGACTGAGATTCACAAGGCAGGACCTGCACGTGTCACATAGTTGTGCACTATTAAATAGCAAAATAATAATGATAATCTGGTACCAGAATGGACCCTGGTGGGATAAACAATCAGGTAAATTCTAATTTTTTAGAGGAATTTTGCTAGTTTCTCCAGTCTGATAAGGGAATTTTTAAAGTAGTTTTAAAATAATATTGTTATAGTTTCACTCCTGCAGAACTCCTCCTACCTCATCAAGCCCCACCACATCTTTCTGTCCTCCCAGTTGGAGGAGGTGAAGTTGCACACCAGCAGCACACATTAAGTTTTGAGCATGAGAGGGGGCGGCGATGGAAGTGGCCCTCCACATCTTAAGTCTCTGACCTTCCAAAGCTGAGATCTGGAGCCTAGATGAAGAGTCTGAGATGACCTTCCAAATCTTCAGATGAAAATCTGAGATTGGCAACCCTAGTTGTCCATTTTATGAAAAGCATTCATTATATGATGTCGGTTTATGGCTTTTACTCCAGTGAAAGGAGTAGTTTGAAAAGTGTTGGGTATTTGTTTCATGACTATGACTGCAGTACCTGCCAATTTTGTTTGGTTGAATGTGGTTAATATGTGAATTATCTTAGAAATTGTTGGTTTTGAATCTAAGATATGAAGTTATGCCCTGATACAATTTTCAAAGTTTTTAATCATATTTTTGTCACATCTGGTAGCCCTTTTGAAATCTTAGCCCAGTTTTGTGTCATTAAAAAAAAAAATTGCCCACCCACAAAGGACTTCAGCAGACAGAAAAAAGTCAAAAGGGATACATCTTGTCCCCAGGGTAGAAAGGAACAGAATGAGAGAGAAGCTAGAAAAGATGACAGTGAATTGTGAATAACTAGGAAGAAAAACGAGGCAGCTACACCTCATTAAATGAAGCATGTGGGCCATAATATAAAACCTTTCAGAATGCTGAGGAGTTCATCCAGGTTATTAGTTCTTGAGAGGACAAGCTTCTCCATAATTGCATTGTATGGCTTGCATTTCAGGCTCTGGTTGTCCAAGCCAGACAAAAGGTCGGACAATGTAAGCTCTGACATTCTCCATTTTCAGATGGGAAAAGGTAAAAGGTGACAAACTCAAGCTTACAGAGAAAGAGAGAGATGGCATCAGAAATTGGAACTGGATCTAGATAGCACATCAAGTTCAGTGCCTAATCTGTCTCTGCTCTCTGCTAACCACTATCTTCTCTCTGTCTTTAAGGGTTAGCTTTTCTGGGAAGCATCATTTTTCTAGAAAACAGATGCATCGGTTGACATTACAGCCCTGTGAGCATCATATTGCAGAAGCCGGCACAGTTCCCATCATCCTTGGCTTTTATTGCATGCATACACTTATGCAAAAAGTTAGCTGGCCCAGTCCTGAGCACTGTGCACTGGCTTACCGCTGATGCACACTGTAACAAATGTGCCATAAAGCACGTTTGTGGGGCTTAGCCAGAGCTAGCCCAGCGTGAGCCCAGACCGCCTGGCAGAGTAGAGGTGGGTGGGGGCATGTAGGGAGGCAAGGAGGAGGCGTTCCAGGATAGGGGGAGGGAGGAGGTGGAACTGGTGGAGCTGAGCCCTTTGTCAAGTGTCTCGACTTGACACAGAACTCTGTCACTCTGTGCCCGCTCAGTAGTGGGTGTAGAATCAAGTAGCCCCATTGCGAGGCTAATTTCCTTACACAGCGGAAAGTCCCCTTCTCCCGAGGAGGCGGCAGTAGCTGCAGCTGCCTGGGATGTGTTGGATGCCACAGCCACCATTTTGGCACCATGGCAGCCTTGCACTCCAGACAGCTCAGGATTTATGTCCAATGTTGCAAATATGCAACAGGGACCAAATGTGCACACCTGAGGGTTGGGCAGAAATGGGTTAATGCTTGGCAGCTGTGAAATTCAGTATGTGTTAGTCTGCTCCTGTCACAATCCCAATCTAAATTGGGGCTCTACAGCTGCTATTTGTTTGTTTAAAAAAAAAAAAAAAAGCTCCCATGGCAGCTTGGCAAATCACAGCTGTGGGGAGGAGGGCATACTGGACTGGGACTGTGGCAGAGCAGGACTGCAGAACTCCAGAACTTCACCCAGCTACCATGTTCTCAATTGGTCATGGGGCCTGCTAGTTATCAAACAACATTGAAACATATCAGCACCAAGGATACTATTTAACTTCATATGTGGTTAGATACCATAGCAATTTTCCCCAAACCCTTTTCATACAGTCTTCCAATCCAGTGAATATCCAATGCTTGGAGAGGATGTATGATCACATCCACTCGTCTTCTCAGACCTCCGCACGCTGACTGTATTGTGTGCAGTCCGTTCTCAAACTCAGATGTGTCCCCTGGTCACATTCAGTCTGCCTTTTGGGACTAAACTATGCAATATGGAGAATGTATGTGCTTCTCTGTTTTTCTTTTTTCAAAAAATAGCATGGGAATAGGCACTACAGGCTAGGTTGAAGCTGCAACAGGAATAGGGAAGAGCTTTAGTCCCACCCCAGTTCTGATCTCCAGCATTCTGATCCACCACCATCTCCAGGTTTCCACTGACACTGCTTATTCTAATCAAAATGGTGTGCTGGGGTTATGATTGGGATCAAAATTGTAATGAGGCAAAGCCTTCCTCCCCTTCCCCATATAGTGATTTTGCCCCATTTCAGGTACTCCTACAGCTATTGTTAAAAATAAATAAATAACCAAAAAAGCAAATGAAGTGATCACATCACCTCCCCCTCCTATTCCACCTAGGTAGATGAATGTGATATATTTAAGATACCTGGAAGAACTACTGGCTATTACTGCCCATTGAAATTATATTATTGTTCATTATCTAGTGCCAAGCAGGAGAAATAATGAGAGAGAGAGAGAGAGAGATTTTGCATAAGTCAATTTTCTGTCCATGCTATGCACAACTGAGAAAGGACAAAGAAGAGTGAGAAGTGATTACTATTCTCTCAGTGCTCTGATAGTTGAAATTCACAGCAATTCTGTGCTGTAGCAGGATAAATGGTCAGTGTCTTAACATGTATATATTTGGACTCACCTGCTAATGTTTTTGATATACCACTGTTACTGATCACAGTGGAGTATACTGGCTCCCCATGTTACAAATGCTTGAGTTATGGACAGCTGCATCCGCACTTTTGTAGAACCACACTTTGGTGGTGCTTTCGCACAGGCTCAGGGCCAGCAAGAGCAGGATTTTTTGAGCTAAGTATGTTTCAACTTGTGTATAGACTTCAGGTACCTAACCCGTATGTGCATAGGGGACTTACAGCCCAATTCTATGCCCCAGCAGCATCCAGCGGTACAGCAGCACCAAAATATCCATCAATGGGGTCAGGGCAGCCACCAGAGTCTCCTCGCAGTAAGGGAACAAATGTTCTCTTACCCTGTGTCGAGCTCCACAGTCAGCAAATGGGTCGCCTCTAATCTGCACCCACTATTTAGCATGCGCAGAACGGAGGAGGCCAGTGGTGGGCTTCCAGATGCAAGAGGGGCATATGATTTGGCAGTATACTCTGCCGCCATCCCTGCCCCCCCGAGACCCGATCCTCCCCTCCCTCCATCCAGTTCTACCCTCACCCTGCCCTGAAACGCCTCCCGGCCACGCAGCGGGCAACATACCAGCTGGTGCTCCGGCAGCACATCCTCCTGGGGCTGAGGCCCAGCTCCAACTGGCACTGGCCTCTCCACCACTTGTGGATGTGCCTTACAGCACTTGTGTGATAGCAGTGGCTGCGGCAGTGCACCGGTGCTGCCCCAGCATAGGCTCAGGCCCTTAGTGTAGTGGTAAATTTTGAACCACAGAAGCTTGTGATGACACCCCACAAAGTCACACAGCCCTAGGCACATCCCACTATTATACCAAAAGAAAAACCACTTTAAATTTCTTCCTTCGAGTGTTTTCTTCTCCTCATACTTATTCACACTTTGAAATGTATTATACGTCATTTAAAGATCTAGCTCCTTTCATCCCAAACTCTTCAAGTGGGTTGCAATGGTTATAAACAAATGTATAAAGCTTGAAAAATGCATGAGCATATATCCCCGATAAATACAGTATTTTATGTATTATATAAAATATAAATATGCTACCAGGAGGCTCTTGGGAAAGATAATGGCTTAGATATGACCATATGCCCCTAGGTATTTGGCCATATGCAAATTTAACCATATGCAAATTTCTAAATTTGGAGCTTCTTCTCCACTTCAAAGGTGGCACCTGAGTGTTTCTGCTGATGGAACATCAGTCACTTCTCCTGCTGTAGGAGAAGTCCTGAGGCTCTGCTCTCCCTCAACAACACCACTGTCTGAATAGAAGAAGAGAATCATGATATACCACCATGAAATGTATTATACTTCATTTGTACCCAATGACTCCTTGTTCCCAAACCCCTGGTTGGGCCTCCTGCAAGACCCTGGTTAACTCCTCCTGCTTTGTCTGACCAGGTGCACTTGACACAAACCAGTTCAGCCTGCTCATCCAAGATAAGATCTGGGATGGCTGAAGTGTTTTCATTACTCTACCTTGCATTTAGCAGCAGCACCTTCAAACCAGGAAGCACAATGCCTGTACTCCTAAGAAAACTGAGGTTGGAAGAAGGACCAGAAGGCAGAATAGATGTGATGTGTCCAAAACCACTTCTCCTGGAACAGCATACCCAGCTTCCACTGCCAAATCTGTTCTCAGTATTGCCAACCCCCAAGTTCTCCCCTCCCCCAAGCATATATTGCAGACATCCAAGCTCCACTTCTCACACTCCTTCCAGCAGCCAAGAATAGTCGGGGAAAGCCAGCCAAAACAGAAGCATCTTCAATGTCACGGAAACATCAGCAGGAAGGTCCCTCTGTGGGAGTGTCACTGCCTCAGTACCACAAAAGAGAACGTCCTCTTACAATTCTTCGGTAGAATTGTGCCCAGTGTTAATCTGGATAATGAGAATGGAAGCTTTTTTCAAGTGGGTTCGACTACATTACTACAGCCTATATCATTTCTACGAGTAGTAGTATTTGAAGGAAATTGTTTCTACAAAGATTGGGTGTAAATCTTTCCCCAAATTCTCAGATCTGCTTGACTGCTTCCGTTGGTTTCTTTTTTCCTTCTTTTCCAGAAAATGAGTTTGTTTCTCTGAATACACAAGATAAACATGAAAAACAATAAATACTATCACACAATACTCTATCACAGATTAAAACACATCTTGACCTATACATATAAGAACTGTGGAACAGCCATAATCTGAAAAAGTCCACACACTTGCATTGATTTTTATAGGAGCTGGAAGGCAGGAATTCCCAAGTTCTTTTTTTTTGTTGTTTCATTTTCAATGCCTCAAAAATGATTTGCATGTTGGTGGCTACTCTTGCAAATACTAGCATTGCTATCTGAACAGAAGAACGTTACTTTATTTGTGAGATTTCCTTGCAGACTGCCGTCCATGTTGACAACCAAGTTTAGTTAGAAAGATAAGAGGGGCTTGTCACGTGCAATGTTCTGAACAGTGATAATGACTATGTGGCACAAAGGATCTGAAGAATTGATATTAAATTTAATACAAGACAAAATCACAAAGTCAAAAAAAAAATCCCTGTGAGATAGTGGCATCACTAGGATTCGCGTCACCCGGTGCGGGAGGCCTGCACGTCACCCCATGCAGTGGGCAGGGCAACGCCCCAGGTGGTGGGCGTGGTGATGTATCATCACCCTGCCCCCACTGGTTTTTTGGCTGTACCTTTTGTTAGAACACAGATATTTCAATGTGGTTTGTTTCATTGCATTCTGCATGAGATGCTCAGCTTGCAGTCCTTAACCCTCGCTGATCCTTGTCTGGTTGGTTCCTAGTTCCCAGCCTGGGATCGCTTCTCATCAAAGTGAAATCTCTCTTTTCAACCCCCTCCCTCTTCCACTCCTCCCTTTCAATCTCCAAACCTTCCCGCTTTCCTCCCCCTCCCCAAATAAAATGCTTCCTATTTTACCAGTCATCAGGACTCTTAAAGTTGCTTCCATGCAGCTGGCAAAGGGGGGGGGAGAGAGAGAGAAGCACACACTTTACTTGGCCAGGAGCAGAAAAAGGGTACTGTTTATAAAGTGATTTATTAATCTTCTTGTTTGACTGAAGAGGAGAGGCTGTATTTTTAAAGTGATGAATCTTGCTTTTTGAAGGGAATACTTATCAGCCATTGATGAAGTGATTGCCAGCCCAATCCTATCCACACTTTCCTGTGAGTGAGCCCCATTGACTCTAATGGGACTTACTTCTGAGTAGCCTCTTTTTGGTCCTTTTGGGGGGAGGCTGCCTTCTGGAGCCGCTCCATCAGATCAGGACCATTCTGGTGTCCTCACATTCCCCTTTTCCTGGCCTGACCATCAGCCAAGGGTCATCTGCCTACTCGCAAGTAAACACAACCGTGAGGCTGCTTTGCTTTCCATAGAGTAAGTAACATATATAAGTAACTGCCAGACAGTAATAATAAAAGAAACCATATAACAAAGGAAAAGGAGCAAATCTAACATATATTGCTCTAATTTTTATTGTTCTACCAGAAATTTATCCAAGTTTAAGGTCTCTTGCCATACATTTTAATTTGTTTACCCTACTCCAGTATTCTATAAAAGCATGTGAACATTCCACCAAGTCTTTGTTTCTATTATTCTTTCCCTAGTTGTCATACATTATTCCATATTGCAATGTTCTGTGCTGTCTCCATGTGTCCATTGTGGGTGGGTGGGAGGAGGGAACTGCTCACAAATCTAATTGCGAACTGGAATCTGGATTGCATTATTATGCTAAAGTTGAAGATACAAAATGGTTATCCGATTTAAAATGATGTTGCTACAGTTTAGAATTTTACCTGTGGCTTCACAATATTTCATATTTAATTAATAAAAGAATGTTCACTGTGACCCACAAGATCATAGCTAACTTGTGCTAGGCATAAATTATAACTGTCTTCTTGTAAATTTATTCTATAGGATGGCATATATGTGTTCCAAGCTGTATTGGCTGGGACCTGCATTATTTAATATATTCATGGGAAAGGTGAACAGCAAGGAGGTAAAATCTGTCAGAGATGCAAAATTAATGAAAATAGTAACCTCAGAGTAGCAGAGTATAGAGAATTATAAGAGAGTCTTGCAAAACTAGGTGACTGGGCAATAAAGTGATGAAATTCAGTGTTGATAAGTACCAAGTAATTTATATTAGAAAACCTAACTAGACCTACAAAATGCTGAGTCTTGAATTTGGTCTTGCCGTCAAGCAAGAAATCTTAGGCCTCATTATAGATAGTTCTGTGGAAATGTCAGCCGAATATGCAGCCATGATAAAAAGTGAACGATGTTAGAGACCACTAGGGAGATTAGAAAAAAAATACAATATTACCAAAAATATTTGTAATCCTAATATGTACATCCAGAATTCACTCATACATATAACAGTATATGCTGGATTGTTATTCCCATTTCAAGGAAAACAAAACAGAGGTTGGAAAAATGCCAAGAAGCCCAAGCATGACCCAACATGTTCATAAATAAGTGACTGGGATGGCTTGTACCAGCACATCACCATAACCGATTGTGTTGTGCAACCCATCTGCAACATAGCCCAAACGTGAGCAGAGATAGGACATGGGGTAGGGGGCCAGTGCCTTGCTCATGTAGTACTCTATAGGTCACCTACTTTGGCATATAACTTCATGTAAGATTTGACAGTAAATTATTTGACCAAATTGTCATTGAAACCCAGCATAGCACATCACCGTCTGATCCATCACTGCTATGAACGTCTTAGCACTGGAATCATCAGGTTTTTTATATCTCTGAACCAGTAAACCACATTTACTGTTCCCTGGTTAACTATGGACATATTATAGGTTGATTTCACAGCCTATTTATTTTCTCTTTGACAGCCATCACCACAAAACCTGGCATATATTGGCATGATGAAAGAAACAATCCAAGTATAGAACATAAAAGTTGCATTAGTTTAGATCAAGCATCTCTTGTTAAAACAATTTGAGGAATTCAAACACAGGGGTGATGGTCTTAGATTCTGGTATTCAGAAAAAGTGATGGGGAGAACAAGCAGCCCTCCAAAAAGTTTTGCAAAGGAGAAACCTTTTAGATACTTGCTTTGGGAACAATGAATCCCTATGGACTCAATGACAACATGGAGCAGATAAAAGAGATGGGTCTGGAACCCTTGTGGATAAACAAGTAGATGAGCAAAGAAAGGTTTTGTGACAAAAGTGACTGGTGGGGCATTCCATCCTAGGTGAAAGTGAAGGGGGAATGCCTCTAATAAGATGACACTTGCTATCTGCAGTTTTTACAAGTACTTATATTTAAAATTTACTTCTTTTTTAAAATACCCAATTAATTGAGACACCTTTTTAATTGATTATAAAGGCTCTTTAAAAAACTATTACAGCTGGTGGGCCTGCCCTGCACCCAAGGCAGAGTTGGGGCTAGCTGTGGCTCAGCCTGGGGCAAGGGCAATTCCTTCCTCTTACCCCAGGTTACACCGCAGCAGCCCCAATGTGGCTACTTGGATCTGCACCACCTAAAGAGGAACAGGGATAAGGTCCAGCATAAGTGCCGGATCCTGGCCCCACCCCCCACTTCCACTTACCTGCCACTCACCCACAGGCCCATTGGCCGCCCCCTCTCCACCCCGAAACCCCTCCCTCCCACCCTCTCCTTGCCCCCCCCCAGGCCTCTGTGCCTGCCTAGCTTGGCCAGCATGGGTTTCCTATTGTTCCAGCCGAGCAGAGCTTGTGTCAGCCTCTTTGCTCTCCTGGTGGTGCAAAAGTGCTTTACGGCACTTTCGCAACACCAGTGGGCCGGCGCAAGGGACTTGTGCCAGCCCATGTCCTTATTTGGATTGCGCCCTTAATCATCCCCGTTTCAGGGGGCAACAGAAGAGGCATACAGTCAGTAGGGAAGGGAAAATGTGTGGAGACAAGTCTCCATCCAGGTCAAGGGGCTGCCTCAGTACACATGAGAACACATGCAAACACATGTGCATGGTCTCATATCTTTAACAAGTACCTCCTTGCATTTATGCACCTGTATTGTGTATGAAAAATGTTCAGTCTGATTTCCTCCTGCCCTGCTTTATGTGTGAATGCGGATAGCATATCAAGATTAGAAATAAATGTAGCAGAATGGCTTCAGTCAACCTGAAATGTCAAATGACTCATTCACGCCCTTTGCGCAGAGTTCCATTTTTTGCTGCATGCATTCGAACAAATAGGTCTGAAGACCTTGTGGTTCCCTGCTGCAGATCGTCATAAGATAAGATCATTTTTCTCACAAAAGTGGTAGATTAGCGATTACTTTTGCAGTGTGTGCTTGAGTTGCACAATGAGGCTGCAGCTCACCTAGCCTGGTACGCAGGTTGCAGCCTCATTGCTTTCACTGTTGTCATGGGAATGATAAACTTGCCATGAATACCAACAAAATGTCACTGACACTTACCCCATTGACTGAAAAGAAAAAGGAAGAGGTCTCCGTTCTGCACAACCCTGTCACCTAGCAGGTGACCTAGACGGGCTCAGCTCTGCTCATATCCTGATCAGGTGATGGATTCAGAACACAGTGCAGTTAGAAAAGCTGAAAAGCTGCTAGGACCAACAGGTGCAAGAAACAGGATAAGAATACAAAAAAGTGGCAAGCCACATGTCTACTTATAGGACAGAAGTGGTATAAGCTGGAATTTAAATGCATAGCAATAAGAGCCTACCAAATAAAGCCAGGTACTGGAGCCAGGCTCCTGCAAAGTCAATATTCATCTGGTATAGCTGGAGTGGATTTTGTGGTTACTCTCCATGCTTGCATTTGTGGACTGGACCTGAGGTCCAGAAACTGTTATTCCTGACCGAAGAAATAATTAATCTGATATGAGTTATATCCCTTGATTAAAACCCGATCCTATCCTCAACCAGCCCAGAGTATGCAGTGGCGCTGGGGCAGTTTCTGCCTGCCTGCCTACTCCACTGCTGCCTGGTTCTCAATCAGCCTTCTCAGATCTGCACTTTGGCTGGCATAAATCCAACTGGGTCCAAGGGGGCATTTTGAGCCTGGGCCTGGGGCATAGAATATTGGCACCGCCACTGCTGTCAATATCTACCCACAGCCCACCCTGAACACACCCTTGGCCCAGCCCGATCCCCACCACGATTCTCCTTGGGCCACCCCTTCACCAACCTGCCTGCTCTGGTGGGAGCTCAGCACTTGTTGGCATATACATGGGGCTGCCGGCTGTTTGTGCTGGTGATCTCAGCCTGCACCCCGTCGCAATGGCTGCCACACAAGTGGCCCAGGCCTTGCACTACAGAGTGCAAGTTCCATTAGTGCAAGGCCCAGGTTGGATTGGACCGTAACAGATTAAATTTTTATTAGAGAATGTTTCAATTTTACAAGCCGTAAAACGACTGGGTAGAGAATACAAGATCCTGAAACACGGTTACATACATTGAGAGAGTACTGTCAGTCACAAGCACAGAGCATTCGAGTCTGGTATGTAAGTCCATTTCAGGGGGTTACAGGTGGTAGGTTTGAAGTCCATAGGTCACTGGGTCCAAGGCTGGAGAGCGAGACGTACTCACTCTCGCCTTGCACATGGCCAGCTATGCCAGGCCAGGCTTCGATGTTTGCTCCGCAATTTACAACTCCTTTGCCTAATTGCTTTAATTTGGTTTGGTGTTCTTTCAGGAAATAAACACTGAAAATGTGTCAAATTGAATGCGTACTTTATATGAATAACCAAATGATGCAGGGCGGGCTGGAAAGGGCTGTAATTCAGTGGTGGAGCACACCCTTTTCATGTAGAAGTCCCCAAGTTCAGTCCCTGGCAACAGAGATTCTTGGGCTGAAATGCTAGAGAAGTGCAACCCATCAGACTGGACAGTACTTCCCAAGATGGATCAATTAACCAGCTCAGTATAAGGCAACCTTATCTGGCTTACTGGCAAAACTGCTGTTTGCTAGCACTATATAAACTAATAGAAATACAAGGATAAATATTATCCTGAGATAGGTAGTGAAGACACTCTGGGGTTCCCTGGTATACCTCATGCTACAGGTGTGGGCGAGTCCTTGAGACATCACCATGGGAGCCAATTGAGAAAAATATATAAATGTATTTATACATGTATAAATCTGCCTCCAGTTTTAATTCAGAAAAGACCACGTCCCTAGCATACTGCTTTAGAAACATTCTAGCCAACCGTGAAACAGAATCCGCAAGAACAGCACTGAGAGGCAACACATGATTGCAGTGGTGAGCCCACTGTGGAAGAGTATCACTGAATTTCTGACACATGGGCCATCTTCTCACCCAGAATGGCCTCAAGAAGAATCTATCTTTCCTGTATGAGCAGAAGCAGAATTTCACAGCACTGATTAACTGATCTCAGTGCTAATCATGAACTAACCGCTCTTTCTTAGTGTAGAGCTGTGCACAATGCTGATTACTTGGCCTTTGTGTCAGTCACAAATTGATCCCCCTCCCACAAGCAAATTTCCATTGTATTATTGAATTTTTTTAGCATTCCAAACAACAGCATCTGTTTGTGTTTCTTTGCATATCTATGTACACCCCCTAACCCATTTTGATCTCTCCCCATCAAAGTACAAAAAGGCTAAAATTATCAAATGTACATGTCTGAAGAGGAGAAGAAATGCACAGACGTAGCTCATCAATTTCGTAAAAAGAGACACATTTAGCTAATTAACTAAAGTTGTATTTCCTCAATAGCCTGCTTCAAATAGCAGTTGGGGGGAAAATTCATTCCAAACGGTTAACAGGAGGAAGCATATCATGCTCTGTTAACATAGAGCAGATTTATCTCTGTGATGTCAGAGCCCCAGCTCATGTTATATGAGGAGCATATTCCAACCCCTGGGGGCTGGGGGATAAGAATAGGCCCTCAGTTTGGCTGTACTTGTCATAAGAGGCGACTAAACAGCAACCGGGTAGATGGGACTCGTTAGCCTGGAAAGGCAGCTCATCTGAGAGGAAGGAAAACTCTGATCCCAGACCTCCACTGCCTTGTGGCTACATCCAGTTATGGAAAAGGCTTCAGGAGCCAACCTCGATGCAAAATCCAGAGCCGGAGTCCCTGAGGCAGTTCATGGCTGAACACAGTCACGTTCTGGCAACTCCTGCGACGCCACTGGAATCAACCGTATTAGCCTCTGCCTTTCCGCTGGACCATTTCAGCGACGTGGAGACGGGGGATTTGCTGCATGGGAAACAGTCTATCCTCCATATCTACTTTACCCAGGCTTCGTGTACTGGAGAGGACACTCTGTTCCAGAACCACCATTCAGAGCGTGATACCATAGTCTTCCGAGACTGAAGGATGCTAACATTATCTTCCTTACTTTATGAAGCAAGTTAAAATAGATTTGTCATGATTACAGCCAAATGAGAGTGAGAGAAAGAAAGATGGGAGCTGGGAGGGAGAGATCATCTTTTCCTTGTTGAAGATGAATGCTTTAGCAGATCCCATAATCACAGACTGCTCATCAAAGGGATAATTTACACCCTGGAAATTACTGTTTGCTTCAGTGATTCAGGCTGGGATTTTGGAGCAGTAGAGAAAAGTCTCGCTCTCACTGTCCTGCAGACTGACAGGGGGGAAAAATCAGCCACCCGTGCAGCACATTTGAATATTGTTGTGGTGGTCATGCTGACCTGTTCAGCCTCACAGCAGCTCAAACTGATATCGGAGGATACAGTGGTGACAGGATTAACCACCGCAGTCATTGTTCAGGTGCATGGGTCAGTCAGTAATATTAGTGTCAACTTCATTTTTATCTGTAACCTTGGGTTCAATTTTCTCCCTCTCTCACTCTCACAGTATTGAGAGTATTGGATCACCCAGGGTCATCTAATGAAAGGCAGGACAGACAAGATAAATTATTCCTTCACACACTAAGTAATTAACTGTATGAAACAGCAGTAGTGTAGCCAGATAGGGGCACAGTAAGCATAGCGGGCACCGTAACACACAGTGTAAGTGGCCCCTCCCACTCATGTTGCCATCACTGCCCAGAATGACTCTGACCGCAAGAAGGAGGGGCAATTTACACTCTGTGCTGTGGCACCTGCTGCACTTGCAATGCCACTGCCCCCCCTCTAGCTATGCTACTGTGAAACAGAATGCTGGATTTGATGAACATAAGAAGAGCCCTGCTGGATCAGGCCAAGGGCCCATCTAGTCCAGCCTCCTGTATCTCTGAGTGGCCCACCAGATGCTTGAGGGCAGGGCCTAGGAGAGGGGGGTAAAGGGGGTAATTTTTACCGGGGCCCAGGGCAAAAACGGAGGCCCAGGAGCCAAAGGAGGGGTCCCATAAATTTCCTGGGATCTGCCATTTTCCTATCTACTCAGATCTGTTGCACGTATGGGATGCTGGGGACATTACCATGACTGGGGATGCTGGGGACACTACTGATGCCACATGGGTGCGTAGACCTGGGCTCCAAAGATTTTTCCAGCTGTCTCTATACTCCCCTCACCATGCTTTGCCCCTCCCTGCCCCTATTCTGCTCACCCGTCACCACCCTCCCCTGCTCTGTTCACCCCTCCCCCTTTGCAAAGGGGCCCAAAATAAATTTTGTAGCCCCTGTTAAAATTCCTCTTGGAGGCCCTGCTTGAGGGAGCACACAAGACAACAAGAGACCTGCATTCTGGTGCCCTCCTTGCATCTGGCCTGATCCAATTAGATCAACATTTTCTCAAACTATGGGTCAGAACCCACTTGGTGGGTCACACCCCAATTTCTGGTGGCTTCCACAGAGCCTCCAGTGAAAACAAGGGAAAGATCAGATAACTAACTGCCTCAAACCTCGAGGCTTTTGAAAAATCAGATAGCTGCTAACTGCTCTGCAAAGAGCTGATCTCCTGCAGTTTGCAAGCTTGGGTAAATACAGGGAGATAAATGTTTGAGCGTTACATTTCTTCATCAGAGTATTTATTCTTCCATCACTTATTTCTACTTTGAAAAGTACTGTGCTTCATTTAAGAATTCAGGTTCATTTCATCTCATACTTTTTGGGGGGGTTGAAATAGTTTTAAAGCAAATGCATAAACATTGAAAAATGGGGTGTTTTTTTTTAATTCCAGAAAAATCTAAACAGTAAATTAGCATAGTGGCCTCTGCATGTTTGCTCACAAAACTCCCACTGTATTCAGTAAGACTTATTCCCAGGTAAATTTCCACTGGGTTGTATTCTGCTGGCCAAAGATTAATTTAAACCTTTAGGCAATTTTTTCAGTTTGCCTCTGCTGAGCCTTATGCTCCTTCATATTGCAGTTCTGATCCTTCCAGCAAAGTTTCAAAGTCAGTCCCTGAGCACCCTGACTGATGATGTCACCTCTTTTGCTGTAGGAGAAGTCCCCAAACCCCACCCCACTCCCTGATTACATCCCTGGATCAGTTCCTTAAATCCCTCCAGGATCCCATTACTCCTCCCAGAGTCTGCCTCCCTGCCTAGAGAGTGCTGGCTGGCAGTCTTGCACGCCTTCTGTTTTCCACCCTGATCTGTTGTTAGCATTGGCCCATAGACACTGGTGAGTGTGAGGTCTCCAGTATAAAAAGGAATGGAGGGAGGGGGGCTTCAGTTCAAGTGGTACAACCAATGCTGGCCAATGGTATTTCACTGTCTGGAGTGAAGTACCAAATGGTGTTCCATTCCTTCCTTTCTTTTTTCTGTCTGCTAAAATCACTCCACCAATTCTTTTTCTTCCAAATGTTTCCCCCTTCCTTCCATTTCCCTCAGGAAGGAATGTGATAAAGCACCTTGGTGCTTTTTTTTTTTTTTTTTTGCCTAGCTTCCTTGGTAGGCTCTCCATGAGGAGATACTGAGTGGGTTGTCATTCTCCCCTGTGATGTCCCCTCCCTCTTGGGTGCCCTTATCCATGGGGAGGTGGGAAGCTAGGGGACTGTGCAAGGGCATGGCCTTCTCAGCCTGTCTGCTCCACCATTGGGTTAATTGACCCGTCGGACTTGGGGTAGGCTTATGTTCTTTTACCCCTAGAGCTCCTTTAACATTCATGGGTGGGCATGTTGCTTCACATCCCAACTTAGCATGGTGCTTTTAACATGAGGGTCTCCTCTTTTTGTCCACAGACGGTTCTGCAGGCCCCTGCCAGACTTGACTGACCGGCGGAGCAGCCACTTCTTTGTCTTCCAAGTGAGTAAGCATGGAGTTAGCCCCAGGGTGGCCATGGGTTGCTATGGGTCTCCTGGGGTGGTCTGATGGGGGGTTGCTGGTCTTGGCCCCATGCACAAGTGGCACCACCAGGTTTGTCCCCAGCACCACAGGGTCTGCATGTCCTGGGGTTTCTGGGTTTCCTGGACTCCCTGGCTAGGCTCTGTGCTAACACTGCAAGCTGGCCATTTATCTTCCCTGCATCCCATTCTGCTCTTTAAGGAGCTGGCTCAGCTCCCTCCCAGCTAATCAGAGCAGAGCTGGTGCTTGGCTCTCTCCGTGCCCTGTTGGGCTGTTCTGCCCACCCATGTGGCTGCCTGAGCCTCCATTCAGTTGTTTCTGGTCTGCCAGGGGCCTCATTGTGCTGCTTCCGTTTCCCCACCAGGACGAGTTGGGGACTCACACCACTAGATCTATGGCGTGGGTATCACATGGGCTGAAATGGCAGCCCATTTCACTCTGCCTCACAATAGGGCCCACCCTGGGTATTGCCTCTAGGATTTCTTGTTCTGCCCGATTCTGGCTGCAGCCCATGCTCCAAAATCCAGTCTGTTGTTGGTTCTTCTGAATTGATTCCCCATTCAGGGCAGGGGTCATGACACCAGCAAGGAATCTGAGTGAGGTAGCTGGATCAATAACAACCAGCGCATGGTTAAGCATGCTTGCCAATCTGCAGTGCACTGAATGGCACATGTGAATCCATTAAGCTAAGTGTGAGCATCGAAGCTGAATCATCACATATAGAGATTCAAGGACAGACCCAGATAGCAGGAGCTGCAGAAGGCCTTGACAAAGATAAATTGGTAGAGCTCTGCAAAGACATATCCCCAGCATGGCCTGCTCTGTGTACTTGATCCTTCTCTGAAGAAATAACTGCCCACTAATGACTTGCCATTACATACAACTTAAACCAGCTGTCTTTAGTCAGCTGCTACAAGGAAAAGGATGAATTGCTCTTTGTGGAACACATCTGAGCATGGGACAGGAATAGATCGAAGATCAAGGAAGGCTGGACAGCTCCCATTCATAACCTTCTACTTGTTGTGAATTTACAGCCTGACACTCTCTCATCCATTGGTTGATTAATTGTTGCTCGCTATAAAACATGACAATTGAAAGTCCTCTCAATTCCAGGTGCATGCCTTTGTGTGCATTGCCTCTTCATGTCTTGACAGCATTGCTTTCCTGAGCCAAACTCATTAAGAAAAAGGCCGAACCAGTTTAGATGTTAAAAAGAGAGTCCCAGCACCAAACCCCAATTAACCTCAGATGTTAACTAAAGAAGCTTGAGCTGGGTGAAACTTATATTCCTGCTTCAGAATTCCCTTTTATTTTTTTTATGGCTATTTTGCACTTCAAGACAGAAAACTGAAGTGGTAAAAGTCACACACAAGAAAAGCTTTTCTTCTGACACCTACAATTCATCCAAAATCAAAGATAATGGACAGAGTGCCAGAATGTTCTGCCTTTGTATGATATTCGGATCCCAGTTTTGTAGACAAATTTCATATAAGAAACGGGCAGTCCAATCCAACTTAAATTCTCCTCTGGTGGGACACTCATTCCACCAGTAGAGCCAGCATGACGCAAGCACAATTGCCTGGATTCTGCCAGAAGTCATGTGATGGTGTCACATGCTCCAGTGCCACCAGGCAGTGCGGCAAGGCCATCAGTGCAGTCACACTGGCCATGCCACTAGTGTGCCATGCCACTATCCACTGGCAAAAGGTAAGGTGGTGATGGGGGCAGACAGTGGTAGGAGTGGGAGAGAGAACAGGCGAGTTTCTGGTTTCTGGTAAGGAAGGAAGGCAGAATGAGGGAGGGAAAGGATAACGAATCCTATTCCTCTCCCTTTCCGCTGCCTTTCCTCACTTCACTCCTGCTCCAGGAAAATGGCTGCTGCAGGACCAAAGAGTCCCATAGGGGCTATGGGAGTTTTCCCCGGAGCAAGTGAACAAAGGTTCACTTACCCCAAGGAGACCTCTTCAACTGCCACCACCCACCATGGAATTTAGTGCACACCTCCTTGGTGCACCTGCATTGGCGGGAGGGGGGATTTAGGTTGGATTGGGCTGTCAGCTGCTTACAAGAGAATCTCATTGATTTCAAAAAGATTTACACATAGAGTTGGCAATTTGGGCAGCCTGATCTTAAAACATTTGAACCAGCATATCTACCCAATGGGGTACCAATGAGGGCAGGGGGAGGGCAGATTAGGTCTGGGAAGGGGGTGGATTCAGTGGTAGTGCTGGTTGCTGAATCCAAACCCCCTTCCTGGACCCGATCCCACAGCCTAGGTCCACACGGACCTGTGCTAGCAACTTCATGGGTTTGAGCAAACCCTTCCTTACCTTGGAGGCCCGATGAAGGGATAGAGGAGACCACCAGGACTTCCTTCTGCAGGATGCAGAGCAAGCCGTTTTGGCATGTATCAGTGGGGGGGGGGGGGAAGCATAGGATTGGACTTTTAGTCTTGATGAGTGACTTACACAGTCACACAACCAAGACACACATCTAGATCATATAAGATTCTCAAACATTTGTGAGATATAAAAACTTAAATTTTTCATAAAAACAAACCCTTGTATACACACACATTTCTTCCAACTTCATTAAAATTATTTCTTAAAACTGGTTCCTTTAAACCAATGAACATCTCCATGAGGACACAATTATTTCAGTTTTCCATACTGGCTAACTCTCACCCCAATTAAATTAGATAAAACTGCAGTAAGACTCAGAAGGGCATGTCCATCCCAGGGGCAGGCACTTGTTTAATCACATCAGATTAACTTCACAACCTTCATTAAACCAAAGTAGCTCAGGGACTAACGTGACATGATGGTGACAGAGCCTGTGTTAGAATGCAGCCTCCAGTCATTTTTATGAAATTGGGCTGAGAGGTTAAAGTTCAGACAAAAGGGTAAAAGGGTGCTGAAGTCTTCACCTGTAATCTGAAATATTCCTCCTGAAATCTTCCACTGCACTCTCCCCTGAAACAGCCCCAGCCATTTTTTCCCATGGGACTCTGAGACTGGATGTAAAACCTGTCAGGAGAAAAACATGGGGGGGGGGCAGTTTTGGGTAGAAAAGTGCAGGTGAGGGGAAGTACCTCCCATCAAAGAGGTGGGCAATATTGGCTCATCAGGTGACCCCCAGGGCCAGCAGATCCCTGCTGTTGCTCTTCAACATTGCTGTTTGCTTGCTGACTTTTCCCCTTAGGTCCAGAGGGAGCAAACAATAGCACTGAGAAAGAGTAAGAAAAGCAACTGCCAGTGAATGCTTATTAACATGTCTGGCTGTTCACTCCCTTGCAAGTGAGAAGGCAACAGGGGTGAGCAGGAGCTAACAGCAATGGGCAGTTGCTCCAAAACTTGAAGCTGGCACTGCTTTTCACCCACCTATAAATGAACCTCCTCCCATGAGCTGATTTCAGCATGACCTCGTTCAATCTAACACATGGGCTATGCTGCTGTCGCTATAGCTCCTTACTTTGTAGCCCAGAAATTCATACAGTTGTGAGGCTACCCTACACTACTGCTATAAGTCTCTTCCCTTACACCAATGTTTCTCACCCAGTAGTACAGGTACCATTGGTGGTACTTGAGATGGTGTCTGGTGGTACCTGCACGACCCACCGTTGCCTGGCAATGAGACCAATGTGACCAATGTGACAAGCAGCAACAGGAGGCTCAGCTCAGCAGGCAAAGCTCCAGTATGTGCTTTCTGGCTGCTCTAAAAAGCCCTCCAGTCTATCCTGAGCCTCTTACCAGTGTTTGTCACATTGCGCCTGGCCTTCCAATCCAGAAGTAACTGACATCATTCAACCAGTGGACCATGCAAAGTAGTGCAGCAGGGTGCAAACATCGAGAAATGCTTCCTTACACTGAAGGGTGTCACTGTTTTAAAACCAAGGTAGCAAACCTGGTGGAAACCTTAAAATAAAAATATAATCTGGGGAAAATGAGTAGGGAATGTATATTTCCTATTGATGGGGGTTTACCTGGCCGTGACGTACCACCAGTTCTTTTCATATGTATATATGGCACAGAAAATTTCATTTTTCTCCATGGATTGAGAATAAAAGCTTTGTTGTATGGTACCTTTGGCAGTGCTGGAGGAAATTAGCCAGCTTTTTGCATTGCCAGATGGCTGTGATAATGGGCAGCTCACAGGATCTCTCTCACTGGGATTCTCAGTAGGCAAGAGGTCCAATAATTGCATCCATGTAGTAAACAATTCATTTGGGTTTGGTAGGACGCACTCTCTCCCAGACCATGAAAATTAATGTAGCTTAAAATTGACAGTATGGTGAGATCATACATCAAACTAGCCTGGCAAAAGGCTGATGTTATTGATGTGGCTCAGAACACCCACTGGTGTGATCTTGGGCTCAGTGACATAGACTGTTGGGTGTGCACATAAATTACCCATGTAGCATCATCACCTTCTTATCTGTATCCCTTTTCTCAGTTGGTCAATAAAGGCAGCACTACTTTAAAGAAAGCAGGGAATTTGTTTTTGTTGCAACACCTGAAGTAGGGAGACGGTTGGACTTGTCATGGTCTCCTGCTCCAACCAGTGTTGGGCTACTACTTTAGGAAAAAGGAGTTGGTGCATCAATACAGGCGTATTGCACCTGCCTTGTGTTTATCTATTCGCTGTGACCCTGCCCTAGGATAGCTGGTCTGCTTCCTGCAGTTAAGAGAAGTGTTTTATTTGCTTGTTGTTTTTAATATAGTATTTATTCAGAGAGCTTTAGAATATACCATACTGATATATGCAATCAATACAACTGAAGAACATTTGTAGTACATTTGCCCAACTGTACTACATTTGTAGTACATTTGAAGTACATTTGCCCAACTGCAGCTGGTATGCCAACTGTACCCATTTTTGAAGAAAATGGATCTGGCCTTAGTCACATTACATTTAGATTATTGTAACATAGTATGTCTGGGGCAGAGTGACCATATGTCCTCTTTTTCCAGGACATGTCCTCTTTTTTAGCCTCATGACCTGGAAAAGAACATAAATGTCCCCCCTGTCAGCAGCTCCTGCAGGGAGCACACAGCCTTCTTGCAATTAATAAATTATAGGTAATATAGTTTTAAATTTAATAATAAGTAATATAGTGTTTAAAGTAACCACATGAAATCAGTATACATGAGTGTTTTTAGCATTTAATTTGCCGTGTCCTACATTTTTCTTGGATGTCCTACATTTTGGGGTGCCTTGTCCTCTTTGGCAGTTATCATATCTGGTCACCCTGGTCTGGGACTACCCTTGAAAATGGTCCAGAAATTTCACTGATTGAAAACATGGTAGCCTGTCCTAGAATGGCAACCTAGAATGTGGCATCCAGGCCAACCTAACTTATTACTGCTTTGCCAACTGCACTTGCTTCCAGTATATTTCTAGGCTCAATTCAGGGTGCTGATTGTAACTTTTAAAACCCTACATGGCTTAGGATCTCGCTGACATTGTCTTTTGCTTTCAAAAGAACAAACCAGAGTTGCATGCTGGTTATGAACTTGGAAACCTGTAGTTTGTTAATTAATTAGAGTTAGAACAAACCATAATATCAAACTATAGTTCAATCCAGGTTTATTCTTAGTTAACACATCACAGTTGCCTGAGTTTGTATGTAACAAGGAACTGGGATTTGTTCTTAAACTGAAAGCAGATACTTTCATTCTCCTTTTTTTACATGTGAGAGAGAAGAGGGAGGACTTCATAAGTGATGTTCATATAGCAGTAAACTATGGATTAGCATGTGTCTAAACCAGCTCTATCTATTACCAAACCTATGAAGCACCCATTTAAACCCTTATGTAATAAGCAACTTTTCTTACTCGCTCACTAGGTAATTAACAGTAAAACCCTATGACTGTTAATCAGAAGTAAGTTCTGTTATGTTCATTAGGGCTTACTCACAGATAAGTACACACAGGATTGCAGCCTTACTTTAAATTATGGACCTGTTGTATGTAATAACAGTAGCAGCTTTCCAAACAGAGATGAAGGTTTCATGGAGTCAATCAATTATATTTCTTTCAATTCATCAAAGTTGACCAAGTTTTGTTGGCATGGTGAAAGGCACAATTTGGTTAACAGTGTGAGAAGGGCTTTGTTATCCTTGGGGATAAAAGGTTCTTGAGAAATATAAATAAAAACAAAAGCAAGGGAAAATCAAACCTCACAAATGTCAGGATGGAACCCAGTGGTGTAGCTAATGATCGTGTAGCCTGGTGCCAAGCTCAAAATGTTGCCCTGGAAGTGATGTCACAACCGGAAGTGATGTTATTCCTAGGCCTTTAAAAAAGTGAAAATTGGGAGGAACCCCCCCTCCCCCAAGTAGTTTGCCACCCACTTGTTCTGCTGCCTCCCCCAGTTAGTGGCATAACTAAGGCATCTATCTGCTACCTCTGGTCAAAGAAGATTTGTATCCCCCCAGACAAAATCAAATTTAATGGTAAATAAATAAAAAGTGTGCACCTGATTGGCTCAAGACACTGTCATGATAACATGTCATTGCAACATGTCAATAACATAATAACATGTCATTGGCTCTCAGAACAATCAGACTCATGGGTCAGTTTTGAGTTAAGCAAATCCACTTTTTGTTCCATAAGGCAGTTGTGTTTTCATTTTCTGGTTAATTGGCCATAACTTTTGATAGAATACAGATATTCCAGTGCAGTTTGTTGCATTGCATTCAGCATTAAATTATCTTTCCAATGATATATAACATGATGGTATTATTCTTACATACCAAGATTTTCACAATTTTGGTCACTTGTGTCAAGTTCAGCTTGTTACCCCCCTAAAGCTTGATGCCCAGTGCAATTGCTACCCTCTGCACCCCCTTAGCTATGCCACTGATGGAACCAGTAGCCATATAGATGGAGAAGAATGAACTTTTAGCAGAAAAACTTGCATATAGATCCCAGTACTAGCCTGAGCAGTGTATGATGAGACTCAGGGCTTGCTTGCAGTTCAAAGGCAAGATTATTGGCCTGTGGTACTTCGTGTAGTTGATTGAGGAAGAGCTTAAGGCCTTGGTATTAGTGCAATACTGATGTATCAGTCCCACTGACTACCATGTATTATATTTCAGCCACTTGGAAATCCAGCCTCTGGCGATGAGAGGGGGTGGGGAAGCATTTAATCCATCTACTAGATTGTTTAAAAAGGGCTCCTCTTATGGTTTCTTCCTGAGGTTGGAATTACTGGAATTGAAAATAAGCAAGAGTCATCTTTTAATGCTTTCCAAATGCTACAGCTTTTAAGGGATTCCATCTCACAGGTCCTGTTTAACCGTTTGAGGGTCGACAGATGGAAACATCTTTTTCTCCTTTCTTTTTATGGAACAGAACCCAAATCTTTCCTCTCTAAAGGAAATTAATTTTCCAAATGATTGTTCAAGCAGTGTTTATTGCTTTCATCAGAATCTGGAGACATACAATTAAAATCTTTCAATTAAGAGACCCAGAATATATTTATTACATTTTATAACCCACTTATCTTCCATGTTAGAACTCAACACAGTGTACGTGGGGCTCCCAGGTGGCTCCCCATCCAGTCCCCCATCCCAGATCAAGACTTGCTTAACTTCAGCAAAGTTGATGTGTAATGTACTGACACCCAAACCAAGCCTCCTTTTTCCCCATTTTTGGTGCACACATCATTGTGTGCATGCCCTGCCCCCCTTTCCTCCCTCTGCCACCACTACTGCAAAACTACCCAGACAGAAAGGATCCTCTGGGAGGAGAAGCATAGCCACAGGATCCTCCCTGCCTGGCACATTCAGCAGAAACAGAGGAGGCAACAGGCAATGGAGGCATGCCTCTTCCCAATGGCTCTCCTTTGAAGGCAAATGACTGGGAACAGGATTACAGTAGGCCCTCCCTCTTGCTCCTCCAGTTCTGCTGCTGAAACAGCTGGCAGTGGTGCTGGACAAGGAAGTCAGTCCTCTCCCCTGTTCTCTTCTTGCTTCCTTTTCAAGAAAAGTGAGTACAAAGAGAATGGGAGAACAACTGGCTGACAAGAGACCAGAGGAGGTGGTAGGCAAGCATGGGGTGCAGGGCACTCTCTGTCTGTTGCCTTCCCCAGACTGCAAGCCACTTCACCTAGCCTCAAGGCAGACTGGCCATGATATCTTCAGGCCAGGCCTTGAGACTGCACAGCAATTTACATTGCTAGTTGGAAAGGCCAGCTAAATTGTGCATGCAACTATTCCCCAACATTTATTAACAGAAAGCAGCCCTAGGAAGCTGAGAGTTTGAGCAGAGGCTGGCAGGGGAGGGGTGGGGCTTAACTCTTTTCTGCTGGCTGTTTGCTAGTAAATATCCTCCACAGCACAACTCCTTGCGCTCACCTCCCCAACTGTAAAGTTAGTGCAAATGTACCTTATGGCACATTTGCAACACCCCAGGGCCTTGCCAGCCTAACCCAGGGGTTAGGATTGCACCTTAGTCAATCAAGTTGTAAGACTGTGTAAAACAACATGGCAAGTCCAAGAACTGCAGCCTTAACAAAATCCTGTACAACAGGGTCACATGGTACCAGCTGAGCTATGCACAGGCTGCCAGATGTCTTGCCTCCATTCTGCCTGTCTCATGTGCAGTCACATGAATTCAAATTCATCTAAAATTAGCAATACAAAACCAAAAGTGCTAACAGACACCCAGGAGGAAGTGTGTGAAGATCCTTTCCTATTTGGGAATGAGAAGTGATAATTCTCCACAATATGTATCTCTGGTAGACCATTACGCAGAAACACAACTTTCTCCTTGCATAAAACCAATGCCTTTCTCACTGGTATATCTTAATTCCACTGTGAGGGGTAATGATGGAGCTTCTTCATAAGAAGAAGCCAGATCCAGGTCATATACCAGGCTCTGGTATATAGGTTCTATGTGCAGTGGTGGGGTACCAAAGCAAACTTTAGATTGATGCTTGTATGTGCATACACATGTAGATTCACACATGGTAACATTGATAAGAATTATGGCCTACATAAACAAGTCCCAGTCAGTGGCATAGCTAAGGGGGTGCAGGGGGTAGCAGTTGCACTGGGCATCAAGCTTTAGGGGGGCAACAAGCTGAGCTTGACACTAGTGACCAAAATTGTGAAAATCTTGGTGTGTATGAATAATACCATCATGTTATATTTCATTGGAAAGGTAATGTAATGCAGAATGCAATGCAACAAACTGCACTGGAATATCTGTTTTCTATCAAACGTTACGGCCAATTAACCAGAAAAAGAAAACACAACTGCTGTGGAACAAAAAGTGGATTTGCTTAACTCCAAACAGACCTATGAGACTATTTGTTCTGTGTGCCAATGAGATGTTGCTATGATACAGCATGGAACCAATAACTTTTTATTTATTTACTAATTAAATTTGATTTTGTCATGTGGGGGGGGGGGCTACAAAAGCTTCTTTGACCCCACGTAGCAGATAGATAGATAGATGCCTTAGCTATGCCACTGACTGGGGGAGCAGCAGAACAAGTGGGTGGTGAACTGCTGGGGGGAGGAAGTGGGTTCCTCCCAATTTTCACTTTTTAAAAAGCCTGGGTGTGTTGCCACTTCTGGTTGTGACATTGCTTCCAGTGCATACTTTTGCACTGAGCAGGCAGATCTTATGTGGGGCCTACTTGTTGCAAGGTCAAGATCAAAGGTCAAAAGCAAACTCAGTAAGCAAGAGTGATGATCGTCTGCAAGCTTTATTTTGTTGCCAGCAACGGGCTTCTCAGGGACTCCTGTCCAAAGCGAAGAGAGCAATGAAAGCCATGTGGGAACTCTCAGAGCCCTCAGAGAAAGCAATTTTCCAGTGTGAGCCTCTCCCTTATATTGGATTCTGGCTCCTTTGTCTAAGGAATCTTACATTTCTCATTGGCTGGTGTGTGACATCAGAAATGGGGGCTTTCTCAGAATTGGCCACAGATAACTTCTACAAACATTTGATTGGTTGGCTTCAAGTTACAAACTCCAAAAAAGGCTAATACATACATTTGAGACATATAGAAAACATTGTTTCCAACAACCACTAGATGGCACTGTTTACTCATTTACTGGCTTTTAGTATGTCTTGTGCTTATTTCTGACTTTGACAGAGTTACTAGTGTTATCTTTCCAAATTCCTTTCTGTCTGGTCTCATCAATCACTGTGGGCTTTCTATCAACCTCTGTTTAAACTAAACCTTTGGTTTTTCCACTTTATTCTATGTGCAATTTTCCATATGTGATTTGTATAGTGGTATAAACATATTTAATACAAGACAAACTAACTTCTTATTGTAAATAAGGATTTTAAGAGACTTTTCCCTTTATTTTAATTAAATCCAGCTTCTTTTGTCAACTTAGAGGCTCTCATTATGTTTTAGCTTATCTGTTCCTGTCTAGCTGATTTGCAGGTGTCTGTATCTTGGAAAACTCTATTTTAATTAGCAACAGATTTACTCTTAGCCAAGGCCTTTTTCCCCATTAAAATGTCTCTAACCTGTGTATAACCTTTAGTTATCTGTTCTCAGTGCCAAGAGATAGAACTCTTCCTAATTAATTGGTGCAGGCGCATCCTGCTTCCTGCCTCCTTCCTAGTTCTCTGTATGTTGTTTCTAATCTCACTTTAAGTTGTAAATCTGTCTCTAAGTTCCAATTAAAAGTATCAGGCAGGACCCAAGATAAGAGTCTTCCAGAATCTCCTTGTTAATTAACTTCTGCCAGGCATTTGCCTTTTCAAGGTTACATCTGAATTACATTTTCAAACTTGTGGCTTTAAGCCTTTTTAATAGTCAAATTTAATTGCTTTTACTATTCTGTGTATTTCTATACTATTATTTAATTTTCATTAACATCAGGCAATCAAGCTTTACTGTAATAGCTAATTTTTATATTGGTCACACTTAAGGCATTGAAAAATATTTGCAAGCAAGCAAGCATTATAATCTCTTTGGAACTTCTATGAATCTTTGGTCTAAATAGCTCTAAACAGCTCTCCCATATGCATTTGACACTGTCCTTTTGATTTGAAAAGCTTGAAGGAATTAGGTCTTTAGAAAGCAAACATGCTTTTTCTATTTACAAGCAAAGGCTTGAGATGACTTGGGTGCTTTCCAGCAACCTTGTGTTTCACATAGTTGCAGAAGGGAGTGTGCGTCTCTCCCAAACTCCCATGTCGTTATCTGTTTGGAAGGCTGCCAAAGAGACATTCCTTTGCTATCTCAGTAAAACTGCCAATTAGCCTGCACTTTCTACATCAGACTGAGACCAAAAATGCTTTCTTTGTTTCAAACATATGAGCATGCTAAACAAATAAACACTTTTCCTTATTTCCTAAACATATAAACCATTAATTTGTTTTAAACTAATTTAGCTATAAACACCCTAAATAAATTTACATAAATGAATATATAAATTTACATAAATGAAAACATAGCATTGACATTTGGTTCATTCAGCTTGTTTGTTAGCATAAGTGGCATTTATGGCCTTGTCTCATACTAATGTAGGTATTTATGTGTATAGGACTTAGTTCACATTGAAAATCCCTGTTCCTTGCCATATGTAGAATCCACATGTTCAGGATGTATGCAAACCACGTCCATCTTTGTGTCCCAAAAAACCAGTTATAAATAAACAAATGATGTGAACAAACAAGATCTCTGAATCATGGGTTTCCTAGACCAGTGTTTTTCAACCGCTGTGCTGCGGCACACTAGGCAGCCTCAGGTGTGCCGCAGGGCCAGAGGAGGCAGGCAGCAGCTACTGGTGGAGAAGCACTGCTTTGACCCTCACATGGCATCGGGCGGAAAAAGGAGCTGCCTTGGCTGAGAAAGAGGAAGGCTGCAACCCAGTCCTCATTTACCTGGGGATCCTCATTTACCTGGGAGTAAGCCCCATTGACTATTATTCTGAGTAGACACACCTAGGATTGGGTATCAAGTCCCTTGTTTGCCCTGCCTGCTGATTGGGTAGCCAGAGAAGCCTGGAGGAGGTCTGGGCAGAGTGAGTGAGAATGAGGGAGCCAGGGATAGGCAAGCAGGTATGAAGGAGTCTGCTGAGACCAGCAGCCTAAGAATGGGCTGGCTGAGGGTCCAGGAAAGCCCCTTTCCTTGCCACAGTTGCCTGAAGCTCCCCAAGGAGACCCTCCCTGCCTTGCCTTTGCCTTTCAGAGGAAGGGCGCTGGGCCACAATCCTCTCCACACTTTCCTGGAAGTAAGCCCCATTGACTATAATGGGACTTACTGCTGAGTAGACATGCCTGGGCTGAGCTCTCAGGATCCTCTCCTAACCACACTTTCCTGGGAGTAAGCCCCATTGACTATAATGGGATTTACTTCTGAGTAGACATGCCTAGGATTGGATTTTTGGTCACACTTTTTTTCTGAAATAAAGGAGCAGGCAATGGGGGGAGAATGTGAGGCAAGTGATTCTGGAACTTTGGAAGGTGCAGACAAGAGAGGGGAGGGACAGTAGGAGAGGTGCTAACTGCAGTTATGAGATAAGAACATAAGAACATAAGAACAGCCCCACTGGATCAGGCCATAGGCCCATCTAGTCCAGCTTCCTGTATCTCACAGCGGCCCACCAAATGCCCCAGGGAGCACACCAGATAACAAGAGACCTCATCCTGGTGCCCTCCCTTGCATCTGGCATTCTGACAGAGCCCATTTCTAAAATCAGGAGGTTGCGCATACACATCATGGCTTGTACCCCATAATGGATTTTTTCCTCCAGAAACTTGTCCAATCCCCTTTTAAAGGCGTCTAGGCTAGACGCCAACACCACATCCTGTGGCAAGGAGTTCCACAGACTGACCACACGCTGAGTAAAGAAATATTTTCTTTTGTCTGTCCTAACTCTCCCAACAATTTTAGTGGATGTCTCCTGGTTCTGGTGTTATGTGAGAGTGTAAAGAGCTTCTCTCTATCCACTCTGTCCACCCCCTGCATAATTCTGTATGTCTCAATCATGTCCCCCCTCAGGCGTCTCTTTTCTAGGCTGAAGAGGCCCAAACGCCATAGCCTTTCCTCATAAGGAAGGTGCCCCAGCCCCGTAATCATCTTAGTCACTCTCTTTTGCACCTTTTCCATTTCGCCTGTGGGAGGGGATGGGGTAGGGGAGAGGAGGAGAGAGAAGTGCCAATTGCCTGCTCCTGTATTTGAGAAAAAAAGAATGCAACCAAAAACCCAATCCTAGGCATGTCTACTCAGAAGTAAGTCGCACAGGCACATTCCCCCCAATGTCTGACCCCCCAGTCTTTGGCTGCAATCCTAACCACACTTTCCTGAGAGTAAGCCCCATTGAACAAAATAGGACTTACTTCTGAGTAGACCTGGTTAGGATTGTGCCCTTTGTCATATAATGATTTAATTGTATTAATTGTATTAATTAAAAATTAATTGCAATGTAGTAATTTAATGTAAGTAAAAAACTGGGAGTGTGCCTTGACAATTTTAGTGCCTTGACAGTGTGCCGTGAGCTGAAAAAATATTGAAAATGGCTGTCCTAGACTGTCTGCCCAATCCTATCACTTGCTGGATTATAACATGTAGCCACACTAACAGAAGCTGCAGTGCATGCTATGGGTGTGTGTGTGTGAGAGAGAGAGAGAGAGAGAGATTGCAGGAGCTAAGTAAAAATATCTTTTACTTACTTCCCAGTAGGTTGCCTAATCATCTTTGGGTCTCTTCAGACATATGTCAGCCATTTTGCAGCCACTGGAGCCCCTGTTTTTATCCTTTTTACGTCGGGGGGGGGGCTTCTGGAGTGTTTGTTGAACTCAGTGTTCATCAGGACCACTCTGGTGGCCTTGCATCCCCCTTGGCCTGCCCTTCAAAGCAGATCAAGGCGTGACTGCCTACTCATGAATAAATCTGCGTGTGCTGCTGTGTTTCGGTTTCCATAGGGCTCAATACATTTTCCTTCTCAGCTATCAGCTTGTCAGTTTCGCAACCCACCAAAAATTGGATTGCGACCCACTGGTGGATCCTGATCCACATTTGGGAAACACTGTATAGAAGTAAGCCATTAAATACCCCTTCTTTTCACACTGTTGTCCAGATCTGAGCCACAGTCTTGCATAGCTGCTACTCATTAGTAAAGGTAAGCACCTATCTATAGGTGACACATTTAATGTCACTTGAGGTTTGGCCCTGAAGTTTCATTCCTAACATGGAGTTTCATGTTTCAATCCACATGTAACAGAATAGTTAGCAAAACATGTGGCTTAGAAGCACAGTTTTCTTTGCTTACACCAAGGGATTGTTCAAATACTATATTATTCCATGGTTTTAAATGTACTGCATCTCAAGGGATCTTTCACAGGGAAGGCCAGTTGCCATGTTTTAGTTGTTGAGGTTTAGTGACAGGTAGAGTCTTTCCTTCCTCTTGCTGATGCTGCTGCATGTTGTAAAAAGGTCAGATGGTCTTGCCTCTTTGACAACTCTTTGTCTTCTCTAGAACCACGCAATAGAGGATGTCTAGGCCCATTCCTAATCTGAGGTATTGATCCTACATAGAAAACAGAAAGAGTAAATAACTTGCAAAGAAAAAACAACCTTTAATTGTTTGTTTCCCTCTTATACCTGGCAGGTTTATTATCTCCTGGTTCATTTATCATGTAACATCAAGGTGTTAGTTTAATTCTGCATAAACATAATTCTGCATTAATACTGTAGTGGCTAAGGACAGAACAAAATCTGTTGGCAAGTCACTGCCAGACAGCACTTAAGCAGTGGGCTGGTGGTGGTGGCAATATCCACGGAGAACTGGTAGCAGATTTGGGTTGTTAAACCTTTTCTCCAACAAATACTTTCCCCTCCTAATGTCTTCCCCAGCCATTTCCCGCCTAAGCTTATTTCAGTCTTAGAGCTTGTCTGTAAACAAGGTGGGAAGGGTAAGGAGCTACTGGCAAGGGAGGGATTCAGCATCCCCTTCCCACTCCTTCATCCAATGCAAATCACCAAATGCTCCACTAAATGATTACGGGGCTGGGGCACCTCCCTTACAAGGAAAGTCTACAGGGCTCTTCAGTCTAGAAAAGAGGTGCCTGAGTGGGGACATGATTGAGACATGCAAAATCATGCAGGGGATGGACAGAGTGGATAGAGATACACTCTTTTCCCTCTCACATAACACCAGAACCAGGGGACATCCACTCAAATTGAATGTTGGGAGAGTTAGGGCAGACAAAAGAAAAATACTTCTTTACCCAGTGTGTAATTAGTCTATGGAACTCCTTGCCAAAGTAAGTGGTGATGGCATCTTGCCTAGATGCCTTTAAGAGGGGATTGGACAAATGTCTGAAAGAAAAGTCCATCACAGCTTACAAGTCATGCTACGTATGTGCAAGCTCCTGATTTTAGAAGTAGGCTACCTCAGAATGCCAGATGCAGAGGAGGGCACTAAGACACAGGTTTTGTCTTGTTGTCTTGTATGCTCTCTGAAGCATTTGGTAGACCACTGTGGAAGCTGGACTAGATGGACCTTTGGCCTGATCCATCGGAGCTCTTTTTATGTTCTTATGGCATCGATTGGCAGCAATTCCTGATTTGAGTCTACCAGCCTCACATTTAGTTTTGCTCCAAGGAACTGAACTGGTAACCAGGAAGCAACTTGAGTCAAATGACTCCTCTGATATGACCTGGAAAAGACATGCCTCTCTCTCTATCTCTGTCCCTCTCTCTTCCCCCTGCCCCTCCCCCACTTCCCACCTGCAGAACAGGAGAAAAAAATCTTGCCATAAAATCTTGCCATACAAGATTGTCGTAAGCAAGATTGAGATCATGTGCATGATGTAGTGAACACTCGAAGGACCCAATCCTATCCAACGTGCCATTTCAGATGTAGCCATGCCAACAGGGCATGCACTGCATCCTGCAGTGGGGGGGTCAGTCACTGAAGCCTTCCCAAGGTAAGGGAACATGCAGCCCATTCTTTGTTATCACATGCAAATCACTCTCAAAACTATCCTTATCACTTGTTGTAACTGAAGACATGACACAACATAGCTCAGACACATTATTCACACATTATCTTTTTTTCTTTTTTGAAAGCACCACGTCCACAATAAAATAATAATCAGAATAGAGCTTTAGGGCCCAATCCTATCCAACTTTCCAGCGCGGATGCATCTGCAATGAAGCCCTAAGGGAACAGGAAACATTTGAATAATGTGTCCGAGCTATGTTGTGTCATGTCTTCAGTTACAACAAGTGATAAGGATATTTTTGAGAGTGATTTGCATGTGATAACAAAGAATGGGCTGCATTCTGCCTCAATTTTTGTGAAGACTGTGTAGCCTGTTTCTCGGCTGCTCATAGAACAGCTTCTCACACACTATACACGGAGCCACTTCCTGCTCAAGCTCTTGCAAGCCTCAGCAAGGTAGAGCAGCAGATTGAGGTGCAGGGACCGTTGCATTGATAATCCTTTCAGATTGTATCAGAACTGAGCTGTCAGGAAATGGTAAGAGAAGCTTTTCTACCCAATCTTGGCAGTATCTGTTTCAACAATAAAAGTAAGACATTTGTCTGCAGGGCAATCGCCACTACTACCAGATTTATGTGATGTCCGCTCATGGTCTACACATTTAAACACATTAGAAGCTAAGAGTGCAATCCTAGACATACTTTCCCAGGAGTAAACCTCATTAACACAGTGGGACTTACTTCTGAGTAGACATTTAGATGCCTTTAAGGATTGCACTCTAAATAGTTAAATATATGGTGTATTTGTCTTGGTGATGTCACCCAGTGTGTAGATATCTTTCCACAATACCAAGATGAACACTTGTGGTGCTTCTGTGTGCAAATCGATATCCTGACCTCCCCGGCAATAGGACTGCATTCTGCACAAAATAAATAGTAACTGTTCCAGTTTGACATTTGAGAATATTGCTTCCCACCTTCTCTTTAGACTTTGCTCACATTTCTCAAGAAGCTTTTATCCCAGAGGATATGAAAGCCCTTCTTACACTGTCACCAGGTGTGTCTTTTTCCAGCTACAGCTGTTCATCTAACGAAGGAGCATAATCTGGTCACCATTACTCCTGACTATGACAGGACTGTTACAATTGACTCTATGTGCTCTGCCCTAATAAGTGGCCCAAACCCCCTTGGTGCCTGAAACAATGCTTTTGCCTACTTCCCCATTTGTAGAGGCTGTGCACCCAACCTGCTTCCACCTTCACCAAGCAAACTTATAGATGATTCTTTTCTCTGCTGTAATATTGTCATTAATGGAGCTGAACTTTGCACCACTGTCTTTCCTGTGTATCTTACATTTTAATGGTTTGTTAATATTAGCAGTAGTGGTTGCTAATAGCAATGCTCATTATTATGTTGCATTCTACATTTGGTATTTGCATGTTCAGTTTTATTTACAGATAATTAAAAACCAAGAAAAAACTGTGAACACCGAGCTTCTGACTAATATGACTTGTATCCCAGTACAAAAAGAACTGCATTGCTTGCCGTTTGGTTCCTCAGTGCTGTTTCCTAAACCAGTTTACCTCCAGCCAGTGGTGTACCTGGGGGTCCCCGTGCCTGGGGCAACCCCCAGTTTTCTGCCACCTCACACCCCTTGCCCCCACCCCTTTCCTCCCCCACCTGTGACCCAGAAGTAATTGCGGTGACGTCATCATCACCGCAATTGCTTCCATGCAGCTACCTCCTCCGTTCCCCCTTTGGAAGAAAGGGGGAACGAAGGAGGCAGCCGAGGCCCCGACGGAGCTCATGCTCCGATACTGTGGTGCTCCTATCAGCAAGCAACATCATGGCTGATGAGGATGCAGCAGAGTCTTCAGAGATGTTGTGGCACCATCACTCAGTATTACTATCCTAGCTACTGTTTCTGTGGCTGTTGTTTTGCTGTTGACTCTGTGCAGGTTAAGCTTGTGTTATGACTACACTGGGCTGATCTTAGCTGTGGTGTAGCAGCTACTGGCATAATAAGACTGTAAGACTGGCCTGTCCCAAATGGTTTGCACCTCAGGTTGCCAGGGTAGATGCACCCAATAACACATGAGGGCCTGGTGACAGGGGTCAGCCAAGTCAGGCACTGGCTGAGGAACTGGTTTCCTTTATTTATAGGAAAATAAAGATGGCAACCACCATCTGGCAAGAGTTTGGTTGCCTCACTTTGGTGCTCGGAGACTCATAACAGCACAGAGGGTCAAACCTGCTTGGTGATGTTGCACAGGACCGCCAACCCTTGAAGGGGGAAATCTGGTCCTGGGACAGGGCCCCATGGTAAAGGGGAAGGGTGGCAAACAGTGTTGCCCAGTTGCAGCCCCCAAATGGCCTGAGATTACCTTGGCCTCCCATCAGCCTGAGAAAATAGCAAAAAAACTGGAGAAATGGTCAATTTGGGCTAGCTGGCAATCTTCCTTGCACCATAAATGCAATGCAAATGGAACAGCAGCGAAAGTTCAGGCAAACACCTCCTGAGTGAGGAGGTGGTCGTCGTCTCTCCTGTGTCTGAAAGAATCCCTCACAAATTGTCATATATACCATTCTGTGTCTTCCAGTTTTGCCCATCACCAGAGACGGCATGGAAGCCCTTGCAAAGTTTGACTTCAATGCTTCAGGAGAGGATGAGCTGAGTTTCCAGACTGGAGATATCCTGAAGGTAAATGAAACCAAGTTATCTGTTTGTCAGTGTTCTCAGTTTATCAGTGTTCGGTCCTACTAGAGTCCCCTGTCCTTGTATTCACCAACCATTCCACAAACAAGTAAACCCGAACTGGTTCTTTAAGGTTAGAGATTCAATGATAACTGCCAGGTTGATGACAGCAATGTGTCCTCATTCCAAAAGCTTATAATTTTCATTTAGAAAATGAGTAAAAAGCAACAAGTCTTTTCATAAATGCTAGGCTAGATGCCATGTTGGATTTCTATGACTGAAACCCACAAGCTCCAAGGTAAGTACATGGCTAGATGCCATATTGGATTTCTGTAATGGAAACCCACAAGCTCTTTTTCAAATGGCAGCGGGGGGGGGGGGCAACATGAACAGTACCCATGGAGAAGGGATTAAACCTCTGGGCCTGCACTGGTTCTGTGACTTAATTTTCCTGAAACTGCTGTTAGCCATGAAGGGGAGAATTTGTGGGCACGTCAGTGTCTCCCTCTGTGACTAATAGCAACCAGGGAAGTCAGGGCATTGGCATGCACAGAAGGGCATTGGCATGCAACCTCTTCTCCTGTGTGCTAAGGCCTCAGTCCAAACTCCCTCCCCTTGCAGCTGCTTTTTGTAAAAGAACGAGATGTCAGGAGTTCTAGCCACAGAATTGCCATGTCCTATCTAGCCTGGCCCTCAGATTCCATTGCTAAGCGTGGTAACTGCTACTAGCTACCAGTGGAGTATGAAGGACAGTAGGGAGTAGGGTCTAGACAAGATTTCCAAGAAAACAGAGCCATGCAAGGAAATGTCTTGTTCACCAGTGGAACACTGTCATAAATGTGAAAGCTCTCTTTCTCAAAATGTGTACACACTCTCTTTGTCTCACTCACACACACATACACACAGTGGCACAATATCAAGCTGATTTCTTATTTATTTATTTATTTTTAATTAACACACACAGACATACAAACATATAACATTTAAGAGTGCTAAATACCATATACCATTACTCATTAATCATACTATATCTCCTACTATCTACTACTCATCTACTTCTGCCTCTTATTAGTTTATCCATTTATTTATATAATATATACTAAATTTTCCCTAATGCCCTGTACTATGTTTTCTAAATTTTCACTTTCTATCAAACATAAACTTACTTCAATTACTCATTAATATTAAAACAAAATAATCTAATTACCAAAGTATAACATATAAAACAATTCTTCCATCTACTTCTAACTCTTCTACTAATTTATATATTTTCTATCAAATATAATAGATTTTCCTATGGGATGAGGATGGGGAGGTTAGAGAACAACAAGACAAAGGCAGGGTAGGAGAAGAAATTGGGAAAGGTAGGGTGATGGGATGTGATAGACGGTTTGGCACAATGAGAGGATGCGGGGACAAAGGAGCAAATAAGCAGCCCATCCTGGGGCATTCCGTGTATAAATGCTTTTATGCGAATACCCGAAGTCTACAAGCAAAGGTGGGAGAACTGGAATGTCTGGTGACAAGGGAAAATATTGACATAGTGGGCATAACGGAAACCTGGTGGAATGCAGAGAATCAGTGGGATACCGCAATCCCGGGCTATAAACTCTACAGGAAGGACAGGCAGGGGCGTGTTGGAGGTGGGGTGGCCCTTTATGTTAAGGAAGGGATAGAATCCAGCAAAGTAGAGATTGAAGGTGGGTCCGACTCCACCGTAGAATCTCTGTGGGTTAAATTACCAGGCTTGTGCAGTGATGTAATACTGGGGGCGTGCTATCGTCCTCCAGACCAGAAATCTGATGGGGACCTTGAAATGAGGAAACAGATCAGGGAGGTGACAAGGAGGGACAGGGTTGTAATCATGGGGGACTTCAATTATCCTCATATTGACTGGGTCAATTTGTGTTCTGGTCACGATAAGGAAACCGGATTTCATGACGTGCTAAATGACTGTGGCTTAGATCAGCTAGTCACGGAGCCCACCAGAGGACAGGTGACTCTGGATTTAATATTGTGCGGTACGCAGGACCTGGTTAGAGATGTAAACGTTACTGAGCCATTGGGGAACAGTGATCATGCTGCGATCCGTTTTGACGTGCACGTTGGGGGAAGAATACCAGGCAAATCTCTAACAAAAACCCTTGACTTCCGACGGGCGGACTTCCCTCAAATGAGGAGGCTGGTTAGAAGGAGGTTGAAAGGGAGGGTTAAAAGAGTCCAATCTCTCCAGAGTGCATGGAGGCTGCTTAAAACAACAGTAATAGAGGCCCAGCAGAGGTGTATACCGCAAAGAAAGAAGGGTTCCACTAAATCCAGGAGGGTGCCCGCATGGCTAACCAGCCAAGTTAGAGAGGCTGTGAAGGGCAAGGAAGCTTCCTTCCGTAAATGGAAGTCTTGCCCTAATGAGGAGAATAAAAAGGAACATAAACTGTGGCAAAAGAAATGTAAGAAGGTGATATGGGAGGCCAAGACAGACTATGAGGAACGCATGGCCAGCAACATTAAGGGGAATAATAAAAGCTTCTTCAAATATGTTAGAAGCAGGAAACCCACCAGAGAAGCGGTTGGCCCTCCGGATGGTGAGGGAGGGAAAGGGGAGATAAAAGGAGACTTAGAGATGGCAGAGAAATTAAATGAGTTCTTTGCATCTGTCTTCACGGCAGAAGACCTCGGGCAGATACCGCTGCCCGAACGGCCCCTCCTAACCGAGGAGTTAAGTCAGATAGAGGTTAAAAGAGAAGATGTTTCAGACCTCATTGATAAATTAAAGATCAATAAGTCACCGGGCCCTGATGGCATTCACCCAAGGGTTATTAAGGAATTGAAGAATGAAGTTGCAGATCTCTTGACTAAGGTATGCAACTTGTCCCTCAAAACGGCAACGGTGCCAGAAGATTGGAGGATAGCAAATGTCACGCCTATTTTTAAAAAGGGAAAGAGGGGGGACCCAGGAAACTATAGGCCGGTCAGCCTAACATCCATACCGGGTAAGATGGTGGAATGCCTCATCAAAGATAGGATCTCAAAACACATAGACGAACAGGCCTTGCTGAGGGAGAGTCAGCATGGCTTCTGTAAGGGTAAGTCTTGCCTCACAAACCTTATAGAATTCTTTGAAAAGGTCAACAGGCATGTGGATGCGGGAGAACCCGTGGACATTATATATCTGGACTTTCAGAAGGCATTTGACACGGTCCCTCACCAAAGGCTACTGAAAAAACTCCACAGTCAGGGAATTAGAGGACAGGTCCTCTCGTGGATTGAGAACTGGTTGGAGGCCAGGAAGCAGAGAGTGGGTGTCAATGGGCAATTTTCACAATGGAGAGAGGTGAAAAGTGGTGTGCCCCAAGGATCTGTCCTGGGACCGGTGCTTTTCAACCTCTTCATAAATGACCTGGAGACAGGGTTGAGCAGTGAAGTGGCTAAGTTTGCAGACGACACCAAACTTTTCCGTGTGGTAAAGACCAGAAGTGATTGTGAGGAGCTCCAGAAGGATCTCTCCAGACTGGCAGAATGGGCAGCAAAATGGCAGATGCGCTTCAATGTCAGTAAGTGTAAAGTCATGCACATTGGGGCAAAAAATCAAAACTTTAGATATAGGCTGATGGGTTCTGAGCTGTCTGTGACAGATCAGGAGAGAGATCTTGGGGTGGTGGTGGACAGGTCGATGAAAGTGTCGACCCAATGTGCGGCGGCAGTGAAGAAGGCCAATTCCATGCTTGGGATCATTAGGAAGGGTATTGAGAACAAAACGGCTAGTATTATAATGTTGTTGTACAAATCGATGGTAAGGCCACACCTGGAGTACTGTGTCCAGTTCTGGTCGCCGCATCTCAAAAAAGACATAGTGGAAATGGAAAAGGTGCAAAAGAGAGCGACTAAGATGATTACGGGGCTGGGGCACCTTCCTTATGAGGAAAGGCTACAGCGTTTGGGCCTCTTCAGCCTAGAAAAGAGACGCTTGAGGGGGGACATGATTGAGACATACAAAATTATGCAGGGAATGGACAGAGTGGATAGGGAGATGCTCTTTACACTCTCACATAATACCAGAACCAGGGGACATCCACTAAAATTGAGTGTTGGGCGGGTTAGGACAGACAAAAGAAAATATTTCTTTACTCAGCGTGTGGTCGGTCTGTGGAACTCCTTGCCACAGGATTTGGTGCTGGCGTCTAGCCTAGACGCCTTTAAAAGGGGATTGGACGAGTTTCTGGAGGAAAAATCCATTATGGGGTACAAGCCATGATGTGTATGCGCAACCTCCTGATTTTAGAAATGGGTTAAGTCAGAATGCCAGATGTAGGGGAGGGCACCAGGATGAGGTCTCTTGTTATCTGGTGTGCTCCCTGGGGCATTTGGTGGGCCGCTGTGAGATACAGGAAGCTGGCCTAGATGGGCCTATGGCCTGATCCAGTGGGGCTGTTCTTATGTTCTTATGTTCCCTAATTCCCTATAATATGTTTTCTAAATATTCACTTTTTATCATCTCAACTAGTTCAATTATTCATTAATATCAAATAATAATAATCTAATTTCCAAATTATAATAAAACCAACAATCTCTTATAATATGTTCTTTACCATGCTCCAATCTGATTAAATATTTTTTCTTTAACATAATAACCACCTATAAAACAATTCATCCATATGCTAACATTTCCAGCTATTTTTTCTAATTCATTCTAATTCATCTATAATTTCGTATATATTTATTTAAGTAAATTTAAACCAGTTATTAACTAAATAAAATCCTCCAATTTTCTTTAACCCTCAGGTTAACCCTCTGGTTTCTTTTTCTTTCTTTCCTTCCATTTTTTCTCTTGTAATATCTTTAATAATTTATCTCCATAACAGAATCCAATAAGCCCACACTTTCTTGTATAAGGTATGTTCATTCTTCCAATTAACTAGGATATGTTTTCTTCTTGTTGTTCCAACAAATTTTGTATTTTGTGCACCCATGTTATTCTGTCCATCTTCTCTATTTCAATCTCCATCAGCGTCCCCTCTAGATCCTGTTGATTTTCCATTCTTCTAATTTCTGTATCCATTCTTCTGATGATTATTTCATCCCTCACCATCATCTTTTTCCGCTTTCTCCTTCTGTTTATCTTCTGTTTTCTTCACATCTTCCAACAGCTCCTTGCACACATCTGTCTGTTGAGAGAGAGTCTTTAAACTGGCTTGAATCTGCAAGGACCAACTCAACTGCTGTCTTCTCATTGTGAGCAATTTTTCCAAATTTTTGAGAATCATTTGAGTCCAAATATCTGGAACAGGCTCCATCTTGCAATTTCTCTCTAATCCACAAGAGGTCCACAGCGTATTATTCTCCTTACTTCCACCACATGTTTTTTCAGTCAGGTATTCTTCGAATTTTTCTTACAGATAACAGTGTGGTTAATGAAGAAAAACAAAAAGAAAGAAACAGTCTCAAGGAGAAAAACTCTTTCAAGTCTAATGAAAATTATGTCCACAAGTAATTCTGGATTTTAGTCCACACACCAAATTATATTTATAATTATAATCCACAACCGATTTATTCCACTACAAAGATAAAGAGCACTTTCAACATCCTTAAAAAGTTTCTCATTAATGCCTTCAGTGTATCCAGGGCTTTTTGCCAAATCAGTCAATCAAAGCCAGGGACAATATTAACACATACTTATCTTAAATTTCCAACTTAAACTTTACGCTTCATGCTTTTTCTTCCATATGGTATCTTAGCACGGAGTCAGCAGCTTGATTGCAGACACTGCACCTCCCCCAGTACTGTCCCTGACAATTAGGTTTCCGAGAAGAAAGCCCCCCCCCCCCCCCGGTTGGGCTTTCAAAATCTCAGATACCTGCACCATGGAAAGATCTTATCTCTCCCGATAAAGATCTTCAGCTCCTCTTCAGACCTGCAGTTTTTGGGGGAAAGCAGACTGTCTCTCAGGAGCCCCTGGAGACATGTCTGTTCATTCACTGTTGGCTCCTCCTCCTCCACCATCAAGCTGATTTCTGAAGGAGATATGGAGCACAGCACTGAGATGATTAAAGAGACAGGAAGTGTGAGGCTCACTTACAAGAGGAAATCTACCTCCCCACATGAACCCCTTCTCTAAAAGAAAAATTAACTGGTCCTTTCACCATCAGACTGGTTTATGATTCTGGAAACTTAGTTTCAGTAAGCACTAAGCAGAGGTTACCTTTAGTATTGTCACTGTCTGAATACTGTTCCAGAGAAAGAAAAATGAGTTGTGGCACAGATGATCTTTCTACATCAGTTACCTGTGTGGCTAATCTGGCTGGTACATAGCTGCAGAAATCCCTGAACCTTTCGAGTGAGGTGAATCTGTCAAAGTTCACAAAAGATTTCAAACTTGTGGTTATTTCTTTGAGAATAAAATGAAAAGGTGAACCTCTATGGTAAATGTAGAGTGAGAAGGAATTTCTTATGTCTTGAAATCATGTACACCTGTGTAAGGCACTTTTTAAATGCTATCAAACAAAAAAGTGTTGTAATTATTAAAAAAAAAACAAAAAAACAGAAGTTATCACCAAAGAATCACCTCTTTCAAAACCAGTACCACACCTTTCTGTTCTTTTATACTTTTTTTTTTTACACATGTTAATCTCTGGGAATGCTATTTAAAAATTAAATAAATGTTCTGTTGGGAAGCATGGAAAAATTAGAGCCAAAGCACAGTCCTCGTGAGCACACTTAAACCCACTGAAATAAATGGACCTGAGTTCATTTCTTTGTCTTGATTGGCATCCATGGATTACTTTGGAAGTCCATGAACAGTGGAGTGGAGCATGAAGCCCTTTCCTTTCAGCGTTCTTAGAAACAGGCCTGTGAATGCTCTAATTCAGGGATGGTTTGCCATGAGGCCAGGTAGCAGATTGGTGGGGGGACACCCATCTCTGTCCATCAACAGATCTTCTTCCTCCTTCCACTCCCTGGACTGGAAAAGGAATCAGGGGACAGAGAAGAAGAAAAATGTAGAAGGGAGGTGAGTGCTGAGCTAGACCATTGTAGAGCGAGAGGAGCAGAAGCTGGTACTTCTTTGGGTGCATTTGGCATGCCACCTCAGGAATCAGGAGGACTTGGGCCAGCCCTTCTCTAATTCATACAGATTCAAATGCTAGCCATCTTCTGAGCCATTTTTGCTTCCACACCTCAGCTTCCCCAGTGCAAGGTGAGGACAATTAAGGCTGCAGACATACTTATTTGCAGGTCTGGGCCAAGACCTCCCAGTACCTAAGGTGGAATGCCCAATGCCACTGCCGCCCTCTTATCCAGAAGTCTGATACTCTCAGCTGCTGCTGTCGTCTCCACAATTCCACTCTGTTCCTGTCTTCCTTTTCAAATCTAGGAGTGGAAGCAGGAAGAGCAGGTAGATGGAGGCAGGGAGCAGGCACCCTACCACCACCAGTCAGCTCCCTGAGGTGACTATCTCAATCAACCTCATAGACAGGCCAATCTTGGGAGCAAATTCCCAACTGAAAACAATATGCATTCAGTCATGCTGAATGTCTCTAACATATGAATGTGACACAACAGCACCTCATCAATTGCACATGATGTGCCAATATGTGTGCACACAAACATGCATGTGCCTTGTTCTGTACATCGAAATATTGTCACTTTCTCCTATCCCTCAAGTTCTCCTTATACCTCAAGTTGGACCATTTGTATTTCTCTGGTGCAGGCTGCAAAGACAAAGCAACCCATTAAAAACCTCACAAAGAATGCCTTAAGCCCCCTGTAAGATCTTCAAAGCAGCCCTCTTCCATTACAGCCACATTAGAAATGCACAGCCCAGATCTCTCCACCAGCTGAACAAGCCTTCAGGAATTTGGATAAAACTAACGAGCACTCCCTGTAATATCTTCCTGCCTTTGCTCCTTCTAAATGCACCTTTAACTCTCCACTTGACTGTGTTACAAGAGCTTCTGATACCCACAACTCCACCATCTCAATCTAGACTTCAATCATCCTTTCAAATTACTTTATTTCCTTCTGCTTCTTTTTCCTTTTGATTTCATTGCCTTTTCTGGAAAGACTTAGTACAGGACTAGATGATTATCCGGTTCTATAACATAGCTAGTCTACCAGACAAATTGGGACACATAGTGCTTCTATTTGGAGAATAAGCCCACCCTTGTAACTGTGCCAGTCTTCTTTAAGGTTTCCGACAACCAAATCTGATGTTGGTTTATTTGTTTAACATATAACTGGGGAGTAGCTGCCACATGGTGAGGGAATTTGTCACCTGATTTTCAGTATGTCTGCTCCAAAGTAAATCCCACTGGGCTCAGTTAGACTTACTGCATAACCCTATGCATGCCTACTCAGAAGTAAGCCCCATAGCATTCCATAGTACTTACTCCCAAGTAGGTGTGCATAGGATTGCAGCCTGAATCCAGCGTAAGTGTACTATGCTGCAAATTCCACAACCCATACAGCATGAGAACCGGAAAGATCCTGTAGACTGCAGTGTGGTATAAGATTACCTTTTACCTCTTTGGGACAGAAAACAGTTACTTGTCTGTGTGACTGTCTCTTTTGATCTGTGTGAAGGCCAGGAAGTGGCATTATCAGGCAGGAGTGAAGTAGCAATGTAATTAATTACTAATGGACACAAGCTACTGTTAAGCTACTTTTACTGTTACTGCTTTGCACCATAGCTACTAAGCTAATTTATCGAGAGAGTGCACCCTGAGTTAAGTCTAATGCAGAAGACTGATGAGTCTTCCAGAAGTCCTCCTCGTGGGCCCACCTGGGAGGGGGCACTGCTGGAGGTATTTGTTCATTCTTGTACGAAAACACTCATAGCATCAGATGAAACATCCATATAGAGTTCTACTGGTTTGAGGCCCTATAACCACTTTCGCCAAGAGGGGTTGCATCACCAATTAACTGATTACATGTCAAGAAACTTTTCACAACCCAACATTTCACAACCCAATTGGGATTGGTTCTGGGTAGGATGTTATGAGATCTGAAAGCACCACTTCCATATGTTTGGGTTTTGTTTCTGCTATTAAATGGAACTATTTCCTCATGTCATGAAGATCGTGTCTCAGTTATCCCAGACAGCTAGGTGCAGCTTCTGCTGTGCAGTTCCAACGCTCTGAGGGGAGAGAAAATGGACTTCTTTAAAAACAAAAATGGCTGAAGCTTGTTTTGGACCCTTGCAAGTAATCTGATAACAGCTAACAGTGTGAGTTATGGCAGTATTGGTCCTTCAAAATATGTGCCTGCATAAGGCTCACATATCCTTTAAACCAACATTGATCCTCTTTTTTCTTGTATAGATCTTAAGCTCACAGGAAAATTGGTACAAGGCTGAGCTGAGGGGTTATGAAGGATATGTCCCAAAGAATTTCATAGAGCTTCATACTCCCAGGTAAGTACAACCTGTACTTTATTTCAGGTGTTCAAGATGTTTTATCTTGAATGCACTTATTGACATTAAATGCACTTTTATTTACATTGTATGTGAATAAATGAATAAATGAATGCACTTTTATTTAAATTAAAAAGAGACAAGATGGAGCTACATTGTGGCAGATTTCTAAGCATCTCTTTGCCTGTTCTTTTCACTCTTGCCCCGTAGAGCATTCACTCTTCTTCCTCATGTCCAGTTCTTTCTGTTATGAAGAATTCACAACTCTATGTTAGCTGCATGACATCTTCCCAAGTGTTGCTTGCAAAAATGCTCCTGATCCCAGAGATGTCAACAGTGCCGCTAGAGTTCTCATGCAACAGAAACATGGGCATGAGGTAACAGTAGCAGAGGCTGAAGGAAAAAAAAACTACTAGGGGGAATAAACTCTCAAAAAGCATACATTATACAAAATGACAGAAAGTGGTCTATCAGGGCCATCCTGACTACAAATGGTACAGCAGTGTTTTATGGGAAACCAATGAGGCGACATGTGATTTGAGAAGTACACCCCAGGATATGTTACCTTGTTATGTCACAGAGAATTGAGGGGGCACAGTCATTGGATCATGTGGTGAGGCTTCTGAGGATGTCCAAGTGCCTTGCATATGCCCTACTGCCTGTAATCTAGAGCCAGTAGCATGCAGAGATCAGAAGTTAGGAATAGGAAGGCCAAGATTCAAATCCCCATTCAAATATAACATTTACTGGACCACTCTCATCCTAACCCACCTTGTAGGCTTGTTATGAACATAGAAGTAGGAGAGAAAACCTTATATGCTGCCTTGAGCTCATTGGAGGAAGGGTGAGATAGAAGTGCTACTAATATTGCCATAGATACAAGCTTCCTCAAATGCAGTGGCATCGCTAGGTAGGTGCGGGGGTGCAGGCCACACCAGGTGACACGCACGGGGGGGGGTGACATTCATTGGGAGAGTGACATGCTAAAATCATGGTGGTTAGAAGTAATACCATCATGCTATATACCTTTGGATGCAGAATTTCCAGCAGAATGCAATGCAAAACACCAGAGTGAAATATCTCCTTTCTATCAAAAGTTATGGCCAAAAAAGGGAGAAAAAATGCATGGAGCCCTATGGAAAGTGAAACTGAGCTGTATTGGGCGTTTACTCACAAGTAGGTGACCTTGCCTTAGTCCATCAGAAAGGGCAGGCTGAGAGGAATCCAACAATACCAGAATGGTCCTGATCCAATGAATGCAACCCCCAAAAACACCTGAGAAGGAAGTCCCTCCCTCCAAGCAGATGAAAGTATTGAGCCCTATGGAAAGTGAAACTAAGCCTTATGGTCGCATTTACTCACAAGTAAGCAAATGTGCCTTGGCTGGTGGTCAGGCCAGGCAAAGGGGAATGTGAAACTACCAGAATGGTCCTAATCTGATGGAACTGGAGCTCAACAAATGCTCCAGAAGGCAGCCTTCCCCCCCCCCCACTAAAAAGGATCAAAACAGAGGCTTCAGCTAGTAAGGTGAACTTTTTTGAGATTTGCAAAGCCAGCTGGATCCTGATAGTGATCTGGTTTAAACAGAAGTTCTTAAATTGAACTGGAAACTGGGTAGGACTGAAAACCTTACTGATTTTGGAGGGGGGGGGGTGTTATTGCAGGCAGGTTACAGAGGAAATTCAATTGGTGAACCAGGGCTGGCTTCTGCTTATTTAATTATTTGTTCTACTTTAATTATTTTATACATATTCATTTTAATTTGCCTGATGATGTCACTTTCACCATGACATCACTTTTGCTGGGTCTTGGACAGATTGTCATTCTAAAAAGTGGGTCCCAGTACTAAAAGTTTGATAACTGCAGCAATAATGTGTTAGTAAGTTGACACCCTGGGGGGGGGTGACACCACTATTAACTGTTGTGCCACAGCTCCTCCCCACTGGGCCTTGTGCCCACTTAAGGCTGATTAGTTTCCCTTGTTAAACTCACAAGTGCAGCAAGCAAAAGTCAGAGTCTTTTATGTATGCTTGTGAGTTTCAAAGCCAGAAAACAAATAGCATGCCCTGGGGTTGGTGGGCAGGAGACATACGCTAATCACTCATATCAGCCTTGTAACCCTAACCCCGATTTGGCTTTTTTCCTTTCCTCTGCTTGGCAATGTTGTCCTATACAAAAGGCTTTCAGGTGTCATACTTATTTCTCAGTTCTACAAGCTGTTTTCAAATCTCAGGATGGGCCAGCAAGTGTTGGTCATGGAGCATGTGCTGCTCCATGTTAGTGAAAGGATTAGATATATATCTACTCACATGAAGCTCTTTTGGCATGCAAAGCATTCATGCAGACAGACAATACTGAGCTAGAGACCATCTCACTCAGTATTGCCTGTCTGTGCAAACTGGAAGTGGCTCTTCGGGATTTCAAACAGGAGCCTTTCACTGCCCTACCTGGAGATGCCAGGGATTGAACCTGGGACCTTCTTCATGCCAAATGGATGCTCTGTCTCTAAACTGCGGTCCTTCCCCCAAATTAGCCTCAAATTCAAAATCCTGCTGTAGCTGGCTTGAAATAAACAATGCTTTGCACCATAGCTACTAAAGCATGTTCACAGTGCACAGCCAAAGTTTACCAATCCCTCTCTCACTCTCACCTTTCCTTTTAAAGAGTGCTGTGTTGTAGTGAGAGTGCACCTGATGCTTTGACTTCTCAAGGCAAGATGTGTGCTGGTGTAGGATTCTAAAGAATTGTTTGCATATTATTAACCTGGATCAGGTGGAAGAGGTCCAGAGCTTCTAGGCACTGAGGGATTGTCCTCCGTGTTACACCACTGGCCTCTGCTGGATGGAATGAAAAGGACCGATTTGTGTGGAATAGTTCCATCTGCTGGCAGCTGAGACTTTCAAAAAGGGGGAGGGAGATTGATCTGTTTTTTTTCTTTAAAGGGGTAACATATGCTTGTGTCTCTGAGCCTCTTGAACTGAATCACATTTGGGCCCACATTTGAAATAAAATATTTCTAACAATTGGCAATATATGTGCACACACAGAGACATTGCATTTAAGAGTGGCGAGCAGTTCATGCCGGGCACTGGAAATGGACTTGAGGATGCATTAGGTTTGTCCACTGTTCTTCAGCAAATTACTAAGCTGTGCTATAGCAGAATAAGTCCTATAACATTTCCTATCATTATACCCTTTGTCCTGGCTCACTATAAATCTCTGTTTCTCTCCCATTTCTTTTTCTTTATCGCCTCGTCTTTGCCATCACTTTAATTTGTCTCCGTGTGATTTGTTGCACTTGACAGCTGGTTCCATGAGGAAGTATCCCGCCACACAGCTGAAAATATGCTCAGAGCCAAGGGAGTCGGCTCTTTCATTGTCCGAGCCAGTCAGAACTCCCCAGGTGACTTCTCCATCTCTGTCAGGTACCAGTGATTTTGATTCTTTCTATATTTTAAGAAAGATTTATATTTGGGTGGGGGAGTCCCTGTAGCAGCCATCTTAAAACAGTAGTTCTCTCTCTCTCTTTGTATGGGGGGGGATTGGGCCATACGTGGCATCCTGTGGGGAGAGGCAAACACAGTAACTCAAGGTAAAGGAGCATTTTCCCCTTACCTTAGGGCTGCATTGTGACTGCATCAACACTGGAAAATTGGATAGGGTTGGGCCCAGTAAGTGAGTGAGAGATATTTATGAATTTAACCCTGCCACGTGCCCCCAAGGAGCCCTCAGCATAGCCTACAATACAATAAAGACATCAATCAATAAGATGCATTAAGATTCAACAGCCTAAAAACAGAACACCATCTTATAAGTGGCAGAACAGCATAAAACAACCAAACAGCAGCCAGTATAGTAGTTTTGAGACCCTACTAGCTCTTATCAGTCACCAACAGAGCTACCAGGACAGCAGGAAGGAGGAGGTATAAGCTTAGCACACTCTGTATAGTGTATTTCATTCCTTGAAGGTCTCACAGCAGATGCCCTACTTCAAATTTGCAACATTTAATATCCTGCTCTGTTATGTTAAAGGATTGTTTAGAATAAAAACAGGGTGTGCTGAATAATGTCATTATTATTATAATGAATAATGACAAAAACCAGAGCTGGTTGTTCTAGTATCCAGGGTTGACTTAAAATAGGAAGGAAGACCAGAGCAGTGTCCTGCCTAAAGCACTCTGGGAATTGCCTTCTGAATTCTTCCAGGAGATTGATGGGAGGCACTACCCCAACACATCTAGCCCATTATCGCTTATCATAGCCATTGATGACCTTCCAGAACTTCATGGAGAAGTCTATCCAGCATGCCCTCTGCCACTGAGCTGGCCTCCAAGTGACATATTATTCTTTTGTATGCCCTAGCAGGGAAAGGAAGAAGGTCAGATTATATCTAGCAGCGCAATCCAAACTTCCACTGGAACAGGCAGGCCTGCTCTGTATCCAGAGTAAGTTGGGGCTGACTGCGGCTCAGTCCGAGGCAAGGGAAACTTTTCCCCTTACCCTGGGTAAAGTGGCAGCAGCCCCAATGGGTCTACTCAGATCTGCATCACCGCATGAGGTGGTTCAGATCCAAGCAGAACAGAGCTGCACTATGTGGCCCGGGAACAGGGCTAGGATCCAGCATAACTGCCGGGTTCTGGCCCTGCCTCCTGCTCCCTGCCCATCCATTTGACCCCAGGAACACCTACTCCCCACCCACCCACCCAAGAATGCCTCCCTCCCGCCTTATCCCAGCCCTCCCCATACCCCCACCCAGACCCCTGTGCCGGCCGAGCTCAGCCAGTGTGAACTCACCTGCTGCTGCTACGGAGGCTGGATCTGGCCTCTGTGGGCGAGCATACCTCCGTGCACTGGCATGGCTTACTCCCACTTTACAGCACTTTATACTTTACAGCATGCTTGCGACTCTCCTGGGCTGGTACAAGGGACTTGTGCCGGCCCAGGGTGCAATTAGGATTGTGCCCTAAATTTATGATAAGCCTATAGTACAAGATGCAGGTTTGAAGAACAGGGATTTTCCCTCCAATGTTTGGCAATACAGACAGTAGATTCTTCTCTGACGTTTTAACCAATGATTATGCAAAACAACTGTGGGTTGGTTTTTTACCCAGCCTTCTCTATCAGGCCAGGTGGTGTGCATGTTACTTGTTAGAGCATTGATGCTTGTGCCAGTGACCTTGATATTGATCATTGCTTCAGACTGGCTTATGTTGATTTATTTAAAAAAAAAAAAAGACATGCCCAAGAAGATGTTATGTGCTTGGCATCACCAGGCAGCATCCTCAGCAGCTGCCAGGGCCTAGCACTGACACCAGTTCTGGCTTTTTTAAAAAAAAGAAAAGAAAAAGACTTGCATGTTGTTGTGGCAGCAGGCCACCCCCTCCCCATACTCTGTAATGAGACACTATCTGGGGCATTGTGGAAGTCCAAAATAGTGGCTTACCACCACCACCACCCCAGTGTTGGAGGAAATTAAAAATAGTTTCCTCTTTGGGGGGAAGCAGAGTAGCTTAAGCAGCAGACCCCCCCCTTTTGGGTATCACCCCAGGGAACCTCCTTCACCCGGCTGACTGCTAATCAATAAAAAAGACAGAGGCAATGGCTTGTTAAAGTTGCAAAAAAGAAGTTATTTACTTACAGTTCCATTGAGTGTATATTTACAGCAACTGATTAGGATCAGAGGTTCAGCTAACACCTAGAGATAGCTGCCTCACCCTGCATGCCTTGTGCTCAAGATGGCCTGGGCATCAGAGCCCTGGTATGCACCATCTTAACGGGTCGGTGGTCAGAGGACAAGAGGAAGGGTTCAGAGGAGAAGGGAAGGACAAAGGGTTAGGGCCACACCCCACAAGGATCACAGAGAGAACAAGTAGAAAGGTCAGAGTCACTGGGTCATAGCTTGACCCCTTCTGGACAGCATCCTGCCCCCTCTGGACAGCAGATGGAGTTGCATCAACTCCAACACCCAGTAGTGAGAGGAGTGCAGCTGGCCACAGCTGGGGAGGAGAAAGATTTACCACTGCTGCCACCAGTGTGTCACACATGCCCAGCTGAATCACATGCACCCCATCTGACTTCTAACAAGCATACAAAGGTCAAACAGCACATTTCACATCACATGCAGTTTGGCCCCAAGAAACCTGAAACAGTTGTGAATGTCTTGTTTCTTCCCCTGGGTCCCCAGGCATGCAGAGGATGTCCAGCACTTTAAAGTGATGAAGGACCCAGAGGGAAAATTCTTTTTGTGGTCTGAGAAATTTGAGTCGCTCAACAAGCTCGTGGAGTATTACAAGACCTCTTCCATCTCCAAACACACGCAGATTTTCCTGAGGGATGATACCCAGAAAGACCAGCAGGTAAACTTTTGGGAGCTCAGCTTCATGGCAGACAGAGAGAAAAGTTCACCCTGTTGGAGTAGCATTTTAGGAGAATGTAATTATTACACATCAGCATTAAGTGGTTTGGGTCACAAGAGCCTGGCTTATCTGCTTTGGTCTTTGAACGTTTTCAATATAAAAGCACTGTATGACATACATAGCATGGCTCTGCATCAATGTGTTTGTTGTTCTTAAGATCTCTGCTGGCGTCATATGTACATCTGCACTGACCCTATAAAGCCTCCCCACTATATATTCTTCAAACTCTATGGAGCTTAAACCTTCTGTGAAGTACATCCCTGGGGCGGAGCCTCTGAGGCAGCAGAAGCGGAGACACAAGCCCGAAGAGGGTGGCAATGAAGACGAGGAGCTGTGAAAAGGGGTCTGCAAGCCCAGTTTAATCTAGTCAATGTCTTCACATTCATTGGGACCTGTTACAGCACAGAGTCCCACTTGTTCAAGTCCTTAACAACAAGTCCTTAAAAAAGTCTTCATCAAAATCAAAGCTGAGTCTTTGTGCCTTTCACAAGTCTCTCTGAGGGAATTAGCATGACCTACACCTGTGCCGCAGATTCTTGTCCTGATATTGTCTTGTCCTGTCCAGATATCTGGTCCTTACCCTGTTGAGCTTGAGGGTACTCAGCTGCTGGTCCAGTGCTGACAGGCTACTGCTCTCTTGGTTAGCTCCCGTTGTCAAGGTTGTAGTCTGGGCCCCAATCTCAAGGTTACTGGCAAGGTGGGTTGACCTCTTGCAATTCCAACCCCTCAGGGGGGTCAGTTGGGATGCCTCTTGGTGTCCCAGATGGTAGTCAAGGGATAGGCTACCCTGCCTATCCCTCTGTTGGCACTGTGCCAGTCAGAGGTGGATGCCCGGGTTTGCCCAGCCTCCTGAGGGGGGGGGGGGCTGTCCTGAGGTGCTCCCTGCCAGACAGCTTCCCCCAATGGCCACCAGGGGGCAGGCTGCTTTGGCTGTGGCCCCCACTCTCTTTATAGGACTTCCTTTACCTTTCTCTACCTTTGGTCACTTTGTTGGTGGCTTTCTCTATTTTAACCATTTCTGCCCAGCCCACAGGTGTACACATTTGATCCCTGTTGCGTATATGCAACATTGGTCAGAAATGGCTTAAGGGGGGGAAAAAACACCCTAAGCAAAGAAAGAAACTGATGATGATGCCACTGCTGTAATCCAGTGTGAGGTGGGGTACAACCCACTTGTGGGTACTGACCCACAGGCTGAAGACTAAAGACTTAACTAATGAAGAAATCACAAGGAGCAAGAGGATGCCCTTTGCATGATGCCTTATGGGAATGAAAGATTCTTGCTGGCATAAAGCACAAAGTGATCTCCTTCCAGAATCCTTACCCCTTTATTCTAGTACATGAGCTGCCACGTAACAGGAAAAAATATATAAGGGCTTTCCATCTCCTTCAAACATATTGGCACAAGAAAAGCCAGTGTCAGCACTTTCAAAGCATCAAGCTATGCAATCACTGACCAAATGCTTTTTAGCCTGTAGTAGTCTGTTGTTTCCAATTAGGGTGTTTGGGGAGTAATAATATCATTTATACGGTGTGTTTGACTTTCACAGTGCTTTACATATATTACTTCAGGAATCTGGATCACCCAAAACCTTCAGACACCTGAGACAGGGTACCAAATACCACCTCTCGCACATCCTCCTACCCATACTGCCTCACCCAGTAGCATAGCTAAGGGGGCACAGCACTAAGTGTTGCAGGGCACCTCAACATGCCATACAAGCTGCCCCTCCCCCTCACCTTTGGAGCCTTTCCTGGTGGTGAGAGCAAAGTGGAGACTCCTTCTTTGCCTGTAAAGGAAGGACAGGCACTGCAAGTCAGGAGTGATGAGCTCTATAAAGGTCCCTCCTGGAATGACAAAGCATTCCCTGCCTAGAACATGGCTATATATCCTGAACTGCAAGTATGAACTACTGCAAGATATGAAGGAGCATTAGCAAAACTGTGTTGGATCCTGTCTTGAACAAAAGCAGCAGTTTGCAAGGCATCTCGGGGCTGTGCTATGTTGAAAGAGAAAACAAGGAGCTTGTAGACAGATAGGAACAGGATTGAGGAACAGAGATACAAAACACTGTGATTCAGCCACAGAATAATAGAACAATGGAATAGAAAAGAGGAGCTACTGGATGGAACTGAGGGAGAAACATGAATGCAGATGTGTTGAAAGGACTCAGAAAGAGTACACCTTTTGTTAGAGCTGAAGGTTTCCCTTTATTTATAATGCAATCCATACAAAATAAACGAGGAGCACTGGAGATTGAGGAAAAGATGTGTTTCAAGGCACAAAAAACTAGCAAATATTAAGGAAATGGGCGAAGTAATAGAGAAGAGAGAGTGTGCAAAAGGTGTTTGGGAAACAGGGAAATCCCAGGCCACTGGCAGGGGCCTGTTTCAATCTATGCTCAAAGAATGTGGAAATACAGAGGTTGCCAATGAGAGGAAGAGTGCATGGTAACTACAGTAACCAAAGCTCTGCTTAACCAGGAAACGGATTCTGATATCAGATTACCAGGATGTGAATACTAAGACAAGGCAGGACATAGTACATGCTCAAAATAGCAATGAAGCTCGGGAACCTACATTGGAAGGAGCACTATATGTTCACCAAGGAGAAGAAATCATGCATTACTGACACAGGGTTATATTGTTAAAAACTCCCTATCAACCAGTGGTTCATTTTAAAAACTCTGCCTTAGGATTTAAAGAAATTCATTTCAATTGATGGCAGGCCATATTGCCCACAGCAGCAGCAGAAGACGAGTGAGGAGGAAGAAGGCAAGACAGAGGAGCGCAGCATCTATTAAACAGGTTGTTTAAGGCTAGATATGATCAATAGAATGCCTTTCACTGCAGGACTTCATTTTTGTTTAAATGGATTTGTACTGTGAATGCAAAACCTGCAGGGGGTCAAAATTGCTCATTTGCATTGCAAAGGCCTCTTTTTCTGCTTTCTCTTCTGCATTAGCAATTATCACAAAGGCCACATAAGTGGTTCAAAGGTGATTCAAGCCTGATTTGTGAAAACAGCAGGAGAGAGAGGGGCTGGCATCTGTACTGAGTAATGCATAGGAAAAGGAAAGGTTAGGGAAAGTGAACCTGCCTCCACTGTTGTGCTTACTCGCTAGGATTACAGGACAGCATATATAGGCAGATCCAGTTGCTAAGACAAACTAAGCCCAAGCCTTAGTTTTGAAAACAAGTTCAAAGACACTTGTGGTTAAGTGTGGTTGGACTGTCATGGAATCCAGTGGTGTAGCTAGAGGGGGTGCAAAGCACTATGTTTTGCAGGGAGCCTCACCGCAGCATGCAAGCAGCCCCTCTCCTTTGGAGCCATTCCAGACAGTGGGAGCAAAATGAAGGCCCCTGAGAGAATGTTTCTTTTTTTTTTTTTAAATAACATTCTTACTTTGAAACAGACTTGATGCAGAAAATGAAAACAGATTTTTACAGAAAAAGTACAACACATCAGCATAAATGGAGTTTGAAGTGAAACTGGATTTTCTTTTAACTTTATTGTTCTCTTTTTAATGAGCTGTTTCTAGTTTAGTAATTTCTATTTGTAGCTCCATTCTGACTGCCTTGTGTTTTTTAATAGTGCTTGTTTCACTAATGTATCTGCCCTAAATAACAGCTTTCATAGCAGCCTAGATTACCGCATGCATCATTTCAGCTACTGTATATTATTATTTGTGTCAAATAATGTTTAATTTCATCTCAGAGTTTGTCCTGTGTACATGTGAAGGGGTGGGGGCCAGCACGGTAATGGGGAGATTCCACAAGGCTTCCCCAAAACTAGTGCCATCCCTGACTATCAAGTAAATATTAGTTGATGTGCTATTTGTTATAAAGACCACAAAACAAAGTGAAACTGCAGTGGGTGGGTGGGGTCTTTAGTGTTTTGCTCCTGCTACAGCTTTGTTCCTGATCATGGGCCCTCACCATGTGCCCTATTTTTAGTTGGTGAAAAAATGTTTCATTGGCTTTCAGAGGAGTTCCCCCCCCCCAACTAAAATTAGTGTGCAGAGGGCAAAGTAGGAAATCTCCCATACCATAACTATACCATAGATTATACTACGGATTAGCCTATATAGATAATGACCTTATAATTTCAATAGTTTATAAATAAGATCCAGTTTTGCATGAATTCATCTGTCATATCTCCTTCTCTTGATTGGAAAATAGTGAATATGGCAAAATAGACAAAGGAACTTCACTTTGTATGATTTGCTTTTCTTCCAGGAAAGTGGTAGTTGGAGCTTGGCCAAAAAGGCACAGGAAGTGCTTCACCGAAGTGCAGGACCACCTGCAAAAGAAGTAGGAGTGTCAGGACGCAAGAAAGATGCGGATCATTTCTCATCTCAGCATCAGAAGCAGGTAACATGGAGAACCAAAGGTGAACCCAAGGTCCCATGTCTACATATTTAAGAACTGCACTGTCATGCATGTTGTTATCTTCATTCATGACACTGAATGATTTTAGGATTATGCTCATGCTGAGCAGTGGAGCATCTCAATATGACAAATCTAAAAACCAATTTAAAAAAATTTTTTTAGGTATAACACTTTGCAGTTCACAGCATAGTTCAAAGCAAACCAAAGTGCAATTTGGAGTTGTTGTTTTTTTTTCCATGAATCCTCTCTAGCTTGTGTAAGCAATTGCAATTCTGGCCCCTGCGCCACCTGGGGCCAGGACCACAAAATGCCCCCCCCCCCCATGTGGCTTGGAGGTCTAAAACATCACTTCTGGTTTTCAGACAGAACTGGAACTGACATTTTTAGGCCTTCTGAAGGCCAAAGCAGCTACGCATGACCCCCCCCCCCCCGAGGCCTCCAGAAAGCCTAAAAACATAAGTTCCGGTTTTCACTGAAAACTGGGTGAAGTTTTTAGGCCTTCCAGAGGCCTTAGAAGGGCTTCTAAGGCCCCCATAAAAAGACATAAAGGGGGGAAAAAAGTGGCAGGGGAAGGGGGTTGCGATGCCATCTCCTGCTGGATGGTGCCCCGGGACAATTTCCCCTTCAGGTATACCATTGTGTGTAAAACATGATGTGTGTAAAACATGTATATGTATGATATATGTGTTTATATCATGTAAAACATGATATACGCATGCATGGCAAGGGATGCATGTGTAAAATATTCTAAGAATCTTGGATGATTTGTGTGGGAAAAGTCGCGTAGTGGAGAAGGGGCTGACTGCTGCTTGGAGCAGGAAATGGAGCTAGAAACTTAGAAATACTCCACAATCTAAGGAGAAGACTGATCTCCAAATGGAATAAAACAATTCTCACCTGCACCATGTTTGACAAGAGCAGCCAGGAAGTAATGGAGCAGGAAGCAAGGGAGGCTAAATCTCATCAAAAACTAGTGGGCCACCTGTTTATGAGTCACATGTCTGACATGACCCAGAAAAGTGAACTAAACATGCAATATATAGACATACATATGTGTGCACATGCACTCCCTTCCATTTTAAAGCCAAGCTGAGTTTGTCTCACACTTAACATCTCTAGCAGGGAACAACTGACATCCATATCTGTATTGAATCACATTGACCTTTTGTGCTGGCTCAAATGCAGGCAAGAAGCCCTTGGGGGCAGTTCGAAATGTTACATTTTGTAAAAGGAAATTGGAAAATATGTCCTGAACTACAAACAAGGAGGTTAGAAGATCTCGAGGGCAGGGGTTATTTTTATGGTGAACAGAGACTATTATACTGCCTCCCTTCCTGCAGGTGAACTTTACTGACAACAGCTATACTCTGGAGTGGCCAGTACATTTCCCATAATAATGGCTGCCCCCACTTCTGCACCCCACTCTGCCCCAACAGTATAGGCATCAAAAAATGGCATTTGAGAAGTTATAGATGACTTCAATATGCCAGAACAGGAAAAGGAAAATGTGAGCTCTAAAAATGCATTGCTCTTCACTGTAGCTAATTCAAGGCAAACATCTATGAGGGATGTCATTGCACAATAGAAAGCAGGGATGGTCAATCTTTCAGTGATAGAGGAAGTATAATTTATTCTGCTACACAAACTTAAAAGATGCAGGAGATTGACAGCCCAGTCTGTCTCCCACCAGTCATAATATACAGCCATGCCAATGGACCATGTGTTGTATGCTATGGCCAGTGACAGATAGGTAAAAATATATTTTACATACTTCCCAGTAGACCACCTGATCACCAATAGGGCTCCTTGGACCCACACCAGCTATTTGCTTGCATAGGTCTGGGGAGAGCCACGGGGGCAGGTCCAGGCCAGGAAAGGGATATAGGAACTGGTGTGTGTGATTGCTGCCAAGAAACTCCCCCTCCTGCCCTCAAACTGCCCCCTCGGTTTGGCCCATTCCCCACCTCAAATCACCCATGCATTGCCCCCTCTGCCATCTTACCTGGACTGGAGGAGCATCTGGGTGGTTCTAACATGCGCATGAAGCCTCTTGCTGTTTCCACCAGTGGCTCTGTTGCACGCAGTGGCAGTGCGATGTTTGCACCCTTGTTTGTCCATTTATGACCACGGATTGCAAGATCTGCTGTCATGAATTGGACCATTAATGTCTGAAGGCTGCCCATCCATGGTATTACAAGGACAAAAGGGGAAGAGACCTCAAGGTGCAGAGAAGATCATTTATTGCCCAATATGTTTTAAGCATTATAGTTCTTTATTGGGGCAACTTTAATTCAGTTCTTCCAAGGAGAAACCACAACTGCCTTTCATACCATCCTAAAATAAGTCAGAATAGATAACAAGAAGTTTGCATAGGATAAGTTGCATCACTCTGCAGAATAGCTGGTATTATCAATAAAACTTCACAAGGAAGAGAAATGTGCAAAGATGGACATTCAAGTTAATCCCAAACTCAGCCAATGTAAATTGTAATAAATTGCAGAAGTAAAGGAGATGAAAGAATTTTCAGTATCAGCAAGAAATGGAAAAATAATTAATAGTTGAGTAATTTTAATTAAAGAGACACATATAACAATTTCATCATGTATAAGAAAATTAATTCATCACCAAAGCCAGCGTCAAATAACTATGGGCAGCAGTTGTTCCAAACTGTCTTTTGCTTATAACTAATGATGAAAACTCCCAGTTGCACCACAGGATATTCTTCTCCTTGCTTTCTAGGACAGACGTGGTAGAAGTCTGGACATTCAAGAAGGACATCCGGGCCAAAGAGACCATAAACCGGGAAGCACACCATCTATGTTCCGAAGGCACACAGATCCAGCACAGCAACCACAGGTACTTCAGGCCTGTCTTTTATAAGTCAGAGTTGGGGGGGGGGGACGACTAAGAAAATTTGTTTCCATTCATAGAGCCAAAACAAATGTATTATTCTGTACATGGCACTTGAAAGGAAGAGTGACATGCAAAATGTGTGTGCAAACTGGGAACTTAAGTAGCCTTTCGAGTCCATGGTGGGAAACAGATAACAATATCCCAAACCTTAACCTGCTGTTAACATATGTGCTTTCCAGATGGTTAAAAAAAACCTGGATTTTATTCCCCCCCCCCCAAACTGTACTTGTGTTGATCCTGCACCATCAGTTGCTGCAGTGTTGTGTGGGGGAGATAGGTAAGATGTTTGCATTATAACCTCTTTCTTACAGTGATGGAGCACAAAAGTAGCAAGAACATTTTCCAACTTCTTAAAGGCAAGGTTCATACAATGAAAGGGTAGTGTTTGTGGCTAGGGCAGGGAGAGATGGGATGAAGTCTTGTGGCTCTTGATTTATTTTTTTTAAACAGTGGATTAGCACTTGAACTGGGGATTCACATCTGAACTGGAGGAGCCTACAGTATTAAAAAAAATAATAAACTATTAAAATAACAACCTCAGAATTCATCAGATGGAACTGAGATGGACTGGAAGAATTGAGTTGCTCATTGCCATGGATGTCACAGATGCTATCCAGCTGATGTCTGTAACCCTCACTCAATCACATTCCAGTCAGCATCCACACCTAGTAACCATGATAGTGTCATCGATAATTTATACCAAGTTTCGAAACAAGGAACAGTGTGTCTAAAGGAGACAGAATTTAGGGAAAGGGGTTATGACACAAAAGAGTAGAGGGATACAAAGGAATTAGGGGATTGATGTTGTATCTGGAGCAAGCAAGATTGGTCTCTTATTGAGGCTGGATGAAACACACCTTGAAGAGTGGATTGGTGCAAGTGTGCATCTCACCCATTAGCCAGCTCAGCTGGTCTCCAGCCCATCTGCCCACCACCCCTTACTAGCTCTTCACCATACTGTTAGGCTGATTTTAAAAAGCAAAATGACAAAAATGGAAATATCTTGTTGTAAGTGATGATCCAGAGCAGCAATTTTCAGTTTTTCATGTCACGACACACTCACAAGGCACTAAAATTGTCAAGGCAGGGCACACTTTAAGTTTTTTTTGACAACTGACAAGGCACTCCACACTGCTGGGAGGGGGCTCACATCTCCCAATGGCCCTACTAATAAATGATCCTCCCCCAAACTCCTGCAGCATACCTGCAATCCAATTGTGCCTCAGCGCAGTGGTTGAAAATTGCTATCCTAGAGCATCTCCTGGGAGATTCATTCTAAGTCACCATACTTTCCTCTTCCTGTTTTTTTAATTAGCTTGTTAGTGAGAAAAGGAGGTAGAGAAGGAGGAAGTGGTAAAGGGTTGCATGCACACTTGAGCACATACAAAGTGAAGTGGTAGCCATGGCTCACCTTGCCTTAGGCAAAGGGGGCAAGGAGTTCGGGTTGACCTTTAGAATAAATATCTTATTTTCTCAAGGACAAAGTATTAGGCATGGTGGGATCATCCATCCAACAGAGATACAACCTTGAAAGAGGATGTGCAGACTCTTTGCAACTGATGAGAAACAACTGCCACACTTTTACTGTGCATTCAGGAACATATGGAAAAGTTGTTGGTGGCTTGGGGAGAGCATTTTTGAATGGGTGAGATCTGTAGTAGTGCAATCCTAGTAAGTTCTGTTATGGTCAGTGGGGTTTATTCCCTGGAAAGCATGTATAGGATTACAGAAGACTTGTAACAACGGCTGACACTGTCCTTTTACTTTCTCCATTCTTAGCGTCCACGATGGGTCCATGCCATGTATGACTTTGAGGCAGTGGAGTGTGATGAGCTTGGGTTCTGCAGTGGAGATGTCATAGAAGTCCTGGACAACTCTGATGCCTATTGGTGGAAAGGCTGTTTGCATGGAGAATGTGGTCTCTTTCCTGCCAACTACGTAGCACCTATGACATAGTGTTTGGGACTATGTCTGTTTTAATAGGAATGCCTGCCATCTTGCCAACAGCAAAAGTAAAAGAAACATCCTTCATGCACTTGGGTGACACACAATTTTTATGATCACAACATTAGCTGTTGAGTAGTTGATATATTAAAATGCCTATTAAAAGGGGAGGGCTGATATTTTTGCACCTAATGAGAGCAGGAGCCAGGGATTGTCTAAAAGTTCTTGCTGAATTTCCTTTGCATTGTCCCTCATTAACAGATCTGAGTTAACATGCACCTTACATTCAGTGACTATCTCTTAGGAAATTCCTTAGAGAGGCCTTGGGGTACTCCTTAAGCAAGACCTTGGGACACACCACCTTCTAGCTTTAAGAGTGTCACCGCTGAACCATGACATATCATTCAGGTACAATTTTACCTTCTGAGGGTTCATACAGATGTTAGATAATTAAGTGATGAGCTTGCTATGCACACTTGCTTGGAAGCTTGGAAGCACACTCGCTGTAACCAATTCAAGTATACAATTTCCTCTCCCAGAGCAAGCTCAGGGGAAACAAGTACAACGAAAGTGGGCTCTGCAAGCTCTGATTGGCTGTAACTAGTGAAGTCACAACCCCCCTTCCTGAAATCAAGTTTTTCAATTATTTTAACTCTCATTGTATACTTTTTTTTTTAAGGAAGTTGAAGAAGGTATACTTCTATAAATGTACATGCAGTGCTTTAAAAATTAAGAAGGCAGATAGCTTGTCTAAAGCATGGTGGGAGGGACAAGACAATTGCCTGAAGCAGCATTCAGTTTGCTGATTATGTCTGTTTTTCATTCTGAATGCAGGAGGAAACTTGAAGTTCTGGGGAAAATATGTATCGGAACTCTTGGTCCAATATACGTGTCAGCACTCTAATTCCCCTTTATTATTATTTTATAAATTTTCCTAATGTGAAAGCTTTGTAGTATTATGCATTTAAGCCAGGGCCTCAGCAACAGACCCCACTTCCCCTCTCTGGGGGTGTGAAGCACATCGTAGTCAGACATCCCTCCTTTCCTGAGTAAACCAGGCTGAGAGAGTACTCTCAGCTGAGCTTGGTCTCTCGACCTGTCCCTCACTGGCTTTCTCAAGTGGCTGACTGAGGCTGCAATCCTATAAACACTTACCTGGAAGTAAATCCCATTGAATTCAATAGGGCCCAATCATGTCCATCTTCTAGCACAAATGCAGCTGCAATACAGCCCCAAGATAAGGGAATAAATGCGACTGCCTCCTACTACCACAGAATGCAGCATACAACCCATTTGCATGGCTGCATCAGTTCTGGAAAGTTGGATAGGATTGGGCCCTTAATTCTGAGTAGACAAGTATAGGATTGTGCTGTAAGAGAGATCATGAGTGGCCATGGTGCGCTGGGAGAAACAAGCTAGCCAAAGGAGTGCTTTCATAGGCTCCCTCTCTCAATTAGTTGCTCATAAAACTGAGCAATGGTTGAGTGGAAGCACCCAGTGGCCAACCAGAGAAGGTGGCAGCATGCTCAGTGAGTACTCTCTCAGTCCGCCATTTTCCCCAGCCACTCAAAGATGGCACTTCAACCCACCTAACAAGTGGGCTGGCCCTGCATGTGGAGAAGGGAACACTTTAACAGGGACCCAAGAGTGCATCCACATAAATACCAAGAACATACACTGCAAACATATATTGGTTTGATACTCATTCAACAGTGCAATCCTGAGATGGATTTGGGCTGGCACAAATACCTTACACCAGCCTAGGAGGGTCATAAACATGCCATAAGACACGTTTGCACTTCCTCGTGAGTCAGCAAGGAGGTGGCGCAAGTATGAGGAGACCTATAGGGGCCAGGGAGGTTTACCTGGAGGTAAGGAGAAAAGTTTCCCCTTACCTCTGGTTGAGCCACTTTGGGCCCCTATCCTGCTCTGGATAAAGCACAAGCCTCATGGCTAGCCTGTTCAAGCGCAGGATAGGATTGCACCCAAATCCTGAGATATTGTAGAGTCCTATGAATTCTACTATTTTCAGGATTTCCTGGGCAGAGGGACTGACTGTTAAACCAGTTTGAATTTGTGATGTAGATGTATCCACATTATCCTTTCAGATCTGACCACGCTTATATGACACCAATAGGACAATGGGTGCTTCCAGTTATAATAAGTGTTATAAGTTCTTGCACTTATAACTGTGTGGCAATTGTTTTAGTGTCATGAAATTGTTTATATATAGTAGACATACAGATGTGCTCTTTGGCTGCTAATATTTTCTAGGAGACGTGCCACAATAGAAAGTTGTTGAAGGATAAAGTGATTGTGTACAGACACTGCACTGGCCAAGTGGTGACTACAAGGCCTGAAAGCTTTTACCAATCCTGGTTCCCAACATGTGTTTATCTGGCTCTCATTGTCTTTGGATTTTGCGTGCTGGGGGATGATAATCCAAATTGCTCTTTAGCATTCCTACTTTGATCTTTTGTTGTGAAAAAAACCATGTGCTTGCTGCCACAAGAGATCTAATTCTACTTAAGTGTGTGTGTGTGTCTGTGTCTGTGTGTGTTAGAGACTGAGCAACTCTGTAATCCTGAGAATGTATAGTCAAACTCATTAAAAATATCTTGCATCTTTATTCTTTTGACTCAACATAGCTATTTAGCACAATGGAAAGAAAAGGGAAAATTGGAATGGTTATAAATAGAAAAGACCAGAAAATAAAACAAAATTCCTAAAACCAAGAATCAGAAATTGCTGTGCATCTTTGTTGAAATTCAATTACATAAGTGTGAATAAAATCATTTAGTTCAATATGTAACCACAGGATACAACAAGGAAGTGACAAGTGTTAATTTCATTGGAATTAAATACCAAAACCTGACCACTATCTTCTGCAAAGGGGTTATGCTTTGAAATACAGTACAAGCACTGTACAGTAAAATCAGGGGATGATTCCGCACTCACCAGCAAAGTCTGGATACAAACAACTGTCACAAGATTTGCAATGTTGCTTATTCTTCAGCTGCAAATGTGAAACAGGAATATGTGAAGGAAGAATTGATTTTTTAATGCATGAGTATAGTCTAAAGCCATACATCCTTGATGTAACAGAAGCCTTGACTTAGGTAAACTCGATTCTACTTAAGCTTTCCATACACTCAAACACAAAGTCACTCAGCCATCACAACACATCAAACTATTTTACAGCCAAGTAATTTTGGCGGGAACTCTGCTTCCTCCATGTCTCTGCTCCATGCCTCTACTGGGAGGGACTAGAGGAGCTGCTGGTGCTTACCACTAAGGACCACCCTTGGGAAGTGTAGTCCCTGACACACAATAATACTGGCTGTACTTCTAGGGATGAAGAAGCTTTGGATTTTAGCTTCCTGCCCTCTCACCCCTAGCAGCCAGTACCTCCTGATAATCCAGCAGATCAGATGGTTACTGTGAGTAAAAAATAGCAGTACGAGCATCCCCTGATACTGCTTTTGATTCCAACTTGCATAAGGTTTTCTGGAACGGAACCTTTACATAAGCTGGGGACCTATAGTATAGCTAGTGACTAGATTTCAGGGAGCAACTAGATATGACGTTTATCACAGGGTTACCGCCCAAAATAGCAATTCTACATTCCCCCCATTATAGTTAGGAAAATATGTCACATCATGTCTTGCATCTCCCCCACTCTATATTCTTGGCTGCCACAGGGTAGGGGGCATGGCAGCACATGATATGATGTTGTCTAGTCACATGTTTCTCTTACAAAATGTTTTGGGGAGAGATCAGCTTCATTGGAGCCAATGTTCTTACCCGGAACAATGAAACATCTAACATTTTTTTCAGTAATATAATGAAGCCAAATTGAACCCTCCATTTTTGAGGAAGGAAGTACAGTACTCTAATTTGATTTGTGAATTAAACCTACAAGGCGATCTGTGAAAGCGCAGTGTCTTCATTAACATTTCCTCTGTCTTTCCCCCAGTTTTGTTTTTCCTCGCCTAATAAAGAAAGAACCTAAAATGGCTATCTGACTGCAAAGCTGGAAAAGGGAGGAGATTAAGAGTTAAATGATTAGAATTTTGCCCCAGGAACAATGACAGTAGGAGCAAACAGGTAATAAAACAAATATAACAGCTGAGGGAGTACCTGGGTAAACAAGGCCATTTTTCCACACAAATGATACAGCAAAAACGGGTAACAAAGGAATAAGGTTTTTGACTGCAAGTGAAAGCACATACTAAGAATTGCTCAGCTGGGTTCCTGCTGAGAGTAGCTTTTTGCCCTTGAAATGATAGAAATCCATATTTTATTTACAGGCTCCTGTGGTTAATAAAAAGAAGTGAAAGCTTTAAATAAAAGTATTAATGTTAAAAGAAGAATATAACACTCTATTGTGTATTTCCACAGAGTAATGCTTCTGAGTTCTGCAGGCAATAGTGGGGCAGTGGGGGGGGGGGGCTATGCTCACCGAAAAATATGCAGCTGCAGCAGTAGTGTCCCCCTGTTCACTGCCCCAGAAAGGCTACTGCTGCATTGCAAAAACTGGAAAACCCAGGAGTTTAGGGCTATGCATAAGGGTAGACTGCTGCTGTTTCTGTGGTGACAAAGTGGCCTGACACAGCACAGCATGAAGTGGGGACGGGATGCTGCTGCAGCTACCATGCACACTATACAGCCACAGCACTGACAGTGACACCATTTGACATGTGGGTGGGAACAATAGGTTTGCTTTGCATGCCATAAGTGACTCCACTGCTCTGTACAAAAACACACTCACACACCACTGCCTATGTTGGTCAGTGCTATTGGTGTTGAATGTTGCGTTTGTTGGCCTGGCGCCATGTTGTGTGGCATGCAGGATCGTTACATGTGCAACTTTGGGTACTGGATGTGCCCAAAAAACTTGTTCCCAATGATATCTTGCAAGGAAGCACTATGCTCAGAAAGTGGTTTCTGCATTACAAAAAGTCATGCTGGGATGCAGTTAAAGTCACTGAGGAAATGAGAAGGAAACTGCCTTCTACCGAGTCAGATCCAGCCCAGTTAGTCCAATGTTATCTGCACTGATAAGTAGTTCCATCCCGAATTTTAGCTGGGGGTCTTTTCCAAACTTAACTGGAGATGGCAGGGATTGAACCTGGGGCCGAGTGCTCCACCACTGAGCTATGTAGCACCTGTGCTCACACTGCCCAGGGAACGATTCGTGATAATCTCACAACTGCATTCCACACGACCATCAAAATAGAAACTGATGCTCTATTTGGGAGACGAATAACATGTTTCCAGATATGGAATATTGTGGTTTAAGTGACAGAAAAATCCAGAATCTCCCAATCTGATAGAAGTGCAATCTCAAAGGATAGTGGGCTCAACAAATTATTGCAGATAACTGTGCACAAACTTGTGTGGGAAATCTCTTCTTCCTCTTGCCTCTGGTAACAGGTCATGAGAAGCACACATAATCATGTTCTGTAACCATGAGTGATTCCCATATTGCTCATTCCCTCTGGTTCCGCCTAAGGCCTTCCACCTGTTCTTATCTTCACAGTGAGAATGCCTCTCAGCATTTCTAGGGAACTCTGGCTCTACACTCTTGCTATAAAGTGGTTCAAGATACTGCACTGAGGCTTCTAAAACTCCGTTTTGCAAAGTCATGTTGAAGGCCTCTTACATAGTAATTTTGAAGGTGGGTTTTACTTGATTTTAAAGGTAATTTTGTAGTTATGGATGAACATTAACCCTTCCGCACGATAAAGAGCTTTACAAATAAATTATATGTTATCTAAGTCAGTCTAAATGCTAAAGAATTAGTTTTTGCAAAAGAAAACAAGGAGAATATGATCGTGTACAGTAATACAATATTTATCAGTATTCATGAAAGTGGCAAATCATTGCCAGTTTCTTTCACTTTCAGAGGACTCTCTAATGTGACAGGTTTGTGAAGTGGGTTAATTTGCATGCAACACGAAAGATGCCATTTACCAAAATAGAACTGACAACTGGAAAGGGCTGTGAATGTCAGCTACAGGACTGCAAGGAAACAGACAACTGAAACAAGAATTCACAATGAACCCAATGCAAAAAAATACATTTAAAGCAAATTATACGTATTAACGGGAAGTCAAAGCCACCAACTTGATGGAAAATATAAAAAGAAAGAAGCACAAGTTATTGCAGAAAAGTCATGACAACTCTCTATCCAGTGAAGGTTCATGAATGACAATTAAGAACATAACAACATAAGAACAGCCCCACTGGATCAGGCCTGTCTGTGACAGATCAGGAGAGAGATCTTGGGGTGGTGGTGGACAGGTCGATGAAAGTGTCGACCCAATGTGCGGCGGCAGTGAAGAAGGCCAATTCTATGCTTGGGATCATTAGGAAGGGTATTGAGAACAAAACGGCTAGTATTATAATGCCGTTGTACAAATCGATGGTAAGGCCACACCTGGAGTACTGTGTCCAGTTCTGGTCGCCGCATCTCAAAAAAGACATAGTGGAAATGGAAAAGGTGCAAAAGAGAGCGACTAAGATGATTACGGGGCTGGGGCACCTTCCTTATGAGGAAAGGCTACAGCGTTTGGGCCTCTTCAGCCTAGAAAAGAGACGCTTGAGGGGGGACATGATTGAGACATACAAAATTATGCAGGGAATGGACAGAGTGGATAGGGAGATGCTCTTTACACTCTCACATAATACCAGAACCAGGGGACATCCACTAAAATTGAGTGTTGGGCAGGTTAGGACAGACAAAAGAAAATATTTCTTTACTCAGTGTGTGGTCGGTCTGTGGAACTCCTTGCCACAGGATGTGGTGCTGGCGTCTAGCCTAGACACCTTTAAAAGGGAATTGGACAAGTTTCTGGAAAAAATCCATTATGGGGTACAAGCCATGATGTGTATGCGCAACCTCCTGATTTTAGAAATGGGTTAAGTCAGAATGCCAGATGTAGGGGAGGGCACCAGGATGAGGTCTCTTGTTATCTGGTGTGCTCCCTGGGGCATTTGGTGGGCTGCTGTGAGATACAGGAAGCTGGACTAGATGGGCCTATGGCCTGATCCAGTGGGGCTGTTCTTATGTTCTTATGTTCTTATGGCCATAGGCCCAGCTAGTCCAGCTTCCTGTATCTCACAGTGGCCCACCAATTCATAGGAACATAAGCCTCAACCCCATGATGAGCTTTTCAAACACTGAACAAATTCCTCTGAACTCTACCATATATTCTAGTTACTCTATTGCAGGGGTCAGGGAACTTTTTTACCTCTTACCCCCCAAAAAATTTATAAACGCAGACGTTACCCCCTTGATTTGAAAGTAAGGAAATCATACATCCAATAACATTTTGAATTCAAATACTGTATTTAAAATTACTTTGAAAGCTTCAACTTACTTGAAAACTTCAGGTTTTGTTAAAGCTGTGTTAAGCACCAGGTCATACACTTCACCCTCAGGTCCAGCACCCCACTTTGGACTGCACATGATGACAATGATGACAATGACCACCAGGCCCCCCGACCCCTCTCCTCCAAACAGCACACCCCCTAGCAAACTTTTCAACTTTTCAACTTGCCCCCCCCCGGAGGACAGTATCTTCGCAAGTCTTTTGCATACAACAGAATCCCCCATACAGAGGTGTAGCTGCCCCAGTATAGGTAGCCAGTAGCCAAGTGATGCCTCAGTATAGGTAGTCAGTAGCCAGATGACCCCCCAGTATAGGTAGTCAGTAGCCAGATGACCCCCCAGTATAGGTAGTTAGTAGCCCGGTGATCCCCCAGTATAGGTAGTCAGTAGCCAGATGACCCCCCAGTATAGGTAGTTAGTAGCCCGGTGATCCCCCCAGTATAGGTAGTCAGTAGCCAGATGACCCCCCAGTATAGGTAGTTAGTAGCCCGGTGATCCCCCCAGTATAGGTAGCCCAACGATGCCCCCAATAAAAATAAATAAACAATACTCACCTTACCTCGATCCCACGTCGGTCGGCGCGGCTTTTCTTCTTCCTCCTGCTCTGTCCGCTCGGCGGGAGACACTGACGGCCCGGCGCTGTGTGATGACATCATCACTACAGCGCCGGGCAGCTCCAGTCTCCCGCACAGAGCGGAGAGAGCGGGCGGCTGCGATACACGCAGGCTGTGGATACAGCCTGAGTGTATCGCCTGCTCCCTTCCGCTCACCGCATCTGAAGGTGAGCGGAAGGGAGCAGGGCAGCGGGCGGTGTGCACACAGCGCACCAGCCCGCTGCCGGCCCCCTGGAGCGGGTGGAGAGCGGGTGCGCTGACTCCCTCCGCTACCTCCCCGCCCGGCGCCCGCACACAGTTAGGTAAGGCAACCTTACCTATCGCTTCTTCGTCTGACACTCCTCGCAGGCAGACTGAAGATGGCGGCTCTGGATCAGGTGGTACCCGCTCTCTCTACAGCGCTTGCGCCATACACGTAAACGCTGGAGCAGTCCACTGAGAGAGCGGGGGGGGAGCAGAGCAGAGAAGGAGGATGCGGTGACACTGACACACACTGACACTGGCCGTCCGTGCTATAATGGACCGTAATAACTGCTGCTATGCCGATAGTTCCGCCATTGGCCAGCGCAACCTCCTCATTACCCCCAGATTTTCACTTTTACCCCATTTGGGGTAATTTACCCCTGTTCCCCGACCACTGCTCTATTGAGTGCGTCCTCAATCATCTATTCTACAGGTATGCTGAGGTGCTCAGGCATTGTTGTATACAGTCTATTGCTTCCTGTAAGAATCTGTGGATTACTAATTCAATACAGTAGGTCTTTGCTGTGAGAAAAGAAGGTTCCATTCATCTCAGGATCCTATCCATCTGTAGGACTTCGTGCCCCTTTACATTTCTTGCATGGTATGTATGGGGTAGACCCACCAAATTTGAGGACTATTAAACATCATGCACAAGCTCTGATTAGGTGCTTGTGTGGGGAGCAAGGAACAGGAGGGACAAATGCAGGCCCTTATCTTCTCATAAACAGCTGATTGGTGCTATCATCAATCTGGGATTATGCAAAGTAGTGTCTCATAGGGGTGGCTCCCCATCAGGGAAATGAGCCTCAGTATCCCACATGAAAGGAGAAGTTATTTACCATTATACAAACGTGGACATGGCTGTTGTGCAACCAGGACAGAGGCCTGACATATTACTGGAAGCAGGATCTTCTTCTGTTGAGCAACCAGGGTAGAGACCTGATCAAAGACTGAAAGAAATACAGCACAACAGCCAGTATGACACAAAAAAATACGGTGAATCTATAATAGTTATAGCAATGAAGAGCAAGTCAATCACAGAGAAGAAGCCAATATTGCTGCCCATTGCAACCCCAAGATCTGTTTATTAAAACTAAAGTATTTGTACACATCAACACCCATCAAGATAGGCAACAGTTGCCTGTTCTCAGAATAATGTCAAAGAAATATCATTATTATGCCATCTTTGTACTTGGCACTTTACAACAGATAAGAGGACAGGTTTCTGCCTCCCTGGGGTCACAATCTAGAAACAGACAGGAGGGAGAGGTGGTTTGAGCATCAGCAGTGAGCCCTTTTGAGGGTCCTCAGTAGCTGCCCAACACTGGCAGCCCCAGGCACTGGCCTGTTGACCATTACAGTTGTAGGAAAACACACACACACACACACACACACACACACACACACACACACACACACACACACACACACACACACACACATATATCCCTGTGATAAAAATCCTCCTGTGCACCAGCACGCATGGGTGGACCCATGAAGACCCACAAGAGCAGGTAAGTCTGCACAGGGGGTTAGAAGGAGGAGGGAAGGGGGTTGAACAGGGCAGGGGTCAGTGGAACGGAGCAGGGGATGAGAGGAATGGGGGTAGTGATGGGGCAGGGTGGAGGGCAAACTCAGCAGCAGTGGTGCACTATGAATCCTATCCCCCCTTCCAGACCTGCTCTGCCTTCATGGATCAACACAGACTGAGTTGACCCATAGCAGCTGCTGGGGCTTACCCAGAGACAAAGGAACAAATGTTCCCTTACCCTGAGGAGACCACCACCAGCTGAATATCCCCCATGGGATACAGCAGCAACAGCAGTGCTGTAGCATCAAGTGGGCTGAAAATCAACTGACACTATCATTGAAGACAAACAAAAAAGATGCTGTTTGTTCTTAGAATCTACTATAGGAGAAAAAAATTAAAAAGCAATACTTGCACATCTGTATTTGCTCAAAACAATAAAGGGAACACTTAAACAACACATCCGAGATCTGAATGAACGAAATATTCCTATTAAATACTTTGTTCCTGACATAGTTGAATGTGCTGACAACAAAATCACACAACAATCATCAATGGAAATCACATTTATTAACCCATGGAGGTCTGGGTTTGGTATCATACTAAAAATTGAAGTGGAAAAACACACTACAGGCTGATCCAACTTCGATGTCCATAAAGCAAGTCAAAATGAGGCTCAGTAGTGTGTGTGGCCTCCACGTGCCTGTATGACCTCCCTACAATGCCTGGGCATGCTCCTGATGAGGTGGTGGATAGTCTCCTGAGGGATCGCCTCCCAGACCTGGACTAAAGCATCTGCCAACTCCTGGACAGTCTGTGGTGCAACATGGTGCTGGTGAATGAAGCGAGACATGATGTCCCAGATGTGCTCAATTGGATTCAGGTCTGGGGAACGGGCGGGCCAGTACATAGCATCGCCTTCATCTTGCAGGAACTGCTGACACACTCCAGCCACATGAGGTCTAGCATTGTCCTGCATTAGGAGGAACCCAGGGCCAACCGTGCCAGCATATGGTCTAACAAGGGGTCTGAGGATCTCATCTCGGTACCTAATGGCAGTCAGGCTACCTCTGGCGAGCACATGGAGGGCTGTGCGGCCCCCCCAAAGAAATGCCACCCCACACCATTACTGACCCACTGCCAAACCGGTCATGCTGAAGGATGTTGCAGGCAGCAGAACGTTCTCCCTGCCGTCTCCAGACTCTGTCACGTCTGTCACATGTGCTCAGTGTGAACCTGCTTTCATCTGTGAAGAGCACAGGGCACCAGTGTCGAGGTTGCCAATCTTGGTGTTCTCTGGCAAATGCCAAACGTCCTGCACGGTGTGGGGCTGTCAGCACAACCCCCACCTGTGGACGTTGGGCCCTCATACCACCCTCATGGAGCCTGTTTCTGACCGTTTGAGCAGACACATGCACATTTGTGGCCTGCTGGAGGTCATTTTGCAGGGCTCTGGCAGTGCTCCTCCTGTTCCTCCTGGCACGAAGGCGGAGGTAGCGGTCCTGATGCTGGGTTGTTGCCCTCCTACGGCCTCCTCCACATTTCCTGGTGTACTGGCCTGTCTCCTGGTAGCGCCTCCATGCTCTGGACACTACACTGACAGACACAGCAAACCTCCTTGCCACAGCTCGCATTGATGTGCCATCCTGGATGAGCTACACTACCTGAGCCACTTGTGTGGGTTTCAGACTCTGCCTCATGCTGCCACTAGAGTGACAGCACCGCCAGCATTCAAAGGTCACCCAAACATCAGCCAGAAAGCATAGGGACTGCGAAGTGGTCTGTGGTCACCACCTGCAGAACCACTCCTTTATTGGGGGTGTCTTGTTACTTGCCTATGATTTCCACCTGTTGTCTACTCCATTTGTGCAACAGCATGTGAACTTGATTGTCAATCGGTGTGGCTTCCTAGGTGGACAGTTTGATTTCACAGAAGTGTGATTGACTTGGAGTGACATTGTGTTGTTTAAGTGTTCCCTTTATTGTTTTGAGCAGTGTACTTTCCAATTCAGTGTTGGAATCTCCCAAATGTTTTCAAGCAAAAAAAGAAAAGAACAAGAAATGCTCATAACTAGAGATGTCTGGAACAGCAAGTCCTTGCTTAAAGTCGTTTCATTATAAATCATTCTGTTTTAAAGTTGTTGAGGATAAAAATCAATTCCTGGCTGGGGCCACAGCACGTTCTCCCCATGTCTGCATGGATTTCCAAGAGCCTATCAACAACTTTAAGCAAGGACTTCCTTACTCTTCAAACTAGCTAAACCAGTAACTCTTGTAGCTGATAACCTTCTGGGTTAGGTGCAATTACCTCTCCTGCTAAATCAGTTTGCTAAGCAGATCTAAGTTTGCACATCAAAGCCTGAAGGATGACATTAGGAGCAGAGTTATAGCTGGAGCTTATTATCTGGAATTTGCATAGTTTTTGTCCTTCCATAAGCACTGTTACAGCAACATTATAATGCTGACTGTGAACATTTCACTGTCACTTCTGACTTCAGGTCACAAAAAGGACAAGATCTAGCTGTCAGTGCTTTCTGCATAACTAAACCACTGGAATTTGTTAAATATGAAGTTTCCCATGTAGTGGCTATGTATTGCAAACAACCAAGACTGGAATATAGCAGAATGCTAGGAACTCAAGGAATGCAGAATTGTGATGGCAAACTTCTGGGTTCAATGTGTCATAAATCTGGAATATACCTGACTCCGCTGGCCTCTCTCTCTCTCTCTAACCCTGAACAAAAGAGCAACAACTCTTTACATATTCATTTATTTTAAGAAATACAGTCCAGTCATGTGTGGTGCTATGTATTATGTAAAGAAACATCAAATTACAAAAATGAAATATGAGTAAAACAAACCCAGTTGTTGATGGTGAACACTGGCGTGTCACCCAAAATGTTGTGGCCTATCACCTTTGACACGTGTGTCACAAGTTTGCCATCACTGGTCTAACATAAGGCAAGGTTTAATGCTGAGGTTCTTTCTCTGTACAGGCATTCCCCAATTTATATAAGGTTTCTGTCCCAGACACCTTTACATAAATTGATCTTTCTCTTTCTGTGCATGCACAGTTCTATGGAAGGGTTTGATATGAATGAGGAAAGAGCTTACATAAGCTTGTGTAAATTGAGGCATCAGGACATTCCAGCCACAAACAATTTACTATCCATTCCTTTAGAAAAAAAACCCCAAAAAACCCTCTTGGCTTAGCCCAAATTATGAAATGGCCTATTCGTTTGTGATTAATCCAGGGCATTCTAAATACTGACCTGGATTAAGCCATAGCTTAATTACAAACACAACATGAGTGACTAAGGTAAAATCTGGAAACACTTAAAATGCATAAAAATATAAAAGCTGCACCAGCAGCTGGCAGTTGAACACTGGCAGCTCCCTGCATCATCCTCATGGTGCTGAGGCTCAGCGCCGATTGGCACTGGCTCAATGCTGGTGCTTCCTCCTCTTGGGCTGCCACGAACATGCTTTACTGCATATTTGTGACACCCAGAGCCAGCGGTACGCACATACCACCAGCACTCCAGGTCATAAGATTAGGCCCTCAGACTCGTGACTTGAAGGACTTGACATTTTTTTCAAGGCAAGCTGCAATGGGCACATACTATGACTCACAAGTCGAGGGGTTGGTGACTTGTGACTCGACTTGTGACTCAAGCTTAGTGACTTGGGCACATCCCTGGAAATTCTACTTTGATGGCATAGCATTCATGTACTTGCGAGTGCATATTTTGGTGTGGGGAAGTGGGTGTGTTTGTGAAATTACTCAACAACTGTGTGTTAGAGTTTCCCCATCTGGTAAAAGGGGAATAATAACTCTTAATTACCACCCCCACAGGGATGGTACAAGGTGAATTAATGACCAGGGATTTGAAGATGGAAGGAAATTCTGCACAATAAAACTAAGTGTAAATACAGAGGAGAAGTTGCCTTGTAGTTACTTGTGTATGCAATATGAGATCGAAACTAGATCTGTAGGGTGGATTGTTTTGTGAAGAGCATTACCAGGATAATCCAACCTCTGACAATGTCGAGATCCAGATGCTTGAAAGATTATGGAACAGCCCAGCCTCTTGCTGTTTAAGGTCCAGTAATCAGCCTAGGAAGCAGGAATAATGCCTTGACTATCCTTTTCAGTAGCTACCGGTAGTGCTGTCTTACATAAAAATATGTTTTTCCTCACACTAGGCATATTTAAATCACTTGCTCTGTACCATCTTTCCTGTCCTCTGGGGACCTTTGTGTTGGCCACAATGGGAAATAAAGTCATGTGATGACTGAGCATGGTCTCTGAAGGCACAGGATGCCTCAGGCTTTCTGAAACTAAACAGGTTGCCTGGGTCTTGTCAATGCGTGAATGGCAAAAGACTTCCTGGGAGCCCTATGTATGCCACTTTTAGTTCCATCATTAAAGAAGGATGGGAGGTAACTAAAATAAACTAACTAACTGGTCTTACCTGTATCACAGTTTGAGAGGGAAATATTGCCTGTAGGCAATAGAGCAGGAAACCCAGAATGAAATTTAAGAAGGAAAACAGCTGAGATGTGAAAAGCCAGGGTTATAACAATACTAGAAACTACAGTATATGGAAAAATTTGAAAAGGTGAGATTTTAAAATGAAAAGTGTTACAGATTCATCTTGATATTGCTTTGATTTTTAATCTATGAAAAGTGTTCTGAGACCTTGAGATGAGGGTATCATTGACTTTTAACTTTTTCCTTCCACCCATTGTCATGTATGCTCTGGCTGAGGTCTCTTAGCAGTGCTGGGATAAGCCACGTTCCTAGCATAATAGCCAGTTTGGGGTTAGGATTGGGAAGACCTTTGTTTGAATCTCCAGACATGAAGTTCCCTGGATGGCTTGGGCAGGTCAATCGCTCTCAGCCCCTCCTTCCCACAGGATGAAATGGGCAGGGCTGTGTATTGCCTTGACCTCCTTAAAGGAAATAAAATTAGTTATTAAATAAATAATAGCAGCTTTGACTGAGAGAATGGCATGGGGAAAGGGTTAATTATCCTCCCCCTTCTCTGACCAAATCAGCAACTCCCTCCTGCTATTTTTAAGTAAAGCAAAAGACATCAGGAGATCTGACATGGATCACATCACATCTCATTTGGTCTTCTGTGAATGCTACACAGAGATGTTTTATGTCAATTGGGAAGATGGTGTTCAAGCCTGTCTTGTTTCATTTGCATTCTTGGTCCTGGAGCTTTAATTGGTTTTGATCATAATTACTGTAAGGCCCAAATCCTAACCCATTTTCCAGCACTGGCATAGCTATGCTGATGGGGCATGTGCTGCATCCTGCAGTTGGGGTGCACTCACAGAGGCCTCCTCAAAGTAAGAGAATGTTTGTTTCCTTACCTAGGAGCTGCATTGCCCTTATGTCAGTGCTGGAAAGTGGGTTAAGATTGCTCCCTTAGGGCACAAGCCTAACCAGGTCTACTCAGAAGTAAGTCCTACTTTGTTCAATGGGGCTTACTCTCAGGAAAGTGTGGTTAGGATTGCAGCCAAAGTCTCCTTAAATGTTGTTGGCTGTGCTAGAAGTGAATGTAGCTGTTTAAACACCATCTTTATTCCTAACAATATGTGGGTTTGGCTGTTGAAGGGTTGTAGTGCAGTGGTGGATCACATACTTTGCATGCAGAAAGTTCTGGATTCAATTCTTTGCATTGCCAGACAGAGCTAAGAAAGACTGCTGCCTGAAACTCAGGAGAGAGACTGTCTGGCAGTGTATAAAATACTGATAAATGGTCTGATGGAGAAGGCAACTTCATATGTGCACATGCAGGGGAGGTGTTGAGGTCAGCTAAGTTAGGCTGAGAGGACCATACACATCAGAGAGGCCACTTGGTTGCACTGCACCCTCAGTACCAGTGATAGTGCCTGATGTACCATCAGAGCACAGGTGAGGAGGTATGGGGTACTTAGTGAAGGGCTTTGCCCCAGGACCCCCCAAAACGTGGTGCCAGCTCTATTCACATGTGAGGTGCTAGCCCTGAAACCCACAATTTGGTTATTTTGAATTGCCATTTGAGGTGTGAAAGTTGCTTATATCTCACCTTGTGCGGTTTTTGAACCACACGGAAAGTCGGTCATATCCAAGGAAACAGGGACATGATAATGCTTGACAGGTGACAAGCTCTCCATACAGTTTGAACAAGCACACAATGTATTTTTAAGTGGCTGCCACACTGCAAAGGGTGATTTTAAAATGTCAAATCAGCAGTGAATGTAGGTGTTTAGGTCAGTCTCAGTTTGAAGGATAGTGACCAGTTATGCACTTTGTTATTGGTGGAATTCTGTCACAGAATAGTGATCATTTTGGAAGCTATAAAGCATGAGTTGGGGTTGTCATGCTTTTGGTGTGTGACCCTTACATTTCACCTCCTCCAGCAAAGTTTGAGCCAACATATGTTGTTGCACCACAAACTTGAGATGAGTCAGAGCTATCACAAGATCAATCACCATGTCAAATTAAAAATGTCACTTTGTGATGTCTCACCAGCACATCGGAATGATTGTGTGAATGAGCCCATCAGCAGTAGAAGTGAAAGTGCAAAATCAAATGGTATGGGATGAAACTACAGAGTGCAGAACAGGGAAAGAGACTAAGCATGCAGGGTTGTTTGGGGAACAAACTCCTGGTCTATGAAGGTGTTATCTTAAGAGCAGGAGGGTTATGGGGGGAGGGGAAGCTATGATATATCTCAATTTTTGAGCTGTAAACCTGATAGCCAAGACATCAGACTTTCTTAGGGACAACCCAGTGAATCAGAGCCCAATCCTGGGCTTGGCGTGCCAACTCACTGCCAGCGTGCACTGTCGCAAATATGCCGTAAGACATGTTTGTGGGCCCTGCCACCAGGCGAGTGCCAGTGGTAGCCCAGCACTGGCCAATGCCGGGCTACCACCGGGCAGACACCCAACCTCCACTGCTAAGAAGTTGCGCGGACTGCCAAGCAGCTGAGAGGTAAGCAGGGGCATGGGGGAGGTGCGGAGGAGGCGTTCCAGGGAAGGGGGAGGCTGGTGAAGGGTGGGGAGAGGACGGGGAGGAGGCCTGCCGAGGAGGGGAGAGGCAGGAGAGGCGTGCTGGGGGGAGGGAGTAGGGAGGGAGGGAGGCAGGACTGGTGGAGCAGTGCTCCACCGGATCCAAAGCCTCCACGTCGGGCTCACCACCTGACATGGAGGCACTTGATTCACCACCAATCTTTTTGTTGGCGGTGAATCGAGTAGCCCCATTGCAGGACTACTTTCTTTACCAAGGGGAAGGGGACAAAAGTTCCCTTCTCCTGAGGAGCTGCTGGCGGCTGCCCAAAGCGCACAGGATGCGGTGGCAGCTATTTTTGGCACCGCCACAGGCCCACACCCCGTGCAGTTCAGGATTGAGCTGCCCAATGCTTGCAGGCCCAAATCCAAATCTAATTCCAATTGCATGTTGGATGAACCCGCAGTTTTCATCCCAAGAAACACTTTTTCCAGATGATTGCACTGAATGCAAAAAATATGTAACTGCTGCAATTCATTTGTTAGAGGGGATCCACTGTACATTCGTCCAGTAGGATGCATTACAGTTACATGGTAGATAAACTTCCATATTCTGGCTCTTGATAGGTGCTACTTCCCACCACCAGCAACCAGCATGTCCACTCTAAACAAACCAAAACTCCCAGAAGCCTTATGCCTTGAGTGTCTGAAATAACCTCGACAAAATGTGAGAATAGATAAATAATAGATAAATCTTTCTGGTTATAGGATTACCGTCTGAAATTATTCCTGGATATCCCCCCCCCCCCCCGCACCACAGCATAATGTAATGTTGGAAATTCCTGGAGGCCTTGATAAAATCTCCAGGAGGCACCTGAAGATTGATGCTCCTATCTGGAAACTCCAGGCCAATCATGGAAGGTTGGCAGCCCTGTCTACTCTGTGACATATTTCTGATGTAATCATCATCCTATATTTGTTCTGCATTGTATTGCCTCATAAGATGCTAGCATTATGGGTAACTCTTCCAAAGTTTGCTATTTGTTCCAGTTCACTTGTTGAAAATGTATACCTCTAATCTGCTACATAAGCAATTCAGCCTGCCTGTGCAAGATACCTCAAGGCCATGACCTGTTTTAACTTCCCAGCCAATTATGAGCTCAAGGTAATAGTGCAGGGCAGGGCAGGGCAGGCTACATGACAAGAGACTGAGCCTGCATGAAAATGACTGATTTATGCCTTTTAGCTTCAAGCTGGAAATACAGGAGGAGTCTTCCCATAATGGAGAGGGCCATGCAGACAGCATAGGAAACACAAGCCAAGTCATTATTGACATTTGCTGTGGAGCTAATTGGGCTCCTTTGCCTGCTCACTTCTGATGGTGTGTAGATTGGATTGAACAAGCGCTTCCAGACTCAGAGGGGCAGTGGGAGGGCCCTGCACAGGTGAACGAATTGGGCCTTTCTGACTGTCCTCACTTTCTGTAGAATCAGTGAGGCTCAATTCAATCACCAGGAATACGTCTATGAATATTACAATACTGAACAGATAAGCAGACTATCACCCAAATGACTGAAAAGAATGCCAGTGTTACTTCTTCAGGCCAACACCTGAGCGAACACCTGAGCAGACATTAAAGATGTGTCAGTATTGACCCTTAGGAAACATTCATCTGACCTAATTTCAGGGATCAGCTGCACTGTGCCAGCATCTCTGATCTCTCCAGAGACAAAGCATGCTTGAACCTATGGTGTTACAGGCACAGGGCAGGGACTACGTGAGCAGACTGGAATGGCCGAGGGAAAAATATATCTGATTTTCTCTAGGATATTTCCTGCACTCCTGGTTGTGAACTACAGAAGGGAAATCGCTGTACTTTTGGGGGCACTTCCACTGATTATAATCTATTCCTCTGAAAACCGAATTCACTTCACAAAACCTATGTTAGGTTATAACTAATATTTAACAGAATGTTCTGATGTTTTCTCATGAAACACGTATAGTAGACAAAATGCTAAGTCACTTCCTCAGATTGTAATTAATAAAACCCTGCTATTTACTGACATCTACTCTTCTTGCCCAATTTGACTTGGCCATAAACATGATGACAACTTGATGAGGGGACAAGTAAGGACAACACCAACAACAAAAACTAAAGTTGCATTATACGGCAGTTGACTTTCATCAGAACAGCTTCACAGAGAAGCCTTCAAGCATTGCATGAGCTTCCTGTGCTGAAAATTAATTCACTTTGGTCTCATTGTGTGGATGATGTGCAATACAGGAAGTTCAACCCTTGTGTCTAGCCACTGGAGACCTAATGACCATCACTGGATGGTGAACGTATTGAAACCAGCTGACTCACTTTGATTTGTGAGCAACATTCATGTAAATCCACTCAGGATTTCAGTTCAAGCTACATACACAGTGCAGAGGGGAGGAGTGAATGTAGGTGAAAAGTTGTGATAACCCAGATCTATATTGGCCATGAAGGGGGTCAATTGAACATGAGTGGCTTCCGTTTTTAAAAGGCTCAAATTCCATTTTAGGAGACGGGCAACAGAGTAGCCAGTCCTAGCAGAATGCATGTTCCTGTGTCTGTCACTCGTCAACAACTGGTCAGACCGCCCCCAAATATGTGTTAGGTAGAAATTATATCCTTTCTGGAATTCTAGTTCCAATTTGAGTCAGTTCTGTTACCAGGCTTAACTGACTGCCTGATTTCAGGTGCCTGATATAATTCATTCCTTCTGGTTCTAATGAGCTTTTTTTCTTACTAATTTCCTGCCATCTTGTAAGATATTGATTTTTTTAAAAAATCTATTTATTTATACATAAAAACAAGACAAAACACAACAAAAGAAACCAAAACAATCTAACATATAGAAATACATTCCCATAAATTACAGCAATTGGGAAGTCGCAAATTCTGATTACTTACATTTTTCCCCATATTTCCAGTTAATCTCTGACAGCCACTCTTATCTTCCACCTCTATCTATGTTAAATCTATATAAGATATCTCTATCCCTTACCCTGATTTTTTTGGTTGATTCACCTCCTAAAGTGGGGCTGACACTCCTCTGACCAACCCTGAAGTGTTTTTCCTATTAAAGGGTGGGACTTTTGTGACTGGAGAAAGGGGTTCAGATTTCTGATTTAGATTTGTTTGGCTTTCTTTTTTGGAAAGTATGCAGAAGGCATTCCTCCCTATTTCTTCAAATTGATTTTTGAGCTCAAGACTTATGGGGGTCACTTGTCTCCAAGAACATTTTGCAGAAGCTATTAGCCCTTCCCACTACTGTGATCCCATAATGCTGACCTAAAAAAATAAAAGAAGCAAATAATAACAGGTATCTGGAGGTGGAACTCCACCTGCACATAATATCATGGCTAAGCTGAGTGAATCACCTGGACCAGTTCATAGACATGGCTACATGACCTGTTCACCTGGCTATGTTCACATACATGAGATAATCATATGTTCTTCTCCTGCTTTTACCTGCCTCCACTTCTCTCCCATTGTTGTATCTCTTTTTTCCATTGTGAGCCTCTTTGAGACAAATAACTGTCTTTCCATGCTGTGTAAAGCACCATAACAATGAGGATATCTCATTTGACCAAGCAAGCAGAATAACAATTAATGCATTATCTGGGTAATGAATTACATTTTCCCAGTATGAAACTGTGACATCTGACTGCTGGGGAGGGGAGAGGGGTTATGGGAATGCAATACAACCACAGCTGAAACTCTGTCTTCAGGGAAGGCCACGAAGACTGTGTGAAATAAATGGGATGTCTATTTACTGCACAATAAAGGAATTGTATGGAAAGACCTTCAAAATGATGCCTGGAATAGATGTTCCTATCTTAGGGTCCAATCCTGAACCCTCCCAGTGCTGGTGCTGGGTGCCACAAACATGGCATAAAGCATGTTTACGGCACTGGGAAAGTAGGGAATGCTGGCACTGGGCCCGTGCCAGTCAGGTGCCGGGCCCAGCATGGTAGGAGAAGGATGCACCGCTGCTGGAGATAAGTGAAACTGCCAGGCGGCAGTGCAGCCTCTGGGGGGCGGGATGGGGGTGGGGCAGGGAGGAACTGAGGCGGGAGGGGGTGGGACTGGTGGAGCTCTGCTCTGCCATATCCTGAACTCTGTGTTAGGCTGAAAAGCCAAACATTAAGGCTCTCCAGCAAAATATCTGGCACAGACTTGAGAAGCCCTATTGCAGGGCTTAGGGTTTTCCCCAGGGGAAGAGGATGAAAGTCCCCTTCCTCCAACAAGACTCCTGGCACATGCTGGATACAGCAGTAGCCACTTTGGTGCTGCTGCCCCAGTAGGCTCTGGAAAGCTTAGGATTGGGCTGTTATTCACTTAGATAGAAGCTGCCGGAAGAACCTGAAGAATAATACATTCAGACTTATTCCTGCAGGCACTATCCCCACTGTGAGAATCACCGAGGAAATCAGCCTGAAGAGCTTCTTGCTTGTTCCCATCACAGGACTCCCTGGTCAGATCTACAATTTAGTCCTTTGCACAGGAACCAAAGATGAAGAAATAAATGAGAAGTCTGATTTTCCAGGGTCACAGACAGAAGAGAGAGGTCATACGAAAAAAGTATGACTCAACTAAGGCAATTTTCTGAACCGGCACTTTGCTTTCTCTGCCGGAGGCTGAGCTGCAAGACAGACAGAAAATGCTTGGCACATTTTCTTCTAGTTAAGAACCTGTCAACCTTTAGCCAGTTTTCTACAGAACTACATTTCCCATCTTCTGTCAGGAGCATCCCAGAGTGTCAGTGGCAGCATAGCAGAAGAGGAGCTTTCCTACTTTCCCTTCCTGATCCAGAATGTTGTACTGTACTAACTCCTGCCTCATCTTCATGATACAAATTAGGTGGGATGTAGCCAGGAGGTCACACAATTTCAAGATGTGTTCTGCTGATTTTTACCAAAATCAATTGACATCAAAGAGGAAATTTCTGTTTTAAAACATTTGTATCCAGACTTTGTTGCCACAGGCAATCCAGTCTTTGTTATCACAGGCAATCAAAGCAGCTAGGTGCTGGAATACAGTGATGTCACCGCAAGGGGCAGGAGTTACTTGCAATCAGTGATGGCGCAAGCACTATACAACAGGTGCTTATGAAACTCATGCAACCACACTTCTGACAGCATACCAAATTGCAAATAAAACAAACACCAAAAAACACATTTTCCCTAGAAATGATCTCTTGTGCTTAAGCACCAGGAGAATGCAATCTTCCTGATGCACATGTGCTTCTCTGAGGAAAACATCTGGATCTTGTTCAACAAATAGGCAACAACTGCACATTTGTTGAGCTACAAACTGAAACTCTAGAAGGATTCCTAAAATGCAAAAAAACTAAAAGTAAAGTGAAAGTGCAATTTAATAAATGGTGCAGAGATTTAGACAGTGTCATTGAAGATCTTTGAGATGGCATGGAAAGCCTTGATTTCACCTGATAGATAAGCTCTCTTGTGGATGCAATGAACAATTTGCTTTTAAAAGACAATACGGTACAAGATAAGCCACTCTGAAACACTGGTGTAAATATTGCTGCAAAAGTGCTGACAGTACAGTTCCTGCAGACTGAAATCCTTCTTATTAGACAATGGTCATGTAAAACTTGTTTTACATCTTTTCAGTCCAGTCATAATGAACAAAGTAGTTCAGTCTCTGTTGACCATTTAGAAGATAGAAAGGTGTCATGCTGTAACAGAAATAACAAATACGCAGCACTAACCTCCCCACATTGGTAATTGCACAGCTAATACCTATTCCAAATAGACTCACAAACACCTGCCAAAGAGTAATAAAATGGAGCTTGTCAAGAAAGGTAGGGCATCATCCAGACCATCGGTTTGCCAGGGCTCTTGTTTATGCACTTGCGTATTAATGTGGGAAATGCAGGAAAAGGGACAAGGTCACTATTTCAAAGCCTTGAAAATAATGGCACCCATCTCAGACAAGTTTTAGGTCATGTTCTGTTTTCTATACATAAGTATATAAGAATAAGCTAGAACCAAAGCAATCCAACAGCTATGCATACCTTAAATTCCCCACTCAGGATTGATTACCTATTAACATAATTAGTGTGCATGATTAGTGTGCATGACACAGATTTAATGTTTGGCATTAAACAGCAGCAGATATATTATGGAATTAGGTGTCAGATTTCTCCTGTCTTAATCAGTATAAACAAAATGAGCAAAATCTCACTGGTATGTCACCATGTATTTTTTCATCTTGTATGTCAATGGTGAAGCAGAGGTAAACTGCCAAAAAGACCTCAGGCTTGTGTGTGTATGTGTGTGTTGCAGAGCTACAAGTCACTGGTGGCTTAGTTGAAAAATCTGGCACCCTTCCTGTGGACAGAAAGCATGACATCTGATGTGCAGATTCAATGGCCTGCAATTGTCATTGCCTCTTAGGACAACTAGGGGGTCCAGTACAGGATGACATCACAGGCATACATACATTCAGTGTACATTTGTCCCCCTTCAAACTTGCCTTGTAGATGCCTTGCATTTTAAAAAGAGATAGTTGTCAAGATACTCAGTGACATAGCTAGAGTGGTTGCAGAGCACTAAATTTTACAGGGAGCCTCACTGCGGCATGCAATTCACCTCCGTTTTGCTCTCCCCAAAATGGCTCTGAAAGGGAGGGGGAGAGGCTGCTTGCACTCCACAGTGAAGCTCCCTGCAAAACTTAGAGCATTGCACCTCCTCTAGCTATGCCACTGGCCATACGCGCACACATCTGACCTCAAATGGACCTTCGACCATGAACTTTTGAGTCAGAGCCATGGCCTGAGACAAAAGGTATGAACTTCACTCCGGCAGAGATTAATACCTCATCCTTGTCATAACCCCCAAGAGTCATCCACTCTCCTCAGAGTTCTCTTTTAATTGGTACATGAGCTAGTTTGTTTTCTGCACAGGAAGTGAAGGTTGATGCTTTGAAGTGCGTGGCAAGGAGCAAGGAACTAGCTGCAAAAACAACAAGGCTGTAAATGAGGATTTTGCAGCTATAGAGTCAGGCTTTCAAAGTTTTATAACAAGAGTTTGTGACAGAAATTGCTACAAGAAAGAAAAGGAAAACACCACGGGAGAATTGATCTAAGAATACATCATATGGTAGGCTATTTAGGGACTAAATAGGGACTAAATTTAGGGACTAAAATTACACAGAAGAAGCTAGCGAGGGAGATGTACACGAAGGACAAACATAGCTGCAATTAAATGTTAAATATAAGGTGTCACATCATTTAGCTCTTGTATATAACCTGCAAGGTGCTGTAAGCTGAAGCAGTTAGGACCAACTGATCCAAAAACAGGCATTTGGGAGGCATTTGGGGAAGGAAGGCGATTCACAATTAAGTAATAGGAGGAAATGGAGAGGGAATGGTTCTGAGTGGGAAGAATATTTTTAGTGTCACAAAATATTTACAACCAGACCAGAAACATAAACATAGATTCAGTAAGATTTGACTTGGGAAAATCCAACACATATGGAATGTGGACGTTACCAAGAGATGGTGGGACTCTCCTTTGAAGGTGTGAGATACTATCCTACACTAGGTAAAGCACTCCATGTCTCATTTGACTTTCAGCCTAGCACAGCACCTTGAATGCCTGCTTTGAGAATATAAATCTCATTACTCCGATTTTCCCTGCTATGGAAGGAACCTGAGAGTTTCAAGTTAGTGCTAGAGACTGGGCTGAATTAATTTACGGACTTTATATTTCCAGAATATTGATGGATGCGTGTAGGGGGGGGGTCATCTTTTTTTTGTTTATCCCACCTAAGCAACCCTGTGTAAGTGTCTGCATGTGTTGAAACCATCTCACACTTGTCAAAGGCTGATTTTGGTCCGCAAGGAAACCATAGATTTTAAGAGCTACAAACTGACTTTGACAATGTACCCCCCTTGCCCCAGTTTGATTACATGGTGAAGAGTTCTCTAGAGATAGACAACTCACACTATAGTTTGTCTGTAACCCTACTTCCCTGTGGATAAGCCCCATTGACTATAATGGGACTTACTTCTGAGTAGACAAGTATAGGATTGGGCTCTTTAGGAGCAATCCTAACCAACTTTCCAGCACTGACATAGCTGTGCCAATGTGGCGTGCACTGCATCCTGCAGTGGGAGGTGTTGCAAGGCAAATCAGCAACTCAGACAAGCAACTCAGAACGACTCGATACACAGGGATGAAGGTTCACAGGCTTTTATTGAATTGTATACAATTGGTCCATGGGACTCATGTCCAAAGCATGGACCCCATCTGAACGCTGGTCCTTAACCTTTACACCACAGTCCTCTGTCTGAAAATCTAGACTTCTCATTTGCTGAAAGTCTGACATCATAAATGGGGCTAATTCTTAATAGGCTCTAGATCAGGGGTGCCCAAACCCCGGCCCTGGGGCCACATGCGGCCCTCGAGGCCTCTCAATGCGGCCCTCAGGGAGCCCCCAGTCTCCAATGAGCCTCTGGCCCTCAGGAGATTTGTTGGAGCCTGCATTGGCCCGACACAACTGCTCTCAGCATGAGAGTGACTATTTGACCTCTTGTATGTGCTGTGGGATGAGGGCTTCCTCCACTGCTTGCTGTTTCACATCTGTGATGCAGTAGAAGCAAAGGAAAGGCCGGTCTTGCTTTGTGCAAGGCCTTTTATAGGCCTTGAGCTATTGCAAGACTTTTATGCATTCATAGAAGTTCATCTTTAATATATTTATTTATGTACACTTATGTAAATTTATTTAAATTTTAAATGTAAATTAATTCTTTTTTCCCCCAGCCCCCGACACAGTGTCTGAGAGAGGATGTGGCCCTCCTGCCAAAAGCTTTGGACACCCCTGCTCTAGATACATAAAAGATAGAAAATAGGTGGGCAATAAGTGAGCAAAACCATTGATTGGCTCTGATTTACATACAGGTGGGGTTTCACCTTAAAACTTAGCCAAAATTATACAATTTCCAAAAGTTTTCAAAAAACAGTAGGGTTTGTTGTAACATTAAAGAGAACACAAAAACACTTAAACACTGGTGTGAAGACCTTATTTGGTAGAACTTCTGACCCATTTATTGACATATATTCCCTTCAAGCCCTTCCTAATTAGGATGGCCTTGCTTGAGCCACCTATCTGCATCTCTTCTCCTGGTTTTAGTAAAACACTGTGGGCCCTCTGCAAACCAAAGTCTTTTAAACTTTCTTTCTGCCTGCAGCAGGGCTCCCTACAGCTGTGAAAGTAAAAGCGGAGCAATTGCGCTCAACTTCTGCTTTAGTGGAGTGCGATCGCTCCACATTTACTTTCACTGCTGCAGGGAGCCCGGCTGCAGGTCGCGCCGGGCTCCCTGCAGCCTGGGGAGGCTGCAGGAGGCTTGGGTAAGTGCACCCAAGCCCCTGCAGTCCCCCTGGGCAGCACGATCCTGGGGAATCGCACAGCTGCCTTCCCCCACCCACGCTGCCTCCCCCCCCCCCGCACCCCGCAAGTACTTAGTGACTCTCAGACTCTCCCAGAGAGTTTGAGAACCACTGGCCTACAGGGTTCTTAATGGGAAACAGTGCTGGCTGGAAGCTGGAGATGACACTCAGGCTTCATCTCCAAACAATGTCTGCCATGGGGTTGAACTAAATATGTTAACAAATGCTAATGACCCAAGAAGCCCTCTGAATGGGAGGTCTCCAGTGAAGTGGGCACTTTGGCTGGTGAAAGGATTCAGTGACTCATCCCCTCCCCCCTGGTCATGTGAGAAAGTGAGAAGCAGCAGCTGGAGATTCTGGAAAAGGCAGAGAGGAAATCAGAAACCAAACAGTGCTGTACCTCTGGAATTTCTCACTGCTCAGAGAAGTGGAGCAAGAACACATAACAATTAGGTTGCCAGATTTTTGCCCCCTCAGAAATTGTTATATCCCATCATCATGAAAAATGACTGCCCCTTTCATATAGATTGCTATGTAAGACTAACAATATCTGGGGGGTGAAAGGAATTAGTGGCAACCATGTGTTGTATTTGTGACAGTGAAGTGTCTAACACAGACTGGAAGAGCTGTTGTAACACAATACTAATAAACATTCCAAAAGCTCAGGAAACAAAGCTATCCAGCTTCTGTAAATGGAAGGGAAAACTGTCGGTCTGATTGGGAGTAAAAACCTATTCCAGAGACTGAGGCATCTCCAGGAGCAGGCTAAAGACAAGGGTTTTAACCAGTCTTTCATGCAAGAAATTTATTCAAATTGCTTGACAACAGGTGCAATCCTATACACACTTATCTGAGAGTAATTCCATTGAGCTCAATGGTGCTTACTTCTGAGTAGACATGCATAGGTTTGCCAGTAAATCCAATTTATTTCAGATTGTTGATTTCTTCATAACTAACTGCCCAATCCTATCCACACTTTCCTGGGAGTAAGCCTCATTGAACTAAAAGGACTTACTTCTGAGTAGACCTGGTTAGGACTGCACCCTAAGAGATTTTATATTTGCTGCCAAGGTCAGATGTCTATACAATATGTATTTTAGTATCTATGAATTGTTAGCATCAGAATTATATAAACTGACCAAGAACAATCACTGTATATACTCACCTATAGGTTGAAAAATTTATTCCTAAAAACGGAGCCTGAGATCCTGGGTCAACTTATACCCGAGTCAATGCAGTGGATGGGGCAGGATCCTCTGGGAGCTTCTGGGAAGCTTATGGAAGCTCAGTAGCTGTCTGGTGAAGTGGGGGGTAGTGGCGTGGAAATGGGCTGAGAGGCAGGAAGCAGGTGGAGAAAAAAGAGAATTTTTACCAGTAATTACGGTATTCAGAGGCAGCCATTTTAGCCTCTTCTCCAGATAGGAAGAGAAGTGAAGGCGCTTCTGGGAACTGTAGTCTGTATGGGCTGCTGCTATGGAATGCAGCACACGCTCCCACAAAGCCTCCCCACAATTCCCAGAAGCCCCTTTGTCTCCCTTCCAATTTGGAGAAGAAGGGAAATGCCTCCTTCTTTTGCTGCTGCCTCTGAACATTCCTGGTCATTTGCAAAGAATTTCACACACACACACACAAGTTTAGGGGTCTGGTTCTTAAAACCCCAGGATGAGATCCTCATTTTCATCTGAAACAAGGTCCCAGGCTGCAATGCACCAGTACTTAAGAGTAACACCCATGGAAAGCAATGGGTCTGCTTCTGAGTAAAGAGGGTTGCAACTGTGTGGAGCTCAGTCCTTGTTGCTTGTCTCCCTGCTGTGAACTGAACTGCACACTCCCAATTGCATGTTTTATGTTGCATGTTATATGTAGAGCCTCTGGCTTCACACACCAGGCACCTTAAAGAAGGATTTGACTAATGGTTCTATTGGTATGTTGTTTACAGGCACTTACTCTGACAGTGTTTACACAAATGTTGTGAAGACCAGAATTTTAAAAGTTAGTGAACAAAAATTCATCTTATGATCTTTTATTGTATTTTTAATAAATTAGAAACTACAGTTTTTAGGAAACAATTACAGGAAGGTTATTTTTCAGAATCTGACCTCGGGTAAAATCAGACAAAATTATAGTCAGACCCCCCTAAGTTTAACCCCTGACTTATCCGAGGGTCAGAAAATTCCATGATTTGGAGCTCAAAACCTGCCCTCGACTTATCTGTGAGATCGACTTATGGGCGGGTGTCTGCAGTGTTCTTGAGTTCAGATGTTTTCATCTACTTGTAATGAACATCTTCCTTAAACAAGTACCACTTACAAAAGTACAGGTCAGGGGTTTAAAAGCTTTTCAGTCTCCAGAGCCCTTTACAAGTGTAAAAGGAAAACTGAAACCAGCATATGCTCAGAGATCCCTAGAGCACCAGTGCACACATATTAATGCAGTGCAAACTAGAACAGGAGGGGGAATCGGAAGGAGAGCCATTAACAGGGGAGACAGGAGGGGCACACAAGCAAAGCAGTTAGGGGGGCAGATGTTGGCCATTTACAGTGTGTCACGGAACCCCTGAAGGGGTCTCAGGGAGCCCTGTTGCTACTAGGAGCATACTGTTGCTACTAGGAGCGTGTTGGGGGAAGGGAGAGAGGCAGATCCGCGGAGCTGTGCTCTGCAGGATCCAGAGCACTCGTGCAGGGCTGCGCACCCTACACAAGTGCCTTTACTTTAGCGCCAACCTTTTGGTCGGCGCTAAAGAGAGTAGCCCCATTGTGGGGCTGCTTCCCTTACTCAGGGGAAGGGGACAAATGTCCCCTTCTCCCGAGGTGCCTCCTGTGGTAGCGCGGGAGGCGCAGGATCTGGCGGCAGCCCTCCACAGAGTCGCTGAGTCTGGGCACTGCAGGCAGCTCAGGATTGGGCTGTAAGAGGGTGTAATGGAAATGCACAAGATCCCTTGAGGAGATAGGGTGTGGCCCTTGCTCTGGAAGGCAAGCATGGGGTTAAAACCTAGGCTCTAAGCAGTGGGTGTGCTGCACAGCTACAGCCACTAGAGGCAACAAGGTCTTTGAGGATAAAAGTAGCACCTGGAGAGGAGAAAGATGGGGTGGGTGTAGAAGGAAGGAGTTTGGAGAACTTACTGATGGACTGAACAGCCTGGCTGGTGGATTACAGGACCTGCTGATTCACCAATAGACAGAGGGGAAAATGGACTACTGAGGACTGCTGGAGACTGGTGTGTGGCTGCCATGAACAAGACCTGCTGAGAACCAAGGTGTTGCTGCAGTGGCTGGAGAAGCTGATGGCAGGAGCAGGGAGGAAGGAGGACTTCTGCAGGTTGAACAGGCAAGCTATCTTGGTGGGGGGATCCTGCAATGCTGCAGAATGAGGCCCATTGGGGAAAGAAGGGGAAACTAATTAACTTAAAGTGGGCAAAATTTTTCTAGGCCAAGTCTGGAAAGGGAATTTGGCAAAACAGAGGGTGAGAGTAAACAGGTGTCAAGTATAGCCACTGCAACTTCTGCTAGTTTATGTTCTCTTGCTGCGTGGCAAAGCACTTGTTACTGGGCCCAGTAAGTCATGCCACCCAGTAAGAGGGCAATCAAAAAAGCAAGTAGAGGCAGTTCAAAGAGTTGCTTGCTTGCCTGTGCATGCTCTCTCTCTGGCCCACACAAGGGTTAGGTAGTCTCTGGTCATGTGGTGAGTCTAGCCCAAACCTTACCACCACACCACCCAGAGAGAGAGAGAGAAACACATACATGCACAATGGCAAGCAGCTGCCAGCCACCATCCCCTATGTGTTTGCTTTCTGAGTCAGCACCTCCACTTTGTTGTTTACTATGTCTACACCAGGGCCCCATGAGAGGGGCATGCAGGGGGTAAATTGTACCCAGGCCCAGGGTCAACCACAGGGCCTGGGAGCCAAAGGAGGGTCCCCCAAAATTTCCTAGGCTCTTACAATTTCTGATCTCCTACAGTCAATGGGGCTTACTCCTAATAAAGTGTGGATAGGATTGCAGCCTTGGAGCCCAATCCCATGCATGTCTACTCAGAATCAAGTCCCATTATTGCCAATGGGGCTTACTCTTAGATAAGTGTGGAAAGGATTGCGATCTTAGAGCCCAATCCCACGCATGTCTACTGCGAAGGAGCTCCCATTTTAGTCAATGGAACTTACTCCCAGGTAAATGTGCCTAGGATTTACAGCCCAATTCCATGTGTGTCTACCCAGAACTCAGTCCCATTATGGTCAAAGGGGCTTACTCCTAGGTAAGTGTGGATAGGATTGCAGCCTTAGAGCCCAAGCCTATGCGTGTCTACTCAGGACTAAGTCCCGTTATAGCCAATGGGGCTTTCTCCCAGCTAAGTGTGGGCAGGATTGCAGCCATAGAGCCCAAGCCTATGCGTGTCTACGCGGTAGGAAGTCCCATTCTAGCCAATGGGGCTGCAGCCTCCTCTTCCCCCTTACCTGGGAGCAGCCCCGTGACCACAGAGGGACTCGCCCCCTGAGGGGAGGCGCCTGAGCGCCTCACCTGTGCGTGGGCGCCAGGTGAGGCGGCGCCGCCCGGCTCCTCCCCCGGCCGCGGCGTCGTTGGCGCGCACTCGGCGGTTGGCGCGGGGGGCGGCATGGCGGAGTCGCAGCTGCGCTGCCTGGACGAGGCGCACGAGGAGGAGCGGGTGGGCGAGGGCCACCCGCGCTTCTACTACAGCGAGGAGCGGCGGCGCGCCCTGCAGGCGCTGGTGGCGCAGGGCGAGAAGGCGTACCGGGAGCGGTTGCGCAAGGAGCAGCAGCGCGACTTCCTCTCCAGCCGCGAGCGCCAGGCGCTGCGGGGCGGCTGGCGCGCCTACGACGACCCCGCGGAGGGCGGCCGGGCGCTGCTGGGGCCGGCGGGGAAGCCGCTCTCCCTGGCCTACTGGCCCGAGCGCTCCGACACCGAGATCCCGCCCCTGGACCTGGGCTGGACCGACCGCACCTTCTACCGCGGGGTCAGCCGCCTCGCGCTCTTCACCCACCCGCGCAAGGAGGACGGCGCGCCCCACGTCAAGCAGGTGGTGCGCGACCTCATCCAGCAGGCGCAGAAGGTGGGTCCCGCCTGGCCCACGGGCCCCTCGTGGGGAGGCTTCTCCCCTGCCCGGCAGGGACTCGGCTTGCAAGTGGCCCAAGACCCCCTGCACACTTTCCTGGGAGCAAGTCCTCCACTGACCACAGTGGGCTTTACTTCTGAGTAGACGTGCATAGGGTTGGGCTCTTGTTCCCTACCTTGAGGGGACTGCCCCACGCCCCAGGATGCAGGACTTTCCCCTTGCGCATGGTTGTATCAGGGCTTGAAAGTTGGACGGACCCCTGGTCGACGGGGGCCACCTAGTTGGGGGAGGACTTTATTTTCTCAACCTGCCATGGCACGGCCAGGGACTTGGCTTGAAAGTGCCTCAGAACCCAGGGTCCAATCCTGTCCAACTTTGCAGTGCCCATGCAGCCACAAGTCAACCCTTGTGACATTTGTTCCCTTACCTTGGGGAGGTAAGGAAAGAGGAAGTTCCCTTACCTTTGGGACTTCCCTCTCCACCCCAGGATGCAGGACTTTCCCCTTGGGTATGGCTGCATCAGGACTAGAAAGTTGAACAGGACTGGGCCTCTGGTCAATGGAAGCCACCTTGTTGGGGGAGGACTCTTTTCTGCAGGCAGAACTTCCCACTGCACTGCCAGGAACTTGGCTTGGAAGTGCTCAGAACTTGGGGCCCACTACAGTCCCTTTCCAGTGCCAGTGCAGCCATAAGTCAGTCCTGAGACCTTCCATTGATGAAGCCACTGGGTCTGCCCCCTCACCATAGGATACAGAACATCAGGGCTGGAAAGTTGGATAGGATTGGGTCCCTGGTTGATGGGGGCCACCTTGTTGGGGAAGGACTTTCTTTTTTGCAAAGCAGAGCCTCCCACTGCACTGTCAGGAACTTGACTTGAAAGTACCTCAAGACCTAGGGCCCAATCCTATCCAGCTTTTTAGTGCCAATGCAGCCATGCCAGTGGGGCTTGCACTGCATCCTGTGGTGGCAGGGCAGTCACAGTGACCTCCTCAAGGTAAGGGAATATTTGTTCCCTTACCACAGGGCTGTATTGCAACTGAGTTGGCACTGGATAGTTGGTTAGGATAGTTGATTAGGCCCCTAGGCCGGTAAAGGCACCACCAAAGTGCCGCTCTGCCATTACGCCTTGCTCCTGCTCTGGCAGCTCTTCTGGAATTTGGCTCATTTCCAAGGGTTGCTCTTTATTTGCAGCCCCGAGGAGGAACAGTCATAGGCCTGCTGCCTTGTTTGGAAACAACCCAACTCCGCATGACACTTTCGGCATACCTTGTAGTGTCCTGTTTTGTGTCTCATGTTCTTGTAAGAAGACTCGAACCCAAACCTATCCAACTTTCCATCACTGATGCAACCAAAGGTAAGGGAACAAAAGTTCCTTTAGCTTGAGGAGTCCTCTGTGACTGTCCACCCCACTGCAGGGTGCAGCACATGCCCCATTGGCACAGTTGCACTGGCACTGGAAAGTTGGATAGGATTGGGCCCTCAGTCCTTACTTACTTATCCAGTATAAGTCTCACATCTCCTTGGGATTCTTGTTTTCAGTGGGCCTTAGTTGCATCATATTTTACAGTATTTAATATCTGTATGTCCTGGTCTTCGACCTCACAGCATGTATCCAGGACAGCTGTCAATGATCCAATAAATATTCAAAATTATATCTTAAAAGTTATAGGAAAGGTATGGAAAGGGAATGGAAACTGAAAGAAGGCTCTTGGGGGATGATAATGGAAAATGGCTGCTGAGGAGAACTCAGTGGATTGTGCCCAATCAGTATAGGATTGTTGCTGCATGTATGATAAGGGTTGGAGCTTAGATGGTGGGTAGTCTCCTTAGGCCACAGTCTTGAAGCAGGATACTGTACCTACTAGGAAGTAAGCTAATAATAAGCAACATGGAACTCAGTGGCATTTGCTTCAGCATAATATCCTTAGCCAAGATCAGGCTATAAATCATCAGTGTTCAAGACTGTACATGAATGCAGTATCATATTTTTAAAATGAGGGATTTGGCCCATGGGAGCTTTGAACACTGAAGTAAGAGCCATCATTATGATCTATAGAAGTATGAAATTTCAAAATGAGGCATCTGCTATATTCTAGGGAAAATAGTTTTCTGTAGAAAAGGTGCTCTCTTTAAAATAAAGGGGCTTCTATCAGCCCTAAGAACACTGCAGATAGCTTTAAACAGTCATCAGAGCTTTTCTGGAGAATACCTGCCATAGACTTTGTGCTGGATTACAGCAAATGTCTTCAGAGCTACCTAAAATATCATAATTAGCACTTTAAAACTAAGACTTGAAGAAGATTACATGATCTAGTTTTAATACTCATGGCTCCATTTGGAGGCTCTAGATACCATGTTGACAGGCATCGCATTAAAAGGCCACAAAGAGAGAGCGAGATTACAGGAGCCAGTCATATAAATTAATGCGCTATACAAACTTGATGCATTTGTGCTGACCATACAGTTTAGAATTAAATTGCCTTAAGTGAAAATGAAAGTAAACTGGTGTGGTTTTTAGACCTGATGGATAAACGCAGGCTACTTGCTCACCATATTCAATACCACAAAATACAGATTAGTTACTGTAACCATTCTGATTGTGACTAGGGAAGGTTGATATTAACATACAAAAGTGGCATAGTGAGGATTCTGACTACATTATAGTGTGAGGCAAGGAATGTTTATCCTGGATTTAATTGATCTGAAATTAAACTGGTGCAGTCTTGCATACTTTGGGTTTGTTGTATCCTCTCTTCTGGGGCAACATGTAGTCTTCTTTATATTGTTTATATAAAAATAAATGTTTTAAGTGTCGTGATTTTATGCATTTGGGATCATTTAAAAAAGATTGAAGATAAAATGGCCAAAATCACATCTGCAGGGGTTGTTCCAGGGGGCCCCATGGATACAGAAACTGCAAATGCAGGGGAACCCTATATAAATCCCCCTGTGCCCATTATGTTTTTCTTTAGCAGCAATAGAAGCACAGTGTTTCTTGTTAACAAGGGAACATTCTTGCTTAATTGAAGAATGGGATGTGCAAGCAACCAGACTGCATGCTACAGAGAGTGATGGACCAAATGTTAACAGGAAGCAAGAACTGTCCTGCTTCCTGATATCTACTTGTAACGTGCAGGCTGCCTGCCTGCATGTCCTGTTCTTCAGTTTAGCAAGCATGTTCCTGTGATAACAAACACTGTGCTTCCATTGCTGTTAAAGAAAAACAAAGGTGCTGTAATTAGGGTGGGGGAGTTCCCCCAGATCATGGTGAAATAAAACTGTGATGCATTCTGGGGCAAACCTAGGAGGAGCAAAGACCCTTAGTGTGACTTGGAAGTGGGTCTTCCAGTGCAGGAAAAAAAGTTCTCAGCCTTGGAAATGGTTTGGCAGGGACAAGGTAGAAGCACCACTTCCATTTTTTCCCCAAGGTGTTTAAAATTGAACCCCCGTATCTGCAGATTTCTGGAATGGAACCCCCATGGATACCAAGGTCCCACCTGTACAAAGAAGTGACAGTCCTGCTATAGTGCTGCATTCATTGGGAGGGTGCAAATTACAATGGAAAAGTAGCTGGAGTGTGCTCCACTCATCTCTTGTCCATTTTTTCCTCCTGAAACTCACTTGTCCCAACAGCTTTTACAAATCTCTATTCTTCTACCTATAGGTGGAGCCTGTTTATTCTCAGATTTTATACCTGCGGATCAGGCTCAACAAGAGTCCCCTAGACCCCTGTTGAGCCAGACTTAGTCCCATCTGAATTCTCCGAAGGCAACAGAAGCTGTAGTCCTGTCACCTCCAGATGGCTTTCTGAAGCCCACAGTGACAGCACTAGTGACCAAAATTACTAAAATATTGGTTTGTAGGAACTGATAATGTTATATACCATTCAATGCATCATTTACAGCAGAATGCAATGAAACAAGCTGATTTGAAATATTTCTGTTCTATCAAAAGGTATAGCAGAAAAATATGTTCTAGAGGGGTTGGGGCGATGGTACATCACCACTCCCTCCAGCTGTTTTTGCCCCATCCACTGCATGGGAGGTTCATCATGGGAGCGATGCACCGGCCTCCCGCATCTGGTGACACAAACCCTAGTAATGTCACTGAATTATGTTGTTCGATTCACTCCCTATTCCAGGGAGGCAGGCGTGGGAGGACAGTCTCCTAGGGACTGTAGTTCTCTGGCCAATTACAAAGACCAGAGGGTTTCTCCCTGAAAAACTGGAGTCCCTGTGCAACTGAAAGTTCAAGCAAACAGTGTTCTGTGTGGCAGGAAGACAGGGAAGCATGCTTCCTGCAGCTTCTCCTTCTTTGGTTGATGGCTGAAGCTGGCCTGATTTCTATTGCCTAGCTATTTCTGGGAGGCAACTTTCTAAAAGCCTGCAGTCCTTAACATACGAGGTTATACTTGCCAATTCCATAATACATCTTGACGGACAATTAAGACAAAGTGTGTTTAATTTTTCTTTGTACCCTAATTTGGAGAGAGACAACTGAGATCCTGCATGACTATGTAAATTGCCAATGGACGCATTAGATTCACTGGCAGAATAGTACATTGTTCTTTTCTGTGCCCAAATAAAAAGAGATTCATTGGTGTGTTGCAGACTAGTGGTGCAAAGTCTATTGAAACACTACAGCAAAAAAAGAGGGATTCTTAATAAGTAGTGTCTGGGTTCTACAACACATTCAGTCTCCATAGTAATGAGCTTCCCTAGTAGGGAGCATGTGTGGCAGCCCAGATTATTTGCCTCTGGCTCTAAAGAACGCCTCCCTGTCTCACTTGTTCTTGCTGGCCCTCTATTCTGCTTGTATGATCCTGTCTCCATTAGGTAGTATTTAACAAGTTCCTTACTTTCTGAAAAAGTAGTTCACCTTTATCGGGATTGGCAACACTAGAAGCCATGGTACAGACAAGACTTCCAAAGGCACTCTATTGAAAAATGCATCAAGGAGGAGGTAGGCAGCTACTGGCAATCTACCCCAAAGCAGGACCAATATCTGAAAAAATTGGTGGTAATATTTGAGTTAAATCCATTTGTATAACAAAATCATGTATATTTCTTCCTGGATGTTCAATAATGGCAAAAGAGATGCTCATCCAAATTACTAGTCTAGGTGCCCTTTGAGCAAAAGGTGGGTTATACATCAAATGAATTTAAAAATAGTCTAATTCACAATAGTTTTTCTGAAAAATAAATTCAACTTAAGGTTGTTTGTGTTTGTATTCACACATAAGTCCTAATAAACTCAGTGGGACTTACAAGTAAACTTGCATAAGACTTACTTCCAAAACTTACTCTAGTTTTCTATATAACTGTCCAGTGATAAGGTGGAAATAATTTGGGACCAGTCATGTAACTTTTAAAATTATTTGAGAGAAGAAAGCATTTTGAAACCAACTTATGCTGCAGTGTAGAGTCAGCAATACTTGTTGAAGCTGCTATAACGTTGACATCTTCTAACATTTGTGTGGCTAGTAGCTAGCTGTTAATATGTAAGTTATAGCTTTTTATATTTTGTTCCCTTTTTAAATGAAAAGTAAGAGGATGAGTGCTTAATTATATTTTGGGCCAACCCTGCTGGGGCTTGACTGTGATCATTCTTGCTTGTTGGATGAATACCAGATTGGCTTGAGGGTGGGGCGCCTTTTAGTCAAAGTAGGTTGAATTTAGGAGGCCAAGCAGTTCAAAGGAGTGGTTCTCCAGGCAACAACTTCAGAGAGTCTTTTGTTGTTTTTGCTGCTGCAGACTAAAATGGCTACCCCTCTGGAAGTACGCAACGCTCATGAAAATCTCAAAGTGGCTCTGAACAAGAACTAACAAGCTTCTAATCTGTGCAGTCCGTCAGAGCCATGCTATGAAATATGTTATCTTGAATTTGTTAAAGCTGGGGTCCCCAACCCCCAGGCCATAGTCCGGTACCAGTCTGTGGCCTGTTAGGAACCAGGCTGCACATGGCTGCCAGGCCAGGAATGGTTGGCTGAGGCGCACCCGCCCTGCCTCAGTGGGGGAAGTGCTGGGGAACTCCAGGGCCTTCTGGGCTGTCTCCAGCTGATGATGTTGGAGGCGGGCGACCTGGCGGACCAGTGCCAAGTGCAGATGCACTGCCCCCGGCTACTCCCACCAGATGCCAAAATGGTTGGGGACAACTGTGCTAAAGCATGCGTTTTTCATAATTCGATGTGTCACATGTACTTATTGCATACCATGCTGTACTGAGTGCATAAATCTGTGTTTAATAGCAATATCTTTTTTCTTGTCTGTCTTTTTCTCTTCATGGATAGATAATCGCTCTGGTTATGGATGAGTTCACTGATAGAGACATCTTCCGGGATATTGTAGATGCAGCATACAGGCGTCGGATTCCGGTCTATATAATCTTGGATGAAGAACATTCTAAATTCTTCCTGGAGATGTGCAAAGGCATGGAACTCAGTGATTTCCACATCCGGGTAAGATACTGTGCACTTTGCTGTTATGATGACTCTGAGAGTCATCCTTGCAAGATGTCAAGTACAGAGTTTGTGTAATTTTCAGACTCACTGAGGAACTGTTACCTTGATGGAGGATTCTGTTTTTGTATGGTCACTTTGAATGCCTAAAAGATCCAGTTAAGCAACATCCAAATGTTCAGATGCATATGTACTCATCTTCAAGTTGATCCAGAACCTACCTTTAATTCCAATCTGTGGAACCCTTTCTAACTTTTAATTGACTTTGTTCAGACTATGGTTTGATATGAGCCTCTGTGCGCTGCAGGCTTTTGTGCTCTCCCTTCTCTCTTCTGTGCAGCTGGTGTTGACGTATTATAGGTTGGGGTGCATCACAGTGAACAGTGGGAAGGCCATTTTTTTAAGCCTTCTAAAATCACGAGGTTATTCAGAATCTTGTAATATAAATCAAATGAGGTGTTTGTTCATTTCACTGTAACTTAACTAAAGGTGACATGTACAGAATGTGTAACTTGATCATATGATTTTAATTGCAAAGCTAGGAGTAAGCACTTCCTTCCCCTACCAATGAGAGCTTTTTAATTTTTTTCCAGAAAGGAGTTATATTAATTTCCATATTATGTCCGGGCAGGTTTTTGTAGATATGCAAATTGTTTAAGGTGGATATTGGGTGCATCAACTTTCATGGTAGCTGATGTTTTTGAATGCATGCTGGCAGTCATGAAGGCTGCAGCAGCTGAGAATTCAAGTATAACAGCTCACACATTGTGTTTCTTTTGTTGGTGCAGGCCAGGTAATGATTCTATGTGCAAAAACATGATTTAACATAATATTAGAACTAGGCCAAGTCCATCCTGAGGATAGCCAGATAATGTTGTAGGATCATGTCCAAGAAGGGGGGGTTCAGGTAGTAGAAATCTTCTGAAAGGCTATTGCTGCTCCCATTCAGTTTTGATAAATCCTGATTATAGATACCTCTGCCTCTATCTCAAATAGATTGTGGAGGTCTATGCTAACAAATGGGATCTATCATTCAGTGGAACAGTGCATGCTTTGCATGCTTGTATTTTTTTCTACCCCACCTTTTGTCCCATTTGGTTTAATTTCCGTCCATTTGGATTTTTAATAAGCTTGTTATATATTGACTCTTTGCTTTTTTAGTCCACATTCATAGCTAATTCAGTGTGTTGTCACTGCTGATTGCTCTTGCAGACACTGCTGTGGTTATGATTTTGAATAAAAAACCTCAGGTTCAGTGCTTTTTTTTTTCTCTAGACAACCGCCCTCTGCTACCTGGAATGGTGGCATGGTTAGAAACTACTGGTTTACCTCCAATTCAGCTGCTGACCCAGGAAAAAGAGAAAGCAGAGAGCAGGAAGGGATGTGTCGCTGTAACTACCTGTCATACTGGTTAACTGAATGATGGAATTGTTGTTTTGTCACCTGTGATCTTGCATAGCATGAAAGAATAGCACAGTTCAATTTGTAGGAAGGGATTCTGAGCTGAGATTCAGGGCGGGAAGGGAGAGAGACTGGCTCCCTTCAGACAAAAATTTTCCCACATGGAGTTTGATTAAACAAAAGTGTACACTTGTCACAGCTTGTGCTGTACCGCTCGTTTTTCTACACAAAAACTATACTCCCATTGAATATCTTGCTTGTGTATAGCAGACCTGGTGTATTGTTTGAATTTCTGACATCCTTCACAATGTTGTATAGAAAGTGACTCATTGCAAGACCTTAGGCAAGCTGCTTCCTTAATTTCTGTGTCCTCATCTGTTTTTTAAGGAACAAAGCAATTTTATCACAGAAGCTCTGTAAGAAGGGTTAATCAAATATTTGCACAGCATTTCACAAGCACAGTTTAAGTATAAAATGTGTATGTGCTCAGAAAACTTTGATTTTAATAGAAGATTCATACATTTCTTGATGAGCTACATTTTTTGTCTACATTGGCAGTTTGGGAACTTGATAGTAACCCTTGATAATTTCCAGTTGCTGATCTTTTGTTAAGATGGTTTAAAGCATTTAAAACATTACATTTTTTATTAAATATTACTTCTCTGAAAATGTGTGCCATCTTGTACTGGATAAATAATTATCTTACACTAGAAAATGTGCACTAGAAGAAGGGCTGTTGCTCATGATTTTTCACCTCCATAGGCATACTTAGTCTGGGGCAACGAGCTGTCTCTGAGCCAGAAAAGCTGTGGTTGGAATATTGGCCATTTACAGTCTTGGTGCTAGCTTTGGGGAGGGCATAAGTCCTGCAGGGGCCCCCCAACATCACTTTGCACCCACCTCTTTGCATGCACTCATTAGCCTCTCTCTGTACCTTGAGTTCCCTCAAAGGTGGAATGGCATAAATTAAAATAGTTCAGTTCAGTTCAGTTCAGTAAGACCTTTATTGGCATAAAATACAGAGAAAGAACAGAACAAGACAGGAATGTACAAAGACAACACAACATAAGCAAAAACATCAGTCACTGCCCAGAGTCCCAGGGCTCTGCCTGGCTGTTACCCCAGATAAAAAGGAAGCAACATTATCCAGAATCTCAGGATCAGGAGTGGAAAGGAGAGACTGAAGCATGGTTGAATCCTCCCAGCCCTGCATCCTAGCTAGCAATGGACCTAGAAATTTCTTGCGTGACACAACATGTAGCGGGCAATAAAAAAAGGTATGCATTAAAGTCTCAACGCAATCCCTACCACACTTGCATTTCCTCTCTAAGTAGGGGATACCACTGAACCTGCCCGTTAACAAGGCTGATGGAAGAGCGTTACACCTTGCCAGTGTAAACGCTCTCCGGGCCTGTGGGCACACCAGGTGGTAAAAGAAGGAGGCCAGTTTCCCAAAACTGACTGGAATGTGAAGATGGAGTGGAGAACATGTGGTTCTGGCGGCACTAAACAGCTCTTGTTGTTCAATATCTAGAATTCTTCCTTTGACAATTCTGTAAGCTGCATCACAACCAATCATACCTAACTCTTCAGTGTCCAGCCCTATTGACTTAATTTTAGTTAGAAGATCAGTGATCTCAATAGGCAGGACTGGATCCGATAATAATTGTTGCATTAGATCAGAAGAGGTGGTGTTAAATAAAATCCTAAACCAAAATTTCAAAAGTCTTAACCATACAGTAGTCCTTAGTCGAATTAACCCCACCTCGAGACACAGGACCGAGTAGGGAACGCACCTGGGTAAGCCCAAAATCTTCCGTAAAAAGGAGGCTTGGACGCGTTCTAGTGATTGGTTAATAACCTTATACCAGACAGGAGAACCATAAAGAACCTGGGAAAGAACCTTTCCCTTAAACGCCTCCAGAGCAGCCGGAACATAACCATTTCCGCAGGTGAAAAAGAAATGGGAAATGGCTGAGGAAGCTAGTTTGGATGCGTTCTGCACTGCCCTGCGATGAAAAGCCCAAGTGAGTCTGTAATGGAAGTTGATACCCAGGTACTTAAAATGCTTAACCTGTTCCATTTTGTTACCATTACAAGACCACTTAAAAGCTTTCCATCTGTTAGCAAATACCATTATCTTAGATTTAGCATAATTGATCTGCAATTTGTTGGTCAAAAAATACTGTGTGGCACGACTGAGCAGACTTTTCAGGCCAGTCCTAGTACGAGATATCAGTACTGCATCATCCGCGTACAGAAGTAGCGGCACTTGGCTTGCGCCAAGCTTTGGACAATGGCCATCTACTTCCTTCAGGGAAGGGGCAAGATCACTTAGCTGTTTCCGGTCTGCACCCTTGTCTTTGGATTGCAGTGGATTCTAAAAAGCTGCTTCAATGGGGAAGAGGAGAAGTCACAGACCAAGTCACAGACCAAGTCACATCTCAGTCACAGACCAAGGGTTCTAAGCTTCTGGTAACTTCAGTAATCAGATAGGTGGTCCCAAAGATCTCTCTCTCTACTGAGAATGGTCTGTGTTACCTCCTGAAATCAAAACTCTTCTCTTCAGCAGAGCTACTAACAGAGGAGAGCCAATTTCCATCGATGTTACAATTTAGCAGGTCCAAGTTTCTTCACAACTGGTCTTACTCCGCAAGACTGGAGTTCAACTCTGATTGGGAGGACTGCAGACATGGAAATTTTTCTTCTAGTTAGCAGTCATATGCCTCCAGCAGAGATTTCCCCAATGACAACTACAGTCTATTCTTGTTATCTGCTGAGGTTCCTGGAAACACACACACACAGCACCATAATGGGGGGGGGGCGGCGTCTGCACTGGTTGAGTCACCACAGGTCCTGCACCCTTCTAGGGATGGTCCTGCCAATGGGTATACATCTATGTTGATGATGTGGTAGTAGAGCTGGCACATTTATATCTGTTAGACGTGTCAGAAAGTTAAAACGTTTTAGACATTACAACCTGACTTGGATCTGTCTAGTTCAGGCAATCTAATATATTGTAGTTCGTTGGATTGGGAACATACTGTGCCTGTGTGCACAATTATTCCCATCTTCCATCATACACTCAGCTGGTTCCTGGTTTGTTAAACAGTTTACCACGACATCCAAACTAGGAAACAGTAGTTTAAGCACTCCCTACAAACCAGGATTGTGGACTATGGTTTAATCCTGATTTGTGATCTTGGTCATAGTGAGTGCTTAAATGGCAGTTTTTTAGCCTGGGTGTCATGCAAACCTGTAATTTAAGAAAGTGGGAAGCGTGAAACTCAGCTGCATATGCAGGAGGAAGAAGAAATGTACACAGTTCATTTCTGATCCAAACAGAAGCATGTCTTACATTTTTGTAGCTGGATAATTTCTTAATTTTTAACACAAACCTCATAGTCGTTTTTATGCCATACACAACTATCTGGTGGTCTAACTCATCTCTTTTCTGTCCTATGCTTTCTCACTCATGTTTCCCAGTGAACACTCCTTATATTAAAAAAATCTCAAAGTTTTGCCTTAGTCACTTGAAACAATCTTCAAATGTGGGTACTCAGCCCTGTTTATGCAATTACAGTGGTCCCTTAGAATTCATGAGGGATCAGATCCATAACTCCTGCTAATACAGAAATCTGCAGATACTGAAATCCATAGGAGGCTAGGATGCTGGTGCTGCAAAAACTGACCTGGAGGCTGTGCCAGCCCCTCTGGAGTTCACACTGACTTCCTGGCCTCCTGGACACTGATGCTAACCAAAAGTGGCTTCTGGCCACATCCTGGAGACCCTCTGAGACACAGGCAAATCCTTGGATAAGGTGGACCCACTATATATGAATAACTGAGCAAGGGATAGTGTTGAATAAACTGACACTCTGCATAAAGAACTTCCTTTATTATAGGCAATAGTGAGTAAACTGGGCCATGATAAGGAGAAGCCTGTTGAGAATGTGTCCTTTTGCTGTCTTATTTCTTCCCATGCCCAACATACTTCCAACAGGTTTGCATGAAAGTGATGTGAGCATGGGAAAACGTATTTTATCAAACCTTCTTACAGTTTTGTTTCTATTTCTTGCCAGAATATCCGTGTGCGTTGCGTGACTGGCGTTGGGTTCTACATGCCATCAGGAAAGATAAAAGGAAATTTGTCTTCTCGATTCCTCATGGTAGATGGTGACAAAGTCGTTACTGGATCCTACAGGTCAGTTATTCACTCAGAAGGACTTGTATTAAAAGCTTGTCATGTGATATTCCCCACTGGTAATTATGGGGCGGTGAACCCCAGAAATGGCAGTGCAGCCCAGTGCGAAAGCTTGACCCATAGAGATATGATAATGTCAGCCACTTGGTGGCCATTTTCAGGGCAAGGGGATCACCAGGTTGATGACCACACATTGAAAGGAAACATCTGAAGGAACTGAGGGTTCTATGAATTGAATATCGAACAATAATTGTAAAAACCCCATTTGAATAAATGGAGTTTATGAGCAGCCTGCCAGTTGTAGACGACTTTGTGTCTTGGGAAATCTTGAGAAGGTGGTATAAAAATCCTGTAAGAAAGTAAGCATAGGCCTGATCAGTAACATCAAATTCTGGTGAGAGTGGGCTTTGGTTCTTGGTGAGAATAAGTCTTAGGAGGCTTGAATTTAGGGAACCAACTAAATCTTTAGGCCCAGGCATGAACTGGGAGTTGGAATGCCTTTAGTTGTAAGTGGAGACCTGTATCTGTATCCTATGAGGCTGGGCAATAGCATAGGGGTGCTGATTTAACTGCTGCTGGTTTTAGGGAGCCTTGTTACTAGTCTGAGGTGTTAGGTGGTATCTTGCTCTCAAAGGAGTTGAGTTGCATGTTAATGTGTGTAAGCTGTGGGCTGGTGATTTGATGCTAGGTTTATTTATTTATTCGATTTATATTCCGCCTTTCTCCCCGAAGGGCACCCAAGGTGGCTTGCGTTGCAGGGGGAGGTGGGAATTCTGGTGTTCACCATAAATAGGGTGGGCCAAGGGAGGTATGGCAGTGGGAAATCAGATGTGCCAGAAGATTAGCTATATATGGATCATTCCTCTCTCTGATTCTTCTCTCAGCCAAGGGATTTCTGGTGCCTCAGTGGCAGCCCTTCTAGCCTGAAGCTGCTACGTAATGCCAGATCGGTTAAAAATAACCCTAACCCCACCCAGGATGACAGGTGCTGATTTTACATGTATAACGGAGATCTGGTTGGGTGAAACAGAAGTGATTGGTCTCTCCCAGATTTACTTATGAGGTTTTCAGGCATTGCAGTAATCACAGCTTTAGGGATAGAGATGAGGGTTGCAATAGTCTTTCATGATTCTGTCTCCTTGTCAAAATGTTCTGTCCAGCAGTTCTCTGGACTGAAGTGTTTGTTCCTAATGCTAAAAGGCAGAATTCGGATACTCTTGCTGTATCGTCCACCCTGCTGTTCAACACTGCTTGAGTAAGCCACGGTGAACTTGGCAGTGCTGTTGGAAACACTTAGACCAGTCGTTCTCAAACTTTTATCACCAGGTCCTGCTTTTTAGAATGAGAATCTGTCAGGACCCACCAGAAGTGATGTCATGACTGGAAGTGACATCATCAAGCAGGAAAACTTTTAACAATCCTAGGCTGCAATCCTACCCACACTTACCCCGGAGTAAGTCCCATTTACTATCATTGTTAAAAGCATAGTACATAGTGGTAGAAATGTTACATAGATGTGTAACATTTCCCCACATGCAGTCACATATCATGGTAGCATCAAGTCTAATATATTAAAAATAAAATATTGAAATGAATGGGGACCCACCTGGAAATGGCTCATGACCCACCTGGCGGGTCTCGACCCACAGTTTGAGAAATAATCTGTCCTAGGCTTTTGGTGCTAGGGGGTTTCCTTGTCCATGCTGGGATCTATTGGGAACAGTTCAGGATTTCATGGCAACCATGGGTCAGTCTCAGTTGATGTCTGCCCCTTAAGCATTTCTTAGAAAACTCATTAGACTTGGTCATTGGTAGGCAGGTTGAATGTGATCTGGTTATGGAGATTAACATAATTCTTTTGCTATGGACAGATCACTATCTGGTAGGATTAAAGCTGGTTGCAACCCCTTAGTTCTGCAGAGATGGGAGATCTATTTGAAAGGTCTACTCCTGGAGTGCATGGATACGGATCAATTTCTGACCACTCTGATGGATTTTTCTGTCACTAGGACCAGTGATTCTGCCAAAGCCTCAGTAATTAAGCAAATGATGGTGAGCATCCTCTGCTCACATGTAGAGCCAAGATGGCTCCCTGGTTTTTCTAGAGAGCTGCTGACAATGAGGCAATTGGGCAAATCTTGAGCAACAGTGGAGAAAAACTTGTAGCAAGTACAAGCAAACATGAACTAGAGCCCAGTTTAAGGTCACCCAGTGCCACTCTTCTCTGCAAATTCAGTAAAGCTGTTCTGAGTAGTTGGTGGCTTGTTATATGTTGGCCCTCAGAGTAGTGTGGAGGACACTTCAGTGGCATGCTGTGACCAATTTGCTTGACATTTTGCAGGTAAAATTGTTCACATCTGTCTGTTAGTTCCTGCGAATGCACCCTCGGCATCAGCTTGTTTTGTTTTGGATTTTTTTCACTTTGTACAGCTTGAAATTTGGACAGAAAGCTTGGAAATGTGAGATTGCCAGCATGCACACTCAAACCTTGCCTGTCTTAGCTAATGAGAACTGTCCAGGGACTGCCCAAATGGGCGGTGGAGGGTAATTAATACATCTCTGAGGGGGGCATGGTACTATCTCATCTCAGAATGACAGTTGTCTAACCTCGTTATTAAAAAGAGGACCCTATTGTACTAGATAATTTCTGATCAACCTCTTCTCCTGATTTCTGATCAGAAGCTTCTACTTTTGGACAAAGTACTTGAGAAATTTCTGAATGAGACTGATTTTCTGGACTTGTTTCAATCTGACTTTTAGCCAGGGTTTGGGACAGAAATGGCTCTAGTCACCTTGGTTAATGGCCCATGCTGGGAACTGGACAGGGTAAGTGTGTCCCTTTTGGTTCTACTGGACCTCTCAGTAGCTTTTGATAACATCAGCCATGGCATATGGCTGGAACACCTAGCTGTGGTGGAGCTTAGAGGCATGCTTCTGTGTTGACTCTGAGCTTCCTGGAATCCTTATTGAGTAGAATCAGCAGGTCCTGAAATCTCAGATAAAGGGAACCAACCTATATAGGCTGGTATACTTTTTCTGCTGCAGTCAGGCCTGGTTATGGTGACATAACACTGGTGACATTGAGTTTGGATTACTGTAACATGTTGTACACGGGGCTTCCTTTGAAGACCATTTAGAAACTTCAGTTTATGTAGAACATGGCTGCAGGAGTCTTGTCTGAATCCTAATGATTTGATAGAGCAACTCCACTGTTATATCAGGCTCACTGGTTGCCAGTTCAATTCCAGGTACAACTCAAGGTGCTAGTCGTTGCTTTCAGGGCTGTAAATGGCTTAGGACCAAGATATTTTAAAGGATATCTTCCCCCTTATGAAATGGCCTACCCCCTGAGGTCAGCTATGGGGAATCCTCCTGTGGGTTCCACTGCTGTCTGAGGTTTGGTTGAGGTGATTCTGGAGAGGGCCTTCTCTGGATGGCACCCTCCATGTGGAACTCCCTACCATTAGAGATCAGGTTGGCTCCCTCTCCACCCACCTCCAGATGGCAACTGAGAACATGTTTGTTTTTTTAGCTTTTAGAGATTAGACTTTTTTTCCTATACTCTGCTGCTGCATTTCATTATATTGTTATTGCTGCCTGAAACTGTGGTGGTGTTGTGATTTTGCTCTTTGTTTATTAATTGCTCTTAATGTTTTTTCATTTTGTTGTAAGCCAACTTGCGTATCTCCCAAGGGTAAGGGGAAAAGCCAAATATAAATATTTTTTTAAAATGAATTTGCCCTGTTTTCTTTCCGAACTTAGCTTAATCCGTTTTAAAACATGAAGCTGACTTATATCACATCAGACAGTTACCACCAGTAAGAGAATACAATGCTGGACTATGCAGATCAAGAACTCTAGCTAAAGTCTTTCCTAGCCCTGCTGAGATCTTTCAGGATGCTGGAAATTGAACTTGGGTATTTATGCTGACAAAGCAAGCATTCTGCCCATTTTTCTGCTAACAAACGGAGTCTTCTGACAATGAGTGTGTCAAAAAAGAGCACAGATCTTGAGTGAAGGGACTATGTTAACTCACTTTTGCCCTCAGGTATACACATTTGTTCCCTGTTGTGTATATGCAACGTTGGGCAGAAATGGGAAGATGGAGCATCCTCCTCATTGGGTATATCTTACTAAGTAAGAATGCTAAACTTGTAATGGACCCCAAAATCACAAAGTGGTATGTTATGGAATCCTTCAAATGCATGCTTAGCATAGTGCTTGTTGACCTATTCATGTAGGAATATATATGAATTGTAGTCTGCCCATTCAGCTGCCACTGACTGTAGGCCTGTGGAAGGAAGTCCAAAAGCAGGAAGTAAAATAAAAGGGATGTGTGGACATTGCAGCTTTGTGTTTCTTCCTTCAAGTGAGTTTTCTTGCAAGCTACAGCAGTGTTTTGTACAATATTCCTAGTGGCTATCAGGACTGTGTTAAACATGCTGATTTGAATGTCAGACATCCATGTTTGCAAGGTTTCCTCTTCTATTTGTGTCTTCTAGGAAGAAACATAAACAAATAAGACCTTTTAGTGGGTACTTGGATGAATAAATAAGCCTCTGATTTCTGTGATGCACATTCCTGAGTGGCAGATGTTTGGGTGTGAGAAAGTAAGTAGCTGCTGCCGTTTGTCACCCAGATTGTAACAGTGTCTTCTCTGCTTTACAGTTTCACATGGACCTCATCCCACATAGATAGAAACATTATCTTGCTCTTGACGGGGCAGAATGTGGAGGTGTTTGATATAGAATTTCGTGAGTTGTATGCCATTTCAGAAGAGGTTGACCTCTACAAGGAGCTGAACATTCCATGCCCTTTCCGCCATGGTATTGGGAAAACAGGATTTTCCTCCTCTACTGTGGCCCGGAAAGTCATCAACCCCAAGTACGGACTGGTAGTGGGGCTTCCCCCAGGTGAAATGATGCGCTGGGCCTCCCGTCAACAGCAGGAATCAGAAGGAAATCTAGATGGGAGAGAAGAAGAAAGCGAGTCAAACAAGCGGCTGAACAGATTTCTTCATGACCTTTTAACAGTGGAGCAAGTGCTGCCAGATATTGAGCCACCACTTGAGGACTTGAGCAGAGTGAGCCGGAGTCCTCAGAAATTATTGTCCAGGTTTCACCTGGACATGAAATCTAAATCTAAATCCAGAGAGTCCATTCGTGATCTCAGGAAGGACGAAGTTGCTAATGGGGAGACCAGCACCAAGCAGGGAAAGAGGTTTGGCAGTGGATTTTTTAGAAGGGCCAAGCGACCATCAACGATGAATGCTGATACCAGTTCTGTTGCCAGTGAAACTGGTGAAGGTTTTGTGATTGTGACAACACCAAAGGAGAGCCAGGCCAACTTTCGTCCTGCTAGCGTTCGTAGTAGTGGGGAAACTTCAGGTAAATACCCCTGGAGAAGGCTGTGGTCTTGCTTTCACCAACAAACACAGTTGCTGTTCCAGGATTTCTTTTGGAAAGAACACTTGTTTTTTTTTTTCTTATCCATCCATACTCCTGTTCCCAAACTGGGTAACGGGACCAGTGGTTGATGGTGATCCCAAACTTCCTGTTCCTCATCTGCAGGACAAGGGCAAAGTGGAGGAGGGTAACTGTATCACACACATTCAGAACACTAATCCTGCTTGCACAACCTCATCTGATCACTTTGTTTTTAGGTGGGAGGGGCAGAGGTGCTAACTTTCACAAATTTCACATTGCTCTCCATTTTATAAAGTTCAACAATCAGATCATTTGATTCCAAGGAGAAAGTAGATCATCTACTGGAGTTGTGTGACTGTGATTCAAATGTATTGACAAGACTGAGATGTCTCCTCCTAGGTAGCTTTCTTATCTGGAACTGCTGTGACAATCAGTGGAGGTATTTGTATTCAGGATGCATTCCCAGATAGTCTCTTCATAACTGACTTCAGTCTTTCATAAGGCTCTTGGTTTCATTTAATCTGCTTTCTCACATCAAAGTTGAAGTGTGGAATTCTGGCTTCTTTACCTAAGCTATTACTGGTAAAGGATCTTTTAAGGCAGGGGTGTCAAACATAAGGCCTAGGGGCCGGATGTGGCCTTCTGAAACTTTTCATCTGGCCTTCTCAGCTTTTGAGCAGTGCTGAGGTGGCACTGTTGAAATGGTGGCCTGCGTGATAATTGGGCTCTCCCTTATCTTGAAATATGATCAAGATTCGCTTATCTTCTATTCTGTCTTTTGCAGCTAATGAGTTCCTAAGCGAGAAAGTGCTTATTTCTGGTTATGACCTGTTTAATGACATCACTTCTTGCCAAATAACATCCTAGCTCTCGGCAGGCATCATGAATGCTATTTGGCCCACTGTATGAAACAAGTTTGACACCTCTGTTTTAAGGAATAATATGTGTGAATCCTTTTGGACCTCCTCACACCAGTTCTCTTTTCTCCCTTCACTAACAATTTCTGACTGCAATATCTTATAGTTGTTTGAGTTACAATGCAAATTATATTTACCTGAGTGTAAGTCCCACTGAATGCACCGATTTCTGAGTACACATACATAGGATTGCTTTTAGTAACGTAACAGCGTAATTTTAACGAGTTAGGCTCAAGGGTCTTGCGCCAACCTAGGAGGGTCGCAAATGTGCCGTAAAGCATGTTTGCACCTCTTCAGGACCAAGCTGTGCCAGTGCACAGAGGTGTGCTGGCACACTGAAGCTGAATCCAGCCTCCATGGCGGCTTGCAGGGTGAGTTTTGTGTCGGCTGAGCTCGGCTGATGCAAGGCTCTGGGATGGGCGGGGAGGAGACAGAAGGAAGGCATTCTGGGGCAGGAGGAGTGTGGGTAGAGGGCATTCCCGGGGGCAGGCGAGCAGGGAGTGGGCGGTGGGGTTGGGATCCAACTGTTACGCCAGATCCCAACCCCTGTTCCCAAGCAGTGCGGAGCGACTCCAAGCTGCTTTGCTCTCCTCAGACTTGTGCCACCTTCTGAGGTGGCGCAAGTCCGAGGAGACCCATAGCGGCTGCAGTGGTTTACCTGGGCATAAGGGGAAGAGTTTCCCCCTACTTCGGCTGAGCCACTTTGCAGCCCTATCTCACAGTGGATGCAATACAAGCCTCCCGGCTTGTCTGATCCAGCGCAAGGTAGGATTGCACCCTAAGTTAATCAACTTTCCTTCAGCTTTTAATGGTGGAACTAACTCTTAGGGGTACCAGTTTGTCTAAATTCAATCTGTTTAGTGTCCAGCCTACCCCTGACAATGACCAATGTAAGATGACATTGACAGGGCTATAAAATCAACTCAGACCATGGGAAGGGAATACAGTAAACTAAAGTAGAAGAAAACTTCACCCTAGATATCCTTTTGGAAGTTGAGGCTCTAAGAAAAACTTCAGCACCAGCATGATGCTGGGGACAAGTGTGCTTCCCAAATACTTTGTTTTTGTAGCAAACTATATTTCTACCAAAAGCCCTTTTAAAAATTTCTATTTTTATTTTCAAATAAGTGATTTTTTTTAAAAAGCAGAAAACAGAAGTATTCAAAGTATATAGTCACAAATATGTAGTTCAGAAATTGCTAAGTCATGTAAGAAAACCCATGCTAAAACTAAAGGGGGAGACCTGGAATAATTTTAATTTTAATAGAGTAGACCAGTGGTTCTCAAACTTTTCCACCCTATGACCCACCTTCAGTGCAGAGCTCAGCAACCTGGAAGTGTTGGCAGTGATAACACTTCCGGGTTGCTGAGCTTTCACATTTTTTACTGCCAAAAGTCCATCTTTGGAGCACATTCTCACTGACAAAAACATGCTCAACATTGAGAACACATTGCAGAGGCAGGTTTTTCTCATTAAAGCTCGGCAACGCAGAAGTGTTGGTGGTTCTGGGTGGCATTCCACAACCCACCAGAAATTGGGTTTCATGCCACAAACACTGGAATAGATGATTCACAAAGGCTTCTTCTGAACCAAAATCTTTAGAATACGTAACATAGGCAGGTTGAAACTCTCTGATGGTTTTAACGCTTGTAAAGTGTTTTGAAAAGTCGAGACGGCATGCAGCATCCCCTAGTGACAAAACTAGGAGATGGAAGCTATGTTCCATCTGCCTTTCTCTCCTATAGATGAAAATTAGGATGGCAACCTATAGTTAACTAATACTCATTATCTGTAGCTTCCTGCTTTGCAGCTTCTCCTAATCAGCTTTCCAGGTTTCCAATCCAAAGTAAGGTTTGCGCTATTTGCTAATGGCAGAAAATTGTGTCTGTGGATTGTGGGAAAAGGTTTTGCTCAGTATTTTCTAGCAATTTGAAGCTTAAAAATCAACTATGGAGCCACATAAGCTTGTTAGTATAGCAGTTAACCCATTTCTGCCCAGCCCACAGATGTACACATTTGAACCCTGCTGCATATATGCAAGATTAGGCAGAAATGGATTAAAGAAAATTTGCCTGGTCTAAAATGTAGTTACTCAGAGTAACTGACCTCTGACCAATTGTGGAAGAGTCTCTCTACAGCTTTGAACTTTGAACTGATTGTGTGCTTGGGTACAAGCTACTAATTTGAAAGGGAGCCTTCTAAGGAAAATAAAGTGGCACAAAATGGCATCTACTAAAGAAAGATTTGAAAAGTAGAGAAGAGCTGGTCCATGGCTGATTACAGGGCTGCTTAGAGTTCTGATCAGTCAAAAATACATTTTGAAATTTTGACTGCATTTTTATATCTCTGACACATGGTAAATATGCTGTCTATGGAGGGCAAACATGCTTTTGGAATCATGTTTTTCCTTAAGGAAAATTGGGGATGGTGGTGTTTGAATTGGAAAAGGGGCAGACAGATTTAACCTTACAGCAGGTAAGGCACTAAGCATATTCTCCCCACTGCTTCTCTTCCTCTGTGCCAATAGTTCCTAAGGTCCTCCATGGGAGGAGGGAACTACTTGAGTCTTTATGGGGGTAGGGCTGTAGCAGCGATGCAATACCTGAAATTGTGTCACTGTTGGGGGGGGGGTTAGTGATTGGAAACCACCTCTGGTTTTCTATCATGAAACTGGAAATGGTTTCCAGCTGCTGTTTTTTGGGACTTGGAGGCTTGAGGCATAGGGTTCTGCGGGGCTCCCCACACCCCCCAGACACCAGCTGGACCTGCTGGTAAGTAAATCCTGCCCCTTAAGAGTGCATAGCCCAGTGCTTCCAAGTGCTTCTTTTAGTTTTTAATTTTTTTAAGGCATTGAGGTTATTATTATTTTATTATTATTATTAATAATAATAATAATAATAATAGAATTTATATACTGCTTTTCAACTAAAAGTTTACAAAGCGGTTTACAGAGAAAAATCAAATAACTAAATGGCTTTAATTTAGCTAACGTTAAAGCTAACTAAAGGTTCTGATGCGTATCCTTGTATATAATGTGTATCAACCTCCAGAGGCAAGACTGACAAATGAAAAGGAATTCTTCAGATGGAACCATTAGGGTGTAGTTATCAGGTAGTTTCAGTTTGGACTGAGTGCATTCCGTTTGTTTAGTACAGTGGTTTTCAACAGCTGTGCTGCAGCACACTAGCCATGAGGCACACTACCCGTGAGGCAGCCTCAGGTGTGCTGTGGGGCCAGAGGAGGCAGGCGGCAGCCGCAGGAGGGAGAAGCGGCTGCTTTGACCCTCACGCAGCCTGGCTGCTTTGCATCTCCTGCTGTGAGCAAGAAGAAATCTGCAACCTGACCCTCCTTTACCTGGGAGTAAGCCCCGTTGACTATAATGGGACTTCTGAGTAGACATGTCTGACCTGGGCTCTCAAGTTCCTCTTCTAGCCCCATTTTCCTGGGAGTAAGCCCCATTGACTATAATGGGACTTACTGCTGAGTAGACATGCCTAGGATTGTGCTTTTGGTCACACTTTTTTTCTGAAATACAGGAGCAGGCAATTGGGGGGGGGGAATGTTAGGCAAGTAATTCTGGACCTTTGCAAGGTGTGGACCAGTGAGGGGAGGGACAGTAGGAGAGGTGCTAATTGCAATTATGAGATGAGGGGGCAATGTCCCTGTGGGAGGGGGTGGGTGGGGGAGAGGAGGAGAGAGAAGTGCCAATTGCCTGCTCATGTATTTGAGAAAAGAGTGCAACCAAAAGCCCAATCCTAGGCATGTCTACTCAGAAGTAAGTCCCACAGGCACATTCCCTCCCAGTGTCTGCCCCCCCCCCAGTCTTTGGCTGCAATCCTAACCACACTTTCCTGAGAGTAAGCCCCATTGAACAAAATAGGACTTACTTCTGAGTAGACCTGGTTAGGATTGTGCCCTTTGTCATGTAATGATTTAATTGCATTGATTAAAAATTAATTGTAATATAGTAATTTAATGTAAGTGAAACTGGGAGTGTTCCTTGACAATTTTAGTGCCTTGACAGTGTGCTGTGAGCTGAAAAAGGTTGAAAATGACTGGTTTAGTACTTCAACGCTGAAGTTAAGCTTTTCTTAGATAAACTCTTTTGATGTACACAATTCTATTAAAGTATTCTTGATTATCTAGTGCCTTGAGGGTATATATAACTTCTGATTTTAAAATATCTTATTTTGTGCCTTGTGAAATTAATTAGGCGTAAGCTTCAGAAGGTGGCTTATCTGTAGAAGTGATTTTGGAGTTTGAGAATTCTGTAGGGAATGAATCTATGTGAGACTTAAAATGCCTGAAATATTTTAGTAAGAGCTTTTAATTACTTTCTTTTTGTTTCTACTATAGGTGAAATGAACCAAAGCTCCACTTCAGGAGAAAAAGCCAAACAGTCAGCCTGTGTGATCTCATGATTGACAGGAGAAAAAGCTGGAAAACTGAGAATCCAAAGGGGCATCTGCTGGAATATACAACAGTGGGCTCCTCTCAGAGCTGCAGTTTGATTTTCTGACAGTGGTCTGAATAAGCACTGCAGCATCCAAGATAGAGCTGGTATCTCCCATTAAAGCACACATGCTGAGTACAGTGTATGACCTGGGAGATTTCTATGTGAAGGGGTAACAGCATTAATTATATAAATGCAATAACTGGATTTTGGAGTTGAATGCTGCATTGACACAGATGCAGAGAAGCTTTGCACTTCTTTGTGGTGCTATTTCAACTTGTCTGGCTATAGCCTCAAAAGAACATTGTTGATAATGTATTGCACTTTTAATTGATTTTGTTGAGTTAGAAACTTGAGCCAAAGCTAAAAATTCGATTCTAGAGAAGATGGTAAAACCTCTGTATTTTTTTACTTGCCTAAGTAGTGTTTCTCAAATTTCATACATTTCTGCTCCCCCTGCTACGATGTAGTAGACTTTGGAGACAGCCAGTTTGATGTCTGGGTAGCCAGTCTGTGGCATAGGCAGGAGTGGGATTATGGCAGTAAACAAGAGTAAGAGAATCTGTGGTCCTGCCTGTGCCCCCTGAGCTGTATAGCTACCCGTTTCACAATTTTATTGAATAGAGGCAGAATTACACTAAAGTACAGGAGGCTGCATGAATACTGCAGTGAGTAGTAGAGTGACACTATCTCGTGCTTGTAAATTGAGTGGCCGTGTAGGCACATACAAATGCACTAATCCATTTATTCTGTCTACATTTCCTCTGATCCCCATTATTTTCTTTTGAGAAAAACAGGCCTAAGGATTTCTGTACGTATGTAAGCTTTCTCTAGAGGGCTTTGTTAATGTGGCTCTCTATCATAGGAGCAAAGGGGTCATGAAATTGGTATATAGTCCTTCATTCTATAGTGAACTTAACTTTTAAAGAAACATGCTCACATGCAAGTTTTGCCCTGTGTTCTGGGTGGTGTGTGTGGCTTTTTAAAAATGGTTAAATAGCAGTGACGGAAGTGGAGAATAATTGGGATAACAAAGTGTGGGGGAAGGGGTTTTTACTCTTTGGGTCATGCCATGGTCCTGATGAAATTACACACCAAGATCTGCAGTTGGCCCTGAAGGGAAACTTCTCTTGGAGTCTAGAAGTTTTTCTGCTCAGGCAACCAGGAGCCCTGATAGGATTTTCATCAGGACCACAGCTCAGAAGGAAAGGGTGAAGGGCCCTGTCCCTGCATACCTCCCTTCCCATGCCTCTGCTATTTAACCTTAAAAAGAATTGCAGTACTGAACTACACAAAGGAGTACTAAATATTAATTTAAATGTGACATATAGGTTGGTCCTAAGGGGCACAGAGGAGGTTCTATGTGGCTTCTATAAATAGAACAAGTCATAAAGACCCACTAAAAGAGTAGTGGTTGGTCAAACAATACAAGGATGACCATTATCTTTTCTCATCCTCATTCAGATGCTTACAGTTTCTATAAGACTTATAATCATCTGATGTAAATGTCAAATTCCGTTTCTTCAGAGCTACTAAAGTCAAGGTTCTCTATGTAGAATCTAATAAAAATCTATGCTACTCTAAACAAACTCAGTGGATATATTCAACATAGGGGCACTTCCCCCCCCCCCTTCAAGACAACTGTTAGTTCAGGCTGCAGTTTATGTTGCCTTAAACAGTCCATTTCTGGTTGAAGTCCTACCAAAGGCTTTGTTTTTGTGTCCTGTCTGTCAACGGTAGGATACGAATCAACATAGAAATAAGTGCCTTGTTTGCTTTGTTTAGCACATGTCGTTGCTCTATTCCAAGTGCTCAATAATGGGAAGCACTCCAAGATAAAATGGCACACATTTTCTTTTGTATTTTGCTGACTATGCTGGTCTTTATAGGAAATGAATGTCTAGCCATTGATTACAGTTAGGTGGGGGGAGCAAGGGAGAGTTCTACCTTCCTCACTGACTTATGAACTGTGACTGTTTGGCATTTATCTCGTCTCCGCAGTATGGTAGCCCCATGTTGTACTGTGCCTGGAAACTGCTCATTTCAGTGATGTTCCTTCTGCTGTCAAAATGGCCAGATCTTGGATGCCATGGAGATGAGCAACATACTAAAAAGAAGAGGAATAGAATTTTCCCACTGTTCTGTCTATATTCAGAGGACTAGCATTCAGTCACAGGGCATATATACATGATGTTAACTGCCAAGTGAGGTGGTTGTACTTCGAATTCCCAATAAAGCAGCCATAACTGTAAGACCCACAGTCTAAATCTTCCCTCTGCTGAACATCACTTCAACCTCCACAGACCTTCAGAGGCCTATCTCCCCTCCTGTTTTGGCTCTTCACCAATATTCACTGTTGGCTTGGTGCTCTGTGCATGCACCGGTGCCCTGAGACTCACACATGCACCAGCAAGGCTCCCCAAGGTTTTGTTTAGGAGTGCAAAGGGCTTTGGAGACTGAGTTTGAGAACCGCTGATCTATAGCAGAGGTCTCCAAACTGGAAACTGTCCCGAAAAAGCCCTCCCCGACCTGAGTGGTGCTTACTGCTCTGCTGTGGCGCTGTTTTTTTCAAGCTGATCTGGGCACAGGGATGCAGAACAGTATGTGCTGCTCAGGGCATGGGGAGGGCTTTTTTCCAAACCGCAGATCCAGCCCATGGGCCAGAGTTTGAAAAGCTCTGATCTGTAGCAATACATTGAGTAAGCTGGCCTGGTTACTACAGTAGCTTTGCTATTTGTAAGTGCAGTCCTCTTACGTGCAATAATGCGCACCTGGGTTATGTTGTGAAATTTGAGGTGCATAACCGATAGCTGGACTTGGACTGAGATTGCAGTTAATCATTATTTTATAAACCAGTCCAAAAACCATCAATTCTACTATCAGGGGTGCCGAAGAAAGTTACTTATCATTAGCTTGTCTTGTAGATTGCAGTGGTGCTTACTCATGAGCAACATTCTCAGGATACAGCCCCAAATATGAAAACTAGCAGTACAGAGTAAGCCGTACATACTCTGTTCATGTTAAGTCATGTTCATGTGGATGTCATGCAAATTGTGTTTAATAATTGTTTGTAACAGCCACTTTCTTTGTGGCTTCTTGTGCTAAATATGCTGTATGTACTTAGAATGTTTCATTTATCCAGGTATGAAGATTGGTATGTCTGTCACAATTGTCGAAATTGCTGTTTCTTTAGCATTTTTAACCACTTTTCTTCAGTCTGCTTTTCCCATTTCTCTCTAATGTGTTTTGATTAAACTGGTCTCAAGAATTTACTGGGGTGCCACTAATAACACCCTGCTGACTTGTTCATATCTTCCAAGTAATTTCGATCTGTATTTTTAAAGGTCTCCAATAGTTATCCAGATTTCTTTGCTGTCCTTTTTTCATTAAAGAGAGGCTTAAAAGGAAGTCTTCCTGTGATTAGCTTAACCCATTCTCACTTATAAAGTTATTGAGCGTACCTTGCATGTTTTTCTGATTATTAAACCTCTTAGGCCACTTCACACGTTACACTTTTCAAGGGCTAGTTCATAACCTTCTGGCACTTGAGGTGGCTTGTCAAATGCTGCATTCTCATACTTGTTTTTCTCTCTCAACCCCTTTCTGGGTTAAAGAAGGAAATGTGGAGGAGAGTGAAAAGCTAAAGAAGACATGAGGAGGAGAGGTGGAATTGAGGCACGGGAGATGGTCCAGCTCACCATACTCTTCTCCTCCCCTCTGCATTTCCTCTTCTGTTCCCTCCCCCCTCTTTTTTCTAATTCAAGAAGAAGCAGTGGAGGTGAGTGTCCAGACAGAGGTAGGCCTCCCACCAAACATGCTGCATGAGATGGCCATTTGCTGGGCTGGCCCTGTACTTGTATTGAGTACCTTTTTATAGGAGAGAGAAAATCCCGAATGTGAATCGGGAATGTACTACACACTTCAGTTCCTGACCTGTGTACTCCCATCAAAATACATACCACACCCCAGTACACTGTTTTGCTATGCTGAAATTACCTAATGAAGGAAAAATGTCTCATAAAATGGCCCATACACTAGAGCCCAATGAAAGCAGGGAAAACAGTATGCATATTGAAGCCAAGTGTCTTATCCTCGGTGGTTGATATGAACTTGCTCTTCACTTGTGCAGCATTCATCTTCTCCCTGACCCTTAAAAGCCTACTCTGAATGTCTTATTCAATTTTTTCCTCTAAGAACAGATTTTTCAAAGACCTTGAAATGAGTTTCTCTGTTCCTGAACCATAGTGTCTAATAAGATTCTCTCTTATTACAGTGTTTTGATTTTTAACACACCTTTCCACACTTTGCTGGATTTCATATAACTTTCACTGCACTAGCTTTTTTACCCTTTAGTAGTCTTTAATACCAATGCTCTGCTTTGACAGCATCAGTTGAAAGCTTTTTACAGACGTTGACAGCTTGGATTGTACTTGAACTACTACTGATCACGTGAAAGAATTCAGAACTTGAAACTTATTGCACATTGAATTTTACAGCTACCACAACATAAACAATGTGCATAGAAGGAAAAAAATTATGCTGGCTGGTCCCATTCACTGTGTGCTTGTAATGTTTAGGAAATATGTGGCTGTGGTCTGAGCAATTTCCCCATTGCATCCCACATCCTGGCAAAACACTGGAGTGGAAAGCTTGGTAAAGACTATCACCTTGACTCTTGGAGTGCATCTTTCTGTACAGGATTCTGCCATGTGTTTGCTAGGACTGAACTGGAGCTGTGGCACGCAAGCAGGATGTTGCACAAGTAACCTCCTCACCTCTGTCACGCATCAGATTGTGCAGACTGCACGTCCAATGCTGGTCATGCATTTACTTGTCCACGGTGCAGGAAGATGAAATGTGTGGAGATCACTTCAGGGTGGTTGTCATATGTGAATTGCAGAAGTCTGATGTACCTACAGCTTCCTCAATGACACACCTAAGTGTGGGGCATCTGGACTCAGTGGGGAAGTTGCCGTTTTTTGCTCAGGGAAACTATACTTGAAGGTGTATTGAATCATGCTTTTTGCCCCTCTTTGGATAGATGGCGGAGGTTGCTATGAAGCAATGCTAGTGCTTCCTGTTATTGACTCCTTGGTGCTATATTGGGTTTAGGAATAAAACTAGCTCTTTTTCTTCCTTATTAGACCAATAATACCAGAGTTGACCATGGCTTGTGTAATCTACTAAATCTGGTTATTGCTGGCAATGGAGAGGGGACACTGTGCCATTTTACTGAGCACAAAATACTTGTTGTTCAATGTGTACATGCACCTAAGTGTCATGTCAAAAGCATTTTATACAACAAATAAATTCTATACTGTGTTTAGTTTGATGTGGTGTCATCTTACAATGTGTGCTGTTCTTTTCATTTGCAAATAGATTGTGGCCCTCTGGTCCTTTTTTGGTTTTCTTTTTTAATGGGAATACCCCCTTTCCAGATCCTAAGTTGTCTTGTACTGTATATCAACAAAGGGCAATAACAGCTGTTTGTCCATATACTCTTAATAATTCCATTCAAGTGTAACAGCCTATGAGTTTCAGCTGATTGCAAATGTTTCCATATTCTGTGTAACATCAGAAATAGATGTGATGGAGCAACCATGCTTGTGTGTTTATAAGTCTGTCACGGTGGGGGGGGGTCTACTTTATGCAACAAAAGGTGCACATGTGTAAGAGGAGCTGTGTTGCCCTGCCCTGCTTGACCTTCCAGAGCTAGGCCCTGACATCTGAATAAGCTCTGGATTGAGATTTGGCTGAAATTAACGCGGGGCTGCCTTCAAAAAAGGACAGAGTTGGGTTTTGTGGGACTTACTAGGAAATCTCGAAATATATAGAGATCTTTATTCTCTTCCATCAAAAGTCAAAGATTGTTTATTGTATTAGCTAATAGCCATCACAATAAGATAAAACATGTAAATCCAAAAATACATCAAAGATACAAACAATGATAAGATGATAAAATTAGGTCAAAATCAAGCACGAAAGGCACCTACACCCATCATATTAAGGAATCTCCTTTACAATCTACCGCTATTTCCCCCAGGTAGTTGGCACGAATAGTTCTGGCAGCTTTGGCAAACAGCGCCACACTATAGGTGACCGATGGGTCATAATCGGAAAGTAACCAATACAATTTCGTAAGTGTGTTCTCCCCTTGAAGGGTAGCCAAAATAGGCTCCAAAAATCTTACCCTAGGATTTTGATAAAGCTGACAATGAAGCAGGTAATGTACAATATCTTCAATCTGTCCTGCTCCGCAAATACAAAGCCTCGAATGCCTGGGAATGGACATATATCTGCCATCTAGAACTGCAGTTGGCATGGTTTGAAAACGCAGTTCAGTGAACGCCTTTCTCAAGGAGGCAAAGGTAAGTGAATATAAATATTGCACTCTTGAGTGACTTGGTTTCAGGAAACAGTACAACTGGGAGAAATTTGAAGATCTTACTATATCTAAATCCTGATCATTATCCAGTTTAAACATCCATTCCCTTAGCATTTGTTTTATTTCAGAAAAGACAAAAATGTCAGTAGAAAGAGCTTTAGATTTTAGGAGCATTTGCACCTGAGTGGCCCAGCCTCCTCTTCTCCACTGCTCAGCCAAACAGAGTTTAGGAAGATGATTTTCTGACATGTCCAGGACTCTCTTGTAATTTATTCTCTTTCATAGGCAGCATAGTTTCCTATACATTTGACAGAAAAAAACAAACTTGACAGGAAGTTACAAACTATCTTGACTGAAATGCTCAATATGTAGAAGCTCTGATAGCTGCAGCAGTGGAGAGACCTTTTCTTCAATTTATGGAAGTGTCTGCTTTTATCCTTTTCAAGGTAGGAAAACAAAATAAATGTAGAGCAAGGGAAGGGAATGTGAGTAGGGAGCATTTTGGTAAATCACAGGTTTTCTGGCAGGAAACATTTTAGTTCATTTTCTGGACTTTTTCTCACTTTAAAAACTGCTGGTGTTGGGCTAAAGTGTATTCTTTCTGGCAGTTCTAAACTTGCAAGTGGAATGAATGTAAAAACACATGGAACTACATGTACATAAGGTCAGGTGTAGATCCTCGCATAAGTGAAAGAATTATGCATATATTTTGTGGCTGGAGCAATGTCTGGATAATTGGCACTGCTGAATTTCTAGAAAATGAGATCCCAGGGTATAAGTCTGTCTGGCAACACTACCCTTGGGTAGGGAAGCCCTCTACCCATCGTTGATGGCTGGAGATTCTGTCATTACTCCATGGCAAGGAAAATGCAATCTGCAGTGCTTTTTCATCTTCATAGATTCCAGGCTTCAGTCCTACAACCAGAACAAACATGCAAAAGCCCAAGTGGAAATGGGTATTTTTCACAGATAACCTGCACATTTGGAAGCAAAACACATGTGATTCCATTCCCTGGAACTCTTCTATACAGATCCCAACAGAAATGCTTCAGCAAGTGAGTAATATTTCTAAAGCTTCATGGTGCTGCTGTAAAGGTGCTGGTGAACCCTGACACACATTAAGTTCAGGCAAACTGGGCAATTGCCAAGTACTAACTAGGTTCTACCTGTATGGAAGAGTTCCAGGGCATGAGTTCTTCCTAAAATGAGACCAAAGGGGAACCCTCTTACTTCAGGAGGCAGGGGCTATAGCTTAGTAGTGCATCAAGCACATAATTGGCATTGACACTGCACTTGAAGCCTTTAAGTGAAATCCTTAGCATCTCCATAAAAGGAGCTTTGTTCACAGGACTAGAGATTGTCTCTGAGGACCAAATCCTATCCAACTTTCCAACCCTGGTGTAGCTGTGCCAATGGGGTGTGCACTGCATCCTGTGGTGGGAGGGTAGTTATGGAGGCCTCCACAAGGTAAGGGAGCATTTGTTCCTTTGCCTCGGGGCACCATTGCAGCTGCACCAGCGCTGGCAAGTTGGATAGGATTGGGCCCTGAGACCCTGGAGACAGAGCCACTGCCAGTCAAACATTGGCAATACTTGGCTAAATAGATCAATGGCCTGATAGATATGGGCAGAGGCATAGCTAGGTCATTTGACACTAGGGGCCCATAAATTTTTATCACCCCATATGACTTATTTATTTATTTATTTATTATATATATTCACATTTTTATACCACCCTTCCTCTAAGCAGCTCAGGGTGGTGTACATGGTTCCTCCCCTTATTTTGTCCTCACAATAACCCTGTGAGGTAGGTGAGACTGAGAGATAGTAATAGTCATAGCATGAAATGAATAATAATAATAATGGCTAGAAAATAAATGCAGTGAATATTTCCCCACAAGCAATGGATGAAATTCTGCATCAAATGGTATATAACATGATGGTATTATTCCTAAATGCCACAATTTCCAGAATTTTGGTCACTAGGGTGTCACCCCCCCAAGGATGTGCCATTGGCCTGTTTTGAGTTAAGGCAGTGGCTCTCACACTTTTAACACTGGGACCCACTTTTTAGAATGACAGTCTGTCCAGGACCCACCAGAAGTGATGTCATGGCTGGAAGTGACATCAAGCAAAATAAAATAATTAAAGAAAAACAGATAACTAAATAAGGGGAAGACAGCTGTGTTTAACCAAGTGAATTTTCTCTGTAGCCTGCCTGCAATAACACCCACTCCCCACAAAAAATCAGTGAGATTTTCAACCCTCCCCAGTGCCCACCTTACCAGCTCAAGCCTCTGTTTTATTCTGCTGCCTTCTGGAGCATTTGTTGAGCTCCACATTCATCAGATTGGGACCATGCAGCCAGCCTTGCATTAACCTTTGCCTGACTTGACCAGCAGCCAAGGCATGTTTGCTTACTCATGAGTAAATGCGACCATGTGGCTTACTTTTGCTTTTCGTAGGGCTCAATACATTCGCCTGCTTGGAGGGAGGGACCTCCTTCTTGGGTGTTTTTGGGGGGCAGCTGTCATTGGATAGGAACCATCCAGGTGTTGGATTCCTCTCAGCCTGACCTTTCCAATGGACTAAGGCATGTTCACCTACTTGCGAGTAAATGCACGATATGGCTCAGTTTCACTTTCCATAGGGCTCCACACATTTTTTTGTTTCCAGTTTTGAGGCTATAACGTTTGATGGAAAGGAGATAATTTCCTCCGGTTTTTTGCGTTGCATTCAGCTGGAAATTCCACATCCAACAGTATATAGCATGATGGGATTACGAGTAACCTCAGCGATGTTAGCTATGTTGGGAAATTTGTTGTGTCACCCCCCCAAGTCTGGTACCTGGGGCGGATCGCCCCCCACCCCTTGCTAGCTATGCCACTAGATATGGGAACTTAATATTTAACTTTCACCTCCAGCTCTCAGGGAGAAATACACTAGGGTGGACTTGCCTGTTTTGCGAGACTACCCATGTGTGGCACAGGATGGTCCATGGCGCAGGACGTACATCAAAAATTGTGTATTGTGGTTCATAGGGAGAAGTGGGAAAGGTCCAATTTGGCATATAGGATGGAAGTTCCCCAATCCACCCATAAGGGTTCTTTCTGATTAACATCTTGACCTGTTGAGTTTTCAATCTGACTACAGTTGGGTCTTGGCAGCATAAATTACAATAGACCAATTTTGTGTTTTGGCACACTACACTTACCCTATATTTGTGGTGGTTTTGGGTGGCACACCAAAAGCAAAATGCAGCCTGTGGTAGTGTACTAACACAGCTACTGTGATGTGGGATGACATAGCTTCACAAACAATGCCAGATTGTTTTTTTTAACCCATGCAACCAACAGTTTATATTTTTATTTTAAGATATATTTCAAAGCACTACTGTGGTATTTAACCATAAAGTCTTGTGGAAAAAATGGGGGGGGGGGGTCGCAGCAATGTAAGTAATTATCCTTGCCTAGGGCACAAAACAATCTGTATAAAACTGCTTATCTGAGGTCTGTGCCTTAGGTGGCTGCCTAATTAGCCTAATGATAGCACCAGCCCTGCATAGCTGATGCTCATTATGTGCCAGCTGAAACTTGTTGCAGCTGTAAACTGGAATAGCTGTAGTCTTGTGACCTTCCTAAACCAATAGCACAAGGCTGGATTAACCATTTTGTTAAGTGCTCAAGAGAGTAAAGCCCTGGCTTGCTGTAACAGGAAGTGACACACTTTTGTTTTTCCTATATAAAACGTTTTATGGTGGTAGTTCATGCATCATGTTAAAAGGAAGCAACCTGAGTTATTTAAAAATCTCACTTGCCCAAATGAAGGACGATGATGTGGTCTATACTAGAGCAGCTCCCCGCATCCACATGCAAGACTAGTGACATGCTGGAAGTGGGTGAGTTGACTTAATAAGATTGGTTGGCAACCTTCAGTCTCGAAAGACTATGGTGTAAGCCTACAGCACCCAGTATTCCCAGGCAGTCTCCCATCCAAGTACTAACCAGGCCTGACCCTGCTTAGCTTCCAAGATCAGATGAGATTGGGCATGTGCAGGGTAACAGTTGCTGTCACACTTAATAAGGTAAAGGTATAGCTCTCCCAAAGCAAGCCTTTGAGCCACAAGTGACCCTTTTGTACATGCAAAATTACAGGACAGTTGTCTTGAATGTGTGTTAATCTTTAAAAGCCCAGTAAAAGCAGTGTAAACTTTTCAGTCATCTATAGCCTAGTATTCTCTGTATATAGCTGAGGTTGGCATTGTCTTATTCTACCAAAGGAAGAGTTTTATGAACTTTGAAATTGTCAAGTCAAACATTGAAATTAGATATAGTGCTGTATGACCTAATGTGGGACGTAGCAAATTTCCAAAAAACAGGGGTGAGGAAACTGAACCATTCCCATTTCTACCCCCTGTTTTTTCTCCCAGCTGGGAGCTATTTCCAGTCACAGAGCTTCACCAAGAACAAAAGGCTGAAAAAACCACAGGGTATCATCCAGAGCTTCGGTGCAGTGGTGCCCCATTCACGGAAGTACCTTCCATGAATGGAAGGAGAGTTCCACTCATGGAAAAGACCCTTGCATGAGCAGAAGGCTTCTTCCATTTAGGGATCGCTCTTACACAGAGGGTACACTGCTGCAGTGATGTTTTGGGTGCAGCCTACTGTTTGTTTGAAAAAGAAATAGGGACTGAACACATCTCCCACCCAAACAACTTTGTAGTGACTTCATGGTGACCCCATCCTATATGCAGTTGTAACTACTAAGTTGGTTTTGCAAAACATGCTACTGTACTGTCTATTAGTGACACACAGTGGCTAAACGAGGCAATGCTCATTTTTCATCCTATATTTAACAAATAGTACATCAGAGTGGTTGATCTGGAATCCAGTCTCTTGTGGCAGGGGTGGGGCTGATGCAACATCAACAAACTATCTGACCTCATCTCCCATTCAAAATGTTTGAACTACAGTTTCCCATGAAAACAATATCTGGCTAATCCTATACCTGCATGTAGCCCTAACAATATCTTGCTGTATATTACTATCCCTTGCCCTTTGCATATTATTAAAAAGAAGATGGATTTTAGGGTGCAATCCTAACCAAATTTCCAGCAATGGGGTAGGGCAATGCAACTCTGAGGCAATGGTGTCGCTAGGGGGGTGCGGGGGTGCAGGCCGCACCGGGTGATGCACTGGGGTGGATGATGCACCCTGGGGAGAGGATGCGCTAACTTCACGGCTTTTGGACCTACCATGTCATGCCATACATTGTTGGATGTGGCATGTCCAGTGGAGTGCAATGCAAAAAACAGAATTGAAATAGCTCCTTTCGTTCAAAAATTATGGCCAAAAAACCAAAAAGAAAAAATGCATGGAGCCCTATGGAAAGTGAAAGTGAGCCGTATCACATGTTTACTCACGAGTAGGCATGCTTGCCTAGTCTATCAGAAAGGGCAGGCTGAGAGGAATCCAACGACACCACAATGGTCCTGATCCAATTAATGCAGCCCCCAAAAACAGGAGAAGGAGGTCCCTGCCTCCCTCCCAGCTGTGTCTATTGAGCCTGAAACGAAGCCACGTGGCTGCATTTACTTGTGAGTAGTTGAACTTGCCTTAGTCCAGGCAAGGACTGAGAGGACTCAGGGCAGGCTGAAAGGACTCCAAGGACATCAGAATGATCCTGATCCAATGAATGCAGCCCCCAAAAACACAAAAGGGAGAAGGAGGTCCCTCCCTCCCAGCCCTATGGAAAGTAAAGCAGCTTCACGGTTGCGTTTACTTGCAAGTAGGCAGACAAGCCTTGGCTGGTGGTCAAGACAGGCAAAGGGGAATGTGAGGACACCAGAATGGTCCCGATCCGATGGAACTGAAGCTCAACATATGTTCCAGAAGGCAGCCTCTCTATCCAACTAAAAAGGACAAAAAAAAAAAAAGACTTGAACTGGTAAGGGGAAAGTTTTCTATTTTGCACTTGCAAAGCCAAGTGAGTCTTTATATTGATATGCCTGAAATAGAAGAACTTTAAACTGGGCACTGGGAGGGCTGGAAATCTCACGGATTCTTTTTGGGGGGTTATTGCAGGCAGACTACAGAGTAAGCTCAGTTGACCACAATGCGACTTACTTCAGACTAGATTCACTTGGTGGAACAGGACTGGCTCCCCCTTATTTAATTTCTTTTATGTTAATTATTTATAATTTATTTTAATTTGCTTGATGTCACTTCTGGCCATGACATCACTTCCAATGGGTCCTGGACAAATTGTCATTCTAAAAAGTGGGTCCCAGTGCTAAAAGTTTGAGAACTGCTGCAATAAGGTGTTAGTAAGTTGACACGGGGTGTGTGTGTGTGAGACTCTACAAGTTTTCAAAATCACTAAAATCAGAATTTGGAGGAATAATCCCATCATGTTATATATCAATCAATGCGTATTTTCATGCAGAATGCAATGAAACAAACCACATTGAAATATCTGTGTTCTAACAAAAGGTAAGCCAAAAAACCAGTGGGGGGGGCGATGGCACATCACCACGCCCACCACCTGGGACGTTGCCCCGCCCACTGCATGGGGTGAATCACAGGCCTCCTGCACCAGGTGACTTGAATCCTAGTGACACCACTGCTGTGAGGTAAGGGAACAAACATTGCCTTACCTTGAGGAGGTCTCTGTGACTGCCCCCCCCCACCTGCAGGATGCATCACATGCCCCACTAGCACAGCTAGGCCAGTACTGGAAATTTGGTTATTTGCACCCTTCATCTTTCTGGTTCCTCAAAGAAATGGTTATAACTATTCTGAGAAATAATCCTTAAATGACTTGCATGTATACACCTTGATTTTAGAAGAAATTCTATTAAACCAAATCATAGAGATTGAATGTGTCTCTTTTTTCCAAAACTTAGCTGCTGAAAATTTAGCCAACTGAAGTAACTACGTATATATGTTTTCTTAGAGGAGTAGAGAAAGGAGGAGAAAAAATACAGTGTGTAATACTGTCAATGCATTATTGTCGATACATTCACAAGTGTTTAGGGAAGAGGAAGCCAAGGAACCAGTTTTCTAGATCACTCCCATCCCCTGCCAGAAACTGCAGTTCCAAATCTTTGTTCCACTTTTTCTCATATCTCTCACACACACTCCCATTGTGCAGATACAAGGATTTTGTAAATAATTAAAATGGGCTTTCTGGAATAAGAAAGCTACACTTACAATAACTTTTTCAAAGACTGAAGGAGGTCTTAAAATTTGAGCTAAAACTGCAAATGAGATACGGCCGTTGGAGATACACAAATCATTGAATATTCCAATACAAATGTCTTCCACCCAACACTTCCTAGGTTTATTACTTTCTTTTTCCATAATGTTGAAGAGCAATAATGTTTGCATTCTCACAACTCTGGAAACAAGTGTATAATGACAGATCTGGGTGAAAAACATTTTATTCCCAGAATGAGGAAGCAGGGACATGTAAAGGGCCCAGATTATACCACCCTCTCTCCCATACCTGGAATATTGAGCACAGGAAAGGTTTCATATATACCACCTTTGGTCTTTCAGTCTTAGGTTGGCAGGCAGTTCCTACCAAAGAAAACAGAAGAGCAAAATGAGTTTTGATGTTAACCAGAAACCAGTCAATGCCTCATTAACTATCTTCAGAGCATTATATAACTGGAAGGGATGGTTGTAAAGAGAAAGATCAGACACACCTAAGCCTCACTTGTTGGTTGGTCTTTTCATAGCACTAGCAGCTATTCTTGTGATCCTATTACCAAATAGGAAATTACCAATAATCCTTTGCCAACCTTTACATGTCTTAATTGGTACAAGACACATGGCGGAACCAACATTTTAATGGCATGTTATCTTCCTAAGCCGTTTAGAGCTGGGATGTCAAATTCGTTTCATACAGAGGGCCAAATTTGGCATTCATGTTGCCTGCTGAGGGCCAGAAGTGACATCATTAAGCAGATAATGGCCAGAAACAAGCACTTTGGTCTCACAAAGAAGCTCATTAGGTCAGAGGTTCCCAAACTGGGGCATTGTGATGCCCCAGCCAGGGAAGCTCTGCCTTTGCCCCCTTAAGGGGCAAGGTGACAGCAATGGCAGCAAAGTGATTGTGCTGCTGCCAGGGAGGGAAGGGTTTTTTCAGCTTACCAGTGGGGGGCTTGCTATGGCTCTCTGGAGGATCCAGGGAGCCTGTGCCCCCTTCTGCAGCCTTCCTGGCAGCCCCAAACTGCTGTAAAAAAAAAAAACCTCCCTGAAAGTTTGGGAATCACTGCCATAAGAGGTAAATTCCTCTTTTTGCAATAATGGATCATATCCAAAGGCTTCCTTCTATTGTCAGACTGTTGCCTACCTGTAATTAAACAATTCTGATTAGGTTTAAAATATATCCTAATTACAGGATACAATCTGGATGCCATAACAGATGTGAAAAGTCTTGCATCCTAACTGATGTGAGAAATGGGGCAGTAGCTTCCACCTGTGTTATGTGTTACCTTGCTTCCCTGTGACACATGTATTGTGTGTTTACATGTACCTGAACTCACATGACCAAGAGGCCTTTAGTTCTTGGCTAATGGAGCACCTAATTTATGAACAATTAAAAGACAGTAGGAAGGAAAGCCAGGCTCCAGATCAAAATATAAGCTTTATTTGGACTACAATTATAATTAAAAAAAAAAATGGGGAAATAACAGCACCTTCAAGTTAAGAAATACACAGGATTTATTTTCCCATAGTTGCAATAATTAAACAAAACTGTAGGTGGCACAGTTTCAGGAAACCCCAACAGTACACTGCTTGGGTGAATGAAGCAATTGAACTTAACAAGGGCAAGGAGGAAAGGGGACAAGAAGAAAGGTAGAGAACAAGTGAAAGGCAATAAAATTGGACTTGCAGGCAAACACGATGTTATGCAGCTGCTATTTTTTCTAGGATCCAGGTAATACTCAAGGCTATAGTCTCCTTTTGAGAACAGGAGAGAGGCAAAGTCCAAAGGAAAAATACATCCTTTAAAAATCAGGTCAGGATCAAAATTTGCCTGACAAGGACTCTGGGACATGTGCCTCCAATCTTCAAGTGGAGCTCACTTCCAGTTTACACAAGCAAAAATAGAAGTGAGCTCCAATTGGCTATCATAGCTCAGGGCAGCCATGCGGAGGCTGGCAGAGGGGACTGTGAGCCTCCAGGACCCTTATAGAGGTTTCAGGAGCCCCCGGGGTATGTGAAGCATTGGGAGCCTCCCAGGTACATGAGACTGTCCCTTGGTCCCCACAGCTCCAAGATCTTTGCAGCGCTATCGGGGCTACTCTCCCCACTCCCTCCCCTGCCACTTTAAGGTTCCCAAGTCCCTCAGAGGAGTTTGGGAACCTCTGATGTATAGGATTGTAGCCCTAGTAGAGAGCTGTGGGCAATGGCCCAGTTGGTAAAGGGAGCCACCAGTGGAAAAGGTTTGGGAATTACTGCATTGAACAGATAGTTTGGAAGGGACCCCAATCTAAGATGTTTCCCAAAAATGTAAAAGCCTGCTTGATTACTCTCAGGAGCTATAACTGTGAAAGAAAAATACTGTCTGCAATCCTATGTGTACTTATAATTATATAATAATTCCCACTGAACTAAATGGGGCTTACTTCTGAGTAGACATGCATAAGATTGTACTATTAGATAGCAGCACTGCCACACCCTTAGCCCTCAAGGTTTCATCACTGTCGACCCATTTAGATTTCAAAGGCATATCACCCATCACCCTAGAAAAGGGGATTCTGGAACTCCTAAACTTTCACAATAGAAGGATAAAAAAACACAACATGTGTTTGACATTGTTTGTAGCAAGCCCTTGGCAGAATGAGACCCTGTCTTGCCTGGTCTGAGTCTCTGCATGGTGAATGAAAGCTTGCTTGAATGTAGTTGGGGCTCCCCCTTGTGGTGTCTCTGAATTCCTCCCTAGAAACAATTTCCAGCAGATGGGTCGCCCCATGGTTTTTTGTTTTTTCTTTGTTAAAAACACAAAACACCACATTTTGTGTTTAAAATAACTGAATAAAAACACAAAACACTGCATTTTGATGTTTAAGATATTTTCCAGAAATTAAAATAGATTACTTTTTGGTTAATAATACTGAGAGCCCAATCTTGTGGTCTGCTGCACGGCTCCGTGCTGCGGATCACAGTTGCAAACGTGCCATAAGGCACATTTGCGGGGCTCACTGCTGGGCTCCCGCTGGTGCTAGCCAAGCGCTGGCTGGTGCTGGGCTAGTGGTGGTCTCCCGGACAGCCGCAGGATCCAGGGCTGTGGACCCTACACAAGCGCCTTTACTTGCCTTTACTTTAGCAGCAACCTTTTGGTCAGCACTAAAGAGAGTAGCCCCATTGTGGGGTTGCTTACCTTACTCAGGGGAAGGGGACGAACGTTCCCTTCTCTTGAGGAGCCTCCTGCGGTGGCGCAGGTTTAGGCAGCAGCCCTCCTCGGAGCTGCGGGTGCTGCGGGCAGCTCAAGACTGGGCTGTGAAATAGAAATAATACTGTGGCTGCATCTGCTGACACTATATCACCTATACAGTACACTAATAAAGTGTTTAAAATTAATAAAAACAAAAACTTATAAATAAAACACATAACACCACTTTTTGCCTTTTTCATTTTTTTTCCAATTTACAAAATTTGTGGAAAAAAAACCATTTTCAAACACCCCTACCTATGGGAACTTGAACCCTTTCCCTGTGAGGCTTGCATCTTTGCTTCATATGCCTGCTCCCTCCCAAGCAAGCTGTTTTCCTTCCCTCTATCTGAGGCACTCACAAATGTCCTTCACAGCATATATACTTGTGGGCCCAACCCTATTCAACTTTCCAGTGCTGATGCAGACATGCCAATGGGGTGTGTGCACTGCATCCTGAGGTGGAGGGGGGGTCATGGAGGAACATTTGTTCCCTTATCTTGGGGCTGCATTGAAACTGTATCAACACTGGAAAGTTGGATAGAATTGGTCCCTATGTGAGCAGCTCAGAGTAGCTGAGATTTGAACTCTGGGTAGCAGGATCTCTGCAACACAGTAGCTCTTCCTGTGGGAAACCATGCCTCATCCTTGGGTCAGGTGTGGGTGTGGTGTGCTGCCATCATAAGGTGGCCCCCTGCTGCACAGTGATGGGCTCTTCCACACCCTGCCCATGACTGACACATGCTGGAGGCTGGGGGTGTCTCACAAGGTTCCACCTCTCTGGGGCTTTTAAAGCTCCTCTTTGCCCTGTCTCCTTTGTGCTGGACTAGTGTTATTTATTTTTCACATTTTTATACCACCTTTCCTTCAAGGATCTCAAGGTGGTGTACGTATATTCAGTTCTCTTTATATGTGAATTCACTTATCCCCAAGGGGCAGAATTGCTACCTTATCTCCGCCTCTGTTCTTGTTAATCTGCTATGCAGGGACTTTGCTGCAGGAACTTTCAGAACAGCACCTGCTACCTGCTGTAGAGCCCTTTAAAATAGCCAGCAGAAGCTTCCGCTGGTCAATTGAAAGAGGTCTGTACTTTTGACAGGCTACTATGCATATGCTTTTAATCATGATAGTCAATGGGGTTTACTCTTGGTTAAGTGTGGATAGGATTGCAGCCCTTGCAACTGTGGAATGCCCTCCCAGGGGAACTGAGAACAACACCCTCTCTTATGACTTTTCAGTGAAGGCTCAAAACATATCAGTTTCTTCTGGTGTTTGGTTGCTAAATGGATTTTTGCCCTCATTTTCTCTGATATACTGTGGTGACTTGACTGCTTCTCTGTTATTGGTCCCCCATTGGCTCAATGAGTTTTTCTCTCTTTTGATTTTGTTTTTCACCATGCAAAGTTAAAATTAATGTTTTAATGTCTTGTTTGATTTTGTTTTCTAAACTTGTTGTGATACTGTGTCCTTGATTATAAAGCTTTGTAAGCCGCCTTGGGAATTTGCTTTGGCATGGGAAAGGCGGGGTAGAAATTTCTTAAATAAATAAAAAATTTCAAATTTTTTAAAAAACAGATCAGGAACTGTTTAGGAGGGTTGTTCTTTATTTTAAATCCAGGATGGGCAGACTTCCAACTTTAGGGATCCTGGATCTCTAACAATAGTGTTAGAGATCCTGTATCTCTGATCCTGATCCTGGATCTCTAACACCTCACAGATGACAAGCTGCACCTGCTGAAATTCCCTCTTCTACACAATTGTTAAAGGTTCAAGATCCCTAAAGTTGAAAGTTTGTCCACACCTGTTTTAAATAAATTCTTAACCATATACTTATAATAAACTTTAAATACATTTTAATTAATTTAGAGCCCAATTATGCACATCTACTCAGAAGTAATATAGTCAATTGAGCTTACTCTCATGTAAGTATGGATAGGACTACAGCCTTCATTAGATATTGTCTTATGGGGGTGTATGTATTAAAAATGTCCCTGCTTGATGATGTCACAGTGGGCCATGACCACTTCTAGTGGGTCCCAGTAGACTAACATTCTAAAAAAGTGGGTCCTGGCAGCAAAACGTTTGAGAACCACAGCACTGGAGCTTCCAGGAATGTAACCTGAGTGAATAAGGAGAACTGACTAGTTCTTCCCCTACCTCACAACAACCCTGTGAGGTAGGGCTCACAACAACCCTCACAACAGGCTGAGAGGCAGTAACTGCCCTTGCTCCCTCAGGAACTTCATGGATGAGCGAGATGAACCAGGTCCAAGCCGACTCACTACACCAGCCTGGCTTGGACAGCTCCAGCACAGAAACTTGCCCTCAAAATGACCCTCCTTTGGGTCTGCCAGGCAAGGTCGCACCACCTCATTCGTCATGCGCGCAGCAGGTGCGAGCTTGACGGTTGGCGGCGAGGGGACGGGCAGCGACGGTTGGCGGGGGCACCCCCAACGGCCGCCTGCTGTTACCGTCACGTGGAGCCAGGATGAGGGCACGTGCGCGCAGGGGTCGGCCACACACAACCCACGTGACATAGCCCGGTCGCGCGGAAAACTCATCACTGCGTCTGCGCGAACTTGACCTATGATCGCTTGGAGGGCTTTTATCTCGCGCGTATGGGAGGGGGCGGGTTGTTCCTAGGATGCACCAAGAATATTGTCCAATCACAGTCCGCGTTGTGTGAAAAAACAGACCAATCGCTGTCAAGTTGGGATCGTTGGCGTCCAATGGCGTTGGCCGTCTTCAAACCTAGGTCTCTGAAAGGTCTCCTGGACTTGGTTGGTTGGTTAATTTTGATTGACATCTACATTAGCCAATCGTTTCACTCGGTTGCTTATGGTACCGGCGTGAACATAGACCTGTTACGTAGGTCACCTTTACGCCAAGGAGAACCTTTGTGTCACTAGCCACTACCACAGTGAGAATGAAGGATAAAGAAAGTCCACACACGTTAAGTGTGATATGCGCATGCGCGTTGAAGTGTTTTTCTTTTGTAGTCTGCGGTTTTATGGCCCGCCCAGCTCGGTGGGTGGGACAGGTTGGTAGAATGACGACATGTGTAACCAATTGATACGCATAACGAGACAAAGTGGGATGGACAAAGGCGTGATTGCTCTAACTGACGGCTCTATCAGCCAATGGGAAGAAAGCTGGTGGCTAGTTCCAGTCTCAGCGGCGCGGCCTGCCCGTTTTGACCAATCGGAAGGCAGCTGCTTCGCACGCCGTCCAATTATTATCATCCGCACTTAAGGCGGAGCTTCGAGTTGACAGACAGCCGCCGCGCCGAATGCGTCGTGAGATGGTTGAAAGATCACCCAATGGGAAGCGAAGAGGGGGAGAGGCGGTCAGGTAGCCTGAAGACGGTCAGGGCAGCTGGCGAATGGGAGCCCGCGTGGTCGCAGCACTGCCCAATGGCTGGCGAGGGGGGCGGGCCTCGGTGTGTTTGGGTTCGTGCTTCTCCAGGGAGTGAGACGGCGGCGACGAGGAAAGTTTATTTCTTTCGGGGGTGTCGCTGCCTCTCCCCCCGCCGCCGCCATTTGCTTTGATCTCAGCTACGGCTGCGCGAGCGTCTCCGGCTGAGGTAAAACGGGCCGGAGAAGCGGCCCCCATAGCGGTGGCGGCGGCGGGCTCCGCCTGTGCACCGCGGCGTCCGCGGCTCCTTGGCGGTAAGCGTCGAGGCAGGCAGGCCGTGGGGTCCTGCTCCTGAGGGGGGCGGCGACGGGGCCTCCCTCCTCACAGGAAGCCCCCTGACGCGCCTGCGCCCCCTCAGCGACCGCCGTCGTGGCCGGAGGCGGCAGCCCAGAGGCCGTTGAGACGGGGGCTCGTTGGAGGAGCAGGTGAGGGAGGGGGCTGCCAGGCTTTGTCTGCGCGTGCGCGGCGGGCTGCCTTCCGAGTGGGGGGCGAGTCTGAGGAAGTCCTCGGGGAGGCGAGGAAGGGTCCCTGTCCTGCAGCGCTGATGCTGAGGCAGGCGGGAGAGAGGCTCGCTTTCCCACCCCTGCCCTCTCCACAGTGACACGGCTTCCGAAGACGCCCATCCGGTGGGGGGGGAGGAAGGAGAGCCGCTATAGGTGGTCTGCAGACACCCACCAGGCTACTGCCTGGCAGGGAGGCCCTGTGCGTATCTGACTGCTTTTTCTCCAGCCCTTCTGTGCTCTTGGCCTTGGCACACTGTGTGACACTGGCTGGTGGCACAGCCTGTCCCAAAAAGAGACTGGCCGCTCACTGCTGCTGAAGAGGCTCAGTAGCACGCCGAGTGTCGGTGTATGCAGAGCCTTATTTATCTGTCCAGCCCAGTCCCCAGCCACGCAGTAGGGAAACATGATCCTGAAGGATATAAATAAATCTACCCTCTTGGCTGCCTCTCCTTCTCTGCCTCTCTCTCCCCTTCCTCCACCCTCCCCTCCGTCATTGGGACACTCTCTCTCCCACCGAAAGGGTGGCTGGGGACTGACTGCCTCACATGCAACTCTCGTTCTGCACAGTTCATAATATCTGGAACCACTAAGAGCAGTTAGAATTACAGGTGCCTCCTTGCGGGTCTGGGTATCATTCCATTGTGGGAAACAGTGTTTTGATGTGCGATGATAAACTGCTGAATTGATGCCAATCCAATCACCTGTATTGGCATATGTAATACATGTAATATCATCCATTGGTAGGCATTAAGATATGTGTATGTGAGTAAGTTGCAAGAGTGCAGTGTTATTATATAGCTACAGATACGTTTATGTGAGTAAGTTGCAAGAGTGCAGTGTTATTATATAGCTATAGATATGTGTATGTGAGTAAGTTGCAAGAGTGCAGAGTGTTATTATATATATGTATATATACAGGTTGAGACTGATTATTTGCGAGGGTTCCCTTCCAAGAACTCACTTGGATAGCAAAAAACCCACTATAGCAAATCAATTTAAAAATCAAAATCTCTTTCCTCTGGTGACTTAAAAACAGCCTTGCTGATCTTTGTAATGCACACAGAGGCCATCAGTCTCTCTCCAGGGGCTTAGGCTTCACTAGGAGGGAGCAAACCCTCCCTTCACCAGGAGCCCCAGCAAGGGGGAAAGAATGGAGAAGGTGATAATAGCTGCCATTTAGCTTTCTTTCAAGTGCTCAAGGGGAAGGGAGGAGTGAAGCCTGCAGAGAGAATGGTTGATGGATTGTCAGCCTGCTGCCCTCTCTGGCGTTATTAAAGGATGGTTTTTCTTTAATTTAAAGGGCCCTTCTCATCAGCTTTGAGATAGAAAAATCTGTGGATATTTAGGTTATACCTGTTATCACTTGTATGACTGTCTTTCTGCAACAGTAAAAAGCAGTTTTTAAAACTGTGATTTTAAAGGGGTGCATTTTCCCCCTTCTCCAGGGATCAGCACATTCCTTCTCATTTGCATGGACCATTTGTGTTGAGTCAAATCCGTGTATAAAAAATCCGTGTATAACAAGGCTAGACCTGTATTATTATTGTAAGCTGGTTTTTAGCAAAAAGTTCGCAAAGTGGTTTACAGAGAAAATCAAATAACTAATGGCTCCCTGTCTCAAAAGGGCTCACAATCTAAAAGATGCAAAAGAACACCAGCAGGCAACCACTAGAAAAGGCACTGCTGCAGTGAGGAGAGCTGGTTGCAGAGTAGAAACGCTTCCGAACTTTACATGTAAACTGGGATGTTCTCTGACAGCATTCTCTGACAGCTGTTCTCTGACAGCATACTGCCAGCTGATAAAATATTGACTGTGACTTTGAGTGCCCCATGATCTTTCTCATGCTTATTTTTTTACTGCACTTTATCCTGTTTAGTGCACGACATGAATATTGAGATACAGTTTCTGGGAATTCGCAGGCTCATTTGGTACATGTTACCTCTTCCCACACTTCAGCTGCCTTTCTGTTCACATGACTGTAAAGGACACAATATAGTAAATAGAAGACCTCTAGTAGAATTGTGTTGAAATGCACTAAGGTTAAACCAGGCCTTCATTGTGTCAATCAATTTAATAATCAAGCTACTTTTTAAGAACCTGTTGTAAAGTGTGGTGTGGAACCCGAGGGCAGTTAGGTAGTTCAGTTGGAGTGGCAGCAATTATGCTGAGGCAATGCTAGCATTCTGTGTCTCAGCTGCTATAATACCTAAAAGTAGTACAGTATGTGAAAACATATATCCTAGGGTGATTTGTTTGGCTCTGAAATTTTCCTTGCAGGTCTTATGTCCTTAGTGAGATTCTCCTGGCAATACAGTACTACATAGTTGGCAACCTTCAGTCTCGAAAGACTATGGTATCGCGCTCTGAAAGGTGGTTCTGGAACAGCGTCTAGTGTGGCTGAAAAGGCCGATTCGGGAGTGACAATCCCTTCCACACTGGGAGCAAGTGCAGTCTGTCCCTGGCCTGTCTCCCTGGCTATGGGCCTTCCTTCTTTGCCTCTTAGCCTCAGACTGTTGGCCAAGTGTCTCTTCAAACTGGGAAAGGCCATGTTGCACAGCCTGCCTCCAAGCGGGCCGCTCAGAGGCCAGGGTTTCCCACTTGTTGAGGTCCACTCCTAAAGCCTTCAGATCCCTCTTGCAGATGTCCTTGTATCGCAGCTGTGGTCTACCTGTAGGGCGCTTTCCTTGCACGAGTTCTCCATAGAGGAGATCCTTTGGGATCCAGCCATCATCCATTCTCATGACATGACCGAGCCAACGCAGGCGTCTCTGTTTCAGTAGTGCATACATGCTAGGGATTCCAGCACGTTCCAGGACTGTGTTGTTTGAAACTTTGTCCTGCCAGGTGATGCCGAGTACTACATAGTACTACATGCCAGTACTACATAGACTGGCCAAAAACAAGCAGTTTTTGCTGCAACAGACTAACACGGCTTTGCTTTTGGAAGTTATGCTGGACATAGACCAGCATATTTTGTGCTGGTGATCTCCAGTTTTTCTGTACTGAGTTGTGAATGTTTACCAGATATTCTGGAATTATTTCAGTCTTTTACTGAAAAGTATTGCAATGACCTCCTTTCCTACAGATTTTTGCCTGCTGTTGAAGTCCAATTGTCTAAATACTGTACTGATTTCTTATAGTTAATCTTGCTGTGTAAAATGTTTAGTAATCTGGTGAATTATTGTGAACAATTTCCTTTTGAATATGTTAAAGAATTTGTAGGTTTGTGATGGAAAAGGTTCGGAAGAATGGCGCCTTAAAAATTAAGGCCAGGCAATACATTTGTTTAGCTTTATATTTGTCTAGGTGTTGGTTGTTTATGCTTTTAGCACTCTGTAGAGATTAGTCAAGATCAGCGCTTGCCTTTTTCTCCCCATAAGTTAATTTTGCAGTAGGAACATGTTAGTCTGGCTGTTATGCTTTGTGGAGAGTGTTGACTGATTGTTAACTGACAGTATAGAAGCATTTTTATACTCCATCAAAATACTAGGTTATGATCCTTTCTGTGTCTGAATTTCAAAGCAACTCACATTCATACCCTTGTAGCTTTAAGACTTAGTGACAATAATGTACCCTTAAGCAAGGCTGTTCTAGGTTCAAGTAGTGCAGAGCATGGCAGCCCATGACCTGGATCATATTGCAGCAGTGCAAGGGTATGGTTAGCTCTTAAAATATGTGAACTGAGCTCATTTCTTTTTTATCCTATCCACTCTTCAAGGAACTCGCATATTTGTGAGCGTGACATATTTGGCTTCCCCCCCCCCCAACAGTTTTCACAACAGCCCTCTATGGTAGGTTATACTGAGTTGGTGACTGAGTCAAGATCACCTGGTTGACTTTAAGACTGAGCCAGGATAGGAATCCAGATAGGAATCCAGATTTCCCTGGTCAAAATCACTTTTATTCCACACTGCCCCTTGCATAATCCCAAGCTTATTTTTTTAAGAATGTGTCTCGATAACCTCAACATTGTGTTACTGTTTTCTAATTATTGTATAAGTCTACCTCCCTGCAAATTAAAAAGACTTTAGTACAATGCATAGCCAATTAAAAATAAGTAACAAAGTTATTCTTCCTTTGTTTCAAAGCATTCTGAAAATGACTCTTATAATCTAACAATGCAAAAAGATTAGAACACTTTGCATAGAACTGCCGCATTATCTGATTAGTGAGCATTTACACACAGAGGTGGTGTTAGAGTGGTTGAGACTCATACCTATCACATGGGCCACCTGGCTGGGCTGACAACTGAACTTTTAGTACCAGTGGCACCTAGTGCACTGGGCACCATGGGGAAAAAAAGTGCAGGGTTTTGTCTTGGGGGCTTCTAGCAACCCAGCACTTCCATTGATTATATTATCTGATCTTCCTTTAAAGATTTTCAGCTAAGGCTGGAAATTGAGAGCCTGTGTAACAATTAGTGTTGAACTTGTCCTTGGGGCACTTGGGTCCAAATCCCTGCTCAGTCACAAAGCTAACTCTGAGTCATTTACTCTTTGTTAGCCTTGCACTAACCTGCGTCCTGTCTGTTATCTCAAAATGCAGTGAGGTATGCTACCCAGAACTTCTTTCGTGGAAGAGTGGGTTATGAGCAGTGTGCCTTTGAACCCTCTTTTCCCCTAAGTGCATGGAGCTCTCTTTTGGCTGTGTGGGGATGGATCTGGACTTCTTGGCAATGATGGCACCGTTAAGCTGTGATCTGCCATGAGGGAAACTGTGCCGGACTTCAGTTAGAGCTTCATGGCTGCACAGCCGCACAGCTTAGAGGGAACACTGGTTATAAGGTGAGTGAGTTTATTATAATTCTTGCATTTAAAAAGCCTGAACACTCTGTTAATTGTAAAAAAAAAAAATCAAGGCAATTTATGCTATTCCCTAGGAGATTTGTCAGGGACAATCTACTTGTGAGGAGCATAATATAACCTTTCAAGCCCAAATCATTGCCTGTTCCAAAACAAGTTATCCTCTGGTCTCGCTTCTGTACCACCACCTCCCTCCTGACCAAATTCCAGTTGACTGGTTTTTAGGTTCTTTCTCCTGTAGCTGCTAGAGTTCAGTAGTGTCTTAGCATCCCAGTGCGTTTCTTGTGTGCTCTAATAAAAGTGATTTTGAGGTGCCAGTCTTCACACCTCCTGCTGCCTTTGCAAGCTCAGTTTCTCACCCTGCAAACAGCTTCCTCTTCCTCCAGCTGCTGCTCAGTTAAAGGCTTGCAGATGCATGCCAACAAGGTGTATTAGCCTCTTCTGCTGCTGTCATAGAGTTAAGAGCCAGCACAAATTCACACAAGCAAGCTGCATATAACCCTAGAACTACTGCAAGAAACTAACTGGCCAGCAAGATCTCTCTCCCGTCTAACTTATTGAGCTGCAAACAGTCCCTGCAGGTGCCCTGCAGCTACTGCAAGAGTGAATGCAGATCTATCAGGAACTCTTGATATTAAAAATTATACATTCACCTAAATGTGTTTTTTAAGAAGCATGCATAGAACCAGAATGCCTTTCATAAACAATAGCCACAGAAGGCAGTTATCTTCATTGACATCACTGGAAGGGGAACTATTTTTCCTTCATGCCAGTTTTGTGCCAAAAAAAGATCAACCCCATAGCCACTATTTGCCTGAAGCAGCTATTTGCAGTAAACAGTGACTTCTGGAACAATAGCAGTCAGGGAGGAATTTTCAGCAGAGAAACAGAATGGGGGGAAGACACAGCTATTCCCTTCTTCCCTGCTTGCTGTGGTTCTGATCAGGATTGGGTCCCCCAGAGCTGCTTTTTGTAAAGGAAGAGACTTGTGATGGTCCAGTTCAGCACAGAAGTCCATGATGGGAGAAGTAATCTTTTTTAAATACCTTAATCTTGGTAGTTATGGCATGAACAGAAGGACAGCTTGCATCCCTAATCTAGAGAAAACCTGGGTCTCCCTTTCTCACCTCTCATTTAACATGTAAAATGACCAGGATTCTCTTGGCACAGAAGCTTGTTTCTAGAGAAACAATCTAGTACACTAACTAACCTGGCTCTCCCCACTCCTTAGTTTCTCCCTTGCCCTAGATAATGCTAACCCTGAGAGGATGTTGGGGATGGGGAGAGAGAACTATTTGCTTGGAACAAATCTGACAAGCAACATGTAAAAACATCAAGATTTCATTATTTAAAATGAATACAGTATAAGGATATAAACAGACATAGCAGAAATTGGCAATTGGATAAAAACGTGTCTTAAAGGTTACAGGCAAATTAAAACAGTAAAAATGCGTTGTGACTTATAAGCACTACCCAAAAAGGTATTTCATTGTAATTTCCTTGTTCATCTTCAGGGGAGCAGGAGATCCCATCAGCAATGGACATGAAATTCTTATCAGGTCCTAAATGAAGATTCATTCAGATTCAAGTGATCTAGTTCTTTTTATGGAGGTCTGATTGGTCCTACTTCTACTGTTCTGGTTGGTCTGTCCCATGGTAGGAAACCTGGGGACAGTGCCTTGAGCCTGGTCAAGAGCATGGACTTGATCAGTGGATATCATTCTCAACAGGTGGGCTGGCTAGAGTCTGTTGCAGAGGTGGGCAAACTGTCTTGTGAGCCACACCTGACTCTTCATGATATAATGTGCGACTCAAGGAAATATGTTGGCTGAGCTCCTTTTTGCTTCACAATACTATAAAAGGTAAATAACAAATTCTCAAGCTTTATATACCATGAACTGGATTAAAATGTAAGTTTAATGTTCATGAAGATTAAACATATTTAAGAATTTAAATGCTTCTTAAATATTGTGCTTCTCAAACATCTGAAGTTTATCATATGTGGCTCTTACGTTAAGCAAATTTGGCCAGTCCTATTGTTTACTTTCTGACAGATGACAGTGACCAATACACAAAGTAACTGGCAGAGACTGACCATTCAACAAGCCTTAATAGTAGAGGATCCAGAAGGAGTTGCCCTAAATCCTTTTTTTCTGAATTTGAGGATTCCCTCAAGGGGAAAAGGAGAACAAAAGGGGGTTGACCACAGATGCATTTAAGTTAATGTGTAGTTTGTCCGTGAGTGAAACTTCATAATAACATTGAACCCTTCAGTAGTATATTATCATCATGTATAGTATGTGTCATAGTAACAGGGAATGAAATAAGTCACATGAGATCTATATAATACCATTTAACGATAAATAAATTTAATGTACAATAGTCTTGAAAAATACTACCCTCAAGCTTTTCCTCTGATAGGTATCTGTTTTTGAAAGACCAATGGATTCCTTTTGTGGACTTCAGAAAACTGAAAGTTTGCATGGATTGAAACCAGCTTCTCTATTTCACATATTTGCTTGTTTCTTCATTTAGTGTGTAAACTAGTGTGCGCCCCTTTGCGACATTCCAGCTTATGCCGGGATCGCATATCCGACAACCACGTGTGGTCACTTGGTCGTTGGGGGTCACACACCCCACCCTTCGAATGCAAGAGGAGCTCTGCTCCCCTCATCTCTGGAGGGTTGTCTGAGCCTCTCAGAGGCAGCGCACATCCGAGCGCTGCCTTTGCAAGACTCAGGCTGAGGGAAATCGTGTCTCGCACGATTTCTGGCTCCTCCATGAAAATGGAAGTCGCACAAGAGATGCGATTTCCCTCAATCCGAGCTTTGCAGAGGCAGTGCTCAGACGTGCACTGCCTCTGGGAGGTTTGAATGACCTTCTGGAGTGGAGTGGAGCATCCCCTTCCCTGTGGACGGTCTGCATTGCGTCAAGTGCTGCTTGACAATGGGGACTGCGATCCCGATTCCCTGCGTCAAGTGGCGCATGACTGTATATCCAAATGTAGTCCAGTTTCTTTTACATGCTGCAGGAGTTGGAGGTATCTGAAGCTAGTAAAAGTATCTGAGATTGCGTGTTCCAATAATAAAATGTGAATTGTACTTGCCAAATACTGTTAATCTTATGAGAAGATATTTTAAACAAATAAAGGAAAGCTACAACAATATTTTAAAACCTTATCTCAAAGAAATAATATAGAATGTTACTATGACACATACTATACATGATGATTATATACTACTGAAGGGTTCAGTGTTATGAAGTTTCACGGACAAACTGCTCATCATTTTAAAAACATTTCATAAATTATTTCACTGTTTCCCTACATTTCCTATTTTTCCTCTGGAAAAATAAAAGCATCAGGAAAACCCTGCCCAGTTTTTCCAAGTCTTCCAAAATGTGTTAACTGAAGCATGTCAGGTTCATTTGCAAGTGGCTTTTATTGAAGGTTCTGCCTTGAAAAAGTGGCTGTGTTTATGTGTTTGAGCGCATGATCTTCTTTTGCTAGAGTGCAGTTTTGATAAACTATTGCAACCCTCCCTCAAGAAAGTAGAGCTAGCTTTCTGGAAGGTGAGCCACACCTTAGTAATGTTTTATCTAGACTGCTGTGATGCACTTTATTTGGGTTTGCCCTTGATGGCTACTCATAAACTCCAACTAGTACGCAATGTAGTGATTGGATTGCTCTCTGGCATTTGTTGTTCAGCTCATGTTCCACCAGTGCTTTTTAAAATCTTCATTGGCTTCCTGTGTGTTTCTGGGTACAAGTCAAGGTGCTGGTTATTATCATAAAATCCTACATGGCTTGGGTGCCTGAGGGGCTATCTTTTTCCCTGCACAAATTTGCTTCCACCTTCTGTTTTTCTTCTGAGGCCCTGCTCTTGTCCCACAGTCTTCTGAGATTTGATTGGAGAGACAGTACGGGGCCTTTTTGCATGACACCCACAATCTGGAATTACCTCCCCCATGAGGCCGCAAAATTCAATGCATTAGCAGTTACTCAGTCAATACCCATAGAAAAAATAATTATTGCTTTAGCAGTTAAACTTTTTATACAAGTACTTTACAATTTGAAAAACAGCAATCTTGGAGAAAGTAAATTGGAAGCATTTTCACTCTGATGGGATTATAATATCATTCAGTTTGTTCAGGGTGCTAGAACTGTTGAAGTCTGCAACTTTCAGTCTACTTTCTGCACTCTGAGTCTTCTCCCCCTTCTTAATTTTTTTAGTAGCGCTCCTATCCCCTGCCAGGCCCCAGTGTCTTGTCAGACCTTGAAATGTAATCAGGTCAGGTCATCTCCAATGCAATTAATAATTTCCTATGAGGTGCAATCACAGTCTGATCGGTTTAAGTAACTGAGATACAAAACTTTCCCAAACTATAAAGACACTGAAAGCTCTTAATTGTCTTTTATGACTGTCAATGTATAACCACAACAGATAGTTGATATGCAGCTTCTAAGCGATCTTCTGGATGCAAAGGTTGGTTAGTCCCAGTTACTGCATTTGGGTAATCTTTTTCAGAACCTTTGATCATGGGTCAGTCCATGTTTTCAAAGGGTAGGAAACTAGCATCAAGCCTGGAATAAGATCTAAATTTCTAGCAAAACAAAAGACTGTGTGTCTGATAGAGATGATTATCTGAAGAGAAAGAAGTCGTCCTCAAGCTCACAGCTATTTCAGTGTAAAAAAAAGCTAAACTACTTCCCTCCAGAAGACATAAAAGACCTTGCCTACAGAGACCAGCAGAAATTGAACAATCTTCCTTTCTAAGTACCTAATTTTCCCGTTTGTCCTTTGCATTTAGTAAGCACTATGAAAGAGTTGGGGGATGTTGTGAGGGTTTGCTTTAGTTATGGAAGAACAAAAAAAGTTGGTTATTTTGCAAGAGTGGAGATGGCTTTTGCTATGAAATAACACAACAAACATTTACCATTTGCTACTCGGTAAATAAGGCTGTGTGTATGTCATTCAGAGATAGCGAGTGAAATCTAAAACATAGTGTTCTTTCAAATACTTGTAGTTTAACTGTTGTAAAGAAACAGTCATCATCTCATTTGTGAGTCTGGGTCTAGGTTTTCACATCAAGAACGAACTCATGTAAAGCTGTCTACATGGGGCTACTTTTGAAAAGCACTCAAAGAACTGGTCCATAATGAGATGGCAGAGACCCTTACTGGATGTATGTTTTGGAGTATGCAACTCCTGTTTGCTCTCTTCACTGGTTATCAGTCAATTTCCATGCTTCTCAATGTATTTGTCACCTTAAAGCAGTTGTTCCCAAACTTTTAGCTCTGGGACTCACTTTTTAAAATGACACCCTATCAGAACCCACTTAGCTTTAGGAGACTAAAGTTCAGTTTGATTACATCCTGTCAATCATTAACCCTTTTAGTAGCAAGACAATTGTGGCAGCAAACTTTCTTGTCTTTCAACAGTATGCTATCTGCCTGACTTTATGGAGATCACACTTGTAAAGACTTTAGTTAATGCCATAGGTTGAAGAGAGAATTTTCACAACTAGCTCTATGGGAAGAATGATTTAACATTATAGTTGCATAGACATTTAGATCTTCGACAATTAATATAATCACAGGTCCAGCCTATTTATACACTGATTTTTTATACAGATTTGACTCAACATGAATGGCCACTGCAAATGAGAAGGAATGTGCTGATCCCTGGAGAAGGGGAGAAATGCAGCCCTTTAAAATCAGTATAAAAAACTGAACAGTCCTTTAACAATAGCCTCCTTAATGAGAGAGAGAGGGCAGCTGGCTGACAATCCATCAATCCTTCTCTCTCCAGGCGACCCCTCCCTTCCCCTGAGCACATGAAAGAAAGGTGATCACTTTGCATTGGTGAACGGAGGGGCTGAGTGAAGCTTCTAAGTGGAGGAACTGATTGATGGATTGTCTTCTTAATGACTCTTATCTTACATCCCAAAGGTCAGCAAGGCTGTTTTTAAATCACCTGAGCAAAGAAACTTTGTTTTTTAAATTGATTTGCTTTTGTGTGAATAATGAGTCTCAACCTGTACTGTAAAGGGAAGGGTGAATCAATAAATGGTGAGCATTTACATTGGCGATAAGCCTGGGCAGCCCAATCCCAACCTGTGCTGGCAAGGCCAGGCCACATGGCCTTCTCTGTATCCAGCTCAGGTTAGGAGCAGACTGGAGGTCTCCTTGGGGTAATAGGATATTCTCCCCTTACCCTGAGTGACACACCAGCCTGCTCTATGGGGCTACTTGGATTGCTGCCAGATATTCAGCTGGCAGAACTCTGAGAAGCTCTGTGTAAGGCTGCCATGACAGGATATGATAGAGGAGGCCTTCATCAGTCCTGGCCCCTTCCACTGCCATCCTGTTCTGTCTTGCCCAGAAACTGCTCTTCCACAAGCTCCTGCACGGCTTGGCACAAAGCTTACCTCTACTGGTAACCAGGAGCTTGGATTCCAGCACTGGTGGGCTTGTGAAGGCCATCCCACTGGTGTTGCTTGCTCAGTTAGGATTGCATTGTGTGTCTCATTGTGTGGAGTAACTTTATTTGCACAGTGTTGAATAACTTCCCACTTCTTAAAACCTCTCCTAAATAGTGTTTTATTCTTAGAGTAACTGTGTTATGTAGATCACCCTGGTAAATTAATATATTGATCATGAAGTAGTAAAACAGTTTATACTGCAACAAGCTTTTCGTTTGCATGGATATTGACCGATCATTACTCATTTATTTAATGCTATAATTTGTTTTTTTTTTCACTTTAGGTTGATTAATTTGTTGGGCAAAATAAGGGCGTTTTCTCCCTGTGTAGGCATAATCTACTCTGAGAGTTGTAGGTTGGTACCAGTACCTTTCTGATAGTTTGTTGCTCTTCCACAAGAGTAAGTTATCCTTAGCAGGGATTTTGCTAGCCATTTTGAACAGTTTTAGAAGTTGTTTTAAGTCTTGCACAAACTCTACATTTTCAATCATGTAGACTTTCTTAACCTGCTCTCTCCTTCTTTTGGTTTACTTTTTCCAAGTTGTAACTAAGCACACTAAAAAGCCGTCTTTAATTGTGCTTGTGCCTTATATATGGGAAGGCTTGAGCAAGTTCTCCATGTGGGTAGAATAATGAGGGGTCGAGAAACTCAGCAGTAAAGGAAGTTTAGAAATAGTGCATAGGATCAATTTGTAATTAACAAGCTTTGTTAAGCTTAAACTGAAGACTTAGCCAGGCTCTCTTATCTAGCTATTGCCTGTCCTCCTGCCATAAACTTTGTATAGCTGAAATCCCACTTTCACTGCTAAGTGCTTTATATTGTAAGTGATAAGAGGCTTAAAGGGCCTTTGTGTGTATCTTCAAATGGGGAGTGCAGAACCTTAAATAAAATCCAAGTGTAGGATAAAACTGGCAAGTTAGTCATACATAACCTATAGAGGTGTTTGTTTCTGGAGTGATACAGGATTACAGCCTATGTTTTACAGAAAACAAAGGGATTGTTGTTGGCAACCTTCAGTCTCGAAAGACTATGGTATCGCGCTCTGAATGGTGGTTCTGGAACAGCGTCTAGTGTGGCTGAAAAGGCCGATTCGGGAGTGACAATCCCTTCCACACTGGGAGCAAGTGCAGTCTGTCGCTGGTCTGTCTCCCTGGCTATGGGCCTTCCTTCTTTGCCTCAGTCTGTTGGCCAAGTGTCTCTTCAAACTGGGAAAGGCCATGCTGCACAGCCTGCTTCCAAGCGGGCCGCTCAGAGGCCAGGGTTTCCCACCTGTTGAGGTCCACTCCTAAGGCCTTCATATCCCTCTTGCAGATGTCCTTGTATCACAGCTGTGGTCTACCTGTAGGGCGCTTTCCTTGCACAAGTTCACCATAGAGGAGATCCTTTGGGATCTGGCCATCATCCATTCTCACAACATGACCGAGCCAACGCAGGCGTCTCTGTTTCAGCAGTGCATACATGCTAGGGATTCCAGCTCGTTCCAGGACTGTGTTGTTTGGAACTTTGTCCTGCCAGGTGATGGCGAGGATGCATCGGAGGCAGCGCATGTGGAAAGCGTTCAGTTTCCTCTCCTGTTGTGAGAGCAACAGGTATATTTTGCAGGTATAACAAAGGGGTTACAGGTATATTTTGCAGGTATAACAAAGGTATATTTTATTCTGAGTAAAATAACACTGTTTTCAAAAACCTCTACCTGTAGGCTACCATTTTGCTTTACTTTGTGAGTAGACTAGGTGCATTGTCTTGCTGTTATTACTAAAGGGATTGTCTTAAGTTTATAGAATCATGTGACAAATTAGACCCAGTGTGATGCCTTGTTAACTGTGGTCTCTTCTTGTCACTATTTAAATGTGTATTACACAACATACAATTGGGAATGGGACCATAGCTCAGTAGTGGAATGCTTGCTTTGATACAGAAGTTTCTAGATTCAGTCCCCAGCATTTCCAGGTAGGTCTGGAAAAGAAATATTGCCTTGAAATCCTGGAGAAAGGCTGCTAGTCAGTATAGACAGTACTGACATAGGTGAACCAAATAATGTTATAAAATCTCTTCATATGATCACTGGTGTCTTCTCAGCTGCATGAAAAAGTTGGTTAGAAGCTGCTGCACTTTGCAGATTGCAGTGTGATACTTAATCTCCATCTTGTTTTATTTTAAAAAGGCACCTTTGTGAGTGCTATTCGGTTAGTTGCACTCAGAGGGTTTTTGGTAAGCCAGGCAGTGTATAACCTAAGAGTTACTTATGTACTACACACAAATATTTTAATGAGTGAGTTTTAAACTTTCACTAGGAACATGGCATAGTGAGTGCTGGCATTGAGTTAAGCTGCCACATCTTCATCCTAAGGTGGTGCTTATGTCTTTTAATACCTTGAGATGCTAGGAAGAACTGCAGCAATTATATCTCCCCTCAGCCATGCTCTTGCCACACTTCAGATGTCTACATAATTGTTATATTGCCTCATAGGAGGCAAGAGCACTTCAAAGCTTTTAGCCCATAAATGTCCAAGCATTGCATATTTCTAAGCTTTCTCTGTAATGACTAGAAACTTGATCTTCAAAAATGGACACTTTGAATGCTCTCCTCCCACTGATTCCCCACGTACTTGATGAAACTGAAGAATGAATAACTATTAATGTTTATCAAGCGATTGCTATACACTCTGCAGTGTACGTAATGTGAGGTGGTATACAGCGAAGAGAATTTACTCTGGTTTTTCAGTTATTGGTCCGTAAAATCAGAAATGTTTTCTAAATTGTCACTGTGCTTGTACAGCTGTATTCTTTCTATAGAGAGTTTTAACTGTACAAAGGGTTTATCGGATTTTAAGTAAGTCTCAAAGTCTTGTCAAAAATGGAGTTCTTGGTATGGAGGTTTAGTCTCTGAAAAGCTCTTAAAGCATACAGTGCTTTAACCACAAGGACACTTTGGCTATTGTTCTTGCTTATCCCTTTACTTAACTACTAGTTACTTTCCCTTACAAGCTTATAAGTGTGCCCTGAATGGTCCAGTAACTTCAAATTATACTTTTTGCTTTGTCTGGATAGTTTGACTTTTGTTAAAGCACTTTTGGGTATTGGCAGTCAGTGTAACTTCTGAGGAAGAACAACTTGCGCTACAATTTGATTCATAATTTTTTGTCAGGTTGCTGAAGTGCATGCCAGTTGCTGACACCTTGCCTTTCTGCTTCCTCCCTTTTGAGTTCTCTCTCCCTTGCTGATTAGGTGCTGCATTGTGTAATTTACTACTTCAGAATGAAAAACCTTTCCACCTTCACTAGTTAAAATATTTTGTAGCTGTTGTTGTGTTATGCAAATACATAAAATAGCATTATACTGTTGTACCCTGCCCTGAAGGGCAGCGCCGGTTGGTAGACCGGGTGGGTCTGTCCAGTGCCGCTGAGACTAAATAAGCAAGACGCTGAAGGGTGGAAGGCTGTTTATTGTTTCAGCAAGGCATGCCCGTGGCCTCTGGGATACTCAGCTCAAATCCAGAAGGCCCTCTTCAGAGGGATGAAACATTTTTATACATTTCACAGCTCTTTGTCCTCAAGTCTAGACTTCTCATTCACTGAAGATTTGACATCATAGATGGGGCTAACTCTTAACAGGCTAAAGATAACATTAGAGACACCTCATAGGTGAGCTTCAAGTTACAGGTCTCTAAAAAAAGGAGAAATTAAACATATTGAATCACAAAGTTTCCAGTATTGACCCTTATTCACATCCATCAATTCAGAGTGTTTTGACATGTCCTCTTACTAACCTCATTAAAAGGGTACCAACACAGGTGTGATGACCTCTTTGGCAGAACTTCAGACCTGTTTCTTGGCGTGCCCATCTCTTTAGTGCACCCTGATATGGTCCTTTTTTCTTTTACACTTGTTACTTAACATAGCTTCTGGTTCCTTTTATTAAAAGGGGTTTTCAAAAGCTTTATTAAACTAAAACTTCTATAGCTTAATTCTGTATAACTATTGTGACCAGTTACCTTGAGTACATTGGTATTAAGGGATATGTCTTTTGCCCTAAAAAGCATGAAAGAATATAATACAAAGCTATAAGTGAATATTGGCAGGCATAGTGGTGTATGTCCTTGCTAAGAAGTGACCTCATTCCTCCTCAGTGGTTGCCTAGCACCTGCTAAAGTGTAATCTCTCTAAACTAAGGCTTCAGCCAGCTTCTTTGCTCTCTTAAACTTTTCAAGTAACTTTTAGTCCCATATGGCCTGCCTCTATTTCAGTTGCAATTCAAACAAAGAGTCTCCAAAAGCAGAAGTTTCCTGATACTTTCCACTCAGTCCCTTTCATTTTCTCGCCCTCTCATTACTTTCAAAAGGGGAATAGCCTTGTCTCACTTTGACTTGTTCAAGGATGCTTGCTTCTCTAATTAAAGTTCATCTCTTGCAGGTGTCTGTGGTTAGCTAGCTAGATGCTTCGTTAGTTTGCCAAGAAACATTGCCAACTGATAGCAGAGCAGTTAATGAGCAGAGCAGTTAATTCTTTTAAGCTCTCCCCCAAGTTCATGCTTTTCCTGTCTTCTTCTTGCCTTCTCCCCCCCTTTTGGTTCTTTGTTGCACTGTATTGATGGTTGCTACAGGTTTGGTTTGGGAGGGGGGGTCTGAGACAGGTAAGCAGTCGTCAGTATTGTAGTGTATCTTTGCACAGTCTGTTCTGAGACAGTAAGTGCAATCATATCAGAGTTAACTAGTGTGAAATGTTTCCTGCATTCTCTGCCACTTGTAACAATACTGACCAAAAAACCTCTCCCAACCCTGACCTTGCTTTGTTTCTTATGAGGAAGGTCTTGCTGTTTTCACATGTATTTTGAGACTAACAGTGTGCCTTTTCTCTCTCTCTCTTTCCCTCTTAAAACAGTGGCTTGACTTTTGCACTGAATGTAGCCAGGACGGATCCTTTCGGGCTTCAGTAGCCCTGAGAAACTGTCAAGGTAACTCAGTTGAAGTATAAACGCACTAATAGTATAGAAGAGGGTGTAGTGGGTTAAGAGCCCAATCCTGGGCTCAATGTGCCAGCTTATCGCTGGCACGCACTATCAAAAATATGCCATAAGGTACGTTTGTACGCCTTACTGCCGGGCGAGCACCCATGCTAGCCCGGTGCTGGGCGGGCGCCTGGCCTCAGTTGCCTAGCGGTCACACGGGCCACCGAGCCCCTGCACAGTAAGTGGGGGCAGGGAGGAGGCGTTCTGGGGAAGGGGGAGGTGGGTGGAAAGCAGAAACGGGGCAGGGAGGAGGGGGAAGGGGAGGAAGCGGGGATCCTGTCTGTTCGTTTGGGGCTCGGCACCCTGCACAAATGCGTTTACCTTGAGTAAAAGCCATTGCAGGGCTACTTCCCTTAACCGGGAGAAGGGGACAAAAGTCCTCTTCTCCTGAGGTGCTGCCTGCGGTAGTCCGTGGCGCACAGGATGCGGTTGCAGCTGTTTTTGGTGCTGCCGAAGCTTCATGCCACGGGAGCTCAGGATTGGGCTGCCTGGTAGCTACAGGCAATAAACTGCAGACAATAAACTGTTGAAATTAATTTGACAGTTTCTGAATTTTAACCATCATGATGTAATCAAGAATGTGGAGGAAAGTTATTTAATTTTCATGTTCAACATTTTACAAGATTGAGATCTTATGTCTTGCTTTTCTTGAAAGAACAGAAAAAATATGTTGAAGATGGACTTAGACCAGAGGTTTTGAACTCGTTTCACACAACAGGCTTAATGGCATTCATGGTGCCTGCTGAGGGCCAGATGTGGCATAATTAAGCAGGTGATGATCAGAAATAAGCACTTATCACTTAGGAACTCATTAGCTGCAAATGACAGAAGGGAAAACATGCAAATTTTGATCATCTTTTCAAGATATGGGAGAGCCAAATTATTATGTGGGTGCCCTTTTGGCAGTGCTACTTCTGCCGTGGTGTCTCTTCACAGCTTAGTAACTTAGAGTTACTTTGCAAAGTAATGCCTTGAAGGAAGCAGCACTGCTGAAAGGGCAGCCCACGTGATCATTGGGTGCTCCCAGTGCATCTGCAGCTTCTTCCTTTCTTACCCCTCTTGGGCTGCCTCTTTCCTTGCCTTCTGAGGCCTCCTTCCATCTCTCCCTCTCAGCACCGCAGCAGATAGGATGGCCTGCGTGATAGTTGGGCTGTCCCAGCACTGTCCTTTCAGCAGTGCTGCTTCTGCCAATAATCACTTCACAGCTCAGCTGCTGATGGTGGTGCTGGAAGAGATCAGCTATCAAACAGGCCAGATAAAGTGCTTCTACGATACACATTTGGTCCACAGGCCTTATATTTGCCACTCCTGGCATCTCAGAGCCCCCACAGAATACCTGTTCATATGGAAATATTTTTGTCTTGTCCTGTCAAATATCACTTGATTTGTATATATTATGCAAATATTGCGCAAACTGAATATATTTAGGTAATTTGGTTAATGTTAGCAAATGTTTGCCATTATATTGTCATCCTGATATTGTGATCATCTTACTACTCAGAAGAAAAGACCAGCTTACAACATAGTTTATGCGATGGTGGTGAGAGTTGCACGCATATATGTTAGAGACCTCAGTACATTGGAACTGGCATTGTAGAGACTAGTTCCCCATTTTATAGAGGTGCATAATGTATAGAGTTTTAGTATTTTACATGCAGCATTGCATGTCGCAATGAAGGAAAGGAAGGCCAGAATGACTTTGCTTCACTTTCTCTCCCCCCCCCCCAAAGAAAGGTGAATGTAGTATAGCCTTTAATGTACTGTACTTGTTAATTACTTGTGGCAGATGTCCTGAAATTTGTGGATTACAGCCATTTTTACCTGTCAGCAGAACATTCTTCTTTCCAAATCTGTGTGCATAGGTGAACACTGGCTCCATATCACACAGATGCCCTCCTCTGCACCCCCCCTTTCAATTATAGGAGCACCATTCTGCCTTGCTGTGTTCTGCCTCTTCTACAGCTCAGGCTTTCTTTTACTATTGCTGGTTAAATCACAATTTTAGCATCTCCTCCCTCTCTGCAGATGAGCAGACACCAGAAGGAAATGTGCATACAGTATTCCATAAAAAGTAAATCCTTCTGTGGATACTGTAAGTAATGTGTAGAAGTATACTTATTGTGATCAGTAATCATACCACAGGATTTGGAAATGCTGGTATGTGTATGGTAGGAACAGATAAATGTTTTTATTAACACAGAGGAATTCAGAAACTTGTTTCAGTAGTTGCGGTGTTTGCATTTGCTCATTAAAGATGTTAAACCTTTCAAACCACCCTCTATTGCAGCTAGAGCAAGTTTTTCAGTACTCAATTCTGAATTCTACTTCTAGAGAGAGAAATGAGAGTTCAGTCTTCATTCTTATACAGATTGTGGCCTTCATGGTGTGTTAGTGACTGATTAAGGAAAATAATAGGTCCTTGCATACTGATACTTGTTAACAATACTGAATTTTAACTGGAAGTGTTAAAAAGTTGCTCTTGTCCTAAAAGAATTTGGTAGTCAGCAGCAGAATTGTATGGGAGAATAAAAAATGACTGTCTCAGGTTTTGTCCATCACCTTCAAATCTCTCCATATGCTTATGTATAGCTACACAATCAGTACTCCTTTCTCTCTCTCCCTTCCCCTGCTGCTAATTTCACTGACTTTCACTTACTACCCATATTTGCAACAGGGATTTCTCATGCTGGATGAAATATTTTTATGGGTTGGGAGTTCTAGTATTTATGTATGACTCGGGAAAGCTCCGGTTTGAACTTAATTTATTCAATGTTTTCCTTTTATTTCTTTTAGGCAGAATTTCGTATTTCAGCAAAGTTTTGCACAGATTCTGTTCCCATGCAAACTGATGAGGGAGAAATTTTGGAAGAAGGCAGTTCCAAGGTCAGTGAGATAGTAGGAGGACTAGGATCAATTGTAATATGAGTATTGATTGCAGTTCAAAAATAAGTTTGAAATTAATACAGTATTTCTCTTCAAATAGCATTTCTTGTACTGACAGAAAATAAAATAAACCTGACTTTCATGTAAATTCTAAGTCCACTAAAGATAATTAGATTGAAGTTGGCATCCTTCAGTCTCGGAAGACTATGGTGTCACGCTCTGAATGGTGGTTCTGGAACAGAGTGTCCTCTCCAGTGCGCAAAGCCTGGGTAAAGTAGGTATGGAGGATAGGTTGTTACCCATGCAGCAAATCCTCCCTCTCCACGTCGCTGAAATGGTCCAATGGAAAGGCAGAGGCCAATACGGTTGGTTCCAGCGGCGTCACAGGAGTTGCCAGAACGTGACTGTGTTCAGCCATGAACTGCCTCAGGGACTCCGGCTCCGGATTTTGTCTCGAGGTTGACTCCTGAAGCCTTTTCCATAACTGGATGTAGCCGCAAAGCAGTGGAGGTTTGGGATCAGAGTTTTCCTTCTCTCAGATGAGCTGCCTTCCCAGGCTAGCGAGTTCCATCTACCCGGTGGCTGTTCAGTCGCCTCTTACGACAAGTACAGCCAAACTGAGGGCCTATTCTTATCCCCAGCCCCCAGGGCTGATAGATTGAAGATTGATAGATTGAAGTATGCAACTGTTAATAAAAGAATGCTGCATTCAACAGGATATTGTTAAGAATACTTGTATAAGATATTTGCTCATGAATAGAAGCAGTCTAAAACAGTTTTTTTCAGGGATGTCAGTGAAAGCAGTGTTATGTGTTTTTATTCCAAATTAAAATGTTAATAAATTTTAAATCATTTTTATCAGGTGTAATCACTGTTATAAGTAGTATATATGTGTTCTGTTTTGTTTTTACTGTTTTAGACTGTCCTTACTCATGAGTGCTGCAACAATTCTGAGTACTACTTTTCAAGTAGTGCTATAAATGGCCTGGCTACACAAGAAAATTTTGCTTCTAGGCAATTGGGCAGGGAAGCTTGTAAACTAGAAAAGCAGTGAGGTTGCATTTTAGTCATGAATTTAGGTGTCCTCCTGTATCCCTGGGACTCATATCTGTGATTTGCAAATATTTTCCTATTGTGCTCATGACTCGCCTCTTTACATATGCAAATGCTTGGAAAAGGAAGTAAAAAGCAAGAGCCTAGACTTGTAGCTGCTAGAGGAGGTGACAGTGAGAATACTAACAGGAGGCAGACAGCGAGAATGCTAGACTCGGCTTCCTGTTAGCATTCTCTCTATTGTTGCCTCTAGTGTTCCTCCAGCAGCTACAAGTCTGGATTCTAGCTTTTTGCTTCTTTTTCCAAAAAGTTTGCAAGCCTTTTGCAAACAAAGAGAGGTGAGTCATGAGTATGATGGGGGATTTGAGTAGGATTTGCTACTATCTGTGGTTTTGGGTTTCTGTAGTAGCATCAGGAATGTATCCCCCCATAGATAAGGGGATATCTGTCTACTATAAATAATGTGTGAGCAGATAAACTACTAACTTTTCAAAATGTCTGTTTATGGACACAAGCGTATAATTTGGTTACAGAATTCATTGTCGCAAGATGTGGTGACGGCTATTAGTTTGGATAGCTTTAAATGGGAGATGAGACAAATTCATGATGGAAAGGTTTGCGAGGCTAACTTAAACTTTAAAACATGTTCAAATAGCTAACCTAGTGAAAAAGCCATGGCGTCACTAGGGGGGTGCGGGCCACACCGGGTGACATGTAAAGAAGGGAATGACATGCTCTAGTGACCATAATAACTAAAATCAGTTTGTAGAAGTAATACCGTCATACACCATTCAATGTGTAATTTGCAGTAGAATGCAGTGAAAAAACCCAGAATGAAATATCTCCATTCTATCAAAACTTATTGCCAAAAGAAATGCAACTGTTCTATTATAAATACATTTCCTTAATTCAGAATGGACCAATGAGACTGATTATTCAAAGAACCAAAAAGATGTTATGGCATAGCATGGAACCAGTAAGGTGACGCCGTGGGGAGGGAGTGATACTACTAGTGACCCAAATAGTGGTTTTTAGGAATAATACCATCATGTTATACCATTTGGTATGTAATTTACAGAAGAATGCAATGAAACAAACTATGTTGAAATATCTGTGTTCTGTTGAAAGGTATAGCCAAAAAAACAGCAGGGTGGGGCAATAGTACATCACCATGCCCACCACCTGGGTCATTGCCCCCCCCTACTTCATGTGAGATGGTCCATCATGGAGGTGACATGCTGACTGCCCACACCAAGTAACGCAAACCCTAATGATAAAAAGCATTTCTAAATATTTTCAGATTACTGCATGTCACTGCAGAGTAGCTCTGAAGAAATCTTTCCAAAGTGTCATGCTGTTTTCAGTCTATATTAAGAAAAATTTAGACAGTTAATATAATGAACTTGTGTGTCAACATGTATTATGTGTAGATGAGTTCTAAACTAGAGGTGTATTGGGACCTAGAAGTAGGTTTGCTGCAGTACTGCTGCCACCTTTTTGTTTTGTGATTCAGGCCTACTGTATGAACAGTAGGCAGGGCTAGGAGGTTCTAAATGAAATTTAAGCCAGGAGGTCTTTTTGGGGGGAGGGGCTTTGCCAAAGCAGCCCCTCTATTCTTCAGTAGTTCTCTTACTTCCTTTTTCTTCCACTGTTCAGCATTGAGTGTATGTTGTTGCCATGCCACCCTTTTTTCCCTTTCCTCCTCCAGCCTGCAAAGAAAGTAGAAACAGAGGATATAGTAGCAAGAAGAAAAGGAACCACAGCAGCTCTTTTGCCCACTGGTTGACTAGTTAATCAACTTGTCTGCCCCAACATGCTGTGGCAGGTGCTGTGTAAACCGCATGTCACCATTGTTGAGTGTTCATGAGGCATTTGTAGCTTCCACTGCTACCAGGTGTACTGCACCATTCTTGTGTGTGTGTTCCTGGTATATAGCAGTAGCAATTGCCATGTAGCCCATGTAAAGGGGGAGGGCAGGGTGGTACATAGGTTTTGAGAGAATTAATGACCAGCATTACAAGCACAGCCGCTGCATTGCTAGGTTTCCCTGGTTCTGGAAATATAGCCTAATACTATGTTAAAAATAACAATGATGTGTGTTATTGATTTACAATGTACACTGTTACATATAAGTACTCTGCTGCTTCTCTGGGATAGTCGTAGTTTGCCCCTTAAGAGGGACAGATTGCATGGCTGAATTTGTTATTGGAGAGAGAGAGTGCTGGCATAAAACAGTGGTTCTCAAACTGTGGGTCAGGACCCACTAGGTGGGTCATGAGCCAATTTCAGGTGGGTCCCCATTAATTTCAATACTTTATTAGACTTGATGCTACCATGGTATGTGACTGCATTTGGGGAAATGTTACAGATTTGTACTTTTAACAGGCTACTCTGTATATTTTAACATTTTAACAATGATGGTAAATGGGACTTACTTCTGGGTAAGTGTGGGTAGGGTTGAAGCCTAGGACTATTAAAAATTTTCCTGTTTGATGATGTTACTTCTGGTCATGACATCACTGACAGAGTCCTGACAGACTCTCATTCTATAAAGTGGGTCCTGGTGCTAAATTTTTGAGAGCCACTGGCATAGAACATATGAAATGGCTTTATGAGTTGGGCACATCTGAGTAAGAGCAACCTATTCTGACAGCAACTCTGAGGTCTTTTTCTAGCACTGCTACCTGATCTTTTTAATTTAACTCAGTATTCTGGAACCTTATGCATGCAAAGCCCGTTCCACTATTATAGATAAGCAAATTATGGAACATACCGTGCTGTAGTTACTACTGGAACTAAAAATTCATCATGTGCATGTCAGCTGGTGGTGGTTCATCTAAACGTGTACCTCGCTAGTTCATCATACTATATCATTGATATTGGAATTATGTGGAATTATGAATTAAGTGGAATTATGTCTCTCTTGAGCAGCTGCTGCTTGTGATGGAGAACCAGTGTGATTATATTGAATGACTTTGAAATCATCTTCTACCATTAATTTACACCATAGTCTTGGAAAAGCTGCACTCTGCCCCAGTAAAAGGCAAAATTTGTAATTGGCTATTAAGGCAAATGAAATTGAAGTGTAAAACATTTTGGCAGATTAATAGTGTTGTTGATCTGAAGTAATCTGATATAATCTGATTTAATTTGAAGTAATCTGACATACAGTACTTACCATAAATACTCAGGCATAGTAGGTGAAATTTTTGCCTAGTAATCAAGCTCCAATTCTCACTTCGCCTTATCTCCGGGTCAATCAGAGGGCAGAGCATTTCAACTCTGAACAGGTTCTTTCTCTAAGCTTAGGCAGGCAGCTGGTTAGTTGCTATAGTTACTTTCTTGGGACTTTTCAGCCAAAATTAATCTTTTATTCCCCTCCATTCCTTTTTGCTGCTGCAACCCGATTCCCTTTTGCAAAGGCTTTGCATTTGGCAGAGGTCTTTTTTTTTGGGGGGGGGGGAACCCCTTTCCATTTGAAGCAGCAATTCCCAGGCTACAATTCAATGCAGCATTACTTAAGAATAACACCCATGGAAAGCAGTGGGTCTACTTCTGAGTAAAAAGGATTACAAATATATGCAGCTGCATCTCTCTGCTGTGAATTGAATTGCACACTCTCAGTTATGTGTTATGGGTAGTATATTGTATGTAGAGCTTCTGGCTTAACACATCAGACACCTTAAAGGTGGATTTGATTCATGGTTCTCCTGCAGTGGTTGCCAACCTTTTTCACTTGCATATCCCTTGGCAATAATAAATTGTACCCTTCATATTAGCAAAATGTTTGTAATAATACAAGCCCTCATCTCCTCTCTATGAAAACCCAGACTTCATGTATTCATCACAGTGTTTTCTGTTTTTATCTGTTTGAGAAACTGAAGACTCTGCCTTTGCACTGTTTTGCACCAGAAGTGTGCTGAGAAATTCTGGGTGATTGATCACTTTCCATATTATGTTTCAGCTTTTTTACTGTGCTGGTTTTCAATCACTGGTTCATACATGAATTGATGACCAAAAACTAGCTGTTGGTGGGGCTTTCAAAGCCAACTAGCTACCTCCCTTCCTGCCTTGCTGGTCCTTGCAAGGCATTCTGGAGCATAACCTGCCTTTTTCTACCATTATTCCATTCTTTTTCAAGTACCCCTAAAGGTCCTGTTGAGTGTCCCTGGGAGTACATGAATCCCAGGTTGGGAACCACTGATTTAGTGGTATGTTGTTTACAGTGTACTTATTCTGATAGTGTTTACAAAAAGGTGGTGAAGACCAGAATTTGAAAAGAATAAAAATGTATCTTATGATCTCTTACTATGTTTTTAGTAAATTAGAGGCTACAGTTCTTAGGTAACAATTAGTGGTAGGTTATTTTTCAGGATCTGGCCTGGAGTAAAATCAGACAAAACTATAGTCAGACACCCCTCTAACCCCCGACTTATCCGAGGGTCATAGAAAATTCCACAATTGTTGGCTCAAAACCTGCCCTCGGCGTATCTGTGGGGGCGACTTATAGGCGAGTATCTGCGGTAGTTTTCTATTGTGATCTGTTGTCAAATTGGCCAATTTACTGCTGGGCTTTAGTTTCTTTTGGATCTTAAGATGATTCACTGTGTGCTTTTCCTTGTCTGTGCTGTGAAAATGTCTTGTTTGTTAGCCTGATTTGTTAGCCTGATTTCCCTGCTGGAGATGGGCATTCCTGACAGATGGGAATGTCCCTTGTCGCTTCATATAGGCAGGTCAAACCCAAAGGAGGGTGGAGCTCCCTGTGCGCGGGGACCAGGACCCAGTTCGTTCCTGCCTCGCACAGAGGCTGGTTGCCCTCCTGGAACTCTCCTTCACAGCGCGTCTTTCCTCTTCTCCTCGTGCCTCTTCTCCCTCTCCCCTCCTGGGGCTCGAAGGCAGGGGCAGTGGGAAGCCCTCTGGAGCAGGCAGGCACGTTCCTCCCTGCAGAGCTCACAGCCTGCCTCCATGCCTTGCCGCTCCAAGGTCCCTGCAGTGTCGCAGCCACTCCCAGGGAAGCAGTAGCAGCAGGATTTTAGCGCGCCTGGTCCGCGCCTCTCAGAGGTGGCGGCAGGGAGGGGGGAATGACTGCCTTCTCCCCCCAGGTCTGCCCGGTGCTAAAGAAGTGCCTGGGTTCAGACCAGGCAGATCACTCCACAAGTTCTAGGGGCCCAGATCTGCCCCGCGCACCCCAGCTTCAGGCGCCTCCATGGATTTGTTAGCCTGGATTTGTCAGCCCTCCATTTCAGGGCTGCTTGCTGGTGCCTGCTCTCATGCTTCCCGCGAGTTGCAAGGGGCTGGGAAGCCTTTTTACAGTGATTTAGGGCACATTCCGAACCGGGTCTACTCAGCAGTAAGCTCTATCTGGTTCAATGGGGCTTAGTCTCAGGAAAGTGTGGTTAGGATTGCAGCCTCAGTGTCTTGGCTCTGGCTGGTGAAAATTTTCTATTTAGGCTTTGTCTGGTTGGCTCAGCTGAGGCTGTTAAATTGTTAGTTGCTCTTTGCTCTTTTGCTGGTAAACTTTCTTTGCCCCCCCTCCTCAAAAAAAAAAAATCTATTTGCATTCATAGAGATTTGTTAGTTTCTTCTGAACTTACAATGTCCTCTGATGCGACTTCTGAACCCAGCCTTCCTGACCTGGGTACCTCACGCATACCAGATTAGCCAAATCACTGGGTAGAGCTGCACCTACTCACAAGGCACCAAGACTCCTGCTGCCCCCTCACCTCTAGGGAATGCAGACAGAGAGCATATTGTACTGTGGCTGGAGGGGTTTATAGACTCCAGATTGGCTGCACATGGCTCTGCCTTTGAGCCACAGTATCCCTCCAGCACCAAGGGTAAGGGCAAAGCTAAATGCCCCAGGCCCCCTATCTCCCCCCTGGCTCTGCAGGGGTCTGATTTTTCAGCTGCCTCAGACTCCCATGCCTCCTGGCACAAGAAAAATCTCAAATCCCCTAAATCACGGGAAGCCACACATGCTGGCAAAATCCCAAGCTCCTAACAGCTATGGGTTATGGGGGCTCTGAACTTAGTTCCTCAGAAGAACACTCCTCCAAAGAAGAAAGGGAGTTTCTCAAGGGAAGACCAGGGGGTGCTGACTCCAACATGAATTGACTTTTTCCAGCAGTATTCCTCCCCAGGGTGTTGGAGAAAGTAATTAAGCCTCAAAGCATCAGCAGAGGGTGAGCCTAGCTCTGCAGCACTGTGCATCTGGAAGACCTCTTTTTTCCCCTTTTTTGCCTTTCCGCCAGGCAGAGATACCCTTTCCTGAGGCTTCTCTTAAGATCATGGAATCTGAGTAGGCAATACCTTTACATGGCAGGAGGGATGCTAGATTAGTCAACAAATTCTTCTCCCTCCCCAAGGAAGTTCTTGAGAAACTTAAGACACCTTCCGTTGATGCCCTGGTAGCAGCCTTGGCCGCTATCATTCTATCCAAAGCGGAGGGCAGACCTCAGGATCCCTCCGATAAGAGAATCAGGCCTGCTCTCAAGAGTGCTTTCGAGGCTTCCTCTTGCCCTGCGTGCTGTGGTTACAACTTCTATCTTTGCTAGACTTACCTTTCTTTGGGTTGATGAGCAGTCTAACTCCAGCCCTTCTCTCTCCCTAAGGCCATCAAGGTCCCCTCAAAAATATCTCCCTGACAGTAGCGTTTGCGACCGATTCTTCCTTGGATGCACTCCAGTTCTCATCCAGGGCCATGGCATCCAATGTAGTTGCTAGACGTAACCTGGGGCTTTGCCCTTGGGATGCTGATTCTCATTCACAAAGCAGACTGGTAGGCACACCCTTGAAGGGGGCAAACCTTTTGGACAGTCTCTTGAGCCTATCCTGGTAGAAAACAAGGACAAGCCTTCTGCACCCAAAAGTCAGGTCAAGTTTAAACTAAACTTGCCTTTTCGCTCCTTTCATTCCTCCGGTATATCTAGAGAACAAACAGATTTAAACCTAGGTGGAACACAGGCAGATTTCCCCAGAAACGGGGGAAACTCCACTCTTCTCAGTGGGCCAATTCAAACCCCAGATCTTCCAAGGATAAGTCGGCATGATGCCAAGTCTCCCCCCCTCAGTTCCAGTGGGAGCCAGGCTTCTTCAATTTGCCCTCCTATGGCATCAAATCACCTCAGATGCCTGGGTCCTGGAAACTGTCAGCAGAGGTTACTCCCTGGAGTTCCTCAGAATGCCTCAAGACAGGTTCCGGCAGGTTCTTTTCTCCAGGGTACCAGCAATACTCTCTACTATGCTAGATGCCTTAAATCATCTTCTCTCAATAGGGGGGTAGAAGAGGTTCCTCTGCCAGAAAGGAACTCTGGGGTCTACTTAATCTCTTTCTCCGTTTCCAAAATGAAATGGAGAGATGCAGGGGATCCTAGATTTAAAGTTGATAAATTTGTTCCTGATCAAAGTGTCATCCAGGGATTTAGCTCAGGTGCACACCACCCTTACAGTACAGTGTCTCAAACAGTATAGGTTTGTCATCAACAAAACCAAAAGTGTGCTGACACCCTCACAAGTACTTAATCCCCTGGGGGGGTTTAGTTCGATACCCAGAGTTTTTCGAGCTTTCCTCTCCAGAGACAGACAACAGAAGATCACACAATTGTTAAACACACTTGCCAGGTTTTGGGGGATGCTGATTTTGTGTCTTCAGCTAGTCAACTGGGCACGTCTTTTTGGAAACTTCAGCAGTTTCTGTCCCCTTATACAAATCTAACAGAGAGGAGGTCTCAGCTCAGGATTCACGTTCCTCTGTCATTGAAGAAGGACCTGCGGTGGTGTCTGACTGAGAACTGGTTAGCTCTAGCGGTCAGTCTTCATGCTCATACCAAAACAGTCCTAACCACAGATGCCAGCTGAATAGGATGGGGGGGGGGGCTCATCTGAACTGGAGATCAATTCAGGGACGATGGTCCTCCCTGGAATCATCTCTCAACATCAGCTGCTGGAATTGAGAGTGATTGAACCTCTTCTACGCCAGGGACACGTCCTAGACAGGACCGACAATCGGTCAGCCAAAGCTGGTCTACCTGAACCACCAAGGGGGGGTCAAGGCAGCTGATGAGGGAGATAAACCTAATCCTTCAATGGGCAGAAAGAAATCTAATGTCTCTAGGCACACAACATTGGGAGGGGGAACCAAATGTAGAGGTGGATTGGCTAAGTCAGAGCAGGCTTGCGGAGGCAGAATTGCATCCTCAGACCTTCTCGAAAATCACAGTCCACTTCGGTCTACCAGTACTGGTTCCGTTCACTATGGCCGAAAATGCCCCAAGTGGTGAGATTCTTTCCAGGCTGAAGGACCTGAAGGCAGAGGCAATTGACGCGTTATCAAACCTTTGGCCCAAGGGTCTTCTTTACGCCTTCCCTCCTGTTCCCCTTCTGACGCAAATGCTCAGTCTAATAGGGGTATACAAGGCACCAGTGGTCCTAGTCGTCCCAAGCTGACCAAGAAGGCCCAGGTAACCAGAGCTACTGCAGATGTCAGTTCTTCCCCCTTGGGAAATTCCTCATCGAGCAGGTCTTTAGTCCCAGGGTCTGCTAAATCACCCACAGTCATACAAACTCCATCTGTCTGTGTGGAAAGGTTAGAGCTTCAACACTTTGGTCTCTCTAAGAGGGTAATCTCCTCCAGGTTATCTTCTAGAGGTTCTTCCACAAGAAGGGTTTATAGAACCACATGGAAGAGTTTCATTCATGGTGTAGAGAAAAGGACCTTGATCCCACCTCTCCATTAGTCTCTGTTGTTCTTGTTTTCTCGCAGGATGGGTTAGAGAAGGGCCTCAAGACCTCCAACCTGCGATGCCAGGTGGCAGTAATTCAAGGCACTTTGGGAGCGGGAGGTCATCTGTCACTGCTGATGAACCCTCATGTTAAATGGTTTTTTAAGGGGGTGAATCTGCTTAATCCTCCTTCCATTCACAGAGTCCCTGCTTGGGACCTTTTCAAGGCTCTTACAGCTTTGTTTAGTGCTCCCTTTGAGCCTATAGCTACAATCCCTTAAAGCTACTCTCTATCAAGACTGCCTTCCTGGTGGCTATCGCCTCTGCTCGTAGTGTTTCGCAGCTGGGAGAGCTGTCTATCCATCCCAAGCTCTGCATCTTCACGAAGATAACCTGGTTCTTTGGACAGATCTTCTTGTCCACTGACAATTTTCCACTGTCAACAAGAATTAGTCTTGCCATCCTTTTGTCCTAATCCCAAACATCCTAAAGAGAGATCTTGCCATATGCTGGATGTAGGTAGGGCTACTAGATTTTACACAAAACCCTTTAGAAAGACTGATGCCCTTATAGCCTTTCAGGTTAGGACACTAGCTAGGTGGTTGAGAACCTGCCTTTCCTTTCCATGGCTTACAACACTTTGGGACTTCAGCCCCCTGAAGGGATCCTTGCTCACTCATTGAGAGGGGCAGCCATTTCAGCCGCTTTTGATGACATCACCTTGTTGTCTGTGATTGTAGAGCGGCTACATGGTCGCCACCACATAAAATAAAATAATAATACAGGTATTTCTATACCGCCTTTCTTGATCCTCATATTTCTCCTTGGACTTTATTCAAGGCGGTTTACATAGGCAGGCTAATTAAATCCCCGTAGGGATTTTTACAATTTGAAAGAAGGTTCTATCTTTCAAGAAACCACAACATTCAGATGTTTCTTTCTGATCTGGTTGCAACATTCTGGCCTCCATCCTCCCACGCTCAGAGCAGATGGAATAACTTGGCTCAGCTTGTCAGCTGCTTCAAGGTCGCACGGTGCCGGTGGCCTCGAACTGGCGACCTGCGGATGTTATCTTCAGGCAAATGGAGGCTCTACCCTCCAGACCAGACCTCCTGCCCATACTTTTCTAAAACACTATAAAGTTAATTCTCACACATTTGCAGAGGCCGCCTTCGGACGTAGAGTCCTCCAGACGGTGCTTAGCATTTAATATGTTCTGTATCTGATCCTGCCCAACTCAGGGATTACTGCTCAGGGAGATCCCATCTGTCAGGAATGCCCCTGTCTCCACCAGGGAAATCGGGAGTTTTGGCTTACCTTGGTAAGTCCTATTCCTGGTGGAGACGGGCATTCTGCCCTCCCTTCTTCTATTCTCATTGAACTCTGCACCCTTCTGGTCCAGTTAAATTTTGTTACACATGATGGGCTAATACTGGTGGTTGGGGTCTTGCTGACCTTTGTTCTATCCTGGATGTTGGTCTGCCTTTTTTTGCTGAAGTTTAATCTTTTCCAGTTATTAAGTTTTGTCTCTGAGGACTGTGGCTCGGCTATTAGTCTGGGTCCTGGTCCCCACGCACATGGAGCTCCACCCTCCTTTGGGTTTGACCTGCCTATATGAAGCAACGAGGGACATTCCCATCTGTCAGGAATGCCCCCTGTCTCTACCAGGAACAGGACTTACCAAGGTAAGCCAAAACTCCTGATGTCTTGTGTGTTAGCCTGGTTTGTTGTAAGATAAAAGGTGGTTTTGTGCAACATTTGATGCTTTTGAGCTCTTACTGCCAATAGAAGGAAATAGTCAAGGATAACAAACACAGGTTATGAATTCATGATCTCTAAAGATAGGGAAGGCTCTACTTTGCTGCCTGATTAACAGTAAAATATATTGGTTTTTATAGGATTGACCTGTGCCTGTCTCAAAGTACATTTTCAAGGACAGTGCAGAATATTTTAAAAAATCAAGACAACCAGTTTAATTAGTACACTGTATATAACATGATGCGCTCTGACACTTCTTGGAATTTTGAGAATTTGCTGTTGTGAGCAAAGATCTGAACTGTGGGCAGCAGTTGCCTAAGGTCTCTTGGTAAAGAAGCAGTTTTTTCCCCTGTGTACTGCATAACTCTGTTTTCTTTTTTTCCAATCCATGCTTCCCCTCTCATTTCAGCATTTTCTGGAAGGAAAAAAAATCAAGTGCTTTTTGTGTCCATGGTGTGCAAAGTTTGCTGACTAGTTCAGGTTGGACCTTGTCATTCGCAAATTTTATTCAGGTTGGATTCCCTGACCTACATTTAGGCCCAACCTGTACCCTCTGAGTCCAGAGGGTGTTCTGAGACTTGGGGAAACTACATGTGGCCTTCAAACATCACTTCCAGTTTTTTTGGAAAAAACAGAAGTGATGTTTTAAAGCCTTCTTAGAAGGCATTCTGAGGGCTGGACAGGCTGCATCTGGGTTCCCCAGTACTCAGAACACCCTCCAGATGCAACCAGAACACAGCTCTGGTCATGTTCGGAGGTCTGGGTGCCCTGTCCTGCAGGTTTTGGCTCCTGCAGGAGTTCTGGGAACAGAACCCCTATAGATGCTGAGGCACGACTGTACTGTTATGAAATAGTTATATTTCATGGGCATGCTAATCTTCTTTTGATTATTTCTCTGTAAAATACTGTGCATAACCCTGTGGGTTTCTTCCCTTCTCCTTTTGCTAGTAGAGAGTCCCAGCTATTCCTCGTTTTACTTTGTTTGGTTTTCCCTGTCGGAAGTTTCAGGTTACAGGAAGGGTAGACGGTTAGTGCCATCCAATTAGAAAGCAGGATGTTCTTTCAGCTGGAGGATAAACGTTCAAGAAATCTGAGCCTCTGTGAGAGTTCCAAGGATTGCCCATCAAGTGATTTCTGTGATTGTGAGTTAGAGAATGCTGGTAGAATTCACTATCCAGATTTGATTAGTTAGGGATTGTGTATTTAGAGCTGTCAGGGTCTATTTTGAGCTTGTCATCTATCTGCTGTTTTCCAACCTTTGTTGACTTGTTGTGGAGTTTGTTATATTTGTAGAAGTAATTCTTTTTCTGCCAAATTTGATGACTTGGTTGTTCTTGTACAATTGGCTTTGCCATCTTTTCTTCTCTTTTACCATTTAATAAAATCTGTTTTCATATTTTTCTTTGTCTTATTGTAAGGATATCAGTGGAATTATGTTCTCATCAGTATGATCTTGAGAAAGACCCCTGAGACTTTGCATTAAGTTAGGGAAGAGGTCTGGCCCAAGGGACCCCCACTGGATAGCCTGGTTTCCTGGGCAAGTGGCAGTGAAATTACTACCAAAACCCCCCTCTGGCCATGGCAACTGATCTAGAGTTTCAGTTGCCATTTTGTATTCAGTTATCCCTTTGGTTTAGTGGTGTTACAAGAGAAACTTGGCAGTGATATTTAAATTTTCAATAGATTTAATCAAGAGCACAAAAGAATTGCTGTGTTCCATTACCACTTGGCTTCTCCTGGTGAGTGGGTTATTAACCCATGGGTTATTAAAGAAGGCAAGAAGCTGGTTTCTGCTATGTGGGCCCTTCCTCTTTAGTACTTTAGTTCCTAAACTCCGTCAGTAATGCTTATTCTAGGAAGGGCTCCTTATCGTCAAGATTCTGATTTTCCAGATATGCTTGAGCCCCGATACCTCCCAATTTAAGCTTAAGTGCTGTTTGGGAAAAGAGGAGAAAGACCAGAACACAACAGCAAGAACGATATCCCCTCACTAATGCACTTGAGTCTTAATTTCTCCCTCCTTACTGTCTCCTAAGTTTTGTAGAAAAAGAAAAAAATTGGCATCTCTGGTTTTAACTGTTTTTCATTACTGATGGGACATGCATATTTTGTCCTAAAATTGTCACACTTGGACTGTTCTGGAGCTATGAATGCTCACAGGTGAGATTGTCAGATTTCATATAGGAAAGTAATTCCAGTAGCTGCCAATTCCCAATCCCTCTCTTTATTTCTCTACATGTATAAATATCATCCTGCTCTCGTGTTAAAGAGCCACCTTCATTATCCGAGGTCCCCAGCAGCAAACTCTGTATGTAACTGAAACATTGTAAAATAAGCAATGGGAAAGTGATTATCTGAAACTATTTAACAAAACTTGAACTCATCTGAGCACAGATGTTTAATAAGAAAAGGCAAATAGTTCATGAACTTAGTCATGTTAGCTCTGATTTTTCCATTGTTTGAATTTGCAGAGAACCCCTTCACAGTAAACCCCTTCACAGTTTTATGTAAGACACTGTACAAACCAAATTGTTAAAAATAATTGTGTGAGACAAATGAAACTCACTTGTCATCGCAGTAGTATGCAGGTCTGGTAAATCATCTAGATTAGCAGTTCAGTGGAGTATAAGACTTACACATGGCTCAAGAAGTACCTTGTATGTGGATTGCTAGACTGACAGCAGTATGAGGCCAGGTAGGTTTCTTTTTTTTAATTAAAGTTTTTAAAAATTGAAAAATTTCAGACATGATTCATACACATCACTGATGCACATTCAAGGATCAACATTTATGAAACTTTGCAATTGTATTCCAAAAATGGATATCGGAGACAAATTTTAATACTCTGATTAGTCTCAGTTGTGTTATAACTGTAATGGGAACAACTAGGCTATGTCAAAGCAATTGCTAACAACCCCATGCCATAATATACAATTAGTGGGCTTGGAAATATAGTCAAATCTGCTATCTTTATAATACCTTTTAAATGCCTTCATGACCAATTACATTTCAATTTATTTTGCTGTGAACTACTTTTTGAACTATTGTGAACTTTTGAACTGCTGTGTACTGCTAGTTTTGTGAACTACCTTTTGTTGAAAAAGTATATAAATATTCTTAATAATTACATACACTAGACTTATTTCTGTAATAGTCTATTTCTATAACATTTATATTTAATCTTGCCAGTTACCATGGCATCCTGTTGCTTAGTATTTATATACTCTGACTTCTTGAGTTACAGATGATCACATTGGCATTTTCACACAGGTGTAGTACATCCTTTCATGGTACTTTTGTGCTGGCAATGTTATTGTTTTAAATACATTTTGAATTAACTACAGTCCCACATTGGCATCCATGGGGGCTCTGTTCCTCACAGATGCCAAAATCTGTAATTAACGGGATCCGTGCGTAGGCCCATACAGGACCTCTGGACTTGACTATAGATATTCTCTGGTCATGCCTGGAGGTGTTTCAAGGCCTGCAGAGGCCACGTGCAGCTTTTGTGGGCCTCAGGAGGTGCTGGAAAGATATTTCCGGTTTTCATAAAAACTGGAAGTGCCTTTCTGACGCCTCAGAAAACCTTCCAACTGGAGAACATCTCTGGTTGTATCTGGGAGCCCAGGTCGGCCCTCCATCATGAGTTCAGAACCTGCAGTGAGTTAAATCCACAGATGAGAATGGACCTGTATGGTGTTAAGTGTAGTTGTATAGGAGACGAACAACCCAGCCTAAATCCCTGCATGGCATTGTAGCAGTGCCAGCATTTGCTACTGTGCATCTTGCAGTGGATTTTTGACTGCTGGAGGTCACCTCAGAGTAAGGGGACCTGCAGCAAAGTATTGTATCTTTTGAGTCCTAATGTGTGCCTCTTGTATAAGTTGTTCCAAGACTAAAGCAAGCAAATGTTTCTTCTTCCTACCTCTTAACATTTCTGCTGGCTTTTCAATTTACATCTCAAGATTCTTTGGCTCCTGGAGTCAGCTAATCATGCTCAATCTATCAGGATGTTTGGGATTATTTTTATTTTTTTAATTTTCAGTATTTGTACTTCTGCATTCCTAGAGAGTGTCCCAAGTATGTAGAAACCACTATGTTGGTGGAGTGCTCTGTTTCACGCGCAGACTGATAGATGAGTTTACTATTTGCTGACCATGTGAGTCCGCTATTACTGTTACTATATAGTTGAGTGGAATTCTGCAACAAAAATGTTGCCGTATTTACATCTTTCAGGAAGTAAATCTCACTGGACTTTATGGGGCTTACTTGAGAATAAACTTGCTCATGGGTCACACACTCTTAGTTGCAAGGGGTGGATGGGAGTTTTTAGCATGTCATAGCTAGCCTTTCAGTTTTCAGTCTTTCCAGTCCTGTTCTTTTGATTTTTCTCTTTGAATCTGCCCACCCTTCCTCACAATCTGCTGCTGTTTTTCCAGTGATGTGTTGTGCTTAGGCTGAAAATGAAAGGTTTCTGAGCTAGAGTTTTTAGCACAGGAAGTGAATATTCTAACAGACAGTGACACCACTTTAGGAACCAGATTTTCCCTTAGACTTCACTGGAAGCAAATATTTCCCTATCATGGAAAGTCTTTTCCCCTGACATCCTACACCAGGGGTCTCCAAACATTTTGGCCAGAGGGCCACATCAAATATCCGGCGTGATGTGGAGGGCCGGGAAAAAAATTTAAATATAAAATTTAAATAAATTAGAGATGGAACATGAGGGAATAAATAATGAGCTCATTTATTCAACCTCTCTGGCCCTCAGAAGACCCTCCAGACACAATCAGAGCACAGTTCTGGTCATGTTCAGTTGTGTGGGCCAGAGGCTTTCAGGGGACAAGATGTTGGCCGCAGGCCAGAAAGAGGCTTGCTGTTGGCCGCATCTGGCCCCCGGGCTGGGGTTTGGAGACCCCTGTCCTACACTATTCAGTGGTTGCATTAAAATGCCTCTTTAAGACACATTTGTTCACACTGACGTATCCTGATGACCTTTTACTTTTACTCTCCCCTCCAATGTGTCTTGATTTTTATCTTTAGATAGCAAGCCTGTGATTAGGGCCTTTGTTTAGGTTTTGTACAATGCTTAGCAATTTTAGGTACTTTATAAACAACTTCTAAAAAATCAGTGCCATGGTAACTTTTCCCATTTCTGCCCAGCTCACAAGTGTACACATTAGATTTCTGTCGTGTATATGCAGTGTTGGGCAGAAATGTCTTAAGCAACAATATTCTCTGTAGTAACAAGTAGCTCTTAACCAGTGTTTGTATCCCAATTTATTTGTCCAAGTTTTCATCTTGAGTAATTTCAGATGAATTAGAATCTGACTTCTATAACTTGACCTTTTTACAATCTTTTTGTCAGTTATGTAAGTCAGAAGTCTTAAAGTTGGCAATCTTGCATTGCTCAGCCAAAACTCTGTCTGCTGGGATTGATAAGAGCTTATCAGTAAAGCCTAGCAAGGAGTTTAGGCTCTAACTTCAGAGCAGAGGCCTATGTGTATGAGTTCTGAGTTCAGGCAGTGTCCTAGTGTTGGAAAGGTTAGAGAAGCATTCAGGCTGCATAAAATGTGACATTTTGAAGGTAAGGCATTTGTAGGTTTGACCGAACAGCTCTAAAAAACTTGGAAAGTATATCAGCCAGTTCTGAACCATCTGTAGCGTGATGATGACTTCTAGCTTTCCTCATCCTTTCTCATAGGTTTATCTTTTCAACTGTATAATTTGAAGCACTTCATATGACTATTTTAAGACTTTTATATTAAGACTCTTAACTTTTCTTCAGGCCACATATATATGCTATTATATAGTAGTACGTATTATATGCTATTTGATATTTCCACTAATCAAGATAGCTTTAGGAATTTAGAGTTACAGGCTTTAAAATCAGTCAAAAGTGTTAGGTGAGACTTGATATATCAAGGTTCTCTGTTACAGGGCATCACTCGATTTTCACTTCAAATGATTTTGTGATCCTGTCCCAGAGTATTTTGCTAACAATCTTCCCTTTAGTTGGTCACTGTTTTTATTCCACTCTTCCTCCAAAGAACTTATGGCAGCCTCTCTCTTCAGCTTTGTCATTACAGCAGCCTTGTGTAGTAGGTTAGTCTGAGAGAGGGAGTAACTTGGATCAAAGATCACCCAGTGAGCTTTATGACTGAATCATGACTTGAACCCAGATCTCCCTTATTGTAATCCTAGCTGTAAAGTGTGTGACAAGAGTGATTTTTGTGGCATTTTTTGTTTTGTGAAGCTGCCAGTGCATGTTCTTGTGTGGTGCACACAGACAGTTCATAGGGTATGCTGTTACTTTCTAGGAGTGTCTTCAAACCTGGTTAAATATGGAGACCTGGTTAAATGCAGAATGGCTGGAATTTAACCAAAGTCTATGGACAATCCTAACTTCAGTTCAGAGCCCACTTGGCTATTCAGCTACTGGCTCTTGAGCACTTTTTAAAACATTCTGCTTGAATGAGATATATAGATGAAGTCTCTCAAGATGATGTGAACTTCTGTAAACAAGGAAATAGTGTAGTGTCAACATAATGTGAAGCACTTGAATGGATACTTTGTGCATACTGCTCTAAGATTCTGTGGTTGGATATTGATTTTTTTAACCTTTTCTTAATATTATAGTTTCTGTCTAGAATCAATTGGACTGACGTTGGCTTTGTGATCAACTCAGTAATGTACACATCCCTATGCAGTCTCTTGCATAGGTAATTGGGTAGAGGTGTGTTTTTTGGTGATAACGAAGTAAAAACACAGCACTACTTTCTGCACTTCTCATTTTTGTAAAAAAAAAACGCAGCCCTGAAAACTGCAAAAAAATAAACTGAGAAATCTGTGAAAATACCAAATAATGGCTGGACTAGGGGGTGCATTCTTGTTTGTTTTTTGGGATCCTGTGTTCATTGAATTGGGACCATTCTGGTGGCGTATTCCTCTCAGTTGGCCCTTTGAAGTAGAATGAGGCACGTTTGCCTACTTGTGAATAAACATGCACGACTCAGTTTCACATTCTACAGTGTTCAATATATTTTCCTTTTTAGTTTTCTGCTTGTCAGTTTCATGACCCACCAACAATCAGGTGGAGACCCACTGGTGGATCTCAATCTACAGTTTGGAAAACACTGGATTAGGCTGATTAAACAAGGAAAATGTCTAAGTAACCATGTGTGTATTTATTCTGATGCTTGTGCCTCACTTACTGGCAAAAGTGTGGATTACTTCCACATCAAGTAAAAAGCTGCACTTGGATGTATACATTCAAGATGTCCTGCAAATCAGATGTATGCTATAGGATCAAACAACTTTGGTTTAAGGAAAGAGTTAAATCTTATTTGTTGTGCTTTCTGGAGCATGAGTGAATTTATAAGTTCTTCCTTTAGTTTGTTCACCATGTGAACAATAAAGATTTTATCATACCACACATTGTACTTGACTATAACTCCATGCATCCACTTTTTGGTTTTGTCTTTCACCCCCAACCCTCTTCCTCTGTTGGCTAGAGACAATATTGGGGCAGTCTTCAATATGTAATAAGAACTTGGTTACATATTTAAATTAATGTCATGATATTTCCATGGGAAAGAATGGACACAACATCAATTCCAATTTGCAAATTAATTCTATTGTCATTTGCACATTCCATTAGTGGCTGTGAAAGAACACAGTGAAGCTTCATCTTTAGGGTTGGGGAGGGTATGAGGTTGCAGGACAATGAAAAAGGCATCAGGGAGCATGAGTGAAATTAGAGGGGACCGTCTTTTGGATTGTGCACAGCTGCAAGGAGCAGGTGGAATGCTAGAACAAATGGGTAGAATGACCTGGGTTCTGGGCAGGAGGGGAATAAGAGGAGGAGGATAAGAAACTATGTTGGAGAACAATCTAGTTCTTCTCTGTTTTACTTTGCATTTATTCCCATCTTGTTGTTTCATCTCATTGCTCTCCTTTCCCAATAAATAGATACCTGCTTCCTAAAGCCACACTGTTCTCTACTCATAGCTTATTTGGAGCATTTCCCCCAGTGCACCTAGCATCAGGCTGCCCTTGCATATGGTGTTCTTCAAATTGTGCTTCCCATGTCTGTCAGTTGAACATCCCATATCTATTAATATTGCTACCTCTCTTTTTATAACCTCCAGCTGCCCCAAACCTAACAGAAATTGTATATAAATACATAGCAATAGAAAATGTATCTCCTGCAAATACTGACATGTGCTCATTGTCCATATCCCTCTATACATGCCCTTGCAGCACCCTGGTACTTCCTATATAGATAACTTTCTCTGTGCCTACCTATCTTGCAGACTTTGTAAATGAATTGATCTTCCATCTCTGTCTTGTCTCCCAGTAGAATCCCATTTAGCAGTTGTGCCTCTGTTGCCAGTGCATACATTCTCCTCTGCCTCCCCCCATGTATTATCTGCACATACATTGCCCAAATAATGGCATGTAAGGAGTCGGAGTATCTAGGTTCTTACTACCTCTGTACTGTGTTTAGTTTCAGTATTGCCTCTCTCCTGTGGAGGAAAATGGCTGCAGCTGAAATTCAAAGGCAGTGTGCAACTGAGTATTGCCTTAGTTGTAAGCAAGCACCATTATTTGAGAGTACAGTGTCTTTTTTTTTTTTACTGTTTACATGATGTACTTGTTAAGGCAGAAGCCAACTCACAATTTTCATGCTTTATAAAGCATGAAAGAATTTCAGAGTATTGAAGAGTATTGAACACCCTTAGTAGAGAGGAAGTTCCATCAAGTGTAGAGGAACTTGCTTTCAAGTAAACATGCATAGGACTGTGCTGCTGTTCTTTTAAATTGAGGGGTGTATTTACCATAGAATGTCCATGTAATTGTTGTGTGGTTCTTTTTTCTTTTTCTTTTTGAAGAAAATGCTGTAGTATATCTCATGTATATCTCATGTAGTTATCTCAGTCAGCCACTGCTGCCATGCTAACCTAGATCCTTTCTAGTCTTAATAAACTACTTCTGTGTTTAGAATGCCACACAGGAAGTCACTTTCTTTAAAGCTGATAACCTGTTTCCCTGGTCCTCCCCAAATGTGTCTATTGCTATCCCTCTGGATTTTTTTAGAGTGTTCCTTTGATGCCGCATAGGGTGAATTTGGCTCCAGTCTGCTCCTTTCTCCACTACTTTTAACCCTTTCTTCACCAGCCAACCCTGGACAACCCCTGACTTGTCTCACTCACTGGTCATCCGGCTAGAGATGGAAAAACAAGCCTGCTAATGCTGCACACTCCCTTCTGCCAGTGTTTTGCTGGCTTTGTGGCTGTGGCACTGTGCCTAAAGCAGCGAGAAGAAAGCTGTTGAACCCTGACTGATTTACTTGTGTTGAAACACAGGTGAAGCTTGCCAGCTTAGCCTGGAAGTGATGGTAGCCGGCCGTATGGTGGCATTAGATGGCTTCTAATGAGTACGGAATACTAAGAATGAAAAATGAGCTGGGGGAACTAGATAAAGGTGCCTGCTTGGCAAAAGTTGTCACTGTGTGTAATGAGAAATTATACCACCGTGAATATGATGGGAACTGAAAATGCTCAAAGGAGTTTCAAAATAAATGAAAGAATACCTCAGCAGCATACTTAAACTTTCTGAACTGCCTCTAGACCACTGAAATGATGTTTTCCACATCAACAAATGTGGGAAATCTCTGGTTAAAATTGCTTCTGGTTTTGCTTCCAATCTTTAAACTGCTATAATGTTTAAGCCATTTTTCAGCAATGATCTCTGAAATTTGGATAGCTTGGATCCCTTACTGGAGAGAGATTCCTTTGAAAAATAAGTCATCTCAATTTTTATCTGACACAGTTTGATAGAGAACACAAGACTCCTTGACTATGGAATGGCTCTTGCAACTCTAGGGGGTTTCTAGCCTCATTTCCAACATCTGTTTTTCTCTATGTGGAGCACTGATGTTGAAAACATTGTTATGTGAGCCCCCACCTACAACAGTCCTGTAAGAAAACTACATATTATTGTTCCCATATTGTCAATGGGGAGTTAAGGCTTAGATGGCTTAGCTAAGACCACCTCATGAGTTCTTTGCAGAGGTGAAATTTGAACCAGGGGAATCCTGATTTGCAGCTCAGTCACTTGGCTACCATTCTACACCAGCATTCTGCATAGTCTGTGCTGCAGTAGATAAGATCTGCCACCATGTGGTAATCCTCTGGGATATCAGCAAATATTTATTTTTTTAATTATTAAAACAAAAATAATGAACCAAGAAATCCCTGCTTATGTCATCTCCTTTGCTTTTTGAACACCAAACAAAATGCCTCTTCTCCTGTACATAATCATCTAACCAATGCTTTTCTACCTGTCTTCAAGCCTGTATGCTGTCACAGCACCACAAAGGTTTGCTTTGTCCCTACTCTATTTAACCTCCTTTCTCTTCTGTGTGTTGGGGGCCAGAAAAGGTTTACTTCTGGATGATCTACACCTTGCCTCAGGACAATCTACACCTTGAACTGACCCTGGCAGATCTTTCTTGTCAAACCTTTTCCCTCCTAGCAACAAATTTACTTGCGCTCATTGTCCTCCTGTAGAGGTAGCTGCCACTGAACATGAATAAATTACATCTTCATCTCTCCCTACTGAATAACATGGGAACTGGAAAGCATAACATTGCATTGAGCACATTTTCCAAAACTAAGTAAAAGGCATTCCTCAGTGGTACACTTGAATGTTTGAAAGGAGCTCCAGCTCCAGGCAGAAGTTTATGACACTTGTCCAACAAACTAAGGGAAATGCCCATGAAAATCCCTGTCTTCTTCCAATTCTTACTGCAGGAAGGTGAGCCATCTTTATCCAATTTCTTTACATCTGGATAATTCATAGCCATACTCAAGAGGTATTCCATACCAAATTTCATAGTGATCGAACAAATTTTGTTGATTTTATAAGACATATTGTTCATTAATACAGAATTTAACATGCCTTAACTATAAAACCAGGCTTTTTAACAGGCCAAAAAGGGGAAAGGAAGTCCATATACGAGGGGGAACAGATTTTCTTGTATATTTATTTCATGTATTGGCTATGAAAGCATTCTTCCTGCTGCTTACCCTCATATACTCAGAAAAATGTACCATTAATTGACAATATGATTATAGTATTGTTTGTTAATGACACATGACAGTCTTTTAGTTAGGATTAGCAGTAAAAAGGTGGTGATAAGTACTGATGGAGAAAGGGCCACTTAGGGCAGCATGTGTTTTGCTCCATCAATGCTGACCTGCAATGCTTGCCTTCGCAGATGGAACATGAGGATTTTGTAATGGAAGGGCATGGCAAGACTCCACCTCCTGGTGAAGAAAACAAACAGTGAGTCACAAGTTTATTTAAAAAGGGCCTTAACAGATACAAAGCCCTCAAGAATAAATGTGCTTGAAACCTTGTTTCCTTTCGAAGTATTCAAGTTTTAGTTTTAATAAACCTTAAGTGGTCAGAATAAGTGAACTATTATATAATGGACTCCACACATTTGAATTATGTTTTGATGTTCTGATACTACCCTTTGGTTGTATTCATTTAAAGTTAATCATAACTAAGTACCATTTAAATCAGTGAGACATTAGTTGCAACTAAAGTCCTGTGGGTCTTAATTATGACTAGCTTTCTTGTGATATAAACCAGTGTTTGTATAGAATGTTAGACCCCTTTATTAGGCAGCATAGGTTTACTTTGCATACTCCTATCTACTAATAACTTATTAGGTGTATCTTGGATGGATCCTTTCTGAAATGTGAGCCTTTCATTTCAGATTGTTCGGATTAAGCAAACGTACTTGTCGTTGTCTTCAGTAACACCTGTAGTTTAGCTGTTGTGTTTACCTCTTTCAGAAACTACATGCTATCTGGTACAGCCAAATACTTTTTAATAAACTTCATGTAAACATATATTTCTCATTTTTTTTATGCTTACAGATATTAAAGTATAATGCTGGTATAATGTTGTCATGCTAATAGTGAATGGTTTTTGAGAGTGTAGTCAAATTTAACAATTTCTGCAGAAAAATTTGTTTTAAGTTCAGTAATAGAGAAAGGTGTACTGCATTGATGGCTATGTTAGTCATTTGATAGACTGGTAGCAATGGTTTAAAAATCAATACTATCTGCAGTAAGTTAGGAAACATCCTACAGCTGTGTCATGAGTCATGTAGCTAGAGCTCTTGGTTCTGTTTCAGACCCATAGATAAAAAGGAATTTCTAACTAGCTGGTATTCAAATCTGTATGGAATGTAGCACACTCACTGCCCAATCCTAACTGGTGCTGGTGTGACAGGATCACATGGCCTCCACTGTATCCAGCGTTGGTTGGGCACAGGCAGGAGGTCTCCTTGGGGTTGGGGGATATTTGTCCCTACCTCAAGTAACCATGCAGCCTGTTCAGTGGGACTTCTTGGATCTGTGCCAGCTAAATCACTGGCAGAAAGTCCAAGCAGCCCATGTAGGTTGTTCAGGCCTGGGAGAGATAGGATACAGCAAAGGCTTCCTCCACCAAGTCCACCTTCCCCTTCATGGGCCTTTTGTTTTGTAGACCACTGTTTTGGGTACTGCTTTTCATTTAGGAAACTGGGATCTTTGAAATTCTGGATATTAATGTTAGGCAAAATTTCAAATAGCTTACAGTAACTAACCTCTATGTCTGAGAAGCTGATGTCCAACAACCTCTTTACTATGTTCTGTTTTTTTCTGATTTTGTGGAAATATTTATTTCTAGCACAGAATATGATATCATACTATATACTAAACTGCAATAATGCCCCATCAATAAATGCTATCATCACAAAGGCTCAGTCAAAAATACTAACATATGCAAGTTAATAAGTATGTCCAGGACCTCCTGTCCCCATGTTAATCTATCCTGTAAGAACTTCTAGGGAAGTCCTCTTATGAGTCCTGTCTCCTTCTGAGGTTTGTTTGTCAGTGACCCATGAGAGGATATTCAGTGTTGGCCCCCCACCCTATTTAACTCCCTGCCCTGTGAAATTGAGCAAGCATCCCTGCTATCTGTTTTTCAACTTTGATAAGACCTGCCTCTTTCAGCAGGACTTTGCTGACCTGTTATAGGTGTAAATTGATACATGGTTTTGTTTCATTTCATTTAATGAAATGAAGTGTGTGTTTACTTTTTTATTCAGCTCTTCTCCTGAGACTTAGGGCGGCTTGCAATGTGCGCATTTTAAAATAAACCTTGAACTTGCTGGATTGCCTGCAGTGGAATCCTTCTACTACATGTACATTCCAAAGCTATGATGTTGAATGTGCCTGCCCAGTTTTTTTATTCCATTAACAGAGTTCTGAGAAAAATATGTCAGATTACATTAGATGACTTATGAAATGCCTCCCATAATCTTTGTCTCCTACTTTAATAGTCAGTGCTTTAAAATAGCACCTAGAAATGAAAGTTGAAGCAGAGAAGAAAACAGTGCAGAGCCTTGAGTACACATGGGGAGCATTAACCTTTAGGTGGTGGACTGTAATCCACACCAGGGTCACAATGACCAAAGTTATACCAGCAGTTCACTAATATTTTTATGCTTCCCTTTTCTCCTTCTGAAAGAACACAAGCAAGAAGGACATAGCTATATTTTTATATTTTACTTTTACCAAATGTAGCTAATATTTCAGGCTGGGATTTAATTGTGAGAAATTTAAGACCACTAGATCTATTCATGCCTATTTTATCTTCATAACAATCCTGTTAGGTAAATTATGTTGAGATGAAGGCTGTTTGGACATTTTCTCTTAGAAAAATTAGGTTCAGTTCAAAGGGTTAGGAGTAATCTCACATGTAGCTACAACTTCTTAGTTTGGGTATTCTGTGTATGGTGGAAATATTAGGACATGACTTGAGGCATACTCCTGATCTTGCTGCATGTATATGCGTGGAGACTAAATTCAAATAGTACAATGGCGACATGCCCAAAGCTATCATGGGAAACTTATGGCCAGATAGATAAAGCACTCTCATGAGCTTTTAGACCTGCTCTTGTAGACATAGTATTCATGGTTTCATACGGTATATATATAACTTTACATAAAAAAAATATTATGAGGTGGATCATTAGTCTCCTTTCTTGAGGCCCTCAATTCCATATCCTCAGTTTTCCCAGTAACCAATTGCTGCATCTCATTGTCTTTGCAAGTAGCTTATCCCTGCTGAATGCAAGAGCAATTTAGAAGGCTAGTGTTTGTGTGGCTAGCTGATAAAAACTGAAACAAATTTGTGAACTTGTAATAGCAAAGTTATGTGGTAACTTGTGATAAACATACACAGTGCAGGAAATCCCTGACTGACTGTGGCTCCCTGCAGTGTGTGCATGCGTGCGAACAATATACAGGTCGAGACTCATTATACATGAGGGTTCCAGTTCAAGAACTCACTTGGATAGATAGCAAAAAATGCACTATAGCAAATCAATTTAAAAAACAAAGTTTATTTGCTCTGGTGATTTAAAAGGCCTTGCTAACCTTTTGAAATGCACACAGAGGCCATCAGTCTGTCTCCAGGCGCTTAGGCTTCACTAGGAGGTAGCAAACCCTCCCTTCATCAGGAGCCCCAGCAAGGGGGAAAGAATGGAGAAGATAATCGCTGCCATTTAGCCTTCTCTCACCTGCTCAGGGGGAAGGGAGGAGGAGTGAAGCTTGCAGAGAGAATAATTGATGAATTGTCAGCCGGCTGCCCTCTCTGGCATTATTAAAAGACTGTTTTCCTTTAAAGGGCCCTACTCATCAGCTTTGAGATAGAAAAATCTGTGGATACTTAGGTTATACCTGCAATCACTTGTACGACACTCTCTCTCTGCAACAGTGAAAAGCAGTTTTTTAAACTGTGATTTTAAAGGGGTGCATTTTTCCCTTCTCCAGGGATCAGCACATTCCTTCTCATTTGCAGGGGTCATTCGTGTTGAGTCAAATCCGTGTATAACAAGGCTGGACCTGTATTTTCCTTAAGCAGCTTGAAATACACTACAATTATGGTTAGAACTTGCAAATGAAAATGGTGAGGGCTAGGGTATGAGTGTCAAACATACCTGTGACCTGTGGGCTAGATATGGCTCCCAGAAGCTCTTTATTTGGCCCCCATTATAATTGGATTCTCCTGGAGCTCCCTTTCAGCAGCACTGAGGGTTGAGAGGGAGAAGCTGCTGAGGAACTAAGAGCCCAATTATCAAACAGCTGCCCTTTCAGTAGCGCCACTTCTGCCAAAGTGTCACTTTGCAGACAACCTTTCAGCTACTGAGCTGCAAAGTGACACTGTAGCAGAAGGGTGCTGCTGAAAGGGCAGCTCCACATGGTAATTGGGCTCTCCCATATCATGAAAATATTATCAATTTTTGCACATTTTCTCTTTTGTCATTTGCAGTTAGTGTTCTGTGAGAACAAAGTGCTTATTTCTGACCATCAGCTGTTTAATGACATCACTTCCTGCTTAATGATGTCACTTCCAATCCTCAGCAGGCACCATGAATGCTATTCGACCCACTGTATGAAGTGATGTTGTTTGAAACCACTGTATGAAATGAATCATCCCAAAGCAATTAACAGTTTAAAATACTGTATATCATGCACTCTTAGCTTCTGCAAACAAACACTTCCGTGTTTTGGTAATGTTCTGAACCAAATCTTAGAAGTTCTGCAACATCTAATGATTGACCTAGCACCAACACACATCTGCCAGTTGATAAACACCACAAAACTGGATGCTTGCAATTTAAGTAATTTTGTGCAGAATGCTTATTGCTCAAGTTGAATATAAAAAATAAAAAAAATTCTAGCATTTGCAATTGGTACCTGATTGTCTGTGATAACTTGAAAATTTCATCAGAGTTCAGCATAACTGAAACTCCTTGTTCTTGAGGTCTTTGTATAGGGATGCCTGAAATTGTGACTAGTCTAGAGACAGTTACTCAAATTTATGTTCCTGTATAAGTTGTCAGCCGCTTCATCTGGCTCCAAGGCTCTCTGTCCCACCACTAGTCAGCAAACTCACAAATCTGGTTCAGCTTTCCTAGTGTGATTAGAACATGAAGAAAATGGCACAAATAGCAAGAAATGTTTTATTTGCACAGCCACTTTCATTTTAGAGCTGCTGTTTGCTTCCACAAACATTGTGAAACTATGACTTTAGCAGCAAGTCTTTTTCTATTAGGTGAATATAACCTTCATTCAGTTCTAATAGCAAGTGTTTTTTCCTACTAAAATGCAAAATTGTGTGTGAATAGCCTTCCAAGTGAGTGTCTCATATGAATGGTAAAAAACAGCTTAATTTTAAAGGTCTGCATACTTTACTGTTTACTCATAAGTAGCACATTTGGCCTACTCTGTTACAACCAAAGCCAAAATCCATGGAAACCAGCTCATAGAGGAGCATGCTGTGTTTATAGGCTGCCCACGCCAACCAGTAACCAATCCAGTGCTTGCTTCCATTTTTTATTAAAAAAAAAGTTTGTCTGCATCTTTTGCTATTTCCCTCTTTGGTCCTAGTTTAGGCCAAATTCTCACCCTGGAGATAGCATTAGTTGTACCTCCACCTTGGAACTCCCTGTCCATGGAGATTTGCCATATTTTATTCCCCCCCCCCCATCAGCCAGTGAAAACCTTTCTTGCAGATTTTGTGGATGGTGCTTTTACTGACGCATGGCTCTTCAAAAGACACATGGCTTTTACTTTTTTAGAAACCTTTGTTGTGAGCTACCAGCAGCTGAGCCTCAGAAGATGGTAGTATAGGATGAGGAGATTAATGTTGGAGAAGGTGATCCTTCAAATATCCTTGTCCTAGCCCACTTATGACTTTAGTTGGTTTGGGTGTATGATGCCCGTGCTCTCTCATATATAATGTAAATGTAAAGGTTTGTTTCTCTCTGAAAATTGGGACACTTAAGAAGTATATAGACTATGTTAGTGCAATTTTGCTTTTCCTGAAGCTGGAGAAGCTATAATATGAGAAGTGGTTTCTGTTTAGACAGAATGATATAGTGAAGGACAGCCCAGTAGCAATATTACTTGTGGCTTTCAGTGCTATTTGGAAGCCATAGCCAGTCCTGACTATGGTACAGGTGGCTGTGCAGCAATTTTGCTATGGGTTGCTATTCCTCCCCCCACTTTGTTTTGCATTTGTACCCTAGATCATTGGCTCTAAAAACTTTTAGCTTGGGACCCACTTTTTAGAATGATAATCTGTCTGGACCTGCTGGAAGTGATGTCATGGCTGGAAGGGACATAATCAAGCAAATTTAAATAAAATAAAACCAATAAATAAGGGGAAATGAGTAAGCCAACCCTGTTCCATCAAGTGAATTACCTCTGTAACATGCTTCCAATGAACTCAACCCTCCCCCCCCCCCCAAAATCAGTAAGATTTTTTAGTCCTACCCAATGCCCATTTCAATTTACTGCAGATGCTCGCCTACAAGTCGATCTCACAGATAAGTCACAGGCAGGTTTTGAGCAAAAAATCATGGAATTTTCTATGACCCTCAGATAAGTTGGGGGTTAAACTTAGGTGGTGTCTGACTATAGTTTTGACTGATTTTACCCAAGGCTAGATCCTGAAAAATAACTTATCACTAATTGTTACTTAAGAACGGTACAGTCTCTAATTTATTAAAAACATAGTAAAAGATCATAAGATACATTTTTATTCTTTTTAAATTCTGGTCTTCACCTTTTTGTAAACACTATCCGTGCACTGTAAACAACATACCAGTAGAACAGTGCTTCCCAACCTGGGATTAATGTACTCCCGGAGGCACTCAACAGAACCTTTAGGGGTACTTGAAAAATGGCATAATAGCAGAAAAAGGCAGGTCGTGCTCCAGAATGCTTTGCAGGGCCAGCAAGGCAGGAAGGAAGATAGCTAGCTGACTGTGAAAGCCCCACCAATAGCTAGTTTTTGGTCATCACTGGTTGGCAACCTTCAGTCTCGAAAGACTATGGTATAAACCTACAGCATCAGGTATTCCCAGGCGGTCTTCCATCCAAGTACTAACCAGGCCTGACCCTGCTTAGCTTCCGAGATCAGACGAGATCAGGCACGCGCAGGGTAACATTCATCTGTGAGAACCAGCACAGTAAAAAAGCTGAAACATAATATGGAAAGTGATCAATCACCCAGAATTTCTTAGCACACTTCCGGTGCAAAACTGTGATAAATACATGAAGTCCGGGCTTTCATATAGGGATGAAGGCTTGTATTATTAATTACAAACATTTTGCTAATATGAAGGTTACAATTTATGGAAATGGGCTGCTAAGGGATATGCAAGTGAAAAAGGTTGGGAACCACTGCAGGAGATCCATGAATCAAATCCACCTTTAAGGTGTCTGTTGTGTTAAGCCAGAAGCTCTATATACAGCATACAATCCATAACACATAACTGAGTGTGCAATTCAATGCATAGCAGAGAGATGCAGCTGCATATATTTGCAACCCTTTTTACTCAGAAGTAGACCCACTGCTTTCCATGGGTGTTATTCTTAAATAGTGGTGCACTGAATTGTAGCCTGGGATTTTGCTTCAAATGGAAAGGAGGATCCCATCCTAGTGTTGAAGAAAATAGATCTCTGCTAAATGATCTCTGCTAAAACCTTTGCAAAACAGAACCAGGCAAACTGCATTTGCAAAATGGAACAGAGGAGAATAAAAGGTTAACTTTGGCAGGAATTTCCCATCAAAGTTACTATAGAATCTAATCTTCTGCTTGAGTCAGAAATGAAACTTTTCAGAATTGAGAAGCTCTGCCCTCAGCTTTGAGATAAGGCGAAGTGATAATTGGAGCTTGATTACTTGGCAAAAATTTTACGTACTATAGGCGAGTATCTAAGATATTTAAACCGGTTCAGTGTGATTTAGGATAAAATCAGTTTTAAACCATGTTTTTTGGTTTGGGCTAGATTAAGATTCTTAACTTCCCTCTAAACAGCATTAAAACCCCAGAGTGGTGATGAGAAGAAATTAGGCTCCACGGGGGCGGGGGAGAGAGAGAGGGAGTTTGAACTATCAGGACCTATCTGGCTTTCAAGTCTAAAAAAGAAAAGAATTCACCTTACTGGCTGAAGCCTCTGTTTTTATCCTTTTTAGAAGGGGGGGCTGCCTTCTGGAGCAATTATTTAGCTCCACATTTCTGGTAGCCTTGCACTCCACTTCGCCTGACCTTCTCCACCAGCCAAGGCATGTTTGCTTACTTGTGACTAAACACAGCTGTGTGGCTTAGTTTCACTTTCCATAGGGCTCAATATATTTGTCAGCTTGGAGGGAGGGACTTCTCTCTGGTGTCTTTTGGGGGCTGTGTTCATCAGATGCCAATGCCATTCTGGTGGCATTGGATTATTCTTGGCCTACCCTTTGCAACAAACCAAGGCACTTTTGCCTGCTCACAAGTAAATGTATGACATGGCTAAGTTTTACATTCCCTAGGGCTCCATACATTTACCTTCTCAGATATCAGCTTAAGCTTCTTGACCCACCAACAATCAGTTCGCAACCCACAGTTCCAGAAACCCTGCCTTAGACCTTGTGTAAATATTTGTTTATATATGGTAACAAGACCCTTCTTGGCCTAGTTGTTCAAGCTTTTATGAGTCTCTTACTAGGCCAAAAGGTTGAGTGTTGTGGTACTTTATGCTCTGGAAGTTGGAACCACTTCTATATATCTATTTATAAGCTGTTCCATAAAGATAAGAGGTGACTGCAGCACCACCACTCTCTGGAATATCAAGCTGCAGCAGATTCATAATTCATTTATATGCCAAAGGGTCTAGACGACTGCAGTATTCTGTGTTGCACTTTTTCTGTTGGTGACTGAGAAAATTCAGCTGGCATATAACTCCACATACTAACTGAGATATGTTACTTATGGCATTCTACTTTTCTCTAGTTTGTACAAGCTACCTATTGTCATTCTGGCCTTAATCTGTAACTTTCCTATCAATTTAGGTACAGTGTCTTGCAATGCTGCCTCCATTTTAATACCAAACTTGAATGATCCTGTTTACAGTGTAGAAAACAGGGCCAGCCACCACAAGATGCTGATTTCTCCATAGTAGTTTCTTCCAAATATGCAGAAGTGTATTGGTTTGCAATTTGAAAGGGGGAGGGGAATCCTGAAAGGTGCAATAGGACTTATGCTCAGGGACTTCCAATCCTTGTGAAAGGTTGAGGGTTTTTTAGCCATAGATTAGAAAGGTGCAAGGAAGGAAGGGGAGCTGGGGATACACAATAACTTGTAAGAAGTTGGGACGTGTAACAAAAGATTGACAGAGGATGTTTTCCTACCTGTAATTATGTGGACCTTGTGTGTTCGGAAAGTAATGTGTGCAGAGGTGTTCTTGGTGATTGCTGTCTCTTCTTTTAAGTTGGGGAGTGTTCTGAGCTTAAAAACATATCAGAACTGTTACTGTGTATATTTGGACTGGATTTTCTAGGTTAGGATATGAGTGGGAGGATAGAATTTTAATGTTAGATAGAATTTTAGTGTTTTCCTTTGATGGAAGAATAAAAATTCTGCTAATGTTCTATTTTAAACAATTTATTTGCTCTTTTAGAGAAGAAGATACACTTATAAATACTTGTATTTGGAAGTAATTATCTTAGAATGTGGTGCATCATTGGCTTAGAAAAAAGCCTAACTATAGTAAATTGTGAACAAAGCCCTGGCCTTCTACAATTCATTTTAGGACATGGATGGACTTTAAAAGGCAAAGTAATACAGTTCCTCTTTTCTAATATGAAGGAGAGTTCTGGTGAACATGGAGGCTTGCTAAATGCTTTGACAGTTCAGTTGATCCTAATCAAAGTATTGTGCCATAGGTGCATTCCCAATTTTTCTTATGGATCATACGGACCATTTTTACTTTAGGTTACACTCAGTGAAGCTGTGGAAAGCAATTGGGTCATTCTACCATTACATTTTTTTTTAAGGATTAAAAGTCTGAGGATGTTAAAGCCATGGTTTACAAATGGGTATCCTGGTGAACCCTGTCAGGTTCCTCCATGAAAATATTAGAAATGGCAGGCAAAGTTACTTTAAAATAGTCTTGCCACCAATGCTTAGCATAGGCTGTATTTAAGTTTGACTCCTAGAGTTGTATTTTAGCTTAGCTATGGATGTGACCTCTGGCAAGTCACTATAAAGCTGAACTGACATAACTCCAGAGGTTAAGTAAATGAGATTTGTGAATCACTTTGTGCTGAAATGTGCATTAGAATAAATAGGTTTGGAGGGGTGGTACTAAAGATGAATAGTGGCACATTTGGCTTCAGGAAGTCCACCAGACTGCCACAATGACAGCCTTCAAAGGTTCCTCAGAATGCATCTGTTTGGCCTCTAATTGATCTTAATCCAGTGCTTTGTTCCAACATATTTTAGCTGGCTTGATGATTTTCAGCTGACATGGATTATTTGTTACATTTACTTGATTTAGGAACCTGGGCTTTTCTGGTCAGAATTGTCACCAGTTGTAAGAATCTTCCTATGGACTTTATGACCACATTCCTCAAATTCAGTAGCAGAAACTTTAGTACAGGTAGTAGAAATTATTTTGAGAAATGTGGTCATAAAGCCCATAGGAAGAGTCTTACAATTGGTGATATACTTAAATTGCGTGTGTGCATGTGTGTTTCTATTTAAACCATTTTGGATATATTTTTACACTAGAAAACAGGTATACAATTGTATCAAATAATAAATGGGAATGCAGCAAACTGGTTTGATTTGGACATTAAGCATAAGAACTTCTAAACAAATAGATCCAGATAAAATAGTTACTGTTAAAAGCAAAATTTTATAAGCCATTTTAGAAGTGTAGTATTGGTGGCATACAGTAATTAAGTTCTGCAACATTGGGTGGCACAGGCTGTAATTCTGTGTGCACTTCCTGGGGACTAAGGCCCATTAATACAGTGAGACTAGTTTCTCACATGCAGACAATTATGCTGTTTATGTTCAAATGTGTTTCCAAATATGTTAAACTTAAAGGGCCGAAGATTTGAATATAACTACATTTGCAGACCTATAAAGAGCAATTGGTATATTGCAGAAACTGTGGCTTGTATTGCAGTGCCAAAAAGTAATGCCTCTAATCAGAAACTTGGAACCTGAATGCTTGAAAAGTGATTATGTTAAAGCGTTTGTAATTTGAATTGCAGATGTAGTCTTTTTTTAATGCTGATGTACAGTATTAACTCCCTGTCACTGATTCAAAATACAGACTTTGTGAAAATCATCAATTTTATTTCTGATTTGTTACTTACATTTAATGTATCCTTGCTCCTGTTTGCAGGGTAGCGCTGGGTTTACACGCTTGCATTAGCTGTTAACCATAGGCGGGTTTAATAAGGACAACTAAACACAACTGCAGATTGCTTCCTCTCCTGCTTTGCCCTGCTTGATGCACTATATGCTTCGTTTCTTTCGGTTTGTTTTCATAGTGTTTAGTGGGAGGTGCAAAGAGAAATGGGGAAGCTTTAAAACAGCTGCTCAATTAAAGGAAAAAGCACGTGCATGTGAATAGCTCTGCTGGGTCGTTAATTGAGAAGGCGCGATGCCCTCGGTGCAGTGGGGAGAGAGCGGAGAGCCTGCGCAGGAAAAGCAAAGGGCACTGCTCTCGTTCGGGAAAGCTGCGTTGCCTTTAAGGCTTGTGGCTTTCCAACCCCCCCCCCGATTGACAGCGCGCCCGGGTCACGTGACTCGTCTCTATTTGAAGGTCACAAAAACTGCTTCCTCTGTAGAGGCGGAGGGGGAGAACTAGCAGGGCGGTGCGCGCGCGCGCGCGTGCACGCGAGGAAGGGAGAAAGCGAGTTCAAGCCAAAATGGCCGACGGTGTCTCTGCTGGCTTCTGAGCATTTCCAATTGAGAAAACGGAAAGCAGGAGCGTTCTGGGATCTCTCCACTCCAGCCTCTTTTTACCTTGTTTGCCTCACCTGCTGGATTAAGCACTGCTGCACTTTATGAGGTCAGTCCTGTGTCCATCTAATGCCCCTTCCTTTGCCTGCTGGTGCTTCTTATGGCTTTAGTCCGACCTTTTCGTTGAATCTTTGCTTGCGCGACGCTGCTCGCCTCGTGCAAACGCCTGCGGATTGCTTTGATCTTGTGCCGCATGCAGTTGGATGGAAGGCTCTTTAAGAAATACGTGGCACGTCTTGAGGCTTTTTGAGATGCGTTTTTAACAAGCCTGCATTCGAACTAGGTTGGAGTCCTTGGCTGCTTTTTTTTGGTATTGCTTGTTTCCTATGACTCTTTCCAGGTGCTCTCCCTCCACACACACTTGAGGCTTTAAATCTGCTGCAAAAATTAGCATAAATTAAATGGGCTCTCATTCTTTCTTGCAGCTAGGATTGGCCAGGGCAGGGGGAGGCGTATTTTTTTTAAATCTATACTTTCTAGAGATTTGCAGAGCTAAAAACATGTAGCATTGCACCTTTTTAAATAGGAATTGGGAGTGTGTGTGGAAGCTATTTGCGGTTTTGGAAGATGACTGGTTCAGAATCTACCAGGCAAAATGCATATCGGTGCATATTCTGCGCGCGCGCCTTCCCCCCCCCCGCCACCGTTAGCGCCCCCCTTGTTACCAGATGCTTTTTCATTTTGATTGTTGGAGCCAAATGGTCTTGCCCTGTAAACATGGCATTTAGAGCTCAAAAGAGGCAATCTTGCTAATTAATGCTGGTTTGGAAATTGTATCCTGCTGTTTCCCTTTCCTTGAGCAGATTTTCTTCATATTACTTAGCAAGTTTAAATTTGGCTGTATGGGTATCAGTCTCGCTCTCGATAATGAGACTTGGAAAATTTTAGGTTTTAGACATGGAACGAATTATACTGCTGTGCGTGAGTATTTACAGGAGCTGATCTTGAACAGATTTCAAATGCTGTTCCTTTAAAAAAATTCAACACCTCTCCTTCTCCTTCTCTTTCCCCCTCCCCCAGGAAGCATAACAGCAGCGGGAGATCATTGTAAATCTTGCTTTCTGTGGGCAAGCCCTTCCCCCTGCATTGTGAGAATGTGATGTAATGTACCTCTCGTCGGGTGGAATTGAATAGGACAGTATACATTTCGATTGTCATGTATTTTCTCCCTCTTTCTGAAAGGCCTTGTGTTCAGTTTGCATTGTGATTCTTTCTATAGAGCAGAGATGGAGCTAGACTGAATTTTTTTTACTGTCATTGATAAATTATAGGTAATGGAAACTTAATGAATCTATCCCTTGTATGGTTTTACAGGACGAATCAAGCAAAAACTTGAATCATCTTGCCAGATTCTTACTCTTTAGCACAATATAATATTATGCTCTCTGATTTTTTTAAGGAATTATGCTATGTAGATTTTGAGAAAATAACCCTTGTGCTGAATTGGAGTTGTATTGATAGTGTTTCTATTCTTTGAGCTTATTGTGCATTCATATGTGCATGTATACAGTTCAGTTCAGTAAGACCTTTATTGGCATAAAATTGCATGTATACATGTTAGTTGGTGACCTACTTAAGACCACAAACTAATCTTGACTCAGTTTTTAGGGCCAACAGACAATATATATATTGTAACTTGTGTACTTCCATATGTGTCATTAGATCTAGTGAGGGACTTGGAACCAACTATTTTTAATGATGTGATAACCTTTTGCACTTGGCAGAGATAATGAGTTACCTGCCTTGAGTCATGCAAGCCATTAAGTTAACTTGGTTGTCATGTGCCATTCCTGGTGGGGGGGATGCAAAAGGTTGTTAACAGGAGGGGTTGACTTTAATTTCTTAAGAAAAAACTAATACTGCAGCTGTGTGCACACTTTCTGTTCAGACTCCATTGGTAGTGGATTTATGCACAGAATTGCTGCTTAAATGAAGTTCCCCATTTTTGAAATTCATGTTTCCCTTGTAAGCATGTGTATTAACTGGTTGCTGTAGCCATTAAAATATAACTGGTTTGCAACTAAGCAAAGCCTCTGTGCAACCAAAGGGCAAAATCCAGATGTTTGGGGTCGTGTTACCCATATGCACTGCATAATTATATCAGTTAAGCAAAGAGGGCTGATTCCTGTTTGCCTTTCTCTGTACACAGAGAGAGGTTTCTTTTCTGTTGACTGCTTGCTGGGGTATGTTTTGTATTTTTTTAGACTGTGATTCCTTTTTGAGTTAGGGAACACTGTTCTTTACATGGCTTTGTGATCTTTTTTGTTGAAAAACATATTAATGATGATGTAAGGTTCTTGAGCAAGGTCACTTGCTTGAAGGCTAAGGCTACAGTCTTATGAACACCTATTTAAAAACAGGCTCCAGTAAATAAGTAGGATTTACTTCATAGTAAGCATGAGTAGGATCAGACTGTAGGATCATGGCAGGGTCTGGTGGCTACTAGGCAAAACAGTATTTCTCCATGAGATTTAAAATGAATATCAATACTATTGGTCATAAATATTTGCATTGTGGAGTTCAGGTAGTTGTGGGACATAGAGCTTTTATGTTCTCATCTTGTACTCCTATTTGTCAAGCAAAAAGGCTTGAATTCCTGGAAATCAAAAACAAGACATGAAGGTGATGGTCTCCCCTGCTGTTTTTATTCCCCCAGTATTGCAATAACAAATAGCATGGAGGGGATGCATTCCTTGCAAGTTGAGTGCTGTGTGAAACAACTCTACTCTATTGACCTAACAGGCTGGTGCTCTTTGGCTCAGAATGCACTGTTCCCATTGGTTAGAATGACTGTCAGTTATGCAAGGACAAAGAGTGGTATAATGAAGTGGCACTAAGGGAAGCAGTGTTCTGAAAGGTATGACTGTAATTGGTATTCAGTGGCACTCTGCTTCTCTGCATAAAGGTTCATTTTGTTATCATAGCTACACCATCTCATGCACATAGATGGTGTTATATAATTAATAATAGAGCTATCGTCCATGAATATGAATTTGCCTAATCTCCCTTTCAAAGCTGTGTAAGCAAGTGATTGCCATCATAACTTGTGGCAGTGAATTCCATAAATTGTTTTGTGAAAAAAACACTGCTTTTGTCCTGAATCACTGGGCAATCAACTTCCTTGTGTGACCCAGTGTTAATAGTACTATATTATGGGATAGAGAGAAAATGTTTTCTCCATGCCATGCATGATTTTATACACCTCCCTCTTATCCAGCTCTCCTTCCCTTGTCACTACATGCATTCAGCCTTATCAGTCTGAGTGAGCATCTTCCATAAATAAGCTAATGATTTATTTAAAAAAACTAGTCTCCTCCCATCTGTGAACTTTCAGGACCTTATTAAATGCCTAGATGATAAAATGCTAAACTCCTCTCACTGTCTGGAGAGATTACGCTTCTGCCTTAGCTGCTACCTCTTGTTGGGGAGGAGTACTTGCTGCCACTGCTGCTCAGTAACAACTGGCTGATCTTGCCTCCTCCCTGAAAAAGGAAAAAATGGTCTAAAAAACTAAAGGAACCAGAAGTTACTCAGCCTAAGTGAGTCTAACTGCCAAGTCTCTGGTTGAGAGCAGTCCAGAATGTTGAAGATGTCAGCTCAGTATGAGGGGAAAAGGGGAATCGACCTGCAGAAGCCCTTCTAGGCTTATGTATAGTATATTATGACCTATGGGGGGGATACATGCTGTGAGGTTGAACTCCACACACAATACAGGAATGTTTCAGGTAGGTGGGAAGTAAAAAAAAAAAAAGGCAACCTCTTTATTTCTCTCTGCTATCCCTCCTCTTAATGAAATAGCACTAAATGCCTCAGGTTAAGGGCTGGCAAGCTAGCTCCAAATGTGACCTTGTAGTTCTATATACAGTAGTACTCAAAGAAAGGATCTCAATGCAGTGAAAGAGAACATGTTCTCCCTTCCCCATTCAGTCTCAGTTCTGAAAAAGTCTACTGTTCCAAAGTGGTTGGAGCCCTGAACAGGAATACACTCTTTTAAGGAACTAAGTGTTATATATTTGTGCACATTTCACTCTCCTAAACTGAAAGTCCTGAATACTTTCACTTTTCTTCATAGGAAGGTATTGCAACACTTTAGAGCACTCTTATTATTTTTCAGATCACTTATGGTTGTAGTACAATACAGAATGGCATCTCTCAGGGGTGTCAGACTCATTTCATAGGAGAGCTGAATAGCATTCATGATGCCTGCTAAGGGCTGAAAGTGATGTCATTAGGCAGGAAGTGATGTCATTAAACGGGTCATGACCAAAAATAAGCACTTTTTCTAACTTGGGAACGCATTAGCTGCAAATGACAGAAGAGAAAATATACATATCTTGATCATATTCAAGATATGGGAGAGCTCAGTTTTCGAGTGGGCTGCCCTTTCAGCAATAACACCTCAGCATGGCTCAGCAGCTGAGAGCCTGAGGGCTGGATAAAAAGCTTCCACAGGCCGCATCTGGGCCTTATATTTGACACCCTATCCTAGATTCTAGCACTTGTGTACAGGCCTTGGATCAAGTAGGAAGCCCACATATAATCATAATACAATATGTCACATATTTATCATGCTAATCTCAGAAGCTGGATATTTTTCTTCAAGATAGAAATGCAACCTTTAGCTTAGTTTCGTTTTGTAGTCATTCACTTTTAATATACAGGGTGTCCACAAAAACACTCCCTGATTTCAAACAGGTATAACATGCAACTTTATTGTAATAATCTTTCGCAGTTAGTAGCTTCAGATGCAGGATTTCATTCAGTTTCATGTGGTATAGGGTAGCATTAAAGGCACTCAATGTGCGCCCCTCTGGTTGCTTGGCAAACATCGATGCAATAGTCCAGTTCGGTCCAGACGCTCTGCAGCATATCTGGAGTTATCATGCGAACTGCTTCAGTGATCGAAATTTTCAGCTCCTCTAGGGTTGCGGGTAGATGGTGGTACGTAAACTGTGCTCTTCATGTACCCCCAAAGAAAGAAGTCACAAACAGTTAGGTCCGGTGACCTCGCAGGCCACCTGCAGAACACCTGATCATCTCGTCCAGCACGACCAGTCCATCTGTTTGGCAGGTGCTCATTGAGAAATCTCTTTGACAGCGAGATGCCAGTGTGGCGGAGCACCATCTTGCTGGAAAAGGTAGTCATCAGCCTCAGCAGCTAGTTGTAGAAACATCCAACTGGTCAGCATCTCCAGGTAACTTTGACGAGTAACAGTTCCTCCCTCAAAGAAGAAAGGGCCATACACTGTCCTCTCTGATACGGCAGAAATGAAATAACTTAAAGAATTGGTTCACAACACGTTTATCAATATATTTGAATTAGTTTAGATATCATTGTGAAATCAGGGATAGTTTTTGTGGACACCCACTATTGTATGTTTGTTTAGTTTATTTAATTCAGTTTTATTTGTATGAACCATAAGTAGTGGTTATGGTGGGGAGGGGTGAAATCCTAGAACCACAGTAGGACAGTATGATTATTAGGATCAACTAAAATATCAAACTAGTTTTGAGTTCTTCAGAAGCAGTCTTCCACAAGATCATAAGAAGAGCCCTGCTGGATCAAGCCAAAGTCGTGTCTAGTCCAGCTTCCTGTACCTCACAGTGGTCCACCAGATACCTCAGGGAACACAATGAGACAATGAGAGACCTGCATCCTGTGCCACTCCTTTGCATCTGACATTCTGAGGTATTCCAGCTGGATGCTAACCAAAGCAAGAGGCAGGAAGAGAAAATGCTGCACATGATGTTGAAGCCCCAAAGTGTGCTATTTGCAATTGACTTGTATCTTAAGATGAAATGCAGGAGGTATCAAACAGACATAGATTTGGCTTTACTAGGTAGGTTCAAGACAAATTTCAGTTTGCACTATGGAACAGTGATGGTTCATATGTTTAAGGCACTGGTCAAAGATCACTGAAGGATTCATCATGAAGATTAGGTGCAAGAGTCAACTGGGCAGTGGCATTGCTGAGGGATAATCATATGAAACAACAAAGATGACTGTATAAAGTCTTACATTTCCCGCTCTGCCTTCAGCACTAAGCTGAACACACAGGTTCCTTGTGAGGCAGTGAACCTCATTAAAGAAAAACAGTAATCTGTGAAGACCATTTTAGATGGTGTGCTAGGTAAAGGAAAAAGCAGTTGTTACATCGGATGCATGTGTCTGATGCATTTGACTTCATCCAGAACTTAGAAAAAAAAACTTAATATTTATGAAAGGCTCCACCAATGTGGAACGCTTAAAAGACATATACCTCTTAAGTTTTTTGTGCCCTTGAGAGAGTGTGGAGCTTCAGACATATACATGCAGTATAAAAAACTTGTTTTGAGTACCTAGTGTAGGTTTCCTTCCCCATTTTTTTTATTGTGGTGGTGTTTTCCTCCCCTTTCCATGATAGGTAAAATCAGTAGAAACCAATTAATATGTGGGGCTCTATCAGGGGCAGATTTGGTGCAGTTGGTGAAATGGGTTAAAGCTGGCTCTGGGTGCAGATTCACATATTTCTTGTATATTTGTTTGTTCTGTTTCTTTGGTATCTCAGACAGGAAGAATAGTTGTCAGGTGTTGAGTGCTGGACTGCCACCCAAAATATCATGACTTGTCACCTTTGACATATGGCCTAACATTGCATATTTCATGGTTCACTTGCTAACAGTTATCTCTATGGTACTGTTTTGAACCCTTTCCTAATAATTGATTAGTAAGATTCAGTATGTTTGCATTGTCACAGCATGTGTATGAAATGGTACAGTTGCTTTTCCTGAATCTGTGTAAATTGTGTAAGTTTCTCCTTTGTTCACTTAACAGAAGAAATAGAATAGTTTTTATTCAATAGATAATCTTAAAACATCTCCCAACAGTGACCTGAAACAATCAAATCTGTCCTTACAGGCATGTGCTAGATGACCTGAAGCAACGTTCTTTTGTCATATTTGAAGAAAACTGCATTAGTTCCCAGTTTGATAATTCAACTTCTAATTCCTGTGCAGATCCTTCTGCAACATTAATGTACTTAATCTTTTTAAATTTTCCCCCAGTTTCTTATTTTGTGATGAGAAATGGAGGGAAACAAGACATAAAGTAGTACACAGTCAAAGATTTGCATAGTTAAAGGAGGGAGCACTAGCTGATAAAAAGTAGTAATTAAACTTCAGATTCTGATATATGACATTGACTGCTCTAGATCTAGAACCATTTATGGAAGAGCTGCACTATTGATTTATATTGGTACAAATACATGAAATCCAAAAGATGGAACTGTAGCAATACAGCAGTGAACATCATAAAGTTCACAGTTTTAAACCAGTGGCAGTTACACATTACAGCAACTCCAGAACAGGAGAAAGAACATAAAATTGATGCTGCAACTTATAAGTACCTATATTGTACTACTGTTTGGTAGTAAAGCATCTGTTTTGTTCAAAATTTCATGAAGCACAAACTTTTCAGTGCTTCCTTCAAAATTCTAAAGATGAACCCATTACACATTGAAATTCAGAGTTATATTATGATGGTTCTTCAGGCAAGATTCATACATACTGATGTCTTAAGTTCACTTGTATTTTTCTCAGTAGTACTTTAGGAAGGTATATAGATAACCTGGGATCCATACTTATAAATTTTAATATAATGTGATAACATTATATTTAACTTCAAAAAAACTAAGATGATATCTGGTCCCATCAACCCATGGCAGATGGAAGGGAAAGAAATGGAAGTTGTGATGGAATTTATCTTCTTGGGCTCCAAGATCACTGCAGATGGAGATTGCAACCAGGAAATGAAAAGATGCTTGCTTCTTGGGAGGAAAGCTCTGGTAAGCCTAGACAATTAAAAACCGAGACATCACCTTGTCAACAAAGGTCCGTATAGTCAAAGCTATGGTTTTCCCAGTAGTAATATATGTCTGTGAGAGCTGGCCATAAGGAGGGCTGAATGCCAAAGAATAGATACTTTTGAATTATGGTGTTGGAGAAGACTTTTGGGAGTCCCCTGGACTGCAAGGAGATCAAATCAGTCAATCCTACAGGAATCAACCCTGACTGTTCGTTGGAAGGACAGATGCTGAAGTTTAAATACTTTGGTCATCTCATGAGAAGGGAAGACTCTTAGAAAAGACCCTGATGCTGAGAAAAATTGAAGGCAAAAGGAAAAGGGGATGATAGTGAATGAGATGGTTAGATAGTGTCATGGAGGCAGCAAACATGAATTTGGACAGACTCCAGAAGCTAGTGGTAGACAGGGATCCTGATGTACTGTGGTCCATGGGGTCATGACGAGTCAGACACGACTTAATGACTGAACAACAACAACCTAATGTTCTAAACATCCTCGTACTACTTTGATGGTGATGAGAGGGAGAGATTAAATGTTACACATGTACTGTCCTGATGTAATCATTGAAAAAAAAAAACCCTCCACAAGGTAAGTAGGTCATAGTATCCCTCTGTTGCCACTGAGGAACTAAGATTGAGGGGGAGTAGCATAGCTCAATCCAGTAAGCTCACCCAGTAAGTTTATGTCATAGGTGAAACTGGGGAAGCACTAATTTGCAACTCAGTCTCTTAATCACTAACGTGTGTGCGCGCGCACGCGCGCTCCCTATTTTCCCAGCAAGTGAAAAGTTCCAGGGTCTTCCTTTGGATGAGAGTATGCTGGAGAGTTGTAGCACCTTTGTAATATTTGCAAGTGTACAAGTAGCACATAAGCAGAGAAAGGCATATTTACAAGGTAGATCTACCCTGCTACCAATCTCTAGAGCAGCCATTTTTAACCACTGTGCTGTGGCAAACAGGTGTGCCACTGATGGTCTGCAGCATGGGAGTTTGGGGGAGGATCATTTGTTAGCAGAGCCACTGAGGGATGCAAGCTCCTGCCAGCAGCAGGAGTGCCTTGTCAGTTGCTCTAGAGCAGGGGTGCCCAAACCCCGGCCCTGGGGCCACTTGCGGCCCTCAAGGCCTCTCAATGTGGCCCTCAGGGAGCCCTTAGTCTCCAATGAGCATCTGGCCCTCCAGAGATTTGTTGGAGCCCGCACTGGCCTGACGCAACTGCTTTCAGCATGAGGGCAACTGTTTGACCTCTTGCGTGAGCTGTGGGATGAGGGCTCCCTCCACTGCTTGCTGTTTCACATCCGTGATGCAGTAGCAGCAGCAAAGGAAAGGCTGGCCTGGCTTTGTGCAAGACCTTTTATAGGCCTTGAGCTATTGTAAGAATAGCTCATTCATTCATATAAGTTCACCTTTAATATATTCATTTATGTAAACTTATGTAAATTTATTCAAATTTGAAATGTAAATTAATTATTTTTTCCTCCGGCCCCCGACATAGTGTCAGAGAGATGATGTGGCCCTCCTGCCAAAAACTTTGGACACCCCTGCTCTAGAGTGAGGTTCTATGTCTCAAAGCTGCAGCCAATTCACTGCTTTTTACTTCCCTCTTTGTTCAAAAAGCCTTGCAAACTGCTATTTAGAGGCCCAAGAACACCTCTCTCCTCCATCAGTTGGATGGGTGTCTCCTTTCCAAGCTCTGGTATTTCTCATTCAAATTCCCAACAATCCTGATCATTAGTTCCTATTGAATAAACATTAACAGGTCCTTCTGGTTTTTTATTTGGCAATCTGCCTAAAAAAAGAAATGGAAAGCGAGAAGCTGAGGCATCACAATAAATGCTTGGCAGAAAGATAGGATAACTATTTCATTTATTCTCATTAATGTGCATAAAACATGTATGAAATTGTTTCCTTAGAATTTCACATTGAAACATTAAAACTTGTCTAAAACACTGTATTAAGGCTGTAAAAGCTCAGTCTAAGGAAGGAGTCTGAAACATATTTCCCCACTAAAATGTTCCCTCAAAACATTTCCCCACTGCTATAGGTGGGGGGGAAAATCTGCTTGGAATGTATTCCACAATTCCAGTTTAAAACAAACCCTAACGCTGAAGCTGCCTTTAAGATTGTTACATTCCATGAGGAAATCAACATCTGTATAGGGCAGGGGTGCCCACTTGCGGCCCTCGGGGATTCCCAATCCGGCCTTCAGAGAGCCCCCAGTCTCCAGTGAGCCTCTGGTCCTCCGCAGACTTGCTGGAGCCCATGCTGGCCCAACGCAACCACTCTGTGTGAGAGTGACTGTTCGACCTCTTGCATGAACTATGAGCTCCCTCCACTACTTGCTGTTTCATGTCTGTGATACAGCAGTGTTAGTGAAGGAAAGGCTGGTCTTGCTTTGTGCAAGGCCTTTTATAGGCTTTGAGCTACTGCAAGACTTTCACTCATTCATATAAGTTCCAATATATTCATTTATGTAAATTTATTCAAATTTTAAATGTTAAATTCTTTTTTCCCTGGCCCCCCACCACAGTGTCAGAGAGATGAAGTGGCCCTCCTGCCAAAATGTTTGGACAATCCTGGTATAGGGTGTCATACCAAGTCTAAAGGTCTATAAGTGTACATTTGATGAGTTTGTAAAGTGTAGTTTAGCTTTTGCTGGCTAATGTTTCTTCCTGTTCTTGTTCTCTGACGGGGGGGGGGGGAATGATTTGTCCCTCTTCACCTCAGCATGATGTCTTTTCCAGTGGATGTTATTGATACATATTCTATGTTTTTTTTAAGATTGTGAGCCCTTTTGGGGCTAGGGAACCACTGATTTATTTAGTTCACAAAGCAGTTTACAGAGTAAAATCTTATGGGGAAGTGTATATATGTATTTTTAATTTTCATTTAGTGGCATATGGAGGCAAATCCATTTGAAAAATATTGTACACATCTATCTTCTATTTAGAGAGACTGAAGTAGTTCTGAATCCTGGAGTTTTCTGCCTACATTTCCTAGAACTACCTCTGTTTTCATAAGTGAGTAAACCTGACTGATATCATTTGTGAAATACGTATTCGGTATGAAGGCATTTGAATGAAACTATTCGTATTTTTAAACTCTTCTCCATCACTGTCCCCTTCTTATGCTACTTTTAATAATAGTGTGTGTGGTTTAACTTTTGCTTGTAACACCTATTCGTGTTGCTGAACTCCATGTCATCTCTAATCCTGCTGCTCTTTATATGTGAGAAGCATGGGTTGTTAAGGGAGCAGTGCAACCTTAATGCTCTCAAAGGACTTGTGAAAGTTGACCTGTATAAAGACCTATATAAAGTTCTGTTGCTGGATTCAGAAATAGATGGATGAAACTTTGCAACCTTCAGTGATTTCCACTCACAAATTCTGAAAGTTATTTGCGTATCCAGAATGTCTTGTTTTTTGACACTGCTACTATAGCTGTTAATATACTCTTATTGAAAGCAATTTTGTCGTCTTTTAGTTTAATATCCTAATGAAACAGTGCAATTTTACTCAGAAGTAAGCCAATTTGTTCAGTAAGACTTTAGCTGCTCACAAGAAACCAATACCTCTACCTATTAATCACATGGGACTTACTTCTGAGTAGACAGAATTGCACTATTTTCAAACACCTCTATCAATGGGTCATGCTTTCAAGAATGAGTGTATAAGATTGCTGTCTTAGATTCATTTGCAAGATTCACTTGCAAACAATTGAATGTTTACAAGTGAATAAGTTGATCTCACATTCTCTATTTTTGCAGGGATAAGGGTTCATGAACTGTCCTAATACTACTTGGGGCAAATGTCTGACTCAGCTTCTTCTTGGAGTTAAATTGCAAGGATGTGAAGACCTTTAGGCTATTAAAGACTCATTCAGAAGACATTTTGTGGAATGTCCGCCATATTACAGAATTAAACTGGAGAATTTATTTCTAGAACTCATCAGTGGGAATTTACTTATGAAATCTAGCAGCAGTTAATGGACAGTGAAAAGCTACCTAGAGTTTTGCTTTAGATTGACTCTTAAGCTCAAATTTATAAGTTCTCTGATTTTTGTAGGAAAATGTAACCATATGTGTGGTACAGGTCGTGTATCTGGCCGCTAAAGTTCAGTAAGACCATGATATGGTGTGTATGGATATCAAGATTATTTCTCTATTACTGCTTGTGCAAGTGATACTATAGGAGGATGAATTTTGGAGAGATTGGGTTCTCTGTCATTTGCAGACCATTTCAGAGAAGGGGGAGGAAAAACATGGCTTATCCAACTGCTGGATAGGCTTCTGGGAGGCTCCTCACCAATCCGGAGGTACTTGCCTGAGCAAGTGACATTATAGAAGCTTGACCATTAATGTAGTGTATATGGAAGTTCTTGTGGTGGTTGTCATTCTTTCAGAAGACTTCTTAACCAGAAAAGTGTCAACCTTTTTGATATAGCAGTAGTTCTCAAACTTCCTGGGAGATTTACTCCTGGTCTTTGCAGGGGCAGCAAAGTGATCCCCAGGATCATGTCCCTGCAGGGGAATGGGGCTATTTTTTACTAAACATATGTGCTCTCAGGTCCGGGGGTGTGGGGAGCCCCATGGTGTGCTTGTAGGTCTCCCCACAGTGCACTTGCAGGTCTCCATGTGGCTTCTAAATAGTGAAAGCTTAACTTTTTTGGATAGATGGGCCTCTTTAAACCTATCCCTTTGGGTTAAGGTTAATACACTTAAAATGGATTTTATACCTCATGTTTTGTGTGCAATTTTCTATACATATTCCACAAAGGTAAATAAAATTTGTTTTGTTTTGGAAATTCTTACAGCATAGCACAGATTTACTTGGAAAGTATGCAGTTATTTAGTGAAGAAGGATTTGGACTTCCTGATTTTAGGTTGTATCATCAAGCTTATCTTTTAACATCCAGTAATTATTAGAACTATTCTGTCCAACAGGGAATTCCATCTTAGGCTAGCCCAAGTTCCTACAGTGGCTCCACTAGTGAAGTAATGGTATTTGAATCTACATGTGCTAAAACTAAGGATATCCCAGGGTTTTCAGGCCTGTTTCATGTAGCGGACTGAATTGCATTCATGGCACCTGCTAGGACCGGGAAGTGACATCATTAAGCAGGAAGTGATACAATTAAGCTGATGACCAGAAATAAGCACTTTGTTCTCTTGTAGGAACTTGCTAGCTGCAAATGGTAGAAAATATGCAAATTCTGATCATATATTCAAGATAAGGGGGAGCTCAGTTATCACATGGGCCCTCCTTTCAGCAGTGCCTCTTCTGTCAAGACATCACAGCTCAGTAATAGAGAGTAGTCTGTGAAGTGATGCCTTGGCAGAAGTGACACTGCTGAAAGGGCATCTGGTATGATAATCGAGTTCTTCTAGCACCTTGGCAACACCTCCCTTTCTGGTCTGCCCCTTCTCCTTGCCCTCTGAGGCCTCTATCTGTCTATCCCTCCCAGCGCTGTGGCAGTGCTGGGAGAGCCTGATTATCATGTGGGATGAGGTAGGGTGCCCATGGACCACATATTTGACACTCCTGGCACATCCCATTAACAATATGATTATGTATAGAATATGATGGCACAAAAATATGGATTTGACCTTTATTTACATGCCAAATGGGCATTGTGAACTAATCCAGAATTGCAAATTGGGAAGGAATCTTTACTTTGCAACTCTTGGTTATTCTTTATCTCAATCAGTTAATGGGTCAAGATGAAGAATATTTTTGTTTTCAAGACTGAGGGTTAAACATGAACTGCCATCATTGACAGAATGGCAGTATTTATAATTAAAACATTTATTACAGTCTTAATTTGGCCCAGATGCATTGTGTCTGAGACCTCGATACTTTTAGAAGCACTCTTGGAGTCAACAGAGAAAAAGAAGCCTACAATATTTTACACTTGATGTCACTTAATAAACATTATACGCAAATACTCAGAGAAATTTTGAATTCAGAACTGCACTGTCCTATTTTGTATAATGACAAGTGACTAAATATTCTTGCAATGTTGATGGGTCTTAGATTGCAATTTGAAAAATATCTTGGGTATATTGCACACTGCAGTGTCTTTATAGAAAGGAGTAATTAATCAAGGCGATCCAACTTTTAATACTATGGGGAATGACGGCAAGACCCCAGTGTTGCCCCCAGTTGTGCCAACCCAAAAATAATTGGCGGTGATGTCATTGGCCTCTATCTTTCTCTGGGATGGGCCAGCCTGAACTTCTGTGAAACTGCTCCTCTTGTTAGCCAGAGAGGATCACATGTAGAAGAGTACCAAGGGTAGTATGGACTTTCTTAGAGAAAGAATTCCCAGACTAACTCTACCTGGCTAGAAAGATAGTTCTTTGCTTAGCTCCTGCCAGGCATTAAACACCAGCAGCTTCTTTCTCTTTCCTCCTTTCCCATCTTAAATAGGATGATAGGGAAAGGAGCATTGGTGATAGCATTCAGGGACTGCTTCCTGGGATGACTGCTGGCTCCTCCTGCACCCATCCAGGAAGGGGACCTCTGGCACTACACGTGAGTGCCAAGACAGGATCTGACAAACACTTTGTGGTTCCTTTTACTGACATTTTTGAGGAATATACTGGAAGAAGAGTCATGATCTTCATCCTATGGCAAATCAATCCATAGGCTGTCCTCAGAATTCTGTGTTCTTCTAATTGAAACTGGAAAAGTTATAGGCAGCCTTAGATACCTTCTTATGGGATCTCAGCCTGTTCTCTGGGAAGGAAGGGCTGGCATTCCTACTGCTGGGATGCCCCTCCTCCTGGAAGGTAGGATTGGAACCTCTGAAAGGATACTCCTCCCACATTGGGGGCATCCCATGCTGCTCCTCCATTTCCGGTCCTACCTTCTAGGAATGAGGACAGACCTCTGTTGTGCTCTGGCACAACATCAGTATTTTTTCTTTATTTTGACTTCAGCCTTCTTCCCTGGAGCAGGGGGTAGAACTTCCCCCCCCGCCTCCCAGGCTCTGAACAGCCCAGAGCTTGCGTACTGCTGGGACTCAGCGCTGCCCCCCCCCCCACTGCAAGCAGGCAGGAATGGCAGGTTGAGGTGGTGTGGGAGGCTTCTGACCCCCTCCCCTGTGCGGAACTGGTGCTTTACTGGCAGGGCAGCCAGCAGGAGCAGCGTTGCCACGCGGCGGTCACCATCTTGGGCCCTCCCCCCTCCCCGGGGGAGAGACTCAGGCAGCCCAGCCCCGGAGCGCTTCGCAGGCCCCAGTGATGCTACACCCCACAGGAAGCTCACTGGGGCAGCGAAGCACCCGTTGGTCGCCGCTCCCCCCAAGTGACAGCGGAGCATTGGCAGGGTCCCCCCTTATCCGGTGCGGCCCCCCGCAGACCTGCAGCAGTGGCGGCAGAACCAGTAAGCCCCCAGACAGCGTGGCCACGCCTTCTCAGAAGCAGTGGGCAAGCACGGGGGGAGCAGGAACACCAACAGGCAGCGTGCCCAGTGGGTGGCACTACCACACCCCTCAGAGCGGGATCACTGTGGGGCAGGTACCCCCGCCACCTCCATATGACAAGAGCTCTTATGGCTTGGGTGGAGGACGTGATGGCCTCAGACAAGTCCCTTTCTAGGCCCACACGTAACACCCTCAAGAAGTTGTCGCTAGCAGCAGCCTTCTCAGCAGATGCGTCCCTGGAGGCCATGCAGTTCAGCGCTAGAGCGGTGGCTGCAAACGTAGTGGCTAGGAGGAATATCTGGCTCCGACACTGGGACATAGATCAGGGCTCCCAGGCATGTCTCGTAGCTTTCCGCTTCACGGGGTCCAAACTGTTTGGTCAAGCCCTTGATCCCTTGCTGGTAGAAAGCAGGGACAAGTGTAAGGTGCTACCCTCAGCACACAAGGAGGCAGGCAAGTCAACAAGGCCAGGCTGGCCCTTTCGCTCACAATGCCCTGCATTCAGACCTAGAGGCTCCTTCAGGGACTCCATCGCCCGCAAGCCCGGATGGGCCAAGTTGAAATTCTTCCCTAAGTCCCGTCCTCCGCAAGAGGAGATTCTTCTTCCTCTTCCCACAGGGCCACCAAGCCCACCCACTCCGCATGACGCCAGACCACGGATGGGGGGGCCCCAGATCAGAGGGCTCCTCCAGCACTTTGCGGCATATTGGAGCAAGATCACCACAGACGCCTGGGTGCTGGAGATAGTGACCAGGGGCTACTCTTTGGAGTTCAAGACCAAACCCGGGAACCGCTTCTGGAGGGTGCCACGGTAAAAGGTACAGGAGAAGCACCAGCGCATGCGAGCAGTGATTCGCCACCTGCCGGACATTGAAGCGGTCGAGCCAGTCCTGCTGGCACAGAGGGGCAAGGGAGTCTATTCCACCTTCTTCCTGGTCCCAAAGAAGAACAGTAACATGAGATCGATCCTCGACCTCAAGTGGCTAAACTAGTTCCTCTGGAAGCGCCGTTTCAAGATGGAGACCTGGAGGTCCATAGTGGCAGCGCTGGAGAAGGGGGACGCGGTGGGCTCTGTTGATCTCTCTGATTCTTATATGCATATTCCAATACGCCCGAACCATCGCTGCTTCCTGCACTTCTGCTGTGGATCATGCCATCTACAGTTCCGTGTTCTTGATTTCGGCCTGACCTCAGCCCCACGCGTGTTCACAAAAGTCCTTGTGGCCCTCGTGGCTCACTTATGCCTCCAGGGGATTAAACATAAACTGTGGCAAAAGAAATGTAAGAAGGTGATCCGGGAGGCCAAGCGAGACTATGAGGAACACATGGCCAGCAACATTAAGGGAAATAATAAAAGCTTCTTTGAATATGTTAGGAGCAGGAAACTTGCCAGAGGTGCGGTTGGCCCTCTGGATGGTGAGGGAGGGAAAGGGGAGATAAAAGGAGACTTAGAGATGGCAGAAAAATTAAATGAGTTCTTTGCGTTTGTCTTCACGGCAGAAGACCTTGGGCAAATACAGCTGCTTGAACAGGCCCTCATGACCAAGGAATTAAGTCAGATAGAGGTTGGAAGAGAAGATGTTTCAGACCTCATTGATAAATTAAAGATCAATAAGTCACCGGGCCCGAATGGCATCCACCCAAGAGTTAACGTCCTCTCCTGGATTGAGACCTGGTTGAAGACCAGGAAACAGAGAGTGGGTGTCAATGGGCAATTTTCACAATGGAGAGAGGTAAAAAGCGGTGTGCCCCAAGGATCTGTCCTGGGACCAGTGCTTTTCAACCTCTTCATAAATGACCTGGAGACAGGGTGAGCAGCGAGGTGGCTAAGTTTGCAGACGACACCAAACTTTTCCGAGGGGTGAAGACCAGATGTCATTGTGAGGAGCTCCAGAAGGATCTCTCCAAACTGGCAGAATGGGCAGCAAAATGGCAGATGCATTTCAATGTCAGTAAGTGTAAAGTCATGCACATTGGGGCAAAAAATCAAAACTTCACATATAGGTTGATGGGTTCTGAGCTGTCTGTGACAGATCAGGAGAGAGATCTTGGGGTGGTGGTGGACAGGTCGATGAAAGTGTTGACCCAATGTGCGGCGGCAGTGAAGAAGGCCAATTCTATGCTTGGGATCATTTGAAAAGGTATTGAGGAACAAAACGGCTAATATTATAATGCCGTTGTACAAATCTATGGTAAGGCCACACCTGGAGTATTGTGTCCAGTTCTGGTCGCCACATCTCAAAAAGGATATAGTGGAAATGGAAAAGGTGCAAAAAGAGAGCGAATAAGATGATTACTGTGCTGGGGCACCTTCCTAATGAGGAAAGCCTATGGCGTTTGGGCCTCTTCAGCCTAGAAAAGAGATGCCTGAGGGGGGACATACAAAATTATGTAGGTGATGGACAGAGTGGATAGAGAGATGCTCTTTACACTCTCACATAACATCAGAACCAGGGGACATCCACTAAAATTGAGTGTTGGGAGAGTTAGAACAGACAAAAGAAAATATTTCTTTACTCAGCATGTGGTCGGTCTGTGGAACTCCCTGCCGCAGGATCTGGTGATGGCATCTGACCTGGACGCCTTTAAAAGGGGATTGGACAAGTTTCTGGAGGTAAAATCCATTATGGGTTACAAGCCATGATGTTTATGTGCAACCTCCTGATTTTAGAAATGGGCAATGTCAGAATGCCAATGCAAGGGAGGGCACCAGGATTTGGTCTCTTGTTATCTGGTGTACTCCCTGGGGCATTTGGTGGGTCGCTGTGAGATGCAGGAAGTTGGACTAGATGGGCCTATGGCCTGATCCAGTGGGGCTGTTCTTATGAGGAGTCCCACATGCACATCAACCTGCTGGAACTCAGAGCCATCCGTCTGGTGCTGGGCAAATTCGCCCACCTGGATCCAAGGCCAGCAAGTTCTAGTGAGGACGGACAACGTAACCGCCAAGGCTTACGTGAACAAACAAGGAGGCTTACGATCCACAGCCCTTCAGGAAGAGGCGGCAGCCATCATCACTTGGGCTGAAGCCCATCTCGTAGCCATACAGGCGGAGCACGTAGCTGGAGTGGACAATACCGTAGCGGGTTGGCTAAGCAGGCGGCAGATCCTGGAGACAGAGTAGCCACTAAACCCGCGGGTCTTCAGCCTGGTGAGAGAGAGATTCGGGACCCCACTCGTGGACCTCTTTGCCACAAGAGAGAACGTGCAAATCCAAAGATTCTTCGCAAGGGTCCCACAAGAGTGGGTGGAGACCATAGGCGCTCTAAGCAGCCCCTGACCTCAGGGTCTTCTGTACGCCTTTCCACCAGTTCTGCTACTCCAGCATCTTCTCAACAGAATCAAGCAGCTCTGGGTGGAAGTCATTCTGATAGCTTCCAAGTGGCCCAGACATCCATGGTTCCCAGAGCTCATACGCCTGTCAACACAGAACCATTGAACATTCCTGCTACAGGAGGACCTCCTGCTCCAGGGCCCGATGGCACATTCTCAGCCACACCTCTTCAATCTGACAGCATGGAGGTTGAGTGGAGCATGCTATTCAGGCTGGGGTATTCCGACAGGGTCACGGCCACCTTGCTGGCCTCACGTAAGTCCTCCACTCGGAAGGTGTACCAGTCCACCTGGCACACCTTTATTAGGTGGGTGGAGGCTCGGGGGGGTCAGGGCAATCATGGCTGGGGTAAAGCACGTCTTGGCCTTCCTGCAGGAGAGCCTGGACAAGGGTCTGTCCACCAACACACTCAAGAGACAGGTGGCGGCCCTCGACAGCATCCTGGGAGCGGGCTCAGAGGAATCCATGTCATCCCATCCTCACGTCCACAGGTTCCTGAGGGGCGTGGCACTGCTGAACCCCCCAACAGTCCACAGGTTCCCTAGCTGGGACCTGAACAAGGTTCTGGAGGCCCTCGCTGAGGCATGCTTCGAGCCTCTGGCCTCAGTTACCATTAGGGAACTCATGTTCAAGGTTCTCTTCCTAGTGGCAATTACCTCAGCCAGGAGAATCTCAGAGCTTGGGGCCTTGTCCATCAACCCCAAGCTGTGCGTTTTCCATAAGGACCAGGTGGTATTTCGCCTGGATCCAACCTTTGTCCCAAAGGTCAACTCCCTATTTCACAGGGCTCAGGAACTGTTTCTCCCATCCTTCTGCCCCAGGGAGAAGACATGGCACACTCTGGACGTGCGTAGGGCCTTACGTTATTACATCGGGCACACTAGAGACTTTAGGAAGTCAGAGTCCCTGTTTGTAACCTACAAGGGCTCCAACCAAGGCCACAAGGCCTCTGCCAGCTCACTAGTGCGCTGGTTAAAAGCGTGCATACGTCTACCAGACCAGAGGGAAAGTTCGCCCAGAAGGCATCACGGCTCACTCCCTCAGGAGCACTGCCGCCTCAGTGGTGTTCGATGGGTATGCATCCCTCATGGAAATCTGTAGGGTGGCAACGTGGTCTTCAGTCCACACCCTCACCAAACACTACCGGATAACCAAAGCCACTTCATTGGACGCCGCTATGGGCCATAAGGTGCTGTAACAGGTGGTGAGGCCGTGAGCGACCCCTTGCTCTCCCACTTTTCTGGTTGGCTCTGGTATATACCAGCAGTAGGAATGCTGGAATCCCTTCCTTCCCAGAGAAAGTAGGAATTTCTTACCTGAGAATTCCAGTTCTGGGAAAGGATGGCATTCCGCCTGCCGCTTCTCCAGCTCTGGGGGTGCACTGCTACCTCAGGCCTCCCCACAGGGGGCAGAAAACCCTAGCGGGATCCTTTTGCGCAGTTGTTGGGGTTGTTGGTTGTTGTCTGTTTGTAGTTACTCCCACAGTTGGCTAGGTATCGTCATAGTCAACCCTCGCGGTGGACACACCACAAATCAAGGGCCAGGCCACTGCTGAGGAGCAGGGGAGCATAAGGTCTTTTCCGCTTGTCGAGTCTGGACTGGGGAGCAGCATGGGATGCCCCCAACATGGGAGAGGTATCTGTTCATTGAGGTTCTGATCCTACCTTCCAGGAGGAGGGGCATCCCAGTAGTAGGAATGCCATTCTTCCTTTCCCAGAACTGGAATTCTCAGGTAAGAAATTCCTACTTTTTGTACCAAACCCCCCTTTAACTCACCCCATCAGGTTTTTGATATTCCTCAACCTTCTGTTCCTCTTCGATTATGTCAATTTCCCCGGCTCCATGAAATCCACAGCAACTACGGTGACAGTGGGAACATTTGGGAAGGGTGCTGGTGCCTTCTTTTGCACAGCAGTTTTGCTTGTGACTGTTAATCTGAACAAGCACTCTGAAGAGACATATGGTTAGGCACATTTTATGTTTGAAAGTTCATAAGTTGAAAACATTTAAAGGAGCTTCTGTGTTTTATTTTGTATTTTTATATTGTATGTTGCCTCAGATATATTGTTTATAAGGGAAGAGGCAGGATATCAATCTTAAAAATTCCAGCACGGGAACAGATGTTTCCATGACAACTATTTCTCAATGGTTGAGGGATTACATTGGAAAGATTCTTAAATTTTGAGGCAGGGTAGTGCCTTCAGGCACTTCAACACACTCTTGTGGGGGGGGGGGAAGCAGCCTCTGCGATGTATGGGGGTTGTCCATCTCTTGATCATTAGTGAAGCAGCAGAGTAGGAGCTGATTTGCACTTTTTTGAGAGAGATTTTATGTTTAATGGCACTTTCAATGTTTCTGCCAAAATATCTACCAACTCACAAGGAGAGAAGAATGTAAGAGCGGGTCCTGTTGGAATCTACCCTAAGCCTACTGCTCTTGTGTTTATACTGTCCCTGGGTGATGTCAAATTATGTGGGGTTTCCATACCATTTAGAGCTGGTTGTCATCAACTTATATTGTGTTGGTTTTCTGTGTCTTTTTTTAAAGCAACCTTGTAGTGAAAATGTGTTTGGGAAAGGCGAGATAAATCTTATAACACTAAGTGTACTGCTCTACCCCAAATTCCCCCTCCATCCACCTTTCTGTTCGTCTGTCTAGTATTGTTACTCAAATGCATCATGGCAATGAAACTTCAAATGTGTGCAAAACCAAACTGTTCCCTGCAAAACCAAACTGTTCATGTTCCCTCAAAGCCTTCCTGTTCTAATGTGTACTCTGAACCTATTGACGTCACTAGCCATCTTGTTTAAGGTATGAAGCCTTGGTTAATCATGAGTTCCTCTCTTGCTTTTGCTGTAAAAGCAAAAATGATCCTATAAAATTTAGTTTCACATTTTGAGTATGCAGCTCTGGCAGAACATTTTGAAGCTTCAACAAGGTGAAACCTCTTGTCTGGAAGCTCCAGTTTAGTGTTCCAATCTGAGTAGTAACATTTGGTGATTTCTCCTTGACTTCAGATATAATTTCATAGGAAGACTATTGGAACTTTGCCTGATGTTTCCTATTAAATGTTTGAAGTTCTTACAGACAGAGGAAAAATCTTCAACGGTCAACTCCAACTTCAGCAGGGAAGTGTTGATTTGTGTTTCTTTGAGTAATTCTCTTAAACCATCTCTCTGTCTTTTTATCTCTACACATTAGATTACCATTTCATAGAATAGCGCAGGTCCTTTACTATCCTGCTTTTATCTAGAGTACACTTCCTCTGTGTCTTAAACAGCTCTGCTGTATGCATTTACAAATTGCAGAATGCTTGTGGTGATGAGGAGAAACCGCATTTGGGGAATTTTGTGACCCATAACTGTTCCCAGCTATGGTGGAATCATTACAAATGTTTTTGTGTTTGCTCAGATACAGGATAAAGATTCCAAAGAAGTATCCAAAGTAGTTTGCATACAAAATCAATAATAAATGCATACTAAAACAGAATAACACAAAATTGGCTAAAATGCACTTAATGTGGAACAAGACTAATAAGCAGGCACAAATCTGTTTCCAAGAGACACATTAATCGTTCTTGTAAAAACTAAGGGATAAATGGACTTTTAAGGCTCTGATCAGGGAATTCCAGACAGGGTTCACAATTGAGAAATCCCTCAACTTTGTTCTCAATATCTCTCTGATTGGTGAGGCACTCTTAGCAGGGTCCTCTGAAAATATTGGGAGACTAAATGAGCAAGAGAGTACAGTTAATACTTGGGTAGCAAAAACTGTCTTTTCTTCTGTAGCAGTATTGTCAGATGAATTTCCTTTTTTATTCTTCTCATCCACTAATATGGGTCAAGTTGATATTCCCTGAGATAGTAAAATTTACATGCAGTGACACTGTTACTTCAGTTGCTAAGGAAAGTGATTATGTATGAAGTTTCTCTTGTCCCCCCATCTTTAAAGTTAGTTGTATCAAAAAATGCTAGTATTACACATAATACAGACTGAATTTTACCCACATGTTACCCACTTATGAAAGGTGTACATATGTAATGCATGCACACCCCGAGTTGGGTTTTCTAAGACTGTCTTCTGTGATCCTTCTTTAAAAAGGTTTTTGTTTTGACTTTGAAATTAAGCCTTGTTCTGCTGTGGAGGGAAAAGATATGTGAACCTTCTTTTCCTGCCTCTGTTGCTAAGGCCAGATGCTGGCTAAGACGGCATGTATTTAGGCTGCTGCTTCCCTGGCATGAGAGGAAGAGAGAACAAAGAGGCTGAGCTCTCCTACTCCATTGTGCTGCTTAAAACTGCCTATAAAAGCTGTTGGATCATGGTTTCTTCAACAGCTTGCCTAGTTGGCAGAATGTGTTGAATACTCTTTCTCCTTTTTAAAGCCTTTGAAAGCTGTAGTGCATGTACAGATTCTTCATGGAGATATAAAATTAGCTTGAATAGCTAAGGAGTTATGAGAATACATAGTTTTGAATGAGCTGTTAACCCTCAATGAAAATACTGTCAACTACATCTGGCACATATACCTTGCATTCATGCTTTGAGTTTTAGCTTCTGTAACTTCTGATTCTGTAGACTGTGACTTTTCAAGACTTGTATGTACTCTTGTTATTGCAGTGCTTAACTTGAATGGGGATGTACTGGAATTCTTCAGTGATAAATTTGTCTAGACCCCTATTCAGGTTGTATCAAATAAAAATAGAACCCTGCTTTCCCCTTTGTCTTCGTGTCTGCCTCTCACCCTTAACCCATTCCAGTTCATTTTTGGGATACTTTCACAAGGAAACTGTTCCACCACTTTAGAAACACTTGCATCCCCCCCCCCACTTAGAGAAGTAGTATGGTTTTGGCTCAATGAATAGGAGTTCTGCATTGTGTTAGAAATGCCTGTCAGAGCATTCTTTAAAACAAAGAAACAGAGTTTAAATAGAGACTATGCTAATTAGATTACAAACTGTCTGGCCTTGCTGTATGGATCAAGTTGGAGCCCTTCTGTTTTCCCCAAACTATCAAAATGCTAATCTGTAAAACAAAACAACCCCACAAAGTTTTTAAGAAATTAGATTGCTAGGCACCTTTCCATCTCTGCTCCCTATATTTCTAAAAACCTTTATATCTGAACTGCAGTATTTAGGGCCTGGGCTCTACTTTGTAAGAAAAATGCAGTATAGTCCATATATCCTAGAAAAAATATTTCCATTAAACAGTGCAAAGGTTCTAGGTTATAACATTTAGACAGAGCTGTACCTGGACCCACAGCCTTTTCTGTTTTAACTCCAATGGAGGCCTGGCCCTTCATGAACCAAATAAGATCAGAAACAGAAGGGTTAAAGTAGAGTTGAGAACAGTCTACCTCCCTTTGACCTTGGGAGTTTGTTGGCTTAAAAATTCAGTCTTTCAGTCACAGTATCTGAATTAAATATGGGAAAAAATACCTGAAGATTCTTGTATATATCATAGCTACTTTGTGACTTGCAAACTATTGAATGCATCCCACTAGACTAGTTCAGCAGCTCAGCATTCACTAAACCTGGGCTGGCAAAACCAAAGCATGGTGTAGAGCAGTGTTCTGAAACAGTGGGTCAGGACCCAGAAGGGGGTCATGACCTGATCATTTGTGGCTTGTGAAACTGACAAGGAAAATGCATTGAGCCCTATGAAAACAAAACTGAGTGCACATGCATGTTTACTTGCAAGTAGGCAACTGTTACTCTACTTCTATTGAAGGCCAAGCAGAGGGGAACTCAAGGCCACACGAAATGGTTCCAGTCTGAATGTGGAGCTTAGCAAATTCTCTAGAAGGTGGGCCCTCCACCATAGTAAAAAGGATAAAAACAGAGACTTGGGCAGCTGGTAAGGTGAAACTGTTTTTTAGACTTGTAAGGCTAGGTGGTCCCCATGCTAAAATGTTTGAGAACCACTGGTGTAGCATTTTGCAACTACAAGTGAACTTTGGGGTGCTTGTCTGCTTTGGATGAACATCTTTCATTTTATGGATATGAGAATATTAATATAAATTATCTTTTCAGTTAAATAATACTGTGAGTGCATCTGCTGCTACTGTATCACCCATATCACCTACTACACTTGTAAAGTGTTGAAAATTTATGAAAATGAGAACTTGATATGAGAACTTGGAATCAAAGCACAATACTACTTTCTGCCTTTTTCATTTTTTTTCAAATCATGAATCTGCAAATAAGCAAAAAACAACCATTTTCAAACACCTATAGCTATTACACTTGACTTTCAACTTATCACTAAACTTATAGTCCTGATTTCCTCATTTACTGGGATGGTTCAGTTTAACTCTATTAGAAATGCAACTTAGATTGAAGTTGAATGTAAAGGATAGGTTTCTACTATAACATGTAAGAAGTGAAGTACCTACGTACTCATTTGTACATCACAAGTCAGCAAAATTACAAGAGCCAGTCACAAATAAAGGGTGTTATGGAAAACCTTGTTTATAGTTGAATCTGCTTTATAAAAACAAAAGGTGGTCTTCAGAGTAGCTGAGCCAATTTAGCATACCATAGATACTCGCCTATAAGTTGATTTCACAGAAAAGTCAAGTTTTTTGAGCCAAAATCATTGAATTTTCTATGACCCTCGGATAAGTTGGGGGTTAAACTTAGGGGGTCTGACTATAGTTTTGGCTGATTTTACCTGAGGCCAGATCCTTAAAAATAACCTACCAGTAATTGTTATCTAAGAACTGTACAGTCTCTAATTTATTAAAAATTTAGTTAAATTCAAAGGATACATTTTTATTTAACTTTTTAAATTCTGGTCTTCACAACCTTTTTGTAAACACTATCAGAGTAAGTGCACTGTAAGCATACTAGTAGAATAGTGGTTCTTAACCTGGGGTGCATGTACCCCCAGGGGCACTCAACATGACCTTTAAGAGTGCTTGAAAAAGTTGAATAATGGCAGAAAAAGGCAAGTAGTGCTCCAGAATGCCTTGCAGGGCCAGGAAGGGAGGTAACTAGTTGGCTTGAAAGCCCACCAATAGCTAATTTTTGGTCATCAATGCATGTATGAATCAGTATTTGAAAATCAGCGTAGTAAAAAAGCTGAAACATAATATGGAAAGTGATCAATCACCAAGAATTTCTCAGGACGCTTCTGGTGCAAAACAGTGCAAAAGCATAGTCTTCAGTTCTTCAAACAGACAAAAAGAGAAAATACTGTGATGAATACATGAAGTATGAGTTTTCATATGGCAGAGATGAGGGCTTATAATAATATTAATTACAAACATATTAGCTAATATGAAGGGTACAATTTATGGAAGTGGGCTGCCAAGAAGTGTGCAAGTGAAAAGGGTTGGGAACTACTGCAAGAGAACCATGAATCAAACCCTTCTTTAAGGTGCCTGGTGCGTTAAGTCAGAGGCTCAACATATAACACACAACTTAGAACACATAACTGGGAATGTACAATTCAATTTACAGCAGAGAGACAAGCAAGAAGGAATTACTGTAAGTGCAGCTGCACATAGTTACTATCCTATTTACTTAGAAGTAGACCCATTGCTTCCCATAATGATGCACTGAATTGTAACCTGTGACTTTGTTTCAGATGGAAACAAGGATTACATCCTGGTGTTTAAAAAAACAGACCTGCAAAATGCAAGCATTGCAAAACAGAAGGAGGCTGCAGCAGGCTCTGTAAACTTAGAGAGGGAGGCTTGCTTCAGTTCAATGGAAGTCTCAGGAGCAGTGAAAAGGTTAACTTTGGCTGCAGCTTTGGGGGGGGTGTGCCTTGGAGATTAACAGCCCTCTCTAATTATCTACATTGTGCTTCTGCATTGCTGCTGGAAAAGCAACTTCTCAGGAGTTGCTTGAAATGTTTGCCCCTTGTAGGTGAGTAATTCTAGTGGCTGCATGTGAGTGGGCTTCTCCAGATCCTCACTCTACTTGGTGGAGTTGAGAGGGGAATCTCCCTCCTCTTGGAGCAAAAAGCATCATGTGACCCTACCTGATTAGCACAAGAAGGAGCTTTCTAGATGTCTGAGACTGGCCTGCACCAGAACCACAGTGAAGGCCTGGTCTCTAGTACCCAACAAATGAACTTCTGATAATAGAGGGAGGAATTGAACCTGGAACTTTCTTCCTGCAAAGCAATTGCTCTACCACTGAGCTATGACCTTTTTCCCCGATTGGCACCTTCTCCATTACAGTGTTACTATTTTTATGCAGAAAATGTACAGGTGGGGCCTTGTTATCCATGAATTCGGGCCCATCAGATTTCAGTATCCATGGTCCCTGAACCCATGGACTCACCTGGACCCACTGGAGGCAGTGGGAGCTGTTTTTGCTTCTTCAGGGTGTTCTGAGGGCTGCAGAAGCTGTGTGTGGCCTCTCTTGCCCTCAGAATGCCATTTAAGGCTTCTGGGAGGCCTCAGAACGCGTTCTGAGAACTCTCTCAGCTCCCATCACCACTGGAGGATTACAGGGCCCCCGAAACCCAAAAATTTCAGTATCTGTGCGGGGTCCTGGAACAGAACCTCTGCAGATAATGAGGGTGGCCGTGTATAGAATGGAGGTTATTCTTGAATGGATGTGTTAGATCAGGGGTGTCATAACTTGTTCCATACAGCAGGCTAAATAGTACTCATGGTGCTTGCTGAGGGCCAAAAGTGATTAAGCAGTATGAGCCATCGTTAAACAGAAGATGACCAGCACTTTGTTCTCATTTAGGAACTCATTAGTAGCAAATGACAGAAGAAAAAAATAGGTAAATCTTGATAATATTTTCAGCAATTATTACACAGACTGCTCTTTCAGCAGTGCCACTTCTACCAAAAGCAGACACTCTCCCATTCTCACCCCACTTGGTCTGTTTCTTCCCCTCACCACTGTGGCCTCCTTCTGTCACTCCCTCCCAGTGCCTTGACAGGAGCAGTGCTGCTGAAAGGGCGGCACTGAGAGAGCTCAGTTATCACACAAGTAACCTTTTCAGCAGTAGCAGCACTGAGAAACAAGTGACCCACATAATAATTGAGCTCTCCAAGTACTGTTCTTTCAGCAGTGTTGCTTCTGCCAATGTGTTACTTCACTGCTCAGCAGCTGAGAACAGCTTATGGTGGTGCTGGGAGAGCCCAATTATCATGGGGGCCAGGTCAGGCCCTTGGGTCTTACATTTGACACCCGTGTGTTAGATTCATATTTTACTCAATGTGCTATTGGATCTTAGGCTGTGGTACAGTGTAATACAGCTGAAACAACCTTGACTTTAACACTGTCCATTTTCCAGCATTGGTTTACCTCATAAACCTTGAATAGTCTCTAATCTCCTTCTGTGCTCTCTTTTTACAGAATTGTTTCTGTGTAAAGTAACAAAGCAAATAAAATGCTTTGCAATAGGAATTTAAATCTTAGACCTTGTGAAATAAATGTTTCAATTCAGAACAAGTCTTATCAGAACCAGTAACTATTTTTTCACAAATTGCTACTTCTCTCTGGTATTTTGCTGATGCCCGCTTAACATCTCAGTTGTAACTTTATTCTTGTATATTTTGTTATGTAAATATTGTTGATACAGTTTATCAGTCACAATATACACATAAATGTCAGTAGAGCACACAAAGCAGAAATGCATAAAGGTCTAAACTCAGTGTCCATTCTAGTGCCAGTTGTCACATAGTCATGTTCATAGCTTGATGACCGCAGCATCTGTTGACAACTTTTGTGAGTTATGAGCCCCCATTCCCTCAATAGCGAAGTGGGTAACCTCATGCCAACCAGTATGGCAGAGAAACGGGGTCATTCAGAGAGAAATTCTACATACTCAGTGGATGCTGTGGGTATGCAGAAAATATTTTTTTTAACAAAGCTAAAAGGATTGCAGATAGGCAGGCTATGTGGTTTCAGAACACAGCGACAAGCATTCACTTGAAACATTTGGTGGTTATGTTGAACCAAAGTTGTGCTGAACAGGAAGCAAATGGTCTACAGCTTCCTTTCCTAAAATCTAGAGATGGGCGATGGGAAATAGGATGCATCCAGAAATAATTCTGTAGCACTTAGTTATCTGAATAAAATGGGCAGCCTGTCCCCTCACTGGGTCAGTGCTGGCAACCCATAGGCTTCCCCAGCAACAGCCGTCACAAGCATGCTGAAAGGCATGTTGCAGTGGCCGTGAGGGAAGAGGTGCCAGTCAACCTTAGGCCTACATGCCAGCGAGAAGAACAGCAGGAGCTTCAGACAGTGAGTTCCCTACTGGGTTGGTGGGGAGGCATTCCTAGGCAGAGGAAAGTGACAAGGGGGGTTGAAACGGGTGGGGGAGGGCAGGCTGGGTGTGGTTCAGGCCTGTGAGGGGGTGGAAATGGCAGCAGAGGCTGCTTCTGGATCCTATCCCCCTTCTTGCATTTGAAAGCCATACATGAACTACTCAGATCTACACCACCAACCCATAGGGACATTGGGAGCGCTACAGGAGGAAGTTCCCTTATCCCAAGGAGACCTCCAGCTGCGTCTCCTGCCCTGTAGGATGCCATTTTGGTGCCTCTGTACCGCAGGGCAGGGGAACAGTATATAATTGGGCCCCAAGTCCTGCACTCCATCTTAATACTGTTATAAACTGTAAAGTTTGGGTTATGGTTTTTGCTTAGCTACCATTACTGCCTATTTTTGCTTTGCTTATTATGCAGTCTGATAAAGAATTCTGGAGAACACAGAAGCTTGTTATCATTTTAGTTAGTATTTTGCAGAGCATAGAAGTGGTCATTATGTATTTCTCTGGTTTTGAATTTTTGGAGTAGAGCATATACATAGGAGTAAATTTTATGTTTTAAACTTTTAACAGAGAGCGAGAGCAAGAAAAGGAAGAACAGTTAATGGAAGACAAGAAAAGAAAGAAAGAGGATAAGAAAAAGAAGGAATCTACTCAGAAGGTAGGCCAAGTGGTTGTACTCTTTTTAAGGTCATTTTTTTATGGTTGGCAAATCAGAGTATCAAGCATTACAGGTTACATCCAAAGAAAATTATGACTGAGCACGCTTGAAATCAATGAGAGAAGTTAATCCCATTGATTTCAATTAAACTTAGTCATGGCTAACTTTCTGAGGCAGCAGTTTTCAGCCGCTGTGCTGCGGTACACTGGTGTGCTGTGAGGCTGCCTCAGGTGTGCCACAGGGCCAAGGAGTCAGGCGGCGGGAGAAGCGGCCGCTTGGAGCCTTGCACTGCAGCAGGAGAAAAAGGGGCAACCTGTGAAAGGGCTTTGATGCTCCTGCTGTTGCTGGTGCCTGCTGCGCACACTGATTGGGCAGGCAGCTAGAGAAGTCAGGAAGAGCTCCTGGCGGGTGGGAACGTGGAGGGAGTGAGGGCGAGCTGTGAGAGCGAACCTGAAGGTGGAAGCAGGTACAGAGCCAGAAGCAGCTGACTGGAAAGGATCCTTGAGAGACCCTTTTCCTTGCCTGCAATGCCCCAAAGTGACCCTCCTTGCGTCACCTCCACTGGCAAGGCTTTGGCTTTAAGGGTATGGGCCACAATCCTATCCTCACATCTAGGAGTAAGCCCCATTGACTATAAAGGGGCTTACTTCTGAGTAGACATACAGAGGCTTGGTCACACTCTTGAATAAATGAGCAGGCAAGTGATGCTTTTCTTCCCCCCACCCACCTCCTCCCCTCCAGCACACACATTCCCCCATCATAATTGCAATTAACCCCTTTCTTACTGCCCCTCCCCTCCCTCTTTCCCACCTTCCAAAGTTCAAAACCAGTTGCCTCCCATTTTCTCTCTCTCCCTTCCCCCCACCCCAGTGAATCCTGCACTTGCTTCAGAAGTCCTATTTTGTTCAGTGGGACTTTCAGGAAAGTGTGCTTAGGATTGCAGCACACTTGCAGAGACTAGAAGAGATGAGATCTTGAATCAATACAGTCAGTTTGCCCCTGCTGTATTAAGCACAGGGCAGTGCTGATCCAGCTGTACAAGCAACTACATAACAATCATGTTGTGTAGTTTTGAACTTGAGTGTTTGTACAATAACAATTGCTTCTCTTCTCGAACATGTTCCTTTAAAGAACTGATGTAGGAATCTGCTTCTGAATTGAGAAGTGTTCCCAGGATGCAGTGTGCTTTTGTAAACATTGAACTTTTTGAACTGTTCTTAATTTCATACTTAATTATTTCAATCTAACCTGTTTAAACTCTTCTGAAGCTGCTGTGAGTGAGATTCTGGAGTTATCATCCTCCTGCAAACCAAAGATTATTTTGTTCCAGAATAACTTGGGCCAACCCATAGTACATACAATAGTTTGAACTAAACTGGTGACTTGGCAACTTAATTTTATTTATTTATTTATTTATTTATTTATTTATTTATTTATTTATTTATTTATTTATTTATTTATTTATTTATTTATTTATTTGCGAAGAACAAAACAATTAGAAGACATTCATCTCTGATAATGCCAGAGAGCAGGTCCTGAGATGCCTGGACCAGGCTCCTATACTCTCTCTCCGCCACTGCAAGTAATAACTGAGCAGATCAGTGTTCTTCATGAGAGGGAAAGTAAATGTCCATGTTGTACTGGGTTGTATCCTAAGAAGCTTTAGACCCAAATCCTAACCATCTTTCCATTACTGGCATAGCGGTGCCAATGGGACGTGTGCTGCATCCTGCAGTTGGGTGGAACTCAAGGAGGCCTCCTCAAAGTAAGGGAATGTTTGTTGCATTACCTGGGATCTGCATTGCCCTTATGTCAATGCTGGAAAGTGGGTTAGGATTGCGCCCTTAGAAAGCTTGCCTCCCCCCCCCCCCAGAGACTCTCCAGAATGCGGTGGAATTGATTAATGTTGTCTAGGGACCATCATATTAGTATGAGGTGTGTGTGTGTGTGGAGAGCCAGGGGACATAGTTTGTTTAATAGAAGTAGTTTTACCAGAGGTGTTTGCAGATAGCTAGTGTTTCCATTGCTTGCTCATCTGGAGGAGTAGATGGGGGAGAGATATCCTATGATCACTCAATAGCCAGCTCTCTTATTAATTGGAAAGTATGTGCATGTCCTTTTCTGCCTTCCTTTCTTCAAACATTAGTATCAGCCTGTCTTTCCCTGAGCAGAACTCCTTTGGTCTTCACTTACTTTCTGAATTGGTATGAAATCTGCTGATCAACAGGTAGGGCCTCGTTATCCACAGGGATCTGTTCTCACCCCTGCGGATACTGAAAACTGTGGATAATGAAATTCATGGTTTTCACTCCATTAGGTGCTCAGCACAAGGTCTTCACTTGGCTTGGTCAAGCAACCAGATCTTCTGGCAGCAGGCACCCAAATTATTTTATTCTCAGGAATGATAGAGATCAAAATTGAAGCCCTTATGAGGGTGACTACCAGGGATACCCTGAGTCAATCCATAATGTCTGGGAGCAAGTAAATATATTCAATAACTCTTAGATCATCTTACTGTCCCTTTATGATAGTGACCTGTTCTTCATATTCCTCTCAAAATATTTTAGAAATGGTATAGTTACTGCTTTCGCAGTTCTTCTGGGAAGCTCTAATTTTGAGTCTCCTAAGTTAAGCTCCTAACCTCATGAGTCTTGCTCGATCACTGCAAGGGGCCATCTAATCTGCCATCATGTGGTCAGCCTAGTATTTCTAAGAAGTCCATGAGAGGGCATGTAAACAACAGCTCTCCCTCCTTACTTATCCCTCAACAATTGAAATTCATGTGAAATACCATTTAACTATCATAGCTAATAGGTCTTGATAGAACTATTCATTATGAATGACTTTCGAAAGCCATATAAACCAGGGTCTGTTCCTGTATGTCATAGCAGTGAATCCCATGTTAATTATGTGTGTTGTGTAAAGAATTTTCTTTTGTCTGTCTTGAATCTGTTGCCAATCAATTTAATTGGGTAACAGAGAGAGTTGCAGAGTCATCTGCTCTGCTGTCCAGGATTAGCCAAACCAAGGCAGTAGTAGCTAGTGATCCTGTTAGAGGGCTGTGCCTGGGCTCACTTCATTCAGGCATCTGTGAGGGTAGGAAATTCATAGCCACCCTACTTTTGATTGCTCCTCCCTGATCTATTGTTCTTTGAGAAGGAACCCTGGAATTAACCAAACAGGAGCCCTATGAGCATTGTTCCTCTTAAACTGCAGAGCTCAAAGTAGAACCAAGCTGAGCTCCATGAAGCTTAGAGCTCAGCATTTTCAGAAATCTAGGAATGGTGTATGATGGCATCACCATGTGTCCGGAAATGCCACTGAACTACCACGCAACTGGAGAAGGCATCCATGCAGTGGTGCAGACCCCAATCTGTGAGGTACAACTCCAATGGGGCAGCATGGCAAACTGCTCAGGGGTGTCACTGGATGCTCGCCACCCTGCAGTTCACACCCAACACAGTTCTGAAAACCGGAGGTAAGAGGCTCAGCGGGCAGACTCTTGAGTGTGGTTTTTGGCACCTGAAAATCTGGCCCTGAACCTCTTACCACTGTTTTTAAGGTCCCGTCATCCCGAACCCAGAAGTAAATGGTGATGATGTAATCCTGTCACCACTGACTACTTCCAGGTGCCAAACTTCACACCAGCAGCAGGACAGGGCATTGTATCAGCGGTAAGTTCAGAGACCCCTGCCTTAGAGGGAATATTGCCTGTTCCCCCAATATGGATCTTAAGATTGAGCTGCTCAAAGATCAGGAACTTTACTGGAATGTATGTCTCCTCTTGATGTTTGTACTTGAAACGGTGAGTGCTCTGGAATCATCTTCTACTTCTGTATGCAAAAGTAAAGTTGCAATCAAGCAAGCATGATGTTTGAGCATTTCCTGTTCACCAAGTGGAAGTAGAAGATGGAGTACTCTGCATGAAGTTGAGATACAATCTGTTTCTAGATAGGAAAATTCTGATCTCTGCAACTTTTTGAAGCCTGCTTTACACCTTTGGATGAGGTTGCCTGTTGCAGATTTCAGATGATTATTAACAAAAAAGCTCACTGTTCTTACCAGCTCTTCTAGGGCTCTATAACTAGAATACTTTGGGCAGAATTGTTAGTGTAAGGCATATGCACATACGAAGGCATATTATAACTTTGTTTTCATCAATTAGAACAAGGGCAGCAAGAAGAGAGGAGTATTCTTTTGTGTTGTGCCTTATTGTACTGGAGAGCTTTGACTAGGTTGATATAGACACTAAATTCGCATTATGCTTTTACATACTGCTCCTATGCACTACCAGAATTAGGGCCCAGCAAATTCCTTCAAAAAGTAGCTGAAAACACGACACATACTATATTCTGTACCCATGCTAATGACTTGAAGATTTATAGTTTATAGATGCATGCCAGAATACACAGGGAGGAACTCTCTAGAGGCATATTTGACTCAATTGTAACAGGAAATCTTGAATAATAATTAAATGCATAGAGTCAACCCACCAAACATTTTGTTGAATTTAATTTTGTCTTCAGCTGTGTTTAAGTTGAATCAGCTTTTTAGTACTCTTGAACAAACTTAGTGCACATGAGAGAATGATATTATAAAGTCAGTGATTTGCATTTGGGAAAACTTATATTTAATAATATTTAACATAAGTCATTCACTTACTTACTCATCCACCATTTATGACCATACTAAAGCATTCTCTTTCCTCCCCTAATATTATTTGCCTCAGGGCTTGAACACTAGGAGACTGCTGTATTCTGTACTACCCAGGGACCTTCTAAGCTAATTGCCAAAGATGCAGCCTATTTGTACGGATTTTCTGAACTATGCATATACTGAACTTTAGGTCAAAGGTTAGAACAACTTAAGACCACACAGTGAATGCTATAGAGATTAGCTAAGCACTAGCAGTCTGGGGGATGCAGTGAGCATTCCACAGTGCACAGAAATGCTGGCCTAGTTCAGACATCCTGTTCCAGTCTTTGCAGTATTGGGAATATGCTGTCAACTTGCATGTTCCTTCACCCCATTTTTCTTACCCACTTACTTTGCTCCATTAATTTCGTCCATTGACTGTTTTCCTTCAACGATAGTGATGCCCATATTTAGCAAACAGCTGTAGTGCAAACTTCCGAACAGTGGTTTGCAAAACTCACTTCAAACTATGAAGGTTAATACTAACTATAGTTGCCCAGTTGGGCATCATAGTTAGCTGTTACAGGTGCCAGGAGATAGAGGAGTGCATTCATGCACAGGAAGGGAAGAGGGCTGGATCCTGGGGTACACCCAGGTTCTGAGTCTCTGCGTGTGTGCACCCATCCATGGCACATCATCTGATGTTTGGAGTATCATCTGAACAAAGAGGGTGTTGATTCGGCCTAGTGTCTTTTTCCCCTTTCTCCAACAAGCCTTTTAGCTTTACAAACTTACACTGAATTTCTGCCTTAGAGTAGCAGGGGTCTTGTCTGCATACTATTTCCCAGACTTGAAGAGGTTGGTGTACAAAACTATGGATAAACAAAATCTTTTTTTAAAAAATCGAGATACTGGTATGGGGTGTTTATAACTCGTTCTGTTCACCTGGTGACTTTAGCACATCAGGGTTTTACCTGGATGCTTATCCTGAATTGATAATTTTAAATTTCCTTAAATAACTGCTTGAATTTGGATGTGACAGACTATCAAATAATAACTTGGTTTATCTTCTTGTTTAAGAAAAAAGTTGTGGTTTTTTATTCAGATTGAATTATTATTTATTTGACTTTCCTAATAAGCTTTTAGCTGCTAGTGGTGCCTTTATATGCAACTTGCATTTGAACAACATTGAAAATCGAATGGTATGTCAAAGAAAGCTACTTTGAAGATTGGTGTAGTCTTCAAAGGAGATGCATTGGTGTTTTCATTGGTGCATTGGTGTTTCATACTAGAGGGCTCATTAAAGATCACACCAGCTGCCATGCCGATTGCACCATGATTTGCATGAGCCTCAGCATTACTTGATTTAGGAAAATCTAGTCTTGTACAATGCTAGATTTTCTTCAGTCAACTCATCTTGAAGCCGTCTTATGGCAGCCAGTTATGGGGTGGGAACAGTATGGGAGCCCCAGTTTGTGGAACAGTATGCTGGGAGCCCCAGTATGTGCCCTGATAGACCCACCCTTTGAAACCATCCCTGATTTAAGACACTGCATTTCTTTGGGAGGATTTTTCAAAATACTTCCTTTATTGGATGAAGTAAACTCTCTTGCCTTTTAATGTACTCTGTTTTTGGGGTCCCATTGCCTACAATGGTGTTCATTTTCTGTGATGTAATTGTAAAGTAATATTAAGACATTTGCGAAGTGACTAGAGTTTTGTATAGAAAATATACAAATATAGGAAAAAATGAGCTACTTGACTGAAATGTTAATAATTGCATATGCCTAAACAGGTTATCTTTTTCCATTTATGGATGATCTCACCCTGAAACAACCATAACTATTCAAACCCTGGAAACCTGAATCTTTTTATTTATTCTTATTGTTTAACTTACAGGTCACAGATCAAAAAACCAAAGGTAAGAATCTTTTTAGTTTCTTAAAATCCTATTCATCTTAGACTTTTCTTGGACCTTAAGCAGTTCCCCCCTCCCAACAATATTCTTTTACACTTATTAGAGAAATCATTTTACTCTTCCATCTTGCATGTGATGGACTTGTGCAAATTCATCTTCATATGCAGCCAGCAAAACAGACAAACAACCAGTTTAAATAATGCAGGTGATTCTGCCCACCTTTCTACTTAATAAATACATGCCCTGAATCAAGCTTGAGATTGGAGAATGAAGCTGCTGTTCTGTCTCAGTTCTCACCTGTTTCTTGTCATTTTTAAAGAGATAGTAAACATATTCTGGATGTTAGGAATTTTCAAGGCAATTTTGAGTATATGCAATTTTAGCTTTACATGCTGACTCTGGAATGTATTCCTTGCGCAACATGAAACTGTACTTATCCAGGTCTGCAGTAGTCTGAATATCAATATATGCACTCACATACTGCACTGTCTCTTTCACTTAGCAGTAGGCATTGCATGCCTTGTGCTATAACCAGTGCTACTAACTGGGATAAGATACATCTTTTAAAGTAGTGGTTCTCTTATATTTATTAAGGAGAGAACAGTTGTACCTGTTTACCTCAGCACAGCATATTTTCCAGTGGTTGTTTGCTGGTGTCTCATCATTTTTTATATTGTGCTATGTAAACTGTTTTTTGAATGAGTTTTGTTATGACCTTAGATGATTTTTCTGAGTACCCAAAGCTGACTTATTCTCCATCACCTTCTATACAGGGTTAGAAGTTTTTTTCCATTGTAGATCACTTTCCATCTTAAATCTCTTCTGTCATTTTTACTGACATTGAGTAGTTGGTATGAAAGCCCTGTCTGAAGTGAAAAAAATCACAGTGGCACATTCCCACATGCAAGATTACACTTGTTGCTAAAATCTTCAAGTAATGAACATGCACGTATGAACTTGTCATTGATCAAAAAGCTTGTGAGTGTTCATGCCAAATAGATCACCTCAGTCTAAATGTTTGACATCATACTAAAAAGTTGTAAAGCAAGACTTCCTTCCGCTAAACCAGTGGCTCCCTCCATGGCAGATCACGACGCACTGCAGGGCCTTCTTGAGAGGGCCTGAAGGCCTCTCTCATGTCGCGCCAGGTTGGCAACTCACTCTGTCAGCTTACATGGGCCTCTGAATGGCCTACAGAAATTTCCGGAAGCTGCACCACATGTGTTTCTTAATATTAATATTTAGAATATTTATATATCTCTTTTCAATAAGAGTAGTTCACAGAGCAGTTTACACAGTACAATAAATCAATAAATCTTCCTATAGAAGGACAAGCAAGGTCCCTCTTCTTGAAGAGTACACATCTCCAGAGGTGGCCAGGGCTAATAAACAGAGCTGTTGACTCCACCTCTCCACACATTTCTCCACAGATCAACCCTAGTGTTGATTTCTACAACATCAACTTCAAAGTATCCCCAACGTTGGCACTAAAAATTTGTGACATCCTATGTTTCCAACATCACTTTTCCCAAATTTTTGGAGCATGAGGTCTTCAACTCCTGGGAGTCTGTCACATCATACCACTGGGTATTTTCATGGTCAAGTTGGGCAAGACGTATTTTGAATGGGGTGCTCCAAGGCTTTGTTTTGGGCCCTTTTCTCCTCAACATCTCAGTCAAGGACTTAAAGGGATAAAAGGAATTCTTACCAATTTGCAGATGACCCAGCAAATTTCTTTTTTATTGTGTTTTTCTTTTTCCTTTTCCTTTTTATTACTATAAATAAAACAAATACAGAAACAAAAAAAAATTTCAGATGGCCAAAACTAGGAGGAATAGGGAACACCGTAGAAGACTATAGTAACAATCAGTAGGACCTTGACATAATGGAATACTGAGCTGGAACTAACAAAATGAAATTCAGTAGAGATCAATGCAAGGTTCTACATTGGGGCAAAAAAAAAAAAATTAAAGGCCCAGGTATAGAATGATACCTGGCTTGGCAATACTAAGTGTGAAAGAGATCTTGACTGTACGGATCACAAATTGAACATGAGCCAGCAGTGTGATGCGGTTGCAAAGCAGGCTAATGCAATTTTAGATTGCTTTGGTAGAATCATGGTTTTCAAACCACAGGAAATAGTGGTTCTGCTTTACACTGTACTCATCAGGCCTCATCTAGAGTACCATGTCCAGGTCTGGGTGCTGCACTTCAAGAAAGATGCAGCCAAACAGGAGCAGGGCCAGAGAAAGGCAACGAAGAGGATCAGGTGTCTGGAAGTCCCATGAGGAAAGGTTGAGGGAACTTGGGTGTGTTTGACCTATAGAAGGGAAGGCTAGGGGGAGACATGATAGCACTCTTCAAATATCTGAAGACATGTCACATGGAAGCAGGCAAGGATTTGCACTATATTGCCCAAGAGAGCAAAACCAGATCTAATGAGCTTAAGCTGCAGGAGACTAGATTTTGGGTAAGTTTCAAGAGAATTTTCTTAATCGTAAGAGTGGTTCAGAAATGGAACAGATTACTGAGGAAAGTGGTGGGTTCTCCCTCACTCAAAATATTCAGGCAGCAGCTTGACAATCACTTTTTCAAGAAGAACTAGAAAGAGTTTACCTGCTTCAAGCAGGGGGTTGGACTAGATGTCCTTGAATGCCTTAGAGCTGCGGTTTTCAAACTCTCTGGGAGTTTGAAACCTGCAGTAAGTCCTTACAGGGGTGGGGAGAGGCAGCGGGGGCGGGGGGAAGGCAGCAATGCAATGCCCAGGATCGCCCTGCTCAGGGGGGCTGCAGGGACTGGGGTGCACCCACCAGTCCCTGCAGCAGCGTCCTGGGGTTGCGGAGAGCCCTGCGCGAGTGTCTGCAGGGCTCCCCAGGTCAGCAGCAGTGAAAGTGAGCAATCGCGCTCTGCCTCTGCAAAACCGGAAGTGGAGTGCAGTCGCTTCATTTTCACTGCTGCTGACCTGAGCCCTGCAGAGGCTTGCGCAGGGCTCTCCGCACCCAGGGAGGGCTGCTGCAGGGACTGGTGAGTGCACCCCAGTCCCTGCAGCCCTGTCAGAAGTGAGAGTGGAGCGATCGTGCTCCACGTCTGGTTTAGCGGAGGCGGGGCAAGATCATCCCACTTTCACTTTGGAAACCTCAGGGAGCCCTGCGGTCAGCCACGCAGGGCTCACTGCACCCCTGGGATGCTGCAAGAGGCTCTGGTAAGTGCAGCCAAGCCCCTGCAGCCCCCTGAGCAGTGCGATCCTGGGGATCATGCTGCTGCCTCTTCCCTGCCTCCTGGCTGCCCCCGCCCCTTAAGGGCAAAGAGGCCAGGCCGCGATGCCCAGTCTGAAAACCTCTGCCTTAGAGGCTTCTCTCATACTTTCTAACACGCAGCCTCTGACTAAGCCTCCAGAACTATTATGGACTCTTTCATTCGTCTTAGCACAATTGATGGGTAAACTTTGACCATGGTAAGCTTGTGGCTGATAACTTTCAGTACCATTTTTATAGTAGTGTTTACTTTGGCATGGATGGCTAGCGAGCTCTGCACTTTGCGATTTGACCTCTATTTATCAGATGTCAGGTGGCATTGGCATTTCACGTAAATCAAGATTTGATCTTGCCTGTCTTCTTTCAGTGTCTGACATCAGAAGGAAGAAGAGTTTCTTAGATGTTTTATGAACTTTCTTTTTACATTAGTAAAACTGCATAATTTCAGACAAGAAGCTTCTCATCTGCTACTAGATGACCCCATAAGGAAAAGAATAGGTCCAACAGCTAGGTCCCTAAGTCACAAACACAATTTCCCTGGCTTATCAATCAAGAGAGAGCCACCAGCCTCATTAAGAGCACACTTTTGCGGAGTGGTCTCATCATACTCTACCGCTAACCTGAGAGGTATCCTGCACCTAGAGCACTGCAGGATGGCAACCTTGTCAACCTCATTGATTTTCATCAGCCTCTATGAACATGAAATCGGGAACCAATGCCTCGTTTCGACAAGGAGTGCTGCAGAGTGTCTTCCTGTAATCAACCTGCACCTGCCTTGAGATAAGGGGCTAAATCTATCTGCTAGGTACATGTAACTGCACAGACCACAAAGGAGGACAGCAGTTAGCTTACTTGGCAAGTATAGTTCTTTTAGTGGTCTCCTGTGCAAACACGTGACCTCCTTGGCAGTCCCCCTTGCAAATCTGCTTTTCAAATCCTAGTATTGGCTCTGAGGATTGGAGCCCAGTTATGCAAAATTCCACCTAGAGAGGCAGCCTTCAAAGGAACTGAGGAATTTGGCATTCTTCCAGTGCTTAAGACATGCAATTGTGCACAGGGTCTACCCTCTCAGGCATAGAAGCAGAATGCTTAAGAATGCTCTGGAAGCTTCTGAGGTCAACTCTGCATATGTAAAACACTACTTCATGTGACTACATGACCTCTTGAAGAATTATTGTTATAGATAAGCAACATAAACTTTGGGCGCAATCCAAAAGCGGGCTGATGCTGGCCCAGGAGGGTTGCAGACATGCCATAAGGCACATTTGCGCCTCCTCGAGAGGAAGCTGGGCCGGGCAAGTTCCCTCCTCGCGACTTGCCAACACAAGGAAGAAAGGTAAGTGGGGGGGGAGGCGTTCCTGGGCGGAGGAGGGCGGGTGGTGGGAGACCCGGGGATGGGTGGGCGGGAAGTGAGAGGTGGTGCTGGGATCCGGCAGTTATGCCAGATCTCAGCCCCTATTCCCAGGGAGAATGGAGCGGCTATAAGCTGCTCCACTGTCCTTGGACTTGTGCCACTTCAGGAGGTGGTGCAGGTCTGAGGAGACCCATAGGGGCCAGCGGCCCTTATCCAGGGGTAAGGGGAAAAGTTTCCCTTTGCCTCTGGCGGAGCTGCTTATGGCCGCTATCTTGCTCTGGATACAGTGCAAGCCTCTTGGCTTGCCTGTTCCAGCGCAGTTGGATTGCGCCCTTATTTTTGTTTTGAGTGTTTCATAAGGCAGAATACCAATCATTTTCCATTTCAATGGGCTGACAGAAAATAGAGTGCTGTTATGTCCTGTGGACTTACTTGTGCTAAGGACTCAATGAGGTAGCTCAATAATAATACACCATGTACTATATCGCTTTTTTCTTTTGAGTTTTTCGTGAACAATATCTAGGAACTCTTGACAATTATATCATTGAGATCTGGTGACTGTGGTTGCTATCTTGTTTCACCTTAATTATGGTTTGTAGTCTCTTGGGTGGTTTTTTCTTGATATAGGTATGGTCCCTGTGATAAATTTTTGAGTGCCTTATGTGAAGCCACTCAAAATTAATTATTGCCCTTTTTCCATACTTCTCATATACTTAACACTAAAAATGTTTTTTTTAATTAGAGATCATCCAGATTGTCATCTTACAATATAGCTCTGGATTGAATTTGCAAAACAATTCAGAACACCAACCCTGTTTTTTCTTTTAGTGCCCGAAGCGACAAAACCAAGTTTAAGCCAACCAGTGACCGCCAGCCCAATTGGCAGCTCTCCATCGCCACCAGTCAACGGTGGCAACAATGCCAAAAGGGTGGCAGTGCCGAACGGGCAACCGCCAAGCGCCGCCCGCTACATGCCTCGGGAGGTGCCGCCGCGATTCCGTTGCCAGCAGGACCACAAAGTGTTACTGAAACGTGGGCAGCCCCCTCCGCCATCCTGTATGCTCCTTGGGAGTGGAGTAGGGCCGCCTCTCTCTTCAGCAACTGGAGCAAATCCAAACAACGCACAACCAGTAACAGGAGTACTGCTGCCATGTGACAGTGGGACTGCAACAGGTATGACAGCTGTAATTATAGACAGAATATGAAAGTTCCTGTGGCAATATACATGATTTCCAAACAAATAATAAAAATTTTACTTCAGTATTCTAGTTAAAGATAGGAAAACTAATTGTTATACAGTATTGAATGGTTCTTTTGAAAGATAATTATGAAGCTAGCCATTTATCTAGCTTGAGGACTGCAATCTAGGAAGGTGAGGCTTAGGGAGGGACAAACATTTTGAGTACTAAAAAGATTGCTATAAGCAGAATAGTAGTCTATTCTGTGTGGCTGCTGTGAAAGAAGTTGCATGCACATGGTTAGATCCTAGATCATTTTAAACAGTATCAGTCAGTGAAACATAGCAAGTTGTATAGACTCCACCTATAGAGGTTTAGTAACATGTTTGATGGATATTTAAGGTGTCACAGTTGGTTTGCCCACATTGATCCAGAAGATATACCAGTAAATCCAGAATTAACAATATATTAATTGGGTCTCCTTAGCCACTGCTGCTGTCTCTCATGTTGTTCATATCAATATGCTTGATGGCTAGATTGAGATGCTAGATGTTACTTTCACCCAGATAGCTAGAATTTAATTTTGGATTAAATTTTTGTGTTTTAAATGCCATTTGATGCCATGCATCCATGCTGATTGTGTGAAATTAGTGAAATTTCTATCGGTATAATTGTAGGCAGTTTGGATCAGAAAGGAGTCTTACATTGCAGAGGCTGCCTGTAGATCACAGTGTATTTTGCCTCCACAGAAAATTGTGTCTTCAGGTGTAATACTTTTGCTTTTGGGTGAATTGCAGCCCTTCATTTAACATGGGACAAAAAAACAGGGTACTCTATAATGTTTTCAGGGTGGATTAATGCCTGCCCTCTCCCACTTCTGAACCTAGTATTTGGAGTGGAAAACAAGTTGCCATCATTTTAAGTCAGTTAGAATTTCAAGAGAAATTTGGGACCCCATTATCTGGAGCATGATGCTACTTTCTGTTTGAGAATACAGACTGTTTGCTGTTTAGCCCCACTCTTAACTTGGGCTGTGTTCTTTTTTTTTTTTGGATTCTAGCACAAGAGAGCCTTTTTTAAGCTTCCTTTGCACTTGGGTCACTTTTTCAGTTCTAGCATGGTAGGCACGCTAGAATTTCTCCAGGTGAGCTTGGAACTAGAAAAGATGGTCACCACCATGCTTACATCACTTCCTTCTATTTTCTGTCAAAACAAATGGAGGAACCTGTCAAGAATATGAGCGCTTCCATTGTATGCAGTGTATGGTGAAAACATGGCGACCCCCATACAATAGATTTCAATATGGGAATGCCATTTTTCCATGTTTAAAATAACTGTGCTAGAAGCATGCTGGAAATGTCACTTCTGCATTTTTTTTCTAGATGAAAAAAGAACTCAGTCTTGATTTCTTGTTGAGTGCAACAAAGAGAATCCAGGAACCGAATCTAATATGTACTTTCCTGTGACTAAAAATCTTGTAGTTTGAAATTTGTAAGGAATTTATGTGCTCTCTTATGATAGATCATTTCATTTATATTTGTAAATGAGATTCTTTCAAGTATTAATTTCTTCCTTGATTTTGCTAATGGTTGTTTCCATGGCAACACTGTATGACTTGAATGGCAGCTAACTGAGGATCACAAAAATCAGTGCAGTACTATAGTGGCCGAGTAATTACTTTTTAGCTATTTGGATAGAAAGCAATTGCTGTGTGTGATACAAGTGTTACACTACAGATTGCCAAGACAGGTCTCGGTAAAGTCTTTCCTTGGACTACTTCTTTTCTAAATTATTATAAGTTTTCTATTTTAAATGTTATAATCCATCTTCCATATAAGAATTGTGCTTTGAATTGTACTGTAGTTCTCCAAATAGGCACCACAAGAACAGGTTGACACCATTGGTCATAGTCATAAATTTAATAGTTTGCAGACTTATTGTGCAATCCTATACATGTTTACGCTATAGTAAGTCCCACTATTAAATGGGACTCTAAGGTAAGCGTGCACAGCATATCAGTCTTGTATTGTTGCTATACAAAGTAAGGTTTTTTCAAAGGATAGTAAAATTTATATTGGTAGTTTGGTTACATTCATTTTATTCTATATATTGCCCATAACAAATCCCTTGTCAGTTCCACAAATCTGTTGCTCCTGTTCTCCTGGCATAGTCACTATTTTATTATCATTTTGATTACATTTAAATGGAATATATGCTTATTTTTACAAATTAAACAGCCTTGAAGCTGGTTGTTGGTATTGGGCCATTGCATTCCATTGTACTTCCATTTCAATAGTAAGATTATCTCTGCTAGAGTCCTGATAGTAAAAGAACTTACAGTAATTTTGTATGTGTTTTGTGAACTTATGAAAAGTTTTGTGAACTTTTGTTGAAAAGCAGTATATAAATACTGTTATTAATAATAGTAGTAGTAGTAGTAGTAGTAGTAGTAGTAGTAGTAGAAAACATGAAAGATGTAACCAGAGGTGCAGGCCAAACATGTTTCGTGTTCCCAGGCAGCATTTCTTTGACACCAAATCTTGGGGTCAAGCCACAGAAAAGGTCTATTGCCTTTGTGTCCTACTTGTGCACTTTCCAGGGCATCTAGCTGACCACTGGTTTGAAACATGACCTTGGACTGTGTGGACCACCTGAATGGTTGCTTTTGAAGAAAGCTGGATGACATGAAAGCTGATCTAATTCTGCCTGGCAGTTCAAGTAATACTTTGAGATGACCACCATTTCTCCCTCAACGTGGGGAGGTGTCCTCAGGAGGTGTTCTCCGTTGAGATTTTTCCACAGAAAGTAACAAGTGTAATAGAGTGTTCTAATTCAGAGGCTCTCTTTAAATATTCTTAAGGAATTCTTCACTATTTTTCCTTGCAAAAGATACTAACTATTATCATGAGGTTATACTCACAAAATTGTTTAAGCATCCTATCTCACCCCACTCGTACTACCTAACAGTTTTCCCTCATAGCTTCTGGGCTCCTTCCTTCTTGCAGCCCCCCCCCCCCCCAACTGCATTTTATGGTACTTCCAACACTCAGGGGCAGCTTGGCAGGGGGCTTCAGAAAAGAGGCATGGGGAAAGAGACTTGCACAAGTGCAGTTGCACAAGTGTAACTTCAGTATGGAATCAGCTTTGTTTATGGGACGCTTGACCAATACTAATATTTTGGTTATTAACCACTTTGTGCATCTCTCATTTGTGCAACCTCAGAAGTTGCAGTGCAGTTAATACTGACTACCAGAATGTATTAACTTAGAATGATTGTTTAAATTACCCTATATGGCATAAGAACATAAGAAGAGCCCCACTGGATCAGGCCAATCTAGTCCAGCTTCCTGTATCTCTCAGGAATGCCCCAATGCCCCAGGGAGCACACAAGACAACAGACATAGCCTGCATCCTGGTGCCCTCACCTGCATCTGGCAATCAGAGGCAGCCTGCCTCTAAAACCAAGAGCTTGCACATACCTACTATGGCTTGTAACCCGTAATGAACTTTTTCCTCCAGAAATTTGTCCAATCCCCTCTTAAACGCATCTAGGCAAGATGCCATAACTACTTGTGGCAAAGAGTTCCACAGACAAATTACACACTGGGTAAAGAAATATTTTCTTCTATCTGTCCTAAATCTTCCAACACTCAACTTTAGTGGATGTCCCCTGGTTCTGGTGTTATGTGAGAGGGAAAACAGCATCTCTCTATCCACTCTGTCCATTCCCTGCATAATTTAGTATGTCTCAATCATGTCCCCCCTCAGGCACCTCTTTTCCAGACTGAAAAGCCCCAAATGCTGTAGACTTTCCTCATAAGGGAGGTGCCCTTCTGTACTTGTTCCATTTCCGCTATATCCGTTTTGAGATGTGGCGACCAGAACTGGATGCAATACTCCAGGTGTGGCCTTACCATTGGTTTTACAATGGCATTACAATATTAGCTGTCTTATTACCCATTACCCAAATAGCAGCTTTATACATTAGAAAGTTTGATAGCCTGTGACAGCTGGTAGACTTTTTTTTTTGCATGCTTGTGCTTAACACGTACAGAATTGAATGCAGCATGTTTAGAATATCTAATAAGAATATAAGTGCGCAGCTGAATCAGGTGAGAGATCCAATTCTAGCATCACAGGGGCCAGCCTCATGTCTCTGGGAAGTCCATAAACATGACTAAAAACAACAGTCCTCCTTTATTGTCTGTCCCCATGACCTCCCCAGCATCTGGTGTTCAGAACTATACTGCCTTTGAAAATGGGGATTCAGTTTAGGTATAATGGCTAATGGCTGTTGATAGGTACAATCTCTGCGAATTTGTTTTTAAAGTCATATTAGCGATCAATGTATCTTATGGCATTTAATTACATTATGTGCAGAATAAATGATGGATTATAAATTTAAATGATTAGAAACAACTGGGATATTTTGTCTATGAATAATTGTGACCGTGTTTCATTTTTAGATTCAACAACTGGAGGTGCTGCTGCTTCAAATTATGCAAATTCCACTTGGGGTCCTGGAGCCTCCTCCAACAGCACCAATGCCAACCCAACTCATGTCTGGGACAAGGTGATTGTAGACGGGTCTGACATGGAAGAGTGGCCTTGTATAGCCAGCAAAGATACTGAGTCTTCTTCCGAAAACACCACAGACAACAACAGTGCCTCGAACCCTGGTTTGGAGAAAAGCACTCTGCCAGGAAGCACCACTAGCAACAAAGGAAAAGGCAACCAGTGCCAGCCTGGAAGCTCTGGTAACGAATGTAATCTTGGGGCCTGGAAATCTGATCCGAAGGCTAAATCTGTTCAATCTTCCAATCCTGCAGCTGAGAGTCACAATGGTCTAGCAAGCTGGAGGAACTTGAGTGGGCAGGACAGAATTGGCCCCAGCTCTGGCTTCAGCAACTTTAACCCAAATAGCAATCCATCTGCTTGGCCAGCACTGAGTCAAGAGGGCAATCCAAGGAAAGGGACTTCAGAATCCGATAATGGTGGCTCCAATGCACAGATTAGTACAGCAGGTCAGACTTCTAGGGAACAGCAGTCAAAGATGGAAAATGCGGGTGTTAACTTTGTCTCTGGCAGAGAGCAGGCTCAAATCCACAACACTGATGGACCAAAAAATGGAAACACTAACTCCTTGAGCTTAAGTTCACCAAACCCAATGGAGAATAAGGGAATGCCCTTTGACATGGGCTTTGGGAACCCCTCCAGGAGCACTGATGCCCCTTCACAAAGCACTGGAGAGAGAAAGACTGGGAGTGTTGGATCTTGGGGTACAGGCAGGGGGCCTCCTGGAATAGACAGTGTGTCTGGTCAAAGCAATTCTGGAAATCATGGGAACAATGGAAAGGATAAGGAGGACTCATGGAAGGGAGCTTCTGTTCAAAAATCGAATGGGTCAAGAAATGATTCTTGGGATAACAATAACAGGTCTACGGGTGATGGGTCTTGGACCTTTGGCCCTCAACACTCTGGTGAAAGCAAATGGAGTGAAGGGAACAAAATGACATCAGGGGTGTCTCAGGGAGAATGGAAACAGCAGTCTGGGTCCGATGAGTTGAAGATTGGAGAATGGAGTGGTCCAAACCAACCAAATTCTAGCACTGGAGCATGGGACAATCAAAAGGGCCACCCCCTTCCTGAAAACCAAGACAATTCCCAGGCTCCCTGTTGGGGAAGATCTTCCAGCTCTACAGGAAGTGAGGTTGGAGGTCAAAGCACTGGAAGCAACCACAAAGCAGGAAGTAGTGACAGTCACAATTCTGGACGTCGATCATATAGGCCTACACATCCTGATTGCCAGGCAGTCTTGCAAACTTTGCTGAGTAGAACTGATTTGGACCCCCGAGTGCTTTCAAATACTGGCTGGGGTCAAACACAAATAAAGCAAGATACTGTTTGGGACATAGAAGAGATGCTAAGGCCTGAGGGAAAGACTGATAAAGGAACTGGAGGGTGGGAGAGTTCTGCCATACAGACAAAGAACTCAGGGGGCTGGGGAGATGCACCCAGCCAAAGCAATCAAATTAAGTCTGGATGGGGTGAGCTCTCCACTCCAACAGAGTGGAAAGAGCCCAAAAACACTGGAGGATGGAATGATTACAAAAACAATTGTTCTAACTGGGGAGGAGGAAGACAAGATGAAAAAGTGACAGCATCTTGGAATGAGAATTCCAACAAAGACCCAGGATGGAATGGACGGCCATCTAATCAAGGGTGGTCTTCTGGGAAGAATGGCTGGGGAGAGGAGGTTGATCAAACAAAAAACAGTAATTGGGAAAGTTCAGGAAACAAGTCAATGTCAGGTTGGGGTGAAGCTGGTCAAAATGAGATTGGAACGTGGGATAATGGTGCAAATGTAAATTGTTCTTCAAAAGGGGGGTGGGATAACAATAAAAGAGCTCCAGCATGGAATGATACTGGTAGACAACCCAATTCCTGGAATAATCAGCAACAGCAGCACCATCAGCAGCCAGAGGCACCTGGTTCCTGGGGTCCACCACCACAGCCTCCAGGTAATGGGAGGCCACCCAATCCTAATTGGAACAATGGGCCACAGCCAACTGCTCCAAAAGATGAGGAACCCAGTGGCTGGGAAGAACCATCTCCTCAGTCAATTAGTCGAAAAATGGATATTGATGATGGCACTTCAGCATGGGGAGACCCTAGCAGTTACAACTACAAGAATGTGAACCTGTGGGACAAGAACTCGCAAGGTGGACCAGCTCCACGAGAACAGAACCTTCCAGCTCCAAGGACTAGCAAATCTGCAACCTCAGGTATTTGACTTAGTTTTCCTCTTTCTTATTGTAGAAGCTGAAGGTTTAACTAGCTCATTATTTTTGAAATGATTTTTGAAAGCATTCTCATAGACACAGACTTACTTATCACAGTGTGCTTGTGATAAGTGAGTTTAAAACCTGAATAATTGAGGCACCGATCAAATTAGTCTATTCCTATTGAAATGTTGTCCATTTGCAAGTAAGGCTAAATATAATCCTAATGTGACAGAAATTGGAATAGGGAGCCCTGAGGTGTGTGTAACTACTTAAAGTAGGAGTAGTGTGGTACAGGGTGATCTGGTGCCAGCATTGCTCTCATCCCTATTCAGACAATGAAAATAGGGATTATGTTGTTTTGTAATCTGGATCCCATACTTTAGTTGTGTGTGCATGCATAGTAAATGCTTATCCAGCCTGTAGTTTTCCATTGATGCGGATGTACTCCGAAAGGATACTTCTAAAACTGTCAACCTCTGTTTATTGAGTTCAGACATATTTATTCATATCCCTTGAGCAAGATATGTATGCAGAAGACCTGTGTGCATGGATCCCTTGCTGCATTGGGAACTGTGTGCATGGTCCCCATGGCTGAATTCCTTTGTCCAATTCCCAGGTGGCAAGCACAGTTTTAGTTGTCAGATTGGAACCTCACGTGTGGACCCCTTCAAATGACTGGCACTGTCACTGATTGCCTTTTGTGAAAGTAGGCTCTCGGGGTGGAATTCACCTCCCCACCTTATAGGTAGATGTGTAATTTCAAAACTATACCTGCTCACCAGGTAAGCGTGTGCAGTCTGTTGCTATACTCTGTTGTCTTTGATTAGACAAAGCACACCACTGTCAGTAGTAATAATGCTTTTGCCAGTCAATCTGCTCTTGTTAATATTTACAACCTCTTCTTCAGCAGAAATGCAGTTTCATTTATAGGCAGCATTTGACCTGCAGCTGATATTTCAATGAGCATGTGTTCAGATTCAGTGAGCATTATGTTCAGTGTTCATAGTTCAGGTTATCTGATTTGCCTTATTGTTTGACTTTCCCCAGACATTTGAAGGGGCAATGCAGTTCTGTACCTTTTTTTCTATACTGTAGTTAATTACATAGCATTATGTGAGAAGCCATTTATTGGCAGAATTCATGATGGCGCTGTAGCCATGTGTCCCAAAGTCTCAAGGGCACTTTTTCTCTTGCAAAAGATTCTTGGGAAGGGTGATTTTCATCAGAAAGGGGATAAATGGAAAGGAGTGCTTAATCCTTCCTCATGTGCAACAGCTATTACTTGCCCGACTATCTGAACTTGTGTTTTCTTTGCAAACTTCAAATGATAGTTGATTTCACTTGACTTCAGTGTGTAAAGTGTACTACCAGGTACCTGGGAAAAAAGAAACTTGCATTGAAGTAGTATTAGACTGTAATCTAATACAATAATATTTTGTTATACTCTTAATTGAGAAGTTTTTTTTTTCTAGCACTAAGAATAAAATAGCATGAGCACCAGCACAAATGACAGAGCATAGAGGATGATAGAATGGGGACAGCTGTTTAGAAAGATACCGGGGTTTGGTGATTGTTTTTTTGCTCGATTTGACACTGTACAAAGTGTCCAAAAGCAACTTCATAAATCATGCATAATAAAAACTTTTTCTATATAAAGTCTGGAACAAAAGCACACCTCCTGCTCCAGATAATGGTACAGCTGCTTGGGGTGAACCAAATGAAACCAGCCCAGGATGGGGTGAAGTTGATGATGCAGGGGCTTCTACCAGTTGGGGAAATGCATCCTCCAGTGCACCAAATGCCATAAAACCTAGTGAGTATTTTCCAGTTTCTATTTTTGTTGCAGTCTAAAATGTAGTTGTGGATAAAAACTGGTGTGATTTTTCTCCCATTTTAACTCTTACAGGGTGTCTTGTTGATAAAAAGAATTAAGTGGCTCTTAACAGCTGCTTTTTACACCTATAATGCTTATAGGTGTAAAAACTAGTTTCTGAGAAATAGTGCCCCATTAGTCAGAATTATTTGATCTTTGGCCGTTAAACATTAAGTTTATCATAATGTTGACAAACATTTGAGTTGTCATACTCATGCTTTTATTGAGGATGGCCCCAAATCAATTTTAGAGCATTGTGTTAATGCCACATTTAGTGCATTAAAGAGAATATAAAAATATTTGCTGACTAGATGAATATTCTGGAGGCTCTATGACAGTAATTTCTGCCATATGCAGTATTCTACTAAGTGTGGCTGCTGCACTTGAACTTTAATTATTAGAATGCTGCCTTTTATGTCGATTTTCAGTGTCTCAAATACCTTTTAATCTTGCCACATGTATGGGTGGCAAAAATCAATTAGGGGAAACAATAAAAAGAATAGGTCAAATAGGAGAATGGAAAATATATTTAGCCATTATTAAGGTAAGGACTGACTAGGTGCCGATTCACTAGCAGGAAGCAGGAGATTAGCCAGACTACCAAGTTATAAAGCAAGTGTGAGTTCTATCTCATCAGCAAGTACAATATACAAAAAATTTCTGTTTGGCTTTAGTGTATGAAACAATTAACATAGTAGAGTAGTGCTGTGACTATTTATTTTAAGCTTGTATTGCCAGTAGTTTTCTTGTTTGGTCCTTATCAGATGCTTATTGTATTGTTAGCATACAAATTTAATTATCCTGTACCTCTTTATGTTTGCTTACTTTGTGCATAATTTAATTACAAATTAGCAGTAACATCTAATCACTATAATAGTGAAAACAACCAAGGATTTTGGTGTGGTTAGGTTCTACTTATCTTTTTGACCATTCTCCTGTTAATTGGAAAGCTAGTCAGTGGAAAATAAGTTCTTTGGGATACTACAGATGGAGGGAATTTGTTGTTGTTGTTATAACAAACTACAGGTGGAGCCTGTTTATCCACAGATTTTACATCTGCAGATCTGGCTCAACATGGGTCCCCCAGACCTGTGTTGGGCCAGACTCTGGTCCCACCTGAACCCTCCAAAAGGGACTGGAGCTGTGTTCTGGTCCCCTCTGAATGGTTTTCTGAAGCCCGCAGAGGCAGTGTGCGTCCACCCACTGCCTCTCTGAGCTTCATATTGGGTCACAGAGCCAAAAGAATGCAACTCCCAGTTTCCCAAGGGAAACTAACAACTACTTCTGTTCATTCACAGTGACATCTGTGTTATGTTTTCTGTCTTTTGTTAGTAATTTTTAATTTGGAAAGAAGGGAGGCTAGGTCTGCTTCCTGTGCACAGTGATGGGACTAAGCTCCACTGAATACCAGCTTACTTCTGAGTAAAAATGAATTTTATGGGGCTGCCTGTAAACCCATTTGATTGTGATTTTTGGTATCACAAAATTATTTAAGTTGATAGTTGTAGTTATCTTTTGGCAATATTTCCTTTTTCATCAAAGGTTCCAAACCACCTCAAGATGGTTGGGGGGATGATGGGCCAGTATCAGGAACACGGCATTCCAGCTGGGAAGAGGAAGAGGAAGGAGGAGTCTGGAACACAGCGGGCTCTCAGGGAAGCAGTTCCTCCCATAATTCAACAAGCTGGGGACAAGGAGGAAAGAAACCTCAAATTAAGGTGAGAAATCGAATACTTAGATGATACAGTCTTTTAACTAGATAAATCAACTGCTGTTTCTCAGTTTTCAACTTGGCATGGTTGGCAACCTTCAGTCTCGAAAGACTATGGTATAAGCCTACAGCACCCGGTATTCCCAGGCGGTCTCCCATCCAACTATCAGGAATCCTTTGCACAGTTGCTGGTACTGAAATATTGTGAGGCTAGGTCTTTAGAAACCCTCTGAAAGCAATTATATGGCACACAACCGAGACATAGATACTGTTGTCGCCAAGGACAGAGCAGCATGATTAGTGGGGAAGCAAGGCAGGGATTGAAATGCTTTGAAAGCCATAATGAGGGCTGTGTGGGGTCCAGCTGGTTTCACACACAGTAGAATACATCTCATTTTGTAGTGTATATCATGGGAATATTTTATTCAGTCATTAGTAATTCAAAACAGTGAGAAATTAAAAGGTCAAAAAAAATCCTCTGTTAAAAGTGCAGAGTTAAAACAGTTCTTGCGACAAATAAAACTGGATAACTTGTGCCCTTTAGTCTGCACAATGAGACAAAAGCATATGTGGAATGAATGCCCACAAATTGGAGAGAACTGTTTAACTCCAGTGTGAAATATAAAAATAAGCAATGGTTGTAAACGAAAATAAGGTTAGTGTAAATTTCCTACATGGGAAGTGCTTCTGTGTTATCAAGCAGGAACATTTTTAACAATCCTAGGCTACAATCCTACCCACACTTACCCAGGAGTAAGTTCCATTTACTATCATTGTTAAAAAAATATACATAGTAGCTTGTTAAAAATACAGATCTGTAACATTTCCCCAAATGCAGTCAGATACCATGGGAGCATCAAGTCTAATATATTAAAAATAAAATACTGGAATGAATGGGGATCCACCTGAATTTGGCTCACGACCAAACTAGTGGGTCCCAACCCACAGGGTCACTGGTCTACAGAATATGCCGGTGCTTGTAGATCAAGTGAACCAGTTCATACATCACACAAGACGTGGTTTTAATGTAATGCACATGAACCTTGAATGCTTTGAACTTGTAATTGAGGTTCAGACAAATAGGCTTTGGCAAGATGTCCAAACTAGAAAATTCCAGCTTGTTCTAACAATGGTGAGCAAAAAAGCAGTGTTGTTTGGTTAGTGAATAGTTGATAATCTGCTGAATCAACCAGTGGAGCTTTTCCTTGTGTTCACAGTCTTGTTCCAGGAAAGACGAGAACACTTGGGCAAGTAAATTGTGACCAATCTGACAAAAAAAATTGCTCACATCGACCACAACTTGGATTCCTCTTTGACAGATTACTCTTTGACAGTCATTTTGACCTGCCTTTTCCACCTTCAGCTGGGAGGGCTGTCGTCATTTTAATCATTGTCTAGAACAGGGGTGCCCAAACCCCGGCCCTGGGGCCACTTGCGGCCCCCGAGGAGTGTGACCCTCAGGGAGCCCCCAGTTTCCAATGAGCTTCTGGCCCTCTGGAGCTTCGTTGGAGCCCACACTGGCCCAACGCAGCTGCTCTCAGAGTGAGGGTGACTGTTTGACCTCTCACGTTAGCTGTGGGATGAGGTCTTGCTCCACTGCTTGCTGTTTCATGTCTGATGCAGTAGTGGCAACAAAGAACAGGCCAGCCTTGCATTGTGCAAGGCCTTTTATAGGCCTTTAGCTATTGCAAGACCTTCATTCATTCATATAAGTTCATCTTTAATATATTCATTTATGTAAACTTATGTAAACTTATTCAAATTTTAAATGTAAATTAATCCCCCCGGCCCCCGACACAGTGTCAGAGAGACAATGTGGCCCTCCTGCCAAAAAATTTGGACACCCCTGGTCTAGAGTAAGTGATGAGCCAGATAAGGGTAAAGAAGCTGAATGTACATTCAGACAAGGCAGAGGCACTGCCTTGTTCAGGTGAGTTATTGCCCACTTGTGGAGGGTTAGCCCGTTCTGAATGAGTTACAGTACCCTTGAAGGAACAGGTTTACAACTTGAGCATACGTTTGGACCCAGCTTTGCTTCTGGATGGGCAGGTGGCAGCCTCATCCAGGTTCAGCTCGTGCACCAACTATGTCTGTTCTTAGGGAAAGCAGACTTGGCTATGGTTACCCACACATTAGTGACACTGGGTTTGGATTACTTACTGGGATCATGGCACCCTTCTTCCACGTACCCTGTTGTGGTGCCAATGACTTACCTGAAATCACGAAAGAATTGTGAGAAATCTCATGTGATCTCGGGCCTGCCAAGATGGCAATACTCAGGAGAGCCAGATGAAGAGGCCACCAGGCACATCCCATGGCACTCCTGTGAGTTTGCTGCAGCGCTCTTGGTTTGTGAACCACTGGATTACTAGAACGTACTCTGCCTGGGACTGCCTCTGCTTAGAAACTTCAGTTAGTGCAGAATTCTTAACTGGTACCAGGGATTGTGATCTATTTCACCCCATTGTATCGTCATCATTTCCGGGCACAATTCAGAGAGATGGTTGTTACCTATAAAGCCCTAAATATTACCTATATTCTTGAAGGTCTCTCTCTCTCTCCCCGAAAGAGTCTGCTGATCCCTTAGGACAGAGGTTCCCAAACTGGGGTATTGCAATGCCCCAGCCAGGGAATCTATCTCAGTGCCCACTTAAGGAGCAGGCAGAAGTGACAGTGGCAACACAATCACGCTGCTGCCAGGGACAAAAGGGCTTTTTTTAAAAAAAAAACTTACCTGGGTGTTGCTATGGCTCTCGGGAAGGACCAGGTTGCCAACGATCCCATCTGCATACCTCACTGTTCCTCCAAACTGCTGTAAACAGCTAAAAAAAGGCCACTTCTGGTTTCATGACAAAACCCTATCTTTCTTAGAGAGTCACTGACAGCTGCCAAGCCCAGACAGGTGTCTACCCATTACTGAGCTCCCTCATTGGCCAACATACTTAAATACAGGTGGCTTTCCCACAAGCCTTGCCTCCTCCTCCTTCCTAACCCAAAAAGGACCCCACCCTCATTCCCCGAAGCAACTACCTTTGGAGATGGTTTCTACCCTGGCCAGCCTCAAGGGGAGGTCCCCAGTGCTTCACCACCTCTGCTGGCTTTTGGGTGTGCCAGTGGTAGGGTTAGGCTCACTGCCAGCCTGTCTGGGCCTGACCAAGACTGGACAGCATAGCCAATACAGGCACCACTGGGGCCACCCACAGAGTCGCAACCTAGCAGGCCTGCAAGGTGGCAGCTGGCTTTTCTCATTGTGAATGGGCTACAGCTCTGGTCAGACAGCAGTCACAGCATCAGGGGAGAACTGGAGGGAGGGGAACGCCCCTGGGCAACCAGTTAGCACAGTGTCCTGGGTAATGCTGTGGATGGATAAAATTGGGTCTTATATCTGGTTAGGAAGAGTGACCAAGATTATGCTTTTACAACTTTCTTATAATATACTCCGTGTCCATAAAGTTTAACATCATTTGATACTTCTGCTTATTATTTATTTAACTTTCCTTCTCAGTCAAATTTTTATAAGGTAGGCCACTGTTCCTCTGATGGACAATTTTGAGATAGTACCTTGTCTGAGGCTTACCAAGGTAGTTTACAACGCATCTTGAGATTTGAATCAAGGAATTCTATGTCTTAGCGCCTGTTCTTAAACACTTTATTGTAGACCTTATTTTTGATGAAGTTTCTACATCTCAGGATGCAACAGAAAAAATGGTAAGGTAGAAACTGATCAGTTGTCTTTTTTTCAGTGTTCATTGAAAGGAGGAAGTAGCGATTCATGGATGAATACATTATCTGATCAGATTTCGAATATGGGATTGTTGGTAAGACTTTTTAAATGTTTATAAATCATTTGATTACAAATATGGCTTACTGACCAATATTTGGCATGCTTATTTACTCACCTGGTTGCATATGCCGAGTAAGAATTTGCCTCCAAGTTGACTGAGTAGGGAAACTTTTATAAGGTCATTCTCTTTCACAGCCATTGTGTAGTGGTTAGAATAGGCACATAAGATTTTTGTAGGGGATTTGGAAGCCAGATTTATAAAATAATGTGATGGTTTGTCTGCCTCCTGTGCCTCTGTAGCAGATCCTTGAGCGTAAATAGTTTTACACTCCTCCAATAGGGTTTTTTCCGCCTGAGTTTATTCATTGTTCTTATAAATTATATTTTTTATCTTTAAATTGTAAGCTGCCTTGGGCATCTGCTCTGGCAGAGGAAAGGCATGATGAAAATCTAATAAATAAATGAATAAATAAATACATTTGTTTCATTTCTTACTCTAGCAATTTTGCAAGAAAGTTTTCTGTGTCTTTCTTTTCCAGAATCAAACGGAGGACACTCCAGGCAATAAAATGGACTTATCTGTAGGTATGTATGTAGTAGGGAAGCAGCAGACTTTGGTTTAATTTATGAGGATGATGTGCAGCAGTGAATGATGTATTTCAGTAGTGAAATGTGACCTCTGGTAGAGAGACATTTTCACATGTCCCCCACACAGGAGTCACTTTTCAAGAGGGTAGGGAAGCTTGTTTTGGGAGGAGAACTTGCACAAACATTTCTCACAGGAAAAAGGATGCAACTCTTCATAGATTCCTACTGTTTACATCAAAGAGTCAATGATAATTGACATGGAAAATTTCATTTTCACTTTTCCTGCAGGTGGCCTCCAGGATAAGAAATTTGATGTGGACAAGCGAGGCATGAATCTCGGGGATTTTAATGACATAATGAGAAAGGGTCGGTCTGGTTTTCGTCCTCCTAATTCCAAAGACATGGGTACCCCAGATAGTAGTGGGCCTTACTTTGAAAAGGTGAGACTTCTCTGGTTAGAATCTTCAATAAAATTACAGTCTATTCTAAATACAACTTTAGCATTTAATCTTGGAACATGAAGACAGTTTTACAAAATTGAGAAATGAAAATGCTTGTGTGAAATAAATTGGAGGATAATATTTGCTCTGAAAAAAAGCTTTTGCTGAAGGTCCTTTAGTCACATGTGACTACACAAGATGATAATCCTTGTATTGAATTTATTGTGTGTTCAACATCTGCCCAGTGGTGTAGCTAGTGAGGGGTGGGGGGCGGTCTGCCCTAGGTACCAGCCGGGGAGGGTGACATCACAAATGACCAAAATCACTAAAGTCGCGGTGGATAGGAATAATACCATCATGCTATGTACCGTTGGATGCCGAATTTCCTGCAGAATGCAATGAAAAAAACCAGAGTGAAATATCTCTATTAAAAGTTATGGCCAGAAAAACAAAAATGCATGGAGCCCTATGGAAAGTAAAACAGGGCCATATCGCATGTTTACTCATGAGTAGGCGAACTTAGCTTAGTACATCAGAAAGGGCAGGCTGAGAGGAATCTAGTGACATCAGAATGGTCCTGATCCAATGAAAGCAGCGCCCCAAAAAACCCAAGAGGGAAGTCCCTCCCTCCAAGCTGCAAATCTATTGAGCCCTATAGAAAGCGAAACTAAGCTGCACGGTCATGTTTACTTGTGAGTAAGCAAATATGCCTTGGCTCATGGTAAAGTTGGGCAAAGGGGAATGCAAGGCTAACAGCATGGTCCCAATCTGATGAAAGTGGAGCAAAAAAATGCTCCAGAAAGCGGCTCTCCCCCCCCCCCCAAAGAATAAAATAGAGGCTTGAGCTGGTAAGGTCAATTTTTTTTCTCTTACAGGGTACAATCCTTTTTTAAAAAATTTATTTTTAATTGACAAACACAGACATAAGAACAGCCCCACTGGATCAGGCCATAGGCCCATCTAGTCCAACTTCCTGTATCTCACAGCGGCCCACCAAATGCCCCAGGGAGCACACCAGATAACAAGAGACCTCATTCTGGTGCCCTCCCTTGCACCTGGCATTCTGACATAGCCTGTTTCTAAAATCAGGAAGTTGCACATACACAACATGGCTTGTAACCCATAATGGATTTTTCCTCCAGAAACTTGTCCAATCCCCTTTTAAAGGTGTCCAGGCCAGACGCCATCACCACAACCTGTGGCAAGGAGTTCCACAGACCAACCACATGCCGAGTAAAGAAATATTTTCTTTTGTCTGTTCTAACTCTCCCAACACTCAATTTTAGTGGATGTCCCCTGGTTCTGGTGTTATGTAAGAGTGTAAAGAGCATCTCTCTATCCACTCTTGTCCATCCCCTACATAATTTTGTATGTCTCAATCATGTCCCCCCGAGGCATCTCTTTTCTAGGCTGAAGAGGCCCAAACGCAGTAGCCTTTCCTCATAAGGAAGGTGCCCCAGCCCAGTAATCGCTCTCTTTTGCACCTTTTCCATTTCCACTATGTCTTTTTTGAGATGCGGCGACCAGAACTGGATACAATACTCCAGGTGTGGCCTTACCATCGATTTGTACAACGGCATTATAATATTAGCCGTTTTGTTCTCAATACCTTTTCAAATGATCCCAAGCATGGAATTGGCCTTCTTCACTGCCGCCGCACATTGGGTCGACACTTTCATCAACCTGTCCACCACCACCACCCCAAGATCTCTCTCCTGATCAGTCACATACAGCTCAGAACCCATCAACCTATATGTGAAGTTTTGATTTTTTGCCCCAATGTGCATGACTTTACACTTACTGACACTGAAACGCATCTGCCATTTTGCTGCCCATTCTGCCAGTCTGGAGACATCCTTCTGGAGCTCCTCATACAAACGAGCTCCTCAGATATACAAACATATACATTTAGGAGTGCTAAATACCATACACCATTACTCATTAGTCATACTATATCTCCTAATCTACTACTCATCTACCTCTTATTAATTTATCCATTTATTTATATAATATATACCCACTTCAATCACTCATTAATATTACAAAATAATCTAATTTCCGAAATATAACAACATATAAAACAATTCTTCCATCTGCTTCTAACTCTTCTACTCATTTATGTATTTCTTATATCAAATATAATAAATTCCTAATTCCCTATATGTTTTCTAAATATTCACTTTTTATCATCTCAACTAGTTCAATTACTCATTAATATCAAATAATAATAATCTACTTTGCAAACTATAAAACCAGCAATCTTTTACAATATGTTCTTCACCATTCTCCAATCTGATTACATTTTTTTCTTTAACATAATAACCACCTATAAAACAATTCATCCACACGCTAACATTTCCAGCTATTTTTTTCTAATTCATTCTAATTCATATGTATCAATTTCATATGTATTTGTTTTTTAAGTAGATTTAAACCAGTTATTAAATAAAATCCTCCAATTTTCTTTAACCCTCAAGTTTCTTTTTCTTTCTTTCCATTTTATTATTAAAGATATTACAGGAGAAAAAATGGAAAGAAATTTATAGAGATAAATTATTAATCTCTATAACAAAATCCAATAGGTTCACACTTTCTTGTATAAGGTATGTTCATTCTTCCAATTATAACTGGGATATGTTTTCTTGTTACAACAAATTTTGTATTTTGTGCACCCATATTGCTCTGTCCATCTTCTCTATCTTGATCTCCATCAACGTCCCCTCTAGATTCTGTTGATTTTCCACTCTTCTAATTTCTGTATTCACTCTTCTGATGGTGATTTCATTCCTCACCATCATCTTTTCCGCTTTCTCATTCCTTTATCTTCTACTTGTTTCTTCATGTCTTCTAATTGCTCCTTTAACACATCTATCTGTTGAAAGAGAGTCTTTAAACTGGCTTGAATCTTTAAGGACTGACTCAGCTTCTGTCGTTCCATCTCGAGCATTCTTTCCATATTTGTAAACATCATTTGAATCCAAAAATCTGGAGCAGGATCCATCTTGCAATTTCTTTCCAATCCACAAGTTGTCCACCACGTATTATCCTCCTTGCTTGCACCACAGCACTGCTCTATCAGCCAGAAATTCCTTGCATACCTTACATACCTCTTGCAGATAACAGTTCAGTGTGGTTAATGGAAGGAGAAACAAGTAAAAAAAAAAGTCTCAAAAAAAACCCAAAATTCTTTCAAGTTTAATGAGAGTTATGTCCAGATATAATTCTGGATTTTAGTCCACACACCAAGTTGTAATTATAATTATAGTTCACCACCGATTTATTCCATTACAAAATAAAAAGCACTTTCAGCATCCTTAACAAGTTCTCATTAACGCCTCCCATGTATCCAGGGCTTTTAGCCAAATCAGTCAATCAGAACCGGGGACAACTCTGACATGTACTTATCTTGAATTTCAACTTAAACTTTACACTTCACACTTTTTTCATATGATATCTCACAGGAGCTCCTGGAGACATGTCTGTTCATCCACTGTTGGCTCCTCCTCCTCTTACAGCTGCGGTTTTCAAACTCTCCGGGAGTTTGAAACCCGCAGTAAGTATTTGCAGGGGTGGGGGGAAGGCAGTGACGGGATCCCAAGGATTGCGTCGCTCGGGGCTGCAGGGACTGGGATGCACTCACCAATCCCTGCAGCAGCCATCCCTGTGTGTGGGGCGCCCTGCACGAGTGTCTGCAGGGCGCCCCAGGTCAGGGAAAGGGAGAGTGGAGCGATCTGCTCTGCCTCCGAAAAAGCGGAAGCAGAGCACAATCGCCCCACTCTCCCTTTCCCTGACCCAGGGAGCCCTGCAGGCGCTAGCACAGGGCTCCCCGCACACAGGGACGGCTGCTGGAGGGTGCACTCCAGTCCCTGCAGCCCTGTCAGAAGGGAAAGCGGAAAGCTCCACTTCCGGTTTTGCGAAGCGGGGCGCAGTCACTCCACTTTCACTTTTCTTGGCCTGGGGAGCCCTGCTGAAGTTTGTGCAGGGCTCCCCGCACCCCTGGGAGGCTACAGGAGGCTTTGGCAAGTGCACCCAAACCCCTGCTGCCCCCCTGAGGATCGCGGCGCTGCCTTCCCCTGTCTCCTGGCTTCCCCCGCCACTTAAGGGGGCAGAGGCCAGGACCCACAGGCTGGGGCGTCACGACGCCCCAGTCGAATACCACTGTCTTACAGGGTACAATCGTAACCAGGTCTACTCAGAAGTCCTATTTTGTTCTATGGGGCTTACTCTCAGAAAAGTGTGGTTAGGATTGCAGACCCACTTGTAAAGCCAGGTGTGTCCTGATAGTGATATGGTTTAAATAGGAGAACTTACATTGAACTGGGCACTGGGTAGGGCTGAAAATCTCTCTGATTTTTTGTGAGGAGGGGGTGTTATTGCAGGCAGGCTACAGTGAAAATTCACTTGGATCCACTCGGTGGAACAGGGCTGGCTTCCCCTTATTTAATTTTCTGGTCATGATTATTGTTGTTCCTTTAATGTCATGACTATTACTTTCTCTCAGTCTCACCTACCTCACAGGGTGTGAGAACAAAATAAGGGGAGGATCCATGCACACCACCTTGAGCTCCTTAGAGGAAGGGTGGTATAAAAAGTGAATTAATTAATCTCTCACTGTTCCTTCATTAATTAATTAATTTTAAAAATTATGTCATATGGGGGTGACAAAAATTTATGGGCCTTGGGCGATAAATGACATAGATATGCCTCTGCATCTGCCCTAAACAGTCATGTACTGAAAGCTGTGTGTGGAAGCTCCCATAATGATCTGATGCAGTTTTGCTACAGGTAGGGCCAGAATTCTTATTTGGCATACAAGTGAAACGTGGAAAGGGAAAGGAGGCATTTTTCTTTCCTGTTTGTTCCCAAGGCCTCACATGGGCAGGGGAAGGAAATTAACATTACTATAACATTTGAGTGGAATCATTTTTTGATTGGAAACCTTTCAGGTTAGGAACTTGTTTCATACAGTGGTTGGCACTATATGAATAAGCATAATACTTGACATTTGGTACTCTTACAACTTGGCATTTTGGTACTGTAAATGCAGAATGTATTCTGGTATTTCATTTGTTTGATGCAGGAAGAAACTGTCCAAGGTGTTTTGCTTTCTGAGGGAAAGACAGATATTGCAATCTCTGAATTAGTGCCAGGTTGCTAGGGACCCTGCAGAGGGTCCCCACAACACTTTGCCTCCCCCCCACCTTGATGAAATGCTTGTTTAGCAATGTTTTAAAATTATGGCCATTGATGGCAATGAAAGATTCAGGTTAGTTACTGCCACTGCCCATTTGGGGTTTTTTGGCACTGCCATCAGCAATCTGCTTCCATACCCACTCACCTTGTCCTTTTCTCTCACAGTCCATTTAAGTTTAAAGGGACAATATGAGGAAAGGAATAGTGGGTAGAGAAATGGAGGCAGTTTGATGCCGTTCAGTCTGAGGCAGGCTGAAGGAGGTATGGTTGGAGGAGATATGGCTCCCCCAATAACCTGCCACTGATGTGGTCCCTATCATTCACTTCATGGAAGTGCTGGTCCTGGGCGCAGGCGTGCAGGCTGGCCATTTGCCAAGCGTGTTGCTCTAACAGCACGGTGGCAGGCCTTTATTTCGCACAGCCTCTGAGTTCTCTTGCTTTGCCCAGATTCTTCCACCTTCTGCATCAGATGAGAAGAATACATATTCTAAAGTGAGGAACAAACTGATATATGAAAAAAGAGTTGCGAAATTTGCTTCTGTTTATGAAAATCTTTCATTTTCTGATGTGTTTGAAGCTCAACAAGAAATCGAAGAATAAGGATTTGATTATCTGGTTTGTTAATGAGCTGTAGTTAGAATAAACCACAGAATCTGGAGTTGCATGAGCCAGAGACTAGCAGTGGCTCATTCTTGAAGCATTGAATCTTAGTTTATCCATGATAATGGGCAAAGAAGCACTTTTAAAGTGGTGATTGTCTTATATGTAGTTGTGCTAAAACAACTGTCTTTATGCATTTAGCATTTCTCCCAGAGGCTGTTGCTGGTGTTCCCCTTATGTTTCTTTAAAGGCTGTGAGTCTTTTGGGGACAGAGAACTACCTTCATTCTTTCTGCTATGTAAACTGCTCTGAGAACTTGTTTGTTGAAAAATGATACATAAATACCATAAATAGTGATGGGTTAGTATTACACATGAACAAGGACTGATCTTTATTTAAGAAACTTGAGTAATGCTATTTTTAAGGTTGTATTTACTGAGTAGGATCTAAATCTAATGCATAAGGACAGCTTGTTTGTAATTGTTATATTTGTTATATGGTGAGGAAATAAGACTGAACTGTTCAAACTAATATGACTTGTAACTGACAGCTGAATCCTATGCATGTCTGCTCAGAAGTAAGTCACATTACAGTAAGTGGGGCTTACTCCCAGGTAAGTTTGGATGGGATTGCAATCTGAGTATCCAAAGTTGTTGTTCCTTAATTAGATTATAGGGATATCTATTTTCTGAGCTATTTCTCTCAAGTATGATATGAATAATGTGAAATAAAGTTTAGTTTTCATTTTAAGAAGTATTTTGAATAGTTTTCCCAGCTTTTTCCCCCCATTACTGTAGTAGTTTTGGAAATGTTGCATTTTTAGTTCTGGCAGTCACTGCAGAACTACTGAGCTCCATTCTTCTGTCTTTTCTTCTATTAAGGGAGTATCTCTCCTTCCTTTTTTTCCTATGGTATTTGAAAAGTACTGTGATAATGGGATAGTGTCCACACTCCACATGGGCACAACAGTTGTTTCAGTTGTTTAGGGGTAGGAACACAGTGTTGATTAATGTTTTCATTGCCAGAAATTTATAAAGTAACCTTGCAGGAAATCATACCTTTAGGTTCCATGTTTTACTTTGAGAATGTGCTTTTAAACTATAATCTTTGGCATGGCTGTGACACATTAGCATCCCAAACTAACTTCAAGATAACTAGCTCTGGCCACGGTGCCTGGTCTGGCTTTTTCTTGTACAGCCAAATGTGTGACTAAGTGTGTTTAAGTGCCCAGATAAGTGGTCTAAGGGTCATGAAAAGGACTGCACACTTCAGACCTGACAGGACTTTGGACAAACCAAATAAGAAAAAGGAGCAGCATGGTAACAGCCCTCTTCTGTCACTCTCATTTCTGAGAAAATTGCTGGTTCCACTGATGCCTCATAGGACTTTTCAGCCCCGAGTGTATCACTGGAGGTTCTTCTCCCAAATCTGAGCCACTCTTACAGCATCTTAAATCTTTACTATGCTTGCTCTGTACTCAAAAGTTTAGTATCAGCTTGGATATGCAAATTCTGGTTTTCACATTGAAAGACTAGGGGCGCAATCCTAACCAACTTTCCAGCACTGGCACAGCTATGCCTGTGTGGCATGTGCTGCATCTTGCAGTTGGGGGGGGGGCAATCATGGATGCCTCCTCAAGGTAAGGGAATGTTTGTTCCCTTACCTCGGAGCTGCATTGCCTTATGTCAGAGCTGGAAAATGGGTTAGGATTGTGCCCGAGATTAATTAAGTAGTAGTAGACACTGACTACTTTGATCGCAGCTCATACTCTTGCTGAGCACCAGGCTACTGTTTTGGTAACACAAATTAGGTTCCTTCCATAAATCCTACTTGTTCTGCCAACATCACCCTTCTACAGCATCTGGGTGTAAGATTATACCTTGGGATTCAAGTCACCAGATGGATTTGATTGCAGAAATCTCTCAAAAGTGCATAGCCCATTGCAACATGCATTCAATCTTAACCTTTTGGAATGCGTATAATTATTATGGAAAAGACCAGGGCAGATTTTCCTTAGTGAGCTCAGTGCCTTGATCTTCTCATAGAGAAACATACCTCTAATTGCCATGATGCCTTTATCACCTATATCATGATGCGGAGCATCGTTTCACTCACATCCTTCATTCCGGGACCTCCAGTTTCATCATTGGCCTGCATCTGTCATGGTATCAATTTGGTCCTGCCTATGACAGCTTCTGCAGTGATTTCCACTCCTGCTTCAATACTAATTCTGCTTAAACATCTATTTCTACACCACCTTCAGTCACTGACAATAGCTGACTCCCTTAGGTATGTCCTCCATTTTTTTTTCACTAGGTTTACCTTCATTCTTAATGACTGTTTCTTCTCTCTTGCTGCCAACTCATACCCAGCCAGTGGCACTAGCTATGTTACTTCTATTGATTTAAATGACATCTACTTCAGCCTCCTCACTAGGAGAAATGCTCTTCATCTGATTCCAATTTTCAGGATGAGTCCAAATCCTCCTCCAATGCCTCAGAATTTATCCATGTCTTGTTATGGTGAATTCTAAACCAATATTGCTAACAGAGTACTTAAGAGTTTATTCTGATCAAATGTTGTGTGTATCTTTCACTCAGTCTCTCTTCCTCCAATTTATGGTGCTATTTCTTCTATTATAGTTCTAGTTGCCCTTCCTTGACATCTAATCAACTTGAACTATAAAATGCAGGACGGTGCTTACCACCTTGATCAGTGTTCATGTTTTCTTTAATTGAAACAATTACAGTTATGATTCCTATCTGTTTGATGGCATTAAGGCTGGTGTTACAAGATACTCATACCTTTCAAAGCCCTTTACTGCTTGTGTTGTTGAACAGTCATGCTCAAAGTGTTCCCATTCAGCTTCATTTTCACAACAGATGCATGTTCATCTGGGCTGCAGTCAAGTAGAGGATAGAGAGCTCAATCCTATGCCTTTCTACTCAGAAGCAAGTTCCATTGTAGTCAGTGAGGCTTAGTCCCAGGAAAATGTGGGTAGGTTTGCAGCCCCACTTCGAGGTAATTGAAGTGCAGTATAAATTTTAAAGCTGGCCTGCTGAGCTATATCATCTGCCTCAAAACGTTCAATCTGAGATGCAGCTAAACTTTTGAAAGCTAGGCTTTAGACTCCTCTTACTCAAGATACTTTCCCATTGGGAATAAGAAGTGTACTTCTCGTTGACAATTCTGTTCCTTTTTCTCCAAAATGAGTTGTAAACTTCAGAGCCTTCAAATTCTCCTAGGACTTGGTCATCCTTGTAAGGAAGCACTTAGTACAGGTAATTGAGGACACTGCCCAATATATCTAATCTGCTGTTTAATGCCAGCATAATTAGTTCACATGCATAACTCTGTTGCTGTGGAAGTGATTTCATAGTATCACGAGAAATCAATCTGCCAATGTAAGGCACTTGGTTACTAGTGTGAGGCCTGTAACTTGAGGTAGAGCCTAATCTTGCTCTGTTTAGGTCAAGACCATCCCACTATACCTAATCATGCTTTCTCCTAAGAGTCATCTGGTAATGATCTTGTTCAGACCAAGAACAGACCTCTGAGGTCTCTATTTCCTGTCACATCATCTACGTTTGCTACTTTCCTCAGAAAAGATAGCTGATTCATGTGTTTTAGAAAGTATTCCTTACACAGATTACAACTCAAATGGAATTGGAATCATTTTCCAGGTTGGGCTGTCAGTGGTAGGGCATTACAACAGCGAAAGTCGCTTCTGTTGTCATAAAATGCCTGCTGAAGGAGCACTTGGTACTCCATCTGCAGCCATTTTGGGAATGCTGCTGCAAGAAGTGGCACCGCTCCCCAGATGACACCAGACCTTACCACACCTGCTGGAGAAGATTGGGTGGGAATAGGGTGAAACTGGGCAGGAAGAGTAATGGGGCAGGGAGGGTGTGGATCTGGCGGCAGTGGCATGCACTGGATCCTGTCCCCTCTGTCAGTGGCCTCCCCTGCCCCCTTTCTCTTTTTTGACTTCTTGGGTCTGAGGAGACCCATTGCAGAGTGGGAACCTTACAAAGCCTCCCAATTCCCCCCCCCATACAGTGCATTCCTTTTTACTCCAGCTTCACCAGGGAGGGGAGGTAGAATTGGACTCTAAGGCTAATACATACCTTTAGGTATTCTGTGTCTTCATTACCGAGTGAAATATTCCAGAAGACTGCTCCAGGATCCTCAGATTTTTTTCCTTGTGAATCAAACTTTGAGGGTTTCCTAATTGGTCATTAGAAGAATAGCTTCCTTAAGGGAGAGCAGTCCCTAGTCAACCAAAGGGTGAAAAATTCCTGTTCTCTTGGCTGCACTTTGTTTTCTAATCTCAATAAAACAGTGTTTGAAGTTCTTTGTGAAAAGTAGAGGATATCACTCTGATGTGTCCAAATTTATAGCATTTTACATCACAGCCTCTGACTTCACTTGCTTAGCCCAGATTCTTCCATTTTCAGTAGGGAGTATAAGAGATCTAGGAGCACCTTTGTAATAAATTTTACAAATGATCTGTTCTATGGTTTTTGGAATAGTGATTCATTTTAGTGTCTAACTGCACAAATGACCGATCACCTTCAAGAGTTCTGTTGGTGATCAATTAGTGTTGGTATTGTAAGTCTTGAGGAATGAACAAAGACAAAAATCACTGCCTAATGGCTGAAATGAAGTGCTCTTCCAATACAGAAAAATAATTTAATTCAATTTTTAATATATTAATTGCTCATTTAATGTTTTGTACCCTGCCCTTTTCTTAAGATTCAGGGCTTTTTACAACATTTAAAACTTAAAAATCAGTAAGTTTAAACAGATGATCAGCAGTCAAAACCCAAAATAATAACAAAAAAGCAAGAAACATCCGATATAACTAGCAAACCACATGGCAGCATTGTACCTTTATTGCAATACCTACTAAAAGATATTGGTCATTACCCATCATCAGCAGTGAGAGATCCTGCATATCTCCCAGGGCAGGGAATTACACAGGGCATGAGCATCCGCAGAAAACATCAATTCATTAGTATAAATTCATGGAGCAGTGGGGCCAGATCAGAAAAAGGAGACATTAAGGGTCGTTTCATAGAAGCATTTTCCGTTAGAAGGAAGCACAAAAATACAAAAAAAAAGTTAAGCTGAGAAGCAGCTCTAAACTATCTATATTTGGCTTGCTTGTCATTCAGACAGTAGCGAATTGTATTCAAAGAAGACAGTGATCAATCTCAGGATTAACAGAAGAGAGTTCCATCAGACCTGCCTCCCTTTCCCTTGATTAGTCATTTTGTGTGTGTGTGTGTGTAATGCAAAACAGCATGACCAATTTTGAGGTTTTCCAGTATTTTCATACTGGTTCCCCAAACTGACCTGCACACTTAAGACAATTGCATATGTTAGTTGGGGTACAGGATCCTAAGGAAATGACCAAAGTCTTGATTAGCAACATTCTTTTGTATTTTTTCCTCCAAAAAGCTTATAATGACCAAATACTGACACTGAAAGGCTGTTGATTTTCTTGCTTTGAAAAGAATGTGCATAACAATATTGCCTTTTGCTGCTAATACAGTACTTAGGAGCCTATGGATCCCATATCCACAGAGGCCCCCTGCACCCCCGTGCCTCCCTCTGGAGGCAGGGGAAGCTGGGCTTCCCTCACCTCAGAAGGGTCTTCTGAGGACCACAGAGGCCACCTGCAGCCATTGCGAGCCTCAAAATGACTCAAAAGGCCAAAAAAGCAAACTCTGGTTTCCAGTTGAAACAGAAAATTGCTTTTTTTTACCTTTTCAGCCATTCTGTTGCACACAGTGGCCATGGGCGGTCACATGCAGCCTCTACTGGCCTCAGAAAGCGAGGGGAGCCCAGCACCCCTTGTCTTGGGAGGGTGGGGGTGTCCTCTCATATGTGTGGTTTCACTTAACCGCAGGGGGGGAGGGTTCCAGAATGGAACCCCACATATACGGGGGCACATCTTTATACTGGATAGAAGAACAAAGCCATACCCTTTAAATGCTTTGGAAATAACTGTTAACATTCTAGAACAAGGAGTGCCAAATCATGGGCCAGATCTGATGTACGTGTGACCTTGGGTGCACGTGGCAGTGGCAGCGCTGTATGGTTCTGGCTGCAGCCTCTGTTCTTCCTGCCTGATTTTGGCAGACAGTCGTGCCAGGCAGCTACTTCTCCCAGAAATCTGAGTGCAGAGCCTTCTGGGGTGATGTGCTGCAGAAGCTACTGCCCAACGCAACTCTCTACCAAGATCAGGTGCAAAAGAATGGAGGCTGCAGAGCAGAACAGTAAGCCTTCGCCACTGCCATGCTGCACCCGAGATCCTTTTGCAGATGCACTGCAGGCCATGGTTTGGAGACCACTGTTCTAGAAAACGTATTTCCTTCCCCACTTGCCTGAGTTGTTCTTGACTTGCCTCTGCTCTTCTGGGTATTACTCATTTGTAGGTCTCCTGTCGAGAAATGGAATGAGTAAGAGAATTCTGTCATAACTTTTGGTGAAAATGATCACTTTCAAAAGCAGGATAGGATTAGCTGTGGTGGAAAGTTTTTTTTATGATGGAAAAAAGAATTTTTTAGAATTTATTGATTCTTAGCTGCTTCCTTTGAGGTCACTTCTCAAATGTATGTAGTGTAGGTTTTTAAAAATCGGAATTCAAGCTAGCATCATGCTACTTTTTGTATTTTCGTGATCACTCAAGTCACTCTCTCTCTTCTTGCACTCTCTTGCTTCACTAACCAACTCCTGCTGATTATCTAACTACTGCTTCAGCTGACTTTGCCTTTCTCCAATCAAGATGGGTGCCTTGGGGATGAGGCTCCCTGCTCTCCCTTCTTCCCTTCTCCCAGCTACAAGCTATCTCCCTCTGGTTCCACACTACCCAACGTCTGTCTTGGGGCAATCGGCTCAGGGCTCAACCCCCAAAACTTCGCTGCTAGACAAGTAAGGAGGTCACATTCTTGCTTATATTACTGCTTAGCTGCACCCTATATTTAATTCTGGTCAGCTAGTTTTTCACCATATCTGATTTAATAGATGGTATTGTTCAGGAAAAATGTACTCAAATTAATCTTCAAGTCTCAAATTTAGGAGCCCATCAATTCCTCTTTCTTCCTTCTAGTTATTGAGTATGTCACTTATGTATGTTGTTTTGACCACTTGGTAACACCTTTCAGCATATCCGAGATTTCACTTTATCGGGGAAGTCTATTAAAAATTAGCAAATGAATTTATTGGACATGGAAGGATGACTACATTATTCTAAAAACCTGATTTGTCACTAAAATCTCTCACTAAATTTAGCAGGAGTGTCTAGATATTTTGTAGTGGAGGGAGGGCTGTGTGTGTGTTTTGTATGTTTTGAAGAAATCTGCTTTTTCCTGTAGTTATAAAAAGAAAAGTTAATAATAATAATTGGTCAGTTTGAAGATCTCTAGAAGTAATGGCAAAAATTATTTCTGCAAGGATTTTGTTACCTTTAGAAGTGCAGAATGAATTTTATTGCAACATATGGATTGGGTTATTTCTATAGGTATTTCCTCACAAAGAGAATATATTAAATGCTGTATAGGAGCTCTAACTCAATTTTCTATTTTCATTGTAAATTAATATGAAACTAAAAGCTTAGAAAACTTTTTATTTGTTAGTTTCTGGCTTTTTCTGTTATTGTATGTAATAAATAACACAGTCTATAGCACTATTTCCCAGCCTGTGGTCCATGGTCACAGGTGGTCCAGAAGACCCTGAGAAGTGGTCTGTGAGGTCTCAGATAAAAAGATAACTCTTGATCACTTTCAGCATCTTGCTGAGGAAGTGTTCTCCCACAGACCACCAGAGAGGGTGAAGAATAAACTGCTTGCAGCCGCAGTGGGCAACAAAAGTGCAACCCACAAATTTCTTTATAAATAATGCAGGCCCATACATTTTGGTGCTTTAAAAGTTAGATTATTCCTGGGTATATTTGAGGTGCTAGTTCCAAAAATGCCATAAATTTTGCCCTGTCGTGTCTAGTTTCTGAGATATGGCATAGTCTCAGTGAATGGTTCAAGCAGCTTCCTCATAATAATATTGTTATTGTTATTGTTATTGTTAACAACAACAGCAACAACAACAACAACAACAACGTATTTATATACCGCCTTTCTGGTCATCAGATTACTCCTCTGACTTTATTCAAGGTGGTTTACACAGGCAGGCATTTCTAAATCCCTCAAGGGGATTTTTACAATCATAGAGGTTCTCTCTTTCAAGAACCAACAACACTTCAGAATGGATCTTCCTGGTTTGGTCTCACTTCTGGCCTCCAGTTCTCCCACACAGGCTGACAAGCAGATCCATCACTCACATGGAGGGCAGCCAAGACACTTCTTGCTCACAGCAAGAGCAGGTGGAATCACTCAGCTGGGCTTGTCAGCTGCTTCAAGGTCTCGCCATTCTCAGCCATTCAGGGAGCTGCCGGTGTCCACGAACTGGCGACCTTCTGATGTTATCTTCTGGCTAACGGAGGCTCTACCCTCTAGACCAGACCTCCTGCCCTCCTTCCTGCCTCCTTCATGAGGAAGCCTACACAGCCTCATGCGGAAGCTGCTTGAACTATTCACTAACAAGGCTCTGCAGTATTTCCAAAACTAGGTGTGATTAGGGCAAAACTAACATTTTTTGAATTGGCACCCCAAATTCATATAAAACCACCATAAATTTTGGAAACAGTTTTTCTGACCCTCAATTTCACTGGCCTTTGTAATCTCTAATAAATCATCTTTAATTATTGCAAATTTAATTGTATTTTTTGTGTGGTGGGGGGATTTGCATGTGGTCCATGATTATGCCAGTTTTTGCCTCAGTGGTCCACAGGCTCCTAAAGGTTGGGAACCATTGGTCTATAGCAGTCAAGAATTAAACACAAATTACTTAAAGTCTGAGTATGAAACTGTTCCTAAGCTTTGGCTTATCTTGCTTTTCTAGGCCTTTTTCTCTCATCTTTAAAATATTTGACATGAATCAAACCTTTAAAAGCAGATGGTTGAAAAATTGTCAGGCAAAGGAATCGGGTTGAAATAATAGTGATGGCACTGACATCTTTTAAATCATGTAGCACAAAATTGGATCACTGTTGAAATAATTATATCATAATAATTCTAGTTACAATGTTTAAACTTTGCTCATTTTTTTAGGGTGGCAATCAAAGTCTGTTTGGAAACAGCACAGCACAATCTAGAGGAATGCACCCACCAGTGCAACCCCTAAATCCTTCCCCCAGCATACGGGCACAAGTGCCTCCCCAATTTCTTTCTCCCCAGGTAAGCAATTTAAAGGCTTCATGTTGAGTATTTGTTGTGCTCTCTTCGTTGATCCACATATGTGATTGCACATGGGCATGCCCAGCTTGGAAGCCTTGGTAAAAAGAGGAGACATCAGTTGCACTTTTTTTTTGTTGCCTGCACCAAGCAGGCACAGTGTGTCCCTACACACTTTGTTCTTACTGGAGGGAAGGAGTCTTGAATTGACAGTCCAATGCTAAATCACGCTGGTGCAGTGGAGCTGCATGGCCTCCCCTGCATTCAGCGCACTTTGGGGCAGGCTTGAAATCTTCTCAGGATAAAGGGATATTTTCCCCTTACCTTAGATAATGCCCCAGGGAGGTGGTCTGTGGATCCCCCTGACGTGGCTGTAGAACCTGTGTTGGAACAAATCCACAGGTTCCAAACCAGCAGATTAGGAGGACCCACTGTATTTAATTGTATTACTTTGACTCTTAAGACCTGGTATGCCTTAAAAAGAGGCCCTTGAGTTTGGGGTAGAGTCTACTCTCTGTTAAATTGATCTTCGTAGTTCTTTCAGTTTGCTTAAGCCATGCATGTTTCTGCTCTTTTTGTATAGGTGTCTGCCTCTATGCTAAAACAATTTCCTAACAGTGGTCTGAACCCTGGTCTTTTCAATATGGGCCCCCAGCTTTCTCCTCAACAGATTGCCATGCTGAGCCAACTTCCACAGATTCCCCAGTTTCAGCTTGTAAGTAGCTGTTGTCTTACAGTGAAAGGCTGACTTTCTTTTTCCTCCCAGGCCTGTTCTTGTAGGTTTCATTTGCTTGGAAATATGTTGTGAGTTGCATTTATTGTGAATGTGTATTGTGTCTGCGGCTTGTGTGTAAGATTGTTGTCATCACTTGGAAAGTAAATTTAGCAGTGGTTTTGCATGGAAAATAGTTGTATGCTGATGTTGGGCAGAATGATGTTTTAATTTATGTAATTGTGGTTTGTTTGATCAGGACTTTCAACTAATCGTGGTTTATGTTTCAGGTGAACAAACCAAGTTTGCATTGCTGCTGGGAGGAGCATTTCCACTTACCTAAGAGGGTGTCAGCCTCTGGAGGGTGCAGAGAAGGGTGCAGGCTTTCAGTCAAGTTTTTTACTATTACAGAGGCTTGGGGAGTCCTGCAGAGGCATCTGCAGGGCTCCTTGCACCTCTTGAAGGCTGGCATCCCCTTAGGTAATTTGAAATGCCCCCTCGCAGCAATGCACTCCTGGGGATCACATTGCTGCCTTAGCCCTTCCGCATACATACTTAGAGTGCTCCCAACTCAAGTGCTTTGGGAAGCACTGCTCTAGAACCTAAGTCTTTCACCGTACTGTCCTTTTATTACTAATAATGCAAAGGTCTCTTTCCATCTACTCAAAAGATGTTGCTTTTTTATGATGAGTTAATTCCAGGAATAGCTCTTATTACAGTTCGCTTCTTTACCTCCTTTGCTTGCCTTGCAGGCTTGTCAGCTCCTCCTCCAGCAGCAGCAGCAACAGCAGCAGCAGCAGCAGCTATTACAGAATCAGAGAAAGATTTCGCAGGCTGTGCGACAACAGCAAGAGCAACAGGTATAATCTTTAAGCAGTCAAGTGCATGCCCTGGCTATACGTGAGAAGCCTAGCAGATTATCAACAAGAAAAGCTGTAAGCTCAGTGATAGAGTACGGGCTTCGTATTCAGAAGGTTCTGTTCTCTGGCAGAGGAGGAGAGCATTCCTTACACATGGGAAACTCTTCGACTCTGAAAGGCAGAGTTGGTGCAATTGAAAGAGTCTCCTCCTCCTGGGAGGGTGTCCCCCAGATTGGCTCTCCCTCAGTTCAGAGTAGGTTAGTGAAACAGGTCCTCTGTTGAACTTTTAGCTCAGAGTTGTCTTCTTTTTCATTTTTTCTTCTCTTCCCTCAAGCTAGTTAGGGCAAGGACCCAACAAAAGGGGGGGAGGAGGGCTTATATCCCTTTTATTTTTTCTTAGGCCACTAAGGTGGCAATGAGCCCATGCTTTTGTGCAACTGAGGCCTTTGGCCTAGTAGCCACTCCAATCCCTGAAAGGGATCACACTAGTACTCATCCTGGCGGTGGCTCCATCACTCTGCTGACGCCCTTTCCACCTGACTCAGGGCCAGCACTCAGCAAACAATTGTTCTGCCTGCACTGTGCCCCTTCAGTTCGCTCGGTAGAGATAGGTGAGTGGCCTCATCATTGTGCCACCACCTGCACTGCTTTGACAGGGCTTTTCTTGGCTGTGGGCAGGCACTCCATCCCCACCACCACAGTGGAGGGACCACAGAATGTGCCATCGGTGCTCTTCAGTCTGCCATCATCCTGATCAGGAGCATGAAGAGATGCAGGTCACGTTTCTAAGGTCGATGACAACCTCTCTTAGTTAAGTCTTGCAGGTTCCTTCTCCAAATTTTTCTTTCCAAAGGGTCCCAGTAAGTCCTCTGTGGTACCCTTTCCGGAGCCATTCCAAAAAGGTTCTGGAGGCTGAAAGGGCAACACCTTACAGGCAGAAACATGACTCCCGCCTTTATGGGGTACTAAAACTGGTGGCAAGGCATTGGCAGGATCCATTGCACAATGGCTCTGATCTTACATTGAGCTAGCATACGGCTCATCAGGAATGGTGCCCCCAGAGGGAAGAACAGTTCATTCACTAAGGGGGGCCACAACCTTGGCAGTGTTTGAAGGGCAATCATCTTCAATGGAAGTATGCAGTATAGCCACCTGGTTGTCTGTACATACTTTTACTAGACATTATAATGTGAACAGGTTGGCATCAGCAGGTGCTCAGAATGGAAGAAGGCAGATGGTTAAACACTGAACAAGAGCCTCTTCTAGCCCTCCCGCTAATACTGCTTTGGCACATCCCATGTGTAAGGAATGCCCCCCTCTGCTGCCATAGAACATAAGAATTCTTACCTTTGGGAATCTCCTATTCCGGGAAAAGGTAGGGGGCATTCTGTCTTACTCTCGCTTGGGATTGGCATCTCACTCTTTAGAATGCTAAGCAGTATTTTTTTAAAAAAAAAATTTTTAGTCAGATTGTTAGGCGTGTTCAGTGGAGTTGTCTTTTCATGCCACAGGTCTCCATTTCAGGGGGTTCCAGATTTAGTTCGAGTCCAGGGTAACTGTTTTTCCCTGGCCTGGACGGATTTTTTCTCTGCTGCTCTTTCTTTCTGTTGCTTCTGTCTGTCTTTCAACTATACCCGCACGCATGTCAACTGACTGCCAAGTCTTGAAGGATGCATGAGAAGTGGGTGTCCAGCTTTCCATTGCCTGTTTGGGGAAGAGGGGATGCTCTCCAAGGAGGACTCTTTTAATTGGACCAACTCTGCCTCCCAGAGGGGAGGAGCTTCCCATGTGTAAGAAATGTCCCCTTCCTCTTCCCAGAATAGGAAGTGCTATTGCTAAATATGACTGGAAAATGACCCTCCAAAACCCTGGACAGCAGCTGCCAGTCATTACAGTTAATACTGACCTATGGACCAGTGTTATCTGATTCATTTGTTGAAGGCAGCTTCGTATTTGTTCATGCTACCAACAATTCTCTAAAAAAAATCCTGTTCTTGACATGTAACTTCTTGTTTGTACCCATAATTATCAAAAGTAAATATGCCTTATTATTTGTTTCTTTGACTGCAGCTTGCCCGTATGGTGAGTGCCCTTCAGCAACAGCAGAGGCAACCTGGCATGAAACATTCTCCATCCCATCCAGTTGGGCCTAAGCCACATTTAGACAGCATAGTACCCAGTGGCCTGAATATGAATCTCCCAGATATACAGACCAAAGGGCCAATTCCTGGATATGGTTCAGGTAATACTGCAGATAGTTACATTTTCAGTTTGATTTCTTGTATACCAAGAATCAGTAATAATTTGGTACACCAAACTCAAATACAGTTAGTTATGTTTAAAGTATATGCAAATCCACAAGGAGCAGAATTGCTATCTACCTCATGTTATCCATGCCTCCGTTCTTGTAATCCTCTATGCAGAGATCTTCCGGAGGCTGCAGGAACCTTCAGAATGGCACCTGTGACCAGCGCTGACCTCTTAAAAATGTTAGGTGAAAGCATCCACTGGCCATTCTAAAGGGCCCTGTGCTGGTCATTCTGAAGGTCTCTGCAGCATTCAGGGATCTTTTGGCACATTCTGCTGCAATCTGTTGACTTCCTGAGAGTCTCTGCTTGATTCTTCAAATGGCAGGTAAGGTACCATTCCCCCCTAGGGTGCACCTTGCATCTAACCCCATTGATCCCATAGAATTCACTATCCACTAGGGTTTCCTGGAACCTAACCCTAACAGATAGCAAGAACTGACTGTACTGGGTTTGTATCACTTGTATTGCTGAAACTACCTTGGTGCATAGAACTATATAGCTCTTTGTTTGGTACAAAGTGTAACTCAGTATTGGTCTTAGGGTTTCTCAAACTATGGGTAAGGACCCACTTGGTGGGTCATGACCTGATTGTTGATTGGTCAAGGAACTGAAACTAATAAGCTGATAGCTGAGAAGAAAAATGCATGGAGCCCTATAGAAAATGAAACTGAGCCATATCATGCATTGACTCGCAAGTAAGCAAAAGTGCCTTGGTTCATTGCAAAGGGAAGACCAAGATTAATCCAGTGCCACCAGAATGGTCCTGATCCAATGATTACAGCCCCCCCAAAACACCCAAGGAAGTGCCTCTCTCCAAGTTAATGAATGTATTGAATCCTGTGGAAACCAAAACTACTGGTAAGCTACACATTTACATTTACTGATGAGTAAGCAACTGTGCACCGGAATCCATCAAAAAAAAATTCACCTTACCAACTGAAGGCTCTGTTTTCTTCCCAAATCACACTGAACCGGTTTAAATATAAGAACTGAAATTGAACTGGGCATTGGGTAGGACTGAAAATCTTACTGATTTGTGGGTGTGGGGTGGGGGTTTGAGGTTATTGCAGGCAGGCTTCCCCATCTCATCTCCCCTTATTTGTTTTTACTTTACTTTAATTGTTTATAATTATTTTAATTTGCCTGATTATGTCACTTCCGGCCATGACGTAACTTCTGGTGGGTCCTGGACAGATTTTCATCCTAAAAAGTGGGTCTCAGTGTGAAAAAGTTTGAGAACCACTGGTCTAAGCTATTAACTTTCTTTTAAGAGTGACTTATTTAATGCAGGGTATCATTTCATGAGTAATTTGTTTGTACAAAAGCATTGTGAAAGAATGTGCCTGTTCCTTCCATTTTGTATTTGTGTTACATTATATAGGTTATGTTGTTAAATGGTTGAAGAAAAAATGTTTTTGTAAACTACAGTTCAGCTCTAGGCAGAGAGATTAAAAGGTTAGGAAACAGAAAGCTAAAACCAGAGCTTAAATCAACTTAGAAAGAGAGAGCTGTGTCTGAAAAATGAAAAGCTGGGCCAAGGAGACTAAACTCAGATGCTGAATTGCTTTTGAATATTATTTTGATTTGGAACCTGGTTACATTACGGAACAAGCCTAGTTAGGCTTAGTTGGATGCATATAAAGATGTACTCCATATCCACAGTTTCAGGTATCCATAGTTTCAGGTATCTGTAGTTTCATGGATACCAGGTACGTCCTTTAATGTTAGGGAAAGTGAAGGAGAATGCTAAAAATAGCTTTGTTTACTGTAGCGAAACACTGCGTCTTCAGGGCTGCAAGCAGTCTTCCAAGCTGCCTGCAGACTCTTCCTGGTCACGACGAGGCTCCTCCTTTCACTCAGTGTCACCTGAGAATGCATTGTGTCCGTCTTTTTGTCCATATTGTGGTTAAACTTCAACTTCAGGTATTATATTTTGTGTTCTAAAACTTATTTCCATACTATATATTCTGCATGAACTGGAGGTTGTCCATGACTTTGTGTACCTTGGCTCAACGATCTCCGACACTCTTTCTCTCGATACCGAGCTAAACAAGCGCATCGGTAAAGCAGCTACCACGTTTTCCAGACTCACAAAGAGAGTCTGGTCCAACAAGAAGCTGACGGAACATACCAAGATCCAGGTCTACAGAGCTTGCATCCTGAGTACACTTCTGTACTGCAGCGAGTCATGGACTCTTCGCTCACAACAGGAGAGGAAACTGAGCACTTTCCACATGCGCTGCCTCCGACGCATCCTCGCCATCACCTGGCAGGACAAAGTTCCAAACAACACAGTCCTTGAACGTGCTGGAATCCCTAGCATGTATTCACTGCTGAAACAGAGATGCCTGCGTTGGCTCGGTCATGTCGTGAGAATGGATGATGGCCGGATCCCAAAGGATCTCCTCTATGGAGAACTCGTGCAAGGAAAGCGCCCTACAGGTAGACCACAGCTGCGATACAAGGACATCTGCAAGAGGGATCTGAAGGCCTTAGGGATGGACCTCAACAAGTGGGAAACCCTGGCCTCTGAGCGGCCCGCTTGGAGGCAGGCTGTGCAGCATGGCCTTTCCCAGTTTGAAGAGACACTTTGCCAACAGTCTGAGGCTAAGAGGCAAAGAAGGAAGGCCCATAGCCAGGGAGACAGACCAGGGACAGACTGCACTTGCTCCCGGTGTGGAAGGGATTGTCACTCCCGGATTGGCCTTTTCAGCCACACTAGACGCTGTGCCAGAACCACCTTTCAGAGCGCGATACCATAGTCTTTCGAGACTGAAGGTTGCCAATACAATATTCTTTATACGCATAAATACGGAATGTGGTTATCACCACTGATAGCATTTTCTGAATCAGACAGCTAGCAAAAGACAGTGAGAATAGAACTGCTTATACAGATCTGCCTAAGGCATACAAAAATATTCTGGTTTCCTCATTTTGATTCATTGCTATAACTGCCCAAGCACATTTAAAATAAATGAAATTATATTGTGTGATGTTTTTATAGGTTTTGGCTCCAGTGGAATGGATTATGGCATGGTGGGAGGGAAAGAAACTGGAACAGAATCTCGTTTTAAACAGTGGACTTCTATGATGGATGGGTTGCCCTCTGTAGCTTCCCAAGATGCCAATATGCACAAAAATGGTGAGACTCTGAATTATGTTGCCGGAAATAGGTAATAAGGCCCTTCTGTAATGTCACTTTTTATTCCAACTAAATATTTGAACATTAACTTCATCCTCCTTTATTGTGTGTATGATTCTTTTAACATTAAAAAAAATGCCACCTCTAATTTTTAGATCTTGACACAAAAATGTAATTATAACTTTTACTCTGCAGTTCACCAGTACTATTGTCATTCTGTTTCACAGCTGTAACTTTATCATTACTGTGAAACTTGTGTGAAACTGTCATTCTTCTTGTATATTAATTTTGAGCCTGCCTCAGCTGCTGCCCTAATGTATTTGTGTCAAGATACACTTTTTTCTGCTTTCTAGGCACAATTGTGCCACCAGGAAAAGCCCGAGGGGGATCACCCTACAACCAATTTGACATGATCCCTGGTGATCCACTGGGCAGCCACACAGGTCCTTCTGGCGATAGTTGGTTACCTGCCAAATCTCCGCCAACAAGTAAAATTGGAAGCAAATCCAGCAATGCCAGCTGGCCTCCAGGTAATTTCAATGTACTCCTTGCAATTTGTTTATAGATTGTCCGTTCAGTAGAAATCTTGTTTCCCTTACCATACCAACCTACTACTATAGAAACTTGGTTAATATTTTTCCAGGTCTTGCATTGTTTAATGACCCAATCCTATCCAGCATTGATAAAGCTGTGCCAAGGGGGTGTGCACTACATCTTGCAGTGGGGGGGGGGTCATGGAGGCCTCCTCAAAGAAAGAGAACATTTGTTCCATTACCTCAAGGCTGCATTGCAGCTGCATCAGCACTAGAAAGTTTGTTTGTTTATTCGATTTATATTCCGCTTTTCTCCCCGAAGGGCACCCAAGGCGGCTAACAATCAGGTTAAAAATACAAAACAGCAGATAAAGATTAAAAATACAAAACAGTTAAAACAAGATAAAATACATGGATAAAATACATAGCATGCAGTAAAAGACAAATTTATAGCAACAGCCCTTATGGGCCTCGAAGGCTTTCCTGAATAAAAAAGTCTTCAGGCCCCGCCGGAATGCTAATAATGAGGAAGCAGCTCTCAATTCAAAGGGGAGGGAATTCCATAGTGTAGGTGCCACCACTGAAAAGGCCCCGTTTCTGGCTGCCATTCCCTTCGCCACTCTCAATGACGGCACAACCAACAGGGCCCCTTCTGTTGACCTTAGAGAACAGACCGGATTATACGGAAGAAGGCGGTCTCTCAAATACGCTGGTCCCAAGCCGTTTAGGGCTTTAAAGGTCATAACCAGCACCTTGAATTCAGCCCGGAAACGAATGGGCAGCCAGTGCAGCCACCGGAGTAGCGGCGTGACAGAGTCAAACCGCCGACCCCCAGCAACTACACCAGCCGCCGCATTCTGCACTAGCTGTAGCTTCCGGACCGTCTTCAGGGGCAGCCCCTATCCAGAAAGTTGGATAGGATTGGGTCCTAAAATTGTGTATTTCAAACTGTTACAAAGTAGTAAACAGGATAGTGTGTATTTACAAAGAAATAAAAATTCTGCACCAAGGGAAATTAAATTGTCTCAGTTGTGCAAATAATGCAAATCAATTGTGCATATTTTGATTTTCCATAATTATTTTGGGTAGGGATACGGAGAACTGCACAGAGCATTGAAGCTGTACCCTGAGCCCTATAAATCTTCAGCAATCCCTATGACTTCTGAGGTTTTGCCAGTAATTGTTGTGTACATGTGTGCACATTCACACTTTCAGGGCTTACTAATAGTATTTTCTTTAGTCTTTCTCCACTTACGTGAAACTGTGATATACACACAGTCGTTATTATAAACATACCTTGCTTCTGGCAAGGCAGTTGCCTACCTTTGCTACTTTCGTTTATTTCACAGTCCTGTTAGTGAGGATTCTAGTCTGTGGCTGTTATAATAATTTTTTAATGGCCAATTATGCAGAGCAATGTGTGAATGCACAATCTGTAAAAAAAACAAAAAAAAACCCTGAATGAAATGTTTAGATACTAGAAACGTAGTGTCTTATAGTATTGCTGTTATACTCATTTTCATGGCACTGCCCCCCAAAATTGCAACAATATGTTGCTTGTAGTTGTTAAGTGTGAGAAGCAAATGGACATATTTCCTGATCATTGTAAGACTTCAATCTTTCCTTGCATACAAGAGGTCCAGTTAGTTACACAAGAAATCTGATATTACGGAGATGAGGAAAGGGCCCCCATATTCACGGTTTCTGTACCTGCAGTTTCAGTTATCCGTGGATACGCACATCCTCCCATTGAATTACCTTTGCTATATTGAAAAAGTGCTTGCAGCATGATGTTCTTCTTTGACAATCTTGCTTAAATTGCAGGCAATGGGCCTGCACACTAGAGGGTGACTAATAGGGGTTTCTGCTTCCTGCTAGACTCTCTACTGTGCAGGCTACTTGCCTGTATGGTCGGCTGTTCAGTTTAAGCAAAATGGTTGTCTATCTCAGGCAAGGGGGCTCAACAGGATTCCCCTAGGGCTGACTACCCCACAGGCTGCCAGCCGATAGAGGTACTGGTTGCCCAGGCTTTCAGGTTTCTTCCAGTCACCTAAAGTGCATCCTTTGGGTCTCAAGGTTTGGTCAGGGGAGGGGGTTACATAACCCTGCATCCTCCTCCAGAGTTCGGACTCCTTTGCTGGGTCATTGGCAGCTGCCTGGCAGGGACTGCTACCTACCCTCTGGTAGTCCTGCCTTATCACTGTCCTGGTAGAGGTTAAATGCCACATGTCCTCCCTTCCCCCATTCAGAATTAGTCTGTCTCTCTCTCCCGTTTGCTTGCTTGCTTGCTTGCTCGCTCCACTCCATCCTCTCAGCCCTCCCTGCATATCTTCTCCCATTCAAAAGGAGCCTCGGTCTCACCCGCCCACTTCCCCCCCTCCAATCCTCCCTGCCAGGCTCTGCCCCCAGCTTTAGAGGGGAACCCCCCATGCTGTGGTGGTGTGGCTGGCCAAATGCACTGCACCAGGCAGAAAGCAGCATTTTGCTGCCTCACCAGCACCTCCCAACCCTGAGAGCTGTTAAAGGCACAGGAGCAATGAGAGCAAAATTGGTGGTAGACAGCAGTGGAGCGAAGACAAGGCACCCGTCTCCACACCAGAGCCCAGCAGCCATCTCCAGACCTCCAGGAAGCCCAGTCACTCCCCCACTATAGCAGGTAAACGGGAGCCCAGACACTGGTTAAGAACATTGCTTCTCCAATACAATGAAGGTAATGCATGGGGACTGCGGATACTGGGACACACCTGTACACTGTGTAAGAGAAACCTAGTTGCATTAGGGATCTGCTGCAGTCCTAAAAGGCTACCAAAAGTAGAAGTGGATGGGGATGTTTGTGTCTGAGGTCTGGTCTTTTCCTCATATTGTTTCCTGTTTCCGTTATATGTCCTTGTGACCCATGTCCCTCAGTGCTTTTTTTCCTCAACAGAACTTCTGTTCTCTCAAACAATTCAGTATTTTAAGCTAAGCTGATATGAAGAAAGTCAAATTTAGACTAAAGTGAAAGGTAGACAGTAGTTTTGGAATATCACCTATTGAGAGCACCACATGTTCGGCAAGTGTGTTCTATAATGTAGTTTCTGTTTGTTTCTTGTTACAAGTGTTACATAGCATTGGAATTCCAGAGCAGCTCAAACCATGTGTGTTCTCTGTGGCAAGAAAATACAGACTTGGGCTCAAAATAAATTCAGTATATTGGGATATCTATTTGTATTATTATTAACATTATTATTATTAACAGTATTTATATACCGCTTTTCAACTAAAAGTTCACAAAGCAGTTTACAGAGAAAAATCAAATAACTAAATGGCTCCCTGTCCCAAAAGGGCTCACAATCTAAAAAGATGCAAAGGAATACCAGCAGACAGCCACTAGAACAGACAGAACAGAACAGACAGTGCTGGGGTGGGCCAGTTACCCTCCCCCTGCTAAAAAAAGGAGCACCCACTTGAAAAAGTGCCTCTTACCCAATTAGCAGGGGGTTGCAATATAATTGTTGCAAGATTTACTTGTTGTCCCCTGAACAATCTTCTAGTTGTTCCTTGTAAAAAGACAAAGAAGTGGGGTAGATCTGATCATGTTGATGAGACTCGGGGCCCAATCCTATCAAACTTTCCAGGGCTAATGCAGCCGTGCCAACATGGTGTGCTCTGCATCCTGCTGTGGAGGGTTGGCCAGAAGGCTTCCTCCAGGTAAGGGAATGGTTGTTTCCTTGCCTTAGCCCTGCATTGCAGCTACACTGGCACTAGAAAATTGAATAGGCTCAGGCCGCAAGAGGCATAGAAGCCCTATTGGCAGTTGCGACTAAATAGCTAAGCTTTTCTTAGATTTCAGTATTTGCATGCTCTCTACATAACATTAGAGCAAGAAATTCAGCCTTTCCTCCCCAAAACAAAACAGAGATTCGCAGACATTGAGCATTTTTTAGCTGTGAAAGTGTACACAACAACCTTAAAGAAAACCTTGGAAATTGCACTTGAAATGGCACCTAATTGTTGTTTTTCTGTTTCAGAGTTTCAACCAGGAGTGCCATGGAAAGGTATTCCAAACATTGACCCTGAATCTGACCCATATGTGACCCCAGGAAGTGTACTGGGGGGTACAGCCACATCCCCCATTGTAGATACTGATCACCAACTTCTGCGGGACAACACCACAGGTTTACTTACGATAAAATATAAATTTCTGTAAAAATGTTTCCCCAAACATGTGTTTGCAAGTTATTGGGGTGGTATTTGCGGGGGAAAACCAGCAGAAGAGATTATGTTTAATCTTTCGCTAACCATTTATTCTTTCCTGCATTTGTTTCTCTAAGTCCTAATTCCCCCATTGAGGCTTATTTCTAATTTCAGAATCAGCCTCAGGCAAGCAAAACCAGGCCATGGGGAAGGAGCTGTGCAGTAGCAGATTATTAGTGAGATAATTACTTATCATTGTCCACTGACCAATTTTTCCCTCCAAATACCCCTTGTAAAATTGTTGGTGTTAGCAAGCAAACATAGGGATTGGGTACCTTGTATTTGTCTCATAATGTTCAGTTCTACACTAAGGAGAGAAACTACATGTTATGATAAAAGTGTGAACTCACCCTCTAAAAGGTTTGTGCTTTGTGCACCTGGGAGGTGGTGATCTGAAATGAAATCACAGTGGAGGTTTAAAATCTTTGTCCCTGACATGATTCCAGATGGGTCACAAATGCACACACCCCACAATATTCACACACTAGTAAAAAGGTTTCCATTGATTTCAGTAGGAGCTTTTTTATTACTGTAAATAACACACACGGGGTTGACAGTCTGAATCACAACCATGGCAGGGATGAAATATTATGGTCCTTTGGTTTTGCAGATCACAGCTTCACCCCCCATGCTAATTTAAAAGATAAAACAAAGGGTCAAGTCAATCATGATGTGTAACTTGGCCATAAGGCCTTGGTTCTCAAACTACTCAGGATTTTTTTTTACTTAACCTGCAGCCAGCGCCGGAGTCCTGGGGGGTCCAGGTGGTTTTCATAATGAAAACCAGAAGTGCCCATTTTTTTGTTATTTTTAGATATTTGGAAGCGTGGGTAACCCTGCGGAGGGCTCCCTGGACCCCTCAGGACTCCAGCACTGGCTACAGGTAAGTTTTTTTAAAAAAAACAAACCCTCCTGTCCCCGGCAGCAGTGTAATCCTGGGGATCATGTCACTGCTTTCCCCCTTCCCCCACCCCTTAAGGGAACAGAGACAGGGTTTCTCAGGCTAGGGTGTCACAACACCCTACTTTGGGGACCCCTGCTGTAAGGCTTTGAGGACAAGAAAACTGTTGTGGTTTCGATTATGGTAAGCCTTCATTAAAATATTTATATAGCATGTTCTCTGCTCATTGTCATTGCTAAAAATATTGTTTATCTTTATGAAGGTTACCTATTATAGATTCCCTATTAATCTGACTGTTTTCCTTATTTTCCCTTATTTTGTCATAGGGTCTAATTCTTCCCTCAACACCTCGCTGCCTTCACCTGGTGCCTGGCCCTACAGTGCCTCTGACAATTCCTTCACAAATGTTCATAGCACTTCAGGTATGTGGGCTTCGATTAGTATTCTGTTCAAACTCACTTTTTCTACAATAGATATAATTATATAATCTCATCATGTGTGCTAATTGTCACTACTTATTATCTTTTCTTTATCTCTGTTTTAGCAAAGTTCAGTGATTACAAATCAGCATGGTCCCCAGATCCCATAGGACCCACTCCCACTCATCTCTCCAACAAGATGTGGAAAAACCATATTTCCTCAAGAAACACTACAGGGCTGCCCCGCCCACCTCCTGGTCTGAGTAATCCGAAACCATCCTCTCCCTGGAGCAGCACAGCACCCCGCTCAGTTCGGGGGTGGGGGGCACAGGATTCAAGGCTTGCCTCTGGTGAGAATCATCACTTAGTAGTATCATTATTTGAACTTCAAAGATGTGCAGGTTCCGTAACATTAGGAAGTATGTTCATGAAACCTTCCATGAAGAGGAGACAGTTGCATTTTCCTAATGATGGATGGTACAGGTCTATCCTCTGGGTGTACAGATTCGGGACCTGCAGATTTAAGTCGTCATGGCTCTGACTGGAATTGTTCTCCATTCAGATCCAGGAGGCTTTCTGGGGCCCACAGAGGCCACACTCGGGCCTCAGAAAGGCCTTTGGAGGTGCTGGAAAGGCATGTTGGGTTTTTACAAAAACTTTCTGGCACCTCCAAAGGCCTTTTCTGTGACCTGTAGAGGCTTCTCTGGGCCTCAGAACACCTCCCGACTCAAGAATATCTCCAGTCATGTTTGGAGGACCCACAGATTTGCTTACCTGTGAGTTTTTGTATCCACAGAGGGTCTGGGAACAGATTCCCCACAGATATTGAGGTCCAACTGAATATTCCTTCAAATGACTTTTGGCGCAATCCTATCCTGTGCTGGAACAAGCAAGCCAGGAGGCTTGCACTGTATCCAGCGCAGGATAGGTGCCAAAAACAGCTCAGCCAGAGGCAAAGGGAAACTCTTCCCCTTACTTGTGAGTAAAGAACCTTCTCCCCTGTAGGTCTCCTCAGACTTGCGCCACCTCTTGAGGTGGCACAAGTCCGAGGAGAGCGTAGCAGCTTGAAGCCACTCCGATCTTCCCGGGAACGGGAATTGGGATCCAGCATAACTGCCAGATCTCAGACCCGCCTGCCCCCAGGGCTGCCCACCCAAGCCCGGGTCAGGATTGCACCCTCAGATACCTTACTGGGATGTTTCCCAGATGTTGCCAAGAGAAATTGAAAGAGAAAATTGTTAGGAAGTTTTAAAAGTTTTGTATTTAAAATGAATTTGTGAGGTGAGTCCCAAGCAAATGTAAACAGAGTGATTGTGAGAATTTAGTTTTCTGTGGCTCATAATTGTATTACACTTACTGCTTAATTGTTTACAGCCTCAACATGGAGTGATGGTGGATCAGTTCGTCCTAGCTACTGGCTGGTTCTTCACAATCTCACTCCACAGGTACTTCCTCCTTCTGCTTGCTTTTCATGCTGACATTTTAAAATCCTGAGTTGTTAATTCTTTAATAAACGTGTTGCAATTGTGTTTACTTCAGTACTCACACAAGTTGACTGGTGTGAGTAGTATGTTTTTAGGACATAAGGTACTAGTATGTCCTAGTAAACACAGTGTCCCAACCTCAACCTAGCCCAGTGGTGGCTAACCTATGGCACGTGTGCCAGACAGGGCACGCCAAACCCATACTGTGGGCACACGTGCCATCACCCCAGCTGCCAGGCGCGAGTCTCAAGGCTCGCAGCCCCTGGGAGGCACCAGCAGCTGTGCGTCTGCCCTGGAAGGCTGAGGAGCCCACGTGCAGCCACAAAGCCAGCCTCGCCGGGGCAAAGGAGGGAGGAGCGAGGCCAAGGGGGGGAAAGGAACGGACAGCGGGAGAAGAGGGAGATCAGGCAGGAGGGGCTGATGCCAAAGACTCAGGTGTGCTCCTAAGGTGCCCCAGGCCACCCGGGGAGGAGGAAGCTCTGTGAGGGGACTTTCTCACATCACCCACCCCTCTGCCTAGCACCCCAGCCTAGCAGCTTCCTCCCTTCCTTGTATGGGGTAAGGCAGGCAGCACACAGGAAGCTGCTGCTGCAGGCTTTGGGGCACCAGCCCTGCACATGGTGCTGGTCCTGAAGTAAGTCTCATTAAAGTCATTGGGGCTTGCTCCCAGGAAAGCCTGGCTAGGATTGTAGCCTGAGAGCCCACCCCTATGCATGTTTACTCAGGAGTCAGTTCCATTATAGTCAGTGGGGCTTGCTCCCAGGAAAGCTGGCTAGGATTGCAGCCTGAGAGCCCACCCCTATGCATGTTTACTCAGGAGTCAGTCCATTGTAGTCAGTGGGGCTTACTCCCAGGAAAGTGAGGGTAGGATTGCAGCCGGAGGGACGTGTTAGGGTTGGAGAGGAGCTAGGTTGGGGAGCATAGCTCACAGCGTGGCATAGCTGGAGGGGATCAGAGCTGGAGGGGAGCAGAGCGCTTGGGCCACAGAGCGGGCTTTGCGGCGACAGCCTTGCACATGCTGCTGGCCCTGTCTTGTTGCCTGCTGGAGGCTTTTCTGTAAGAAACTCACACAAAACTAATTTTTATATGATCTTAAAGGTAAACCACAGAATTGCTTCTCCAATCCTATTGGAAAAGAAGTGCATGCAGAATTTTACATAGCTGTGAGTGTTCATGAAATACAGCATGATGCAGCCATCCAACTAGGATACTGCTGGCTTAATTAAAAAATAAATGCAATCTTGCACAGTATTACTATTACTGACAGCTTTTATATGCTCCCTGTCCCTAAGGGGCTCACATTGTAAAAAGAAACAAAAGAACACCAGCAGACAGCCACCAGAAAAGACACTGCTGGGGTGTGAAGGACCAGTTACTTTCCCCCTGCTCATTAAAAGAGGAACACTCACTTACCCAGCATGTAATTGCCCAGCATGTACACAGTGAGCACAATTACCCAGCTTGTAATTAACCTGTGGAACTCCTTGCCACAGGATGTGGTGGTGACATCTAGCCTAGATGCCTTTAAGAGGGGATTGGACAAATTTCTGGAGGAAAAGTCCATCATGGGTTACTAGCCCTGATGGGTATGTGCTACCTCCTTATTATAGATGTGGACCACTGTGAGATACAGGAGCTGGACTAGATGGGCCATTGACCTGATCCAGCGGGACCTTCTTATGTTCCTATGTTCCTGCCGCTCATACAGCCAACCACCCACCCAGCTAGCACTCTACACTGCACGGCACAGGCTGAGGGAAGCAGCATAAAGATGTTAATGTAATTGCACTTTGCGTTAAGTAAGTGGGTTTTGGGTTGCAGTTTGGGCACTCGGTCTCTAAAAGGTTCGCCATCACTGACCTAGCCCATTCTTGAATTGTGAATTAAAATGGTAGAACTTAGGTAAGCAAACATTTGTGTGAATTCAAAGCAGAGTGTTTATCACCAAAGCTCCAGCTTCTACAGGACAATGTAGGAGCTAGGCAGAAGTGCCAGTTTTTTCCCTTATGTTTCCATAGTGAAACCACAGAATGTTTCCTGCGCTTCTGCCAAAAACACCCGGCTAGAAAGGCTGCTCCAACATTTGTTGTCTCAGCTTTTTCATTCAAGTTCTTTTATATCACTGGTTTGAACAGCTTATTCTAACATTGTCACTAGATACCAGATACGGTTAAAAAATTACCCACAAAGGTTATTGATATTGCACTATCCATACTTTTCATTTCTGTTTGAAGGAAGGGAGGCAGGGGGGAGTGGGTAGAGATCTTTGGTTCAGTTGAGTTGAAATGGAAGTCTTCCGCAGTATAAATGAATGATGATTTTATATATTTTCAGTAGTCACTGAAAAGCAGAAATTTGTCATTAACAGGAAAAAGAACTATGATATAATTCATTTTCTTTTGTTAGAATTACAGTTAAGAATACTTATGCTGTTATCCAAAAAAGAAATTTTCAAAGCAGTTTAGAGGGGAAAAAATTAAAATGGTTATCTTTCTCAAAGGGACTCACAATCTAAAATGAAACACAAGGTAAAGAATAGTCACTGGAAAAGACACAGGCTAGATACTGAAATGAATTGGAATGAAGAAACTAAAAATTTCTGAAATACTATTTCAGAAGATTAACTGATCTACCAATTACTTTTTAGTTGGTAACAATGAGGGTTAACCTAGGAGGCTTCTCAGGCAGAGGAAACCTTGGAAGGCAGATCTATATAGACTGCAGCTAGTAAGTTTGCCCCTCATTGGAAACAATTGGCAAACCTCCAGAAATCTTCTGAAAGCATGGGCAGCCCCCAAACAAGCATAAATTATTTATCAGCCATCCAGACTCATCACACTATACCCATTGCCTGTGAGGCTCTAATTTTTGCCTTCACCTGGAAGGGCACCATTTGGTACAAGTAGATAATAGACTTGACTCATCAGCGATAGGCTAAAGATTTCAACAGTCTATCACAGTGGTTCTCAAACTGGTGGGTTGTGACCCACCAGTTTGTGTAAAGGTTCCCCTGTCCCTTTAAGGGGCGGGGGAAGGGGAGAGGCAGGGAAGCAATCCCCAGGATCGCACCACTTAGGGGGGCGAGGGGGGGTGCTTGTGACTTCATTTCTGAAGACAGGGCTGCAGCAGGCTGCAGGAAGTGCAGGGAGCCCTGTGCAACCCTCCACAGTGCTTCCCAGGGCTTAGAACGTTCGGAGAAAGCAGGCACAAAGCACTTCCATTTGCAAGAGGTGCTTTGCTCCCGCTTTCTCCTAATGTTCCAAGCCTCGGGGAGCACTGCGCAGGGCTCCCCACACCTCCTGCAGCCTGCTGCAGTCCTGTCTTCATAAAGTAAGTCACAAGCACCCTCCCCTTGCCCCCCCTTAGCGGTGCAATTCTGGGGATCATGTTGCTGCCCTAACCCCTCCTCCGCAAGTAGGGAGTAAAGCTCCCTCAAAGTTTGAGAACCACTGGTCTATCCAAAAAGCTAATAAGCTTTCCTGTCCTAACAAAATGTAAAGCAGAGTAATAAGATTTGGAAAATGTACTTTATAGATACCAATGAACCTTGTGTGATATCTGATATGCATGAGATTTTTGATGGGTTGACTGCACTGGTGCACTGGTGTGTAGATGGGTGTGTGTAGTACATTGTGGTTGGGGATCATGCCCTTGAATTCAGGTTTTCAAGTAGTGTGATGTAGGTAAAGCTGTTTTTTAGGTAGAGCAAAAACATGGTACACCTGACATGCTGCAAGGTAGAGAGGATATATGAACATGATAATCAGAGTGAAACATTGTATTAAATATCACTTACAGCCCAATCCTATTGTTCTCCTCCACTGGCGGAATGCACATTCTGCCAGTGCTGATGACAGCAAAGCCACTGTAAAGTGTATTCTTGCAGCATGCAGAGTAGCACACTGCTGGAGTGCTAGAGGAAAGGCCGGAGCCTTCCTGCATGCATTGCCAAGATCTTTGGCTACCCACTGGAGTGCGTAAACCAGCAAGAGAGACAAGAGGGGGTAGGGAGGAATGGGGGCAGGAATACTGTAGTAGGGGGTGGATCCACTAATTATGGCAGGCTCCCATCCTTTCTCTCCTTGGAGTTGCACTAGCAAAATTGTTGATGCAGGTCCAATAAGACCCATTGCGGAGCAAGAGGCTTATGGAGGGATAAGAAGATTTAAATCCCCTCCGCCTTTCAAAGCTTCCTAATTCACCCCCAGTCCAATCCTTGCTGGATACAGCACGCATCTTTTTGGCATGGCTGCACCATAGGATCAAGTATAGGATCAAGCTGACGGTAAAAACAAAAATCAGTGGGTTAAAGTTGGAATGCATGGCATTTTACTGCTAGTATTAACTTCTTATTCAGGCAAACACTATATTGCTGTGTTTTAGAGCTATGAACTAAGACTGTGGTTCTCAAACTCTCAGAGTTTGAGGACTGCAGTAAATTATTGCATGGGAGTGGGGTTGGGGGGAAGGCAGCGACGTGATCCCCAGGATTGCTTCACTAAGGGGGCTGAAGGGACTGACATTTACTTATCAGTCCCTGCAGCAGCCTCCCGGAAGTGCGGGGAGCCCTGCGCAACCCTCCGCATGGCTCCCCAAAGCTTAGAAAGTGAAAGCGGAGCAATCACGCTCTGCCTCTGCAAAAGTGAAACACGATCACTTCACTTTTTAAGCTTTGAGGAGCCCTGCGAAGTGTCACACAGGGCTCCCTGCAGCCGTCTAGTGACGTGATCCAGGGGATCGCCTCCCCCTGCCCTCACCCCTTAAGGGGGCAGAGGCCAGGGCCCTCAGGCCTGGGGCATTGCCCTAGTTTGGAAAGCCCTGAACTAATTTGTAGAACTTGCTGATTTTACTGGTGCTAATTATTATAGCAGATAACTGGGAACAGACTGTCCTCTATTCAAGAAAGGAGACTTTGCCCTAGAGCAACTTCCTGTTGCTACAGTGCAACAAGGTTTAAGCCATGAACCAAAATAGTTAATTGAAAAAGTGTGTGTTGTGTTGACACAAGGGTTGCATAAAGAACAAAAACTTAGATCTCTTTTTCAATTAGGTTTTAAACGAAAGAAATATAACTTGCTAAGCATTCTGTTCATCTTGTACAAAAATCAAGAGCAGCAAGCCCTGAGACATAATTTCATTAATTTTAGTAGTGCACATTGTTTTTCTTGTGGCATTTGTAATGTTTTGTGTAATATCCTTGACCTGTATACAGGTGTATTCCAATCATGGGAAAAATCTCTGATCCATTCTTTTAATAAACGTACTATTTGTCTTTGCTATTCTTCTCAAGATTGATGGGTCAACCCTGAGGACCATCTGCATGCAGCATGGTCCATTGCTGACATTCCATCTGAACTTGACCCAAGGCACCGCGCTTATCCGATACAACACCAAGCAGGAGGCAGCCAAAGCCCAGACTGCACTGCACATGTGAGTTATTCCAGTACCATTTTCCATTCACAGCCTCTTTTTCTTAATAGATACAAACCCTGCATAGAAATGATGATGCCTCACTGTGTATTGTGTGACTATTGTATTTGTACTGAGTACGAACCTGGAGTATGGGAAACAGTTCTGGTTGTCGCATTTAAGAAAGTATATAGTGGAACTGGAAAAGGTGCAAAAGAGAGTGACCAAAATGGTCACTGAGTGTGACTGAGTAATTGGTCTGGGGCACCTCTGTTATGTGGGAAGGCTACAGCATTTGGAGCTCTTCAGTCTAGAAAAAGAGTGCCGGGGGACAATTAGACTTTTTTAAATTCAGCAATAGACTTCTATGACTTTTAAAAAATCAAATTGATATATGTTAGAAAAATTTTGAGATTTCTGTTAAAAGTTAATGTTAAAATATCTTAAAAGGTATTATGTCAGTATTTTGCCATAATGAGTCACTTACCTGTCTCCCTTGAATTTCAGTTCTGAATTCTGTTCCTCTTAGCATTTTAGAGAGATTAATAATAATAATAATAATAACAATAATAATAATAATAATAATAATATTACAGGCATTTATATGCCGCCTTTCTTGGTCATTGTCCTGCCAGATTAGAGTTGATAAGAGATTAGGGCCACAATCCTAACCAATTTTCCAGCTCTGACATAAGGGCAATGCAATTCCGAGGTTAGGGAACAAATATTGCCTTACCTTGACTAGGCCTCCATGAGTGCCCCCCAACTGCAGGATGCAGTACATACCCCACTGGCACAGCTATGTCAGTGCTGAAGAGTTGGTTAGGATTGCAACCTAAATTGGTCAAGGATTCCATTGAGTACACTGCAGCTTCTAGAATTGTCTTCATGCTCTCTCCTTTTGGGAGAAGTCTTTGTTATGCCAAAATTCTTGCCATGGCTTTCAGTCCACTTGGGGGAGAAAGGTGGGGTAAAAATGCAGTTAAATAAGTAGGGAACAGTTAACAATCTATTTGTATCTGGATGCAGAGTGCTCAGGGAATGAATGGAAGATGCTTTCTGCTTGTGGATAGGGAAGTTGCTAATTCCACACACCCCTGGCTGAAGCCCTCTGCACTATATCAGATGCCATTAAAGAAGAAGAAGTTTACAGAGAGTCTCCTAACCCTCAGAAGTCACTTTTCAAAGGATGCAAGGAGCTGCAGCAGGAAGTGGGGGTGGGAAAGGCACATTGTGCATGTGGAACTGGATGTATTTCGTTAGATTTGAGCTGTAGGTCTTAATTTGTGGGACAACTTTTACCTTTCCTAAAACAAATTGAGCCCTATATGATGTGTCCACAATTTTATAACCATTTTTCTAACTTTTTTTAAAATAATTAGCTCAACTCAGCTTAATAATTTGTTCAACTGAACAAATAAGTAATTTGTTCAATTGAGATACAAGAATGAAAATAATATTTCCTATGTAAGTAATGTATTCTTAACCCAAAATTGTTGATGATATGCCTTCAGATGTTTCATTTGCATGTCAGCTTCCAAAACAGACATGCAAAAATATGCCTAAAATTGTAAGAAATATTCGTTTTCCTTTTTAAAGGAACAAGTGGCCTCCAGAAAGTGTTGTTAAGATGCAGGCATAGTACACACTGATTTGCTCTGTTAATCAGTGGAGTTTTTTTTTCTGTGTAATGTTCAAAACTGAATTAGTATGGATTTTTTTTTAATTTAGCTGCCTTTTCACTCTACCCTCTTGTTTTTTGGTAGGTGTGTTTTGGGAAACACTACTATCCTGGCTGAGTTTGCCACGGACGAGGAGGTTAGTCGCTTTCTGGCACAAGCTCAGCCTCCTACACCTGCAGCAACACCCAGCGCACCTACGGCAGGCTGGCAGTCTCTAGAGACAGGACAGAATCAGACAGATCCAGTTGGACCGGCTTTGAATATTTTTGGTGGGTCAGCAGGGCTTGGGCAGTGGAGCAGTGGTGGCAGCAGTGGGGGTGACCTTGCTGGTGCTTCATTGTGGGGCCCCCCAAATTATTCTTCAAGTTTGTGGGGGGTCCAAAGTGTGGAAGATCCCCACAGGATGGGAAGCCCTGCTCCCTTACTACCTGGAGACCTTCTCGGCGGAGGGTCGGATTCAATCTGAACTTAAAACTTTCAACTCTGACCTCGTGACCTTTTTTGGAACAGCAGCAGCACTAACTTGACCTTTTCTTTTTTTTCAACTTGCAATAAATACATTTTAAAAGGAAAAAAGAAAATGGAGAGAGAAAAAAGGTGGGTCATTGACAGGACTGTCTGAGCACATAGTTGCCTCCCTTATAACTTCATTTTTTTCGTTTGGAATATGAATCCAAAAAGAGAACATATCACTCTTGAAATACTTGAATCATGAACGCCAACTTAGAAAGACAATGTGAAGCAAGTACACATACCATTTAAATCTTAAACACAAAAATTTAAAAAAAATTAGTTTCTAGTTTTTCACTTTTTCATGTTAAACGGAAGTTGTTGCTAAGAAACATATATACTGAAAAAATAGCTTTTTAACTTTGTTTGCACTGGGTGTGTTTCCGTCCTTCAGTCTACCATGTTGGGATGGGGCAGGGTTGAAAAGAAATGGGGGTGGGTGGGAGGGAAGACTTGACGGAGCCTCACTTTAAAAAACAAAAAAGGAAAAAAAACACTTTGTGATTGGCTGGTAGATATATACCAGTATGTTCTGGCACATGTAACTGCCCGTGTGTGTGTGTTTCTGTGTGAGTGTGTATGTGTGCATGGTTGTGTGTGTGAGAGAGAGAGTGTGTGTACACACATTCTGTCTTGGAAAGCTGCATTGCTGTTGGTCAGCAACCTATCTGACTAGATGCTTAAACTGAATTGTGATGGTGCCTATGACTGAAAATGAAATTGAACTGTGTTAAAATGTGTCAGCTGGTGGTATTTCTATTTTTAGCAGGGTACACAATGCTGTACGGATCTTATTTTGACCCCATCATAGAGCAAAACACTGCCATATCCTAAGGATTTGGTGAGGGGGTGCCAGTGTGGGCGTTTGGGGGTAGGGGGGAATTCTGTTTTGCCTAGAAGTATATTCTTGCCTCTCATGAGACTTCTTGAGTGAACCCAAACTTGTTTTTATTTTAATGACAAGGACTTTTTCCTTCTGAGGACTTCAGAGGGAAGAGACATCACATTTCTTTATGACAAATACCTTTGTAAGGGTTGTGGCTTCTGCAGTCCTTAAGAGTTGAATCCTGTACCTGTTCCTCAAGTCTGTATATGAAGATTCTTATCCATTCATGGAAACCCACCAAAAATTCAGGCATAAGTGTATTTTCTTATGTGATCTGCTGTTTACAGCAAAAGTAAAAAGTCAGTAGCTTGCTGGCCTATCTCGCATTGTGAAAGCACACGCAGCAACCTTTGTTCTCTTCATGGTGAGCGTTACCTGTGCCAGGCCTAGGTGTATTACAGCACCAGACCATCACTGACAGAAACGTTTACTTATGAATGTTCTTAAGCCAGTGTGTACTTTGAGCATTTTTTTTCTCTGTGTATTTTCCTGTGTATGTCTTGCTTAGGTTTTGCTTAGGCAGGCATATAACTAGCAAAGACTTCTTTTGTTTATAAAGTATTGCACCTTTATTATTTTTACTTTTTCCTGTACTGTTGCTTTTTAATGTTGGTATTTAAAGAAAGGTTGTGTGTTTTTTTGTTTATTTTTTAAACATCAGTGTAGTAGTACTCTGGGCAGGATAGGGGAGATCTATAATTCAGAAGATAACCAGTGTGTGCACTGGGAACGGAATTGCTTGTTGTGAAGAAAGCTGTAGCAAACATTGCCTTTACACAAAGCAGTTTTTGAAATGGGCAGGGAGGAGAAGAACAGGGAGGAAGATGCAGGCATTCTTCTTTTGAAGTGTTTGAATGTAGCTTTGGCTTTTCACTAGCTCTGTATTATACTGAGCAAATAAGTGCTGCAATATTCTGTACCAGCAAATACCTACGTACTCTGGCACTTGGAAGTAGCAGATAATATTGTATAGGATCACAACAGAAGTTTCTCTCATTCACCACTTTCACTTAACACATACAGTGATAACTGGTATATAAACACAAGTATTGACAGCAAAAATTAAAGCAAAATTCTGTATGTTCTTGTCAAAGGGGAGAAAAGTTTGTGAAATCTGTACACAAACTCAAGTGTGACAAAGACTAAATAAGGGGATTGCTGCGTTTACATTTGCCTATAGTTATGCTGTGTACCAAGTCAGCTAGTAAATATAGATCAGTATGGTGTATTTAAACTTCAGGTTCTGCAGCCTGTTATGTGACCTTTCAAGTTTTTTTCCTTGTTTTCTCCCCCTGTCCTTCAATCTCATATGATGCAGCAAAATGTCATTCTCCCATCCCTATTCCTGCCACTTAGGTTTCCCTTACAGTCCCTACACATGCTTGCTCCTAAAACAGCTATTTGTCTCTGGGGTCTCAGTGTTGAAAACATGCAAGATGCACTATTAACAAGCCCTGAGCTGGAAGAATATCAACATGCAGCACCTCATGGCCTGGATAAGCAGCTATATGCTCCAATATGTGACTTGACACACAAACTGGTTCACTACTGTGTTACCACTCTCTCCCAATCTGCCCTATGGTCTCTTTGCCTGCACTTTGGATTTGTTGAGTTCATTACGATACTACGGTGAAAGCCGGGTGCTAGAGCCCCTCTTGTTTACAAGACATAATGAGGGATTTGAAATATTTAAAAAAATTGAAAAGCTAAAATGTTCTTCCATCACAAGCTTAAAGGGAAAAAAATTAAAACTTACAAAAAAAGACCAAAAAGTGCATGTGCGCGCACCTCTGTGTGTGTGTGTGTGTGTGTGTGTGTGTGTGTGTATACACACACATACATATACATACATAAACATATAAGATGAAGACTAACTCTGGGAGCATTTAACAGTGTTTTTTGTGTTAACATTTACTTTCCTGCTTTAAATTTGCAAGCATTCTCAGGAATTCTAGGGTAGGAAGCCAGTTTTTGAAGATGGTTTATTTAACCTTATTCTAGATAGATGGCTGTTAATTTCTTGTTAAACTTTTACAAGTTCCTGAATCTTCAAAAAGTTTAAAAGTTCTTTTTTCTTTACAAAAAGCAAAAAATTTGAAAAACAAAGCCTAACAAACACAAACTCCAGTTGTCAGAAGTAGGGATCAATTTTTTTAAAAATAAAAGCTGATTACAAAAGAATTTAATAGCAGCAACAAAAATTCATTGTATTCTTAAAAGTCCAAGTCATGAGAATATTTATACTTGTAGAACTTAGTGTGTACAGTTGTATGGGGAAGAGGACTGTGTGTGAATGGAACTATAATAACCTAGTTATTTCACAATGAAAATTAATATGGACTCTTCTACCAAGCACCTTTTTTTTTTAAAAAAAGCAAAAAACTATATATATATATATATATATATATATATATATATATATATATATATATATATATATATATATATATATATATATATAAAATGCAGTTTGGTTTGACTGCGTAAAGTCGGCCACAGAAGAGGAAGAGCTGGGAGTACAGGATGTTGCTTCTTGAAACCACTTTTAAATTTTAAGAGAATGCTTCAGAAAAGCAGTATCTTTATTGTGTCCCAGTAATGGAACAGTTTTAACTTGTATTCATTTTAAAGTCAGTAAATGAGAAAGAGACATGTCTATGGAAGAATCCAGTGAAGTGTGCATTGGAGAGAAAACATTGCTACCACTTAATTTTAATCATTTTGATGTTTGCTTTTTCGTTTTTCAGCCACAGAGTGTACACAGAAGTTTTGAGATGTGGGTGGAGGTTGAATAAGTTACATTAATTCTTAGTGCCAGCTATCAGAACATCCATCCTTGAAAACCGGCTTTCTGAAGCCCTAGTCTGGAGTGGATGCCCCCCAGCTCCCAGCGCAAAAAGAGAGGGACTTAATCTGCTTGAAGCTTTTTAGATAGAATGAAATCAGAAACCGCTTTAGTGCCTTTGTAATACACCCATGCATCCTGCAAAAAATGGGGGAACATATGCAGTTCAGTCATTCCAGGAAAATGAATAAGCCCATTTTTATAAATTAATATGGTTGCTCTGAGCATGCTGAAAAGAAGCCTTAAAGGCCTGTAATGCAAGGAGTTGCATACAGAATGATATAATGTTTTCCTTGGAAAATTTAAGGGCAACGTCATACATTGCTATTGGTTTTGAGATGATCTTCATATAAGAAAATCTTGGATTGCCAGAACATATGAAATGTGATAAGGAGCGTTGTTTTGTCCACCATAGTTCTCTAATTGGTATGTCGATGACACCCAACAAAAAACCCACCTCACGCTGCAGTTCAGACATTGCAGAACTCATGTTTTTCTGCTACATTAATACTGTGTCTGTGTTTGAAACATCACATAAAGTGTGGTTGTGTTTTGTGACATCAGTTGCCATTTATAGCAGTATGCTGCATTGTTTCCCTCAAGTGCAAATTGAAAAAGAAGCATCAACAGATCCTAGTGTGATAGACCATGAGAGGGGTCCTTTCTAATTTCCCCCCTTATTTTTGAAATGAAGCTACTTGTCTGAATGATTGGTTTATTCGTTTATTTCGTTTATTGGTTTATTTGTCTGAATGATTTGGTTTAATAAACCAAATTGTCAGATGATTTGGTTTATTGGCTGACAAACTGCTAGAAACCAATTTTTAGTTAAGACTAATAATAAATAACCCAAGCCTGTCACTTGACAAGAACTTTAGCTGGCATCTGCTGAAGAAGGGTAGAACAGTAAATGCTTGACTATTCATATTTAAAGCTGCCTTCTCAGCATTTCAAGCTATGCAAATTGAAATTGTCACTTTCTAAAAGTCAAAATATCAAAATATAATATTGGAATAAAACTTAGCAACCTTCCATCCTTGAATTTCTGAAATTTGGCTAGTTGTGTCTCTTTGGGCTGTGCTAAGCACTACAGGTTTTCACATGTTTGTTGTGTTTTTAATCTAATGTACTCCCCTTGGCCAGTAAGAGTTGTTTTTGAGAACCATAAGCACCAAGCTGTAATCAAGAACAGTTTTTTAAGGATAGATTTACTCAAATAAGAAGTAGAAATTTGTATAAGACAAGCTAGGTTTTGCAATAAGTAGTTTAATAAGGTTTCTTCTACTTTCAAGAAGGAATCTGAAATCACAGTGGACAGAGAACAGCTATGTTGTGGGTGATAGTATATTTTCTTCTGTGTTTTGCACAGAAGAGGCAAAGAATAGCACAGGGCTTTGGAGATTTCTTAGAATACCCTCTGCAACTTAAAGCCGCATGTCAAATAATTCTTGTTTTCAAACAACTTTTGCATCCTTCAAGAAAGAGAAACAACCCATATCAATTTTGTTGTTTTTCTTCTTATCCATATGTTGTAAATGCATATGCCTATCTAACATAAAAGTCAACCCTTAATTTGTTACTACTTCTGGTTCTTTTCCTTGCCCTGTTCAAAATACTGCATATGTTCAGAATATGATTTGGATGGGTATGACCTTCCTTTGTTTTTTTCTAACTCATTTTTATGTAACAATACTATGACTTGTTTCTAGAAAGCTGCTTAACATGGCATGCTGACATAGTTGGGAAAAGTTGTACTTTCCTTAGGAAAAGCAATTTTTTCCCCAGCATACTTTTATGTTGCTGTGAGCTTTTTGTTAATGTTTCTTTTGACAAGGAAAATCATAAAATATGCATTTCCTCAACTACTTCCCCTGAAACACAACAGAACCTGGAACCTGTTCACCTTGGCTACAGTTAGCCATGTCAAAAGATTAGAAACCAAGTTACTGTTACACTCAATTGAGACACTTTTTTCTTGAACTCCCCTTTTAAAGATTTTGGGTTTTTTTAAAATAAATGAATGAATGTAAACAGACAGATCATTCCACTTTGATTTGAATTGCAGGTATATGAATTAGGAAAATATGACAGGAGTTAACATCTTTTTAATGCCAACTTTCTCTTCTGTTCCCTACTATCTTCACAAATGTTGCCCTGTATCCACTATTTATACCTTCATTGTGGGCCCAGACAGTACTTTACAGATCAGTTTATTATGCCTTAAACCTGCTTTTCATGTTAGTATCAACTACCATACCAGAGTATAAAATACTAAGTGTATTGTGTCAGGAAGGGTGTACGTGCGCATTAATATGGGCTGTTCTTTCTTTCAAAATGCACAGTTCTTGAGCAGTAAAGATGCCATTTGCGTGATAGTTTGAAAGAAAAGGTCACAATTGGCCCACCCTGGTACTCCCATAATTGTTGCAATATATGTTTATTTTGTTCTCAGGTGTTGTAATTTAGTGAAAGTATCTCATAAAAAGCAGCCCTTTGAGCATCAAATAATGCCATTTGTATTCAGCCCTGACTAAGCATGCATTGCTATAGTTAAACCTGGTCCCTGGAATCTGAAACACCTAAGCTTTCTCTTGCAAACAAGCATGGTATATACATGAGATGGTATATATATATATATGAGAAAGGGAGTCACAGACGTAACTAGAAGATCATAGCTGGAGAGATACATTGTCACCAGCACAACCAGAGAACATCAGATTCCATATAAACTAAGGATTTATTCAAGATATTTCAATGCTCCAAAGTACTTGATTTCATTTTTGTAGTAATGACTGAGACAAAGGCTTATCTCTGAGAAGTTTTCATTTAGCTGGGATGGATTGCTCTTCCTTTATGCAACGTAAAAACTCCTACAGATAATATAAATGCCACCCAAAATGTCATTAAAATTATGTGTGCTGGAACTAATATATGCTTTAGGAGCACACATTGATTTGAATCTTATTAGTTGAAGAAATATTTATAGAATCTGTAGTATTTTATTGGCTTCCCTGATTTTCCAAATTTATAATTGATGCCAACACTGATTAGTTTCCATGTTGTAAATGGTATGGGAAGCGATGTATAGATATGTTGCTTCATAATGCATTAAACCTTACAGTTAAACTTGCTGTATACAAGATTTAGACAACAAAGAACAAATACTGTTTAATTTCTACTTTAGATATTTTGTTGAATTTTCTACTGTAGCAGTCATCTATATAGTGTAATCCTTTTGTGACTGAGATTTTGGAAAAATACAATACCTTTGAATTGGATCCATACAATTTGATTCATACAATTGTTTTTTTAATCAGGAATGAACATGTGAGGTTTTAAGTAGTTCTCTTAAGGCTTGGTGAGAGAAGTGAAATAAAACAAAGTGTGATTAAAATTAGTGCTTTTATCCTTCTTCATAAAGTTGTTGAATTGCCTATAAACAGTAGCCAAATGATAAAGGTATTATGGCCCCTCCTATGTTACAAAGGGACCCAAACTTCTAGCCTGGTCTTGTGATTGGCAGGCCCCCAAAATGTTCAGCAGTTGTCAGACCAGTGTATCCTTTAAATGTTCTTCCAACCACATGGGGGAGCTAATTCCATGGGAAAAACTCAAGTAATCAATTCTTCTCACATGATTAGATGGAGGTCCCAGACATGTCAAATTTTCTTTCCGATAAGCAACTCTCATGTGGCTAGGAGAACATCTAACAGGCACCATAGACCCAAATCTGTGATGCACATGTTTTCGGCATACCTGCTCTTTGAGTTTGCTTCTGCAGTATAATATTTGATAATATCTCCAAAATATGGGCCATAGAAGAACAAAAAGAATCAGCCTCAGCTAAGAGCCAATTTCCATATGTTGTGGTGGTTATGGTGACACTTTAAGCAAGATCCTTGTAGAATTTTTTTTTTTAAACTAGCCATATAATTATGTTTTTACTTGAGCCTGAGAGCCATTCATTTTAACTCAAAACCAGTGCACTCCAGGTTATTAAAAATAAAGCTTGTGCCAGGCAGCTTGTGGATATATTTTGATACATGATTGGCTATGTACAGAACAGAAGAAAATAGGGATATGGGAAATTTTCCTATGGATAAAAAACACAGGTGGGCAGTGTTGAGCAAGTGTTTCTTTAAGCGCTTAGTGCCTCCACCCTAGGTATTAGTGTACCAATCAATGCATTCAAATAACTAAATTCCTCATTTTTTACCATGTGTTAACTAGGAAAAATAGTTTTCTGTGTTGGAAAATGCAACCTTTTAACTATGGGTCCTTCTTATGAAGATTGCTTAGCTTGCTGGTTCATATTTTTTGTGGCATGGTTGTGAATATCAAGTGCTTTTCTTCTCCTCCCTTATCCCAGCCAGATTAGCTCACCCTCCTTTTTATATAAAATGCTGAGTGCTTTGCAGTTTGGGTGGGAGGGAACAGGGACTTAAAGGAAATAAAAAGGAGCCAAGGTAGAGCAGCCTTATTTTGGGGAGTAGCCTTACAACAGAGCTTTATAGCGAGGGTGTGCTGTATTCCAAATTGTGTAAGCCAAAAATGAAAAAAAAAAATTCATTTATGCAAAAAGAAGTGTTAACTTCTTAAAGAAATATGTACCTTCTGAAGGTAGAGTAGGGTCTCACAAAGTGATACATTGTGATGCTTTTTGCTGGGTCAGTAGGTATGGGATTTGGGATATAAGCGCTTAACATTCCCTTGTGGGTTTTTTGATTTTGTGTTTGGTTTTTTAAAAAAAAGTTTTAAACAAGCAGTAAGTTAAATGTGGTATCTCTGAATGTGCCTTTGTGAGTATGTGATTGTCAGTTCAAGGAGACTACTTGGACTGATCAGGGGAGATGATGGTCAGTTTATTCTCTCTAAAGGTCAAATGCAAAGATTCCAGCCTGCTGATACCTTTTGACAAGCAGTGTCTTTGGGGGCTGGTTTCTAAGCTGCGCAATATGCAGTTGTGTGACAGATGCATCCAAGTGTGGATGGGTTGTAATTCACATAAGTTGACATTATTTAGGCTAGCTCTCAGTTGCTGGTTGAATTTGTATCTGTATTATGTATCTATTATGTTTGTGTATGTGGCTTGCTTTAACCCTTTTTTTAAAAAAGCACTGGAAAACTGAAACGCAGTGATGTTTGAGACACATTTATGCATGTAGAGAAGAAGGTATTTTGTAGCTTCTGCCATTTGTGGGTGTAGGCACACTTTTGCCCTCTCTGTCAGTGTCCTGATGAAAAACAGAAACAAATTCTACCCTATAACTTCTAGCACACTTAATGTTGCCATTTAAATGAACAGGGTATTACACACACAAAAGGATGTTTTTGAAATGGTGAGGAAGAAGTGTTTTTTAAAAAATAAATTTAAATCTTTGTTTCTTTGAAGCTGTTTGTAGCTAAACATGGGAATCTGCAGTGTCTCATTTGTTCTTTTCATATATATTCCACCTCTTCTTCTCCCCGCCTCAAATCCAAGGTGTAACAAAATCAAGAATTGCTGTAGCACCTCTCAGCTCCCTTCCCAAATGAAAAGCTCCAGCAGGCTCTCTTCAGCTCCATTCAGGACAACAAAGGGAGGAGAGATGCTGCAGCTTTCTTTGCTTCGCTCTCATTCCTCTCTAATGGCCTTGAAATGTATTATTATGCAAATGTGAATTTTGATACTGAACTTTAAGAAGAGGTTGTTTCTTTTACAACAAAAAAAAGGTCCCATATGTGGTCAGCATTGCTTCTTTATCTTGTAAGTGAATTGTAAACTATGCATTTGGCAAGAGATGGTTTGGGGGAGAAAGAGAGAGCCCTGCTAAACTGTTGAAACTGTTTCTGTGTCCATTGAATTCCCATGTTGGTGTAGGAGGAAAAAGGTTGATGTCACTGGAGGACTTTTGGGAACCTGTCTCTTCAGAAGTTGACTTCTTTAATTGTCGGGCAAATTTGGGGGTGGGGTGGCATAACATTGGCTTCAGAAATGAAAATTCTACCTGTTCTGCAGGACTATGCATTCTTGCCATGCAGTGTTAGACCAAGGTCAGCAGCATGACACAAAACAGCCCATTTTCCCAAAGGAGAGAATTTACCACCACCACCACCAGCTCCTCTATCCTCTCTTCAACCTCAGGAAACAGCATCTCAAGCACTGTCTTTAGGGTTTTATTCATTTTCCTTTGTAACTGCCCTTGTTCCTCAGGAGAGTTGAAACATAGCTTCTCCACTCTTGCATTTCTAACCTTTTGTCCTAAAATTTTCTACTAGCTTCCATCATAGATGCAACTCAAATAACAGGATCTCCCAGGGATTGCTGTGGAATATATACTCTACTGACAAGATTAACTCCTTGTCCTTTAATGCCAGTCAAAACTGGTCTAGGAAGACTTAAACATGCTAGTGACCATATGTGACTTTTCTGGGCTACTGCTACCAGTAATAAAATGAAGGCAGCCGATAGCTGTGACTACAAGGGGAAATTTTATATGGAAGATGGTCCATAATTTTAGTTTGTTTAAAGGCCTAAATTTAACTGCCCTTTTTCCTGGCAGGAAGCTGCTATAAAAGGCAAAATCATGTCTTCTGTGTACAATCTCTGGAATGTAGAGGCTATTTCCTGTATTAATGGAGGTGTCTTGCCTTGACTGTCTCCCTTGGGTATTGTGAACTATAGTCTCTGCCTTTTTCACCTTGGCATTCTTGGATGCAGTTTTATAGCCAAGAGAATCTCCTACCTGTAATTCAGTGTTTTTCATGCAGCAATGTTTTGTTGGTGTTCACAGTACTGTAATGAATACGAGACTTGATCCGTCATTCTCACATGCATTGCCTTGCAGATGTGATCTTATCAGAATTCTTCTCTGGTAGATTGCCTTTTTAATTAAAGAAAAAAGTTTCAGCTTTTTGTTGCAGAATACCTCGTGGTGCATATTTACTTTTAGTGTAACAAGCCTTTTTGAAATATTACATTCTGTTTCATCCTTAGTGAAGGTTTACTCTTCCTAACTTTTCCTCTAATGAGCAGCTTGGACTAGTGGTTTGAAGACTAGATTGAGAGGCTGAAACTCCTGAGATCTAAACCTGGCCTTTACTCTTTCCTCTTTTCGCCTTAGGCAAGAGTAATTTAACTTCTGCCTCAGTTTCCCCATCTGTAAAATGGGGATAATAATACTTACCTACCTCACAGGGGGTTTGTGAGGAATGATGTTTTTGTGAAGTGCTTCAAAGAAAAAGTACTTTTTAAAAAGTATTATTATATGGAGGTATAACTAACAGGATACCTCCTCTCCCATGCTGTTCTAGAGGGAGAGGAAACACTGTAAATCTTTTTAAGCCATCAGAAACTTGTACTCTGAACTACTTTTAGCAATTAGAAAGGAGTTGAAGAGCTGAACCATCCACATTGCTTTATAATCTCCTTTTCTTCAACGTCAGTCTTCCTCTTTTCTTCCACATGTACGGAAATGCCAGTCTGACAGGTACATTTTAAAGAAGAAATTAAATATCTCATGGATTGAAATATCCTAAATTTCCCATATCTTTCACAAAGTATCTAAATGGAGTTGCAGCTTGTCTTTTCCTCCATTTTAAGTTAGATATCAGCTTTTAGCTAGCTTAACCCTAGAATAGAAGAGACCTTTCTTCCTGCTATTGGGAAAGAAGGAAAGATCACTGTGCAGTTTTTGAGGGCTGTAAAAGGACAGGATCTGCCCAGTAGGCAGCTAGAGATGTGGACACTGTCCTTCTTCTCTGTTTAAATGTTAAACATGCTGCCTCATTGCCAGTACATGCAAGCCATTGTACACCAATAAAACTTGGAAACATTGTAGCATTCATTAATAGATGCTGCTTGTGATTATGCCTTACAGCCTTCCCAAAATCTTACGGGGGGGGGGGTAGGTGGGATGGAGTAAAGAACTTTTGCTACTTTTTTCTTTCCTGCTTACAGTGCAGTCACTCTTTTCTCTTCAGTCTTAGACGTGCATCTCAGGGATGTGCATATTGAGCCCCTGATTTGAATTTTGACCCTTTAAAAGCCTGAGATTTGGTTCCATTCTTTATCTCCATCTCCTTCATCTTTTTCATCCTTTGCTCCCCAAGGAGCAGCTCTGCTTCTTCTAATCCCTGTGCACAACTGTTTAAGTGACTAGTAATTCTACAGGGATCAAATTCAGTATGGTGCGAGTGTATGTAGAATCTCTGCTTACGTATGCTCACTCTAAATTCTTCTTTCCACCAATCTGGAAGAAAAACTGAAGTGTGAAACACCCAAAACATCCAACATTAAAATAAACATAGCTTTGCTTTGCTGATAATTCTGCATGGCTTCCTTTGGAAAAGTTAACATTTTAAAGCTTTTTTAAAATAATACTTTTTTGGGGTCGGGAGGGATTAGGAAAGAGTGTGGTTGAGAAGTTTAGAACTACTTTAGTTTCCACTATTTAGATAGAGACTTGAAATGCTGCTTTAATTTCAGAGCTCCTAAGGAGCTATGTTTACAAAGAACTGATCAGGAAACCGGCTGATGGTGGATATACAGCAGTGAAATTTGCTTCATTTTTTATGAGCAGCCATGTTGGCAGATGTCAAGAGGGGAAATGGAAGAAGAGGTTAACTCCATCTAGCCTTATTTTGAAGCAAATTATGTCTAAAAGATTTGGATTAGAAGAGGCAGCTTTTCTACTTTGCACATAAATAGGTAATACGAAGGTACAGCATAAGTGCTATTACCTGAACACTGTCCCTTCACCAAGCAGGCATAATAGTGGATACATGTATTGAGACTCTTTGCAAATATACCTATAAGTATTTTTCCTTATACTTGAATAATTTCCCCCTATCCATTTGTCTGTCTGGGCATCCAAGAAATACAGTGCAGGACAGTGGAAAACAGGAAAAGGCACAATATTTTTCATACTAGAGCTTAATCTTTCACCGTATCACCTTTATTTCTGTTTACTTTCTATCCTAGGGAGTCACATGGACACAGAAACTTGGCACTTTATGTGCTGTTGCATGGCATGCTCCCCTCCTCTTCTCCCTCTCTTCTCTATTTTTATTTTAGTATAGTGGTACTTAAAATCACTGGTTCACTTAAAAAAGACAATAAAATGTTTAAACTCTACTAATGTACAAATAAGCTGAAATGTTGCATTTATGTGTATTTTGCCATAGCAGGTACTGTATTTCTCATGCTGGATTTCAAACCAACAAAAGGGTGATGTTTTATTGGAGTGTAACAAGTTAAAAGTAATAAGGAATTAAGTCGTCGTCATTTCATTGAAATTGAGAGATGGTATAATACATATATTACGTTTTCTGAAGGGTTTTTTTGCTTTTAAACAGCTTTTGTTTTTATTTTATTTTTTTTAAGATATGATTGTATTATGTGCAACTCAGTTGCTTACATTATAACTACAAAATATTTTTGGGTTCCTGGAAAAAGAAAGACTAATAAATGTGTTTGGCTGCTAAGCATTTAATCCTCTGACTCTGCCTATTTATTTTATTATTTGGTCTTACTGGGAGATCACTACTCTGGCCTTTCCTATTACTATCCAGTCTTGTAACAAGTCCTGTTGATAGTTCTGCTTTCATTGATTTCTCAGCCTAAACATACAACATGATGGATTTCCCCAACTAGTGCACTTCAAGAGGAACATATGAACTTTATGAGAAAGGGCAACATCTGAAGTCACAGAACCACAAACTCTTCTGGGGGCACAAATGTTCCTGGGCATGAAAAAGTTCATAGGCATTAATTTACACACATTCAGTACTGTGAAAACAACATTCTCCCACTGTTTATCACTAACCTTCCACTGCCAACAGCATCAGCAGCTGCAACTGCCTATCCTTTAGAGGCCTTTTCCTCTGGTGTCAATGACAAATATGTCTCACGTGTTTCACTGCACTCATTATGGCTGCAAATTTTCTTGTTAGGACACACTAGATTTCCGATGTTTCAAATCTGAGATCCCCACAAATGTATCAGCATATTACCTACTTCTAATTAAGTTACATTTTTTTGTAACAAGGCCAAAGGAAAGACAGGAAAAAGGTTATTCTGCAAAAGTATGTTTTAAATTCCTCTAACTGCCAAAAAGTCACTGGAGTCTAAAAGATTTAAAAATATTACAGCTCAATCCTATGCATATCTTCAGAATTCCCATTGTGTTCCAATTGTTCTTACTTCTATAAAATAATGTATAGAACTGCAGGCTCTGTGCGTGTTGGAGGGGGGACCACTGGCTGATGTTAAAGTTTTGGAAAAAGAACTTGTAAAGAGACTGACAATTAAGGAATGGGTCTGAGTCATGATCTGATTTTCTGTCATCCATAATATTCCAGACATTTTACAGGCTCCCATCCGCACTCACCATTCCCATTTATCACTTCTGCAAATTTAATTAACCAGACTTTATCCCGCTACCAATATTCAGGAAAGATAGTGCTAAAATATTGGCTGCTGGCATTCTGACAAATATTGGCTGCTGGCATTCTGGACCAAACTGAACACACTTGTTTTTCGTTAACCTTCACTTTGGTCCTCTGAACGATTAGTTCTCAGCTGGTATGACAAAGACAAGAACTATGTCAACAAAAGTGCTGTGGCTGGAAAAAAAAGTGCACCTTGTTGGCAGGCATTGCACATAGAATGATCCTCACCAGATTCTGAGATCCATAACTGTTACTAGGAAAAGCAACAGAATATGTATCTTGTATCCCTTTGAAGATTTGTAATATTTTGTGTGGATCTGGACAAGAGTTCCCAATGGCCCCTCTTTCTAGCCATTGCCTTGGCTCTCCTTTTCACTATTGGAGTCTTTAAATTGTGAATTTGCACTATTTGTGCCTGCAAAATTATTTGACTTGGTGACGATTTCTTCTAATTTCTTTGAGCAGCAGCATTGTTGTTGGCAACCTTCAGTCTCGGAAGACTGTTATCACACTCTGAATGGTGGTTCTGGAACAGCGTCTAGTGTGGCTGAAAAGGCCAATTCGGGAGTGACAATCCCTTTCACACTGGGAGCAAGTGTAGTCTGTCTCCCTGGCTATGGGCCTTCCTTCTTTGCCTCCCTGCCTCGGTCTGTTGGCCAAGAAAAAAAGGTGGAAAGGAGCCTTTCAATTCTAAGAGGAATGTATATACATGAAATGCATCAATGGTCAGGACACAGAGCAAAATTGAAATAAAATTACCTGTACTGATCTCAATACAGATAAAGTCATTTTAGTGATTGTCCTTTAAAGTGTATATATCTTGCTTTCTGAATGGAAAAATTACTAATCAAAGTGTTCTCTGTTCAGCTATAAAAGTGGGAGCTAAATGGTTGGTTGTCTGCTCCCCTCACTTGCTGCCTTACATACTATCGGGGAGAGCCTACCCAAGAGGCCAACTGAAACAGCCACTTCAGCAGATAGAGGAAGGTGGCAAGCTGGCACAGGATGCCCCACAGCTTGCACTCGCCCCATTATCTTCTTGTATACTCAGAGAGGAGGAGGGGAAGCTTACTTTCTCTTCCAGTTTCTCCACTGCTTTTCCAAAGCACTCTCTTAACCACTAAGAAAAAGGCCAGCTGCTTTTGCTTGCTCTTCACCTCTTGCAAAGTGATCAGGTGGGAAGGAACAGGATCCTCCCAGCCCAGCAGTTTACAAGAAGCAACAAAGGAGGTGGCAAATGGTGGTGGGTTGTGCACAAGCATGTGTATGTTGGCAATGATACACAGAATGAGGGAAAAGGATTGAGGGAGCAGCAAATTGGTTGCCATGGGTTGACCCTGCATACCCTGTGTAATGTACCAACATACCACTCACTACCTGTCTTTGAGGTGGTGCTGCAACGTTTTGTTTAGTTAGATAGAGATGGGTTCAGGCACACATGCTGGGTAGCAGCACTGCTCCCAAGATGTCTCTTCAATAATTCTTCAGTACACGCTGAACAGAGATCCTGAGCAATGGCAGCATGTTACCTGCTTATTATGTCTGGTCTTTTCTATGTCAGAACATCTGATTGGGCTTTCCTGGATCCCAAGGATTCCAGCAGCTGCTCAGGTTAACTGGAATAAAACATATTTAAACAGCCCAGAGTTGTTCATCCAGGACGAATAGTATGTTCTGGTGGTACAGTGTAGCATGTTAAATCAGCACAATACATTTGCTGGTCCAATTCAAGTCAGAGGTCTCATGGGAAGCTCATTACAGAACCTTGGGCAAGTCACTCTTATATTTGCAGTGAGGCTAAAAATGTTGCTCTGTGCTTCTTGGAGGGGGGAAAGGGTACCAAGAAAAGCAACATGAATCTGCAATTGATGAAAAAAGTTCATATCTGTTATGTAAACTAGCAATGAATGCACAAATGAAAAGTGAAGTTAACAAAAGGAACACTTGTCTTTGCAGCAAAATCAGCCAAGCTTCAAAATAGTAAAAGCTAAACAGACTCATCCCTTGAAAGAAACGAACTGGTTTACAACATCACAAATGGAAATCCAAATGCAGATATTTGTACAGAACAATTGCAGAGTACCTTGTAGCATCAGATGAAAATCCATCTAGTTTGGTTTCTAATGGGTTAGCCGGTTGCTGCTCGAAGCCCACATGTAGGGAATTAAAGATGGCCATTCTCAACATCTTCTGTTCATGGTTATAGTGCCTTTGAACACTGTTGTTCCTTTTAGCTATCATAACAGATAGTTTTAAACAGAGATGGGATTAATGGATAGATTAAGCAACAACTAACCACACCACAAATTGCAATAATGCATTCCACAGGTAAATAGTGTGTGCCATACTACTTTTTTAAACCTGTTGCCCTGAAATGACTCTCAGGTTTTAGTTTTATAAGAAATGTCTCCATTTATTTCTCTGCATGATTCAGAAATTGTTGCATCTTTATCATGCTTCTACCCCATTAGCTTCTCTTTATCCTTTGCTTTTAGGAACTACTCCAGTCCCTTGATTATTTTAGTTAAACTTTTTTATGCATCTTTTCCAACTATGCAATGTTAGGAGGGCGAACTGTTTTTGACCCAGCTGGCATTTGCTCTCTCTGGAAAATAGGTGTGTTTTTTTTAAATCCTAGATCAGGGGTGAGAAAACTTTCAACATTAGGGATCCTGGACCTTTAACAATTGTGTAGAAAAGAGAATTTCAGCAGGTGCAGCTTGTCATCTCACGGATGTATTCCTTCAATACAATTGTTAAAGGTTCAGGATCCCTAAAGTTGAAAGTTTGCCCAACCCTGTCCCAGGTGAAGCCACTCTGAGGCAGGGTTCTCCAATTATAAACAAGCTTTATTAAATACAGATAAGAACATAAGAACAGCCCCACTGGATCAGGCCATAGGCCCATCTAGTCCAGCTTCCTGTATCTCACAGTGGCCCACCAAATGCCCCAGGGAGCACACCAGATAACAAGTTTAAGATTTAAGCCATTTATGCCCAATGATGCATACAACAGGGGTCAAATGTGTACACCTGTGGGCTGGGCAAAAATGGAATTTATTAAGACAGTATTTCTCAAGGTTTTTCCTCTGCCATACCACTTCACATGGTCCACTGATTCAAAGTACCACTGGAAGTAACTTGTGATGGCATCATCACCAGTTACTTCAGGGTAGTGTTGGGAAAACCCAGTGGGGCTTGCCCCCCCTAGATTTGAAAAGGGTCATAACGGGCACTTTCCAAGTCACCATTTAGTGACTCTGGACACAATCCTAACCAGGTCTACTCAGACATAAGTCTTATTTTGTTCAATGGGGCTTACTCTCAGGAAAGTGCGGTTAGGAGTGCAGGAATTCTGACTGGTGGGCAGCAGGAAGTTCCAGGGGGAGGGGGAGAGGAATCGGGTGGGAGGTGAGAGTGAGCTGTTTTTCTCCATCTCTGATAGGAAGGAACCAATGATTATTGGACCAACTATGGGCATTTGGATATTTTTATTGGCTGAGTGTAAGCAGGAGGAACCCAACTGGCTGCAATCTTGCCTTGCAATGGGCTGCAAAAGCCCACAGAGGCAGGAGAAAATGATATTGCCCTGTGCTGCTTTCCAACCTTATAGCTCTTGGCTGTGTTGTTACTTGGGGGGAGGAAGCCCCACTGAATGACTGGCTGCAGTGATCAGATTGTCCTGGTACGCCTCACAGCTGTTACTCGTGATCCACCTCCTCTCCCCGCTTATGTCTCTCACTCAGTCCCTCCAACACCTCCTGCCCTCCTTACAAATGAGCAGGGGAGTGTTCAAAGAGAGCTCCGACACACAGTGCCTGGCAGCAGCCCCTTTTTTCCAATGGTGGGCTTTTTAAATGGACTTTTTTGTGTGTCGACACAACTTGAGTCTATTAGAGGCTGCACTCCTGACTGAGTCTTTTTCAGAGTCTTCCACGTGCGTGGCTTACAAGTCGCCCACAATCACGCACCTTCACGACTTGAGTCTGAGTCACTGACCGAGTTCCCAACCCTGCTTCTGGGTTGGGAGTGCCAGATGTGACACAACAAACACCACTAAGAGACTCAAGTGTGGACAGGAGGGCTTTTCTGAGTGTGGAAAAGCATGTTTTGGGGCTCTGCCTACCCAGGGAGACCAAATCCGATGGAGGACAGAGTGCCTGTACCTTTAACCATTGCATAGAAGAGGAAAGTTGGGCAGGTGCAGTTTTTTAAACCCTCCCATGTTGAGCTGCTCCTGCCAAAACCCCCTCTTCTACACAGTGGTTAAAGGTATATAGGCACTCTGTCCTCCATTGGATCTGGTCACCCTGTGCCTGCCAAGCTGAGGCTCCTACCGCTGTTTGTTGTGTCATGTACCTGGCCTTGGTGCCAGGTAGGGGTCCTGTGTGTACCACCAGATGCCACCACAAGTACCATTGGTTGTGAAACACTGGGTTAAGCCATTTCTGTCAAACGTTGCATATACGCAACAAGGACCAAATGTGTACACCTCGGGCTGGGCAGGAACAGGTTAAGCAAAGCAACAGAAGGCATCCAGCTAATGATGCACAGGGCCTTTGGGAAAGGAGAGCAGCCCCTTCTGGCCTGGGCCTAGCCCCATCCTGTGCAGGTCTACTCAGAAGCCAGTCCCAGTGCAGTGAATGGGGCTTACTCCCAGGTAAGCGTGGCCAGGGTTGGGCTGCCAGTCTCTTCACCGCTCCGGCCTCCCCAGCAGCAGAGGCCGCTGCGGGCTAAGCCGCTGCCGAGTGACGGAGGGGGCGGGGCGGGGCGGGGCGGGGCCTCAGCGGCTGGCTGTCTGGGAGGAGAGCGGACTCGGAGCTTCAGTCGCCCGCGCGTGGCAGCGAGAGGCGCCGCTCTCCCTCCCTCTCTCGTCCCCATGGCGACTCCGGCGCAGGCTCCCGCGGGCGAGGAAGACGCCTTCGGCCGCTACCGCTCCCCGCTGGTCTCGCGCTACGCCAGCCCCGACATGGCCTTCAACTTCAGCGAGAGGAAGAAGTTCGGCACCTGGAGGCGCCTCTGGCTCTACCTGGCCCGGGCTGAGCAGGTACCGCTGGGGGGGCGCACTCTGGGAATGTCTACTCAGAAGTAAACCCCATTACAGTCGGTGGGGCTTACTCCCGGGTAAGGGGATAGGACTGCAACCTGAGTCCCATCCATTGCAGTCAATGGGGTTTACTCCCAGGTAAGTGGGGATAGGATTGTAGCCTGAGTCCCATCCTAGGCACGTCTACTTAGAAGTCAGTACCATTGTAGTTAATTGGGTTTACTCCCAGATAAGGGGGTTAGGATTGCAGCCTAATCCCTTGCATATCTACTCAGAAGTAAGTCCCCTTATAATAAAGGTAGCTTACTTCCAGGTAAGTGGGGATAGGACTGCAGCATGAGAGCCCCATCCTTGGCATGTCTATTCATCAGTCAGCCCCATTCCAGTCAATGGGGTTTACTCCCAGGTAAGTGGATTTAGGATTATAGCCTTAGACCTGTCACCATTCAGAAGGAGTTGCCTAGAAGAGACCACGGGACATGCAGGTGCAGTTTTACTCTCTGCATGGTAAATTTTCTGCTGTTAGAGTCTGGTTTCCATGCAGCTTCTTAAAGGGACAATAATTGCTTCCAAAAAAAGCTGAAATACCCTTTTCCTCCATTGCAGTGATCAGAAAATAGAGGGACAGGGAGGGGACAAAGTAACAGGGAATGGACTTTACCCCACACAGCCATTTTCAATTTTTTTCATCTCACAGCACACTGACAAGGCACTAAAATTGTCATAAGTTTTTTGACAATTGATAAGGCACACCATGCTGCTGGGAGGGGGTTCACATCCCCAAATGCCCCTGCTAGTAAATGACTCTTCCCCAAATTCCCACAGCACATCTGTGGACCATTTGCGGCACACCAATGTGCCACAGCACACTGGTTGAAAATCACTCTGTTAGATTCTGAAAGAGAACTAACAGTGCAATTCACATTGATTTTCCCATTGTGAATGCTTAGTGTTTCTCAACCAGTGGTACAGGTGCCATGCCACTAATGGTACTTGTGATGGTGTCTGGTGGTAATCATGGGACTCCTGCACCCCTGCTACCTGGCAGCAAGACCAGGAACACAACAAACAGCAGTAGGAGCACTGATGTACATGGTTCCTTCCTTCCTTTTTGCCCTCATACCAACCCTGTGAGGGAGGTGAGGCTGAGAGATAATGGCTGACCCAAGGTTACCCAGGAGAGCTTTCTGTCTGAGCAGATGTTCAGGTCCGGATCTTCCAGGTCTAAGTTCAGCTCCCAAGCTACACCAAACTGCTCCTCCTTGGGGTGTGGGTACCTGAATGCATGCTTCATGTGCAGATTGCTGATAGTTAAAAAAAAATAAAAAAACACTCTGAATATGCAAAATTGTATTGTATTGGCAACCTTCAGTCTCGAAAGACTATGGTATCGCGCTCTGAAAGGTGGTTCTGGCACAGCGTCTAGTGTGGCTGAAAAGGCCAATCCGGGAGTGACAATCCCTTCCACACCGGGAGCAAGTGCAGTCTGTCCCTGGTCTGTCTCCCTGGCTATGGGCCTTCCTTCTTTGCCTCTTAGCCTCAGACTGTTGGCAAAGTGTCTCTTCAAACTGGGAAAGGCCATGCTGCACAGCCTGCCTCCAAGCGGGCCGCTCAGAGGCCAGGGTTTCCCACTTGTTGAGGTCCATCCCTAAGGCCTTCAGATCCTTGCAGAATATGCAAAAAGAGGCTTGCATTCATGTCAGTATAGGTTCAAGAATGGTGGAGGAAGGAGTGAGCATCCTCTCCCTATGTCATCCTTCAGCACCCTCTGTGCATTTTCCACTCTTGGTTAAAACTGTTTTTCTACAGATCTCTTTTCTCCATCAAGAGGAAAAAAGACTGAGACATGTAGGAAAACAGCCTTAACCAAGTATTGGAAGAATACATTCCAATGGTAGCCTGATGTGGACTTGTTCACTATATTCTCCCCATGTGCATGTTTGTTGCATGTTGACTATTCAAATTTTTCTCCTGCTTTACCATGGTGCATACTTTACACTCACAAAAGGTGGCTGTATTTGCTTGTGAGGGCTAGGACTACAAATGATTCTGTTTTAGAAAAGAGACCCAATCTTTAAGCTCCAAATGGACTGGACTTCATTACCATAGTGACAACAATTTGTAATACAAAGAAGATAACTTTGGGGCGTTCCTTCAGATTTGGTGCCTCAAAACACTTAATCAGAAATTGCTTTTGTGATTTTGGTTTTTCATTGTTATGGGACAAGATAGTATAAAACCATACTGAAGCATTTAGCACCAGCAGCCACTCTGTAAACTAGGAGCTGGAACTTTTCAGCTAACATTTTAGTTTAATGAATTAATATTTACTTTACTTGCAACTTGCTTGAATGTGGTGCATTGCAAGCCATGTCTAGTGAATGTGTGGCAATTCTTCCTTCCTGAGGGAGAGATAGAATGCTACTGTATAATTATTACTGGGAAAAGTGCTTGGCTGAGTAGTTTCAATGTAACTTTTCATCACCAAAATACACCATAAGAAAAACCCGCAAACACTGATCTCCCTGTATTTACACAGTCTTGCAAACTGCAGGAGCTCAACTTGAATAGTGTCAGGACTTGAGGCAATTAGTTATTTGATCTTTCCATAACCCATGTTTTCATTGGTGGCACTGCAGGACCCACCAGAAATCAGTTCGCAACCCACCAAGTGGTCCCAACTCACAGTTTGAGAAACCGCTACTTCTGACTAAACTTAAATGATTGCACCTTTTTAATGCCCTGTTTTCTAATCTAACTATTAAATGCTGATTTTATGTTGTAAAATTTTATCATATGATGTGGGAATTATGCCTGCATATTATTACAGAGCTAATAAAAGTTCTCAAGACTGAAATAGGATATCTGAGAATATCTATCCACTTTTGCCTATACGTGCTTCAGATGCGAAAGGTGACAGGGTAAGTCCTGGTTGAGGAATGAGCACATTATCCCCAGCTATAGGTGGGGATAATGACTTCAGATATGGTGAGAGAATGCTTTGGCTTTCAGTGATCCTTGCATTACTTCCCCCTTGCAAGTAGCAAAAACTACTTAGTTTTTGCAAGTATCTAGTTAGGTTTCCCCAGTTTTTGGTTTCCCCATTGGTTCATTTTTCTGCGCTCACTTTCTGGCTTTTCTGAAATGGTTTCCAAAACATGGTCCATGTTCTCTCTTACTACTAAGCTTTTGAAAAGTTATCTGGCCTAAGCTGGGAAGATCAGTCCTGACAGAATTAGGTAAAATACACTCACTAAGCTGAAAGCTAACAAATTTCAGATCATGCTGCTTTGGGCATTTCGATACTGATAGGTGAACAACTTGAAGTTTGTAAGTGAACTGTGACACAATCTCTGGCAGTTCTTGCTGTTCTCTGTCTTCTGATTAACATGTACAAGGTCATTGCAGATAAAGGACATGGCAAATGGGTTCATTTCACCACATGTAACACACCTGACGTCAAGGGGGTAGTAGCAAAGTTTGTAATGCATTAGTTATACAACCCTTCTGTATACTATCTAAATCATACTTGGATACTAGGCCAGCTTTTTAGTTTAAAGTCACATTTTCTATACCCCATTGCTTCATCAGCACAGAGGGGATTGACCCTCTCAAGCTAGAGCACTGTTTATAGTGTGGATTCTGCTTTGCAAGTGGATTTTGTAAAATGAGTAAACAAAGATTTCATCTTCTGATAAAATTTAAGCCCATTTCAACTCTCAAGGCAATCAGTCTCTTTTCCAGAAGTCTTTATTAAATGGTACTCTTCTCTTTTTTTGGCTGTACAGTTGTGTCTGTGGCCAAGTCCCAGCAAGAGAAGTCCCATCTCTTCTATGAACATGAAGAGATTTGAGATTCCCTTGCAATCCACATCATAGCTCACCAGCATAAGGTGGTTCATTAACAAATTACCCTGTAGCTCAGTGTTTCTCAATGCTTGTCCTCCACCATCCGACTTCACATGGTCCACCTATTTGAAGCATCATTTGAAGTAACTGCTGATTACAACACTCTTGGTTACTTCTGGGTTCGGAGGCCAGATGCAATACAACAAACACCAGTAAGAGGCTCAGGGTGGATGGGAGGGCTTTTTTGAACATGGAAAAGCATGTTTTGGAGCCTCCTACTGCTATTTGTTGTGTTGTGTTCGTAGTCTCGCTGCCAGGCAGCAGGTGTCCAGGGGCCAATGAGTAAGTACCACTGTTGGTACCTGTGCAGCTGGTTGAGAAACACTGCTATAGATCATTTTGCTGAGTCTCTCTTCTAGAATTTGGTGGGGCCCCAAATGCATTCTCTCTCCTGCCATTAATTACTGTTCCATATACCATAAAAGCTGCAGTATCTGGTATCTCTAGGACCAAAAGGTTGCTGGATATTGTAATTGTCCGGATATTAGAAATTATACCTAATCTCATGGATAACCCCTTCCCCCCCAAATGCTCACCATAATAACACCAAATAAAGTTACTCCATAACACTACTTCTGTCTTACCTGCAGTCAGGTTTCCTGCTTCCACTTTCACCTCCATGTCTGCTCCCCGCAGCATTTCCACTTTCAACATCTTGGAGAACTCCAAAATGTATACGGATTGAGTCTCATTATTTGCAAGGGTTCTATTCCAAGATCTCATGTGGATAGCACTATAGCAAATCAATTTTAAAAAGAAAGTTTCTCTACTCTGGTGATTTAAAAACAGCCTTGCTGACCTTTGTAATGCACACAAAGGCCGTCAGTCTCTCTCCAGGAGCTTAGGCTTCACTAGGAAGCAGCAATCCCTTCCTTCACCAGGAGCCCCAGCAAGGGGGAAAGAACGGAGAAGGTGATAATTACTGCCATTTAGTCTTCTTTCACCTGCTCAGGGGGAAGGGAGGAGTGAAGCCTGCAGAGAGAATGATTGATGGATTGTCGGCCAGCTGCCCACTCTGGCATTATTAAACGACTGTTTTTCTTTAATTTAAAGGGCCCTTCCCATCTGCTTTGAGACTGAAAAATCTGTGGATACTTAGGTTATACCTGTAATCACTTGTATGACTGTCTCTCTGCAACAGTAAAAAGCAGTTTTTTAAACTGTGATTTTAAAGAGATGCATTTTTTTCCCTTCTCCAGGGATCAGCACATTCCTTCTCATTTGCAGGGGCCATTTGTGTTGGGTCAAATCCGTGTATAACAAGGCTGGACCTGTACTGTATATATTTTCTGTAACTGATCTCCTCTGGCCTACTATAAGAGCAAGACTGAGTGATGTAGCCCTGGCAGCTGAAAGTTTAGGGGTCCTGTGCAGTAGGATGTGATTCATGTTGCATCCCACCACTAAATGTGTAGGAAAGGCTTGTTAGATAGTGGAGTGATGGTGTGTGTGGAGTTGAGAACTCAGGCAAGTGAAGCAAGCAGTTAGACAGCCATTTACTGAATTGTTAGTCCTCATACCTAGGATCTCCTTTACTCCACAACCTAATGGGGGAAGGATGACTCGAGGAGTCTTGGAAAAAGGAGGAAGGAAGTTGAAAGTACATGCTTGGGGAGAACGTGTTGTAGACAGGAAGGATTGGCAGACAAGGGAGTTTTCACAGCAGTGAGAGGTTGGGGAAGGGCAACACTATCATATTAATATATAAAGCAGAAATCCCAGGTGCACCCCAGAACTGTGTTGGTGTTTAGAACCACATACATATTGGTTTACAAGGTAAGTGAAATAAAATTGCCAGTGCGATCTGGAAACTGTGTTTCCAGAAAGTATGGCATACTGTTGTAATGTATCCTGAATGCTCTATATGAGGATGCAACCTGTTATTTTTATCAGTGTGATTGTATTCCTCAGGCATTACAACTCCATGATCTTGATCTTCAGCTGCAAATGGAGAGACAGGCACATCGTGCACCTGTTTTGCTTCTTTAAGACCCTGTCAGATTATTTGTATTGAGTGCCAATAGCTTCTCCTTTTAATTTGTCATGGGAGATTATTATATTTCTAGTTAGGAGGATCAAATGTAGTGAAAAGTAAATAACATTTTTACATGGTTTGCCTTGGTTTTTATATAAACCATATCCTTCCCAGTTTTTATTTAAGTCACTTAAGCCATAACCATTTGTATAGCACTAGAATACTGGTAAAAAATAACCCTAGGTCTGGAAAGTTGGGACAGCAGAAGTGATGGGTGAGTATGCAATTCAAGTCTGGCAGAGGCCAAACATGCATTTTTGAACCTCTGAGAAATTGCAAAAGAAGCAGAGAAATATCAGACAGAATTAATTCACAGAATTAATTGTGTCAGTAATTCCTGCACAATGTTTTCAAGTAGCATAGAAGAATCATGGCATGACTGCACTCTCCATAACACTAGAGAAGCTTTTAGTTCTGTAGGGCACTGCAGTGTACTTTCATGCAACTTGGTTGTCTTTCAAGTTTGAGACAACTTCAGTCTAGTTTTATCACAGCCTTTCCCACTTCATTCTTCAGACTGTTTGAGATATGCAGTCATAAGGAACCAGAGTAACTGCCTGAAAATACCAGGGAAATAATTATGCACTACTGTCAAAATCAAAAGAGAAATGGCAAAATACTGTTTTGATCTCTTTAAATTGTAATGATCTGTAAGAACAACCTTTTCTAGCAAATATAATTGCATGCAAGCATACTAATACTTCAGTACACTTAGATCAGTGGTTCCCAAACTTTTTAGAGTCCCTAGAGCAGCCATTTTCAACCACTGTGCTGTGGCACACTGGTGTGCCATGGATGGTCTGCAGGAGTGCCACAGGAATTTGGGTGAGGATCATTTGTTAGTAGGGCCACTGGAGGATGTGAGCGGGAGGCGTGCCGGGGGGAGGGAGGAAGGCGAGTCCTTGGAGCTCTGCTCCACTAGATCCAAGGCATTCATGTGGGGCTTGGTGCCCTACACGGACGCCTTTACCGCCAACCTTTTGGTCAGCTGTAAAGTGAGTAGCCCCATTGCAGGGCTGTTTCGCATACCCGGGAGAAGGGGACAAAAATTCCCTTCTCCCGAGGTGCTGCCTGTGATAGCCCAAGGCGCTCAGGATCCAGCAGTAGCCGTTCTCCATGCCACCGAGGCTGGGCGCCCCGGGCAGCTCAGGATTGGGCTGCCCATTGATTAACATCAATCATGTAGGTTAATTTCAGAAACTGTTTTTCTTGTAGGCATTGGGTCTACCCATCACAGATGAGCAAATACAGGAAATGGAAGCAAATCTGGACAACATAGATTTCAAGATGGCAGCAGAAGAGGAGAAGCGATTGCGACATGATGTAATGGCTCATGTACATACATTTGCACACTGTTGTCCAAAGGCAGCAGGAATCATTCACCTTGGAGCGACTTCCTGCTATGTGGGGGACAATACGGTAAAACAGTGTTCTGAAGTTGCTTACCATACGACTGGTTTTAATTATTAAAATGTCACTCAAGAATGATGATCTATTTCTTGCAGTTCCTTTAAAAAATACATTGTGAATATATTCAATTTGGGTTTCATTTAGATACTCTTAACTTTATCTTGTTCTATTCTGTTCACCTTGTCTGGTGACAATACCGTAATTTGGGGGGGGGGGGAGTTCAGGAAGTTAAAAACTGGTTAAGATGCTTGCTTTCCCCTTTGCCGAGAATGTTCTCTTTCAGAAATATGAGTTTAGTAATTGAGCTTCTGTAATGAGATGTAGAGTATGGTTATCTTGTGCTCTGAAAGAAATTGCATTTTTAATCATTCTCAAGCAGCTGAATCTCTTAAATGCTACTTATATAAACCATCTTGCTAGAAGTAAATTGGTTTGCCAAGTACTTAAGTCTAGGAAACTAGAGAAAGAAAGAAAACCACATTACGTGTTGATCTTGCCAGTTGATCACTATCTTACAAATGACAAAAATTGAGTTACTCTAATATATTTATATTTATTTATATTTATATATATATATACAGTGGTGCCTCGCAAGACGAAATTAATTCGTTCCGCAAGTGGTTTCGTATTGCAAAAATTTTGTCTTGCGAAGCGCAGTTTCCCATAGGAATGCACTGAAATTTAATTAATGCGTTCCTATGGGCAAAAAAAGTCAGAACAAAGTCAAATTTGGTTTACAAAGTGTTTATTAAGTGCTCTTTAAAGGCATACATACTGTACAGAGGATTTCAAAAATTTCAAGCACAAAACTTCAACTTTTTAATTTTAAAATTCGTCTTGCGAAGCACGGCCATAGAAAAATGCGTCTTGCGAGTCACCAGAAAAATCGCGAAAAAGCTTTCGTCTTGCGAGTTTTTCGGTGTGCGAGGCATTCGTCTTGCGAGGCCCCACTGTATATCTAATATATTTATGGAATACAGAACAGCAGCAATGTGACCCAGAATGTCTCCCAATGCCTCCTTGGGACTACCAGCTCTGTGCAATTATGAGAGAGGGAGAGTGGTAGCCACTTACTGTGCTCCTCATGCATTTCTTCAGTTGCGGAAGTGTAGGACTTTGGTTTGATTTAAAGGGACTGTGTAAATGAAGGAGCTCCTTTGTCTGTGTGGTTCCTTTAAATCAAACCAGAACTCTTGCATTTCCATGTCTGAAGAAATCTCACTTGGAGCAAGGTAAGGAGGTAAGTGATCCACTTTCTGCTCTCTTTTAGTGGATAGAAAGAGGATCAGTGCAGGTTACATCTACAGCAGGCTGGAGGGAATGGCAGTGGCAGACTAGGGAGGCAAGGCCATACTGAATCCATCACTCTTGAACCCCACCTCACAATTTGCCACTGATGCAACCCACATCTTCTCAACACTAATGATGGGCTGATCTGCAGAAGAAGCAGAGAACCTAGTGTTTCAGTGTGGCTGGGTATATTGGAGAAAGCGTGTTATCATTTCCCCACAATCCTTTCTTTAAATTTGTCAAACTAGATGAGCTATAAAGGATAATTTGCAAATTATCATAAAGCAAATTTGTCAAACTAGATGAGCTATAAAGGATACTGTGGCTTCTATATTATGTCCATGTCTTGTTAAACCCTTGTACTACAACCACTAGGTTCTAGATCAGGGTGGTCCAACATCCTACAGCTTGGGGGGAGTGTGCACAACCCTGTCATCACCCCCTGACTGGACACAGAAGTAATTGGTGGAGACATGATGACGTCACTGCCAGTTACTTCCTGGTTCTGAACCACCTAAGTCTCTCTGTAGGCTCAGTCAGCAGGTGGCAGTGGTGAGTGCGGTGGGGCTTTTCTGCCTCCCTGCTGTGTCATTCCACCTTCTTTTTCTCCAAAGGAGAAGCTGGAATGGCACAGTAGGAAGACTGAAAAGTTGCTGAAGTGGTAGGAGGCTGTTAGTGGTGGATGTGGTAGAGCTTTCAAGAGCCGCCAAATAGGGCCTCATGGGCTGCATATTGGACCACCCTGCTCTAGAGATAATCTGATACTTCGCTTCCCATTTTGGGGTTCTGAATACGATTATCCAGGATGAGAGTGGGGAAATGTTATTCTGGACTTCAAGTGCGATTTTGAACCAAGTCAGTTTTGTGACTTCTGCGGTGACACAGGAGCTACTTGTCATGTATGAGTATTAAATGATAATGTATCTTCTCCTTTGGAAGCTGAGGGTTGGATCCAGAAGGTTGCTCTCTCTGGAAGGCAACCTTTGGCTCCAACACATGGAGTCCTAACAGTGACCATGGCCACAGTGTTGCTGAGGAATATGGAATCCGACTTGCTAACACCAAACACAGTGGTTCAGAGAGGATCTTAAAAACCCCCACAAGTGTACATTACAGCTAATATTTCAAAACCCAGTGAAATACTGCATGGGAAACTTAACAGTGCAATCCTATGCATGTGTACTCAGAAGTATGGCCCGCTAGGTTTATTGAACCTTACTCCCAGATAAATGTGTATAGGATTGAAGCTTTGGGCTTCTTCTGAGTAGATATGCCTAGGTTTGTGCTGTTAAAGTGCATGAGGAATTGCAGATGTATAGCTTGCTGCAGTAGCAGCATCCTGCATTTGCTCTAATTTCTTATAATTATTTTTATCTTTTCTATTTTCAGTTAAATGGTCATGGTAGCTGACTACATTAATTCTATACACGCTTACTCATTCTGAAACAATTAACAAATATAAAACAGTAGCAGTTAGACTGTAACTAGTGATAGTGTTTGTCATCCCCAGATAGCATTCTAACTATCAGTTGGTTTTCTGCAGCACCCATCTTTGTAGTAGTACAGAAATATTTGTAGCTACATCTGGGTGTCTTCATGGAACTAGCAGCCTCCACTGAGAAGAGAGCAAAAATGGGGGCTGCATTTATACCTAAATGTGGTGTTCCTCTTTCCCTTTAGGACTTAATAGTTCTTCAGGATGGATTCAATCTGCTGCTTCCCAAGGTGAGATGCACAGTTTTGAAGGGGTGAGTGATGTTTATTTCTAGGTGACGGTTTGCCAGAGTTAATTCATTGGGTGGAAAGATGTGGAAAGGGAAAAAAGCAGGCATCTTACAGGGCATTTGATCCACTGTAACTGAATACTGCTGCGTTTCTATGGAGTTCATATAGAGACATGAAAGTCATTAGAAAATAGTTTTTTTTCATACTTTCTGACTTCACAGACTTGTGGAAATAGTTCTAAAGAACTTGGTCATTGCCCGGCCAACTACTGTTCAATACTAGTAATAGTTTGACCGACCTAACTGCTGAAATGGCAACCTGTTTTAATATTGATTCCTGTTTTGTAGAACTACAGGGAGCAAATTTTAGCACGTCCATAAGTGAAATATGTTGTCTCATTTTCCTTTTCTTCCATCTCCCCATGCTCTTGCTAGCTGGCCACGGTGATCAGTCGTCTGGCAGGCTTTGCTGAGAAGTATGCGAACTTGCCCACCTTGGGCTTTACTCATTACCAGTAAGTAGTTCAGAAATTTATCCTTTCAGTGTTGTGGATGCTGCTGCCCTATCTTCCTCACCTCTTTTATTCTGCCTTAGTTCATCGGACCTCAAATGCTGCTGCTATTATTATTTATTAAAAAGTGTTTACCCCACCTTTCTCCCTTTGGGTCACTCTAGGCAACTTATAGTAAAAATTAAGAACACAAGCACCATACCTCCAGATCATCTCTCCTAGCACTCTTATGTAGATGTTAAATCGTGTTGGGGAAAGAGTAGGGCCCTGTAGAACACCGTGTCAGAAGCCAAGGTATTGAGCAGGAGTTCCCTGGCACTAACTTCGGAAACTCCTTGCTGGAAGACTATAGTCACAGCCTCCTAGCTCCATCCTGACCAGATGGTTCAGATCGATATTATGTTCTTTGGTATTGAAAGTTGCTGAGAGGTCCAGAAAAACTAACAGGGATGTTCTCTCCCTGTCCAATTCCTAGTGTAGATTATCTTGCTCTTTGATTATCTTGCTCTAAGATGACCAAGGCTGCTTCAGTCTCAAATCCAGGTCAGGAGCCACAGTGGAAAGGATCAACATAATCAGTTTCTTCCAGGAATTCCTCGACCTGGCTCATCACAATGCACTTGAACACTTTGCCCAAGAATGGAAGATTAGAAACCAACTGGTTGTTATCCAACATTGTAGCAATGACTGATGTAGCAGAATAAGGAGTCAGAGAAGCAATGAAGAGATGAGAAACAGGTTCAAGATTCATTGCGGGGAGGGAAGCTGTTTTTACAAGCTTCCCAGCGGCTTTTATTCTCTTTTGAAACAATCTACAAGTCAACATATTGGGATCAACAGTGAACTTCTTTGAGGGGGCACCGAACTGCTATTTTTAGTCTTTTGGAACTTTGTCCTCTGCAAGCAAAGCATTAATTACTCACCTTGGCTAGCCCACCTCTGATAGTTGACCTATCAGACTGGATCAAGAGTTCACTTGCACTTCCAATGATCCTGTTCATGTCCTTCAGCCAAACAAGCCAAAAAGAATCAATAACCACAGGACTTACAGGTGCCAAAGGCACTTTCTCTAACACTGCAAGATGAAGTGCATGGATACAGTTTTCTAGAAAACCATTTCTTCTGTTGTTGCTGCAACGGGGGGAAATAAGTTGCCTTCTCTATGGGCTTTACAGACTTGTAAATCAAACCTGAAAAGAAATGGTGATACAAATAAATCTAGTGGAACTTAGAATCTGGGTATAGTTAACTAAAATCTCTTTTCTTTGTCTCTTTTATTTAAAATAAAAGCGTAATATTTTTATTTCTAATATTTGGAACACTTCTACATCCTGCTTTAGTCAGAAACTCTGCTAATATTATGTAATGTGATTCTGGCTTCCTGGGCAGAACTTGTAGCCAGGAATGGGTAGGCATCCAGCAGAGCCCACGCATTTTGCTGTGTTTGTATCAAGTATTGCATTGAACAGAACTACAGCTAAAGCTGCTTTGATATGACTTCGGTTGGGGGACTAGGCCTTTTCCTCCATCCTCAAGAGTGACTCAGACCATGTTGCATTTGAAAACACAGAATGTCCATCCTTTGACATATGTTGCAAAAGAACATAGGTATTCAAAGGCATAGATATGCCATCCTCATATTGCATGTTTCTGGGTGACATCCATGAGTATTGCTCCACATGAAATTTGCAAACATACATTCACTGCAATTTGGGAATTTCTTCATGGCAAAACTCATGCTAGTCTCTCCTGCTGCACTGCTCACTGTCCTTTGGCAGTCTTTCTGTGTTTGCAGGTACCCCAGCAGCACCTGCCTGCTGGAAAGGTTGGGAGTTTCCTGAGCACTTACCTTTCTGAGGGCAGAAAATTTCCTGGTTCAGGCATATCATGTGACTTGCTACTCCCGCTTTCACAGGGAACTTTTTTCCTCATTCTGTTCTGTTTTTAACCAAGAGAGAAGGACTCTGATATCTTGTGTATAAGGAAATTTGCATGGGTTTTGCATCCAAATGTACACTGATTTCATGACAAATGCTCATTTCAATGTATGTCTTTGCATGTTTGTTCTGCCCCTGAATAGGCACTCGCTCAAAATATAAAGAAGAATGTAATTTTCCATGAAAGTCCATCAACTGGCATTCTGGCTTAATAAATAAAACTGTAAAGGTTGCCATATGATTCTTATAGACCATGTTTGTGTGCGTGTATAATATTTTTCATCAGTGAACTGAAAGATGTAATAGCTTTTTCCTATGGAAATTCTTCCATAGCAGCAAATACAGTCACTTTATAATATCATGTATGAAGACTCTGTAGGCTTGTCATTAAGTGACATTCTGTCTTGTACATTTAGGCCTGCACAGCTAACCACTGTGGGTAAACGGTGTTGCCTGTGGATCCAGGACCTGTGCATGGACCTTCATAATTTTGAGCGAGCACGAGATGAATTGAGATTTCGTGGTGTGAAGGGCACCACTGGCACCCAGGCTAGCTTCTTGCAGCTGTTTGAAGGAGATCATGACAAGGTAAGTATTCCCAGCATAAGTCTGTTTCAATTACACTTAAAGGAGGAAAAGAGGTGATCCCTCAGGTTTGTGCTTTGTGTGGAACTCATGGAAGAGCTCTGTCATCTGATGGAGCGGAAAGCAAGGGAGTTACTGGGCATGACATTGATTACATCAGCAAAATACTTACTGGGTTCAGGATGGTGGAAGAGCTGGTCATTGCATTCTAAGTCATTGCATTCTACGGTTCCTGTCTGTTTTTCCCCTGAGGTGGAGGAGCTTGACAGGCTGGTGACTGAGATGGCAGGATTTAAGCGGTATGTAACATACCTTCCCCATTGCCTTAGCATTAACACTGCACTTAGTGGGGCATTGTTAAACTGAGCTTCTGTTCCTTTGTGTATGAATTTGAAATATACTCTGCAATTAACGTTCTTACTGCTGAAACTGTTTGAACCTCTTAGGAGAGCAGAGTATCTGCACTGTGATGTGACTTTGCCATGAAATTCCCTCCCATCTTGTCTCTGATGTTGCTTTTCACCATGCTCTTATCTCTGCATGAAAGCACAACTTCTCTCTTTCTGTTACTCTACTACATGCTAGCCTAAATTGTGCAGCTGCAATTTAAGGCATCAGGAAAGTAGCATAAACTTAGCGCCAAGGATCCAGGTGATGTTGTAGGATATGCCTGCACTACTGCATGCACACTCAGCCTTGTACATGGACCTGTTCAACTTCATGATGTTTTATTCTTGTGTTTGGTTCCAGGGCTTATATTGTTACAGGGCAGACATACAGTCGCAAAGTAGATATTGAAGTCCTGTCTGTTTTGGCCAGTCTGGGAGCATCCATACACAAGGTAAAACCAGCTTGAAACAACATACTCAAAGACATAGCTGGGAGAAGACTGCTAAGCAATGCTAACCTGAAGAGCGCAACCTCACAGATAATTTTTCTAGATAGTTTTAAGTTAATATAATGGAGGCTAAAGTTTCATATGTATGCTAAGTTTCAGAAGCACAAATCTCATTCAGATTTTTTTTGTTCATTGTTGAAGTTAGCTTGTTCTAGTATGTCTGATGCCAGGGAGATAACCAAAGTATGTTGAAATTACAGGTGGATTTCAAAAACGACAACAGCAAATGCTTTGAAAAATTGTGAAATCAAAACACCAAACCAGATGCTTAACTAATTTATAGTAGTATACAGTGGCATAGCTAATGATCACGTAGTCCGGTGCTAAACTCAAAATGTTGCCCTGGAAGTGATGTCACAACCGGAAGTGACGTCACACCCAGGCTTTTTAAAAAGTGAAAATGGGAGGAACCCACCTCCTCCCCCCTGCAGCTCACCACCCACTTGCTCTGCAGCCTCCCCCCAGTTAGTGGCATATCTAAGACGTCTCTCCGCTCCCTGGGATCAAATAAAATTTTGTAGCTTCCCCTCCATGACAAAATCAAATTTAATTAAGTAAATAAATAAAAAGTTATTGGTTCCATGCTGTATCATTATAACATCTCACTGGCAATCAGTCTCATAGGTCAGTTTTGAGTTAAGCAAATCCACTTTGTGTTCCATAAACGCAGTTGTGTTTTCATTTTCTGGCTAATTGGTCATAATGTTTGATAGAATACAGATATTCCAATAAGGTTTATTTCATTGCATTCTGCATTAAATTATCTTTCCAATGATATATAACATGATAGTATTATTCATACATACCAAGATTTTCACAATTTTGATCACTAGTGGCAATCTCAGCTTGTTGCCCCCCTAAAGATTGATGCCCAGTGCAGCTGCTACCCCCTGCACCCCTTTAGCTATTAAGCATCTAAGATTCTTCATCCTGTACTTATTCTCTATTATCTTGCTGCCTACAATAATTTTGTTAACATTTTGGTTGCACACGTTTTTTCTAGATTGATAAAATATCATCACTTTTATGTTAATTCTCAACAAATACTTTCATCTCCTTGCCCTTTCTGAAATCCTATTGCATCAGCTTCAACGTTCTCTTTAATTCTATTTTGAGAGCAGCCTGTAGTTGTCAGTTCAAATCTATGGTGTTTTATTACTGTAGTGTCTTTTTACAGCAACAATCTGAGCCTAATATAGTTGTATTTTTGGTGCCACTATATATGTAGAAAATTCCTTGGTATCTCCAGCAATTTGCATAGTTCATCTTAATAAGGTTTTTCTGATTTATATAAATACCATTCGATCATAATTATGTATTAGTTCTCCTTTAGGATCTCGCACACCAATTTAAAATCTCTGTGCTTTGGGCTGTATTCATGTTCTGAAATGCATTCTTTCCTCGGCCATTAGTAATAGAAGCAAGCTCCCAGAGTATGGATGGTCACTAATGCTGTTTATGAACTGACTTGTTTTTCTCTAGATATGTACTGATATTCGCCTTCTGGCCAACCTCAAAGAAATAGAGGAACCTTTTGAGAAGGAACAAATTGGTAAGTAGTTGACATGGAAACAAGACTTTTTTTAGTCCCTTCATTCTATTAAAATTTTGTTGTAACACATATGGATCATCCAGCCTTCTTTCCAATCAATCATGTTTAGGCTGTGGTGATCATATTTTTTTAAGTCTGTCTCCCATTTGACTGAAGATCTGTATACACTGTAATAGAATGACAGAAAGTGAAATAAGTTAGTTATAACTTTGTCTAAACTCCTAGAGAAAATATAATAACAGATGTGTATTCCACTATTATATGTAAGAGACAAATGCAGAGATGAGTGCTTACAGTTTCCACTAAAACTGAATGGAACCTGAAAATACTCTGTAGCACATTTCTAAGCTATCGCTTCACCAGCCATTCAGCAAATCATTGTAGGCTGATTTGAAATTATGGCTTCTCTGAGAAAATGAGTTAATGGGCTGGTTTTGGTATAGTAGCAAACCATGGTTTGGTGCTAGAAGAATGGGGCATGCAAGGAAACCTGGACTCATGTGCTCCCTCCTTCCTTCATTTTTGACAGTTCCCATTTCTAGTTTGGGGCAAACCATAATTGACCATTTTGCCCAAGTCAGCAAGGGTTGTACTTGCACTGCAAAACAGGAGTGGAAACCATGGTTTGATCCCTGTTTACAATTCTGGTTTGCAAAGAAAACTCAAACTATAGTGTATTATTTCAGGAAAAAACGGCAACAGAGGGGAAAAAACAAGCTTTCAAGCCATCTTGAAGGTTCATTTTCATATCACCAAACTGTGATTTTGCATCTGAACCAAGTATGTCAAAGACTTCTGGAGAACTGTCTTCTGAAGACTTAAGTAGTTTCTTTAGATGAACCATCAGAGAACTTAAGAATGTAGTACCATTTTAACATACTTGATTCCATGCTTTCCACCTTGCTTCACTATTATGTACCCATTCTTCTCATACTGCTGTCTATTTTGTTTTCCCCCTTGTCATACAGGTTCAAGTGCCATGGCTTACAAACGGAATCCCATGCGTTCAGAACGTTGTTGTAGTTTAGCTCGCCACCTTATGGTTCTGGTCCTTGACCCCCTCCAGACAGCTTCCGTGCAATGGTTCGAGCGCACTTTGGATGATAGTGCAAACAGGTATATTCCTGATTTATAGGATTGGATGTGGAGTTAAGAGTTGCTACATGTGTCTTAAAGTGTAAAACTGGCTACAAGCACAATGGTGACTGATGCTCTTTGCAATACCTTTAAACATACATACTTTGAAGTAAACCCCCTTGATTTCAGTGGAACCCAGCTTATATTCATGTAGGCCAAGTAGCCCGGCTTTCAATTGCATTCTTAGAGTTTATATGGAAGGAGTTTGAAATGCTAGATAAAAGCAGCATTTTCAGGTAAAATTATCTGCTCTGAACTGAAACTCCAGGATATTTTTTAAAGAATGTTTATCAAGGAACTTTTTGTTATTGACAGAGGCAGGCATATAAGGCCAGCATTGAAGACCATAATTCCTAAAGGCTAATCTCAACAAAATGTTTCTTAAGGATTCTACCTGATAGGAAAAATAAGAGCGGCAAGCAAACCAGTGAGGAAAATCATAATCAATACTCAGATGTTAAAACACTCCTTTCTGTAGGGATGATATTTATTTACCTATCCTAGTACTCCTTTGTGACTTTTCCCCACAGGCGTGTGTGTTTAGCTGAGGCCTTCCTCACTGCTGACATAATACTTAGCACCCTGCAAAATATCTCTGAAGGTCTTGTGGTGTATCCCAAGGTAAGAAATAGTAAAAGAAGAGGAAGTATATTCCACTAACATCCTGCATCCTAGTAGCTTCCAGACTGACTTCCAAGGAACCCTTGAATTCCTTGACAGCTTATCAGAGCTTCCCCACTGAAAACATCAGTGCTGACTGACGAGCTTCCCTGTTGTCTGCATTGCTAATCTTCCTTGCAATGCAGTTTCTGGATTGTGTTGAATATGCGGCAGGACAGCTCTAACTTCTGTCTCTGTACACTCTTAAATGAAGTCTCGAAGAACCCTGCCGGTTCATGCACAGAACACCAGCGCATGTGTGGAGTAGCAGGGCATGGGCAGCTACTTACAGTGTGCTTGTGAAGTCCCTGAAGGGTTTCAGGAAGCCCCAGAGCTCCTAGGAGCACACTTTGAGAAACACTGTTGTAGGATACACACTTAGGGTGCAATCCTAACCAATTTTCCAGCACTGGCCTAGCTGCAATGCAGCCCCAAGGTAAGGTAACAAACATTGGCTTACCTTGAGGAGGCCCCCTTGACTACCTCCCCATTGCAGAATCCAGTGCATGCCGCATTGGCACAGCTATGTCAGTGCTGGAAAGTTGGTTAGGATTGTGCCCTTAGTCAACAAAGGGTGACCTTGAAGACCAACAGGCCTGGTCAGCACCCCTGATAAAACAATGTACCTTAAAATATTTCCCAGAGTTCTCCACAACATTATTTGCTGTGGAATCTGTACAACAACTCTACATGGGAACATTTTCTTAAATTCAGAAAGTTCTAAAACTGCTACCCTAAACCATCCATTTCCAGTACTGAATTAGTAGGAGGATCTAAAGCAATCTCATACATCTGTTGCAAAATTCCAGGTGCCTGAGTAGCAGTGGTGGAAATTGAAAGTTACCACTGAGCAGATACCAGCATGGGACCAACCAGTTTAAGGGATGCTGATTGTCTAGGAAATTGTTCTGCTGATTATGTTCTTAGAACTACATATGACTTAAACCTGCTTGTTTTACAGTCAGCTGGTAGAGGAAGATATGAGGGAGTTGTGTGTGCAAGTGGCTTTCATAGATTGCTTGATGTTAGAAGATAGTGGGGGAACTGGTGATGTGTGCATCTGTACAATGTGCATATATTTATGAATGAAAGTGTTGGAGTGTGCACATGTGAAGAGGAGAAAAAGTTGGAGTTAACCATGAAGGTTCTTTGTGATCATAGAGATGACAAGATCTTGTAGGGCTAGGTGATGTCTCCCATCTGCTTCTAAGAGGCAGTTTTCAGAGACTTCCGGAACATGTGGTGTGAGGAATCCTCTTGGTTCTGAATATAAATACATTGGATTCATAGTGGTCTTAAATAGAAAAAAGAGTGGACAAGAAAAAGTTATAAATATTCTAACTACTGTATCATTGTGTTCTCACATAAAAAGTACTAGCTTGCTTCAGAGTGGACAGTGTGGTGGTTCTTCCCATTACCAGGAACGACCCTCATCAGTACATCCGATGCTGCTTTAGTGACCATGGGAGAATAATTCTCTGCAGAGGTGGGATATGAGGCAGCAGGATCCCAAAACTAAGGAAAGGTACAATTGCAGTTGGTACAGTACCAACTACAAGACCCTTTGCTCAAACAAAGGCTTCAACTAGAAGTGCCTGTTAGACAGAATGTTCCAAGTAATTGCTCTACATGGATTCTGCACAACTAGAGGGGCATTGGCACTAAATTCTGCTGCTAAGGTTGTTCTTGCAGAATTTGCCAAAATTCTCATATGGAGCTCATATAAGTTTTCTGATAAAGTTCTTAATTCATCTGCTCAAAGCTTGAGCTGAAAGCTTATCTTTGTAACTTAGTGCACTTAGGACATCTAAGGCATACCATTCATTTATTTTTGTATGAGAGGGACTAGGTTCTACAAGCTGGCAGCATATGCCAACTGTGCACAGTGCTGGCACCTGTTGCAATATGAACCTGCCTCTCCCTCCTCCATCATCTCCACATCAGTTTTAGTATTCTTTTGATAAAAATCAAGTTTGACATGAATAAATCAGTTTGCAGCATGTAAAATGAAACAGCACACAGCCTGAAACGTTGGGAAGGGACAAGTCTGACAACAGAAGCTGGGTTCAATTTGCTAATTGGTACTTCTGTCACTTACATTGTGATGGCAGCCAGTCTCACTCCACTGGAGAAAAATCCACTGCAACTTCTTCTTTAATGTTCTGTTTGTGTGTGTGCTATATGAGGCAGTGACTTCTTTTTTTTCTTCTCATTTTTGTGAGTGGTTTCTATACAATGCTATGAAAGGTATTGAAACAAACCTATTTTAAACATTCAGTAACTATAACAGTTACACCTGCACTAGGGTTCAAGCATATCAATCTCCCTAAATTTATTTCTGCCAGGTAAGGAAGAAGCTATTAGCTTTATGGTGTACATGAAGGGCCCAATCTTATCCAACTTTCTAGCACTGGTGCTGCCATAATGTAGCCCCAAGGTAAGGAAACAAATGTTCCCTTACCTTGAGGAGGCCTCTGTGACTGTCCCCCCACCACAGGATTCAGTGCATGCCCCACTGGCACAGCTACTGGAGAATTGGATAGGATTGGGTCCTGAGAGAATAGTGTTTGGAGTAATGTTGAAGGACGTGCAATCTAGTAGTGCACCTGTATGTTAACTCCTTTATTTGATTGCTGCTCCAGGTAATTGCAAGACGCATTCAACAGGAGTTGCCATTCATGTCCACAGAAAATATTATCATGGCTATGGTGAAAGCTGGAGGCAATCGTCAGGTATGTACTTGTTAAGGTTCTTAATAGCAGACTTATCAAGGGATTTTGCACACTTATAGAAGGGTTATGAAAAGATTCTGAAGCCAATACCTTGGCTCATTCTTCCTATACCTGTTTAAACCCTGCTTTTATTCATCTGTAAGCTCAGACAGTGGGTGGTGAGGAGGTGTGGTGCCACGAATCAGCTGGACAGTGGGAGGTGGGAACCCACCAGCCAAGAGGGAGATGGCACAGGCTGGCTGGTTAATGACGCAGGCAGCCCCATTAACCAGTTGGGAGGCAGCACAGTCAATCATCTGGAAAGCAGATAGGCAGGGCCTTGCCAGGCGGCCAGATACTGCAGCATCAGCTAGTGACACTATTGACTGTTGTCTGCTCCTGGCTAGCAGACAGACAGGCTGGTACAGATGTGGTACCTGGCAGAGACAGGGTGGGGTGAGATGTAGACTTTTATATAGGCCCTGAAACAGCAAGAGTAAGAGGCAGAAGGAGGAGAAAGGCGGAAGGAATAAGGCTAAAGAAGAGGCACTGTTCCCTGAAACCCAAGCAGATAAGGGTGAAAGGAAAACAAGAACCCATGGGGGAAGGCCAGGACAGGCTGGAAAGGATATGGCCACAAGGGAAAAGAAGAGCGGGTGGAGACCCAGGAGGAAGGAAGCAGCATATGCCCCAAGGCCAAGCCAGCAGTGCAAGGTTCCAGCCTACCTAGAGTGATCTCTTCCTAGAGATGTGGCCGGAGTAACCTGTCTAGGGACACTGAATTTGTCTAGTGATCTAGCAGAGATTGTGACCTAGTAGGTGGATTGGGGATTGTGGTACCTCATAGGCTGTACTCAGGACTATACTGTAAGGCAAAGGGCCTCTACTTAGGCATGTTCCCAGGGGAAGAGTGAAGAAATGGAAAGGGTGAAAAAACCCAGGAAGGGAGGATTAACTGCTCCACTTTTTTCTGTTTATTATAATTGCAGCCAATATAGAGTCTGAGAGCACAATCCTTGTGATATCAATAGGATGCAGATATCTTGTGTGCTCCCTGAGGCATCTGTTGGGCCACTGTGAAATACAGGATGCTAGACTAGATGAGTCTTTTACCTGATCCAGTGGGACTCTTCTCATGTTATGTTATAGCTGCTGTGTTAATGAGCTCACAAAACCCTTGGAGCTTGAGCTCTACCTATAGGAAGGGGAGGAGGAAGTAGAGATGATGGCATGCTCTCCTTGTTTTGTAAAAGAAGTGGAAAGAGGGCTTGTGGGGGGTGTTTCTCATAACTTAATCCACCAGAGCAAGCATGGCTCTTGTAAAAGTACTTGCAGGACAGTTAATGAACTAGAATGTGGCAATGTGGCGGTCTTTCAAGGTAGATTAAACATTGTAAATGCTAAAGGAAGGTGCTGCAGCAGATATCTTTAACACCAAGTAAATGCAGCACTGAGCAAAGCTGTTTTAATATCAGTGCTTCTACACTAACAAACTTCTGCCCTTTTTGAATGTCTGCTGTTTCCTTGGTTTTTTACCCAAGTGCTTTGAATGCTGGTAGGCAATTTCTTGTCACTTATGGCTCAGTTTTGTTCAATATTATGACTTTAGATAGAGGGACACTCTAAATAGGATCCGATATAGGTTCCATGCATTTCTCACTAGATGGGTGAAGCATTTGGTCCTTACATAGAACTGTCGTCTTTGACTGAGAAGTAGGCAGAGAGACTGGGAGATCATGTTCTGTATTCATAGTGAAGTATTTGCCATGTAAATGTTTAGACTGCCAGATTGGGGTGTCTTGATTTTTCATACCCAGGTTTTACCTTACTAAAAGGGTAAGAGGTGACCTCTTAGGATTTTGCCTTCACTAGCATCTGTTCTGAGATACAAGACAGCTAAAGCTCACTTTTACTATTGCATCAAATTCAATGAATGCTGTTTGACTTTCAGAAAGATAAGGGGCAGAGGAGAGGTGGTGATGAAGGTTCTTTGTTTGCTGACCAAATGAAAACTTTTACAATGTAGGCCTTTTATTCTCTTGGTGCATGCATTCTGCTCAGGGTGCAGGGAGGGTGACGTATCATCAAAACGTCAGCAAATCAGAAACTGTTGGAAGCCTCATAGTTTCCTGGTTTCCTTTTTCATCCTGGGGTTTGAAAATGGTATTTAAAGCTCTTAGTTATTGGAAAAAATGCATTTCAAGCTTAATTTGATCTACACATTATACTGGGGCAGAGGGAGAGAGTTTGGGCTGGTTATATTGTAATATGTAGTTCCACCCTATAAGAAAACTTTGTGTGAGGTTCTCCCCTCTGTAACGCATGTTACAGTCTACCACATTTCCTGATTTCCTAATGCAGTGTTGACTCACAGCATAATGTCAGGAGATCAGGTATGCTGTTTGGCACATTAGAAAGGAGATGGTGCACAGCTTGATATGGGGCTGTTGGTTTTGGGGAAGCATCTGGACTCTGAGTGCATAATTTGATACATTTCCCAAATCTCGGTTGACAATTTTCCTTACAACGAGCCTTCTGAATTATGTTTGTTGCTTCCTGCTAATGTTTGTTTGCATTTCAGCAGTACATCTAGAGCCATGTAACTAGTTGTCAAATGTTGTGATTAGTCTTTAAGGAAATCCTCTGTGCTGATTGTCTCTTCAAAATAGTCTGTAAAGTATCCCAAGAGTTCAAGGAGGACAGAGGTTGCCATCACATTGTACATTGTGTATAATTTAAGTAAGAATTATTCTGGATCCACTGAACTGTAAAGGAACACCTTGAAAAAAGAAGCTGGGCACTAATTCTGTCATGCACAAACACCATCATTCATTTCCAGGCAGCCTAGCTCAGCTACCTTTTGATGAGTCTCTAAGGCCCCTCAATCATTCCCGAGGAGTGGATTTAATGTGCTTCTTCCTCATGTGTAATGCAGTGTTCAAATCTCCTAGGATTGTCATGAGAAGATACGGGTTCTGTCGCAGCAGGCAGCTGCTGTTGTGAAGCAAGAAGGGGGTGATAATGATCTCATTGCACGTATCCGTGCAGATCCCTACTTCAGCCCTATCCAAGGGCAGCTGGAAACTCTCCTAGAGCCCACATCCTTCACAGGACGTGCTTCCCAGCAGGTAAGGAAAACAGAGGTGGTAAAAGTATTAATGAGATTCTTCAACGGCAATCTGGGCAAAATTCTTCCTTGTTTGGAAGAAATCATATTCTGTTTCCTCTTAGTTATAAAATGGCAGGCTTTTGGAGGTGACATACTTCTTATTTATGTGTTTTCCATGCAGCTTTATTTGGAGGTGTGTAAAACAGAGCTATGAGGTTAATAAGCTGGGGATTAATGGGTACTTGAGCCAGAGTAGTATATTTAACCCTTTTTTCTCGCTTCATTTGCAACAGGTGGCAAGATTCCTGAAAGAAGAGGTCTACCCAGTGTTGATCCCTTATCAGAGCAAGATGGGTGTAAAAATGGAGCTCTCTCTTTGAATTAGTGGTTCACTGGGGCATGTGTGTCGGAAATAATAAAATATTTTTAAAAAAGAAATGTTTATGTCTAAAACATTAGGGGTCTTCAGTGGTTTCCGTCCTGAATGATCCAAGATGGTTGTCAACAGGCTTTTTTTGGTGTTCTGGTAAATTGTAAGAGCTAATAATGCTTGTGGAGGAGAAAGTATAGCTGAATTCAGGCTAAGCCAGACACTACAGGAGTTTCACACACCAGGAAGGGAAAAATAATGCATTTTTATTTTATACAACTCAATATCTGCACCCTCAGTAAAAGTTACTCCTATGGTGAACTTACAATTACCAGTACTTAAAACAATTAAACCACAGAGGCTGCAATCTATCCACACTTTCCTGGGAGTAAGCCTCATTGAATATAGTTGGACTTACTTCTGAGTATTCATCCATTGGATTGGGCTGTTAATGAATGAATAAGAGCAGAAGCATAAAACAGGGACAGGCTGAAACCAGTCCCAGCAACAACAGGGGTGAGCTAAAAACACATCATTTAAAAGACCTGAGAAAATAAGAAAACATCTTCACCCAACACCAGGACAGAAAAGTAGGCACCGGGCATGCTTCCTTTGGAGAGCATTTCACAAACAGGACCCCAGAGCCAAAAAGGCTCTCCCACTGGTTACCATCCTCTTAACCTTAGAAGGCAAGGGTACCCAAAGAAGGGCCTCTGACAAACATTTTAATGCCCATGCCTAACACCCTTGCACTAACATGTAAGAAAAGAAAATATTTCAAGTATGCAAGTCCTGACTTTTATAGGTTTTAAAGGTAAGCACCAGCACTTCAAATTTTGTCAAAAACAAACAGGTACCTAGTGAAGCTGTTTCAAAATGGCCATTCTCTATAGTGGCTTAAAATTGCAATTGTGAGCCAAAATGGGAAACCTTATGAAATATTGTACAGTTTGTGTACAGTGCGTTCAGGTTTCTGGCTATTAATTGGGGAGTGGCTGAGACAAACAAGGATATAAAGCTATTGTCTTAGAAGGAGCGGCAGTAAAACTGAGAGGCTGGATATGGCTTCAAAGAGTTCATGCACTTGCAAGATTTGCTAAAATCTAACTGTTATAATTCCATGAAGAAATACAAGATGATGATGATCAGATGCTCAATACAGGTGCCTTTCTAAACAGTCTGACTTTGCAATGCAACACTAGACTTGAAATGAAGAATGATTTTCATCAACAGCCTTTAATTTGTTCTGGAACAGAGATATTTAGAAATTGTTGGGGAAAAAACATACAAATGAAGAAAAATGATAGCTATTTACTCCAAAGGCTGCAGTGTCTAGTTGATTTGTTTGTTAGATTTTTTTAATCTTTAGATTACAGAGATGTCATTGATTAACAAGCAGATTTTAAAAAATACTGTAATATTTTGTAATAGGAGTGCTTACTTGTACTAAGATAGATGCACATTTCTCAGCAGGCACGATCTTTAAAAAAACTTTTCCTGAGAATGGTTATTTATATAGGAATGTGTACATATTTATGGATTAAAATCCATACCACTCATCAACTAGGATTTCTTTAATTGGGTGACAACCTTATTCTCCCCCCTTCCTCCATGTGGAATCTAGGCTTTGTGGATAACTAAAGAACATTGTAGAGAGTATACTAGGTTTGAGGCATGTAAAATCAACTTGAACACAAAACAAAAGAGGAAGGTTAAGGACATAAGAGTCCTGCTCAATCAGACCAAGAGTCTTCTCCTGTTTCCTGTTGGACTAGTCTGGAAAGTCCAAACTGGGCATGAATACTCCTCTCCCTGCTATTACTCCCTGCCAACTGGTGTACTGTGACATACAGTCTCTGAATTGGGAGGATTTATTTTGGTTTTTGTTAGCGATCTAAACCAACCACCTACTGATAGTCAGCTGTGGACTGCACTGCAAGAGTGTTGTAACATGTGGTTGCAGCCTCAGTGTCACCTCGGACCTGCAGTTTTGACAGTGGATTGCATTCTCTTATAATCTCTAGACCAGGGGTGGGCAAACTCCAGCTGGGGAGCCAGTTACGGCCCTTGGGGTCCCCCAGTCCAGCCCATAGGGAGCCCCCAGTCTCCAATGAGCCTCTGGCCCATCAGAGACTATTGGAGCATGCACTGGCATGCGACTACTGGTTGTGACTGCCAGATGTGAGCTGTGGGCCAAGTTAGAGCAAGGCCTTTTATAGTCTCCATGCGCTTTCAGCTTTGCGCTGGGCATTATGTTAACCTCCCTCCATTGCCTCTGAACAACTTATGTCTCCATGTGTTTCTGGCATGGTCTGTATGTTTTCACTGTGCACGAGATGAGTGGCAAACAGTTCATAGTTCTCATAAGGTTCTACATGCCTGTATTGTAGTTCTCATGTGTATTATAAATAAGCTCAGTAAAATTCATTCATTCTATACATTCCTTCTCTAATGTATTCATTTATGTAAACTTATGTAAATTTATTCTAATTTGAATTGTAAATTAATTCTTTTTTCCCCCCTGGCCTCTGACACAGTGTCAGAGAGATGATGTGCCCCTCCTGTCAAAATGTTTGCCCACCCCTGATCTAGATGTAATAACCATGGGCTACATTGCAGGTTAATAACGATGGACTATTTTTGCAAGATAATTTTAAATGTGCAAGATGATTTTTTGCAAGATGCAAAAATTTTTTTGCAACATTTTTGCAAGATGATTTTGCAACATGCAAGAAATTTTTTTGCAAGATAATTTTAAATGTTTTAAAAATCAAAAATTTCTAATGAAGTAAGGGGGAAAAAGAATGAACAAGCCTTTAGTTCTACTTGAGTGCAGGGGAGCAGCACAGCGCTTCTCAACCACAAGCGTGCCCAAGTGCTTGCTTTCCCCATTATTTGTGATGGGCAGCTATCATCCCCCACCACCTTTGTAGGAGGGGGAAACGGCTTCCGAGGCACAGGTGCTTTGGAGCTGCCAACTGCAGTTCCCAGGATGCTCTGCGCCCCTCTGGTGGGTGCCGAGCATGCGCCGTGGCTTAGGCGAGCGCTGACAGGAACTGGACGAGGGAAGGAGTCGGGATGGTGTGATGAAGGTGGGTGCTCGGAGGCGCAGGCGGGAGGGAGGGCTGGAATACGCCGCGCGGCTGTGGGGACACCGGTGGTGAGCGGAGGTGAGCCGTGGCTGCTGGGGACGCGGAGAGGAGCGGGGTCCCTGGAGGAGCCAGGCTGAGGATGGCAGCCGCAGAGCGAGCCAAGCGTTGCCCCCCCCAGGCTGCTGCCCCCCCCGGGCTAGCAGAAGCTTTCCTCTGCTGGCGCCTGTGGAACTCCTTGCCACAGGCTGTTGTGATGGCGCCTGAAGGTCTGGAGCTCTTCATAAGGGGTCTGGACAGAGCGAGGGAAGGAAAGTCCATCACACCTCACAAGCCATGACTGTAGGCAGCCTCTGGGTTTTAACATCAGAACATGAGAAGAGCCCTGCAGGATCAGGCCCAAGGGGGCTCCTCTAGTCCAGCCTCCTGAATCTCACAGTGGCCCACCGTGTGCTCCAGGGAGCACACAAGACCTGCACCTGCGGCCCTCCCTTGCATCTGGCATCCTGAGGTAGCCTGCCTCTAAAACCAGGAGGTTGCACAATCCCATCACAGCTGAACCGGTGGTGGACTTTTCCTCCATCTATCTGTCCAATCCCCTTTTAAAGGCATCCAGGTCACCTCATCCTGTGGCAAGGAGTTCCACAGACTAATTACATGCTGGGTAAAGAAATACATTCCTTTTTATTCACCACTTGGAGAAGGAGCCTGGCTGGAATCTCATAAGCGCAGAAGAAGAGCCCTGTTGGATCAAGCCCAGGGCCCATCTAGTCCAGCTTCCTCAGGAAGCACCCAAGACCACAAGAGACCTGCATCCTGGTGCTCTCCCTTGCACCTGGCATTCTGAGTTAACCTCCTTCTAAAAGCAGAGGTTGCACCTACCCATCACAACTTCTAACCTGTGTTGGACTTTTCCTCCAGAAATTTGTCCAATCCCCATTTAAAGGCATCAAGGTCAGATGCCATCCCCACATCCTTTAGCCTGTCTCTGAATCCCAGACACCAGGGAGTGGCTTGGGTATCTTGTGGTCTTGAGTGCCCCCTGAGGCACCTGGTGGGCCACTCTGTGAGACACAGGTAGATGGATGGGCCCATTCACCTCTTCTTATATTCATCCTGGCAAAATGAGAGGTGGGCTGTCAAAGAGAGATGGAGGCAGTCCTAGAAGAACAGCCTGGCAACGAACTAACTGTCCAGTCCCTCACAGGATGGAGACTTCAAGTTTAGGAGACTGATGGGCTTGGCATGGACAGACAAGGGATCCCTGAACATCTCCATGCCTTTCCCCGCTCAGATTAAGCCATTTCTGTCCAACATTGCACATATGCAGCAGGGACCAAATGTGTACACCTGTGGGCTGGGCAAAAATGGGTTAAGGCTGCAATAGAGAAAGTCCTATTGGACACAGTGGGCCTCACTGATGAGTAAACGTGGTTGGGACTGTATTGTAAAATTGGCTCTCAATCTGGGTGGGAAGGGCACACTGCAGTGGGGCTGGAGCTGCGGGAGAGAGATCCGGTTGCTGTTGGAGCAAAACTGTAGTTAAAGGCAGGGCACATTCCTGATCTAAACTCAAGCAGGCAGAACATGTTAGAATTATTTTTCCCCTACCTTCCCTTCTTCCATTAAAAAAAAGCAACCCTACACCAACACTGATCAGTGGTGAGCAAAGGATCACGTATTGGGGTGTCCTTGATCATAAGGTGCAAGTATTTTGTAATGTGTGGGAATTGGGGGGGGGAGGGTTAGAGATGAGTTATGACCTCCTTCTATTGCTATACTTCTTTTCCTTCTACTTGAACAAATGCATAGCTTGTTTGCAGTACCAGGAGTACAGTATTATATAGAGGGGAACAGAATTGCATTTTGACTGGGATGCTGCTATAGAAATAGGTTAGTACTGTAGTTTGTAAGAGATAATCCTATTCCCTTGCTTGGGGCACCCATCGCATTGCCTATAATAGTGTTTTTACTTGTGATGCAGTGAGGTTTACTGTCAGATGTCACTTGACATAAAACGTCCTCTAAAGCAGCCATTTTCAACCACTATGCCATGGCACACTGGTGTGCCGCGAATGGTCCCCAAGTGTGCCGTGGGAATTTGGGAGAGGGTCATTTATCAATAGGACCATTGGGGGATGTGAGCCCCCATTGACAGCTCAGTGTGCCTCGTCCATTGTCAAAAAGCTGATGGTGTGCCTTGACCATTTTAGTGCCTTGCCAGTGTGCCGCGAGATGAAAAAGGTTGAAAATCACTGCTCTAAAGTGCATTTCTTACTCATCCTGGTATTGTAATTTTCTCCCCTGTTTTACTACTTCCTGTTTCTGTTCATTTGTACTTCCTTCCATAACATGTCTATACCCTGTTTAATTATGTGACTGTCACTACAAATATACGATGTATCTCACTTTTCTTGAAGGGAGATTTAAAATACAACTAGACTAGTGCTGTTTACCAGAGTTCACATAGCAAGATCTCCCATTTCCCAGCTAAAACCTGTCTTCTGGGCTGTCCCAAATACATATGCAGGTCAATACATATTGATGGTGTGTGGCAGGATGTTCTATATACCCCCCCCCCAGCTCTTACAAATTCAGTACTGTGCCCACCTAGGCTTGCCAACAACCATCTTTTGCTCCCAGAATCTGGGACCTCTATGATTGTACTCCTGTTGCAAGAATCAACTATAGCTTCAGGTCTAGAACCTGCTAGAATTGCACCCACATGATATGAATTCTAATCAGTCTGTTGAAAAATTTGCAGCATTGGAACTCACAGACTGTTGCTTCATCTGACTTGGGTTGCTAAATTGTAATGATTCTGTGTATTGCAGTATAAAAAAACAAAACAGGTGATGTAGCAGGTGAGAGTTTCATTTTATGAAATGTGCATGATTAATCTGTAATTGTATTGATCTTTCTCAATATTTCCTTGCAAGTTTTCTTTTTATTCCATCTGGTTGACTCACAGGCCCCCACTGCAATTTTCTGACTCACTTTGTCAAAGTATTCATGTTCAGTTGTAATTGGATTTGTTTGATATCTGTTTTTCTGCAGGCTCTGTGTTCGTTTTTCTTTTTGATGATTATTTGTCTCCCAGACTTCTCTCAGATTTTCTTCCTGCATGCTGTCTGTTTCCCTTGAAGGCCTCTGACTTGATCTTTTCAACTCTTAATACTGTACTCTTCGCATGCTTGCTCAGAAGTAAGTCCTACTGTGTCTCTGTTTTAATTAAATATGCATAAGATTGCAGTAGCTATAGGCTGCAACTCTATATGCACCCTTGAGAATAAGCCCGTTGAACCCAGTGGGTCTGTCTTCTGAATGGGTATGCATAGGACTGGGTGTGTGGTTTTTTGAGGAGCCATGATACCAACTGCACTGTCTGTCTGACCTTGGATAGGAATTAATCTTAGAAGTTTCTAAAGAAATAAGAATCAGATGTCTTTTGTAAGACCTTTTGGAAGAAAGTACACATTCAGAGAAAGGGAAACATCCAGAGAAAATGTGCTGGAATAACTTTAGATAACATTTCTGCAGCATAATAATACCACAATAATGTCTAGGGCTACAGGAGGAAGTTCTTCAGATGTGAGTGTGTTTCTGGTGCCTCTTCCTTCTGAAGATGCAGGACAGCTGGATTTAAGTAGTTGATTCTTTAGATTTAAACATTTGAGTTCTGTTTCACATCATTTTCTGCTTTACTTTGTAATGCGGACAAAAGAATATGCAACAATAGTTGTGGCCTTTTCTCTGTTAAACAGTGCAAGAGGAAACAAAATGTTTGAGATGGAAACAGACTTTTTGTGCAGCACAATTGCCTAACTTTCCTAGGGTATCTTGAAGTTCAGAAAACAGTGGAGGACTAATTTATGGTACTTCGATGCAGGACTAGAAAAATCCCAGGCTACATTTTCAATCTCAGCCCCCCAGATTCTGAATGGACTTTCAGCCCATAGCAGAGCTAGTTCTTAACATTTTGATTTCGCTCGCAGGAGTTGGAAATATTGCCTTGGTGTTTCTGTGTCGCTGCAGGAACTAAACAAGGCATTAAAAAAGGTCTGTATGATTGGCCTGCTGTTTTCCAAGTATGTTCCAAAACAGGCATTTCTTTTTACTAAGAAAGTCATCATGAAAAGGGAGAAGGCAGAAGAAAGGAATGCTGCAGTTAGATTGTAAGGGCTGAGCTTTCATTAGCGGTATAAGAGGCTAAAGGCCCAATCCTATCCAACTTTCCAGCACTGGTGCAGCCACAATGCAGCCCCAAGTAAGGGAACAAATGTTCCCATACCCTGAGGAGGTCTCTGTGACTGCCTCCCCACCACATAATGCAGTGCATGCCCCACTGGCACAGTTACACCAGCACTAGAAAATTGGATAGAATTTGGCCTTCAATTGGCTAGTTTTGTTTTAGTGCCATTTTATTGCACCAGAGAAATTGATATTACAAAGCCCTTTATTATCTCATTTTTTTTAGCTTTATTGAAAAGATTTGTACTCTACAGTCGGTCCATCCCCCCACTTTCGAGGCAATCAAGGCAGCTTACAAAGATTCATAAAATATATTAAAATAATGGAATAATACTCATAATAATCCAATAGAGTAATAAAGATGGCCAGTGTGGTGTAGTGAGCCAACTGTTTCACTTTAATAGCGAAAGGAAACCCTGGGTTCAAATCACACTTTGGCCCATAGATTTGCTGAACAGTCTGCTTTTCAATTTTATTAGTTTGGGCACATGCCACGTTTCTGAGTCTCACTGCCACCAGAGAAGTGGAAGCAGAGCAGAGGTTCTGTGAATAACTTACCCCATAGTTGTCCTTGCTGCAAGGCAGAGGCTTCTTCAGTGGCTGCTGCCTCCTTATCTCTTTTCCATTCTGTTCCTTACTTGTTCAATGCACAACTCTTCTGAATGACAATACCCATCACTCACTGGAACTTTGCTGCCCTAGACATCTCCCATTTGGCTGGGTTTTGCCAGGCAGGGCACTGACATTCAGTGCCTGTGGCAGTGGACCAAGTAGGATTTGTCATACTGTAAAGTACCACCAGTGCTATTAGCTAAAAAATCATTGTCTTGAATATTTATACCCCGTCAACCCAGTTTCTTATAAAGACAGACTCAAGCCTAGGAGGAAAATTCTGTCACTAGCTGCACTGATAGTCCTTCGTAGTAATAATAATTTAGGGTACAGTCTTAAATACACTTACCTTAGACTAGAGTAAACCCCATTGACCTCAGTAGGACCCGCTTCTGAATAGGCATGCATAAGATTGGGCCTTAGGTAAGGGCAGGTTAACCTGCACATATTCAAGGGCATTCTTCTCTTCAGCCAGTCTTCCAATTCAGGGAAAAAACAGTTCCTCAAAGTCCTCTGGCTCTAGTTAAGGTCTCCCCGAGAATTACCAGTAGCCATGTTCACCTGTTGCAGCAAAAACAAGATAACATTTTTGTTGTATTAGGAGAGTGGCTTTATGACCACTTTATGACCAGTGGCTTTATGTATTAGGAGAGTGGCTTTATGACCAATTAATTGTGGCATACACTTTTGTTGACTAGTTACAAAACTTTGCATCTGCTGAAGTTGGTTTTAGTCAATGAAAATGTACTGTATATCACAACAAATCTGTTAGACTTTAAGGTGCCTGTAGACTCTTAGTTTCAGTTAAGGACTAAGAATTTCCTTTTTTCAAAATTATGGCAATACTAACTTGAGGGCATATTGCATATGGGGGTCTATAGAATTGGTTTATGACATGATCAGTCAAATAACTCTGACAGTGTCTCTTTAGAAGTCTCCACAATCTCATAGTTGCAGTAACTGGCACATTGCTTAAAAGCCCAAGAAAAATATACTGATGTCTACTTAGAAGTAAGTCCTATTTTGTTCAATGGGGCTTACTCTCAGGAAAGTGTGGTTAGGCTTGCAGCCTGAGTCATCAAAACAACCACCACAGGTGTTCTTCTCAGGATTCCGCTGATCCATATTGTTGACTCTCCAACTTGTTGCAGCTGTGCATCTTTTGCATATAAATACCTCTAATACCTGGTTCATATTTACCTTGTTTTGTGAGGAGGTGGTCTCCTGAATGACCTCATTTAAATACTCAACATGGAAGACATTCCTAACAGTCTGTACAAAGCAGATACACAGAGTGGCCTTAACACTACCTTCTGTTGGCACAACCCTGCCTCTTGCAACATAATACTTCCTTGTGCTTTTACAAATTCCACGTGTCACATTGAACAATTTATACTGTTTGCTTGGCCTTAGCCGACTCTAGAAAACATTTAAAGGGCTGAGAAGCAGTTGCTTCTCTCTATAATACACCCACACCCACACACATACACTAAGGTGTATAGAATTATTAATTTAATACTTTTTAAAAGTTACAGAGATAAAATTCTCAATTATACGGTTGTAGCACACGTCTGTAAACTAAATATATGCAAACTGTGGATTAACATTAACGTTTTCTCATATAAACCTCCTAGAACATTGCAATTAATGCTGGAGGCCCTGCTTTGTGTCTCTCTGCCTTTAGAAGCACAATAGATGGACCTGAGGGACAGGGCCTTTTCTGTTGTGGCACCAAGGTTCTAGCACACCCTTTAGAAAGTGGCTTTGTCCTTACCGGCTTTTAGAGGTGTAATGATGATGATTTTATTTCACTGAATTATTGACTCTTTTTATTGAACTATTTTAATGGTTTGGCGGCTTTGTTCTTGTTCATCAATAAGATAGTTGCGTTTTTATGCATTTTGTCAAGTATTCTTGTGTTGCCTTGTACCAGTGCTAATTTCATTGTCTAAGTTTCTGTTTTGCATCCTCAGAGTGTAGAAAGAATTATATGAGAAAATATTTTGATTCCATATCTTAAACTTGCTCCCAGAAGTCTTTTTGCTAGAAGAAGCACATTGCTGGACCTGAGCTTGTTGGCAACTTTGGTAGCCCAGGGCACTTGCTGCTTGAAGCTATTGTAGGGTTACTTGCTGCTCCTTATTTCATTAACTTGGGGCGCAATCCTAACCCCTTATGTCAGCGCCCTTGGGCTAGCAATCCTATGGACATTTATCTGTGAGTAAGCTCCATAGAACATAATGGGGCTTACTTCCAAATAATATGAAAAGGATTGCACTGAAAATAAACTTACCTTCATGTTCCTCCTATATCCAGATACTAGAAGTAAACAAGTAGAAGGGTATTGCAGACTGTGCTACTCCTTTTTACCCTCTTATGCTTGTCCCTAGCTATTTATGGCTCTTGGTTCTGGGCTTTTTTTCGCCTGGATGATCTATAATCGCTAGAGCATACTTGGGAATGCTGTAGTAGAACATGGATAAGCAGGTAGGCTTGCTGTTAACATCTAGCAATCTCCAGGATTTTTAATGTGGACACCTAATATTTATCTCTGCACAGAACTGAGAAGTAGTATCATGAATCGTGTTTGCTTGTTTTTAATGCTTGGAAAAGCATTATGGAATGTAAGAACATAAGAACAGCCCCACTGGATCAGACCATAGGCCCATCTAGTCCAGCTTCCTGTATCTCACAGCAGCCCATCAAATGCCCCAGGGAGCACACCAGATAACAAGAGACCTCATCCTGGTGCCCTCCCTTAGCATTCTGACATAGCCCAGTTCTAAAATCAGGAGGTTGCACATACGCATCATGGCTTGTAACCCATAATCCGAAGGTCACCAGTTCGAGGCCACCGGCACCGTGCGACCTTGAAGCAGATGACAAGCTGAGCCGAGCTATTCCATCTTTTCTGAGCGTGGGAGGATGGAGGCCAGAATGTGCAACCAGATCAAGAAAGAAACATCTGAATGTTGTGGTTTCTTGAAAGATAGAAACCTTCTTTCAAATTGTAAAAATCCCTACGGGGATTTAAATTGCCTGCCTATGTAAACCGCCTTGAATAAAGTCTAAAGAGAAATCTGAGGACCAAGAAAGGCGGTATAGAAATACCTTATTATTATTATTATTATTATTATTATTATTATTATTATTATTATTATTATTATTATTATTGATTTTTCCTCCAGAAACTTGTCCAATCCCCCTTTAAAGGCATCCAGGCCAGATGCTGTCACCACATCCTGCGGCAAGGGGTTCCACAGCCTGACCACATGCTGAGTAAAGAAATATTTTCTTTTGTCTGTCCTAACCCTCCCAACGCTCAATTTTAGTGGATGTCCCCTGGTTCTGGTGTTCTGTGAGAGTGTAAAGAGCATCTCTCTATCCACTTTATTCTTCCCATGCATAATTTTGTATGTCTCAATCATGTCCCCCCTCAGACATTGTTTTTAAGGGTGGAAACGCAATCTCAATTAATGAAATTAAGGAAGAAGTTTAGAATAAGATAGCTTTCTTTATGCTAGAAAAGTCCAGATCTCTGGCTGAATTCCAGTTCTTTTACTCCTTTATTTGCATAGCAAGATATGGCCCCTTCCTGCCTTCCAGGTCATCAGGTGTGATTCCTCCACCCTTTCCCCTCATTCAGGGCCTCTTGCACAACTTTCATTTTGCAGTGCTGTCTTTATTGGCCTCCTTTCTGAAGGCAGTTGCCAGGGAATGTTCCATAGCAACCAAAGGCAGGAAAAACCTGCCCACCTGGTTCAGGGTATTTAATATTCAGCTGTGTTTGAATATATTTAGTGAGCTCTATGGGAGGCAGGTAGACAAAATGAACTGTAGAGACAAGACCATTTTGACAAGACCCTCAGTTATCGAATGGATCCAGGAGGTTGACAAGTTCTTGCATAACTGTCTTCTTTCATTGGTGGGGAAAGCAGTAGGAATCTCTCTGATACATGCTCTATTCCGTATCATGGAACTGCTGAAGTAGACCTTGTTTATGAAAGTTCATGCATTTGGTAATCTTTCAGATGCATGGCTGCTCTTCAGGAATCTTCCACTTTTTGCTAAACACGCTCTTGTGCATACTATTTTGTGTATAGAGTCAAAAGTTATTGGGATTGGAAGCAGCTCAGTCCTATAGGATTCTGTATATGAGAATCCTATTGATCTGCTTCAGGATGCAAAGGTATTTCTGAGTGTGAGCTAGAGTTGGGCCAAAGTTATCTGTTTACTTTGGGTTTTGTTTACTGTTAAATGCTTTGTGTACTTGACAGTCACCTTCAAGCTTTTGCTATATTTTTGTTTAAAATTCCAAATACCAAAATTGCTGAAAAATTGCAGACAGTTGTGTGCCTACCATAGGGTGAGATGGGGCAAAAACCCCAGGTGCTGGCTGCTAGGACCCTGCGGAAGCCTCTCTGAGGCTCCCAACGGGGGTGGAAACTGTGCTGGTTTGCCGGAAGCGCAGTTTATAGCACTGGGGAACCTCACAGGCTTCTCCAGTGTGGGCTGCATTCACATGAGACTCTGTGAGCCTCTGGTGAATGGGGGAGGTGGATTTCTGCGCAGGGGGGCAGTGATAGCCTGCTGGGCGGAACCATCGCGGAGCTTTGCCCTGGGCGCGGGGCTGCAGAGGTCCGCAGCTGACTGCAGGAAGTCGAAGAGCTATAGAGTCACAGACTGATAAAGCATCAAATGAATACTATATGTAGAAAAGAGTTATCCAGGGATCTCTTGCTTAGCATATTGTTGCTGTTTGTTCTTTCTATAGCTCTTTAACGTGTTATAAACTGCTGTCAAATAATCTGATTATTCTCTTGGAGGTAAGTCATTGATGTTTCCCATCTGAAAAGTGAGAATCAACCATGCGAGTATGTGACTGGGTCGCAAAATAAATCTGTGGGTGACCAGGAATTTGAGTTTTGATTTTCCATTAGAATATATATTTGGTATTGCACTCAAGGTGTGAGGAATTGCAACTTCTCAAGAAAAAATGTTCCTTCTTTTTTATCACTTCTCAAGGTGACAGTAACAGATAACAAACCCAGATAAGAGAGAGTACGCAGTAACTTTGTGAAGTCTGTCCTGCTGGGCTGACAACTGCTCCAATCTGGACAAATTTTCAAATTTAACAGTAAAAGAATCACCACTGCTCATGTTCATGAAGAACTGTTTATCTTGTTTCTTGCAGTAACCTCCAGTCTGAGACCTGAACCACTTCAGTCCACAATGCCTACCCTTGCCCTGGAATGACAGCAAGCAGACAAGCTTAGAGGCCTAGGCTATCAGGTTTGTGTTTGTAACTGATAAAAAATAGCTGCTGGGGAGTTCTGAATGGGAAATCCCATGTCTCATTTTAACAGAGACAGTCAAGGTTGTTGATATTGCTCAGGAAGGCAGTAGCTCAAAATCTTAATGGGAAAAGGAGGAAATTTATTGCAAGCCTCAATAACTTCCTTTGACTTCCTTAATCAGGACAGAGTGGATACCAGATCATCTGCATCTCTGATCATCTGCTATTTCCATATTTATGTTTTAAGTTTGGAGTGTTCCATTTTCAAACTTAAAAGGTATATCTTTCTCTGAAGTGCTGAAAGGCCACACCAGTGATGGATTAAGTGCTGGGTCACTGCAGAATCACACAGTGATCTGGTGAACTGTAATGTAACTTTTCTGCTTGGCAATATCACTGATTCAGCTTCAGGCAATGGGGGTTTGGTCACTTCCTTTGAGGCTATTTAATTGTCTCATTGCCATCACAGTTTTTAGAAACTGTCTTTTAAGTTGAGCATGCCTAGCCAGTTGTTCCTAATCACTTTCCCTTGACATATTCAAGATACTTTCTTTTGCTCCTTGGCATTTTCGACCTTTATAAATAATTCTAGACCTTGTTCCCGAGTATAGATTAAGGTTTGGTTTAAAAAAACAAACAAACCTGTTGAATAATTACAATTTTAATGATAGTAGAATGCAACTGAAGGGTTAACTTGTCCAATTCCTTGCATATGTTTAAAAATGCATCTGTTTTCTAGTTGAAGATAGTTAACAATATAGGGAACGTTGCTCCCTCCAATACGTTACTTTCTAAATTTCATCCTGAGTATTTTATAGGCCTATGACTTGATTAAACAGTTCTTTGTCAATTACTCACTTGAGTTTTTTATTGATTAAAATATCCCTGTGTACCAGGCATGGATAACTCCAAAGGAACACATTCATTTCTTTATTTTTAGATGATGTATGCATTTGTTGCATCTTCTAAGCTGGCACCTGCCACACAGAGGTGTGTCAGTACTTCAAGTAAAAATAATAAACTGTTTTTTTAATCCGCTGCCTGATTAATCTGAACCCCTTTCATAATCAATCAAAAACTTTTCAAGTTTGTTAATCTAGGGTGCAATTCTAACCCTTTATGCTGGTGCTTTCCAGCACTGGCATAGCAGTGCCAATGGGACATGTGTTGCATCCTGCAGCTGGATGTCACTCATGGAGGCCTCCTCAAAGGAAGGGAATGTTTGTTCCCTTACCTCAGAGCTGCATTGCCCTTATGTCAGTGCTTTCCAGCACTGACATAAGGGGTTTGGATTGCTCCCCTAATCAAATAATTGGCTAAAATCTAACATTTTCATTTCTAATCTAAGAAAGTTTTGTCCAGACTTGAAGGCAAGAACTTTATGGAAGATTTAAAAGTAAAGTAAGAGATGCATACTCCTCAAAAATCAATTTGTCTTGGACAGCTGTGTATCTGAGAAATTATTAGAATGTAGAGTTTGGGCTTTTTTAAATTTTTATTTTTAAATGTAGATTTCTCAGCCACATTCATATCCCACTCTTCCTTTGAGAAGATCAGGCATATTTACTTGGGGTTATCTCATTCTTCCTCAAAATGGTACTATGAGTTGGGTTAGGCAGATATTAGAAATTTGCCAAAGGCTATCCTGGTTAGAGTCATTGGATTTGAATCAATTAGATTCTTTGGATTTGAGCCCAACTCTCTCCAGCCCAACATTCTATCCTCTGTGCTGTACATCAAAAAATCTTGATAGAGTTCCTCTTGGAAGGAGAGATAAGGAACATAAGAACAGCCCTACTGGATCAGGCCATAGGCCCATCTAGTCCAGTTTCCTGTATCTCACAGCGGCCCACCAAATGCCCCAGGGAGCACACCAGATAAGAAGAGACCTCATTCTAGTGCCCTCCCTTGCACCTGGCATTCTGACATAGCCAATTTCTAAAATCGGGAGGTTGCACATATACATCATGCCTTGTAACCCGTAATGGATTTTTCCTCCAGTAACTTGTCCAATTCCCTTTTAAAGGCGTCCAGGCCAGACGCCATCACCACATCCTGTGGCAAGGAGTTCCACAGACCAACCACACACTGAGTAAAATATTTTCTTTTGTCTGTTCTAACTCTCCCAACACCCAATTTTAGTGGATGTCCCCTGTAGTAATTATGCACAGGAGCTGGGCTTAGTATGTGGCAACACGACAGCAGGCACACCTGCGTCTGTGCAAGAGTACACTCTGCCATCATAGCCTTGAGTCATGCTGAGTCTGAGCCCATTGCAGTAAACAACAGGATCATATCTCAAGAATGTGTATTGCGGTTAAGCTAAAGAACCAGCTAGTTATAGCCAGTGTAAACTCAGCAACCTTTCGTATTGCGTAGTATTGCTTCATGTGTTGGAAAGTCAATAAAGCTTGCAGAAGGCTGGCCGGAGACAGACTTTCTCGAGACTCTCTCGGGAGAGTCTCGATCTCACTCCGTCCCGCTCCCGGCTCTGCTCTCTCTGCATCTCTCTAAATCCATGCCTGCCGTCTCTTTCATTGCTCTGCTCCTCGCTGTTCCAGTTCCCACTTTCAACCCCCTTCAGTGCTTCTGTTCTTTGCACTCCCTCAGGCCACAAGGCCCTAAAGCCTTGTGTGCTTCCCAAGTAGTAATGTACTGCTACAGTCCCCTGGTTCTGGTGTTATGTGAGAGTGTAAAGAGCATCTCTCTATCCACTCTGTCCACCCCCTGCATAATTTTGTATGTCTCAATCATGTCCCCCCTCAGGCGTCTCTTTTCTAGGCTGAAGAGGCCCAAACACAGTAGCCTTTCCTCATAAGGAAGGTGCCCCAGCCCCGTAATCATCTTAGTCGCTCTCTTTTGCACCTTTTCCATTTCCACTATGTCTTTTTTGAGATGCGGCAACCAGAACTGGACACAATACTCCAGGTGTGGCCTTACCATCGATTTGTACAACGGCTCTATAATATTAGCCATTTTGTTCTCAATACCTTTTCTAATGATCCCAAGCATAGAATTGGCCTTCTTCACTGCCGCCGCACATTGGGTCGACACTTTCATCAACCTGTCCACCACTACCCCAAGATCTCTCTCCTGGTCTGTCACAGACAGCTCAGAACCCATCAGCCTATATGTAAAGTTTTGATTTTTGCCCCAGTGTGCATGACCTCACACTTACTGACATTGAAGTATAGTTTTAATCATAGTTGTGGTTCTGAAAGTAAGAGGAGAAGCAAATTGTTTATAGGTACCTCTTGAATTGTTGGTCCAAGAGCCAATACCTCTTTTTCTTTTTCTCTGCATTATGCCTGCAGTGGTCTTCTGGACAGTCAAATAGCAACTATTGCCCACACTCCAACAACGCAATGTCAGGTGAGCTGATGAAATATCATAATTCCCAACGTTTCATAATGTCCTTGAATAAAAGAAAGTTCAATAATTGATCAATTATACCAGTTTTATTGTCCTCAAAACTAACTATGTGTGATCACGTGCTCATCTATAATTGGTTAAATTATTATTTACACTTTGGGAAAGTCATTTTAATTTCCTCTGTCATCTATACTCTAAATTGGATAATTGGAAATTGTACAGCTTAGGGTCTGAGCAACAGTAAGCATTTGTACATGTTGGCATCCAATTCTGATGGAAGGTACTGGTGTTACTGTCCCGACAGGCTGCCGCACATTAAATCGGGCACATTGCTGAAATAGAAACAAAAAGGTCAGCATGGAGACAGAAATTCAGCTATCTTGTTGCTGAGCATTCACTTTTTCAAGCAACTGTTTCAAGCAAGTGTCCGCAGGGTATGATGTGGTTCATGTCAGGTGGTACAGCAGGGTATCCCTTCATCCCAACTCTGCCACTGCCTCCCTCTAGCCCAGAGGTTTTCAGACTGGGGCTTCTGATGGATTGGATGGCAAAAATCGGAAGTATAGCAAATCAATTTAAAAAACAAAGTCCCATTGCTCAGGTGATTTAAAAACAACCTTACTGACCTTTGTGATGTTAAGATAGAGTCATTAAGACAGCAATCAGTCTCTTTCCAGGTGCTTAGAAAGGATTATCTTTCTTTCACATGTTCAGGGGGAAGGGAGGGGGTCGCTTGGAGAGAGAATGATTGATGGCTTCAGCTGGTTGCCCTATCTAACTATTGTAAAGGACTGTTTTCCTTTAATTTAAAGGTCCCTTCTCATCATGTTGAGATAAAAATCTCTTCAACAGTAAGAAAAGCATTTTAAAGGGATGCCTTTTTCCCCTTCTCCAGGGATCAGCACAGTCCTTCTCATTTGCAGTGGCCATTCATGTTGAGTCAAATCCGTGTATAAAAAAATCAGTGTATAACCAAGTTGGACCTGTACTTGGTACCACTGCCACAAAGACCATATGGCTCTGCTGTGCCTAAGCCTTCTCTCCTGGAAACAGAGATGGCTCAAGCGGTGGTGCACCAGTGGGCAAAATTTAGAACTGTGGCATGATTTGGGGAAGGAGGATGCAGAGTGAAGTCCCAACTCTAGAGTAAGCTGTCCACTCCTATCCACAGCCAACATCTGGTGGCAGTGGTGATACTTGCTCAAGGTGGCGCATGCATAGACAAGAGCTTGAAATGCCCTGCTGTAGGGCTTGGATCACTTGTTTGAGCTATCTGAACAATTTACAGAGTTATTCTTCAGTTCTGTAGCATTGTGACATAGAAATATACCCCATGTTCTTTGCTTCTGGTACATCTAGAATCTGGATTATGGGGGTTCATTTTGTAAAGGGGTTGGTATGCAGAAAATAGTAAATCATTCAGAGACTCCCTTGTTCTAGGAGACAACCATACTTGGAACTCTTTCTATAGTTTTGTCTCTTACCAGGGAATAAAGTTTTCCTAGATGCCTTCACAATTTTTTATAGTGGTTCCTGACCTCCTGGTAGCTGAGAATCAAGAATTATTGACTGCATAGTCTCATTGTGTGTTGGGTTGGCTGGTAAGAGCTGTGCCTTTATGACAGTGCCATCGCTTATTTTCTACTCCTGTGTGTGTGTTTTTTTCTCTTTACACCCAGGAAGCTATACTCCTTCTGCTGGTGGGCCTTTTTCTGCTCTCACTCCTAGTATATGGCCTCAGGAGATCTTGGCAAAATACACTCAGGTATGATAAAAGTGTAGGAGGAGTAATAAGTGTTATGCCTCCTCTTTTGCTGTGAAATAGTAAATACTAAACTGTGTTCTGGATGTGTGTGATGAATACTTAGATGTGCCTGCAAGTCCTGCTCAAGGCATATCTGGCACTTAAAAGTACTGCCCTGGCAGGTGCATCATGACCTTTAGTCTTGTCCACAAGAATCTCTAACTCTCTGGTAAACTGCACTGGTGAAAGAAGTCTGTTTAGAGATAGGCAGGACAGAAATTATAAAGGTGGTAATAGACTTGGTGAGTTGCCAGGCTTAAGGCAAGTGAAGTCTGATTCTCACTTCATATCTCATACTTGGATACAGAGTCCAGAGTATAGAATTCTTGGTACCCCAGCTCTTTTCAGATCTGGAAGGTATGGACGTCCCAGCAGCAAGGGACTTCATCTGTCTTCCCTGCCTCATTTGCTACTCCCTGGTATGTTAAGGGGACTTGACCAAAGTTTACACATATGCACTTTCTGTCAGTGTATTGACAGTGTGCTGCTGTGTACACTTGGGCACAAAACATAAAGTGACTTTGTGTGGATATAGAAACTTTGCACATTGTGAAGATGATGCACACTTGCTCAGTGATGTCCAAGAATAGTATTCAAAGGAAATAGGATTAGGAATGAACCTAGGGAATCTGACAGGTTAGAATAATTGTTGTGATAGCCAATGCTGAAGAAGCGCACACATCTCTGGTGAAGGAGCATAGATGGGAGCAGAGTTCCTTTGCATATACTGTTGTTTAAATCCAGATTCAAATCCCTGCTCAGACATCAAGCTTCCTGGGTGTTCCTGGGCCAGTCACTATCTCTCATCCTCACCTACCTCACAGGGTTGTTGTGAGGACAAAAGGAGAGAAGGAACCATGTACACCACCTTGAGCTCCTTGGAGGAAGGGTGGTGCAAAAATAAATGAAATAAATATAGCATATGGGTACACAGAATTACATGTGTATACCAATCATTACCACACTGCAGTTCTTAGATATCCTTTTCATTATCAGAGGGAATTAAAAAGTGATGCCATGGAAACCTCCAGCAGTTCTCCCTTAGATTTGTTGGGGGGGCAATATCTCGCTTTTTCATTTTGAATGTCAGTAATGTTTAAATCACGTGTGTCATCAAGCAGCAAACAGTGGAAAGAAGCTCTGCTTTTTGTTTTTCAGAAAGAAGAATCTGTTGAGCAGCCAGAATTCCGATATGATGAATTTGGTTTCCGAGTGGATAAAGAAGGCAAGATCTTTGTTTTTTACTTCTTTAGTATGGCATATGAGAAGAACTGCCTGAGGATCTCTCTCAGAGATCCCCTTTTCTTGTGAGACTGCAAACAGTGGTGATTGGTGTATGCTCACCGGCACCCCAGATTAATTGGCTGTTCACTGTGTTCACATCAAAGTCCCTATAATTTTCTTCGTCTCTGTTTCTCTTCAGAATTTCTTACTCTTCCTTTTGCTTGTAAGTCTCAAGGTTACTGACATTGTGAAGTAAAAACAATACAATTAAACCACAATCCTCTAAAAATAAAAATAAAAATTGGTAGCAATAAAAAATAAAGCATGTAGGCACCCAGTCCCAATTATTACCATGTCTTTTTGGATTATAAAATCCAGCTATTGGGGATGATATTTTTTCAGAAGTAGAAGGCAACACTCATCTTAATTTTTTCTTTGGCCATCTGAAATGTCTGCTGTCTGCTACAGATGGTGCTGAACCAAACTCCAGCAAACTGCTAGGGATCCCACTGACTGAGGACCCACAACAGAGGCTGAAATGGCAAGCCCACTTGGAGTTCACACACAACCATGACGTAGGGGACCTCACTTGGGACAAGATTGAAGTCACGCTCCCCCATTCTGATAAACTGCGCTCACTTGTGTTGGCTGGTATTCCTCACAGCATGAGGCCACAGGTGAGACTGTCTTGGCTAATGTGGGTAGGGGGGTATGCTGGTGAAATTTTTTCTCAGAATCCTGCTTCTTGTTTCTGAGCCTTTCTCTCCATTTTCCCCAGCTGTGGATGCGACTATCAGGCGCTTTGCAGAAGAAGAGAAATTCGGAGATGTCTTATCGAGAAATTGTGAAGAACAGCTCAAATGATGAAACTATAGCTGCCAAACAAGTGGGTAATTCCTGTGATGCTCAGAAAGGGGTTCCCTGTCAAGTGGGTTGAAGTAAAGGAGGGTAAGAGCAGCAATGGGAGGAGCGCTGAGTAACCTCAGAAGTGGTTTCTCAGTTTAGGTGCCTGTCTTCCTCTTACTGGAAATGGCTTTAGGAGAATTGGATTGTGGCCTTCATTCTGGTACGGTGAGGAAAAGATTGGCTAACACACAAAATCTCTTTGGGTTAACGTTTGTGTGGAACAAAGAGAGAATGAGGGTGAATGTGTGTGCATCTGCTGCCATCATACTAGCTATACTAGTGGAGCACACAGGAGCCAGCCATGCAGTTGGGAAGTGTGATCACTACAAACCACCTTGTCCCCCTCCCTGGGCTTCTCCAGCCAATTCTAAGGCAAGAACCCCCTTGGGCTCCTCCTTCTGACATACTTCATCCAAAGAAAACTGGACCGCCCATCCTTCATCCAATGACCATTGGTTCCTTTAGAGATGGGCAAGAGAGCCTGCTCGCGCCTTCTGCTCTCCCACCCAATGCAAAAGCAAAACATTGACCCCTGCCTCCTGGCTGGAAATTTCCTGTTCCTTGCCCAGTCTGAATGATGACTCTACAAGGTCTTTCACAACATGAAAAAGTAAGCAAGCACACCCAGACACAGACAGACTCCAACGCGCTTGCACGGGGAATCAGTGCCGAGTCAAGTGGTCTCAGACACAAGTCAATGCCCGAGTCATCAGAGCAGGTGGTTTTCACGTTACCTGACTCAAGTTCCCATCCTTGGCGAACTCCTTTGTAGTGCACAAAAAACTTCTCCATTAGGGGGCCTTGGCAGGAAAAGAGTAGTTTCAGTGGGAAATCTCCTCTAATCAGATCTTTCTCAGAGCCCTAAATTAGCCCCCAACGCCGTTTATCACAAGGCAGTTTTCTACAACTGGAGCAGGATTTCAACTTTGTCAGGTTTTCGTAGTGGATCTGATGCCCTCTCATCCCACCCTGTCCCAGTCTTCTTCAGGCATGTGCTGAAAAAACTAAGGAACAGACTTCAGGGATCACTCCCAGTGAAAAACGTTGTTCAGAAGTTAAAGGGCTGTGCTTTGTCAGGGGTGCAGGAAATGTGATGGAACTGTCAAGCACCCTGGGAAACTAGAGGGAGAAAAGGTAGTGGGGAACTTACACTGCCTGAATCTAGACTCTGTGTGTGGTGTGTTTTAGATTGAGAAAGACCTGCTCCGCACCATGCCCAGCAATGCCTGCTTCTCCAGCATGAATAGCATCGGAGTGCCTCGGCTACGCAGAATACTTCGAGGGCTGGCGTGGCTATATCCAGAGATTGGGTATTGTCAAGGCACCGGCATGGTAAGGGAACCTCCCCATTGTGATTCTACTTGTGTTACAGTTGGAGATCTGTCCGTGCAAGAGGAATCAGAGTGGCAGCAATGACAGTGCACATATTTGCACACAAAATAGATTCACTTCAGACATAACTCTTGAAGAAACTATGTCAATGGCTATTAGACATGATGACCATGTGCTACCTCCAGAGTCAGAGGCAGTATGCCTCTGAGTAGCAGTGCAAGAGAGGTTCATTTCCTTCACTTTCTGCTTGTGGGTTTGCAGAGGCATCTGGTTAGCCATTATGAAGAGCAGGATGCTGAACTGGAGGGGCCTTTGCTGTGATACAGCAAAGCTCTTGTGTTCTTAATTAACTCAGCATCACACGTTACTCTGACTGTGGGGTTGCCACCACAAATGGCACCCCCAAGGTGAGTCTCCAACCCCTCAGCTTGGTTTTTGCCTATATGCACGATGTGAGGGATCTCACTTGGAAGTGTGACTTCACTTTAGTCCCATGTTTAGATAAACTGCCCTCTCTCGTTTTGACTGGAATTCCTCACAGCACGAGGTTTGCACAAAACAGCTTATCGCATAGCTAAATGCCATAATTTGGTCACATTCTTGCCAATATTAATGGCGTCTCCAACTGGGGCCTGGGAATGCATCATGTGATGGCAGCACTCTGTACATTCTGCACATTGCAGCTGGGAGGTGAAGAACTTACCGTGCTACAAAGGGGCCATTTTCAGCAGCATATCTGCTGCGGCTCAGAATCTTGTGAGAGAGAGGAACAGACTGGCCGGACGGCACAACAATGACCCTTTCGGCTACTTCAGCTTGCAGGGTTATTGGCATTGCAGGACAGAATCAAAATTGCTTTGTAAATTTATTTTATTCTGTCCCCTTATTTTTATTTTCATGACTTTTTCAGAGCAAATGCATGTCTAAAGTTTCTAGAGTCCTGTACCAGGGCCACATTCAGTGATCAGCCTGACTCCTAGTTCTGCAGCAGACGTAATTCTTCCTGAGAGCAGCATCAGGGCGCTGAGGATGGTGCTTTCATCATTCCAGTTCTTTCACTAGCATTTCAAGGCTCCTTTCTGCCTTCATGCCTTGGGCCTCTGCATGTCTGTGAGGGGAAATACTAGTGGACTTTTTCTATGTGAAGCAGGCATTGCATCTTCCATTGGGACTGCTCCTTCTCTACTCCTAGGTTGTGGCTTCCTTGCTTCTCTTCTTGGAAGAGGAAGATGCCTTCTGGATGATGTGTGCCGTCATTGAAGACCTGGTGCCAGCCTCCTACTTCAGCACCACCCTGATGGGAGTCCAGACTGACCAGCGGGTGCTGCGTCACCTCATTGTGCAGTACCTGCCCCAGCTGGACAAACTTCTTCAGGAACATGACATTGGTGAGGGTCTCCTTTACCTACTGATCCTTCAGTGTGGTGGGACGGTGCCAAACAGGGGCCCCAAATCAACTCTTATGTTTTATAAACAAATTGTTTTTCATTACAGTACCTATAGATTTGTAGCATTTATAGTTTGCATCCTGCTTTACAGTCCATATAGCAATATTCCTAAGGGGTGTTACTTTTATTCGCTGCTTTGAAATAGGGAATTAAATGTGAAAGCTAATGACTACCTTAAGGATTCACAGTAAGCTGTGAACTTCAGGGTCCAACTCTGCTCCATGAATAATACCATGTGTTTCATCAGCACCACCATTAGCAGAATTTTGTACAGCACAAGAGTCCAATAACCCTTGCATACACAATGCAAGTAATTTTAATTTGGGGTGTAGGTTAGAGTGAAAGATGTAAGTGGTGGTTTTGTATATAATCTTTTGTATAGTTTTGAATGCACTTGTTAAGGCATGAACTTTCAGTGTGTGTGTGTGCTCAGAACTTACTACATTAACTGTTTTTTTAATGAGTGCAAGACTCATTTGTAGCATATGCTCCTGAACTCTGTATCATCTGCTGTGATACAGGCAACACTATGTTCCTTGAAAGGAACTGAGAAGAGGGCTCTGTTTCCTTCCATTACAGTGATGATAGGGTTATTTAGTCAGAAGAAAGAGTTGTGACTGGCCTTGCTTTGCAGTGGAAATGGAGAGTGACTGTATAAAACAAGAGTGGTGTGAGTTCAGGTTACTGATAAACTGGAATGGGTTGCTTCTCTCTCTGTTGATTCACAGAGCTCTCCCTGATCACCCTCCACTGGTTCCTCACGTCATTTGCGAGCGTTGTGCACATCAAGCTGTTGCTGCGCATCTGGGATCTCTTCTTTTACCAGGGCTCCATAGTTCTCTTCCAGATCACACTGGGTATGCTCAGCATGAAGGTAACCACCATTTCTCAGCCCCCCAGTCCTCTGTTTTCTCTCATGGAATGTTATGCGGACAGTTCTCCCAGATACTCTCATAAGTTTTTGAGGCATCTTCTGGGGGAGGAAGTCATACTTTCCAAAAAAGAATGAGAAATACAGTATTTTGCCCTTTTAAAACCTGGGCATATGTTGCAAACTTAGGGGGGTTTGGGGTGCTCAGAGTTCTTGGTTCTCGAAACCTTAAGCCCTCAATGCCCCCTGTTCAGTAGTACTGCCACCACCCTGTACGTGCCAGTGTCTCAGTCCAGGGACACTGAGACCCTCTAGGCTTAATTCTATCCCTTGCAGGCACTGAGCGCTTTCTCCAATTAAAGCTTCAGCCCTCAAGTTACTAGACCTCAATTAGCACTTGGTAGCTTGCTGAACGGCTAGGAGGGTTCTGAACTTTTGTCCCTAACAGACAGTGAAACAACTTGGTAAAAGAGATTTCAGTTTATTAAGTACATAAGGTTACATACCCTACAATAAGGCAGCAAATGCTAGAGGCATGAACATCTAGGAAACACATCAGCAATAAAATAATAAAGCTAGCTGGCTATCTCTATTAATCCCTATCTCTCATCTGGGTCAGTTACTCTTGTAGATCTCTTAGCTCCAGGCTACTGTGAGGCCAGATGCCCATATTGGACATTGGAGCTCACAGTGTGCAGGTTATTGCACCCAAAACCTCTGTCTAAGAAGGGACCAGACCCACCCTTTGGATCTCATTATTATACTTCTTATACTAATAGTACTGAGGTGACTTCATACTTATTTAGACTATCCAATCAGAAACTTTTGAGGACAAAACCTTCTCAAAGTGGGTCTGGTTGCTAGTCATTCTAGTTCTTACCCCTCCCAACTGGAGATCTGCAGCTGCATTTCATCAACTTAATAAGGCACAGTTCTCTCTGCAAAGGTGCTACGTTCCAATGGGTTGTAATTCTTGTTGTCTGTCCTTTCGGGCCAGCAGAGGAGAGACAACAATCTTTGTGTTTACTCACATTGTTGCAGCTAGGAACTGCTAGCAACTTCTCCATTACTGACTTAGTTTGGTTCAGGCTCCACATGCCAACCAAGGCCTAACATGTATATATTCACAACAGCATACATTCACAATGGCAACTTCCGCCTCTTCCACCTCCAGAATAACACCAACAAATTAATATGCAGACCAGGATTGTTGAACATTAACTGTTTTACTTCTAGAAACCCTTTATTTCTGTAAAGTGAATAGCCTTTGCAGGGATATTTTAAAAGGGGATGCTTATAGGCGTATTCCACAAGAGCCATGAAAAGATGCTTGTTCTTTCTGGTTTTGTGTAGTTCATATTCAGGGAGTCTGTGTTTTGTCTGGCAGAAGCCATTCTTTCATTCAGGGCTTTGTAAATCAGGAGTGTCAAACTCATTTCATGCAGTGGGCTGAAGTTAGCATCTATGCTGCTTGCTGAGGGCCAGAAATGACGACATTAAGAAGGTCATGACCAGGAATAAGCACTTTGTTCTCACTTAGGAACTCATTGGCTGCAAATGACAGAAGAGAAAATATGCAAATCTTGATCATATTTTCAAGATATGGGAGCGCTCTGTTATCACACGGGCCACCCTTTTAGCAACACTGCTTCTGCTGAGCAGTGTTCCCTTTAACTTTTTTCCTTATCATGTGGAGCAGTTAACAACCTCAGCAGGACATAACCACTGTCAACTTAAAAATGGGCAATATAGGGAAACTTTGTGTGAGAAGATACATGAGACAATACAGCTGTACTGCTTGCACAGCCCACAACTTAAGCCATGTCTTCACCTCTGATTTTCATAAATCTTAAAGTGCAAATGAGCTCATAACAGCCTTAATGTTATCTTAAACTGAAGGGTGTTTGATTTTCTAAAACAGCTACAGAAAAATGGGGAACTTTGTTGTAAAAATGGGGAACTTGGTAATAAAATCAGAAGGGGTCTTTCACGATAAGAAAATAGATTGAGCAGTAACTACCAAGTCAGAAAACTGTAAATTTTTAAAAAACCTTAAAGATGTTTCATCCCAGATAATTTTGGAGTGAAATGCACTAAAAAGGGAAGGCATAACCTGTAAAGAAGGAGAAAAGGTTATTGTGAGCAGCAAAACACAGCTAAAGGGTAGGTGATCGCTCAGAAATGGGAGTGGCCATTACCAACATGATGACTGGAATGGGTACAAAAAAATGACAGAATGCAATGTGCAGTTCAGGGAAAACAAAGGCAGGCCTTTACTATGGGTAACATTGCATACAGGTGCCAGTGTCGGGAGAAATGTAAAAGTCTCTCTGAGCATGATTATTTGCCCATAATAAGCAGGCTGACTTGTTCCCACTAACGCAGGAGGATGAACTGATCCAGTCTGAGAACTCTGCGTCAATCTTCAACACACTCTCGGACATTCCTTCTCAAATTGAGGATCCAGATGTGCTCCTGCAGGAAGCCATGCGTGTTGCTGGCTCATTGACAGATGTGGCTGTGGAGACTCAGCGTTGCAAGCACCTCGCTTACCTCATTGCAGATCAAGGGCAGCTGCTGAATGCTAGTGCTACCGTCAACCTGTCCAAGGTAGGTTTGTGAAGCCTGTCAAGATTATCAGTTTTAATATTTCCTTCTTCAGCTTTAGCTTCTGCTTTCCTGCTGCCTTTATCTGTTACCTGGCAGTGGTGATGGTGGGTCACAATCTTGGATACTTTGTCAGAGAAATGTCACCAAACCTGCCACCGCTCTGCCCTTTATTTTGCTTCTCTGCCCCCATTCACTACCTGTCTCTGTTGGGTATTTCAAGATCTACTTTGTCACAGTAGCTATTATGTAGCCAGTCTAAATAGGTTTGGCTGTTATATCCTATCTTTATGTGTTTATTCTGTTTCCTCTCACTAAGATTGTGCGACGCAGGACGCAACGCAGGAAGTCGGGCATCACCTCGCTGCTTTTCGGTAAGGACAAGTGCGCATCCCTGGCGTGGTGAATTTCTCTGAGCAGCAGCACAAAACAGATGTATAGGATGAAACCCCTGGCCTAGTGTGTGTCTGTGATGAAGAGTGTCTTAGCACTACACACCTGGTTTCAGGTAACCTACTTGTCTTTTGGGTTGCAGAAGCAAGTCATGTGAAGAGCCATAGCTCAGTAGTAGAGCACATGGTTTACATGCAGAAGATCCCAGATTTAGTTCTTGCCATCTCCAGTTAAAAAAGATCAGGTAGGAAGTGATGGGAAAGACCATGGGAAAGTGATGGAGAGGGTGTCTGACACCCTGGAGAGCTACTGTCAGTTGGTATAGGACAGCGCTGGGTTAGGTGGATCAGTATCATGCCAGATGCAAGGGAGGGCACCAGGATGCAGGTCTCTTGTTGTCTTGTGTGCTCCCTGAGGCATTTGGTGGGCCGCTGTGAGATACAGGAAGCTGGACTAGATGGGCCTAGGGCCTGATCCAGCGGGACTCAGTATGTATGTTCAGTAGCCTGACTCGGTGTCAGGCAGCTTCATATAGTCAGTGTTTTTCTGTTCTGTCACCCATCTAGATTTATGTTTGAAAAACAGATAGTCAACCTTGCATAGGCTGGGTTCAATAGACAAATTATTTACTTTGATATAAGCAGAAAAACATTCATCTGAAACTTTGTCTGTGGTTGCAGCGAAACCCCAGAAGGAAGCCTTCCCCCTCCTTTGTTTCTGCCACCTGAAAAATTCAAAGGAAACTAATGTGTGCATCCACACAAGTAGCAAAGGAAGATTGCCCTTCTAGCTTTCTGAGTCACTTTGGATGGCCTGTGATACTTTTAAAACTACATGCCAGTTGAAGGTTCCTCCTGGAGTTCTTTATGGGAAAGCCATGACAGTTTATTTTGTTTGTTTGCAGTGAAGATGTGCCCTTATTCTTCTCTAGTTTAAACTTTTTTATTGGGGGTATTTCCCCCTTGTGTATGCAAGGACTTGGTTGAAGTTGAATTAGGCCTCAATACCTCTCTGTTCAGCCCATAGACCTATTAATTAACTTGAAATTAGAGAGTGTGTACTATTGTGACTCTTTTGTATTGCATGGGATTGGCAAGTAGGCATGACGAACAACAAAGGGCTGTTGTAACTAGCATCAACTCAGTGCAGTGCTACAGAGTTAGGAATGGGAGCAAACCTAAAATGGCACATATTGTAATGCCATTACATATACCTTTTCTGTACCCACTTGTATAATTTTTAGCTGTGTCTGATTTTGGTTGCCCCATCGCAAAAGAGTTATTGTACAAAAAATGGCAATTTAAAAAATACTATTGAGAAATGGTTAAAATGTTGGGGGAGAAGTTATACTTGAGGAGGGGAAAAAGCCTGAGGAGGAGATAGATAAGATTGAGAATGATGCATGTTATGAAAAGAGGCATTCTTCCTCACTCATAGCAGTAGAATTTGGAGTCAGACAGTGTAGTCTGACTTGCAGTCAGTTCAAGGCAGACAGAAGAAAGTACGTCTTCACTCTACACATAATTAACTTGAGGAACTCACTACCACAAGAGGTGATAATAGACGCTTAGCTGGCTTTAAAGGGGATTAGAGCAATTAACTGCTATGAAGTGTACTAGTTAAATGGAACCTCTGTCTGCAGCATCTGTAGACCTCTGAATGCCAGGTACTGGGAACAAAATGCAAAAAAACCTTGCTTTTCACATGATGCTTGAGAAACTTCACTTCTTGCTTACCCTGCAGGGGAAGAAGACGTGGAGGCGCTGAAGGCCAAGAACATAAAGCAAACAGAGCTGGTCGCAGACTTGCGCGAGGCCATCCTGCAAGTGGCACGTCATTTTCAGTGTGTGGATCCCAAGAGCTGTAGCATAGTGAGTGAAGGGTTCCCCAGACAGAACTTCTGCTCGACTGTGCCCATGTGATTGAGGGCATGTGGGCAAGCGACACAGAGATGCTGGCTCACTTTGTGAGAGAAAAGAGGCATAACTAGAGAAATCCCTCTGTTTTTGGTTCGTGTTTGTCCTGCTTTGCATCAGCACGACTTCCTCCTGTCCTTCCCCAACCAGGATTTGACTCCAGATTACACCATGGAAAGCCACCAGCGGGACCACGAAAGCTACGTGGCCTGTTCCCAGAACAGGCGGCGGCGTGCCAAAGCATTGCTAGACTTTGAGCGCCATGACGATGATGAGCTGGGCTTCCGCAAGAATGATATCATCACGGTATGATAACTGGGACCCTGAGAAATGGTCACATCACAGAGGTTGTGGGAGGAAGTAAAAGAGTAAAGAACAGTGAATTTTATTTTTCAGAACCAGCCTAAACATGACTGAGAATAAAACAAATATATTGGTGACAAGAGCCCCTCTGTGTGGGACACTTGCAGACACTTGTGCATATCAGTGGAAAGCACAGGACGCTCTGTGTGCATCCTTCTCTGGCTGTTTTGGCTGGCTCCTAACTGCCTTGCCCAAACCTGTGCCTGCTTGCAGCTGCTACTCCTGTTTCTCCTCCCTGCTCCTGTCATTTTGAATAGGCTGAAGTGTGTGGAGGAAGCGAATCTCGTCTCCTCCACACACTTCCTCTCCCCTCTGCCGTTCCAGAATTGCAAAAGTGGGAAGTGGGGGAGACAGGCAGGCTGGTGGCCAGGCACACTGGATGTGCCAAGCCTCAAGCAGAGGGGGATGATGAAGCCAGCCCTACTGAGCATATACAATAATTTACAGCGCAAGCCTGAGCTGCCCAGAGCACGGGGCTGCCACAGTGGTAAAAACGGCTTCTGCACCATCCAACACACCCTCAGCAGCTGCCACCACCGCCTCCTCAGAAGGGGATGTTTCTTCCCTTCCCCCAAGTAAAGGCAGTGGCCCCACAATATGGCTAGTCAATTCTGCAGCAGCTCTGGAGCTGTCACAGAATCAGAGAGGTCTGTGTCAGGCTGCATGACCTGACACAGGGCTCAGGATCCTGCCCCCTTCGTCCCTGCTCCCTCCCCCACCATGCCTCTGCTCGGCCTCCCCTGCTTCCCCCATGCCCCCACTCACCTCTCCGCCTACCAGTGGTCCAAAAACCAAGCGACGGACCATCAGCCTCCTGCCGGTCCTGGCCCAGTGCGTGCTCACACTGAGCTCCAGCTTCTGTGCTGGGCCAGTGCTAAGCCCCACAAACGTGCCTTACAGCAGTTTGCAACAGTGCACACCACCAGTAAGCCAGCACTAAGAGCCCAGGATTGGGCTCTTAGTTATCTAGGAAGGAAGGATGGAAGATTTAGGGTTGAAAGCAGAATAGGAATGGTGAAAGCAGGCTCTTTATAGGAAGAAATTCCTGTGGACAAATTTATCTTTGCAAAATAAATCTATGGAAGCATATGGAGGGCCCTGGCATAGGACTATAAATAAAATGGAAGAAAGGGGGTATTTCAAATGTGGCATGGAAGAAATCTGTGTAGTGGGAAGAGTAGAAAGGTAGATGAATGGATAGGGTTGGAGGGGCACTTTCTAGGAAATAAGGGACTAGTCCAAGCTATAATTGAAGAAAAGCAAGAGGAAGACTCACCAACAATCGCAGAAAGCAAGTTAAGGAAGAAGAAAGGGTACAGAAGGAGGTGAACCTGGAATGGCTTGCATAAGAGAGAAACAAGCAGAGAATGGATGAAGACCAGTCTATGAACTGAAGCACACCTGGGAGGTGTGGAAACCTAGGTGGGGAAAGGGCTATGGATTGCTTAGTCAGCTGTATTTCAGCCCTTTGGAGCCATGTGTTTTGCAGTTCAGTAGCAAATTGCCTCTCTTCATAACCCACAACAGTTTCATGCACCCTTTCTCAGGCTGCACATGTGACAGCGAAGCAAGGTAGAAATGCAGTCGGGCATCTCTGTAGAGTGAACCTTTTCCTCATTTGCTCCGCTTTATTGCTCTTCATCCTTGTCTGTTGTTCCATGTGGCCAAGTCACTGTCTCTCCTTTCAATTCCCATAGATAATCTCTCAGAAGGATGAACACTGTTGGGTGGGGGAGCTGAATGGCCTGAGAGGTGAGTGCCAATGGGACTGTGGTGGTGGTGGTAAAATGCTGGACTTTCTCCATAGACCAGTGGTTCCCCAAAGTGTACATCGCAATGCCCAAAGGCATCACCTGCAGCAAGACCACAGTGTGAACCTCCAAACAACAGCAGGAGGTTCAGCATGGCTGGCAGAGCTGCAGCGCATGAAAACTATGCACTGGGAAAAGTCCTCCCGCTCACCCTGGCCCTCTCACCACTATTGCCAGGTTCTCGTTTGGGCTCCAAGCCCGGAAGTAAGTGGCATTGGTATCATTGTGACATGTTTTTTGTCATTGCCACTTACTTCTGGGTTCAGTAAGTTTGGGAACCACTGCCATAGATGTTCTGCAGGGGAAGCTGTCAAATACTGTTCTTTTTATTGAGAGGCAGCTGTCTGGCTAAGTTTTGATCCTATGTTGTAAATCAGCCTTTGTCCTTATTCTGGTGCTGTATTTAAAGCTGCCTTCCTAACCCTGCTCTTTTACAGGCTGGTTTCCTGCAAAGTTTGTGGAGGTCCTGGATGAACGGAGTAAAGAGGTAAACATTCTCCTTGTGACTTAATACCTTGTTGGCATCCTTCAGTCTCGGAAGACTATGGTATCGCACTCTGAATGGTGTTTCTGGAACAGTGTCCTCTCCAGTGTGCAAAACCTGGGTAGAGTAGATATGGAGGATAGGCTGTTACTCATGCAGCAAATCCCCCCTCTCCACGTCGCTGAAATGGTCCAATGGAAAGGCAGAGGCCAATACGGTTGGTTCCAGCGGCGTCGCAGGAGTTGCCAGAACGTGACTGTGTTCAGCCATGAACTGCCTCAGGGACTCCAGCTCCGGTTTTTGCCTCGAGGTTGATTCCTGAAGCCTTTTCCATAACTGGATGTAGCCACAAGGCAGTGGAGGTTTGGGATCAGAGTTTTCCTTCTCTCAGATGAGCTGCCTTTCCAGGCTGATGAGTCCCATCTACCCGGTGGCTGTTTAGTAGCCTCTTAGGACAAGTACAGCCAAACTGAGGGCCTATTCTTATCCCCCAGGGGTTTGACTTAATAATTATAATAATATTCAGCATTTATGTAGTGTATTCCAGGTGTGTAAAGCACATTGCATGTATTATTTTGAAACTGTTCTTACAACAACCCTATAACACAAGCAGTGGTATCCCCATAAAGCTGCTGGGGAGCAGAGGCTGCAAGGTGCTGACTTGCCCAAGGCCACCTGCTGAGTTCGTGGCAGAGGCAGCACTCAGAGCTCTGAAGTCTGGATTCCCAGCTCAGTCTGGTGGCCCCTGTGCTATACATGTCCTGCAGACTGCGGCTGGAATCCTTCCCTCCTCATGCATGCAGTCTCCTCCTCCCTGGCACTGTTACCTTCCAGCACTGTCTGCATCATTCTTCTCATTTTTCACAGCTTGCAAAGGGTATGCTGGTAGGCTCTGAAACATAGTTTGCATGTATGTAAGTCTTGAAAAAATAGAGTCTCTTCCACAGACTATACTCAGACATTCAGGTGAATCCTGGTAATGCAAGCTGTGAGCTTGTAGCCCTGTGCAGGCAAATAACAAATATGGTTCTTATGGGCACCTCCCCATAAAGCAGCAGGGAGGGCACATGGAGCAGCATCTGCAAACGGTATGGGCCAGATCTGCTCACCTGGCATTCCTCTCTGTGGCCTGTGCTAATAGAGGCCTGCCATCTTCTTTGCAGTATTCCATTGCTGGAGATGACTCTGTCACAGAGGGGGTGACGGACTTGGTTCGTGGAACACTCTGCCCAGCTCTCAAGGCCATTTTTGAACATGGTCTGAAAAGGCCAACCCTGCTGGGGGGGCCCTGCCACCCCTGGCTTTTCATTGAAGAGGTAAGAGTTCCTGTCTAGGGGATCTTTAATAATATGCCTGACAGATTGTGAATGACAGGCGGAGGGCGAGTTGACCCTGGTCTGACAGCACCTGCCTCTGTGTACTTGGGCTGCAGGGAGGCATTTGGGCAGAGTAATCTCTGTAGTGTACATTCCTGGGTTATTTGTCATCTGTTAGATGCGCAGAGATAGCCATAATGTTTGGGTCATGCTGTGTGTGCTCTTCTCTAGGCTGCTGGGCGTGAGGTGGAGCGAGACTTTGACTCTGTGTATTCTCGCCTTGTGCTCTGCAAGACATACAGGTAGTTTGTCTCTTCAAACCAGTGAATGAGGTGTTGCCCCTGTTTGGGAAGCTCTTGATTCTGTTGCCGTGTTTTCATGTTACCATGTCCCAGTAACTACTATCCTGCTATACAGCAGGAGAGTAAGGGCTTGACTGGGCAGAGAGACACCCAGTGTTTACAGTGGGGTCCTCTTCTATCTGGCAGGGGGAGAAGCACTGCGCCTTTTACCCCAGCATGGCAACTATTCCAGTGGCTGTGAATGGTGTCTCTTCTGCATCCTTTTTAGATTTTGTGAGCCCTTTACAGGCTCACTCACTCACAGAACTACTTTGCCAAGTAAACCACTTGGTGAACTACTTGTTTTGTAGAAAAGCAGTATATAAAACTATTAATAACAATACTGTAGAACCTCCTTATCAAAGGAGGCAATCATGGTTACAGCATCCACCACCTGGCCTGAAAAAGATTACAAAGCTTTGTTGTCAGTCTGTTCCTAGCAGAATTGCAGCTGCCATTATGCATGTAATTCTGAGCAGGGCAGATGGCTGACCTGAGTCATTTGATGATACTGGAACTCTTGCTTTACTGTTCTAGGCTGGATGAAGATGGGAAAGTTCTCACACCAGAAGAGCTGCTTTATCGAGTGAGTAAACTGCTTTGCATGATTCAGGGGCCAGAATCCTCTATAGAAGGTCCAAAGTGTGTCTGCTTTCATTCTGCCCCTTCATGTGATCCTAGGAGGAGCCCAACAGACTGTGGGTGCCACTATCGCTCAGCAGGTGTCATTATAGAGAATGATGAGCATAGTTCTCTCATCCACATGACTGCAGGGAACTAAGTGCTGCCACATGTGGAATGAGGTGTGGTTCTTCAGGGCTCCGGTCTATGACTGTCTTTGCAAGGGAAGACACCAAGTAACAGTCCACACACTTTCTCTTTTTCCTGGGCAGGCAGTGCAGTCTGTGAACATGTCGCATGATGCAGCACACGCCCAGATGGATGTGAAGCTTCGGTCTCTCATCTGCATTGGCCTCAAGTAAGTTGTTTAGCTGTTTCATTTAAGGCTGCTTGATTAGCACTGAATAGGAGGCAATCATGAGGGGGAAGTTCTGAATCACGTTTGACTGAAGAGTCCAGCTGGAAGCAAGCCGGGGCCATGAACTAACAGTCTAAACCAGGAGTTGTTCCACATCCTGCTCAGTGAGGAGCAGGCAGTCACTTAGCTTTTCATTTTATGGGACTGGTTTACCTTACAGTAGTAAGTACAAGTAGTAACTCTTACTGTACCTTTTCCTGCAGTGAGCAGGTACTACACCTGTGGCTTGAGGTGTTGTGCTCTAGCCTGCAGACAGTGGAGAAATGGTTTCACCCATGGTCCTTCTTGCGCAGCCCTGGCTGGGTGCAGATCAAGTGTGAGCTCAGGTGGGCAAAGCTTCTTTCCCTCTTCCATTTTACTGCACTGCCAAATTCTGAAAACTGCAGCTGTTCACAGGTGTATGAATTCATACCTGTGTTGAGGGGACTTTACAATGGCTTACATAGCCCAGTGTTTGCCTTTCTAGGGAGGCACAGCATTGATAGGTGGGGGCATGTATTGCATTGTTGCATGGTCATTCTGGGAGGTGGTGCCGGTACTTGGGCCTATGCTGGAGTCACAGAAGACACTAGCATAGAGGACACAGAAGTCACAGGTCAGGGTATCCTGCCAGTCATGTTTTGAGTTTGGTACCTGGCTCAAAATGGGATCCTGGGAATCTATACATGAAAAACCTGGTTGCAGAGAACAGGTTGAAAATGTATAGCCAGAAAAGGCAGGCCAGCATAACTATTGGAAAAAGCTTGCCACTCATGCCACCTTGTCTTAATCTCCACAGTAACTCCTTAAGCACACTTGCACTCACTTCTCACCTGAAGTCATCCTGCCTTTCTTGCGCTTTCTCATAGACACAGTTCTGGTGTTGGATGAAAATATTAAGAGCAAATTCCTTGATTTGTGGCAACAGAATGAGACAGAACTGCAAAACGCTTTGTAATGGAAAATGCCGTGTTTCTAGGGTGGCAGGATAAATATGTCCAAGTGTCAAACTCATTTTTCTTGGTGCCTTTGGTTGACTTGCCTTGACGGCCTGGTGTACACAACCTCACTTCAACCCTAACCGTTGGCATGTTCTGTTACAGAGTTCTCAGTAAGTTTGCATTCAGCCTCTCGCAGGATTGGGAACTTCCTGTAAAAAGAGAGGTAAGTGCTGCTGAGCCTCAATCTCATAATTCTGTAACAACCAGACCCTTCCACCTATAGTCACTGAGAGGGATTTTATCAGGGGGTACAAAGTTTCTTTTCAGCCCCTTCCCTTCTCCTTTCCAGTGTGAATTTGGCTTCTGGGCCCCCAGGCCCAGATACAGTATACCCTCCTGCACCCCTCTCTCAGAGGCCTTGCCTCAACCGCCACCAATTGGGTCAGTTCTGATTTAGAGTTGTCTTTGTAGGCATTTGACAGTGAAGCTGCTCCTCCTTTGCCAGCCCATATACCCTTTTGCTCTTCAGGGATGGTGTAGGCCAGGCCCCACACTGAAGACAGAAGCTGTGGCTGCTAACAGCAGCTGAAAGGGCCCAGTGACTTCAGCCCTGTGCTTTCTTTCTGTAGGAAAAGGAGAAGAAGCCACTGAAGGAAGGAGTTCAGGACATGCTTGTGAAGCACCATCTCTTCAGCTGGGACATTGATGGATGACGCCTTACCAGGCCTCAGTTTAGACTTTTGGGATGGTATATGTCCCTCTTCTCCCCTTTGCTGTTGTCCTCTTATGCCTTGTCCGTCCCACCCAATCCTGCCCTTTTTCAATAGTCTCTTGCTAATGAAGGCTGTCATCATAGTTTTCAGTGTACGGGGACAGATTGACAGGAGCACACTGAAGGGCAGGAATTGTGCTCCCTTCTCAGTCTGACTGTCCAGCTTCCCTTCTCCATGGTGTCACTATCCTGATTGTGCAGAGCACGCATGCACATACTCTACAGTCATGAGAACTACACAGGCCCAGCATCTGAGGGGAGCAAACACCTTTTCCTTTACACTTGAAAGGCTGTATGAAGGGGTGAATGATGACATGGGCCATGAAATTGTTATAGCATCACTATGAGCTAGTTTGGCTGTTGCATTCCTCTTTGTTTGGGAGAGAAGAATGGCTATTAGGTGGGGCACTTCACATGTAATGGAAAAAGTAGTCAAGATACATATTTACCAGGTGCTACAGTGCATGAGTGGGTGTGGTGCTGCCACAAAGTGCCTAAAATGACTGGCTGGTAACTGAAACTGTCTTGGATATTGTGATGGCCTCCCCTTTTAAGGGCAGAGTGTAGCAGAACAGAATCAGTTTGATGTCGTCTTAGTCTAGAGCAGATTTTTAATTGGTAACCAAAAGATGTAAATTAATTATATCCAGAAATCTCTGTATATTTTGACATATCTTAGTTCAATAAGTGGATTCAGGTCTGAGCTGGCTCAGGGAGACAACCGCAGCTTCTGCCCTAGCTGAGGACAGTGGCAACAGGTGCAGGAGCACACAACTTGCTGTGGGGTAGCAGCACTAATGGAATGCATGTGATAATGAAAGCACTGGTTGGGGAGCACAATCAAATCAAGAGAAGGTTTTGTGTCATTTTGGTTTTTAAATAAATTGCACAACTGATGACTGTGTCTTAAGATGGTATTGGGAGGACTGTGACCGATCTTTAATCTTAGATGGCAACATTACTGTTCCATAGATGTAAGAACAGAACACCTTTTTTATGTTAATAGCTAAGGAATTATTACTCAGTTGTTTTAGCCACTGCTATTCTTTCTTTAAAAGGGGTAGTTTTATAGTGTGGCCTTCTAGAATATTCTTCCTGAGAAGTCGGTGAGAGTAGATAAGGAAAACTGCAGCAAGAAACTCCATTTCCCACAACTTATAGGAGTGCCTATAAAATATCCAGTAGCTGTATAGAACGCAGCTCTGAGTTGCCATGACTATAATGTTGCTGCTCTTAGGAAGGACACGTAGGGCAGGAGACCCTAATTTTCTCAACCAAACCCACACCCTGCCAGTCACATGACTTGGCTATACATTACTCCACAACTGCTGGATGTCTTTCTCTGTATTTTTACGGTGGCACATAGAGGCACCTCTGATGCCCTCACCAAAGACAAAATGTACAAAGATGCTAGAACACAATTTTTTTAATAAAATGGATTTTTCAAATATCTAACTGAAAAAATAATTTGATTTATCCATTCTCTTCCCCAGTAATGGTTCATTCTATGCCTTTTTCCAGTTGCAAGTCCACTCTAGGCCAATATTACAGCACTGCCTGAGCCTCCTCCCACCTGTGCTGATAACCATCTTCATTGATGCATAGTGGAAGAAAGTGTGCGTGCTAATCGAATACAAGTCATACAAGGAGTGGTTATCAGCAGAATGAGTACAGTCAGCCCAGAGGCAGAGGCTCAGGCTCTTGTTAGTCTGGGGCTACAAAAGGAGAATTTAAGAAAGAATAGTAAAGAGATCAATTTTATATATTGGAGAAAATCCTGTCCCCATGTTTCATTTAAGAGCAATATCCCCACAAAGGGCAGTACAAGGTGTTGCAGTGTTTATTTCCATGATTGACATCACACAAGGAGGACATACTTACCTTCTCCAATCCAGGCAGCTGCATGAACTCCTGCTGTTCATGAAGTTTGAATATTTGCTTGGCTCAGTGCCTCTTTAAAGAAACTAAATCAACTCTTGGTTTGAGAGGCAAGGCAAGGCGCCCCTGCAGAACCACATGCTCTTCGTCTGTTTTGTAGTTCTACACTAGAGAGCACTCAAGTGTCTCGCCTCAGCTCTTCCTGTCTAACCCATCTAAGTGATATGATTAGGAGAATAAAGACACTGCCTTCAACCACAACCATTTTGAGTTCTTTGGAACAACACGTGGTGACTTTTACTGGATGAAATAAGCTTCACATGCAGCTGGCCATTCCAGGACAATGTCTCGTCACATAACTGCAACTTAATGTTCAAGATTTGTCCACTCATTGGAGTGAGGTACAGGATGTGTTATTTAGTCTATAGAGTGTGGAAGAGAAAAACAGAAGGGGCTCTTGAAATCATGTGAGATAAAGCCTGTTCCTCTGCTTTGTGGAAGGAAGGGCAGTGCCTGTTGATGCATTAACTATATATTTTCTAGGGGAGGAGATTGCAAATCATAAGTATACAATTTCCTTTGAGTGACATGTGCAATAAGGCTAAACTGGCAGTCCAAGGACCAAGTCCTCTTTCTCACCAAACCACAGGCTAAAAGAGTCCCCCCCATTTCACATAGGAGGAGAAGCTCAAGAGAAGTACCACCTTCTAAGGAGGTGGGCTAACTTCATTTGCTTTCCAAAACCATTTTACAGAGCTATATACAGAGATTTTACCAGCTATAAATGAAACCAGGTACCAAGAGGCAAGACTGTGGTTTGAAGCCACTCTCTCCACAGCAGAAGGAACAACAGTGACAGTAAGTTTCCTTTCCTCAGTGCAGCAACAGAAGTCAGACATGCAGCTCCTTAGCAAGCCATTCTCTAGGAGGGAAGGTGGCGATCATGCTCTGAAACCCTAATTCAGTTTCAACTGATTTCTGAAGCAGCCATCATCAACTGAGAGGTATTACCGTGACCCACAGAAATCAAGACTTCTCCATAACACCAACCCAAAGAATAGAGGAAGTTACATACAGGAAATTTTTTTCCCCAGGGAGGGCAGCAGGGAGAGGATTCATCTTAAGTAGTTGAATGAATAGTGTAAGCACTAGAACAGCATGCTGCAGCTCAACTGCATCAGGTGTTGAAATTGCCATCAGGTCAATTCAGAGAAAGGCCAAAACTTTGTAGACCTCCATAGCTTCAAGCAGCATTTTCTAGGTGACTAGGCTTGATGGGGGGAGGGCACCACTAAAAGAGGCAGTAGAGCAACTGACTGCAGGCACCATCTCTGATGGAACTGGCTTGGTCTGATTCATGGTCCAAAGAGGAAAGCCCACTAGCCAACTTGGCTCTTAGAATAGGGAATCCAGCAAGGAGAGACACCACCACAGCCAGCTGTTGACCAGCTGCTTTTTTTAAAGCTGGGTCAAGCCAACAACAGCACACATGAATCAGTACAGCAAGCTGAGTGAAGATGACTGTTACCTAAGCACTGGCACAGAACTTGCTTGGCTTTCTTGCTAGACAGAAAGCACCCGTGCTATGGTATGATTAGGGAAAGGCTCCTGAACAGGATACCCATCCATATCATTTGAGCATCATAGGAGCCCTTGGGCCTGTGCTCTTTCCCTTGTTCTCTTTGCCAGAAGCAGAGTCCATAAGAGAAGCCTAAGAAAAGCCCTTCCTTGCAACAGCCCAATTTCTGTCAGGTTTAAAAAGCAAACAATACTTCTCAACAAGGCCAGCTCAAGTCCAGCGGGGGGTAATTCCCAATGATTTCTTCCCAATTGCTCTCAATTCTAGCCCAGCTCTGCCCCCACTTCTCACCAAATTGTTGGCCCATATAGGAGATGCAGCACTTCCATCATCACAAAGAAGGCTGGCATGGCCACTGAACAATTGAGAAATGGGCCATGCCTCCTCTCAGCACTGGGAATGAGAAAGATGGTAGCTTGCCTGAGGTTGAATCACTGGTGTCTGCCCTTAGCTATAGCTTCATGAAAGCAGATCGAAATGTGGGCCCATAAGGTTGACGGTCAACTTCACTTAAGCTTCCACCCATTTCCTACACCCACCCGTACCACTCCCTTCAGTTTGCATGCTCAGAGAGCTATAAGCAAGAGTCCCAGTGCAGCTGCAGATCATGCCCATCAAGGAAGTCTGTTGAAAAGAGGCTAGGCGTTGCAGTACTGAGAGGGGTGAGGCTCATCACTGGCCCTCCTGACAGCTCCAACCAATCCATGCTGTCCAGGTTAGCTTCTGCCAACAACAGGTCCAGACTTGGTCCCCCACTAGGCTCAGGGGCAAAGTGCAATTCTGACGTGTCCATAGGCGAAGATGGGTGGTCCAGGATAGCTGAACTGCTTAGCATCTCACTGTAGAGGTCAATAAGGGACAGAGGCTCAGGTCCCTCAGGGCCAGCTGTCAGCAAGGGGAGGCCAGTGCTGCTCTCCAAGAAGTCTTCCAGCCTTCCCGGTGGGATGGGATTCACTGAGCTACTGTGGCCCAGAGACACCTGCGGGGGAAGCTCTGACGAATGGTGGCTGTTGGACGGAGAAAGGCACCTGGGAGAAGAAGTCGTGTCTTTCCTTGCTGGGGAGGACTGCTCCTTAAATTGCCCTGAAATCTCTGGGAGGGAAAAACAAACTGCACTTTAAAGTCTACAGCAGTAGTACAATTGTCCCACATCTTACGCACACTTTACCTGGGTGCATTCAAGTATATGTATTCCCCCCCCTCAAAAAAAAACACAAATCATCATCATCATCATCTTTTTTTAAAAGGCCAGAGACAAACAACAGTTTAAATAGTGCAGGTAATTGTACCAGACATTCTGCATATTCAACATTTGCCTCGCAGAAGCCTGAAATGGGAGAATGAAGCTGCTGCTCCCTCAGACATCCATACTGTGATTTCATTTATTTATTTAGGATATTTCTACACTGCCTTTCCCCAGGCAACAAGCCTGGTGTTTTTAGTTTTAGTTTTTAAAGAGACTGTATGGATTTTTTGGATTTAGTTGACAATACTAAATTTTGGCTTGATGTGCCGATTTCAGAACATAACCCTCATGTAAAATCTGGGCCCAACTGTATTATTATTGTCCCCTACATAGCCACCACTAGCCATCGTCAAGAAATGGATTTATCCAAGTATTTTTAACCTTTCCCCTCCCCCCTTCACACACAATGGTGCACCCAAAGCCATTTACAACTAATAAAATTAATATTGTATTGTAATAAAATTACAATAAAATATAGAACAAAATACAGCAATGCAATAAAAAGCAGCTGCATTAAAAAAACAAATAGATAAAGCAGTGCCATAAAATATGAATAAAAACAGCATATAAAGTATGGGTAAAAGCACAATAACACACAGAGAGCACAAATAATAGCATTAAAAAGTAACACAATGCAGGAACTGCAAATAACAAAAACTAACAGCAAAATCCCCCCCAAACATACATACACACCTAAACACCCCTCACACCACAAAGAAAAAAAAACAAAAAGAAAAGTTTTTAAATCCTGCCATTTTTCTAGAGAGGACTTAGAGCTCAATTCAAAAGGGAGAGAGTTCCAGAACTGCAGGGCCACCAGAGAGAAGACTCTAGCTCTAGTTGCCACCCCCCTAGCCTCAGCTGAGGCAGCATATGTGGGAGATGCCCCCTCAGGGGGCAGGTGGATATATACAATTGAAGAGTACCCAGTTCAAAGACATGAAGGGCTTTAAAAATCAATACTAGCACCCTGATTTGTGCCCAGAAATGTACCTGCAGAACTGAACTGCCCAGTGACCACATGAATTTTCACATTCTGCACCAACTGCACTTTCTGGACAGTCTACAAGGGTAGCCCCACATAGGGCACATTGCAGTAATCATGTTTTGATGTCACCTGGGCATGGACCATTGTGGCCAGGTCTGAATGACTCAGGTATGACTGCAGCTGGCACAGTGACCAAATTTGGGCAATAGCTCGCCTGGCCACTGCTGCCAACTGCTGGTCCAGGAGCAGCAGTGAATCCAGTAGAACTCCCAAGCCGCAAGCCTGTTCCTTCGGAGAAAGTGCAACTTCACCAGAGCAAGTTGATAGTCTAATACCTGCATCATGGATTCCAGACCAGAGGGGCTCTGTGCTGTCCAAATTTAATTTCAGCTTGATAGCCCACATCCTGTTCCCAATCACCTCCAGGCAATGCGCCTAGGCATCAACTGCCTCCCCAATACGCAGTGCAAAGGAGAGGCAGAGCTGGGTGTCATCTGCATAATGGTAACACTCAACTTCAAGTCTCTAAAACTGCATTATAGGTTTGAATAATCTATCCGCAGTGCTACAGATTAGGCTGCTACATCACTCTGACAATCTTATGTGGTGCCACTGCCTCTTCCAGCACTAAAAAAGCAAAAACCTACAGACCCCTCACCCTCTATAGTTTTGTAGAATGACACATTAGCACATTAGTTCTGGTTACTGGCTTCTGTGTTGCAGAAGCCACAGAAAGTACCAGAGGAAACAGGCAACAAAATCAATTATGTATACCCCATCCCCTCTTACCTCCATGCTCAATTAAAATGTCAAATAGGTCATCCATCTGTTGACTTGAGCAGCCATTCTCCTGAGGAGAGAAAAAACGAGGGGGGGGGAGGTGAGGGGGGCATGTACTTGCTTAAACATTGACCTCAGACATACAATAGCTTCCACACTCCAAAAGATCCAGAACCTGTTGACCCACCAAATGTGTCACATCCAAAACTTGGTAGGGAAGGTAGATATTTACAATTTGTGGGAGAGCAATTAGCTTCAATGAGTAGAAGGCAGCTGTAGCCCTGGGAGACAATTCCAATGATCCAACAACTGGCTTTTGAAATTCCAATGAAATTTCAAGGAGTCAACTGAACATGTGTGTGCAAAAGAACAGCACTACCTGGTGCTAGAGCAGCACTGATGCAGTGGGAGGCAAAGTGCTGTTCTCACCTCAGAGGATTTTGGTTGCTGCTTCACAGCCTCTTCATAACCTGGGGGTTCTTTCATCAATACTGAAGAGGCAGGGAGAGACAGTGGTGATGGAGTACCATAGCAGGAAGGATTCTGCTGTTCCAGATCCATTTGGGATAGTGATGGAGGAGCTGGAGAGCCTGGTTGAGACAGAAGCTGTGGGAAACACACACACGAATGAGAAGTGTCAATGAAAGGCCACCTACTGCCTTTTCAAATGACCTATGTCTGGGCACCCTGGAAATATAAGTCTCCCTATGCAGAGAGAGTTCTGCTCCCTCTTCAGAGGCACTGCTATCACACCATCCCAACACTTTCACAGCACTTGGTCAAGAGGGTGCAATGTATTGCCTGTGGAGCACACGCAACACATGGACTTCTCTGGCCCATGAAGCTCTGCATTTCTACTATGGACCAGATGACATCCATACACCATTCATTGCTTACGCAAGCATTATGTGATGCCTTCCCAATTGCTGCAGAAGAGCATTTGAAATTTATTTTGTGCAAGTATTTCTACCCCAATGACAAGACAGTCAGCCCACTAAGTACTGTGGGACTAGCAGTGACTATTTGCTTCACAACATTCACCTATCCTATCCTACACAGCCAAGAGAAAACCCACAACTCTAGTATTCTTAGCTGTCAGCCTCCCTGGGCCACATCCCAACATTCTTTTTTTACTTTTTTTTCCTCCAAGAAAACAATTTTGTTCTCAAAATTCGGGAGCTGCTCATAAGACATTTCAATGACACCTAGCAGAGAGGAATGGCTAAACATAGTGCATATTAAACATGGGTAACATGAAAGAAGGGTCACTTGAAGGGGCACAAACTAGTCAGTGCCTCATACAGAACGAAGTAAATGAAAGATATTCACTAGGTGCTACTAGATGTTTTCACAAGGATTATCATTTTTTTTAAATCTTGATAATTAACAGGGTTGTGCTGAATTGCTCCCCCCGCCCAAATAAAATTGTTGGGGTAGGTAAAAAGGGAGGTTTCACAAATGCCCACTATCTTTTTCTACATGTCATTTGCCAACTGGTTGCTGCTGTGGTCTTTTTAAGAGGTTTCTTCCAGAGGCAATCCCAACCAGATAGGGAGTATGATGACATTATGCAGGCAATAAGATTTGGCTATATGACCTCACAAAGCCAAAGGAGACTGCAGGCTATATTTCCTGTCCTCACTCTGAATGGGTGCACAACTTTTGTCTCATTTCACACAGCTCCCTCAAACAACCACAAAAATGACATGCATGCATATTTTGCAGGATCGTTCTTGAGCCCCTCCTCCCACTTCAGCTCAGCCCCAACTGTAGGTTAAAAACTGTAGGTTAAAAAAGCCTGCAAAAGGCCCAGTGTCCTAGACAGGTAATCTGTAAAACACATACTCCTAATGGCCTCCCCTATTTGAATTTCAAATAGAAATTTGCAGTCCTCCTGTAACAGAGGGGAAATCTCATCACTACATACTGCACCAGAAGTTGCATTTCAGCATGGCAGAGACACAAATTCCTAAAGGCTTGGCCTATAACAGCTGCTTGGTCCCATTCAGCCTTGCCTATTCATTTGGCCCGCATGAGTTGCTGAAAGGGTACCTTTTTCGGCACATTAGGAGGGCCAGTTTTGCCAGGAATGCTGGATTTCAGGGATCCTTTGTGGAAGCCATTCAGGAAGAAAGGCTGCAGGTTAGGAGGTGCAGAGAAAGACAAGACTGTTTGGGGCAGCTGCCCAGTGGCCACCTGCAGACTTGGTTTCTGACCCTATGGAGACAGACAACAGAGGTTAGGAAACAAAAGGCAAAATGTCCAATTGATTGGCATGAGTCAGGCAGCTTGCAGTGTCACAGTCCCACATCACCAAAGCAGGACGAGACATTCTCCTCATCAAAAAGGATGCTACAGAAATATTCCAGATGCAAACCAAAAACATAAAACCTACTTAGCATATTTTATTTCTCTTGCATTGTTTGGGTTTTCATATAATTCAGATCATAGGGAAGGAATGGGATGGTAAAAGGAAGTAAAATGTATTTATTTAGCCAGAAACCACCACAATGGAATGAAAGAAAAATTGGGGACCAAAAGAATGAAAGTTGGACAGCTGTGGAGGAGGGATGCAACTCCTATCCCCAGGCTGCCTGAGGGATAGCAGCCAGGCTGCTTCATGCAAACCTACCTAAATGCATTGTGCACCCTCATCAACCACTTCCACTTACTAAGGAAAATCCTAAAGAATTAATAGTACTTCTAACATGAGCAACAAAAGGGCAACAATGGAAAGCCATTCCCTATGTGTCATCCTTCTCACTCTACGCCCAGCTGCATGCCTGTGCTTGGAGAGCAGCTCTGTGGTAGAGGGAATCTCTTATCTGGCAAATTCAGCATTCAGAATGCCTGCCTTGTGTGTCCCTCCTGTCTTCTGCCACCCACCCTACAGAGCCAGTCATTAGGAAACAAGTGGAGAGCTACCTTCTTGATAGGCTCGCCTGGTGGCTGCTGCAGAGAAGACTGGGAGCTGCCTACAGGTTGCTGGATGGATGCTTTCGTAGGTGGTGAGGATACTCTCTGAAAAAAAGAGAGAAACATTTTAAAGACCCAGAGTAAAGACGAAGTGGCCTGGAGAGAAGGATATGTGTGGGTGTTGTGGGAAGAAGTATTTGTGGAAGCACAAGATCAGTACAGAGGGATTAATTGGAGAAAAGGGGTGCAGGTGAAAGAAACTGAGAATGTATTCAGTAGGACTGGTTTTGAACAAGGGGGAGAGGAAGTGCAGATCTAGTATGTAGAGAAGAATGCATAATTTTGTATCATGAGGGACACACTTGCTGAGGCCAATGCAGTTACAAATCCACTGATCTAGCTGGCCTAGGAGAGTCTGCTCTGACTGGCATTGTCTGTGCATGGCTACAGGTGGCAGTCTTGGTGAGCCCAGTGACCCAAGTTCCCTCTAACTGGAGATGCCATTATTCCACCACTCAGCAACGGCCTCTCAAATACAGAGTGAAAGGAACATCCATAGGCAAGGACTCGTTCGCCTCAAGACTACATGTTTCTCTTTCAAACCATGGTTGAGAGTCCTTTCCCAGTCCGACTGCTTCAGTGTGTGTGTTTTAACAGAAATGGCTGCCCCTCCTGTGCATACTAAGCATGGCCTGCACTACTCAGCTGGAGCTCTCAGAAGAAATCAGAACTACTCCCTCCATCAAAATTATTCCATGTGGTTCCTAAAGAGTATTCCAAGCCACCTTCGCAGTGGCCAAGTTGTCCTTAAACACATGAAGACACCTTGGCTTGCGTAGTTACAAACACTGTGGGCATAAGAACCATTTTTTTGTTTTTTTAAAAAAGTTCTGCTGGATAAAACTCCAGAGCATTACTGCAGACATGCATACCTTCAACAGCAAGGAACCACTCCCCACTTTCTCCGGAGGGGAGAGGCTCTGCCTCTCCGCATTCTGATTGGTCACAGTGAGGACAATGTGAGTGCCAGCGGAATCTGTGATGAGGGTTGGGGGAGGGACTCCTTTGATGAGGTCACTGAAGCCTCCACCCTGATGACCAAGAAAAAAACGTGAGGTCTGGCATGACGGCTCAGTTTCAGCTGTTGGCACCTCCTGCTTCACCATCACGGCATTCTTTGGCACTGAGCTTGAATCTGAGGTGTCCATTTGGCTAGTGGTCTCTGATGGTTTTAATTGGTCAGTTTGGCAGTTGCGCTGCCCTGTAGATTGGCAACTCAAAAAGCCCTTTTCACTCTTAACTTGAGTGCCAGTATTTGGTGGCTCAGGGACTGGAGCTGTGCCCTCTTCACCAGCAGCCATGGCTGACAATGGCTGCCGAGATCGTTTTTCTTGTTGCAACTGCAGCTTCAGCAGCTCCACCAGCTGTTGCTTCTGTTTCAACATGCGTGTGAGTTCCTCAATCTGCTTGTCTTTCTCCTGCAACATCTGATCTTTATCCTTGACCTCCATATCTTGCCTGTTGCTGATGCAGGACTCTGCTCTCAACACAGGATTTGGGCTACAGGCGGTGGCTTTGGAACTTTCTTCCTTCACCAAAAATTGCACTGGTGATGTTTGCAGACTGAGCTGAGTCAGGGGAGAGGTCACCATCTCCCCAAAAGCATCTCCACTGGTTGAATTTTCATCCCCAGCACTCATCAGTGAGCGTTCAGAAGGGGTAGGCGAGACAGGAGGAGTTGAGCCTGTGCTCCCAAACTTCATCAAGCCACTGCCAGTGACTGTGGCCACAACCACCTCTGCTGAAGCAAGGCCAGTACTGACCAACGCAGGCCCTGCACCCAACCTTGTGGCAGGGAAGGCTACCACCACTTCAGCAGCCTTTGGGAGAATTGCTGTGTTGGACTTTGGAGCAGTGGCTGTTCGACCTGCTGTACCATTATGTTCCTGGTAAGCCTTTAGGCGCTCAATTAAATCCGTCTTGGTACCCGATACAGGAAGGGCCCTCAACTTCAACTCTTGCTTCAACTCTGCCACCTAGCACAAAGAGTTAGAATTAAATCAAAAACTGTATGGCCGAGGACAATCTTGGTTTCAACAGAACTTCAATTTGGGGTAAGAGGTCAGTGCCACAGACCTGGAGGATAATGCCCTCCATTAAAATAACTGCCTTTCTGGTGAGCAACGAAACATTTACCACATGTCACTAGAACAGCTAATACTGCCATAGAGTTTTGTCCATAAAGCACACAGACTAACATATTCAATTCTCTGCCAGCAATATCAACACTTCTTTTTACAAAAGTGTATGTGGAGGGTGTTGTGGATCCAATAAAAGAAAATCCAGCATCCCAAGTATGGCAATCCTTTGTTTAAGACCTACCAGAAGTAATAAAGTATCAAAGTGAGCTTTTGAGTTCTACAGAACTCTTCACTTGGCAGAAAGAAGAGCAGAGAAACAGGATGCACTGCCAGAAGTGGAGCTGGGGGTGGGGGGAGTGGTAAGTACGGCACGCTTCGCAACATGCCATGTAAGCACCCCTCCCCCCTGATGTCAAACCTATCAGGGGCAGCAACAGCAAAGTACCAAATGGCTCTGATGCCGAGGGGGAGGATCGCTTACACAGCACGTTGCAGAGCATGCTGTTACTTACCACTCTGCCCCTCCCAGCTCCACTTCTATACACTGCCAAGAGCGCCAATACCCTGCAGTTTCTAAAATACAAAGGGGTATGTGTTGCAGACTTGAAACTGTCTCACACTATTAAAACAGTCTCTAAACACACAGAGGAAGCTTTAGATAAGGAAAGCAAAAAATGCCGCCCCCCCATATTCTAGAAATAAAATGTCTGAATGTTAGCTCAGACCAGTTTCGAACACTAACTCAGGGCACAAGCCTAACCAGGCCTACTCAGAAGTAAGCCCTATTTTGTTCAATGGGGCTTACTCTCAGGAAAGTGTGGTTAGGATTGCAGCCTCAGAGGCTCTTTCCAAGGCACAGATCACCAGCAGATGACAGGAGTCCACTTCAGGGGTGTAAAATGCTCTCCAAACACTAGGAAAAGCAAGACATTTTGGTTTCAATGGACATTCAGTTTTGTGCAACACCTTGATTTTGTCTCTTGATTGGAGTACATAAAGAGTCCACCGAGTCTGCTTTTTCCTGGTATTTGTCTGATGCTGAGTTAATGTGAGAGTTTATATTTCTGAAATTGGGATGAGCGTTTCAACCATTTTTTGTTTCTTCTACACATGCATGCATGCCATCTCACAACTTTCAAACGCTAGGTTCTAGTCTGCAAGAAAAACCCCTGAACTCCAACTTAACCTGCAGACTCTTGGCGTTTAGACAACATGACTTCCCCACAGGTTGTGAGATACTGTTATTACTTTTGGTTGGTCCTAAATAAAGCATTACCAGACTGGATTGTGAATATCTCTTTTTGTAACTTTCTACCTACCTTTCTACCAAAATAGTGCTCCCAATAACACACATACCTTCATATCATCCAGGTTAGCAGGAAGTGCTCCTGGCTTGCTCACTGGGGCATTGCTGTTTTGTCGCATCAACCCATTAGAAATGGAAGACACAGAAGAGGTGCTGCCCGCAGCAGTAGAGAGACTACGCATAGATGGGGCGGCACTGCTACTCTGCTGCTCTCCTGGAGGCCTGAAGAGGGAGGAAAGAGCGAATTAAGTGTTTGGAACTGACAGGAACCACCCACTGGAACTACCCACTCCCTACCCACCATTGCTGAGAAACTTAAGGCATCATTAAGAGCACTGGTCAAGGTGTTGGTTGACCACTTGCGCACAAAACACAGGGGTCCCCGCATCCACAGATCCTGAATCTGCAGGGCTCCATGTGCACTCCCTCTGGAGGTGAGTGGAGCGCTGCTCCCCTGGCCTCCAGAGGATACTCTGAGCCCAGCAGAGGCGACAGACAGACGGGCTTCCCTGGCTTCCTAATGCTTTATAAAACGTCACTTCCTGTTTCTTTGGTTTCTTCTGGTTTGTGTGAAATCAAGTTGCATATTTTAAACTGCTAGGCTCAGTCTGATTCCAACAGAGGCCAAGGACAGGTGTCCATGGCCTCGGCTGAGCTCAGATGACCCTCCGGAGGTGAGGGGAGCAGAGCTGGAGAGTCGGAGGGGCAGGCATTCTCCCATTTCTGCAGTTTCAGGTAACTGCAAGGGGTTCCAGAATGGAAACCTCATGGATACAGGGGCATGCTGGAGTGGTGCAATGCAAGTTACTCTTCTAGGCTCAGTGGCTGCTGGGAAATTTCAATTTGGCAGTATCAATGTGTGCTTGCCAACTGTTACTGGGTGCCCTTTCTATTATGGGACATATTCAATAGAAAACTGTAAAACAATATATATTAAATAAGTTTATTTTGAACTATAAAGTTGCCAGAATCAAGGCATAGATGATGAGTTAACATACTATTAGGAGGAGTTTAGCTATCCTTTGCATCACTGATTACCATCATGCTCAAATGTTAATTGCCTTGGTATCACAGTTTCGTGACTAAGGACAATCTCCCTTCATTAATAGAACGAGCGAACAAACACCTTTATGAAAGGATAGGAAGAGTGAAACATGAACATGATTTAATGAACAGAACTCAAATACAAAAACATATATTAAAAGCATAGTGAAGAAACTTCATTTGAAAGAGATTGTGTGCATCTCCACTGGCTTCGACTATACAGCTGGTAGCACTGCCTGGGCTTCAAACCGAATACCATTTGATAGGTGACAAAAGAACAATTTGTTCAGATTGAAGAACTTCATGAAACTATTCTCACATAAGAAGAAGCAAATCAGAATGGAGATGGTATTCAGCGTCCACAGTGGCGTAGCTACGAGGAGGAGGCGTTGTAAGTACTGCAGGCACCGCAACACACTGTGTAAGCGGCCCCTTCCACTCACCATTGGAGCCATTCGGACATCAGTAGCAATACACAGGTGCGCCTCCACATTGCCATTGCTGCTCATAATGCCTCAAAAGGTGAGCCGGAGGGGCCGCTTACATGGCACTTTGTGGAGCCTGCAGTACTTACTGCGCTGCCCTGCCTGTAGTTATGCCACTGTGTGTCCCTGCTTTCATTATCTGCAGATACAAAGCAACATTTTCAAGACTTGGACCATTTTAACATCAGGAGCCCAATCAACTTAATCTGAAAAACAGTTAGGGATAAGCAAACGGGGGGGGGGGGGGTATTAGCGGTTATTAATAAGTTGTTAATGAGTCAAGAGCCTATAGATCCTGGCATGAAAAGGAAATGGGAGAGAATTTAATGTGATATTGGTGAAAGTAAATGAAACAAATTCACAAAGAAAATTTGAAAGCAATCCATAGATATCAATTCAAAAGAAAAGTGGAGTCAGATGGACTACCACTGGCCTAACACTAAGGAGGATGCAGGCTACATTGCCTACTGACAATGGAAAAAAGAAATAGGAACATATGCACACAACTGGTAGGAAAGTGAAAAACTACCATACTTTTGATAGGCTTAAAACAGAAGACACCAAGAATGTGGGGAAACAGGACTGCATGAATGAGGATCCCTGAGAAGGACAGATGGTCACAACTTTTGCATCAAGTAAGAAACAAACAGCAAGCAGCATCCCATACTTTGGTGGAGCTGGCAGGATGGTCTGATAATTGTAGTGCTGCTGCTGTTGCTGATTCAGAATCTGGAGCTGCAAGAAGAGCTGCTGTTGCTGCAAGATTTTGGCATAAGAGGAATCCATGGGAGGAGCTCCTTTGTCTTGCTTTTGGTCCGGTGGGATATACTGGTGATATTTCAGCTTCTTGACTTTTGGCTTTGGCTCCTTGGATTTTTTGCTGCGCTGGGATTTCTCACATGAAGATTTGGATTGGCTTTGCTGTTCAAAGTGAGAAAAGTGAGAAAGGTCAAGGTAAAGTGAAGATAAAGGGTGCAAAGGCTAAGACACTAACAGCTTTTGCTAACCATGTTCCCCATCCACTAATCTTCCCTAATGAATATATACATACAAACCACAGAGAGAGATGCATAGCTGGTTTTTCGCTAATATTCTCCAAGTAGTAAGTAGATGCCACTTCTGTCACCATACACAAAATATTGGTACACATCTGGTAGCTTTGACACCAATATTTGAGCCACTTACAAGATTTAAGCAATTTTCTGAAAGTCTAATTTTGCCCCACATACAGGATGTAGATTATTTTCAATGGCTCACTGGGCTCCGGAGTACACAGAAAAATAAAGGGATTGTAATAGAAAAGACACTAGTCTATACTATCCCCAAGAAAATACTTTGTCTTAGCGTAAGTCTGGTCTTAACCTTAACAGTTATATAATACATTACATCTAATAACAGTGGAGAGGGTACACACATACCTAGCCTTAATCCCCGTTTTAAGTAGATGCTTTGTAAATTAAGTCCTAGGTACTAAGTCCTACTACAGAACAACACTAGAGACTGGGATAAGGTGAGATTCAACATCTTTCACCAAATCTTAACATACTCAAAACACAGTGGACTCTTCTGCTGCTGTAAATTTTTAATCTGTATGAAGGAATACCTTAATAAGCGTTGGAAGTGGTTTGGCAGCAGGAGTAGCAATTCCGTTCGTGAGATTAGGAGGCACCGGAGGTCGCGGTGGGAGGGGAGTTAGTGGCTGCTCAGGCAGGAAAGCTGTTTCACTGAAGTCTCCACTGATTTTCAGCTGACACACAACCTGCAAAAGTATACCCAAAGAGGGCACAAATGAACATTAATATATCATTACCTCCTATTGTCTTCTCCCCAGCAAGAAGGAAATAACTTTATGCAAATGAAACACACTGCACACAGACTGCACATCCCCTAACACACCATGCAAAGGAAAGCAATAAAAGTTTCACTTTTATATTTGTTCCTTCCTTTTGATCCTTCATTGCGGCTTCAGACACAGAAGACAAAACTGCAAGCAAACCAAATGCTTAATACAGCCATGCCCCTGTATCCACAGGGGATTTGTTCCAGGGACCTCCTGAGAATTCAGAAACTGCATTTAAGAGGAACCCTGCTCCGCAGCCCTCCATGCCCCCCACTTCCTGTTAACCCTGATCTAGTCTTTTCACTGCTACAGGGGGCGTCTGCATTAAACCCACCAGAGAGCAAGTACAGGATCCTCCTTCCTTCCCCACTGTCATCTCATGGGGTTCATATTCATCTGTTGCCTGTACCAGGTAAGTCAATAAAGAAGGTTTTGTTGGCATCATAATGTGTTTTTGCTGCAAATCCCAACAAAACCATTCCCTCAGCATTCACATTTCAGAAGGGTATATTTTCTTTGAAGGTTCAAGGCACCTGTGTTGCCTGATCACACTGAGTTCTCAGAGTGCACAAGAGCTAAAACCACACACTTACCGGAGCAGGGGATGCCACTGTGGGGATGGGAAGTGATTCGCCAATCCGAGCTTCCATAGGAGACGGCACAGACCCTTGGGATTCATGGCTGGCCGGTTGCTCTGGGGAGAGGGCATCACTGCTGTCCTCATCAAAGGAAGAATTATCTGCCACCTTTGGGTAGTTCACTTGTCCTACTTAAAAAACCAATGAAAATCAAGTTTATTAGCTGAACAAGAGAACAAGAGACTGCTCAGATCAACGATAACTAGCAGGAGACGCTTCTGGACTGTGCTTAAGTCACAAGAAATTGAGGGTCCAATCCTAAACAATGTGCACTGGCCATAAAGCGTGTTTGCGAGCCCTTAGCACCAGTGAAGCCCTGGAGCTAGCCCAGCACCAGGTGGTACTGGGCTAACACTGGTAGAACACTGGTGCTCCGTCAGTGGTCATCCAAACTGCCGGGCGGTAGAGCGGTAGGTGGGGGCATGGGGAGGGGAAGCATTCCAGGGTGGGGGGAGGTGGGGGGAGGGGAGGAGGCATGCCAGGGAAGGGAGCAGGGCAGGAGGGAGGCGGACTGGTGGAGCTCAGCTCCACCAAATCTTGAGCTCCACGTCAGGCTACGTGGCCCAACACGGAGGCTCTTAATTCTACGGAAGCCCAAGGGTGGCCGCATTGCAGGGCTACTTCCCTTCCCCGGGGGAAGGGGACAAAAGTTCCCTTCTCCTGAGCAGCAGGCAGCCACTGCCTTGTTGCACATGGGATGCCACAGCAGCAATTTTGGCGCTGCAACAGTCCCAGTGGAACAGGCAGCTCAGGATTGGGCTGCCTGACAATAAAAAGCTTCAGGAATCTCCTTTACAAAATTTTTATTACTATCCTTAACAACTGATAATGAATGGTTTAAGCACGAATGTACTTCATCTGCCTCTCTATGCTGGTCGGTGACCATAATAAAACTGAACTGAACTGAACATCTGCCTCGATGGAGACAGATGGAAGTGCTACTAGAAAAAGCCATTTGCTATACCAAGGCTCAAAGCCCAATTCTGAACATCTCAAACTGGGGGGGGGGGGGAAGCATCACATGAGGTTTACATCAGCCTTGTTGTTTAAGAAAAGCATTGCAACAGATAATAGTTTTCACAGTCAATATTAAATTATTTTTTTATATCCAGAAAATGTCATTTTTCAAGATCTAAAGAAAACATGCCTTCAAATTACAATCAATCTAGCAACTGTCCAGATATGCACCACTTTGCTACCATAACTCAAAAATAGGTATAGTTCCCAGTGGCATCCCAAGTGTACACGCCACCCAGAGCCTATGTCACCCCTCTGCTCGCACTGTGCAACACCCCTCATACTTACTGGAGCAATGGCGCGGCACCTGGAAGTGATTCAACAGTGACATGATGATGTCATCACAATCAATCACTGCCAAATTGCTTCCAAGATGGCTATTTCCAGGCATTCAGAGCCTCAGAGAGGACGAGAGGGCCCTTCCACCACAAACGTGATACAAGCCTCCACTCAGCAGGGGGTCAGGTGGCACACCCCCTGGCACGTCACCTAGGGCAGGGGTTACCCTGGCTACCCACTCTATAAGCTACAGATAGTTCCTATGTAAGCTGCAAGGTCTGAATTACTTGTAATATTTGCAGTTTCCATCTGCCCAGAACATATATTCTTCACAAAAATCCTATACTTCCTTCCAGGATGGGGGAAGTATCCTATTCCCATTTATGGATGTCATATGAACTAAGGTGACAAATCTAGGCTGCAAGTGTTCCTGTATACCAGGCTAATTTGTGTCATTCATCAGCATTTCACCATCAAGTAAGATTCATTTTGCCTTGCTCAAAACTATTTTCCATTATTCATTTCTGAAGAATGATACAAGACACAGTCTACCAAGATCAAACAGAAGAATATCCGTTAAACAGGTCATGCAGCAACTATTTCTTAGCTTTTCCTTGTAGCCAGGGGATGGCACTCAAACCACGCATCTGTTCAACATCTGCTTGTAAAATGCCCTAAACTTCCACTCTTATTTCTCACCTCATCTCCACTCATTTGTGTTTTCTTGCTTCTCCTCATAATCAGCACTGGATCTCTAAGAAGACTGACTGCAAGCTACCATTCGTAATTTTAGAGAAGAAAGCAAGGTACACAACCTAAAGGCGGAAATAATCCTACTTTTCAGGTTTGGAGATCAATGACTTTCTTGCTAAGTCATTGGCTTTAACTCTACTTGGACAAGAGACAGTTCCACATCTCAGAACTTTAACTGAACATCTAGACCAGGGGTGCCCAAACCCCGGCCCGGGGGGCCACTTGCGGCCCTCAGGGCCTTTCAATCAGGCCCTCGGTGAGCTCCCAGTCTCCAATGAGCCTCTGGCCCTCCAAAGACTTGCTGGAGCCCGTGCTGGCCTCAGCAAGAGAAAGACTGTTCGACCTCTCACTTGAGCTGTGGGACAAGGGCTCTCTCCACTACTTGCTGTTTCATGTCTGTGAAGCAGCAGTGGCAGCAAAGGAAAAGCTGGCCTTGCTTTGTGCAAGGACATTTATAGGCCTTGAGCTACTGCAAGACCTTCATTCATTCACACAAGTTCCATCTCTAATATATTCATTTATGTAAATTTATTCAAATTTTAAATGGTAAATTAATTCTTTTTTCCCCCGCCCCCCGACACAGTATCAGAGAGATGATGTGGCCCTCCTGCCAAAATGTTTGGACACCCCGATCTAGACAGATGTTTGTTATATTTTGCTTTCCTTAGGGACCATCAAGGGAATTGCAAAAAATCTGCCATCATACCATCACACATACAAAAGTGACCTCTTGCCACCAGGCCTACCAATGATAGCTTCCTTTAGGCTGGATTCCACAGGCAGAATGTTCTTCTCTACCAACTCCATCGGACCAGGCCTCTGGGCAATCTTCTCATTGAGATCATCGGCGAGTCTGGCTCGTTTCAACTTCAGCTGCTTGGCCTGTAGGGAAGGTTCAGCAGATGTTTCTGCTCAAGGGAACAAGCAAAAATATAATCAGTTCTCAAGTGTACAGCCTGCTTTAATAATTACAGAAATAATCTACAGAATTAGAAAACTAATTGGGAAGCTCTTCTTCCTCTTCACCCCCAAAATGTGCCTTACACCATAACAGCGGCCCACTCTACACACCAGGGACATGCAGCATAAAAGTGCGTTATGTTTGATATGACTTTTAGGTTTGAAGTTTTGCATTTCAAGATTATCTGTTAAAGGAAATTCTAGCTCTCATGCCCAACATAGAACAAGCAGAAAGAGACGCTGGATCAGACCAAGGTCTATCTAGTAGCCAACCAGATGCTCTTAGGAAGCCCAAAACAAATAGCCCTCTCCCACCATTGCTCCCCAGCAACTGGTATTTAAGGTCTCTTCAGAACTGGAAGGTAGCACATGGACACCATGACTAGTTGCCATTGATTAAAATACGTAAGTAAATTCACTATTCACTATTTCTCTCAGAACAATCTCAAGTGGCCTGTAATGAAAATACCACATTTACTGTGGTATTCTAGAGAATTTTAAATCTCTCTAGTGATTTAAGGAGAGTCAATTATGTACAACCAAAATGTGCAAAGTATTCAAGATCTTTCCTAACATCAAATGAATCATTCACATCTAATTCAACTGAACCCTTACCTTTCAACCCTCTTAGACTTGCAGCAAATCACTAGCTCAGAGAAGCAGCTACCACACGTCATGTTTCCTGTCTCTACTCATGGCTCTCTCTAAACCAGTGCTTCCCAAACTTTTTTGACCTGCCCCTCCTTTGACCTACTGGCCACTGGCTGTGGCTCCCCATTAGGGCTACAATCCTAAACACACTTTCCTGAGAGTTTCACTGAACACAATGGGACTTACTTCTGAGCAGATATGCCTAGGATAGTGCTGTATATTACCTTTTTTGGAACAGTATTATTTCACACACGCTCTGGCAGTTGCTCACACCCACATAGGTGCCACCTTCACCACGCTTTGTGCACTACCACCACCCAACTGCTGTTCTGGAAGGCACTGGCTGCCAGTGGGCTGGGTAGGACTGGAGGTCTGGTGCTCTTCTTCCCTTCCCAGGGCCCCTGAGGAACCATGAGTGAGGTGCCAGTGAGGCACCAGTCCTGTGGAGATGGGTACCTTCAGATCCCTGCACCACCTTGCCTAGCCAAAGACAGCCAAGCAGACCCTTGTGAAAAGCCCACCACCTGGCTCTCCTCCTCCCTCTGCAGCCCTTGCCAAGACCACAGAGGTGGCTGTGAAGCCCAGAAATGTACAAGTCCCTCCCATACCCAAGTCTCATGCTGTGGCTCCTTCACCAGGTAGGATGCCTATAGTGCCCTGTGCCAGCATGAAGGCATACTCAGACACCAGGAAGATCTGGATGTTGGAGAAACACAAGCTCTTTTGCCTCTTCTTGGCACACTGCATCTTGTCCCCTTGCAGTTCATCACCACCACCTTCCAATGAGTGCCGGGGCTTCTTGTAATGCTCTTCCTAGCCTGACCCTGCTTGCCACTGCTATCAACAGCAGCTCCCCCCATGGCACAGCTCCCAGGCTGGGGCCAATCTTTGGCAAGCAGCAAAGACAGTCAAGTGGCGGGTGTTTCCTAAGCGTCTGCTTGGCTGTCTTCGGCTATGGCAACACAAGGAACTGAAGGCATCCAAGTTCCACATATTCCCCTGGCTGGTTCCAGAGGCGCCCCAGGGAGACACAGTTTAGGAACTACTGCTCTACGCAAAGTGCATGGAGAAGATGCACACTAGAGTCATACCTTCAAGAATGTGCATCCTCACTAACTCTGATCTCTCTGGTCGGGACCGGATCTTCCGTTTCAGATAGTCTTCTGTCTGCAGACAAACAGAAAATGTATTGAAGTCAAGGAGAGAGACAGGACTAACCACTATGGAGGATTTCCCAGTTAAAAATGATTGTTAGCATATAAGAATAACATTCTCTCAGACTCTTATTAGCCCTGTCATTTGAAAATACAAAAGGTGAAGAACCATCTCAGCTACTAATTAAGCAGGCGGATTCCATAGCATTCAAACCAGGAACTGAGAATCCTGAGGGCGGCAGGTCACAGAACATGAGGGCCAAGTGCTATTTGAGATGACTGTGTTGTACTAGGTTAAATGTCTTTTTGGGGGAAAAATGTTGCAAATGCTTCTTTGTTTGAGGGGGTATTAGGAAAAAAGGTTATCTACTGACAGCGAAATGTAAGTCAATTGCATGCCTTGAAATACCAGGCTCCATACCTTTCAAACAATAACAAAGCATAGAATGTTTCACCCAGACTCCAAATTCATTCATTTCAAACTAGGCAGATGTATTTGTTTTTAACCATCAACTGAAAAGGTGCCCTTGATTAACTAGTTAGATATTGTTAAAAATTTAATAGCAGTACTTAAAAGAGCTGCATTTTTAAAGAGGCATTCCCCCTTTTCATGTATAATCTAAAAATAAGGGAAGTATGCTTCTTGCTTTAGAATTGTTGTGTCTACCCTTATACAAATTTAAGCAATAACTGATCATCCAACTAAAACTCATATGATTAACTGACTAATTGGACAACAGTCCTACTTGAAACAGATTTTAATTTTAAGCACGAGAACCCAGAAACCCATACAGTATTCACTTCTCGTTCAATTGTCCAGAGGCTCTTTCAGAAAGGAACTGAAATCTCCAAGAACTGCACAAGACAAGGCGCCTGCGTTCAGCTTCTGATTTCTCAAGAACAGGAGGCTTTTTCTCACTTTGTTCTTGTGTTATTAAGTCCTCCATTTCTAAATTGACATTAAGGGAATTAAGCAAATTGCAGGACATCTGAAGGATGGTTGCAGTCTCTCTCTGGTTTGAGTCTCAGGCTCTCATTCAATTCATATTAGCACCACCCACAGAGAATGAAAGGCACAAAAACAAGCACAATACAAGTGGGCATCCGGAATGGCAAAATTAAAGATCCTCAAGAGTTTAAAGTGATTTTAGACACAAATCTGAAGAGAGACTGCAGACATAGCTAAAAGCTAACTGGTGGCTTACCCTTGCCCGTTCCAAACTCCTCCTTTGTTCATGAAATGCAGCTGGACTTTTCAGAGCTGTTAGAAAGACAACAATGAATGAATTACAGGAATTGATTTCCCACATTTCTAAACATGATCATGCTATTTAACCAAAGTCAAAGTGGGGTGCATTGAGGCTGCTTCTTCTAGCATATGGACCAGATCTTCACTTGATCTAAACACACATTCTGGTACTTTGCCAATCTAAACCAACTGAGAATGCAGCCCATTTTCATAGGTTGCTAGAGGCATTCTGTGTTTACACAGATATGCCACTGCTGAAATAAATGCAACCTTCCTCTGTTCCTCTGCCGAAATCACATGAATAAGACACAATCTGAGGAGAGGCCAATAAAACACTTCAGACAGAAAGATTTCATACACCTGTAGAAGATTTCAGTACCTGTAGAATTAAAGGACCTCTTTAATTTTTAGTACCTCTTAGAATGTGAGATCTAAGAAGCTTGACAAGACATGTCTGTACTCATGTTAGGATTACTCTCAATTTTGATCTCATAGTTTGACAGACAGGAAGACAGGCCAAGAAATGACATTTGTCAAACAACAAAAGGACAACAATCTAAGGATTTTTTCCTTAGAGAGGCTCATTATCTGGGAGGGGGGCAAGAGACAAGAATGTTATGGAACAATCTTACACAAACATAGCCAATACATTTACTTTTTATGAAGGTCCATATTTAAAATAATGAACTGAAAAGTAGAGATAGGCTGTGAACTGCAACTTAAATAGTAATTGTAACTGAAGTAGTAGTCAGCTGTGAACTACACTAGCTTGAAAAATTTCACAGATTTTATCCTGCAATTGTTTTTTGTTTTTTTAATAAAAGCTGCTCTGATCAAGACTGAGCTAAAGATGCAAAATGAAGAAGGCAAGGGGAGAAAGATGAACTCGTACTGATCTGGACTGAAGCCATCGATACTATAGTATATCCCTATACAATACAATACAATACAATACAGTACTTGTACAAATTGAAAAATAGCTGAAATACTACAGGGCTACCTGTACAAGACCAGCACATTGTTTTAATGGAACCAATTCAGTTTTACTATAACTTGCTATTATTGATTAGCAATAAGAACTTAGAATGCATCTTTCCATGTTTTATAGGGAGTACCTATATATATATATACACAATGGTGCCTCGCATAACGAAATTAATTCGTTCCGCGAATCCTTTCGTTATGCGAAATTTTCGTTGCGCGAATCACGTTTTCCCATAGGAATGCATTGAAATCTAATTAATGCGTTCCTATGGGCAAAAAAGGTCAAAACGAAGTCAAATTTGGTTTACAAGTGTTTATTACGTGCTCTTTAAAGGCATACATACTGTACAGAGGATTTCTAAAATTTGAAGCATACACGAAATTTTTAATTTTTAAAAAATTTGTTATGCGAAGCACGGACCTAAAAAGTTTTCATTATGCGAAGCACGGCCAGAAATTTTCATTATGCGAGTTACCAAACTCAATCGAAAAACTCTTTCGTTATGCGAGGCACCACTGTACTCTCTCCCCTGCCCCAAATTTGTGTGTGCTCCGTAGAGCTTGGATTTTTTCCAACCAGAAATACTGTAGAGATTGCGTATTGGACACCAAGTAATAGCAGCACTTGGAAAACACTAAAGCAGGTTCTTTTTTTTTCATTCACTAACACCCCATAATAAAAACATTAAGGTAAAGCAACACACCCAACCTTATTGTCAAGACTTTGATGTCAGTAGATCTTGGAAATAACTGAACCCACTCATGCACATTGTCCACTTAACCAGCTTTCCCTTCAAATATACAAATTTATTTCTTCAAAAGACCAGTTGATGGGTCAGCAAATAGGTCTGTTCTGACCTATGGATCCTATTCAAGATATCATACCCCATTTTATATGTGAGAAGACCAAATTTCATATATTGTTAGATATTTTAGTATTAAAGGAAGTGTTCTAAGGTACATTAAAAAGGACAGAGGGTTCAACTCCTATTACTTAATTCAAAGCCACTAAGGGTGCAATCCTAACCCCTTATCCTTTCCAGCACTGGCATAACAGTACCAATGGGGCATATGCTGAATCCTGCAGTTGGGTGTTACCCAAGGAGGCTTCCTCAAAGTAAGGGAATGTTTGTTCCTTTACCTCAGAGCTGCATTGCCCTTCTGTCAGTGCAATGGACAATGAAGTGCAGTGCTGGAAAGCACTGACATAAGGGGGTTAGGATTGCACTCTAACTCACTCACAGGCATCAACAGAAAAACTAAAAAGACAATGGGATAAAATTAAACTCACTCTTCTTCCAAAGTTTTGTGCTTTAAATTCTTTTAAGATATTGATATGGTCTGTATATGCAACATTAGTTGTAACTTTGGAGAAGTTTGCTTCTGTAAAAGCTTCATTGCACACACTTTTGAGTTTAATGTACAGAACAGACCAGTGGTTCAATATAGTTCATACCAAACATGACAGAGTTTCCTAATAGCTCTGTTATTGTTTTGCATGTTGTGTAAGGCTATGTGGTTGAAAGAAGGGGCCTGAAAAGCCCCCTCCTCTGTATCTTAGAAGTTGGTGTTGGGGGCTTTTCAGGCCCCCTCCTAGTGGGAGTATCCCTCCTCCTCCTCCTCAGAAAGGTTTTCAAATTGGCCTTGGATATGAAGAAAGATTTGACAGAGGCAATAACATATGTGTCTCCTCTGCAGTAAATTTCTAACCAAGTTCAGAATGGCTAATTGAGCCAAGAACACCTGCACTGTGGCTACTGGAAGGGGCTATAATGCTTTTTCTCAAGAAGCAGACAGACCCCAACAATGAAGCCTGCTGTCTCCATATGACAAGCAACAAAAAGAAATGCTAAGCATCCATCCTATTACCTTTTAATAAATATTCAGAGAACAACAGAGTTTTAGTGGAGACAGGCAAGCAGTTTGGCAACTCAATACCTAATGTTAGTACTTGTGTAATTTAATATATTCATAAATGGAAGACCTGGGAACAAAAGCTAATGATATAATGAAATTCAGACTACATATTAAATACAGTTGGCTTGTGTAACCAATTGATACAGTAAATGGTAAGGGCAGACTGCATAAATGGATTACACAGTTTTGTGGCGGTTCAACCCATTAGTAGCTATGATCTCTATACCACAGCATAGCTATCATCTATGCTAGTTGAGTAATGTATTATGAAGATGCTCTGAAGACTTCTCTTGGCAGATGGTGGAAGAGAACAGTAAAAGATGAGTTGGTACTTTTAAACATATTCTCCAACATACATGGTAGCTGCAAATTTGCCCCCCCCCCACCTTTAAAAAAAATCTAAGACCAGGGACTTGTATAATAGCACAAACACTGAAAGCAGATGCTTAAACTGTTAAGGGGTGTCCTCTGTCAAAGTGTTCCTTTGGGATGATTACTTGGAATCAAGGAGAGAGAAATTGGTTATTCCCTGAGGTTATCACTATACCCATGACTCTATTTCAATGCCATACTGGTCAGCACAGGGCCACTCACTTCACTATTAGAGGGAATAATGTGCAGCAAGGTTTCACTTAAAGTTGTTCCATTATAAGTTGTTTAGATTTAAGGTTGTTGAGGAAAAAATTCTATTTCCAGTCAGGACTACTGTCTTTGTGGAGTTTGCCTGCATGGGATTTTTCCAGCCCCGAAAGCTCACACTTATTTCAATATTTAATATTAGAAATGTTCTGGGTCTTTATTTAGTAGTTTGGTGAGGTTTTTGTGACCAGAATAAAATATGCTGTAGGAACTTAACTCTTGTACAATGGTTGCCACAACCTTGAGGACAAAGGCAGCAAATAGTGTGTAAACCTGGTTTTTAGAAATGAAAATATTGAATATGTGCTCTTGTAAACTCAACAACATTCTTACAGTTGGTTTGTATCTGAATAATCGACTCTTTGAAGTTGTTTACTTGTTCAATAAAAGACTTGAGCTGCAAAAAATATCTTCTCTTTCTCAAGAGCTCCATTTTGCTCTCATTAATGTTCACCACTTCCAAAAGTATGTTTAGATTTAGTGGGGCATCTAAAACATGTTCAGACTTAAGAATCAAAGTGTGTTGGAGCCCAAATAACCAATGCTCTCCAAGGAGGAATATCATTATATTTCATTCACCACTTTGAATAGAGTTTATATGAGCGTATTTTGCAGCAAGATAGGGCAAACACAGCATGGGAAACATTCAATTAGAAGCTTCCTTGCTGTACCTGTCTGTGCATCAGAGCGAAGCAAATTGAATAAAATGTGGTTAATTGTGGATGATGAACACATAAACACATGTTCAAGTAGTGAGTATTATCATGAATACAAATTGAAGATTATTGTAGCATTTAGAGTCGACTGTTCCTGAGGAAGTGAAATGCTGGATGCTGCCCCCTCCTGATATAAACGTTGCCAATACAAAACCAAGCAGGCCTCTGCTCCTCATCTTGAAAATGTTAATAACCTGAACTGTAATTTAGAAATCACTTTATAAGTGTAGAAGAACTTGGGTACATGTGTCATGGCTTCTACACACAATGCAGCACAAAGGTCTGGTGTTGAAACAATAGCTTTAGAAACAGTCCCAAATATGGCAACCTTTGAGTGGAAGGTCAATTTATTTGGACAAATATTCTAGGTACAGGGGAACTGAGGCTCTAACTGCAGAAGTATTGACATTCACAACCAGAGACATTTGAAAAAAACAAGAGCCATCAATAAGGCACAAGGGCAGATTGGATCCATTGGTGTGGACTATTCTTCCTGAATTTTATTCACATGCGATGTGGACTTAACAAGCAGCTCATTTTAACAGACCTGCCCAAGCCTCACAGGTAAACAGAACAATGCTCTCCACCTCCATTGCAGAATGCCATTTCTTCGCTGATGAGCAAGAAGCACTTCAGAGCAGTGCAAGGAATCAAGGGGAGACTTCTCTCTGCAACACTACCAGCTCCATTCTGTTTGTCCCATGACAAGGAAAGTGACTGATGTTTCAGTACAGCACTAACCACAAGTCCACTGCACTTGCTGGGGCTGTATTTTCACAATCAGTTTCAAAGGACTTCCTTCCTGCCTGGTGGTTTGGAAGTACTGACAATATCCAACAACCTGCAGAACACACAGTGGAAAAGCTCACCAAAGACATTTCAGAGTTGGCCATTTTCAACTGGGATACAAAGATGTCTACTGTGGTTTTATGTCAGTATATTATTAACCATATTCCCTACAATATGATACTTCTGTCTTGGAAGATAACTGCACTTTCAAGTATGTCAGGAAGTCAGTGGTCTCATCTCTAATCTTAAATATAAAACTACCACTGCTATGTGGATGCTATTATGCCTAAACAAGCATTGCAGTTGTTTTCATGGATTCACTGCGAAATTTTTGCACACATGTTTCTTGTAAATGTGAGTTCTGTACTGTCCCAGTGAATGCTATTCTCCATGGATGTGGCTCTTCCTGACTCCTTAGGACAGGAGTGTCAAACATAAGGCCCGGGGGCCAGATGCGGCCCACGGAAGCTTTTTATACGGCCCTCAGGCTTTCAGCTGCTGAGTAGGGATGAGGTGTTACTGCTGAAAGGGCAGCCCACATGAAAATTGCGCTCTCCCATATCTTGAAATATGATCAAGATTTGTATATTTTCTCTTTTGTTATTTGCAGCTAATGAGTTTCTAAGTGAGAAAAAAGTGTTTATTTTTGGTTATTGACCTGTTCAATGACATCACTTTTGGCCCTTAGCAGGCATCATGAATGCTATGTGGCCCTCCATATGAAATGAGTTTGACACCCCTGCCTTAGGAGATCTAACAGATGAGAGGAGTGCATGACATAGTAGCTGGAATAAAACATAAACATCTTACCATGTTCTCATGACATCAAGCTCCACACTTAAAAGCCATGTGGCTAGTAATATCACACAAGATTCTCTATGAGGACGCATGTTACAATGTTTTTATATTCTTCAAAATGGTGAAGTTTGCAAAACAAAAAAAAACCCAACTTCCCAAATATGTATGCAGGCATTCACAAATCTACTCACCAATACCATTAAGACGGATGCCAAGCAGCATCTTTCCCCAAGGTCTCAATTCTTCGGAAAGGTTAGCAAGAGAGCAGAGAATCCTATTTCTTTTCCAAACCTCAGCACAAACGAGAACATTGTCTACTTTCCTAAGCCTTTTGCACTTCTTAATTGGAGGGCTCCAAGAAGAAGTAGGTTCTCTCGCAGAGTTTTAAATATACTTATAACCATTGCTCAGCCACAGTGCAAAAGAAAGGAATTCCTGTCTTCAAGCAATTTGAGTGTACCAGAAGACCAAGGGAGAGACATAGTCTTCTCTGATTTGCTCTAAAAGAAACACCAGGGCTCTCTGGGCTGCTTCTTATCTTAACCAACTTTGGCACAAACTAAGCAAACCTGTACAATAAGCAAAACTTCTGCAAGCCCTCTGTGCAGACTAGAGAACTTAAAGGAGAAAGTTTGTAGGGGGGAAAAAGCACGATGCTACTAAGCCAATCCAACACTAGAAGGTCACTATATGCAAGTAAACAACATAACTGAATTCGCAATGGCAATGCTTCAACCATGCCACAAAGAAACCAATATTTACCTTCTTCTACAAGTGGTGTTTTAAGGTAAAAGTTATGCTGGGGGCAGGAGCAATTAGGAAGGGTTGCATTACCTATTATCCCTGTTTAGCCTGAGTACTGTATATAAAGCTTTATGAGCCCTGTGTCTAAAAAAGGCTCATCACATTTTACAGATTCTGTCAGTGAAAAAATTTATTTCATAATGGCATACCAAGAAAGTTCATGACATGGTTTTAAAGCATAACCGAAATAAATAAATAGTGTGCAATCACGCTGTTTTACCAGTGTGACCAAATAAAATGGAAGACACAGTGCCTATACCTTCAACCACTATATCGAAGAGGGAATTTTGGCAGGTGCAGTTTTTTAAACCTTCCATGTTGAGCTGCTCCTGCCAAAACCCCCTCTTCTACACAATGGTTAAAGGTATAGGCACTGAATTCTCTACTGTTTTTTTCTCACCCTGAGTCCCTCTCCCTCACACACATTTAGCCCACAAATTGAGTTCTTCTAAATATGGGCTATTTTGAATACTTAAGGAGGCTTGAGTACAACTGAGAAAAACTGAAATCGTGTTCGTTCATTCCAAACTCACAGCTCTACTTTGGAACCAAACGCTCCTGTCTCAAATCTGATCTAGGAAGAGTGCCCCAAAAGGTAAAGATAGGAGCCTTTTTATACACATCAATCCCTCCTGTAAAAGCAAGAACATTTTTTGTCCTGCTAAAGCTCTAAACAATGTTAATGGAGGGCAGATCTGTGGATACAGGAGCCTGCCTGTACACTCCAAAAAAGTAGGCATGCACTGTGGATAACGTAGTTGACCATTCCCCAGGGATCCACCACACTCTCAGGTCATTCCAAGACATTTTACTTGGGTTGGAGATATGCACACATGGACTGGCTTAGTTCTTCAGTGTACTCATTAAAAACAAGTTAATTGGCTTCAGTCTAGGACTAATGTGAGAGGTGCTAAAATATAAGTCTCATCCCAATCACTGGGATCACAACTCATTCTCATGGTGCCCCAAATAACTTCACTTTCTCACTTGTAAATAAATCACTATCATTTTGCCTATGGGAAAAAACAAGGTACTGTACTGAAAGGCAATTTTGTAGCAGGCAGTTGAATGAGCCAAGAACTCCATACACACAAGGCACTCTACATACTACAGTCCCTATGATACATAGGGTTCTTCTCACTCACACCCACCATGCATCATAATAGATGGACATTTACCTAGAAACTGATAGCAAATACAGAGAATTAAGTAATTTAGTGTATGCTCTGAATCATGAAACTACAGAATGTGATGGTCTCTCACCCCATGTATCTGTAGCTGTATCCCAAATTGTAGACACAACTAAAGGCAGACAATGTCTAGCCAATGCACAAAAGCAGAGCATAAATTTTTATTTTTAAAAATTTATACCCTGCCCTTCTCCTAAAATTCATGGGGGTTTCCAACATATACAACACATAAAAATCAAAATGCTAAAAACAGCACAGATTAAAAAAACAAACAAACCAAGAAATAACAAGACACAGAACCATATCAAACACATCCGAACTAAGCAGCATAAAATCAGGTCTACCAAGAGAGCTAGGTCTTAATGAAATGCAAAGCAAGGCTGCCTGCCACACCTCACAAGTCAGGGAATTCCAAAAGGCAGGGCCATCAGATTGAATGCCCTTGCAAGGTTCTGCTAACTGCATATCAGAAGGAAGCAGAACCCTCAAGAGAATTATTAGGGCGCTTGGCACTAAAAGACCTTAGAGGATGGACAGGCTCAAGTGGGGGAAGGCAGCCCTTGAGATACTTTGTTAAGATGTTGTTTAAAGGTCATAACCAATACCTTGAATACTGGTAGCCAATGTAGTTGCATCAACAATGGTGCTTCATGATTGTATAAGCAGGTGCCAATTAGCAAACCACAGCAAATGATTTTCCACAAGCTGAAGTTTCAAGAGGGACTTCACAACAGCCCCACAGAGAACACACTGCAGTAATGTATACGCAAAGTAACCAGCATGAATGACCATGGCACACCACCCTGAACTGATCAAAGGCAGGCCAAGACAATAAGTAGAGTTGAAACACTGACTGTCAACTCCTGTCCCCAATTAAAATACGGAGACATTGATCAGACATTGGCACAATCACAGTGTTTCTCAACCTGTGGGTCGGGACCCACTAGGTGGGCCGCAAGCCCATTCCAGGTGGGTCCCCATTCATTTCAAAATTTTATTTTTAATATATTAGACTTGATGCTACTATGGTATGTGACTGCATTTGGGGAAATGTTACTATACTTTGAACAGGCTACTATGTATATGCTTTTAACAATGATAGTAAATGGGACTCACTCCGAGGCAAGTGTGGGTAGAACTGCAGCCTAGGATTGTTAAAAATTTCCTGCTTGATGATGCCACTTCTGGCCTTGACATCACTTCCGGTGGGTCCTGACAGATTCTCATTCTAAAAAGTGGCTCCCAATGCTAAAAGTTTGAGAATCACTGGCTACATGTTACAGGGAAGGATAACTAGAATTGTACAGACCACTGGTAGAGATTTAAAATCAAGGTGTTATTTATTGCTGTCATCGGGGAGAGAAGCCATAGTGGTGGTGGTGCTGCCCAAGATGCCAACTCCTTAGGCCACTTTTACTGACTTGATCTGTAAGGAGCATACCAGGTTGGAAATGGAACAAGAGGGTGATAGGGTCTTTGCTAGCCCTTTCCATGGAGACTCAGGGAAATTCCCAACATTACGGGGTGACTTCCTCACAGGTGCTATCTGGGGAATCCCCACCTCTCAAATTTCACCACACACACCAATTGCTGAATTTAAATCTACCCCCTATCTTATGTGAAGTGATAACTAGAGGCACCCTGCTAAAACTTTATGAATTAAAACTTGCTTCTCTTTTCCTTTCCACCTCTCAGAGGAAAACACAGATTTAACAATCTGTTATTTGGCAGCATTGTTATAAATAATTTTTCTTTCACATTCTTGTAAAATATGACCGAATTTTTTTAAACAATGTCTAAACAATGTTTTTTTTAAAACAATGTTTAAACAATGTTATAAATCTAGAATTTGCTCATATGCTAACAGTTAATCAGACTAAGGGCACAATCCTAATGCGCTGGAACAGGCAAGCCAGGAGGCTTGCGCTGCATCCAGCGCAAGACTGACCAGAAACGACTTAGCCAGAGGCAAGGGGAATCTTTTCCCCTTACCCTTGGGTAAGGGCTGTTGGCACCTATGGGTCTCCTCGGACTTGCACCACCTCCTGAGGTGGCACAAGTCCAAGAAGAACGGAGTGGCTTCAAGCCACTCCATTCTCCCCAGGAATGGAGGTTGGGATGCGGCATAACTGCCGGATCCCAGCCCCGCCTCCCGCTCCCTGCCCGCCTGCCCCGGGGACACCCATCACCCACCCTCCCCCGCCCAGGAACGCCTCCCTCCCTCCTCCTCCCCGCCCCCCCATGCCTACCTTGCGTGTTGGATCATCTGAGCCTACGCAAGGAGCTGGGGGAAGCTGGTGCAGAGGCGTCCGTCAGCCTCTGCAGGCTGGCACTACTTGGAGCGCTGGCCTGGCTTCCTCCTGAGGAGGCGCAAATGTGCTTTATGGCACATTTGCGACCCTCCCAGGCTGGCCCAGGGATTTGGGCCAGCATAGGGCGTAGTTTGGATTGCACCCTAAAACTCCAGCAGAATAAGACATCAGGAGGACTGTGGAGTAGCACGTGTCTTCCGCTATACTGCCCGAGAAAAGAAAAGTAACCAAAAGCTAGTCATGCAACACTGCAGGCGTTTGCAATTTCTGTTATGAAGGCTGTTGTTTTAATTGATGGCCCTTCTCCCTTTGACAAGATCCTTAAACTCTCTCTTCATCACAGTACTACCAAGTTTGGATTTGTTTATTGCACTACCACATCCACTAAAATGCCTTTTATACTGAAAAGTTGTGATATAAAGTCATCAAGCTTTTCTCAAATGGGTTATGGCTAGTGTCATTGCCCCTCAAAATAGGGTAGCATGTTCAATCAAGTTTCATGTGGCTCTTTTAGGAGGCAACTGAAACTGCAGAGGAAGAGGTTAAAATAACTCCAGTAGAAACTGGCATCAAGTACACAATAGGCTTATAGAATTGGTGGTGACAATATTTGCTTGGGTTTTGAAGGGGCTAGATACCAAAGTTCCAAGCAAAGCAGTCTGAAAATGACACTTCAGAAGTCCTGTATTTGAAAGACAATTCTCAAAGCCATTATCGGGTAAGAAGGACCATTTGAAAACATGTAGTTGTACCTACAAACTGTGCTAAGGTTGACAGTCAAGATCAAAGCAATGTGAAACTACAGGTGCTGAATAGTGCGGAGATCATCCATGGAATGATCTAACAAGTCTTATAAATATGATCTCTAAAAATATAGGCCTGAGTAGCAAGAATTTAAGACAGCAGGAACAGATTAATGTCCAGTATGCCAAGACAGACAGGAGAGCAGTGAGACAAAGTGCTCCCCTCAACTCCCTGTTTGCTTTTCAGTATTTAAAAAGGCAAAGCACCCAAACCCATTTCAAGCATAATAATATGTTCTATATGCATTCTGTATAACTAGCCCATCAACTGGTAAAAGTGTTTGCATACAGAGTTACAGCTGTAACTGCAAGAAGTTGTCTTTCTAAATAAAATGTTAGTGTTTTTTTACAACTGCAACATGCAAGAAACTTCTCTTCACTGTACCCAACATAAGACCTTTAGCATCATTCTAGTGAATCTCAAAAAAGTATGAACAGCAGCTCCAAGAAGGAAATCCTTAAGAGAGCGACCACCCTTCATGAAGGCTTCAAGATTCACCTGCCTTCCCATTTGCTCTTGTGTTACTGCTGCAGATGCTGAGGTCTGTGCAGGTCAATTTCTCCCACAACTTTCCATATACGAACATTTTGTTTAAGCATTACTTAGCCATGTATACGTTAATTTCATCTTCTATTTTACCCATAACTGAAGTACCACCAACTGTACAATTTGTCACCATGCAAGAAAACCTGCTGTCTACAGGGCCGCACTTTGGTGCAAACATGCGCACAGCTATATTCAGGCTGAAGAATGACAGGAGCAAAGCATTAGGCAGAAAGCTTGCTAGGAATGTGATTACCACACAGTCGGTATTGCAAATGTTAACATGGCAACATTCTCCCCTAAAACATCTTAGTATCAAGACAGACAACTACTTCTTTCTTGGTGCACAAGCAATATTTCCAGTAAACAGAGAGTATATTGATCCCAGAAACTGTAAGTGGCTTTATTCAACAGGGCTCCAACCCTCTACATGGAGACCAAAGTGACATGATCTCACAGGGACAGACATTTCAAAGTTACCCCTTTCAATTTAAAAAGGCAGCATTTGTTCAAAGAAGAGGAAGAAGAAAATAAGTTCTACTTACGAGGCATGATCCCTTGGCTGACCAGCTCCTCCCGTGTCCTTCGCTGCTGGAGCTTCAACTGCAGCACTGCAAGGAGGCAGACAAAGAAATGAGTGGGACACAGGTTACTGTGACTTGCCACCATGCAAAGCACATTTTCCTGTTCATTTTAATTTCTTCTAGCTCCACAACAGTAGTACAGATGAGAGAAGCCCTGTCATCCCCACCCAACTCTAACACTTGCAATTGCAGAAGTGGCCTCAGGCACCAAGGTTTCCGTATTCAGCTGCAAGAGCAGAGAGAGGAAGTTGCAGCGTTTTAGTAAGTTGATAAAAATCCACCAAGTATGAAAAACAGGGGCTGTTGCTCAAGAAATCCTACAGCACCTAACTCTTCTGCATGTGTTGAAAGTGCAAAGAAAAAAAGCATACAGATACAATGAGCTGCAAAAACAAATTCAAAGTATTTGTTCATGAACACCAACATTTCTCACATTAAGACCAATGTTTATCAAGATCTATCAATCTCCCCCCAAAAGTGACATTTTAAGAACTTTCAAAGTTGCTTCATTTTAGGAGACAAAGGATTCTTCAGAAATTACTTAGGTGTCCTTACACAAGGTCATGTAACACCCCATCATTTCCTCAGAACATACCTTAATTATCCTTTCATCCCCACTACCACAGTAGGTCTAGAGTGGCAGAATTTTTTTTTTCCAGTTCCTCAATGGATGCTTAAAAATGAGATGCAACTCTAAAATACATCAGTAAGGATATAGTTACTCTGAGTTTGTTAACCTGAAGTTAAATTAATTTTGGATCTCTGTCCTGGACTTAGGATTTTTTTTTTCTATGTAGAACTGACACAAATGATATCCTAAACTAACAGCTTGAATGGAAACATATCACATTCATGCAAAAGCATGCAAATCATCTACAATTATGTGCAAATAAAAGACACGAATAAGTTGAGCCTTCAGCCCAAACTATATAGTACATGTGGTTCCCCACACTGAGTACAAAGCACCAACTTTGTTGAGTCATTCCATCTTGGGGTGGTTTGGGTAGCTGCGGCCATAGAAAATGAGGTAGCACTTCCTGAATGCTAATGCTATATCCCAGGAGCCAAACAGAAATGGACTGTATCTTGCCATGTCTCTGCAGATGCAGCAAAGCCCCCAAAAGACATGATTTGTAAAGCTATCACTGTTTTAGCATAGGGATGACTAAAATGTGGGTACATGAAGTGCAGAAGCATGAAAAACATAGATTTGAAGGACAATATATGAGGGCTGCATGGTGGGTACATGCCTGAAAAAGTAGTAGGGGTTTGTCCCAGTGGCAGGAAAAACAGACCTCCATGTTACCTCTCTGCTCTGCTTCCTGACCCTCAAAATGAGAATTTACTACTATGAAAGAGGTACTACTATAAACTTGAGAAAACAATGTTAAATATCAAGGGTGTCAATCCAAAAAGTAAGCACACAACACAGATTGTAAACCTATCATAGCATAACCCACCTGCCCAGACTGCACTCTTTCCCGTCTGCAAACCCTATTTTGATTTCTAATGAAAACTAAAATGCATTTTAAACTGCTTTTGTTATTGAACGCTACTTGTTTCATTTTCACCTGGACATACACAAGTTGGGCACCTTATATACAAGTTATCCAAAGAGTCAGACCTAGGGGTGCAACACAATTATCTCTGAAAAAGAAAAGCCAAGCAGCAACAGCAATAAGTTTTCCATCACCTTTGAAAAATATTTTCTGATTATGAGCTTCCTGATTTTCACAATATCTTGTCTTGGTTTTGATTTCCGAAGGATTGCAAAATTCACATCAGCACACAAGCCTCAGTTAAAAAAAAAATGCTGTACGCCTCCACTAGAGAAATTCCTCCGTCTTCTTTACTGGACAGCAGTTAAGCACAATCCATGTTCAATGGGCAGGAAACATGCTGTGCAACCAAGAATGCTTCAGCACAACCTAAAATTATTTTTTTGGGGGGTGGGGGGTGGGAAAAGAGGACCAAATTAAATATTCTTCCAATCAAGACCTGCTCCTAAGCACTCAAAAATCCATCTGCAGTGCCACACTACAAAATAAAAATCAACTGAATAGATTAATATAAAAGTATCCATCTTGGAGAGCAGTATCAAATATTCCTTTTCTATGCCATCTTCCTTCAAAATGAAAGCATTTTTTTTTGTTTTTTTAGAACAATCCTACTGCCAGAATAATGTGGCAATCAAATGAAGCCACTGAGAGGGTGGGTCAAAATAGTTGAACAGCAGAAACCGTTTGAATAGGAAGTGAAAACACCCATATTTGTAACTAGATGAAAGTACATGACGGAACTTCAGGTACTTTGAAAGTCACTACCCAAGAAGTATGCCAGAATTCTACTATTAAAAGAACCCTACAAAGAGTTACTAAAAGAACTCCATAAGAAAGGAAAGGGATAGAAACTGTACTTTTCAAGTTTGTATTATGTTAAGATATTTATAACTATATCTCCATTTTTGAAGTTTATAAACACCTCCCCCAACTCAACAATCTGCTTTCGGCTCATACTACTTCAGACCTCTGCTTCCAACTAAACTTCAGCCCTGCTCATGTCTGCATTTCAGTCTTTCCAGTCATCTGTGTTGCTGCCAGGGCTACACAGACTACTTTTCCACCAAACAGTAGGTTTGAGCCCCATCAGATTAAACTATCATTGTATCTTTGCAGGGAGTCAACACCACTAAAGCTGCAATTCTACGTGTGAATACAGAGGAACTTACTATAATTCTGAGTAAATATGCAAATCTTTGCCCCATTTTGTACTCTCTAAGTTTGGTTCATACATGTTCAAAATTAACATGTGCTCTTTTCAGAGCTGGTAGTTATTCTACTTCCAACAGAAGCTAGGGGTGAGTATTTGAGCTTGTGTTGGACTTTGAGGGAAAGTTTCATTACAACATTCATTTTTGTGCATCTGTGAAGACCAGGGTTTCTCAAATTGTGAGTTAGGACCCACTTGGTGAGTTATGACCCAATGTCTGGTAAGTCCTGGGTTGGGCCCTCCCACCTGCCCTTGTGTCCAGTTGTTCCAAATCAGAGCCCTTGAACACAACTGGAGGCCACACTAGGCCACCACAGATCTCAGAAGGCCTCTGCAGGACTCCAGAAGCAGCCGGAAAGTCACTTCTGGTTTTACTTCCAAGTTCATGAAAGTGACTTCTGGTTGCTTCCATAGGCCTGCAGAGGCCCAGTGCCAGAGAAGGAGGTGGGTCATGATGCCCTCTACCACACAATAGGTGGGTCATGGCGGAGAGAAGTTTGAGAACCTCCAGTATAGACCATGCTGTTTCATTTCAGACATGACCCAAATTTGTAAGTGTCCCAATACCAAGTCCAAAGACAGTCTCGTAAGGTAGATGCTAATAGTGATGATATAGCAACTCTAATAAGAACTGGTGCCTTCTTTGATCATTCATGGATAGGTGAGCCATGGTTTAAAAATGTACATAAATAAACATCAAATCTCCACAACCCAACAGTGACTCTGGTAACTTATCAATGCAGATATGTCCCACTAAAGAGCCCTTCAGGAAGTCTTCCCATCATGCATCTCTGACCCATATTACCCCTGCTAATTGGGCAAGAGGCACTTTTTCAAGTGGGTGCTCCTCTTTTTAGCAGGGGGAGAGTAACTGGCCCACCTCACCCCAGCAGTGTCTTTTCTAGTGGCTGTCTGCTGGTGTTCTTTTTGCATCTTTTTAGATTGTGAGCCCTTTTGGGACAGGGAGCCATTAGTTGTTTGATTTTTCTCTGTAAACCGCTTTGTGAACTCTTGGTTGAAAAGCGGTATATAAATACTGTTTGTTTATTATTATTATTATTAATAATAATAATAATAATAATAATAATAATAATAATAATAATAATAATAATAATAATAATAATAATAATAATAATAATAATAATAATAATATCAGCTTCTAAGACTTGCCTTTGAATAATCACTGCTCACAACACATATTCAGAATGGAACATATTTGGTTGTAATGCTCAGACCTTTAGAAGGTCTTTGAGTCTTTGATTAAGAAGGAAGAGTTAAAAAGTGTACTCTTGAGGCAAAATAGGTATAGTTCAAAACACTTAACCAGTTTTAAAATGGTTGTATACAGCAGAGGTTGCCAGTGCTACAAAGCCAGAACATGATGAACCCTGAAGCTGTATAGTGCCTAAAGCTGTAGTCATTTTCCAGACATTCCAATCATTTCCTGCAGTCTACACACAAGTTTAAATACAAGGCTAAATTTGCTGCTGTTTATTAATAAACGGGCTTTGGTCTGTAAATGAAACACAATGCTATTATGAAGTAACTAGGAGAACACCACTTTAATCCATTGATGGCTGAAGGGGAATGTGAACCCTGTATGCTCTTTGGCAGATTGCACAGCTCATAAGCAAGTAAGTGAAGCAGCCAGCAAAGAACACCTAAACTGAAGGGATTATACGGCTGCATATTCCATCTGGGAGAAGAGGACCAGCAATAATTGGTACTATAATGCAGCACCAACAGGGAGTAAGGGGAAGAACCAACTCCCATCTCAACTTCTCACTGAAGTGTATAGTGCTTATATGATGTTTGTGAATGTAAGGCTTACTGAGTATTGGACAAAACTTTTGAAAACCATAACTGGGCTAAAGGAAGCCATCTCACATTCCATTCCTACTTTTACTCAGTGCAGAAGTCAATGACTGCTGAAGAATTCAAACTGTTTCTTTACAGCTTCCTTAGCAAACACAATGAGGAGGAGGAGGAGGATGTGTTGATTTAGTCTGTAATATCATTAGATGAAACTCGCATTCTTGTTTATATTCATGACAAGGAATCACAGTAACATAGAAATGCTGAGAAATATTGAGCTGGTTCCCTTTGGACTGAGAAAGGCCCACCAAAGCAGATACAAAATATATTAACACAGAAGCAGTTCCTCTAACTGCATTTGAACTAAGAAAACATTTCACTCTACTCCAGTTGGTGAAAGGATAGCGTCTCTCCAAAATCACTTACTACATGAGAAACAGAAGGAAAGTAGTTCTTTCCCCCCACTCCTGAAAGGTTCAAAAGAAGGCTGTATTGCTAAGGAAACTGTCAGTGAGAAAATCTGGTCATTATCTGCATTCTAGTAGGGCCTCTGAAGACAGCCAAGCAAGAGTTTCCAAGGAGTCTAGGCAAATAGAAGATCGTCATTTCAAGAACATCAAGAAAGATGGCTAATTCAACAGTCATACTAGATCCTTGTCCCTTGCAGGCTAACTTTTTTCCCTCCCATTTGACTCTGCACACTTTGCTCTTTTCCTGGGAAGCTGATCTAACTATAATATGTTTTTCCAAGTAAACAAAGACAGGCAAAATAAGGCTTCAGAAGGATATGCAGTGGGCTTCCTATAACTCAAAACTTTAGAAGCGGGGGGGGGGGGGGGATGCAACAATTGGCTGATAGAAAGTTAAAACACAGTACAGGAAGCTCTGATGAGTGCACAAGGTAATTGAATCAGGAAAGAAAATCAATCACAGTTCCAACATATTTTAAGACAAATAGTTTGGAGGAAGGGGATAAAAACAATGATGACTTAACTATAACACTTCTAAAAAACCTGTTACCCCCTGCAGCCATCATAGCTTCTGGTTTTGCTTTTTTGGCTTGTCCCTTATTTTTACTAGAAAGTTGCAGTCATTCTATAAGACTACAGGTCCAGCCTTGTTATACACGGATTTTACTCAACATGAATGGCCACTGCAAATGAGAAGAAATGTGCTGATCCCTGGAGAAGGGGAAAAATGCATCCCTTTAAAATCAGTTTTAAAAACTGAACAGTCCTTTAACAACAGCCTTGTTAATGAGAGAGAGAGAGGACAGCTGGCTGACAAACCATCAATCCTTCTCTCTCCAGGCGACCCCTCCCTTCCCCCGGTCACCTGAAAGAAAGGCGATCACTTTGCATTGGTGAAGGGAGGGGCTGAGTGTAGCGCCTTTCTAAGCACTTTTTCAAATTGATTTGCTATAGTGTGTTTTTGCCATCCACGTGAGTGGTGAGTGCTTGGAATGGAACCCACACTGTATGCAGACTTATTTGCAACAGGGATAGAAGTATACATGTACTATTTATTCTGTAAACATCCTGACTATAAAACATGCAGTCAGACAGTTTACACCTTCCAAAATGGCTTCTATTACTTGTGCATCTTACACTCAGTACATAGCCTTCCAGTCAAACATATCTGTTGATGCTACATGGCTTACTATGCTAATGAGATTTCTAAAACGTGCAGGAGTTCACAAAAGTGGTTTCCTTGGTGACCATCCCTCCCAGCTCTAGCAAGGATCTTTTCCTTGGGGAGGTTAGAGAAGAACAAGACAAAGGCAGGGTAGGAGAAGAAATTGGGAAAGGTAGGGTGATGGGATGTGATAGACGGTTTGGCACAATGAGAGGATGCGGGGACAAAGGAGCGAATAAGCAGCCCATCCTGGGGCATTCCGTGTATAAATGCTTTTATGCGAATGCCCGAAGTCTACGAGCAAAGGTGGGAGAACTGGAATGTCTGGTGACAAGGGAAAACATTGACATAGTGGGCATAACGGAAACCTGGTGGAATGCGGAGAATCAGTGGGATACCGCAATCCCGGGCTATAAACTCTACAGGAGGGACAGGCAGGGGCGTGTTGGAGGTGGGGTGGCCCTTTATGTTAAGGAAGGGATAGAATCCTGCAAAGTAGAGATTGAAGGTGGGTCCGACTCCACCGTAGAATCTCTGTGGGTTAAATTACCAGGCTTGTGCAGCGATGTAATACTGGGGGCGTGCTATCGTCCTCCAGACCAGAAATCTGATGGGGACCTTGAAATGAGGAAACAGATCAGGGAGGTGACAAGGAAGGACAGGGTTGTAATCATGGGGGACTTCAATTATCCTCATATTGACTGGGTCAATTTGTGTTCTGGTCACGATAAGGAAACCGGATTTCTTGACGTGCTAAATGACTGTGGCTTAGATCAGCTAGTCACGGAGCCCACCAGAGGACAGGTGACTCTGGATTTAATTTTGTGTGGTACGCAGGACCTGGTTAGAGATGTAAACGTTACTGAGCCATTGGGGAACAGTGATCATGCTGTGATCCGTTTTGACGTGCACGTTGGGGGAAGAATACCAGGCAAATCTCTAACAAAAACCCTTGACTTCCGACGGGCGGACTTCCCTCAAATGAGGAGGCTGGTTAGAAGGAGGTTGAAAGGGAGGGTAAAAAGAGTCCAATCTCTCCAGAGTGCATGGAGGCTGCTTAAAACAACAGTAATAGAGGCCCAGCAGAGGTGTATACCGCAAAGAAAGAAGGGTTCCACTAAATCCAGGAGGGTGCCCGCATGGCTAACCAGCCAAGTTAGAGAGGCTGTGAAGGGCAAGGAAGCTTCCTTCCGTAAATGGAAGTCTTGCCCTAATGAAGAGAATAAAAAGGAACATAAACTGTGGCAAAAGAAATGTAAGAAGGTGATAGGGGAGGCCAAGCGAGACTATGAGGAACGCATGGCCAGCAACATTAAGGGGAATAATAAAAGCTTCTTCAAATATGTTAGAAGCAGGAAACCCGCCAGAGAAGCGGTTGGCCCTCTGGATGGTGAGGGAGGGAAAGGGGAGATAAAAGGAGACTTAGAGATGGCAGAGAAATTAAATGAGTTCTTTGCATCTGTCTTCACGGCAGAAGACCTCGGGCAGATACCGCTGCCCGAACGGCCCCTCCTGACCGAGGAGTTAAGTCAGATAGAGGTTAAAAGAGAAGATGTTTCAGACCTCATTGATAAATTAAAGATCAATAAGTCACCGGGCCCTGATGGCATACACCCAAGGGTTATTAAGGAATTGAAGAATGAAGTTGCAGATCTCTTGACTAAGGTATGCAACTTGTCCCTCAAAACGGCCACGGTACCAGAAGATTGGAGGATAGCAAATGTCACGCCTATTTTTAAAAAGGGAAAGAGGGGGGACCCGGGAAACTATAGGCCGGTCAGCCTAACATCCATACCGGGTAAGATGGTGGAATGCCTCATCAAAGATAGCATCTCAAAACACATAGACGAACAGGCCTTGCTGAGGGAGAGTCAGCATGGCTTCTGTAAGGGTAAGTCTTGCCTCACAAACCTTATAGAATTCTTTGAAAAGGTCAACAGGCATGTGGATGCGGGAGAACCCGTGGACATTATATATCTGGACTTTCAGAAGGCGTTTGACACGGTCCCTCACCAAAGGCTACTGAAAAAACTCCACAGTCAGGGAATTAGAGGACAGGTCCTCTCGTGGATTGAGAACTGGTTGGAGGCCAGGAGGCAGAGAGTGGGTGTCAATGGGCAATTTTCACAATGGAGAGAGGTGAAAAGCGGTGTGCCCCAAGGATCTGTCCTGGGACCGGTGCTTTTCAACCTCTTCATAAATGACCTGGAGACAGGGTTGAGCAGTGAAGTGGCTAAGTTTGCAGACGACACCAAACTTTTCCGAGTGGTAAAGACCAGAAGTGATTGTGAGGAGCTCCAGAAGGATCTCTCCAGACTGGCAGAATGGGCAGCAAAATGGCAGATGCGCTTCAATGTCAGTAAGTGTAAAGTCATGCACATTGGGGCAAAAAATCAAAACTTTAGATATAGGCTGATGGGTTCTGAGCTGTCTGTGACAGATCAGGAGAGAGATCTTGGGGTGGTGGTGGACAGGTCGATGAAAGTGTCGACCCAATGTGCGGCGGCAGTGAAGAAGGCCAATTCTATGCTTGGGATCATTAGGAAGGGTATTGAGAACAAAACAGCTAATATTATAATGCCGTTGTACAAATCGATGGTAAGGCCACACCTGGAGTATTGTGTCCAGTTCTGGTCGCCGCATCTCAAAAAAGACATAGTGGAAATGGAAAAGGTGCAAAAGAGAGCAACTAAGATGATTACGGGGCTGGGGCACCTTCCTTATGAGGAAAGGCTACGGCGTTTGGGCCTCTTCAGCCTAGAAAAGAGACGCTTGAGGGGGGACATGATTGAGACATACAAAATTATGCAGGGGATGGACAGAGTGGATAGGGAGATGCTCTTTACGCTCTCACATAATACCAGAACCAGGGGACATCCACTAAAATTGAGTGTTGGGCGGGTTAGGACAGACAAAAGAAAATATTTCTTTACTCAGCGCGTGGTCGGTCTGTGGAACTCCTTGCCACAGGATGTGGTGCTGGCGTCTAGCCTAGACGCCTTTAAAAGGGGATTGGACGAGTTTCTGGAGGAAAAATCCATTATGGGGTACAAGCGATGATGTGTATGCGCAACCTCCTGATTTTAGGAATGGGTTAAGTCAGAATGCCAGATGTAGGGGAGAGCACCAAGATGAGGTCTCTTGTTATCTGGTGTGCTCCCTGGGGCATTTGGTGGGCCGCTGTGAGATACAGGAAGCTGGACTAGATGGGCCTATGGCCTGATCCAGTGGGGGTGTTCTTATGTTCTTATGTTCCTTCTTCTCAAGAGGGGAGTGATGAAGCTCAGGCAGGTGTTAAAGTTTAAACACTCAAAATGCCCTCACTGACGTGCACGTACTGCTCTGTACACACATGATCTGTAGCTAAGCCTCCCATTAGTGATAACTGTAGCAGTAGCTGCTGATGCCCTGGTACTGTTTGACACCTCTCCCACCTCTCATATGCTTTTCTGACTGTTCCAGCAGCAGAAAGAACTGTCAGGGAGGTAGGACAAAAGTGTGGATCAACTGTGCCCATCACAGCTGAAAATCCTGAATCCCAGGGCTTCCCTGGTCCACCCTCATTTCATTTCTTACTTGGCAGTACTCCTGCCCTCCCGCACTCCAGAAGACTTAGGACTCTGACTCCAACACTGGCCAAGATCAAAGCAGATCTGACCTATCTACTGCAACTGCCCATTCTCTGCAGCAGCACCCAGCACTGAGATGAGTCAAGACATGTACAGGTATGTCTGTCTGTCTGTCTGTCTGTCTTGGCAGTATCAGCACTAAGAATTATTCAGGGAGGAAGCTTTGTGAGCATGGAACTGTTTTAGCTTTGCTTTTATGACTTTCCACATGCAATACTTTATTAATGTTTATCAGTGGAGACAACTATGAAGTAAAATTCCTGGAGAGCTTTTCCCCCTCTTTCAAAATAAAATTACGTAGAATCTGACAGTCAGATTCAGTACTGACTAAAGAAAACACTTCTTCACTCAATAATTAACAGCTGGAAGAAAACCTCTGTTAACAAATGCATATTATGTCCCACAGCCTGACAGTGTGCGGGCTTGCTTACAAATAAGTCCCAATGAGTTAATGGTCTCCAAAGTGCCACAGGATTCCCACCTCTTGAAAAGTTCATCATTCTCCACTTTCTCAATAACATTTTGTAGACAGGGATGCAAAACAGACACCTGACAATTGGCCACACACTATCCTTCCCCCATATTTTAGGCATTGATCCAGAAAATGTAAAGGGTAGGTGCACTGTTGGCTCAAAACCTCCTAACACCTGAAGCAGATGCCAAAAGGTGCCTCCCCCTACCTGATCATGTGCCAGCTTCTGCTCCTCCCCACTCTCTAATGTTCTAGCTCAGCTCTCTCCTCTCCATCACATTTCCTCTTCCTTTTCCAGTCCAAAAGGTGGAAGGAGAAGGACGAGCAGTGAATGCAAGACGGCCAACAGAGAAGAGTGGCCCCTACCATTCTTCTGCCTGATGTGTTACAGTACCAGTTGGTCTCAGGGATGGGCCAGGCCCTGCGTATGTGGTGCTTAGGAGAGTGTGGTGCGTGCATGTGGGCACTAGAGAATAATCAAGACTTAAGTAGCATGCCAACGATGATATGTGTGAACCCTTGAAAATGTGATTTCCTTCCTTGGTAAAGCTGAACATTCAAAGCCCATCATGACCCACTGTTAGATCAACAGGGGCTGGCTGATGTTCTATCTTCAGAGGGAGTTCTTCCTGCAAAAAGCGATGGGGATAGACGTGACCCTCAAGACATTGTTTTGACTGATCAATTTCATCACCTTGCTGACGGTACAAGCTGAGAGAAGAGTTGGCTTTTGCTGTTTAAGAATGAACTTGATAATTTGCAGACAATTCATAATTAAAGTTTGTCGCCCTGACATGTGGCATTGAGAACTCAGATCATGTTCGAGCATTAGGAAGAATTACTTCAGCTTTTATTTGACAACCCTAAACTTCTACATGCATGCATAATACATCATAATACCTTTCTCTAGACAGCATTCAAGGCAGTTTACATGGGCAGCCTTAGTCTAAACCAGGGGTGCCCAAACCCCAGCCCAGGGGCCACTTGTGGCCCTCAGGGACTCTCAATCAGGCCCTCAGGGAGCCCCCAGTCTCCAGTGAGCCTCTGGCCCTCCAGAGAAATGTTGGAGCCTGTGCTGGCCTGATGCAACTGCTGTCAGCAAGAGGACGACTGTTCGACTTCTCACCTGAGCTGTGGGACAAGGGCTCCTTCCGCTACTTGCTGTTTCACGTCTGTGATGCAGCAGTGGTAGCGAAGGAAAGGCTGGCCTTGCTTTGTGCAAGGCCTTTTAAAGGCCTTGAACTACTGCAAGACCTTCATTCATTCATATGTTCCATTTCTAATATATTCATTTATGTAAATGTATTCAAATTTTCAATGGTAAATTAATTCTTTTTTCCCAGCCTCCGACACAGTGTCAGAGAGATGATGTGGCCCTCTTGCCAAAATGTTTGGGCACCCCTGGGCTAAACCACCATTTTTCAACTGGATTTTTACAATTCTTTCTGTTGCAATACTTTTTACATTAATCCATACTTTAATGGTGTGGATTATCTCTTCTGGCTGTGTGCCATTAAGCTTCAGCAGCAAATTCCTTTTCTTGCTCTTAATACAATGGGACAGTTTTGGTCCCTGCCAGAAGTGTTGCTTCAAATATCTGAACTGAAACTCATTTGTATAGAAAGTCAGTAGTTCAGCAACCTGAAGAGAGACACAAGTTTCATTTAGAGCAAAAGGAGAGAAAGTGGTGTCGCAGGTTTGTTTTGGGATATGGTATATACAGAATAGTTTTTTTAAAAAGATTGATAGTTTGATGACATATTTCTAGAAGGAGGTTTGCAGTGAAGAAGGTGGTAAAGAACTCTCATTATAAAATAATAATAATAATAATTTAAAAAAAACTTTATTTATATCCCGCCATTCTCCCCAAAGGGACCCAGGGCGGCTAACAACATATAAAAAAGATTAAAACATAATTTCACAAACAGATAAAAACATATTAAAAACACATTAGCAGAACCCATAAAAACAGTAGTCAGATAAAAGTCAGAATAAAAGAGCATAAAACAGCAGAGGAATCAGGCCTGTAAAAAGCAACTAAAAGATGTATAAAAGATGTTAAAAAGGCCATGAAGTCAGAAGGCTTGGTTAAACAACAAGGTCTTCAGGCCTCGCCGAAAAGTCTCAGGGAGCCATTCTCAAGTCAAGGGGAAGGGAGTTCCACAACGTTGGTGCTACTACTGAGAAGGCCCTATTTCTTGCAGCCGCCCCACGTACCTCCTTAGGCGGCGGCACTTGTAGAAAGGCCTTCTCTGATGACCTGAGAGGACGAGCCGGATTGTATGGGAGTAGGTGATCTCTAAGATAGCCTGGCCCAGAGCAGTATAGGGCTTTAAAGGTCAAAACCAGCACCTTGAATTGGGCCCAGAAACGAATGGGCAGCCAATGTAGCCCCCGGAGAAGCGATCCTTCTAGAGATCCTACATTCATACAAGTCAAGACAGCAATCTGACTTCAAATAAAAAGCCATTTGAGTTCAAACCGTTTCCTGCATCAGACAATTAATAAAGAGCTACAACACCCTGAATGGACAGTGTGGTCAGAAGTTTTTCTACAGTCGCAGACAAGCATCCCAAAACATGGTCAGACCTACAGATCATCCTCTGCTAGTGCAGAAGCCATAAGAATGTCAAAAATAAAAACGATTCTTTGATTGCCTTCAAGTTTCAAAATCTGCACACTCAATGAACATTCTTGAAAACCCAGTTAGATCACAGTGTACTAAGTAAGGCTGTTCGTCTCTGAAGAAGTTATCGCAGCATGAAAATAGCTAGAGCTAAAGCAACAGCTGTGGATCATTATACTGACAGGAATAGTTTGGTAAACTAAGAAGAGGGGACATGTCAAATAAATCCTAAGGGGTAGAACAGGAAAGTACAACTACAGGCATCTATGCCAATATACTCCTCTTATCACGAAATCTTTTCTTGGTTGAAAAAACTTCAGCAAGCCACTCAAAAGGTAGCCCCTATCCTGCAACTCCATCACTGAACACTCCTTTGTTCACCAACTACAATTTTCCTTTGCTGCATTTACAATCTTTATACCTAAAGATATTTGGGAAATTCATACCAGATGATCATGATCTCTGTCATGGTGACTCTCACTTAGCCCAGGAAACAGAGATTTTTAAAGGATAAGACAGATCAAACAAAGAAAACTTTGTTGATAACACACACTGGTCATATCCTCCAATGAATCACACAATGCTTTTAAAAGGTAACAGCTTGTGCATTAGAAAGTCATTCCAAAAACCTTTTTCAGTAACTCAGAAGCAGCACATACCACAGTCCAGTAGACTACTTTCTTTCAAAAGACATTAAAATACTGGAATTATCAGCAAAACCTTATATCTAAACTGAAACTAAATGCAGCCTCCAAAGGCCACAGAATTGCCTCTGGAGGTCCTAGAAGGGCACTTCTGGTTTTCCGGAAGTGCCTTTCTAGGACCTCCAGAGGCCTTTCTGAGGCCCACAGACACTGTGTATAGCCTCCATGGGCCTCAGAAAGGCCCCTGAAAGCCTCGAAGGTCACTTCTCTGGAGGGAACTGGAGCTGTGCTCCAGTCACCTCTGGGGGCTCTTCTGAGGCCCATGGACACTGCTTTGTCCACCAGGTTTCCAGGTGTTGCAGCAGCCAAGATTGCAGGGAGGAGGAGGGGGAGTTGCAATGGTCTATCGTGAGTCCATCTCCCTTGCCAGGTGCCCTGTCCAGCAGTTTGCTGGGTTCAAGTGCCTGCATGTTGTGTTGATAGGGCCGGACAGGATTGAGATTCTGTTGGTGTACCGCCCGCCCTGCTGCCCAACAGTCTCCCTGTCTGAGCTGACCGGGGTGATCTCGGGGGTAGCATTGGAGTCCCCCCGCCTACTAGTGCTGGGGGACTTCAATGTTCATGCCGAGGCCCCTGCAGCAGGTGCAGCTCAGGATTTCATGGCCGCCATGACAACCATGGGCCTGTCCCAGAAGATCTTGGCCCCAACACATTCTGCAGGACACGTGCTGGACCTGGTGTTTACAGCTGGGCACGGGGGTAGTGATCTGGATGTAGAGGAGGTCAAGATCACTCCGTTGTCATGGACAGATCACTTCCTGGTAAGGTTTAGGCTTGTTGCAACTTCCTACCTCTGCAGAGGTGGGGGACCGTTTTCCATGGTCCACTCCTGACGTTTTCCTGAGGGCTCTGGGGGATTTCCCCACTGCCAAGACTGGTGTCTCATCTGAGGCCCTGGTCGACCTCTGGAATGGGGAAATGACCAGGGCAGCGGATGAGATTGCGCCGGTTCAACCTCTGCCATGTCGTGGATTTGGAGCAGCTCCTTGGTTCACCTAGGAGCTGCGAATGATGAAGCGGCAAGGCAGATGTCTAGAGCGACGATGGCAGAAAACGTGGGATGAATCCGATCGGACACGGAGTAGAGCTCATTACAGAGCCTATTCTGTGGCGGTGGTAGCAGCGAAGAGATCGTTCTTCTCTTCTGAATGGGGTTGCACTCCCTCTGAAGGAGCAGGTCCGCAGCTTGAGGGTCGACCTGGATTCGCAGCTGCTCCTGGATTCCCAGGTGGCGGCTGTGGCTAGGGGGGCCTTCGCTCAGCTTCGGCTGGTGCGCCAGCTGCGGCCGTACTTGGATCGTGCAGACCTGGCCACGGTGATCCATGCCACAGTGACATCAAGGTTAGATTATTGTAATGCGCTCTATGTGGGGCTGCCCTTGAAGACGGTTCAGAAACTGCAATTAGTGCAGAATGCGGCGGCCCGTGTGGTTACTGGAGGTAGGTGGTTTGACTCTGTCAGTCCGCTTCTCCAGCGGCTGCATTGGCTGCCCATTCGTTTCCAGGCCCAATTCAAGGTGCTAGTTTTGACCTTTAAAGCCCTATACTGCTCTGGGCCAGGGTATCTTAGAGATCGCCTACTCCCGTACAATCTGGCTCGTCCTCTTAGGTCATCAGAGAAGGCCTTTTTACAAGTGCCGCCACCTAGGGAGGTACGTGGGGCGGCGGCAAGAAATAGGGCCTTCTCAGTAGTGGTACCAATGCTATGGAATTCCCTTCCCCTTGACTTAAGAATGGCTCCCTGTCTTGAGACTTTTCGGTGAGGCCTGAAGACCCTTCTGCTTAAAAAAGCCTTCTGAGTTCTCGGTCTTTTTAACATCTTTTAATATTTTCAAACACTTGGTCACAGGCCTGATTCTTTTATGATTTGCTGCTCTATGCTCTTTCTACCTGACTACTTTTTATCTGACTACCGTTTTTATGATATGTGTTAATATGCTTTTATCTGTTTTTAAATTATTTTTTTAATGTGTATTAACTTGTTGTAAGCCGCCTTGAGTCCCTTCGGGGAGAAAGGTGGGGTAAAAATAAAGTTATTATTATTATGGAGTCTCCGTAGGCCACAGAGTGGCCTCCAGAGGTCCTAGAAAGGCATTTCCAGTTTTTGGCTTCTAGGACCTCTGGAGGCCATTCTGAGGCCCCGGGAGGCTTCAGGTTGGGCAAAATGTGGCTCATCAGGAGTACCCACATTGAGCCAAATTCGCAGATGCAAAATCTGCGGATAAGTAGGCTTAACCAGTAATCACAAACTGGAAAGTGGCTCATTTACAGTGGTGTATGGTTTCTGCATAGAATTTCCCCCCCCCCCCAATCCAGGGACTAGGTTTCAGTTATCCACAGTTCACAAATTTTTCCCACTGCACTCATGACTCATCTGTTTTTGTTTTGTTTGCCCTCCTGTCACTGTCATCTGTGCTGTCTGCTTCCCGCTTCAGTAACTTATGTTGTCATAGCTGCTGGAGGGTACAGTGTTTGCAGTCCTTTAAATGGAGAACAAGCACTAAAAAGCAAGCACAAACATTAAGCAGTTTGCGGCACTAAGGTAGGGAATGGATTTTTTAACTTTTTAAAACTTTTAAAAACATTTATAAAGCAAATTTGAACATCCTCAAATTTTGGCATCTGCGAGCATTCCAGTAACAGAACCTCTGTGGGTGCCGAGGTCCTATTGTACATCTATATCAGAAGCAGAACTATACATATAAAAAATTATATTAAACATGCACACTACTAAATTCAAACCTATATAACTGATTTAGGGATTTAGGACACAATCCTAACCCCTTATGTCAGTGCTTTCCAGCACTGACATAAGGGCAATGAAGCTCTGAGGTAAGGGAACAAGCATTCCCTTACTTTGAGGAGGCCTCCGTGAGTGACACCCAACTGCAGGATGCAACACATGTCCCATTGGCACCGCTATGCCAGTGCTGGAAAGCACTGACATAAGGAGTTAGGATTGCGCCCTTTGTAAACTGCAGATAATATAATAATAATAATAATAATATACTGTATTTATATACCGCCTTTCTTGGTCTTTATTCAAGACTTTATTCAAGGCGGTTTACACAGGCAGGCTTATTAAATCCACGCAGGGATTTTTACAAATTGAAAGAAGGTTCTTTCTTTCAAGAACCACTACATTCAAGGTGTTACACTCCGATCTGGTTTAACATTCTGGCCTCCATCCTCCCACGCTCCGAGCAGATGGAACAGCTCAGCTGCAGCTTGCCAGCGGCTTCAAGGTCGCACGGTGCCGGTGGCCTCGAACTGGCGACCTTGTGGATGTTAATCTTCAGGCAAATGGAGGCTCTACCCTCTAGACCAGACCTCCTGCCCTCCTTAGATACAATTCTAAGCCATCATTCAGCAGAAGGGAAACAGTTCATTCAGCACACCATTGCCCAGGCTAGGTTAGGCATCACATTCCACAACAGAGGACGAGAGAAGAGATACTAGAAGCAGTAATAGGATTCTGGAAAGAAAAAGACCAGGAATCCCACACAGTTCTCCTCTAGTGCCTTTAACTGGAACAGTTCAGAAAATCCAACAAACCATGGACAAACCAACACCCCCCCCCCCCGTTCCCTTTGCTCCATACCTGGCATTATCAAACATGCAAAGGATGGGCAGAAAAATAAGTCCTATGTCAGGCAGATTTCTTTCCCCTTGATGTACATCTATGCTACTGTAATCATTCCTTTAAAAAAAAGTAACTTCAGCAAATTGTTGCAATTCAACAAATATTCAACAAATGTTAAAAACCTTAATTTATTGATGAAGCCCTACTGCTAACAGCAGTATCACAGAAAACATTCTCAGTGAGCAGTGGCATCACTAGGGGATGTGGGGGGGGGGTTTGCAGGCCGTACTGGATGGGTGATGTGCACTGAAGGGTTATGTACTAAAATTGCAGTTTTTAGGAATAATACCATCATGTCATATACCATTCGATGTGGAATTTACAGCAAAATGAAATGAAAAAAATCCAGAGTGAGATATCTCTTTCTATCAAAAGTTATAGTCAAAAAAACCAGAAAACAAAAATACATGCAGCCCTACGGAAAGTGAAACAAAGCCGTATCGTATGTTTACTCATAAGTAGGCAAACTTGCTTTAGTCCAGTGGTTTTCAAACTCTCATGGAGAGTTTAAGCCACTGTTAAGTGCTTGCAGGGGTGGGGGGAGGCAGCGGGAGCGGGTGGAAGGCAGCAGTGCGATCCCCAGGATCACACTGCTCAGGGGGCTGCAGGGGCTTGGGTGCACTTACCCAAGACTCCTGCAGCCTCCCCAGAGTGTGGGGAGCCCGGTGCAACCTTTGGCAGGGCTCCCTGCAGCAGTGAAAGTAAAAGCGGAGCAATTGCACCCCGCCTCTGCTAAAGTGGAAGCGGAGCGCAATTGCTGCGCTTTCACTTTCACTGCTGCGGGGAGCCCTGCCAAAGGTCGCACCGCACTCCCCGCACTCCTGGGAGGATGCAGAAAGCTTGGGTAAGTGCACCCAAGCCCCTGCAGCCCCCTGAGTGGTGTGATCCTGGGGATCCTGCTGCTGCCTCCTCCCTGCCTCCAGGCTGCCCCCGCCCCTTAAGGGAGCAGAGGCCAGGGCCCACAGGCTGGGGCGTTGCGACGCCCCAGTTTGAAAAGTCCTGCCTTAGTCCATCAGAAAGGGCAGGCTGAAAGGAATTTGATGTCACCAGAATGGTCCCAATCCAATGAATGCAGCCCCCAAAAACACCCGAGAAAGAAGTCCCTACCTCCAAGTGGATGAATGTATTGAGCCCAATGGAAAGCAAAACTGAGCCACATGGTCGAATTTACTCGTGAGTGAGCAAATATGCCTTGGCTCTTAGTCAGGTCAGGCAAGAGGAATGCGGGGCTACCAGAATGGTCCCGATCTGATGAATGCAGAGCTCAAAAAATGCACCAGAAGGCAGGCCCCCCACCCACTTAAAAGGATAAAAACAGAGACTTCAGCTGGTAAAGTGAATTTTTTTCTTTTTTAGACTTGCAAAGCCAGGTGGGTCCTGGCAGTTACATGGTTTAAACCAGCCATTTTCAACCACCATGCCGCAGCACACTGGTGTGCCGCAAATGGTCCCCAGGTGTGCCATGGGAATTTGGGAGAGGGTCATTTATCAATAGGACCATTGGGGAATGTGAGCCCCCATTGACAGCACAGTGTGCCATCACAATTGTAAAAAAGCTGATGGTTTGCCTTGACCATTTTAGTGCCTTGCCAGTGTGCCGTGAGATGAAAAAGGTTGAAAATCACTGGTTTAAACATAAGAACTTAAATTGAACTGTGTCACAGGGTTGGACAAGTGCTTTTTCCTTTAAGAGGTTTTAAGCTGGTTGCTGGGCAGAAGACCTGAGATTGTCCAGGTGTAGTTCATTGCTAATTTAGAGAGTATAAAACCTGGGTGTGGGTTCTCAGAGAGAGCATAGGAACAAGGAAGCTAGGGCCAGCAGTCCTTGGGCAGGAGTATGCTGGAAAGAGTGTTATGTGACTGACCTGCCTACAATGTTGGTAACTGTTAAGTTAGCTAACCTTTCTTATTCTATCCTGTTACTGTAAAATGCATGTATTATTTGGAGCAAACAGACTTCAAAGTTTAACTTGTTTTATAATAAAATCCTTCTATTTGAAGATTAAGTGCAATACATTTTATTGACCAAGGGAATGTACTTTAAAAGAACCTGGATGCTTATGGTATTATAAGCAGACCACATTATCCTTCAGGGGTTTGGTGGAAGAGGGTGTGGTTTATATCCTGCCAGGGTTTGGGAATTCCCTCTAATCTCTCTCTGACCCCATGCATCTGCAAGTGCATTACACAAGTACAGCTGGCATAAGAAGAGTGCTTTCCCTTGCAAACAGCAGCAGTGAGTCTAGTGGGATATCAATGCACCATATTAGAGACACTCTAGAGCAGTGGTGGCGAACCTATGGCACGCGTGCCAGAGAGGGCACTCCGAGCTGTCTGCGTGGGCACACACGCTGAGCTGGGCAGCCTGGAGAGGGGCGCTGAAGCTGCTGTCACTCTAAAGAAAATGGAGGCTCTCTCTGAGATTCCGTGTGTGGGGAGGGCGGGCTGCTTCCCTCCACCCCCTGAGCTCACTGCCTTCCTCTCCCATCGCCCCACCTGCCCTGAGTTTGTTTCCCCTTTCAATTTTGCCTGCTCTGCAGGCTTAAGGTTCCTGTTTTTCCCTTCCCCAACTCTCCAGCAGGCTCAGCCAATCAGCATCCAGCAGGCTCCTGGCTTTTTCTGTTGGAATGGCTCAGGGCCCTTCACTGGCTGAGCTGCCCTCCTCCTCAGCCATTGCGAGCCTTTGCAGCCCACCTTTCTGTGAGCAGCTCCCCACTCAGCGACAGGAGAGGCTTTTGCTCCACAGCACAGGCGCAGCTGGGGGTGAGCAGCGCAGCCAGAGACAAATCCTGGGTGTCTACTCAGAAGTAAGCCCCATTACAGTGGATGAGGCTTATTCCCAGGAAAGAGTGGCTGGGATTGGAGCCTTAGAGCCTGCTCCTGTGCATGTCTACTCAGAAGTAAGCCGCATTACAGTGGATAAGGCTTACTCCCAGGAAAGGGTGGCTGGCATTGCAGCCTTAGAGCCTGCTCCTGTGCGTGTCTACTCAGAAGTAAGCCCCATTAGAGTCAATGAGGCTTACTCCTAGGAAAGAGTGGCTGGGATTGCAGCCTTAGAGCCCACTTCTGTGGGTGGGGTTTTAAAAAATATATTTATTTTATTGTTTGAAAAAATGAGCAGTGGCAAGGTCTTGCAGCCACCCCCTCCCTGCCAATATTTCTTTACCCAGCATGTAATTAGTCTGTGGAACTCTTTGCCACAGGAAGCAGTGATGACAACTTGCCTATATGCCTTTAAGAAGGGATTGGACAAATTTCTAGAGGAAAAGTTCATTATGGGTTACAAGTAATAGTAGGTAAAAGATGTTAATGTATGAATTGTTTTTTCTAAACTAAAACCTCAGTATTCAGGTTAAATTGACGTGTTGGTATTTTGGGATAAAAAAGTGGGTTTTGGGTCGCGGTTTGGGCACTTGGTCTCTAAAAGGTTTGCCATCACTGCTCTAGAGTTATAAAATTTCCTGAAGAGTTGAACTGTGGTAAAAAAAAACCACCAATTTTTTTTCTAAGAATTTTCACCTCACAGAAAATCTGGGAAACAAACATTTGCAATATTTTATCATCAAATCTGACCACATTTTACTACTTTAAGAACATAACATGTATTATATATAATTCAGTTAGCACATAAAATTATACTATTTGACATCTTTATGAAATACAAAAGTATAAATGGTATTCAAGCAATAATTACAATTACTGCCAGTAGTAAAGATGTAGCAGTAAGTTGCTGCAGTCAAATATCCCCAAACTTCTTAGTGTTTTCAGCTATAAAAATAAAAATGAAAAGTAGAAGCTATTACAAATTGTAAACTAAAGCAAGTTTTTTTTTATTATCTGGACTTAAAACAACCTTCTATTCATTCCGGATAATGTCAGCATTATGCAGAAATAGAAGAAACTTGCAACACCAGTTTACTGGAGGGTAATAACAGGATGCATATATACACTAAACAATTCAAATTATTTGGGGGGGAGGGCAACATAAAATGTCTCCAGCTTAGCAGATCAGTGTTAAATTCTATAAGTAAACAATGCTATTCAGGAAGGAATGCATATTGTCAAACATAATCATATTTCTTTCACAAGCTGCATAAGATGGAAGAACCTAAAACAGATGAGAGGTTTCAGAGTTGTACATGCCTGATGTTGTATTTGGTCTTGATGGCTTTTAGAAAGCATTTTGAATAAATCAAAGGCAAGTACAACAATCCATTAAACTTGAATTTTAAAAAACATTTCACTCATTTTAAAAAAGCAGTTTTTTCACACCAAGTGTTTCCCAACATTTTCAATTTTCCCCACTAAAGCTGAAAAAATATCCTGGGAGAAAAAAGTTTTTTCCAGGCCTTCATATATTTAATCCACTCCCAATAAATTGTGCTTTGCCTCAGGAACTGGCCAGGGTTGGAGAGGAACTCTGGGCAATAAACTTGAACTTCATAAGGTCAGCCCTTAAGATTACTTCCCTGCTTAGAAAGCCTGATCAACTGCCTTCCACTCAGCTTCCTTTTTTTCCTCCCAGAGCGTTACACTGATGCCTAGAGAAAGCTCTTGGCTGCTGTTCAGTCCTGTTTTTATGTGAATACTTCTCCTGAGTCCTGCCTAAGTATCTCAAACACTTCCTAGAGCTGAACCATACCCTGCAATATCCAGCATTTTTACGGTACCTAGCAAAAGATTTGGAATACTGCATGAGAAGTCTTGACTCCAGACATTCGGTTCTAAAAACATTCTTCCATTTCCAACTTTAGAATCAGTTCAAACCCGGGGCCTGGGTTTCTGCTATACACTTGCCCTCATCTCACAGTTAGGTACCAGCTATCATTTCTGTTCCCAATTTCCTGTCTCCTTCTGACTATCCTTCAGTTGCAATATTTCACTGTCTAATGTGACTATTGTTCAGACTTATTTACATGTCTTCGGCAGCCTACTGCACTTCTTGCCACTTGGAATCATGGTTAAGCAGCACATCTTGAAACAGCAGTATTCTCAGGTAATAACTAGTAGGGTGTAATGGCTAGAATGCTGTCTTTGAACCAGAAAGACCTGAGCTCAAATCAGCTCTCAGTTATTAAGCTTAATAAGTGATCTTGGGTCCAGGCATCTTGCAGCCTAACCTATGTCACAGGATTGTTGCAAGGAATAAAGGAGGGAGAAGAAACCACCCTTGGAGAAAAGGCTACATATAACTGTTAAAAACAGTAAGCAGCATTGCATCCACCTATTCTCTCTGACTAGGGCAGGGGAAATGAAAAGTAGGAAAAAAAAATTGCACCTAGCCAGTGATAAGGTATTCATATCCAGTATCAAAATGAAAATAAATATCTAGTCCTCCCAGCTATCTGGAAATCTTTCATACATGTTCCTCCTTCCTGGACTCCATTGTGTTGGATAATTACCAGCCAGGTTCAAATCTCCCATTTCTGGGCAAGGTGACTGAGCAGGTGGTGGTGTGCCAGCTACAGACAGTTCTGGATGCAACTGATTATCTGGACCTGTCAATGTGGCTTTAGAACAGGTTTCAGGACAGAAACAGCCTTGGTCATCCTGGCAGATGATCTGTGCCAAGGACTAGACACTGAAAGTACAGGTTGAGCCTACTTATCTGCAGATTTTGTATCTGTGGATTTGGTTGAACGTGGGTTCACCTGGTCCTGCTGGACCTTTCAGGTGCTTTCAACACCATTGACCATGGTGTCCTGGGTTGGTTCGCCAGGCTGGGGGCACCATTTTGCAGTGGTTCTGATCCTCCCTGGCCAACAGATTCTAGAAGGTATTATTAAGGAACACTTGTTTGGCATCTTAACTTTTGATATACAGGTGCCACAGGATTCTATTCTGTTCCCAGTGGTTTCATATGGATGTTTGTTTAAACATCTATATGAAATTACTAGATCATCTGGAGTTGTGGAGTGGGTGTCATCAGTATGCAGGTGATACCCAGCCCTCTCTCATTATCTCAGCTAAGCAAGGGTGGCTATAGGAACCCTGGAGCACTGCCTGGAGGTGGCTGGGAACTGATGAAGGTAAAAAAAAAAAAAATTAAATCCAAACAAAAAATGAAATTAAATCCAGAGGTGGTCTTTGTTAGGAAACTGACAATACAGACAGTGAACTATCAATTCACTTGCACTCCTTCTACAGAAGTAGGCCCACAGTTTGGTGGTCCTTCTTAATTCATTGCTCCTTCTGGATCACCTGATAGCTGTAGTGGCCAGGAAACTTTTGCCCAAATATGGGCCCAATCCTATCCAACTTTCCAACTCCGGTGTAGCCACAATGCAACCTCATGGTAAGGGAACACATGTTCCCATACCTTAAGAAGGTCCTAGTGACTGCTCCTCCATCACAGGATACAGTGCACACCCCACTGACACAACCCCACCGCATTGAAATTTGGATAGAATTGGACCCTAAGGCTGGTGTGCTAGCTGCAGCCATACTTGAGCGAGTTGTATTTAGCCACAGCGGCCCATGCCTTGGTCACCAAGACTTGACTATTGCAATGCGATTTACATGAGACTGCCCCGAAGGCTGTTCGGAAACTGAAGCTGGTGCAGAACACAGCAGCCTGTGTGGTAGTCAGAGTTTGGCAGTTTGATTCTGTCCAGCCATTGCTCCGGCAGCTGTACTGGCTGCTGGTTCATTTTCAAGAACAATTCAAGGCGCTGGCTTTGACTTTTAGAGACCTTTATGATTCAGGACCAAGGTGTCTAAAGGATTGCCTTCTGCCAAATCAACTGGCTGACCCATTAAGCAGCCTTCCCAGTATACTGCATGACAGCATGGCCACCCGGTTGTAATAGAAGTCCCATACAGCTAAAAAGGGTTGCCATGCACTGGGGGGAGGGAGGGCAGCCCAGTAGCAAGAGGGCAAGTGTGGTGATTCCATGCCTGGCAGCCATTGAGCTCAGGAGTGGCCAAGCTGAATTGTCTAGGCCAGTGGTTCTCAAACATTTAGCACCAGGACCCACTTTTTAGAATAAGAATCTGTCAAGACCCACCGGAAGTGATGTCATAACTGGAAGTATCATCATCAAGTAGGAAAATTTTTCTGCTTGATGAAAAACATTCTAGGCTGCAATCCTACTCACGTTTACCCAGGAGTAAGTCCCACTTACTATCATTGTTAAAAGCATATACAGAGTAGCCTGTTAAAAGTACAGAGCTGTAACATTTCTCCAAATGCAATCACATACCATAGTGGCATCAAGTCTATTAAAAATAAAATATTGAAATGAATGAGGACCCACCTGAAATTGGCTCGTGACCCACCTATTGGGTCCCGACCCACAGTTTGAGAAACACTGGTCTAGGCAGTTGTGGCATTTGAGCCTCCCTCCCTCAAGATTCCGTTAGCTTCTTCTGCTCAGATGACAACAACGATGTAATTGTCAAATGCTCAGGATGGCAACAGCCACACAGCTACCATGGGGAGAAAAAAAATCCAAGAGAATACTGCTTCTCATCAGAGAGGGTCCTGCCATGGATACTGACTTTGGCCAAGGCCAAATTGATGACCACAAGTGGCAGGTCTTTCTATTTAGTAGCATCTCAACTCTGGAACTCCCTCCCTATTGAGTTAAGATCAGTATCCTCCTTGTTAACCTTCCAGTAGGGACTAAACATTTGTCTACCACTTAGTGTGTCCCCGCCCCCTCCCCGGCCTTTTAAGCTGCTTTTAGTTTTCATTTTAAAACACTATTAATTGGATTGTTATATTTATCATTATTTCTGCTTTTTAAAATTGTTAATGCTTTATTGCTTTTTATCATCTCCAGTCCCTCTGCTTTTAGCAATCATGAGTTTCATGATTTTATTGTATCTTATTGTAAATTTTGTATTTTAACCTCTGTTAGCCACCTTGGGCATCACATTTATGGGACAAAATGAGATATAAATGTAAAATATAAAAGAGAACATACTAGTTTCCATTACAGAAAAGGCTACTCCTTTGTGTATCATTTTAGTTTTTAAATCTGATTCCATTTTATAGGCCAAAAGACAAGAGACTGCCTGGAAATAGTACACTACACATAATTATTCATAAACTAAACATCAGTTTCATTGAGAAAGCCTTTACTCAGAATACTGAGCATCTTCTCCAGTCAAATGAATGAGGTGTGTTTCATGAAAAAATGTGTGTTAACACATGCTGTTTGAATTGGACAAGCCCTGGGATTAACTAACAATTTAGATCCAAACACAGTGATCAAAGGTTTGCCTCTGAAAGTTTTTGCAAATTCTCAACACTTCCTAAAGCCAATTTGTTCAAGCCCATTTCTAGATTGTTTATACTCCTCAAATCATATCAATTCTCTTTAACATTCCAACAAATTCACTTCCAGTCTTCCTATTCAATGATATGTTACAGTGATGAAGTTGGTGTGAGTTCTTCTAACACAATTTGTTCTTTTGCTTGCTTCCCAGATTTCTTCACACCCTTGCTCTAGTTCAGGGGTGCCCAAACCCCGGCCCTGGGACCACTTGCAGCCCTCAAGGCCTCTCTATGTGGCCCTCAGGGAGCCCCTAGTCTCCAATGAGCCTCTGGCCCTCCGGAGATTTTTTAGAGCCCACACTGGCCCGACACAACTGCTCTCAGTGTGAGGGCAACTGTTTGGCCTCTCGAGTGAGCTGTGGGATGAGGGCTCCCTCCACTGCTTGTTGTTTCACGTCTGTGATACAGTAGCAGCAGCAAAGGAAAGGCCAGCCTTGCTTTGTGCAAGGACTTTTATAGGCCTTGAGCTATTGCAAGGCCTTCATTCATTCATATATGTTCATCTTTAATATATTCATTTATGTAAATTTATTCAAATTTGAAATGTAAATTAATTCGGCCCCCGACACGGTGTCAGAGAGATGATGTGGCCCTCCTGCCAAAAACTTTTGACACCCCTGCTCTAGTTTCTAATGTCACTTGATTTCTGCTGCTTCAAGCAAGCATCTGTTTCTGCTGTTCATAGTAACATTCCTTTCTTGAATGTCATTTCATACTTTGTTCTTCTTGCTAGTAGTTCAAAAGGAACATGGATCATCATACTGGAACAGCATAATATAAATATTTGTAACAGAACTATATCTATTACGCAAAAAACAGCTTTCTGCCCCTTACTAAGCCCCCACCCCCAGGACTCTGAACCAACACTATTCTTTGTGCTGCTGAAACAGAAGTGCCTCTCAAGACTAATTTTTCCATGTTGGCTATAAAAATAAAATCAATTTATCACAAAATGGTTATTTGCTCACAAGAGTCTTTCATAAAAAGGAATATACTGCAGATTCCAACAGAAACTGAAAAGTAAGTGATCTAAGCAATTAAGCACTACCAGCAGATCCCAACTCTCTGGACATACCTGAGTAATAAATTAGAAGCACAATAGGGCAGTGAACAGGGAAGGAGGACACATTGCTGCAAGACATGCACGTGTGCACGCAACACACAGACACCCCATAGATTAAATATGCAAGGTACTAAGAACTGCCGGAGTAAAAAGGAGAGAGGTTACTAACCTTCCCGCAAGCTGTGGTAAGAATCCTGACCAAAGCCTACATTCTTTCCCTCCTTTGACACAACCTCTGCCAATGGCACAATTCCACCATAGGTGGGCTGAAGAGTTTTGGTTTTGTCCAACATGCTGGAGCAAGTCCCAGGACCAAGATGTCCCCCCTCAGGCCTGCAGAAGCTGCTTAATCCTCACAACAGTGCCAGTATAGCTCTCACAAAGCCTTGCCAGCTCAGGTGCCAGTCTAAAGCTTGAAGCGGAGCTCACGCTAGGTGTCGAACACACACCAAAGGCATTTAGACAGTAGACATGTGAAGTTCAGAATCTGTGAGCTCCTGGCAGAAGCCAGACTCAGAATACTGAGACACAGAAATGCCTTCCCTCCCCTAAGAATGGGTGCATGTACATGCACACAGTGAGGGGCTAGGGAGGATTGAGTCTCAATCTCCACGGCTGTGCACAATGACAGATGGATAGATTCCTTCATGAAGCTGCTTGCTCCAACAGCTAACCTCATTCACCCAAAATAGTAAGCAGTTGGTTTCTCTTCTCAGACCTCAAGACATATGCCAGGCAAGCATAATCACGTGACTTAGTTCCAGCCCTCTTCTCCTCTGAAGTTTAAAACTGTGTTCACAATGTTGAGAGGAAAATCTCTGGATCAAGCAGACACTGAGCTGCCTTCCTGTTCCCAATTTAACCAACAATGAATCTTTACACTTGAAGAAAAGTTCCTGGCTTGACACTCCTACAGATAATTTTCTGGGCATTAAGGCCCAACATAGCTACAGCACAATGTGTAGTTTACCTCAGCCCTGATTTCTTTCAATTTTGAAATGTTATAATTGGGGGAGGGATGGAATACGTCTCTATGGTAGTTTGAATAAGCCTCAATGTTAAGTTAGATAACAAGGTCCTGTGATTGCTTTCTACCAATTATTGCAGAACAACAACTGATGGCAAGGAGGAAGATCCAGCATATAAATAGTTTCATCCATTTGATGCTCACCTCCATGAGAAAGGAAGTATGTCCTTCCTCTCCCTTATGTCATAATGTTTCGAATATAGCATGTTGGAAAGAAGAGAGAGAGTCCAGTGTTTCTCAAACTGTGAGTCAGGACCCACTAGGTCGGTTGCAAGCCAATTTCAGGTGGGCCCCGAAGCACCTAGTTTAGCTGCTTTTAAAAATACAGAACTGAAAATACAGGGTACAGAGCTGCTGGGCAGGGCAGGTTTCCAGTGGGAGAGAGGCTGGGATGCTGAAAAGAGGGGAGTGCTGTGTGGCTGGGGAAGGATCCAAGTCTGCATTCTGCTTTGAGTTCTGGGCTGGAATGTTCGAATGCCAGCTATGCAAAACATCAGCACAAGCATGCTGTGCAATGGGACCTTTGGCTGGTTGTAAATTAGGTTTGAAGATTCAATTGATGATGTCACTTCCAGCGATGACATCACTTCCAGGTTAAGAACATCACTACTGTAAGTCCTGACAGGCCCTCATTCTAACAAGTGGGTCCAGGTGCCAAAATGCTTGAGAACCACTGACCTAATCTAATTCCAGCTCTAAACTCTGTAGCTCTAAAGCACCCAGGACAGATGCCTGCCAACCCAGGGTGATAGCTTGCTCTTCACTAGGGCTAAAATGAACACCTCATTCTTTTTACAAATGTTTCACCAGAAAAGTTATTGCCTCTGGAGTCTCAAGTAACTACATCCTGGCAGAGAAACTACATGGCAAAGAAAACTAGGAAATAAATCCTAATCCTACTACCTGTGAGAAAACAATGAAAACATTTCATCCCTGGGAATTAAGGTTAAAAAATGTCTTGTGGCTAGAACAAATATTGAACAAGGACAGTGGAAAAGGCATGTTCTAACTGGCAGTCAACATTTTCCCTGTGCGCAAGTTGCATTTAAATTTTAGACTGAAATCAAAAAATGAAGGATCTATCCAAATGACTGAACTCAGATCACCATGATGCATAAATGGGATTACATCTTTTCAAAAGTTTTACTGTAAATCTACCCTGGATTAGTCGAACACTTAGAGCATTTCAAGTCACTAGTCAGGTTAGTAAGCTTGGGATGTTCCCAAGAACCCACCTGGTGCTCATAAAGATGCTCGGAGTGATTGAGTAAAACTCCTAGGTATGCAACATTGTACGTGCTTGCCCAGCAACTGTAGCTTATCCTTTCAGGCAACTGGTTGCAGCTGCTGAAGCAGCTCAGGAGCTTCCTAGTCCTGATGGACAGATGGCCAAAGAGAAGTGCTAGTTGTGTTTTCCCTCAGGGGAAGAGGAGGGAATCAGTCTGGGAACCTGGATCCATGCCCAGTTACTAAAAGGTCCTGGAGCAGTCTCTGCCCCCATAATGAATATGCATGCGCACAGGATACACTGCCACCCTCACACTGGCAGAGCTTCTGCATAAACTGACTTTTTAAATATCATGAACTGTAAATGCAAGAATAGCTGCTGCAGGCTGGAAACCTATCCAATGACGTCAAAGCACATTCTGAGCTCTGTATACTACTTCACTTCTCCCTGCTTCCTTTTCCATGTCACTTACTCATTACCTCACAGATCTGTGTACACTGACCTTTAAATCTTTCAACTGCCAAAGTGCACTCTAAACACCAAGAGTCAGATTACCATTCCTACCCCCTTCTAGTCAGTATGATACAGATCAAGGATTCAGCTCTACTTGACTTTGGTAGCACATTATTTTACGTACCAAAATATGCATGCCCAGGCAACCACCCTCTTACTAGTTAAGATGCAAATTAATTTGGGAGCTGTAATGCATACATAGGTTGGGATCACCTCTTCCCTTTCTGGAGTCTCAAATGGATTATTTCCACAACTGCCTAACACATTTTGAGCTATGGCAACTGCTGTGATTAAGCTATAAATCCAATACCCGCAACGAGGAAGCTAAAAGCCAATCCAAAATTAAGAACTCCAACACAGAAGCTGCAGGAAAACTGTTTCTGTAGGGCAACCCTCCACACACACTTGAAATCTGCTTATGTTGATAGCCTGCTCATATGGAAAATCTCTATGCAAGCTCCATACACTCCTGACAGTGCTATACACCAAGTCCCCTACCTACCAGTTAGATTCCAGGAGCATGCATGTAGGTTGGAATGTTCATAGCTCAATACATCTGGCTGTTTCTGTCCCAGCGCTATCATTCCTGTTCAAAAGCAACAACAAAAGTACTGTGCCCTAACTAAAGTGCCAGCACCTCAGTCCATAACTTGTACATCTGCAATGCCATCTGTAACTCAGGGAACCAGTGTATTTTATTAAGCAAGTGTCCAAGAACAGCTGTTTCAGTCCTAGAAAAGGGTCTAGAAGGTGCAGGTCTAGGGGAAAATTGATGCAGTTTTACTGAAATGTAATCCAGCAAAATGGAGATAACACTGATGGACAATTTCCAAGGTTTGAGATATGCCTATTTCAATGGAGTGTACTATTCTCCATTATCTCCTGGGGGCTGGGGAATAGGCCCTCAGTTTGGCTGTACTTGTCATAAGAAGCGACTAAACAGCCTCTGTTTAGTAGATGGGACTCGATAGCCTGGGAAGGCAGCTCATCTGAGAGAAGGAAAACTCTGATCCCAAACCTCCACTGCCTTGTGGCTACATCCAGTTATGGAAAAGGCTTCAGGAGTCAACCTCGAGGCAAAATCTGGAGCCGGAGTCCCTGAGGCAGTTCATGGCTGAACATAGTCACGTTCTGGCAACTCCTGCGACGCCGCTGGAATCAACCGTATTAGCCTCTGCCTTTCCATTGGACCATTTCAGCGACGTAGAGAGGGGGGATTTGCTGCATGGGAAACAGTCTATCCTCCATATCTACTTTACCCAGGCTTCGCGTACTAGAGAGGACACTCTGTTCCAGAACCACTATTACGAGCGTGATACCATAGTCTTCCGAGACTGAAGGATGCCAACAACCAACTAATCTCCATTACAGCAAGTTAAGAATCTGGGGGTCCTCCTGGATAAGGAGATTTTGCACCTGTTAAATAGGCTCCACCCCTTCTTAGAACAAGAATTTCACAATGCTGACCTACATTGCCATAACTTCACGAAACTTTTCATATATTGCCCTTCCTCCATAGCTCCTCCCCACAGCTTTTATCCTCACAACAATCCTGAAAGACATGCTAGGTTGAGAGCCAGTGACTAGCCTAGGATCATCCAATGTTCCATGGCTGACCAGAGGTCTGAGCCCATGCCTTCCTGGTTCAAGTCTAACACTCTCCCACTGATTTTCAACCTTTTTCATCTCATAGCACACTGACAAAGCACTAAAATTGTCAATGCACACATCAGGTTTTTGATAGTTGACAAGGCACACCGTGCTGCCAAAGGGGGGCTCACACACCCCCTTGGCCCTACTAATTTATGACCTTCTCCCAAATTCTTGTGGCACACCAATGTGCCACGGCACAGTTGTTGAAAATGGCTGCTCTAACCACTTCCCCACACTGGCTCTTCCCCGAACCGAAAAGGATTAATTCTGTGAAGCTCTCTATATGACAGCCAAAATGCCGCAGCTCACCCCCCAATAAATACTGGAATGCAAGAACATTCTGCAGAACCGATTGTGTAATTACATGAGCTGACTATAAGCGTCCGGGCCAATACCTAGGTACAGTTGACCCTCACTATCTACACGGATCTGTTTCTGGACCCCACATGGATACCGATTTCCGTGGATAATGGAATCCATGAGGAGGGCCTCAAGGACCTCCTGGATGCCTCTGGGAGGCCTTCTGAGGCCCACGGAGGTCACTTGTGACCTCCCTGCACCTTAGAACACCTCCAGGATATGATCAGAAGAGACTTCCAGTCAGACTCAGAAGGTCCTCGAGTCCCTCCAGATGTGGGGTAGGCACCCGTGTTGAGTTAAATCTGCAGCCAAATTCATGTTAAGTCAAACCCATGGAAAAGAAGAGCCCACTGTACTGATGCTCACCTTTTAAAAAACATGTTTGTTTTTTTAAAGGATTACTGAGTAACACACATGTACACACTGCACAAGAAAAACAAAATGTCAAGAGGGCTGACAATATCAATGCAATACAGAAATGTAATTGTTATCACAGACCACCTTAGCCTGCTAATGAAGAAGGTCTTTCCAAAACAATCTATGATAGGAAGGCACATAGGAGGAATAAGGTGTCTGGTGGCAAAGGTGTCTGTCACAATAAACATCTGATCTAACAGCACCTCTAGAAAGCCTGAACTCATACATCACTTTCTGCAAAAATGCCAAATGTCAGACATGAGAGTACTACTTCTGCATAAAAAAAACCTCAGTGAAGATTTCCAATAATGTGCAGTGTCCCCATAAGCCACCACTAGCATGAAGTGTGATATTTATGCAAAAACCACTTGCACTCATCCACCTAAACAGAGAAGGAGGTAGCCTAGAGTCTTACTGTAAAAACCAGGGGTGATATTGGCAATTTCTCCACCAAAGTCTGTCTGAAGGTGCTACTCATTTTACAGTCCCAGCACAAATGCAAAAGAGACTCCTCATCTTTTTGTCCATGCCAACAGACAATATCATTTTGTACATGTGATGTAGCCAAAGTGGGATGAGGTGCCAGTGGTGATGCTGGTACTCACTTTCAAAGGCCCTTCACAACCTGGGTCTAAAATACCTGCTCTGCAATTCTCTATTATGGGAAATGGGGATCTCTCTGGGGATCTCTCTGAAAATCACTGCAGTTCTGGAATAACTTTCAGAGTTAGACCAAAAGGAATGTAATGCTGATGGTACCTTTCAGGTGTCACGAAACTAATATATTGCTCATGGCCTTTGACAGCTAATATGAGGACCATGGGATGTAGCTTTTATTGGTAAATTAAGTTAAATCTAAATTGTTATGTATTTATATTTTATATAACATTTAAATACAGTTTTAAGTAAATGATTTAGAGCCTAGAAAGTGGAATACATCTATCTTAATAAAACAATGTATTACTAGTTCACCCCAGAGAACTATTTTTTTTTTGTTTACTGCTTAGGCTTTTATTGTCACACCCCACTTTTTCCTTGCTCCCTCACAATATAGGATAGTGGGTCTCAAACTGGTGGGTCGTGACCCACCAGCTTGTGTAAAGCTTCCCCTGTTCCTTTAAGGGGAAGGGAGAGGATTCCCAGTTTTACTCCCTAAGTAAGTCTTTGCAGGGGAGGAGCTAAAAGGGGTGAAAGGGGGCTACTTTTACTTACTGAGGGCTATTGGTAGTGAGGAGCCCCAATCAGCCTCCACAGGGCTCCCCAATGCTTAGACTGTTGATGAAGAATGTTAGAATGTTGAGAAAAACCAGTCACCAAGCAACCAGGAAGTGCTTAGTGCTCAGTAAGTAAAAATAGCCCCCTTTCACCCCCATTAGTGACACGATCCTGGGAATTGAATTGCTGCCCTAGCCCCTCCCCTGCAAAGACTTACTTAGGGAGTAAAACTCTCCCTAAGTTTGAGAACCACTGATATAGGCTAATGCAGGGGTTCCCAAAGTGTGCATTGTGACACCTCGGGACAGTGGTTCCCAAACTTACCTGGATCACAGCATCCCCATAGCCTCTTCTTCCTGGCTCAACTGGGTGCCACCATCTTCAATCTTGCAAAGTATCACAAGATTCAAGATGGTAGCATCCAAATATCATGAGGTTTTGCGAGATAAAAGATGGTGGGACCCAGGAAAAAAGGTATAGGGGGGGTCACTGGGGACATTCCACAGTGCCCCTGCAAGTGCGCCAAAATGCCTAAGACATTGCAACACATACTTTGGGAACCTCTGCCTTAGGGCATCGTGGCACACACACAGGGGCACCGGTTTAGCAGAAGCGGAGTGCGATCGATCCACTTTCATTTGTGAAGCTTCGAGGAGCCCTCTGGATAGCCACGCAGGACTGCCCGCACTTGGGGCAGAGGAAGGGCCCTCCTGTTTTGTGTTTTCCCTTCCCAATGGCAGTTAACTCCCCTTTATGGGATTGTGCCAGGGTGCCATGTCTATCAATCACCCCAGAAGGAACCCAAACAGAGGTGCACATACTGTGCACCTTGCTTCTTGAAACACCCTTTCTTGATGGACTACAGAAGTGCCACTGTATCATCTCAGAGAGATGAGACAGACAACCCACAGAAAGGGAAAAATGATCATGCATCCCCCTGACCATTTATATTCTGCTTAAGAGATGGGCACTGTGTAAAAAGTCCAACTCAGCTGTGGGCTATTAACTTTGAAAAGTCACAGTTCTACCTCCAGATACATAAAATGATATAAATAGGTACTTCATAATCTTGACAGTAAAATTGCTAGATATATTGTAATAATGAACTGATTTTCCTTTCTCAAACAGTTCTGAGATTCAAGCTGACAACTGACCCATAATGCAACATTATGCTCTGGAACAATATGAGTGTCTTAAGAGGTAAGCCAAGCAGGGACTGTACTTCTAATAAGGGAACTGATCCGTTCCTTTTCTTGTGTCTAGTATCACTTCCAAATGAAGAGAGTACTAAGAGGGTTGTAGTCAATTCTCACTACAAAAAGTTATTTACAGGGATGGAATAAGGATGTCAAGCATACTGCTGAAGGAACATTTCTACAAAATATGAAGAGCAGCTTCACTGCTAAGTCTCAGCAGCCAATAATTTAATTTGTCTAATGAGATGTATTACTATGACCTCAAAATATTATTCGGTACAATGCTCTTTATCACTTTTCTCCGTCCCACCCCCCAGAGAATATTCCACGTACTCTTCACTGTACAGTATTTCCCTTTTCTCCATGGAAGTACGCTCCTTCACAGGTTCCCTAATCTTCTGCTGTTCCTCTTTTCCTTTTAGTCTCTCTTACAACATTACTTTTACTTCTTTCCTAATTCTACATTCTGATAGGTTAATTGTTCTTTATTACCATCATCTACAGGACAAGAAAGTCAAACTGCTCTGAGAACCCTTGTGGGTAGAAAGGACAGGAAAGTTAAAGTAAACAAAGCGAACACTTGCTGCATAAGTAGTGATCTTGATTAAATTATAAAGCAATACCTTGCACTTTCACTGGTTAGGGATCAGAGCTTGAGCATAGGTTAAAAAATGGATAATAGATAAGGCTAAATAGTCTTATTTAGCTTGCAAGTTTATTTTGGCTGATGAAAAACATTCATAACACATACAAATGTGTGCAAAACCCAAATAAACAGAAATAAAAGAAAATCAACATAATAATGTCGATAGAATGTTGAGGAAGACTGGATGAAATCGGACAAAAGAGGAAAGCAGGTGGACGAAATCTGAAATGTGATTATAACCAAAGCAGCTGAAAGAGCAAAGTGATGAAGGAGAAGTGGATGAAAGCAGGTGGACGAAATCTGAAATGTGATTATAACCAAAGCAGCTGAAAGAGCAAAGTGATGAAGGAGAAGTGGATGAAAGTCAAGGTATACTCCAATCTGAGTGTGAATTAGTCAGTCAATCAGAATCCTTTACTGGCATATCTAATACACAGAAGACAAGACAAGACGAGTGTAAATTAAAGTCTCCAACAATCTAAACTTCTGCACAGTCCTACAGTACAATCGTACGCATGTCTACTCAGAAGTAAGTCAGTGAGACTTACAATCAAGAAAGTGTGTACAGGATTGTAGGCTTCGAAATGGAAGCCCACCTTACAAACATGCAGGGATTCATCTACTTCACCAGTTATTTATTTATATTTATTTATTTATACAGGTATTTATATACTGCCTTTCTCTGGTTGTCAGATTTCTCCTCAGACTTTACTCGAAGGCGGTTTACATAGGCAGGCTGTTCTAAACCCCCGTAGGGATTTTTACAATTAAATAGTTCTGGTCTTTCATAGAACTCCTCCTTCCAGCTGGATTCCTTCCTGGTCTGGCCTCTCTCTGGCCCTTCGCCTCCCACGCTCCACTTGACAGCAACTCCTCTCTGCCACCGAGGGTCAGCTCATCAGTAAATCAGCGTGTCATCAGTTCTCAGGTACTTCCGGTTGTTTCGAACTGGCAGCCTCAGATCTTCAGGCATACAAGGCGGCAGCTCTACCAACTGAGCCAGACCTCCCCAGACCAGTTATCTACTCCTGCCCCCTTATCTTATATCACTATGCTTTACTGTGGTGGCACAGTATCCCGTCTGAAGTCAGGATGAGAGGCTGGAGTCAGCTGGAAAATGTGGCTAGGCTGCTGAATTTTCCTTTGCTCAAACCAATCCTTTACTTTCTCCCAGCTGTTTCCTCACAACTCCTTTGTGTTATACAACCAAAGAACAACCCTATTAAATATAGGTTCAATTCAGGAGGTTAAAACAAAAATGCAGAATGCCAAGCTATCTGGTCCAATCCTGCTGAAAGATCCCCACACAATTTTAGCTACTCATCAAGGCTTTTCACATAGGACTCAGTTGACCCTGTGCATAAAAAGTTGCAAAGGTTTGGGTAAGGAATGCTTCTAGACTGGCTCACTAAAAGGCCAGAAAATCCAACGTTTCTCAGTGGTACATGTTTCCACAAAAAGAATCCAAGAATCCATTCTTCCCAGACTCTAAATCAGAGGAAAACATAAGTCACCATGGAAGAGTGGGAGGAGTGTGAAAGTGTTTTACTCAGCTAGCAAATATCTGAGGCAGAAGTGAGACTAAGTTCAAAGAGAAAGGAGGGTTGAAAACTCAGAACAAATCAACTTAACTGAAACATAAACTGACAGAAACTGCAGGATGTTAGCTATTTAGGGTAAGCTTTTTCTGTTTCAAAGAAAGGAAACAGTTTTTGTTTGTGTTTTTACCTTCAGTTCAAGAATTCATTTTATATACATTTTCTACCCTGCCTTTCAACACATACATTTCCTAGATCACTTACAAAGAATAATTTGTGAAGCAAAATATATGATAAGAACAATGTTCAAACAACTAAAACAGTAAATATTAACCAATTTCTGCCAAGCCCATAGGAGTACACATTTGATCTTAATTTCATATATGCAACATTGGGCAGAAATGGCTTCAGGCAGCATGAAAACATCAGTTAAAAGTAGCATAAAATATAATAAAAATTTAAAAGCTTGGAAAAACAAGAAGGTCTTTGCCGGCACAAAGATGATGCAAGAGCTGGCATGAGGACAATCTCCCTGGGATCAGCATTAAAGATGTGGACTCCCCACTCAGAGAAGAACCGCCACAGATGTGCAATCAGACATCTCACCTCTAGTTCTATCTTCCAGAAGTCTAGAATCAAATGAACTCCAGATTAACAAGATGTTTCTGTCAGATGTTGCACCTTGCTCAATGCATGGAGTGATCTCTAGAGCCACCTCTAGAGTGATCTCTAGCAGCACAGAACAGCAAAAGATTTAGGGATCCTATTAACTATTTGAATGAAGGATGACATCTGACTGATCCAAAAAACTTGGTATGTTTAGCTCAAAATGTGTGCATGCACAAAACATTTCACTGTGTGCAACAAAGGAATGGGTCCTCAAACTACCTCTGTCTGCTCTCCCTGCACCTATCCAATGATGTAACAAGTATCAAAATGACTAGAATTGGAGTCTGCATATTTTGGAAGAGTGAGCAGAGCAGAGGTATTCAGCAGGTGAATTAGCATCCAGAAGAGGGTTATGGCCTAATCTGACATGGATTGTGGTTATGCTGCAGCTGCCATTTTGTTTTGTGGCTTAGGCCTGCAGTTTGAATAGTAACCAGAGCTAGGAGATCTAGATAATGTATATTCAAGACACTTTGTTTGGAGGGGTTGTTTGGCTAAGACCTCCCCCACCCCAGTCTATCACCATCTACTTTCCTTATATTTTATTGGTTCCCCTTGTTCCTTCTGCTTTTCAAAATTCAGTGCATGCTATTGCCATGCCACATTTTGCCTCTTCTCTCCTTTCAACTGATCAGGAAGGAAGGGGCAGAACACCACAGTATCAGCACACACTGATTGGCTAACATTTGGCCAAAAAAAAAAATTGAAACTGTGGCTGCTCACTCACTACTCTCACATGCTGGGCTCTTGAATGTAGTTTACATGTTGCACATTTGAGATGCTCCCAGCCACCGTTTGCCCTTACCTGTGCACCAGCCACCCACACAGCTAGAATCTGAGCCCCTCACAGCTTCCACAGAAATCAGCAAAGACAATGATATCATTGCTAAGTGCTCTGCAGCTGCCATCATGCCGCTCCATTAGAGTTTGCTCCATGCCGCAGTTCTTATGGAAGTCACAGGGAACACTGGTTCCAGCTCTTGACAAGCTGCAGACCACTACAGCAGAATATTCTAGACAACCAGTAAGGACACTGGAACAGCTGGAACAGGCAAGACAAGAGGCTTGTGCTGTATCCAGCACAGAATAGGGGACAGAAGCGGCTCAGCCAGAGGCAAGGGGAAACTTTTCCCCTTACCCTGGGTAAGGGCCGCTGGCCCCTATGGGTCTTCTCAGACTTGCGCCACCACTTGAGGTGGCACAAGTCTGAGAAGAGCGGAACGGCTTGAAGCCGCTCCATTCTCCCAGGAATGGGGGTCGGGATCCGGCGTAACTGCCAGATCCCAGCCCCGCCTCCCACTCCCTGCCCACCTGACCCTGGGGCCGCCCACTGCCCACCCTCCCCCCACCCAGGAATGCTTCCCCCCACCTACCTTTTCTGCTTGTGTCAGCCCAGTTGAGCCAACACAAGCCTCAGAGAGGAAGCTGGCGCGGAGGCTTGCGTCAGACTCCACAGGTCGGTGCTTCTCTGAGTGCCGGCGCGGTTTCCTCTCGAGGAGGCACTATTAGGCCCTCCTGGGCCGGCGCAAGGGACTTCCTTAGGATGCTTTTGGATTGCACCCTAAGATACATTGGGTATTTGACTAGAGAGACTTTGATGCAAGTTGCCACTTAGCCACAGAGTTCATTGAATGAACTGGTACAAATCATTATTGGCCAGCTTATTTTATGAGATTTGGTGACAGTAAATGGGAGAAACGTCACCATGGTGCACTTGAGCTCCGCAGACAAAATATGGCTATGCAATACAACTATTATAAAGTTTAATGCTTAGATCAAGTGAAGTTTTATTTCCAAGTATAGACTTAGAAGCAAATCTGGGAGGTTGACAGGGCAACTCTACAACAACAAAGATCAGTTCTTCATACACCTCAGCTGCCACTTGATAGGCATATCAGGCATGTCTCAAAAAGTAGACAAGCCTGACTTGTCTGACAGAAAAGGGCACATTAAACAATTTAGCTACAGAGAAGCCCTTTTAACAACTCAGCATTTAGACAGCAGAGGGTGCTCTAGATCTAATACAATTTGAACGTAACACCAGGAGAGTGAGTTGAAGCTGCTCATGACAAATACACTGTTGAGGACTTTGTGAGAACTACAACACAAAACTAAAAGGGACTTTGACACTTAAAAAGGCAACCTGGTAACTATTCGTTCTCTCAGCAAATAGTTGCTTGGAGATAATTTTGTAATACCTGAAAGGGCTTAGACCAGGGGTTCTCAGGGTTGCCCAAAGTGGGGAGAAGCAGTATTGGCCCCCTTTCATTGATGCCTTGAAGCATGGAAAGAGAGAACCAGTGTCTTGCACTGCCTCTCTTGCAACTTACCTTGAATATCTATGGCAGCTCTGAGTAAAGCTTAACTCACTAGTTTAAACATAAAGCAAATCTGACAATCTATAAATGGAACATATTAGTGTGGGCATTTGTGGTTTATGGGGAACATAGAGGATGTCTGAAGTGGACTCAAGTTCAGCAGCAGCAATTTCTGGAGCCTTAAGTGAACATTTTGTCCAGGGACATATATTACAGGGGAAGATGACATACTCACCAGAAAGTAGACTGAAAGGAATTTATAACACAACTTCAAATTTATAGTGCTTCTTGTAGTGGGGGATTCGCTTATTAGAAACATAGAGAGGGGGGTTTGCAACGGATGTGAGGACCGCATGGCAACTTGCCTGTCTGGTGCGAAGGTTGCCGACATCACTTCTCGTCTAGACAGGCTGGAAGATTATTAAGGAATTAAAGAATGAAGTTATTCTTCATTCTTAATACTAATAAGAGTTATTAAGGAATTAAAGAATAATAAGAGTTATTAAGGAATTAAAGAATGAAGTTGCTGATCTTTTGACTAAAATATGCAACTTGTCCCTCAAAACGGCCACGGTGCCAGAGGATTGGAGGACAGCAAATGTCACGCGGATCTTTAAAAAGGGAAAGAGGGGGAACCCGGGAAACGAAAAGCCAGACAGCCTAACATCTATACTGGGTAAGATGGTGGAATGCCTCATCAAAGATAGAATCTCAAAACACATAGACGAATACTGAGGGAGATCAGCATGGCTTCTGTAAGGGTAAGTCTTGCCTCACAAACCTTTTAGAATTCTTTGCAAAGGTCAACAGGCATGTGGATTCGGGAGAACCCATGGACATTATATATCTGGACTTTCAGAAGACATTCGACACAGTCCCTCACCAAAGGCTACTGAAAAAGCTCCAGTCAGGGAATTAGACGGCAGGTCCTCTCCTGGATTGAGACCTGGTTGAAAACCAGGAAACAGAGAGTGGGTGTCAATGGGCAATTCTCACAATGGAGAGAGGTGAAAAGCAGTGTGCCCCAAGGATCTGTCCTGGGACCGGTGATCTTCAACCTCTTCATAAATGACCTGGAGACAGGGGTGAGCAGTGAGGTGGCAAAGTTTGCAGACGATACCAAACTTTTCCGAGTGGTGAAGACCAGAAGTGATCGTGAGGAGCTCCAGAAGGATCTCTCCAAACTGGCAGAATCAGCAGCAAAATGGCAGATGCGTTTCAATGTCAGTAAGTGTAAAGTCATGCACATTGGGGCAAAAAATCAAAACTTCACATATAGGAAAATGGGTTCTGAGCTGTCTGTGACAGGTCAGGAGAGAGATCTTGGGGTGATGGTGGACAGGTCGATGAAAGTGTCGACCAAATGTGCAGCAGCAGTAAAGATGGCCAATTCTATGCTTGGAATCATTAGAAAAGGTATTGAGAACAAAACAGCTAATATTATAATGCCGCTGTACAAATCGATGGTAAGGCCACACCTGGAGTATTGTGTCCAGTTCTGGTCGCTGCATCTCAAAAAGGATATAGTGGAAATGGAAAAGCTGCAAAAGAGAGCGACTAAGATGATTACTCGGCTGGGGCACCTTCCTAATGAGGAAAGGCTACGGCATTTGGGCCTCTTCAGCCTAGAAAAGAGACGCCTGAGGGAAGACATGATTGAGACACGCAAAATTATGCATAGGAAGGATAAAGTGGATGGAGAGATGCTCTTTACACTCTCACATAACACCAGAACCAGGAGACATCCACTAAAATTGTTGGGAGAGTTAGGACAGACAAAAGAAAATATTTCTTTACTCAGCATGTGGTTGGTCTGCGGAACTCCTTGCCACAGGATGTGGTGACGGCATCTGGCCTGGATGCCTTCAAAAGGGGATTGGACAAGTTTCTGGAGGAAAAATCCATTACGGGTTATGTGTATGTGCAACCGTTTGATTTTAGAAATGGGCTATGTCAGATGCAAGGGAGGGCACCAGGATGCAGGTCTCTTGTTATCAGGTGTGCTCCTTGGGGCATTTGGTGGGCTGCTGTGAGATACAGGAAGCTGGACTAGGTGGGCCTATGGCCTGATCCAGTTGGGCTGTTCTTATACAGTACCTTCACAAATGAACTCAAAGTTCATACCCTATAGAACTGCCAGTGTTTTCCCATATTACAGATACGGGGCTGTAGTTAACAGATGGTGGCTTCCCTAAAAGCACCTAGCAGTTTCATATCTAGACCGGGATTTTAACAGATTTCTAAGCTCACAACTCATGCTCTTGACTAGCAAATGATACTAGTTAAATGAGGCAGCAAGACATTTTTCCAAAAAGATTCTCACCTTTTAATTTAGACTTACTTTACATCCCAAATAACTCATGTTAGAGCTTTTTCTAACAGGGGAGCTAAAGGAGTCTAAGATACATGTTGGTATATTACCTGTGTGACCCAAACACACATTTTAAGAAAAGTGTTTGCATACATTAAAAGTAACCAATACTTGAGGTATTTACCATCACATTATCTATTAGCACAGTATCAATTAATTAGCAGCAGCATCATCAATTTCCCCAGAACTAATCTACGCTGCTCTGATCAAAAACACCTTACTACAATTACATGTCTGGATCCCGGAAAATGATATTGCATGGTGCTCTCCTCCAACAGGCTTTTCTTCATTATCATCTCAAGAGAACTTTAAAAAGTCTACCCTTTCTATCTCCATCTCTATTGTCATAGTTGTCACAGGTCATATAGTAAACATCAGCATTACTTTGTTGATTTATCTTTTTTTTTTTTAGTCAGGATTCCTGCTGCCAGTTATGTCTATGAATACATATGCAGTGATCTTATAAGCTATTGTTAGAAGAAAAAATGTAAAGCAAGAGAAAGTATGCCTAGTGTGCTTCCCTCACTCAAAACTGCCAAGGAAGCAGCTCATCACTGTGCAACATTTGCTGCTTAAGCCAAGATACAAGACTCATTTGTGGTACCAGCCAAACAAGGTTTGAAAAACACGACTTAACGAAAGAGAAGTGTCCTGGGAACCAAGTAAGTTCAGAAATCTCAGACTTATCCAATATATTGGACATGCTGGGAAAGAAAAACAACAACATTTACTCTACAGAGGGAACTACCCCACATTCAATTCTTGGCTCACATTCACATTCTCTCAGTCTCATCACTAATACATAAAGAGGGTTTCAGCAAAATACCACACAAGTTTACTACTATATAGAGATCCGCCATCATAAAGAACTTTATTTAAGTAAAAATGACAATCATGTCACACCGACAACTTTTCACAAAGGGGAAAAGCAAAAAGAGCATCTGTTTTTGAACTGAAACGAATACTTCCAGTTTCACAGCGCTCATTAGGTCAGTTTCTCCCTGTGCTTCACATTTACTTATCTATCCCTAAAAGGGGTATAGCAGCAACATGCCTCAAAATGTTTGCACTGCAAAGTAAATGTATAAAAAATCATTTTTAAAAAAAGATAAAACATTGTTTCGTTTCTGCTTTTAATGTAGCTTGAAAAGGACTCATAGTTCAACTTGCTACCTGTGACTTCCTTCCGGAAGAAAGCTGAGACCAACACTTACTACTACTTCACCACCATTACCACTGTAATCTGGACACAATCTGCAACAATACAGCAGAAAGGCTGCGATATAAAAGGGAAGGGAAGAAGTTTTTTGTTTGTTTTTTTAATTAAAAATTTTTCCCCTCTCCTGTTCCTCTTATGCAAAGAAGATTATATTTAAACAACTGGAACTAATTGTTAAGATGAGGAAGTTGACACACACAACTATATTCAGCAAGACTTAGGGACTGCCTCTCATATTATTAACCACACACTGACACACGGTCTTGGAACACTGAAAAGCTTTAGGAAAATATACGTCAGAAAAAGGTATATTTCAAATCGAGTAACTACCAGCAAATACTTAATTCTACTTCATATGCCTACCACCTACCTTCCCACGACAGTTTGCATCAGACCAAAAGGGATGTCCAATATAGCTGGCATAGAGAGAAGAGGAGCAGATGCTTAAGTTATTCATTTTTAGATGTTATTTGCAGCTGATATAGTTTCAAGCACCACCTGTGGATGCAGGCCTGACTCAACTACAGGTGGGGCCTCTTTATCCATGGATTCAGTATCCACAGATTTACCCCACCATGAAAACTGAATCCCCAGATTGTCGTCCCCCCCGCACATCTCCCAGACATAACAGAAACCTTGTTCTGGTCACGTCTGGAGGGTTTTGAGCCTCGGACAGACCGCACATTACTGCACATGGCCTCTCTAAGGCTCAGAATGGCCCCTGGAACAGTTTTCTGACAACTTTACCGGAAGCGTCTGAAAACTGTGTGAGATGGTGTGCGACTTCTCCAAGGCTCAGAAAACCACCCGCAGCAGTTTTCGGAAGACTTCCAGTTTTACCAGAAATCATCCAAAAACTGCTCCAGGGGCCATTCTGAGCCTGGGAGAGACTGCCTGAGGTGGCACATGGCCTGTCCAAGGCTCAGAACGGCTCCAGATGGAGCAAGACTCTGGTCACATTCGGAGTAAAGGTAGGCTACGAAAACAGATTTCGTTATCTGCGGTTTTCTGTATTTGCAGGAGGTCCAGGAACAGAACCCCCATGGATAAAGAGGCTCCTCCTGTAAGACAAAATTAGTTATTCATTTCTGGAGAATTTCTACTTTATTGTGATAATTTCTATTGAACTTTTACAAGTAACACCTTAGCTTAATGTAGTCTGAACTGTAACTAAATCAGTGCATGCTAACCTCATGATGAGAGTCAACCAAATTACGGTACAGCGTAAGCAATCTCTATATTTTCTGTAGCTCAGTGTCATGTACATCCAAGACCAAACAGAGAACATTACCATAAAAATGCTCTGTTGTGTCTTACTAAAAGTGTATCTAGACAAGCACTTTGTTTCCACCAGTAACCCTCTGGAAATTGCTGCCCCCTCCCCCCCAGTTTGTCCCCAGCCTCTCATATTCAGGAAATTCCAAAAGGGAGATTCCGTTTAGATATCATGGTTAACAGAGCATGCACACACACCCTTCCAAAGGGGGGGGAGAAAAGAAAAAAAAGCCTGAATCTGCCACCACTCACACCCCCCATCTGCCATTGATGCAAGCTTCATCAGCCCACTTCATGGATGGGCCAGCCCTGCTTGCAATTAACAATTTACACAGCAGGCAAGCAACCAGGTGGTGAGTGAGTCAGAGTCTATGAATTGCAGCACACTCCACAGCATGAGTTTCACCCTTTAAAACAAGTTTTTTTTAAAAGACATTGGACATATTTCTTCAGTACTGATTGGACCCTAGCCAATGAGCAAGCCAGCATTGTTGTGCCAGCAGTCTCCTGCTTTGTTTGCAAAGCATTCCAGAAGCTAATTGTGCTGCATGAAGTACTTCCTTTTGTTCAAACTCTCTCCAACTACATGTAAAGTGTGGATTTTTTTGCCCCAAGATATATCACTTCAGTGTTACAGTGAGTCTCATCTTGTTTTGTTGTCCACAACCAAATTTAGAGAAATGTTTTTGGAGTTCTTTCTGTGTGATATTTTACCCTCCTGAATAGTTTTACTCACTCTGCAAAACTGGCTCCTTCACAGTTTGACTCCAAATCATTTTTGAATAAATTAAGTTGTACCAGGCTCAATACAGATCCTTATGGTATGTCACTGTTTATTTCCCTCCATTGTGAAAACTGTCCTTTTATTCCTGTCCTTCATGTCCTGCTTTTTTTAAACCAGCCATGGTCCTTAATAGGACCAGGGCTCATTTGGCTTCAAAGTCTACCACAACATTCTAAAAAGGGAAAGCTTACACTATCAGTAACCAAGAGTTGTACAGCCCTCCCTCCCAATCATCTTTTTTATTTTTTTAATACAGCATAACAGCTTTTCAAGGAGTTATGAAATTAGAACATTCCAAACACCCAAGAGCTATGAAGAATCCACTTCTACTGTAAGCCAGGGGAAAATCTTGCATTACCAGTAGAAGCTCTAACAAGCGGATGCTTCATTTCAAAAAAGTGGTTCACTTTTCCAACATTTTTTTCAAAATGCACCATAAGAGGAGTCAAATGCCTCTGTTAATCTCATACGAGCTGGGAAGGAACAAACTGCAGTATTTTAGTCATTGCTCTTCCTTTCTTACTGGCACTGCTTGATAATTCTGGCTTCTTTTAGCTAGGCAATTCTCAGTTGCCAGGGATCCTCCAAGGTCACAAATTGATCCAGCAATTTGTAATATATCTTTTTATGAAGGCATTATACAATGATACAGATGGTATCATTTTTGTACAGAAACCAAATCTCACGTCATGCTGTTTAATCACAAAGAAAAAAATTACCTAACAAGAAAGTTTAATAATTAGCAATGCAATTACAGAAAAACTTAATACATTTTGAAGGAGTGGAGGTAAGAACTGCAGAAGTAAACGCTATATGTAAAAGAGAAGCAAATGCAATTTTTCCCCTGAAAAGGGCTCCTTGTAAAACTGACCAAAATTAAAAGCAGCCATCAGCATGTTCACAGCCAGTGATCAGGAAACAGGGCCACATTTCATAAAAGCTCCCAAAGTTTAGCAGCAATTTGCCTACATTTCAGAGAAGTGACTACATAATTCAAATATTCAAAGTTACAGAGAAGGGAACCTTTACTTGAAAACTGAAATCACAAAGCTGAAGTATTTACCACTTTTAAATAAATCAACTAAATGTCCAAAACAAAGCACTCTATTCTACTCCCTATATAATCAGTACTGCAAACATATAGCACATTAATAGTGTTTTAACTAGTGGGAAATTACCTGACTGAACTGCCATCATCAGAGTTTCTGGTTCCAGCAGAATCATATTGATTCCTTTCCTCACGTTATCCAAAACTATCTAGAAAACAAAAATGAATGCTGGAAGGATTGAAACTTCAGACTAATCCAAATCATTGTTTCAAGTTACTGCATATCCTCATATGCTACAACAAAGATCTGTCCTTTTCCCTACGCAGATACAATCCAGGATCCAGTTAATACTAAGAGCAAGGCATAGAAATTCCAACAGACTTGAAATGTAGTTTGTATGAAGCAAGAATCCTTTCCAGTCTTTCTTTTCTGGAACAACTCATTCCTCACACAGTCTGTTCTGTTGAGAACGGAAAAGGAGCTTGTATGTGAACTCTGAATTTCCCAGAGAGCTGCACTGGAGGAAATTCTGTTCCAGGAATAAGACCCACATGACTCTACACTCAGAAATTCATATAGTCTGAAAGCTGTAGTGTCTCACCCAAAGACATACAGTAACTTTGACCACATTGCATCCAATAATATTTACAGATGAAAAGAAACACACGCCGAGAACATCCTAGTCTAAGTTGTGTGTATTTCACTTGACTACTGGACATCAACTACTATGTGAAGAAGATTTCAGCCTAGAAATGATTTTTAAAAGGGTTCTTCCCACATCTCCCCTCAACAAAGCTAGGAATTAATAGAGCTGGTTATAATACGTATAACCCTTCACAGTTTGGGTCCAGGTTATCTCAGGAACCACTTTCTCCCATACATTACGGCCCATGTTCTTAGGTCACCTGAGTTTTCATCTTCAAGTGCCACCTTTATCTCAAGGTAAAGGGATGGTGGCACAGGGGTTAGCCTTCTCTGTAGTCAGTGGCATTGCTGGGGGGTGCAGGCCGCACCAGGTGACGCGCAAGGGGGGTGATGCGCACTGGGGGGATGACGCGCTAAAATTGTGTTTTAGGAGCAACCCCGTCATGCCATAAACCGTTGGGTGTGGAATTTCCAGCGGAATGCAATGCAAAAAACCAGAGTGAAATAGCTCCTTTCTTTCAACAGTTATGGCCAAAATAACGGAAAGAAAAAAATGCATGGAGCCCTATGGAGAGTGAAACCGAGCCATATCGCGCATTTACTCATGAGTAGGTGTACTTGCCATAGTCCGTCAGAAAGGGCAGTCTGCGAGGAATCCAACGACACCTGAATGTTCCCTATCCAATGAATGCAGGCCCCAAAAAACACCCAAGAAGAAGGTCCCTCCCTCCCAGCATGTATTGAGCCCTATGGAAAGTGACTCACGGTTGCATTTACTGGTGAGTAGGTGAGCTTGCCTTGGTCAGTCAGAAAGAGCAGGCTGAGAGGACTCCAACAACATCAAAATGGTCCTTATCCAATGTATGCAGCCCCCCAAAAACACCCAAGAAGGATATCCTTCCCTCCCAGCTGCAAATGTATTGAGCCCTATGGAAAACGAAGCAGCCTCATGGTTGCATTTACTGGCGAGTAGGCAGATGTGCCTTGGCTTGTGATCAGGCCAGGCAAAGGGGAATGAGAGGACACCAGAATGGTCCCGATCCAACGGAACTGGAGCGCAACAAATGCTCCAGAAGGCAGCCTCTCCCCCCCCCCACGAAAAAGGACCAAAAAAAGAGGCTTGAACTGGTAAGGGGAATGTTTTCTATTTTGCACTTTGTAAAGTCAGGTGGGTCTTTATCTTGGTATGCTTCAACAGAAGAAATTTAAACTGGGCACTGGGGAGGGCTGGTAATCTCACTGATTCTTTTTCGGAGGGGGGTGTTATTGCAGGCAGACTACAGAGAAAATTCACTTGGTGGAACAGGACTGGCTCCCCCTTATTTAATTATTTCTTTTATTTTAATTTTTTAATTTAATTATTTATAGTTATTTATTTTAATTTGCTTGATGATGTCACTTCTGGCCATGACATCACTTCCAATGGGTCCTGGACACATTGTCATTCTAAAAAGTGGACCCCAGTGCTAAAAGATTGAGAATTGCTGCAATAAGGTGTTAGTAAGGTGTGTGTGTGTGTGTGTGTGTGTGTGTGTGTGCGAGAGAGAGAGAGAGAGAGAGAGACTCTGCAAGTTTTCAAAATCACTAAAATCAGAGTTTGGAGGAATAATCCCATCATGTTATATATCAATCAATGTGTAATTTCATGCGGAATGCAATGAAACAAACACATTGAAATAACTGTTTTCTATCAAAAGGTACAGCCAAAAAACCAGTGGGGGTGGGCGATAGTACATCACCACGCCCACTACCTGGAGTGTTGCCCTGCCCACTGCATGGGGTGATGCGCAGGCCTCCCACACTGGGTGACGTGAATCCTAGAGACGCCACTGTCTGTAGTGGCACCACAACCATGGAATTCCTAACAGGGGAACTAAGAACTTCCCCCTGATGGCCTTTTGGTGACGACTCAAAACATTTCTGTTCCTGCATTTGAGTGCTGTGCTGTTGTCTGCCCCCTGTGTTTCTATAGCAGTGCTTTGGTTATAAATCATTGCACTCCTCCAATTTGTTGTTGCCCTTGATTTTATTTATTGTTTTATATATTGTATATTTTTAGACTTGAATTGTAAGCCACCTTGAGCATTTGTGCCAGTATAGGAAAGGCCGGATATAAACCTTTTAAATAAATACTATTAAAAAAACAAACACACACAATATTTTGGTACCAGTTGGTGTCCAACTGGGTGTACAGGTGGCAGCTGTGTTTCAGAAGTGCCTTTGGCCACCTTAGGTTGGTGTTCCAAATGCATCTTTTCCAAGCAGATTTCACTATGGTAATCCACAGACTGGTTACATCAAGACTGGATTAACTGTAATGTGCTTCATGTGGGCCTGCCCATGAAAACCACTCAAAAACTTCAACTAATGCAGAATGTGACTGCACCATTTTTGACCAGTGCCAGAAAGCTTGATTGTGTTATCAGCAATACTAGTTGCCATTCATTTCTAGGCACAAGTCAATGTGCTAGTTCTTATCTTTGAAATCTTATATGGTTTAAGGCCAGGGTATCTGAAGGACTGTCTCCTCCTATATGAGAACAGAGAGGGCAGCAGAAGGAGCCCTTTTGTTTGTGTATTCCGCGTAGTGGAAGTTTGACTGGCAATGATGCAGGAGGTGATCTTCGCTGTGGTATGGCCCTGTATGTAGAACTCCCTGCCTACCAAAATCAGGCTGACCCTTTCTCTGCCAATACTCTGGTGACAGCTGAAAACATTGTTCTCCTTGGAGTATGATTTTAGCATTGATTTGTTGCTTTCGGTCCTTTGCCAAATGTTTTTATGCTGTTTCTGTGATTTTATTTTGATTGATTTTTAGTTTTGTTTGATTTTTAGTTTACTGTAAGCTACTTTGAGTGCCTCCCCTCTGGTAGTGGAAGATATGGCAAAAATATTGTAAATAATCACCCATTTGCAAATTATACACTCAAATATGCAAATTCTGCCCACAACACACACTCCTAAGCCAAATGTATTGTATGACCTGGAAGGTTTTCTTTCTCTGGTTATGCCTCCAAACGTTTGGTATCCAAAGCAGTCATTGTTCCTATACCAACACACTGTATCATTTGCACACAGGGTCCTGGAAAGATCACAGCCCTACAAAAAATGTGCAAGTCAAAGCTATGACCTAACTTCCTTTGGTTTCAACTAAATATAAAAAGAGAAATGGAGCCACAATACCACCATAAGTCAACAATTCTAAATCAACTTAGAACAATTCTAAGCCAAGTTAGATGATTCAAGCTGAATCAGTATATCTCCTGGAGTCTCTAGTAAAACAAAGCTAAAATAGTTTGGATCAGGTCTTCACAAAGACCCATTAGCATGTGGTTTTTCATCATTAAATACAGACTGCTCACATTTGCAACCATCAACATTCACAGTTCTGCTCAAAATAAATAGCCTATGCTCTAATTGTTGAAAGGGTAGACATACTTGCCACTGGCCCTGCACTAGCTACAAAACAGTCTAATTTAAGAAGAATTCTACTAATGTGTCTAGAATTTCACAGCATGTCTGAAAAAGCCACATACACTCTACATCAGAGTGGAAGCTCTCCACTACCCGAGGCAGTACATTCATTGCATTAATTGTCTCAAGACTGAAATTCCATACATTCTAAACCGTTGAATTTCTCCAAGGTATGTTCTTTTTCTGCAAAGTCAAGTATATCAACACAGATTAACAAGCTAAGGCAAGTTCTCTCCTAATCAGTTATTTGACTAATGAACAACCTGGAGAGTCATTCCAACAGTCCAGAACGAAATAGAACCAAGACAGCCCCAAACAGATACAATCACAGGTTTTACAGCCTTAGGACAGATGAAAGATTACCACCACTGTTGACTAAAAGACTGCACTGGGAATGAAAACCAAGGAAATGGTGACGTGATCATTTTATTGCCCTTTTTTGCCCTTGACAGCAAAAAAACAAGGAGTGGACTTAAAGGAATAAGAATTCTTGATAAGAGTTCCAGCAGTACAGAAACAGATTTCTACCAGGTTACAGACTCTAAAATGCAGTTAACTGATGTTTTTAAGTCACCCTGAAGAGCTCAGGTGTCTAGACAATCAGTAAGGCAATACTGTCACAACAAAATGTCACAACCAAGCTTATGCAATACGTTTGCTCACATACATGTATGCCCGGGGATGATCAGGGCTGCTCATGTGAATAAAATAATGTGACGCAGCCAACAAAGGAAACCTATTACAAATCATAATGATCCTGGTTCTTTCATTTTATTGGTTTGTCAGCCATCCCACAAAAACATACAACCAAAAACCAACCAAGCATAGGACATGGCCAGTTGTTACCATCCACGCTGATCCTACTAGAACAGTGGTTCCCACCACAGTGGGTGTCTGACTATAGTTTTGACTGATTTTAGCCGAGATCAAATCCTGAAAAATAACTTACCACGAATTGTTACCTAAGAACTGTAGTCTCTAGCTTATTAAAAACATAGTAAAAGATCATAAAATACATTTTTATTTTTCTAAAATTCTGGTCTTTACCTTTTTGTAAACACTATCCGTGCACCCTAAACAACATACCAGTAAAACAGTGGTTCCCAACCTGGGATTCATGTACTCCCAGAGGAACTCAACAGGACCTTTAGGGGTACTTGAAAAAGAATGGCATAATGGTAGAAAAAGGCAGGTCATACTCCAGAATGCTTTGCAGGGCCAGCAAGGCAGGAAGGAAGGTAGCTAGTTGGCTGTGAAAGCCCCACCAATAGCTAGTTTTTGATCATCAATTCCTGTATGAACCAGCGATTGAAAACCAGCACAGTAAAAAAGCTGAAACATAACATGGAAAGTGATCAATCACCCAGAATTTTTCAGCACACTTCTGGTGCAAAGCCGTGCAAAGGCAGAGTCTTTGTATGCCAATAAAGGTTCTCGGAATTCAAAGGCAGAGTCTTCTGTTCTTCAAACAGATAAAAAGAGAAAACACTGTGATAAATACATGAAGTCTGGGCTTTCATAGAGAGGAGATGAGGGCTTGTATTATTAATTACAAACATGTTGCTAATATGAAAGGTACAATTTATGGAAATGGGCTGCCAAGTGATATGCAAGTGAAAAAGTTTGGGAACCACTGCAGGAGATCCATGAATCAAATGCACCTTTAAGGTGTCTGGTGTGTTAAGCCAGAAGCTCTACATACAACATACAACCCATAACACATAACTGAGAGTGTGCAATTCAATTCACAGCAGAGAGATGCAGTTGCATATATTTGCAACCCTTTCTACTCAGAAGTAAACCCACTGCTTTCCATAGGTGTTATTCTTAAGAAATGGTGCACTGAACTGTAGCCTGGGACTTTGCTTCAAATGGAAAGGAGGATCCCATCCTGGTGTTGACAAAAACAGATCTCTGCTAAATGCAAAACAGAACCAGGCTAATTTCACAGTGGAAGTTACTATAGAAACAAATCTCTGCATTGCTTCTAATGACCTCCAAGAAAGAAAACTTTTCAGAGTTGAAAAGCTCTGCCCTCTGATTGACCTGGAGATAAGGTGAAGTGATAATTGGAGCTTGATTACTTGGCAAAAATTTTACCTACTATAGTCGAGTATCTACAGTACTTTAAAAAAAATACAAAAATTTTTCTCATCAATTTTTATTCAAAGTTTTATCTTGTTGTATGTATCAACATACAACATGCTCAAATAATAATTGCTTGAATTGCTATTTACATAATAAGCAGCTATTAATGAATGCAGGCACTGTTTGAAACATTTGTGCAAACACCAATCTTATGCATAAGCCAAATGACAGCCCAATCTTCTATTTAGAAGTAAGTCTCATTATGTTCATTGGGACCTGCACCCAGGGTAGTATGAATACGATTGCAGCCCAAGTTACACAAGCTACTATTTCAGCAGTAGACATAAGAGTATGTGCCTTAAGATTCCATTACTATGCCCCCAACTACCCGAATCAGTACATAAAGTTGTAGGATGTTCTAGCAGTAAGGGACAGTGGAGCAGGGAGAGAAGAGACAATAAGAAGAAACATTTAGGTTTTCATGGAGGATAAAGAAAATAACTTGCCCGAACAGTTTTTTTAAAAAGTCAGCCAACATTCATTTTGGGCAACCTTAAGCCATTTCTGCCCAATGTTGCATATACACAACAGGGATCAAATGTGTACACCTGTGGGCTGGACAAAACTCAGTTAATTTCAGATATTTTCATGCAATCAAATAAAGGCTTCAACTGCTTTATGCCAATAAGGGTAAAGTAAAGCTTCAACTGCATGGCTAACATTAATTCTTCTCATAATATTAGCTATCTGCTGTTTTGGAATGAATTCAGTCTTATCCAGGTAGATATAGTGACTAGTAATCAAATTGTCTCTGAGATGATGATGATGATGACGACGACGATGATGATGACGACGACGACGATGACGACAACAACAACAACAATATTTATATACCGTCTTTCTTGGTTGTCAGATTTCTCCTCAGACTTTAATTCAAGGCGGTTTACATAGGCAGGCTGTTCTAAACCCCTGTAGGGATTTTTACAATTGAAGAAGGTTCTGTCTTTCAAGAACCACAACATTTCAGATGGATCTTTTATGATCTGGTATCACATTCTGGCCTCCAGTTTCCTCCCATGCAGGCTGACAAGCAGCTCCTTCATATCTCGCTTGAAGGGCGGCCAAAGAGCAGGTGGAATAACTCGGCTAGGCTTGTCAGCTGCTTCAAGGTCTCGCCATTCATGGTGCCGGTGCCCTCGAACTGGCAACCTTCGGATGTTATCTTCGGGCAAACGGAGGCTCTACCCTCTAGACCAGACCTCCTGCCCTTAAAAAAATCTTCAGACTGGTTAGGAAGGGAAAAGGGCTACAAGAGGACAAGGTGTTGAACAGGTTTTAGATGACCAGGTTTTGCATCTCAGCAAAAGGTGCACAAAACCACGTGGACAATCCAACCTCCATGAAATTTTTTTGTTGGATTTGGCAGCCACAAGCTGTGTTATTCACAGATCTTTATTATTTTTCCCAGCTTTTAAACTGTACCAAGATCAGCATAGATCACCTGAAACTACTGAGAGATTCATCAAACCTAATCCTACAGCACCTATACTTACAGTATAATCCTAAACATGTCTACTCAGAAGCAAATCCCACTGAGGTTAAAGAGACATTCCTAAAAGTGTATTATGTGAAGGATTACAGCCTATGACAGACTTTAATACAGTACAATTAAGGTCTGTCAAACAGAGAATATAGGCATGCCCTGTATCCGTGGGGGTTCCTTTTTGGAACTTACGGCTCACCTTGACTCCAGAGGAGTTGCGGGGGGGGGTGTCCTGTATCCACATATCCACGAATAAGCGAAACCGTGAATATGGGATCCGCAGATACAGGGCCCTACTGTATTGTTTGTAATAGCTGTCAAAAGCAGCACAGGTAACTTCTAATCTAGTAGTGATAGTGGTTCCAACAGTTATTACAGCTTTAGGATTCAGTTCTTTTCGATCAGCAGGCTAGCATGTTGTTAGAACTTTAAATACCAAATTCAAAGCAGCATTGCCCAGTATACAGACCAAGTACTTGCATTTTCTGGATATCAAAATTAAAGACTTTATAAAGAGACTTATAAAACCTTGACATACAAAATTATGCATGGGATAGACAGAGGGAATCAGGAGAGAGTCATTAAAATTGTGTGGTGGGAAAGTTAGAACAGACAAAAGGAACTAATTCTTTATCCAGCATGTAATTAATCTGCAGAACTTCTTGCCACATGATGTAGTGATGGTACCTGACCTAGATTTCTTTAAAGAGGGACTGGACAGTTTTATGGAGGAAAAGGAGGTAGCCTATCTCTGAATGCCAAATGCAAATGAGTAGCAACAGGGTAAGGGATATCTGTCTTGAGTGCTCTCTCAGGCATCTGGTGGGTCACTGTGACAGGAAGCAGGACTAAATGAGCCTGTGGTTCAGCAGTGCTCTTCTTATGTCCTTAAGGGCGCAATCCTAACCAATATTCCAGCACTGACCTAGCTGCAATGCAGGCCCAAGGTAAGGTAACAAACATGCCCTTACCTTGTGGAGGCTCCCCTTGACTACCTCCCACTGCAGGATGCAGTGCAGACCACATTGGCACAGCTATGTCAAAGCTGGAAACTTGGTTAGGATTGTGCCCTGCATCACACTGCATACAAATGCAGATTCAAAAATAATCCTCAAAACTTGTAGTGCTTTCTGATGGTGCAGTGTTTCTCATGTTTTATCTTGATGCTGTTCTTACAACAAGCTGGCAAGGTAAATATTAGTATCCCCATTTTGCAGCTGGGAAGCCAGGGCTGCAAGAAAGTAGCTTGCACAGGGCCACCCAATGAGTTCATGGCAGAGGAAAAATTCAAACCAAGCAAGTCCCAATTCACAGCACAGTCTCTTAGCCATTGTGCTACAACTGCTCCCAACTCCCAAGTTTGAGACGGAAATGTGCACATGTTGTAGAACTAGATTATGCCACTACTAAACTGTTGCTACTAGAAAATACTTATAAATTTAAGGCATACAAGGGTTAATTTGCTAGAAGCCTACTCAGCACAACATGTCAACTCCTTTCTGACTCAGCAGTCACTGTCTGGAGTTGTGAACAGAGGAAAACTTAACCTAAACACGGACAATTTGTCTCCACCATTATAATGTCTCTCCCATATTCTGCTCCTAGTACATCCTTCCTATTTCCCAATACATAGAAATTACTCATACATAGTCAACTCCACCGCACAAGATGTACTCTGGTGCCAATTTGATAAAGTCTGTAAAGTTCAAACAGTGAACAGCAACTCATTACCACAGCAATACCAGAGATTTACAGCAATGCTTCAGACAAGAAGGAAATAGTCACTCCTACACAGCAAACAATCATGGCAACAGCTGCATAGCCACCTTGGGTGCCCTTCGGGGAGAAAAGCCGAATATAAATCGAATAAATTGAATAAATTGAATGAATGAATGAATGAATGAATGAATGAATAAATAAATATGTTAAATTACAGATCTACCTGCATGGATGCCACTCTGCATAGCCAGTTAACAATAACTTCCAGAGGGGTAGCCATGTTACAGCCCAATCCTAATGGCAATCGTGGTGCTGGGTGCAGTGGTGCTAAAATGGTGACCAATGTATCCAGCAGCCCCACTGGGCTTGCCGGAAGCCTCCTTGAGGGAAGAGCACAGGAGCACAGAGCCGAAGATAGGATCCAGTGGAGCAGGGCTCTGCTGGTCCCATCCCCTCCTGCCCTAGAATGCTCCCCTCCCACCCAGAAACCCTGCGCCATCCAGTGATGGACTTCACCACTTGCGATCCCCCAGTGCCCCATGCTCTCCTGGTCCCGTAAATGTGCTTTACAGCATGTTTACTGCACCCAGCACCAGCACTAGAGCTCAGTGTCAGCACTGGGAGAGGACATGATTGGGTCCTTAGTTGGGACCAGCAAACAAAACAGAGTCTTGTAGCATCTTAAAGAATAACATTTATTTCAGTATACTGATTAATTAATCAAGGGCCTCCTAATGCCTATAATTAAGGCCTTAAAAATGTCACTTCCTGTTTCCCTCCAGAAACTGGAATTAGAGGTTTTTCGGCCTTTTCAGTCATTCTGAGGCCTGCAGCAGTCACAGGTGGTCTGCGTGGCCTCTGTGAGCCTCCAAAAACCCTTAGGAGGCAAGGGGAGCTGGGCTCCCCTCGCCTCAGAGGGGCCATGTGAGGGGGTGCAGGGACCCCCTCAGATCTGATTCACGGATACCTGAAACAGCAGATAGCATATCTGTGGATACAGTGGTCCCCTTGTATTATCTTCAGTACACTATCCTTCACAGTCACCCTGATTTGTAGCTCTGTCTCCCAGGCATTACACCAGCTCTGCAAGAACTGAACATACTGGGCTTCATATCACCTGAAATAACCTACCAATTACACAATTCCAAATCAAAATTTCTCAGAAAGGAGAAACATAATGATTTATTTATGTCCATTCTTGTAGCAATTTTATGTTCCTTGGGATGACACTATAAAGTACTACCTGGGTTACTTCTAGTTCCAACCACATGTATCTTGCTGGAAACTGCCAAATCCAATATACAGTATGAGTTTGAGAAGTTAGCCTCTTTAAAATGCTACACTTTTCCTTGTGCATCTCCATAAGAGATCACTCTAGATTTTAAAACATGCAATGGAAGGAAAGCTACAAAATGGAGGATGGCCCACACACACAAAAGATTTTCCATCTCTAAGATAATATTGTGCTTTAAGAAAGCAGAAAGATTGCATGATTAACTGACATGAAGGTCCCAAATTAAGGAACCATGAAGATGCGTTGCCAACACCCATTGCTTGGGGTCCACAAATCTCTCCTTTGCTCTGGTACCATTCCATAGGGGAAAGATGCCAAGTTAAGATGCCAAGCTGCCTTAACAATGAAATCTAAGAGATCAGTGACTAAACTATTTCAAAACAAACCCCTTCTTTATACGTGCAGTGTCCTTCATAATTAAAGGAATGTCATTAGTCAAACAAAAATAAGACTAATGGCTCCAATGAAAGCAAATGCCTATACAGGATGTCATTGGGATCCTGACCAACAACAAAAATAAAGGCTTTGCTTGTCCTTTTTCTTACCCTATGTGCTAATACATGTTGCTCTACTGAATATAAGCAGACAAGGAAAAAAAATATTGTCAACTCTAACACCAAAGTTGAAAAGAGTCACGAGATACTGTCAGTACCACAGTTAAAATATAAAGACCTGTACTACTTTCATTTTCATGTGAAAGTAATGTGACTGTGCAAATAGCTTACACGCATCACTACAGTGCAATCAATTAGACAGAGACAGAATTCTATGCACCCCATTCACCATCACAGGCAATGTTTTTCCAAAAGAGATCATTTTTAAATCCACTGCACAACAGATACAAAACATATGGGTTTTGCACTATTAAAATATAAGAAGCATCACATCCAGAGACTCTTCAAAAATATTTTGCTTGAGTAGTTAGTTGGAAGCTAGGGAAGAATAGCAAGATATGAACCATCATTGTTCTACTTACCATTCTTCCTCTCACTGAGCGGAGGAAGATTGGGGTTCCGCCCAGGATGGAGGCCTAGGGTCAGCTCGGGCTGCAAGGAGAGCTCCTGCAGTTCATTGGCAACAGCTTCACTCTGGGGGCTTGGTGCCGCTGAAAGACACCCCAACGCCGTCTCATCTTCATTCTCGCCAGCCCCTCCTCCGTCCAGCCCATTTCCAGCAATGACGGAAGGGGGCAAGCACAGCACACTGGAAAAATCCACTTTGGCTTTCGTGATGGCAACCTGAAAAAAATCGTAGAAGAATTTGCATCCAGGAAGGTAGAATAGCTTATATACCAAAGTCCAAGTTGCTCTTCTACACACTTATTTATAGCTCTTTGCTTGTATGTACTTTACCATTTCAAGCACTGTTCTCTTTAAGCTGCACAGCCAAGCAGCTCAAGTTGGAGCCCCACACAGCTGCCCTCACAGCACTCTGAACACTGCAATGACATCATCACCAAGGGCTCCAGAGTTGTCCCCACACAGAAAAAGTAGGGCTCTGTGCAGTCTTTTTAACTTTTTGCAGGGAACACAGATTACAAGTTCAAAATACAAACTATTTCCAGATAAAACAAACCCTGAATTAGCCTTAGAGGAAAGGTAACACAATGCTGAAGCTGCAATCCTATGCACACTTTCCTGAGAGAAAGTCCCACTGAAGACAATGGGACTTACTTCTGAGTAGACAAGTATAGGATTGTGCCCCAAGTTGTAATAGAAACTGAAGGTCCAATTCTATCCAACTTTCCTGTGCCGATGCAGCTACAATGCAGCCCTGGGGTAAGGGAATAAATGTTACCTTACCTTGAGGAGGCCTCTGTTACTGCCCCTCCCCACTGCAGGATGCAACACATGCCCCACTGGTGCTGGAAAATTGGATAGGATTGGTTCCTGTGACACCCTGCAAGTATTGATAAACTACAGATGGATGCCACTATTGCTCCTAGGCCTAGAAAGTCTCAGCAGATCCTGAAACATGCTAATTTCATTCCGGTCTACCCAAACGCCAAAGTAAATTCAGGAATCTCTGAACAAATTCCACAAGTTTCCAGAAAGAACACGAGCTATGAGGCTTAAAGCGCTAACTGGCAATTAGGCAGACTCAACAGACTTGTGCCACCTTTCAGGTGTTGCAAATGTGCCATAAAGCATGTTTTGCACCACCTCGTGAGTTGGCCAGTGTGAGGATGCACACCTGCCTCTCAGCACCAGATCCAGACCAGTGTAGGGTGAGATTGCACCAGTGCACAAAGGCCAGTGGGGGGGAGGGGTTGGAGAGGGTGGCAGGAAGATGGAATAGGGGTGTTGGGGTGGGGGAAGGTGGGAGAGGGAGGCCAGTGGGCAGACCAGGCCTGAGGGTAGGACTGGCCTTAGCAAACTTAGGCCGGATCCTAATCCCTACCAGACAGCCTGGTATTACAAAAGGCTGCTTGAATTTACGCCAGTGATTTTACTGGTACAGATCCAAGTAGCCCCGCAGGGTGGCTAGTGCACGACTTGAGGTAAGGGGATATATATCCCCTTACTCCGAGTTGTACCACAGCCACCTTCTCACCTGCGCAGGATACAGTAAAGGTTAGGATTGGGCTGCCCAAGTGATTGTGCTAGGCCTCTGTCTACAAGCACACAAGTCTCCATGACAACACTGGCTCATAAATACACTGAAGATATTAGTGGGTCAAGATCATGACCCACCACAGTTGGGGATTTCATCAGGAACACTAGAACTTGCCTCTAGAATCATTTCCAGATTGGACGCATAATCCAACAGTACTGGGCAAGTGGCAGCTCAGGTTCTTTTGAACCAACCCAGAACTTCAACTTGAATTCTGGTTGGGATGTGTTATGGTTCCATCATACTACATACCATTTTTATAGAAGTTGTAATTTGTCAAGATTTCTTTTTTAAAACACATCCCATGTTCACCCCCACAACCATCCATTTTTATTCCCAATCATATGTAAGACAACCAAGGCTGTAAACACAGTGACTTGTCTAAGGCCCATGCAACAGACCCCTGGCACATGAGAGATTAGACTTTCAAATCCCCACTTCATGTCCCACCAATATCTACTAATAAAATCACTGCTAGCATCAATATTCTCATAATTTTCCCAATTTATGATCCAGCCGTGGTCCGAATCTGCAACATGTGGCTCACTTTCAGGTTATAATACAGTAAAACAATTTTTATTTACTTCCTTCTTCCTCACATCCAGTTCTTCTCCTTAGTTCTTCCAGAAATTCTCCAGCAATTTGTGGTGGTGGTACTAGTGCAACCCACCTTAGGCAGGTGTCTCAACATCCCAGTAGCAGATCAAAGTTTAGCATCTGCTAAAACAAGTGTGCTGTACTTCTGTCTCATTCCCAGCATGATTGTGATAAAAGCAGGATTTGTTCAGTTGTCAGTCTTACATTACAATGGTCATGCGGCAGCAATTAATCAGTTTGCCATCGTCAATAGCACACAACAGAATGCAAAAGTCTGAACTAAATGAAAGAAATATATTACATTCAAGAGGAAGTATCTAATCTGGAAGTATAAGAACCCATTGTAGTCAACAGCTACAACTGAATGTTCTATACAGCTTTTTAATACATGACACATGGCCCTCTGAGGGGGGAAAGGAGGGTTTCAACACTTCTTCCACTTACAACCAAGAATACCAACCATAAACTAATAGTGTGAATTATTAACCGAGCAAACAGCTACCCTTTCCCTCCTTCTTGCAGAAAAGGAAAAAGTCAAAAGGAAGAGGGGACATGTCAAGCACTAAACTATATGTGACAGTGGAAAATTCAGAAACACAGGAGAAGCAGGAGGCACTCTGGCTTGCATAAAGGGGGAGGGGTTCCCATTTCTACCAATTTCTTCATCTGCCAATTCCTATACTACATCATCATCGGCATCCTTCAGTCTCGGGAGACTATGGTATCGCGCTCTGAAAAGTAGTTCTGGAACAGCATCTAGTGTGGCTGAAGAGGCCAATTCGGGAGTGACAATCCCTTCCACACTGGGAGCAAATGTAGTCTGTCTCTGGTGTCTCCCTGGCTGTGGGCCTTCCTTCTTTGCCTCTTTGCCTCAGTCTGTTGGCCAAGTGACTCTTCAAATTGGGAGAGGCCATGCTGCACAGGCTGCCTCCAAGCGGGACGCTCAGAGGCCAAGGTTTCCCATCTGTTGAGGTCCATTCCTAAGGCCTTCAGATCCCTCTTGCAGATGTCCTTGTATCGCAGCTGTGGTCTCCCTGCACAAGTTCTCCACAGAGGAGATCCTTTGGGATCCAGCCATTGCCCATTCTCACGACATGACCAAGCCAGCGCAGGCGTCTGTTTTAGCAGTGCATGGGATTCAGCAATGCTAGGGATTCCAGCTCGTTCCAGGACTGTATTGTTTGGAACTTTGTCCTGCCAGGTGATACCGAGGATGCACTGGAGGCAGTGCATGTGGAAAGCGTTCAGTTTCCTCTCCTTTTGTGAGCAAAGAGTCCATGACTCGCTGCAGTACAGAAGTGTACTCAAGACGCAAGTTCTGTAGACCTGGATCTTGGTATGTTCTGTTAGCTTCTTGTTGGAAAATACTCCTATACTACATGCCACGTCATTCCTGAGAATCTTTTGATCTTAAGTAGTTGCTTTTCAGAGGGTACAAGGGGCAGCAGCAGAAATAAGGCTGGAAATCCCCATTCCACAAAGAAAAATATGAATATGGGAGCAATAAAAATCCTTCAGACAAAATTTATCTCAACTTCATTTTAAAGATTTTGCCTTATCTTTATTGAATTAGATTTTCAAATGTCAAAGAGCATCTGAAGGACCTAAGGACCTTCTAATTTTTGCACTGTATTTCACAGTGGTAATTTTTCCTCTTTTAAAAGTGACAGTAATAAAGTTCACTAAAAATTTAATAGAGTGCACTCTATTAAATTCTTAGTCCAGAGATGAGCTTTTCCCCTTTGTAAAAAAGCTGTACAGATCCAGCCACAGTTTTAAGTCTTATTTAAAGCACACATTGAATGTAAACAATAACAATAACCTCATATAGTACTTGGGAGTAAGACTACATTTTCAAAGCTTTGAAAACCAGCCTGGACAGTATCAAACAGTTCAGCTGTTACTAAAAGTTTGGAATCAGTGAAAGAGCAGTGAAGGGAAACAAGCTGCGCTTCCAAACAAAACTCTCAAATGGAAGAAGCAAAAAGAGCTATGGCCTTGGCTGGCAACAGTTCTGCTGGGAGGTCTCCTGTAGGTCTAGCTGCCACTTTTGGTCACATCCCCAGAGTTCTCTGAGCTAAGTTACGAAGAACTCTGGGAAGTACTTGTTTTGTACAGGGCAAAAAGTAAAGTTAAAATTAGCACGTGCATCTCTAACACATTGTTTTTGGCCTCATCAGGATCACTCACGTCTTAAGGAGAGCACAGTCAGCCAGACCAAGAGCAGTGCGCATGAGCCTTGGACTCCAACTTTCAACCTATCTAGCTGCCCAATGTGAATGGAAAGCAACTACAAGAATTCCTTGCAGGGGTCTCTGGGTGATACACACCCTTTCTGCATCCTACCCTCTTGCCCAAGCAGGACTCTGAGGAGTATTGAGGATGAGCTCGTGCAGTTGTTATACTGCAGTTATAGAATGTTCTGTGGTTTTCTATAAAACCCCTTCTCCACAGGAACACCTCATGCAGGTAAATATAACTCTATTTTGCAATTCTCAGTTAAAATCTCCAGCTGATACAAGTTTTCACAACAGGAATTACATGAACCTGTTCTATGTCATTGTCCCCAACAGAATGTATGCTGGTGACCAAAAACAAAACCATGGATATCAAAGGCCGTTAAATGACTTAAATTTACATGCCAATTGATTTAAAGAAGTGTATATGTTACCAACATTCCAAAATAGATGTCTTTTTGCAATAACAAATCAGTTGTTAAATTGTGTGCTATCACTTCTTAGAAGCAACAGAAATTTTTTCTCTTTTATTCCCTCCCTTTCACATGTAAACAGAACACTCAAAAGATGAATAAAGGTGGCTCATCTACAGCCAATAAAGTTCGCCAGCATGGTAGGCTCAAGACTGTAGCTGCATCATATAACAGAATTTCATCCTCCACATACCCCAGCACTAAACCAAAATTGCTAACAAAGTTACCTTATGGCAGGAGATGAAAATAATTCCTCGAACAAGTGAGAACTGTTATACAATCTTTTCTAGCTATTACTTGCTCTTTTAAATCAGTTTCTATTTAGGAGTTCAGTTACCAGGGTAATAGCAACTGGTAGTCATTTAGGAATTGTTAAGCAACATGCATCAACTAGCAGCAGCAGGTGGCATGTGGAAGGAGACTATTTTGGGAAGCATTAACTACTTTTCATGCACTGAAAAACAGTCATCTGTTAAACGACAGGCAAGTGTGATCAGGAGACAAAAAAAATGTAATCTTTGAGCAGAATGCTGTTAAGGAGATCAAGCTTTAAAGTTGAACAGAGAGGGAAGACACAGTAGACTAGTGTTATGGCCAAAAGAGCAATTCGCTAGGCAGTCCCAATTCAGAGACAGAGAATTACACCACCAAGCTGCTAACAGACTGCACCAAGCACTGAAAATTGTACATTTATTCAAAAATATCATTCTTTCAATCAGCAATCCAGAATTTTAGGCAAAAGTCTTTTCCTTGCCTTGTCACCATAGATGTAGCTGGAGATGTCCAGCATGTATGTATATATCATATACAGTGGGCCCTCAAAATCTGCGGGGGATTTGTTTCAGGACCTCCACAGATACCCAGATCTGTGGGTGCTTGAGTCCCAGTCAGAGGCAGGGTTCTGGTGCTACAATAACTTACAGGACGTTGATGCTTGCTAGGCCCTCTGGAGGTCATACCAGCCCACTCCATGAGTCTCCATGCCTCCTGAAAAGTTTCCTGGATGCGATCGGGAGCCACTTTTGAGGCCAGGAAGGTGTTTTGCATCTGAGGTGTCTTGAGGCCAGGGAAAGGCCAAAGGAGTTGGACACCGGTTTCCCTGTGCCTAAGAACAACTACTGGACAAAACCAAAGTCACAGGTACAAACTGGAAGTGGCTACTGGCAATGTCCTGGAGGCCTTCTGAGGTGTGAGGAGGCATCTGCCTACTGTATATACAGCATTTAGCTTAGTTCACCTGGAACTTTTACACATGTGAGATTCACAGATTTAATTACTTATTCCAGTGTTTCTCAATCTTTGGGTTGGGACCCACTAGGTGGGTCACAAGCTAATTTTAGGCCAATTTTACACATTCATTTCAACATGTATTTTATTTTTAATATATCAGACGTGATGCCACATGCTATGTGACTGCATTTGGGGAAATGTGACAGATCAGTACTTTGAACAGCTACTATGTATATGCTTTTAACAATGATAGTCAATGGGACTTACTCCTACAAAAATGTAGGTAGGATTGCAAAAAATCTTCCCTGTTTGATAATGTCACTTCCATTCATGACATCACTTCCAGTGGGTCCTGACAAAGTCTCATTCGAAAAAGTGGGCCCCAGTGCTAAAAGTTTGAGAACCACTGACTTATTCAATTTATATCTTGTTCTATCCCATGGGTTCAGAGAAGCTTAGAGTGTATTTACTACGTATTAAATAGTCTTGTGCCCAAGGGACCTAAACTAAAAATAAAGATTTGGGGAAAACAGAAGAGGCCAAATGACCTCAAAATGACATCCAAAACATAACTTCTATTTAAAAGGGGAAAAAATAGGTCTGTTGTAAGTGCAATGGCAATACAATCTTTTGAGCTGCATCCAGTGATAACCAGATGTTGTGCCTCAGACTATGAAATGCTGCTTTCGGCATAAGCAGTATTTCTCAAACTATGGGTCAGGACACACTCGGTGGGTTGCGAGCCAATTTCAGTTGGGTTGCATAGCACCTAGCTCAGTCACAATTGAAAATACAGAGCTAAAAATACAAGGTGCAGAGCAACTAAGCACTGCAAGCTCCCAGTGGAAGAGAGGGATGGTGCTTGACATTGAATAGGTGGGAAGATGGGGCGCTAGAAAGGGGGGAGGACTGTGTGGCCGGAGAAGGATCCAAGACTGTGTTTTGCTATTGAGCTGGAATGTTTGAATTCCAAGCTATGCAAAGTAACAACATGAGCACTCTGTGTTATGGGACCTTTGGTTGATCACAGCTTAGGTTAGAAACTTAAATTGATGAGGTCATTTCCAACCATGACATCACTTCCAGGTTAATGTCATCAGTTCTGGTGGGTTCCAAAAGACTGTCATTCTAAAAAGTGTGTCCCGCTGCTTAAAAGTTTGAGGACCACTGTGCCTGAGCAAAGGATTGTATGCTGTAGAATATATTTGTAATCAATACCACTGACTACAAAGCACCATCAAGCCTAACAGGATTTACAGGCAAAACCAGGTCCAGTCTTCAATGATCTGCTAAAGTGCAATAGTAAGTGGCTGCTCATCTCATGGTTAGAAGGAGGTTGAAAGGGAGGGTAAAAAGAGTCCAATCTCTCCAGAGTGCATGGAGGCTGCTTAAAACAACAGTAATAGAGGCCCAGCAGAGGTGTATACCGCAAAGAAAGAAGGGTTCCACTAAATCCAGGAGGGTGCCCGCGTGGCTAACCAGCCAAGTTAGAGAGGCTGTGAAGGGCAAGGAAGCTTCCTTCCGTAAATGGAAGTCTTGCCCTAATGAGGAGAATAAAAAGGAACATAAACTGTGGCAAAAGAACTGTAAGAAGGTGATATGGGAGGCCAAGCGAGACTATGAGGAACGCATGGCCAGCAACATTAAGGGGAATAATAAAAGCTTCTTCAAATATGTTAGAAGCAGGAAACCCGCCAGAGAAGCGGTTGGCCCTCTGGATGGTGAGGGAGGGAAAGGGGAGATAAAAGGAGACTTAGAGATGGCAGAGAAATTAAATGAGTTCTTTGCATCTGTCTTCACGGCAGAAGACCTCAGGCAGATACCGCTACCCGAACGGCCCCTCCTGACCGAGGAGTTAAGTCAGATAGAGGTTAAAAGAGAAGATGTTTCAGACCTCATTGATAAATTAAAGATCAATAAGTCACCGGGCCCTGATGGCATCCACCCAAGAGTTATTAAGGAATTGAAGAATGAAGTTGCAGATCTCTTGACTAAGGTATGCAACTTGTCCCTCAAAACGGCCACGGTGCCAGTAGATTGGAGGATAGCAAATGTCACGCCTATTTTTAAAAAGGGAAAGAGGGGGGACCCGGGAAACTATAGGCCTAACTATAGGCCTAACATCCATACCGGGTAAGATGGTGGAATGCCTCATCAAAGATAGGATCTCAAAACACATAGACGAACAGGCCTTGCTGAGGGAGAGTCAGCATGGCTTCTGTAAGGGTAAGTCTTGCCTCACAAACCTTATAGAATTCTTTGAAAAGGTCAACAGGCATGTGGATGCGGGAGAACCCGTGGACATTATATATCTGGACTTTCAGAAGGCGTTTGACACGGTCCCTCACCAAAGGCTACTGAAAAAACTCCACAGTCAGGGAATTAGAGGACAGGTCCTCTCGTGAATTGAGAACTGGTTGGAGGCCAGGAAGCAGAGAGTGGGTGTCAATGGGCAATTTTCACAATGGAGAGAGGTGAAAAGCGGTGTGCCCCAAGGATCTGTCCTGGGACCGGTGCTCTTCAACCTCTTCATAAATGACCTGGAGACAGGGTTGAGCAGTGAAGTGGCTAAGTTTGCAGACGACACCAAACTTTTCCGAGTGGTAAAGACCAGAAGTGATTGTGAGGAGCTCCAGAAGAATCTCTCCAGACTGGCAGAATGGGCAGCAAAATGGCAGATGCGCTTCAATGTCAGTAAGTGTAAAGTCATGCACATTGGGGCAAAAAATCAAAACTTTAGATATAGGCTGATGGGTTCTGAGCTGTCTGTGACAGATCAGGAGAGATCTTGGGGTGGTGGTGGACAGGTCGATGAAAGTGTCGACCCAATGTGCGGCGGCAGTGAAGAAGGCCAATTCTATGCTTGGGATCATTAGGAAGGGTATTGAGAACAAAATGGCTAGTATTATAATGCCGTTATACAAATCTATGGTAAGGCCACACCTGGAGTATTGTGTCCAGTTCTGGTCGCTGCATCTCAAAAAAGACATAGTGGAAATGGAAAAGGTGCAAAAGAGAGCGACTAAGATGATTACGGGGCTGGGGCACCTTCCTTATGAGGAAAGGCTACGGCGTTTGGGCCTCTTCAGCCTAGAAAAGAGACGCTTGAGGGGGGACATGATTGAGACATACAAAATTATGCAGGGGATGGACAGAGTGGATAGGGAGATGCTCTTTACACTCTCACATAATACCAGAACCAGGGGACATCCACTAAAATTGAGTGTTGGGTGGGTTAGGACAAACAAAAGAAAATATTTCTTTACTCAGCGTGTGGTCGGTCTGTGGAACTCCTTGCCACAGGATGTGGTGCTGGCATCTAGCCTAGACGCCTTTAAAAGGGGATTGGACGAATTTCTGGAGGAAAAATCCATTATGGGGTACAAGCCATGATGTGTATGCGCAAACTCCTGATTTTAGGAATCGGTTAAGTCAGAATGCCAGATGTAGGGGAGGGCACCAGGATGAGGTCTCTTGTTATCTGGTGTGCTCCCTGGGGCATTTGGTGGGCCGCTGTGAGATACAGGAAGGTGGACTAGATGGGCCTATGGCCTGATCCAGTGGGGCTGTTCTTATGTTCTTATCTCCCAGAGGAGCTCCACAAGATTTATTGCACCACAATTGGAGGCCAACTACATACAAAACAAAGATGAAAATGGACACAAGTATATAATTTATTTATATGAATGTGCATGGAACAAGCAAGACAACAGGAACGTGTCTCCATTCAGAAGTGTTTACAATCTAAAAATCACTACAGAGAAGACAATAGAGGGAGTGGATGAAGATGTATTCAGCCAGGTTACACTTTGATATCTGCTTTCAATAAGGGATCAGAACTGGAGGGTAAAATGTTCTTCGGGAGAAAGACACCCCCCCCCCCGTCACAGCCAGTTCTAAGTGATACTGAAAGCCAAGAGATCTGACAAGGTCTCCCAAGAATAAATTATTAAAGTCTCCCAAAGTGTAACTATGGCAAAACAAACAATTTTATTCTCGCACAGGCAGACTTCAACTGATGCAACAAGACTTGCCCATCCCCACCTCCCAGCTCCTCCATGACCACCCAAAATATGCTTAAGTGTCAGAGGAGCATGCTGGAGCAGTGTAGGATGAGGTGCAGAATTATGGGGGGGAGGGAAAAGTCTTGGGCAAGCAGAAGTGCCTTTGTCCTTACGCAAGGCACTGCTGGATACAATCCATTATGTCTGATCATCAGATTTTAGATGTAATTAATGGGAGCACTGGGCTGACAATATAAATAGTTTTTCTTTGTAACATCGTCTTGTCTTCTTTCCTCTTCAAAAAAGGCAGAGTGAAACAGGGTCTCTACTTTTTAAGCTGACCTCCTTGATTTTTGTTCATAGTTCTTGGCATAAATGCTGTACAGACACTATACTGAAAAGACAGCAGATGTTTGTACTCTCTTCCTGTCATGTTCGTACCTCACTAGAACTCAAGACAGGCAGCTCTTGCGATGGGGAAAAAACAATGGCTTCCGATTCCTACAATCAAGTTTTGCTGAAGTGTGCAGAGAAAAAAACAGATTTTATTTATCTGATGCTTTGCAATGCTCAGGTGCACAGTCCAATAAAGGATGCAAAAGAAGAAATGCAGTAACTTGCCCACACTGACGCTCTCCTTGGCCTAGCAAGGAAACAGAGTAAGAGACACACAGAATGCCCACAGACATGGGTGCTTTGGTTAACTCCTAATGTTGTGGTATGTGTACCTGTTTCTATACCCATGCTCTAAAAAGCACACATATCAACAGTTTAAGTGGTATTATACTAGTCTTGCAGCTTGTTTGCAAAAAGGAGTCAAATGCTGTCTATCCATTCCTAGAGAAAAACCAAAAAGTTTTACAATACATGTAGACAGGGAAGTGCGATAAGGAATTGACAGATGGTGTGTCATGACAGAAAGAGGGCCTCCAACACTGGATATCACCTTATTATCTTCAACAGGAAGGGGTAAGCAGCCTACAGTGAAATCTTTTCAGGGATGCCCTGAGCAAACAAAAGGATAAGAAGCAAACAAGTCAGGACCAAGCAAGCAAACTAAAAGATACCCTATCTGAAAAGAAGACTGTAAACCTATGAGCACTTAAGTTTCATTTCAAATTACTGAGATTTGAACATATTTAAGTACTATTTATTTCTATCTGCACATCATTCCTCAGCAGCAAACACAACAGCACTGAAGCACATTCATTTCTATAACACACTTCTCCAGCATGATATCTGGAAAAGAAGCCTTTAGAGAAATGTTGCTGGAAATAACATTCTTCCTTTTATGCATACACGCATCTTTCTGCAGAAAAGTTGAAGACAAAAATTAAGTGAAAAACACTGAATGTGCAAATCTATTCTGTTCCTGATAACCACCTCCTTGAGCCAAAGTGAGGCTCAGTTAAACAAGGGTAAGAAGGTAAAGAGGAGAACACCTACAAAAAACTTGATTTACAGATAAAACCAGAACATCAAAACCCCTTGCATACCTAGAACTACTATTCCTGATGGCTTAACAATGGAGGTTTTTCAAATATTAAAAAAGCAATAGCAAACAATTACTCATAAGTAGCTGCAACTAATGAGCGCAGGCTAGAATCTGTACAGCTTACTGTAAAGATTCACAACTCTCTCTCTGGAAAAAGGCAGTCATTGTCTTACTGCGCCAATCTGACTACCGACAACCAGGTAAAGCAAAATTTAAGAATGGAAACTTCAATCCTGCAAATGAAAGCGAGGTCTTTCCAGCTAGAAGTCAGCAGGCAAGTACCTCACAAAGATAACTCAAAGGCATATTTTTTCCCTCCTAACAGGCAAGAGTGGTGATGGTAACCCTTGCTAACTGGGCAAAGAGGCAGCTTCAAAGGGGTGTCCTATTTGGAGAGAGCAAGTGTCCCCTTTCACCCTAGCATGTCACCTTTTCCAGTGGCTGTTGCTGATGTCTCTTCTATATTTTTTTAATTGTGAGCCCTCTGGGAACAGGGAGACCCTTGCTGATTTTACTATGTAAACTGCTTCGTGAAATGCTCCTACTGAAAAGCAGTTTATAAATTTTCTTAATAATGGGGAACATAAGGCTCTTCACTGGTAGTGACAACTCTTAGGAGACCAGAGCAGAGGGAGGGAAAATAGGACAGGCATGCACAATGGATTTTTGTAGAACCCACTGACCCATCAGGGACTCCAAAGGGAACAAGACACCTTTGCACTGGTCAAGGAACTAGCACAGCATTTCCCAAACTGTGGGTGGCAACCCAATTTTTGGTGGGCCCCAGGCTCACGGTAACCAGGAAGCTGCAGGTCAATATAGCACTCAACCCAGAAATCACTTTTGGGTCACACCTGCAATTCAGACTGCACTGCAGCATCCTGGTCCAAAAATTGGGTTGTGACCCAGTGGTGAGTTATGACACAGTTTGGGAAACGGAGGACAACGCAACCAAGGACATAGATCACATACCATATTTTCTTGCAGCTTCTTGGTCGCAGCAGACCCAGGACCCACAGCAGTCAAGGTGGGTCACCAAAGTAAGGAGTTTGGGAACCACTGAGCTAGCATACTGATGCCTGGGCTAACCTAGGCTAATTGCGGTGCTGCTTCTGTTTGTGTTTCTGGACATGCAGCAATTCCTTTCTGCTTGAATAAGAGTCCTTCTGTCTCAGTTACACACTGGAGAGGAAGGGAGAAGCACCACAATCTTTTTGTTGTTCTGTCAAACCAAGTGCTTTACCTGAGTGCTCGTCTATTCTGCTCATTCAGCTGGTATGGCAATTTAGTATTGGTCTGTTAAGGTTAGATCAGCCAGCGCATTCACTGCATATAGTATTTTCAGAATATGAATTTAATGTATAAAAACAATGTAAGATAATGCATCTTATCATTCATCAGGATCGGTCTGCAGAAGTGTGAAGATGAACATAGTAGATGCACAACTGAGGAATGCACACACTCACAAGGATAGCATAGCACGCCCCCCCCAGTCACACAGGAGTCACAGTGACATCATCAGCAAAGGGACAAATGAAAGGGACCCATCTAACCAGGGTTCCAGTCCCTTCATCTTACCCATATAAGCATCCCACTGGCTGAAAACCCTGAGAGCAGAGTAGCCTCCTCTCCCACTCCAAAGTTCTACCTTGAGGTTAGCTGAGATAAGGAACAACAAGAATAGGTATCTGCTAAAAAGAGAGACAAGGCTGATCCAGCCAAAAGTTTTATTGAGCTGTATCAGGAACAGAGCAGCATCTGAAAGAAAAACACACAGGTAGCTTTGCCAACCATCTTCTTCTAGCAGGGTTCCTGCCACAACAACTTATCCAACAGACAGAGAGCTAGAAGGTATCACTGAGGTCTGGCTGCACTAGTTAGTTCACTGTCTGCCATGGAACTTGCAAATCCACCCAGGCATGACTGAAAGGAATAGGTTAGCAACCTCGCTGAGTAGCAGCTAGGCTCACACCAGTCATTTCAGGCAGGCTGAAGGCCTCCTTCTGGATACACACAGCTGTCTGTGAGGATCAAAGTGAAATACAGAGTAACAGGGAAGCAACAGCATCAGACACAGCTATTATCCAACTTGTGATACATACTCACTGTTTTTAAGGGACTTATAAAAAGTGTTCCCTTGATGCACCAAGTACCTTTTGACCATGGTTCCCATCACCAAAGTGCCTCTGAGGGGCTAGAGAAGTATACACCCATGTTGCACATCTGAAATCTGTGCTGTAGTCTCCTTAGTAAGGGCTTTCATACTGGGACGGCTGCCAAATTAAAGTCTGTATCCTATGCTCAGTTTGGGGGGGGGGGTGGAAACGAGTACAAGTCCTGCATTTTGCTACCATTTCTCTTTGCCATTGCTCCTGTCCCACCTACACCAGCTCAGTAGTTGGCATAGGATTTTTCTGATTTCACAGATATGTCTTCCCTGAAGAGCTGTTGGGATACAGTGCACATCAATTCCTCCTCAGCCATACCACATCACACCCTAATCTCCCCACTATGTCCTCTCCACTAGTAGATTTGCACAAGCATTCAAGCAACATCAGCATGGCGTTCTGACATTGTGCTGGCACTTGTGGTACATCCATCAGTGGGCAGGCTTCTGCACTGTCGCTACACCAGCACCAGCACCTCTCATGATTGGGCCTTAAGAATTTGAAAACACTAAATTCGTAGCCAATGAAGCTGATGTCACCACAGAAGTATCACTAAATTGTCAAACTAATGATTTTCTGCTGAATTGATAAAGGCTCAACAGTGGAATCTTTTATGGATACATAGTGGATGAATTTTCATGCTGACATAGTTAGCAAGGTTTTACACTTCCTTCTGGATGAAGTTTTCTGAGAGGAGACTAGCAAGCAGGAACTTGTCCCAACTGAGAAAGTGTGCCGCATGGACAGCAGAGAGTTGTTCAGATCTGGGATATGCATCCAAACTACTATGTACACTGTTATGCTCACTAACTGAATTTTAAAAAATCAAGTTGCATCCCAAATCAAAGAGTGATCACCTACCTTCCAAATATTCTTTGCAGATTCAGCAAGAGAGACTAAAGTGAAAGGCTATTCGCCAGATCATCCCAGACAAGCTGGCATTTCAATATTCAAACAGTGAATATGGTGTTAGAAAAATGATAGGAACTCATTTAACACTTTAAGGAAATACACTCCTGTCCATGAAGCCAAGGAATGTATTCAACTACTAGAAAAAGAGAGGAAGTTCCTCTACTTTGTGCATATTGTTCTGCAGAATAGGGAAAATCTTAACATGCAAATTCTGTATTGTTAAATGCAAAGAGCAACCGACTCAGTAGCAACATCTTCAATGTTGTTAGAAGCTTTGACACACTTTCAATTCAATTAATTCAATTCAATTAATTAATTCAATTAAAAGCTTACTCTCTGAGCAATCTCAGTTGCCCAGAGACAAAATCATTGCTTAGGGCCAAGACACCTGAGGGACTGCTCTTCTCCATATTAATCCTCCCATCCATTAAGCTCAGGAATGAATGTTCTTGCATGCACCCCACACTCTGCTGATGTTCACTTAGCACTAGTACAAGAGATCCTCTCAATGGCGGCCACTAAAGTGTGGAATTTCCTACCTGTTACTGTGCCACTATATCCCTCTTTACTAGTTTTACACTTGAGTTTGAAAACCTAGATCTTTACACAAGCTTTTCTCAAGTATGATTCATTTGTTTATACATCATTTTGTTGTAATGGTTACAATTATTTTATTGTATTTTTGTAGAGCTGTATGTTTCACAACATGACTTTCTTTAACACCAATTTCTTATTGTGATCTTTTTTTGTCCCAATGTGACTGACAGTGATTCTAACCAATAGAAGAAGTGTACTCTGGACCAATCAGCCCTCATTTCCTGTTTCTTAGATCAATTTCTCCAAAAGCTTCATTTCATGCAGCATTCAAATTTCAGCAAATCTATTCTTGGTACTTTTCAAGAAATTGCTTTATTAATAATGTTTTTTATGAAACATTAAGATTTACATTATAAGCTATGCTGAGTCCCCCAAAGACTGTGTTTTTGTTTCTTAAAGTTTCTTAAAGAAAAATCAGTAAAACCAAAAAAAAACCTGAATCAAATAACAGCACGTTTGTAACATTAAAATTTCACATTATAAAGAATAATTTGAATTCACCAAACATCAAGTATGTGCAACACCAGAACAAAGGAAGTTTGTCTGAAACACATAAGAAGGCTCCCAGAGCAAGATCTGCAGGAAGCAGCAGAGGCCCATCCAATACTGCAGAAAGACCAACCGAAGTTAGAGCTTTCAAATCTTGTACAAGAGGCATGAACTGCATCATATCAAGGATACTTCATTTTCCAGAATCATGTGCAGTAGTGTTGATCTGTTCTGCAGAAAAACTGAAGTTGCTGAGAATAATGACCACTCACTACTGAATGGGAGATAAGGGCCAATTTGCAATTCCAGAATGCACAGATCAACCTCATCTTCCCCAAAACAATTTCCACTAACCTCACACTCCCTCACATGTCTACCCACTGAGAAACCTGCTGCTTTGCTACCTTTATGAGCCAGAAGTTCGCTGCATACAATACTGATGAGTTATCAATATTTCTTTTACCTGGAAAATGTGAAGGGGAAAATCTATCTCCAAACATGCAGTGGGTATGTACCAGGAAGTTATAGCCAGTCATATGTCTACTGTAGCTTTCTAAGGATTGACATGAATGTTAAGATGGACAATAAGTAGATGGACAATAAGAAAATGGGGCCTTTGAATGTCATGCGCAGTCCAACCATCAAAATTTTGCTAGGTACTGCAAGTACATCTTCAAAACTTCACAACCACAAAAAGGTCAGAGTGATAATAATGGGTTCTGAAACTTCTCCCAGATTCTATGCTTTATAAAAGGCGGCTTTGGTTTTAAGATACTATTACAGTTACATAGCTTCTGCCACACATTTGTAAAGCAGCACCAAAAGAACAGGCACCACCAACAAGGTCTGGGTAAAACACAAACTAAAACATGTCAAGTTGTAAAACCAAGAAGCAAGGTTGGAAGACAGAAGGAAAAACTTTCACACACCTTACAGTTCCAACAAACCAATCCAGCTGAATTCCATGCCAGGAGCTCTGATCACTGCAAGAGAAAAAGAAAACATACAAATTCAAGTCTCTTCCACAAAACACAAGCCACATTGGTTTTCTCTACCAATATCAAAGCTTCTGCCTCACTCCCGCAATTTCTCATTACTGGAATTAAGTATTTTAGTGTCACCCCAAGCAATTCCAAGACTGAAACAATACCTAAATTAAGCTACTGAAAACACAGGGCTCCCTATCTTCAACTCACTTTACCAAGAATGCGATCTCACAGGCTTCAATTGTTTGAGACCATGCTTGTGCAATCTGTGCGCACGCACTCTTTCCCAGCCAGCCAAGAAGCAGGAGTGGATTCCATTCACATCCAGGAGGCCCCCTGGGTCAGGGCTCAGCATCCGTGAAAGCACAAATCCATGGATGCCAAGCCCACAGATGAGGACTCACTGTACAAAAAATGCCACTCCCCCCGCATATCCACAACATACTCATAGCTCATCTCTTTGTCCTCTAGCCCACTTCCTGTTAGCATTACATAAGAGAAGCCCCAATGGACAAGACCAAAGGCCCTTGTAGTCCAGCTTCCTATGTCTCACAGTGGCCCACTGAATGCTTCAGAGAGTACTTAAGACACCCACATCCTGTTGCAACTCCCTTGCATCCGACATTCAGATATAGCCTACTTTTAGAACCAGGAGGTTGCATTTATCCCTTGGAATTCAACCAGGAGGTTGAATTTACCTCCTGGTGGAATTTTCCTCCATATATTTGTCCAATCTCCTTTTAAAGGCACCTAGGCCAGGTGCCATTACCACATCCTGTGACAAGTAGTTTCACAGATTAGTTACATAATGGGTAAAGAAATATTCTCTTGTTGGTTCTAACTCTTCTGACAATCAATTTTAATGGATGCCCCCTAGTTCTGATGTTGTGTGAGAGGGAAAAGAACATCCCTCTATTACAGTGGTTACAGGACCTACTAGTGTGCCATGACTGAATTTTTGCTGGGTCGCAAAACTGAAAGGACAGGTTAGGTTACAAGCGTCATAAACAAACCCATACTTGGGGAGAGCACTGCTGCCCAGTCACCATTATAGCCACACCTCTTGGCATTTATAAATCAGGCAACAATCTTTAGAGCCTCTAAAAGCTTGGGAACCACTGATCTACTTTATCCATCCCATGCAACTACTTTATACATATCAATCATATCCCCCTTCAGATGCCTTTTTCTAGACTTATAAGCCCCAAATTCTGTAGCCTTTTCTTGCAAGGGAGGTGCCCCAGCCTACTAAACATTTTAGTCACTCTCTTCTGCACCTTTTCCAGTGCCGCTACAGATGGACCTTGGTATCTGCAGGTGATCTGTTCACAGACTGCACACATCCCACCCCCCAAGATACCAAAACCCACAGATAAACAAATCCACTGATCTGGTCCACAGGACCTCCGGATGCAATGAGAAATGTTCTCCAGTTGCAAACTGGAGGTGTTCTGAGGTCCACAGAGGTCTCTATGTTCCTCTGCACCATGGGTCCTCTAACCCACAGATAGTCAAAACCTCAGGTAACAAATCCACGGATAAGCAGGCACAACTTGTATATAATTTTTGAAATCTGGCAACCAAAACTACAGGAAACATGGGGGGCCCCATATCCACATAACTCCTATCTACAATCAGGTCCATGTCCCCTCCCCACACGTCACCTTAGGAGAGTCCTCTGAGACCAGCAGAGGTCACGGATGTCTGTCGCATCTGCCAGGCTCAGACAGAGACCTAGACCTGAAAACATCACTTCCAGTTTCTCTGTAAAACCGGAAGTGACCTTTTCAGCTCTAGCACTCAGTCTGAGCCTGGCAGAAGCCATGGACATCTGTCCACAGCCTCTGCTAGGCTTAGAGGACCCTCCAGAGGCAAGGGGAGAGGACCTCCCCTCGACTCAAGTAGATGGGGGGGCATTTGCCCATATCTGCAGTTCCATGTAATTGCAGGGGGTTCCAGAATGGAACCCCCATGGATAGGGGGGCATGCCTGTACTCCATATGTGGCCTTACTACCAATTTGTATGTTGGCATTATAATATTGGCCATTTTATTCTCAACCCCCTTTTAAATTATCCCAAACAT